>NC_092354.1:56568418-58968418 GCF_963676685.1 Mytilus edulis | reverse complement strand
AAAATATTGACGAGAATTCATTTTTAATTTTATACATTAATTTAAAATATTGTAGTCAAAATTAGTTTTTTAAATAAATAAATAATTTTGTAGTGGCACGCTTTCTTTGATACTTAATTGTATTATGGCCAAAATAAGATGGTGTAGATAGAATGTATAAGGTGTATGGTACAAAGGTGTAACGTGTATGGTGTAATGACACATGGTGTATTGTGGATGGTGTATGGTATTGGGAGGTTTACACCGTCCAAGGACGGTATCTGTTACTTCACAAAAAAGCACAGTATAAAACTACAAGTTACTTCTAAATAAATAAACTACCGTAATATGGTATAAAACTACATGTTACTTCGAAATACTAAGGTAGACATAAATAAATACTTGGTTTTCTTTTTAATTGTACAATTAAATGAGACTTACCTTAAGTCGAAATTTGATTGTAATTTTGTTGAACATATTTATGCTGAGAGTTAACATGAGATGCGCACGCAGATCGTAGAGGTCACTTTTCAGAGAATGTAACAGAGCACATAAGCACATGATACACCGAAAGAACTGGGTGGGAATACGAGTGATAGGGAGGGCATGTTAACTCTCAGCATAAATAGGTTCAACAAAACTACAATCAAATTTCGACTTAAGGTAAGTCTCATTTAATTGTACAATTTTATTGAACCTATATGCTGAGAGTACCATGAGATTTCAGAGATATGTGATCTGTTACTCATGTTCACTGTAATTTATTACAGCCTTATCAATCATGATTTATTTATAGGCTTTAAAAACACAAGATGTTGTATCAACTTTCTATCAAAGTACAAAAGTAAATTAAATCAAACATACATTGACAAATATATGCAACTGTTATGTTAAATTTTTAAAAATGTCATTGATTGTAAATCTAACATATGTATTATCATTATTATGTTATACATGAGACTTATCAGAATTTGATAACATATGACTTCTCAAAACCTTCACACTATAATTATCATTATAATTTTGTTTAGATACAGGTTTATCATAAAATTTCCTGAATGTTGATTCATTTGACCAACCTGCCGCTTTTAAAATTGTATCAATTGAAGTAGCACAACGTAGTGCTGCAGATGTACTTGCTGATCTAGTACTATGTGGTTTATAAATAGTTATGTCTACACCAGCCGTTTGCAATACAATTTTAACCCAACGTCCAAGCGTGTCTTTAGACACATGAGAGTATGGTTTTATACAGCTCAAGATTAACTTTTGAGTTTTCCGAAAACATGATGTTCTAACTAAATACTCTTTTAGCACAGTTACAATACACAGACTTTTATCTTCAATAAAAGCTGGCAACTCTATTGGTTGTGAATGCCTCCCTGGCTTTGAACATTTTAATAAACTTCTCACATCTATATATATGTTACTATCTGTAACAGTTATATCATCTAAATCTAAGCTATGAATGGTTTGTAACCTTTGACCTGTTAACAATAATAGCAGTGTAACTAGCTTATAGGATAAAACACGCAAAGATAACATATAAACTGGTGTTAATGTCTTCAAATATTTAAGCACGACTTCAACATCCCAGGTTCTTTGATATCTGGGTAATGATGGTTTAAGATTGAATATGCCTTTCAGAAATCGCTTAACCAATGGCCATTGTCCAACAGTTTTCTCTTGATTTACAGACATAAACGAAGATAACATAATTCTGGCAGTATTAATAGCACTGTAACCTAAACCTATTTTATATAACGAAGTTAAAAATTCTAAAACATTTAACTCAGAGGCTTTAAATGAATTAATTTTCCGTTCACTGCAAAATAACAACCATCTTTTGAAATATGTCCAATATTGTTGTCGAGTAGCTGGTTTCCAAGATGCAATGATGATTTCAGAAGATTCTTTTGATAATCCATAATTTTGCAAGATTTCCCCGATATCCTGAAAACTGCTAATCGCAATTTCACTAAATGATGCTCCTTTGTTGGATTCTGGGGTTGATACAGAAGATTTTTTCGATTGTTTATTATGAATGACTGTGCCACAATCCGATGAAGTATTTGTGGAAACCAGTTCTGAGTGTTCCACAATGGTGCCACTAATGTCATGTCTGCTTGATCCTGGTCCACCTTTTGCAATATCTTCCCAATCAGACTGAAAGGTGAAAAACAATAACAATTAATGTTACTCCATTTTACAGAAAAAGCATCTACTGCTTCAGCATATTTATCAGGCAAATAAGAGAAATAACGTGGTAATTGATGATTAAATTTTGATGCAAATAAATCCAGATCATGTGGTCCAAATAAACAATCAATAATATTAAAAACATCATGATGCAATTTCTACTCAATATCCACATTTATTGATCTTGATAGCCTATCTGCTTCTATATTAGCAACTCCTGGCAAATGACAAGCAGTAACCCAAATTTTCCTTTGTATACACCAAATCCACAATTCCTTTGTCAAATTGTTTAACTTTACAATGCGGCCACCCATTTTATTAATGTAATTCACTGCGACCATGTTATCTAGATACACTTTTACATGAATGTTGTTTCTTGACGAACAAAACCAAATTAATGCTAATAATGCTGCCTTAAGCTCTAGAAAATTAATATGGTTTTTCTGTTCTTCATATGACCAAAACCCTTTGGTTTCGAACAATGTATCTTGCACAACTGCACCCCAACCAGTGTTTGAACTATCAGTGTTAAGAATAAATTGCGGATCTATTAAAGCCATTGGCTCGAAACTACTATTTATATTATTAACCCACCAATTTAAATCTGAAATATTTCCATCTGACAAAGTCATTTTTGCATCAAAATTTCCATAATTTTGTTTTAACAATAAATCTTTTGTAATTTCTAAAGACTTTATATATAATGGTGCATACTGTACACCTGGTTCTGTTGCTACTAATTTTCCAATAACTTGTGCAAACTCTCTTATTGTAATCTCTTCCTTGAGAATTAACCGACTACATAATTTAATTATATTGTCCGCCTTTTCTTTTGTTACTCTAATACACATTGTTATTGAATTAATCACAAAACCCAAAAAAACAATAATTTGAGTAGGTTGAAGTACAGATTTATCTGGGTGTATGGTAAAACCAAGATGATCTAATAATTGTACTGTGTCAATTATATTACTTTGACATCCAGAAAAGGTCTTGCTCACAAGTAAACTATCATCAATATATGGTGTGTTGCAATGTCCTTTACTTCTCAGTTTAGAAAATACAACTTTTAAAATTTTTGTGAAAATTCGCGGTGCTGTTGTTAATCCATTTGGCAAACAAGTGTATTCATACAGAACACCATTCCAATAAAATCTAAGATATTTCCTATCTTTTTCATTGATACTAACAGAATAATATGCATCTTTTAAATCAACAGAACCAAACCAGCAATTTTGTGTAATGTTTGTTATTGCTGTTTTAAAAGTTTCCATTTTAAAATGTATTTGTTCAATATCAAGGTTTAACTGTTTTAAATTTAAAATTACTCGATAAGTGCCGTCTTTCTTGGGTCTCACAAAAATATTTGAAACATACTGATCCTCAATTGGAGTAACAGGTTGAATAATTGTTTTTGAAATAAACTTATCTATTTCTTTTTGTACATATTCATTTTCTTCACTGCTGAATACAAGTGGGTGTGGCATTATAAGCTGTGTAGGAATGTTTTCAAATTCTAACTGATAACCTTTAATAATATTTAAAATCCAATAGTCAGATGTTAATTCCTTCCATCGATGAAAAAACTTTGAAATTTTCCCCCCAATAAAATTATTTGGAATATTTTGAAGTTTTATAGCAGTTAAGTCAATCAAGTGATCATTTGTACTTACACCACTATCAGAAATAACATGATCTACTTTTTGTCTTTGTTTTTCTTCTTGTTGAATGTCTTGCTGCGGTCTAAAAAACCATCATCGTCATATTTTCTTGTTCTTTTGATTGGTTTTCCTCCATCAATGTGGCGTTTCCTTTTCCCAAACTTATGAGAAAAACCACGCCCTCCATGGCCATGATGGCTACGTCCCCTGTTAGAAGACTGATATGAGTTCTTGGGATTATCATACGTATAGTTATGGATTTCCCAACTTTTTTGCACACACTATGCTCGGCATCTAGCTCTTTGATTTTTTTCCTTAATATCGTCCCCAAACAGCATGTCAATGACTGGTGTGGTATCATCACATAGACCGTTATACTGGGTTTGATTATCCTCTTTAATGAAATTCCTTCGCCTGAAGGTTATTTCGCTATAACAAGCTTGAAATAGCTGGTACGTATCTCTGCACGTAACTGCATATGCTTGCAGTTCCTCTCTAGACATTCCTTCTTTCTTTGAAGATTTATCCACAAACGTATCCATCATATACATCAATGGGCAAGCTGTTTTAGACAAGAGATTCTGTAATCGTTGTAATTTTATATCCACATCTTTATTTCGTAGTGACATTTGTTTCCAAATACCTACAATTATAATATAAATTTAGTATATATACACTAAAAAGTTTATAGTGTGTATATTATAATTCTACACAATATTCATACGTGTACACATTTCTCATAATTATTGCGAGTTTTTAATCATATTTATAAAACTATATTATTTATTACCATGTAAAGTATGGTTTGTTTTATAATAAATTGATTTGCACACTTGATTTTTCAAAAGATATGAATTTTATTAAAATGCAATTTAATTGCATTTAAAATCCTCACCTATGTTGACTCGTGGGACTTTTAGACTGCTCACATTGGCAGGCTTATCATATTTCTTTGTGAGGTCTTTGTATTTTTCTTCATTGACTCGTGTCCTCAGTCCCTGGTTCATGTATGAGGCTAAACCAGAATTAATTTTTGGACCGGTCTTTTCATCTGAACTAATGAAGTCTTTCATAGATTCCAAGACATTTTCATTTTCTGCCTTTTCAACATCCACTTCATCATGTTCATTCTCAGAACATGCTTCATCATCGCTATCGTAACTTTCGTCACTAGAAATATCTGAATATAATTCAGACGGTGCAGATATGTTTTTAGTTTGGTTATTGTTCATATCATTATCAAACAAACTGTCCAGTTGCGATTGGTAATCATCCTTTTTAGGTTTACTTTTAACGACCTTTCTTGGTCCGGCCATTGTTGCCGATTGTCTAGGATTTACCTTTGTTGAACTTTGTATAGGATCAGTTTTTGAATTCTGATTTTTCATCAAAGTTTGGATATACAACTGATTTTGCAGTAGCATATTGTAAATATCAGGTATAACCACTTCCGGAGTGTGAGTGACAGGAGCATTGCTCATGGCTCCTCCTCCTACATTAATGTTTTCAATGCTTGCTTGAAACCCACTAATATTGTTATCATAACCTGGCGAAATAAGTTGCCTGTGGTCATTCATAATACTAAAAATATTGTCACTTTTGGAACTAGTCTTGGCCGTGCCAGACAGTTCCGTTACCGAGTCAATGCTCGAATGTTCAGCCATTTCATTGACAAATGTTTGCTGACAACGTGACAAATTATCCATCACCAACTACATCGTTAGAATATTAATCCATCCAAAAACTATATCAAATCGTAAAGTTTGTATTCCAAATGTCACAAATATATTTAATTCCAGTTCAAAACAATTAAGATATCCATTATTTTCAAATAAACATAAGAGGGATAAATTCCATGACTTGACCTCATGCGACCAAATACGCTAGTGACCTCTACGATCTGCGTGCGCATCTCATGGTACTCTCAGCATATAGGTTCAATAAAATTATAGTTTGTTAAAGGGAAATTCCGCGATTTTTTACTTATCATCTAATTATGTTCATCTTAACTTAAAAAACACATTTGCAAAGTTTTAAATTAATATTCCTTCTAATAACGGAGAAAATCAAGTATTTGTAACTTTTTTGGTTGAATTCTCGAGTGGGTCGTGACGTTTTAGCCCGATTTGTTGAATTCTGGGAAAAATTAAAATCTGTTTAACTCTTATAGCTTATCGACAATATACGTAATTAAAAGCGCACAGCTGACGAATGGTCGTAGTTATTAACCACAATATAAGAATGAACGAAAATGAATATGCATATACCGTTTTGAATTGATTGAATTAAACTCCTATAAAATTATCTCTAGTAAATGTTTTCGAATAAATTTCATTAATTATTGTTGAGATTTTTTTCATAAAATATTTATTGAACATTTTTACTGATATTGAACTGAAAATATTTCAGTTCTATTTACCGTTATTGTTTTGATAATCATTTCAATGCAACTAATGTGTGAACAGAGTGTGTATATTATTATGTAAAGGTCACTGTATATTTCTCGGCTTGACGTCAATTCGTTTACCTTGTAGCTATTTAGCCGCAGGTGTGAGTTCAAGCGTATACAGGTATGAATGTTGTTATTTGGAAAGGATTAGAAAGAGTATGCTGTATTTTAAACTACACTAAGATTTGTTAATACACGATGCGAATAAAGATACAATAATTAAATTGTGTAAATTAATTGAAATAAAATTCAGATTCATAATTCCGAAAGTGTATAAAAATAAAAGGAAACAATTTTGGATTACTTTCTTAGCGGCAATTGGCGTAAAGATTCAAATATGAAGTGAAAAATAGTAGTTTTAATCTTTAATAAAAACTAAATGCAATATTTCCCAATTTGAAATACCATTGCCCATCTGTTTGATATCATTGACTTTACCGGAATTTCTTAACTTGTATTCAATTCTGGCCTCCAAGAATGAACAAGTGACATGTCTAACTCTGAACAGTTAGAAAACGGACTATCGACATCGACCGCTTGTTCTTGATATTTGAAACTGCATGCATATATACGTGTACGTTTATGATAGTGATGAGTTCTTGCGTCTGACAAAAACTAAATTCCTTCATGGTTATATCTTGCCATACGTTTATATTGGTTTGTAAGGTGATTACTCAAAATCGTTATTTGAAGATGTAGATTCATTTCAATACAGAAATTTCGTCTATATATTAAGTTTCACAAGTGTATACCACGGAGAAGCTCTGAAGGTACATTACTCCCATTTTGTTTGGGTGTGAACCATCGATGTTTACAGCAATATCAAAGAATAAGATGATGATGGTAGAAAGAACTATATGCGTCATGTGGCAAATATAACATGCATATCGGACCATGAGTTGTCAATCTGTATGAAAAGATTTCCAATACAACCATACTATTGAGAAGGAATGTTTACATGCTATACTCTCGTACTAGTATTACAGGGTTCTTGTGGCGTCCACCTTAGACACACATCTTTTTAACGATGTTTAAAAAAAAGACAGAACCAATTTAATGTCATATTTCCCTTGAATACAAAGAAAAAAAAAATAACGAAATTAATTTGAAACTTTGATACTCAATGGTTTCCCAGCAAAATATTCACATCCCTTGGGGATAATTAGTGTTCGTCCAGTGGCATATATAACAATTGTGATGACGAATTCCTTCCTTTGTTCGAGAACAATCTCATTGAAATATAAATCTGTGACTTTACTATGTAAAATCAAATTGGTTCTCTTCTTCTTCTTCTTCTTCTTCTTCTTCTTCTTCTTCTTCTTCTTCTTCTTCTTCTTCTTCTTCTTCTTGTATACAATAGTCTATCGACATTCGATGATTACATACTGTTGGCATACGTGGACTAGTCTATTTACAAAACTTTTACCCCAATTTATTCAAAATATATGTTTTTTTCTTATGTTCAATGTATACATGTATAGATTTTAAATTGCGCTATAGTTCCGTAACTTTCTACCCAGTCGTATAAACAAATCGTCGACAAGTGCGTACATTTTTTTAAATCAATATTTCTGGTATGTTCCAATCTGTCCTTCACTATTGACAATGAGTATATATTACATTTTCCCATATACACAAAATAATGTTGTAAATAATTCATGTTTATATTACATACTTTTGACTCCTGGTTCTACAATTATTCGACATGTTACCTGCTCTGTAGTAGGACACCCTGTTACTCAGTCAATTACGAGCAACCATAAATACTAAAATCACATATTTTATCGGTGTAATTTTTGGGAAATTTACTTTTTTCCGATGATTTAGTCGTGCATAAAGAGCAATTAGGCAGGTTTTTTTTCAATCAAAATTGTACAGATTAAATTCTTAAATTTAGTTATTAATGTTGCTCTTGCTTGACCTAGTACCAGAATGTCCTACCACAGAAAAGGTAACCTGTCGAAAAAACATTAATTCCAGAGTCAAGAGTCGTAATGAAAATGGGCTTTTAGACAGGTTTAATGGACAAGAAATATATGTAAGAACTATATAAAGTGGGTTCTCATTGTGTTTGCCCCTTCGTAATTTATCAGAAAATGTAACTATTTTCATATTTTATAACAAAGTTGTTTTTTAATTTTTAATTATGGTCAATCATGTTTTAAATCAGACAGATTTAATCATTATATCAACAAATACTTGTTATGCGTATATAAAGTGAGACGTAAATTTTTCTAAGAGAATGTTAATGAATCCATTGATGTAAATATTTCATTTATTTCTTACCAAAAATAAGCTTTAAACATGACTAAGCAAGTTTTGACATCTCACAACAAAACATGTTTATTTGTTGTTCTAAATACAACTGTGACTGGTCGGATTTGACTACTGATTCATGACGTGATATTTATTTTATTTATACCGATTACACAACATTATTCAGTTTTATAGAAAAGTTTGATGTGAGTTGGTTTATTCCAGGTGTTAGGAGAGACAGCATTAATAAAGGCAGCCTATAGAGGACGACTGGAGGTCACTCGATTACTCCTGGAAAGCGGGTGTAATAAAGATATCTCAGATTTGTGTTATCTCTTTACTCTGTTCATATTCCTTAATCAGTACTGTAACAGGTTTAATGAACAGTATATATTTGTAAGAAATATGTTGTTTACTTGTAGTTTATGTACAATATGAATACATGTGTAACTGGTCATTTTATTCACTTTTGACCACTGATTCATGTGATATATATTTTGTTTATATTGATGACATAACATTGTCCAGTGTTTTAGAAAAGTTTTGATCTCAGTTGTATTTTTCCAGGATTATGGACAGACGGCACTAATGTGGTCTGCCGAGAGTGGACAACTGGAGATTACCCGATTACTCCTGAACAGCGGTTGTGAACCAGATATCACAGCAGTATGTTATCACTAAACTATGATAAAATCCCTAATCTATTCAAAGTTATGTTGTTAATTAGACAAGTTTAATGAACAGTTAATTACACAATATTGTCCAGTTTATGAGACAAGTTTTAATGTCAGTTGTAGGATATGTTGTATGTTATTGATATTGTTTAAAATGTATTATCCATAACATTTACATCTTATTTGGTTTATGTTATAGAAAGATGGCGATACAGCTTTACATTGGGCTGCTAGGAGGGGATATCTACAGACCACAAGATGTCTGGTTGAACAAGGAGGTGCCAGTCCCTTGGTTATAACACATGAGGTAATATTTAATAGTATATGACCAGTGTTCAAATACATCACTAAAATGATGTTTTAGATCTGTTTGATCAAATGGATTGTTTCAAGTCTATAGATAAATTTAAATTGAACTTAAGATATGATAATGTTTTATGGCTAAATTTCATTATAAAACACATGAACATAGATAATCCTATAAGAGAAATTCATTGTTTTTCCAAAATTATCAAACATATTAATGCTTTAAAATAGACCACTTGCACATTTTGGGTGATAAGTTGTACCAGAAATGTTTAATTTTATTATTCCAAAATTGGTATTAATAAATAAAATAGATCGGGCAAACTGAAACTGCTGGAAATAAAACCAGGCTAAACTAACATTTTGATCCTCAATGCTCTTCAACTTCGTACTTTATTTGGCCTTTTGAACTTTTTTTGAATTCGAGAGTCACTGATGTGTCTTGTGTAGACGAAACGCGCGTCTAACGTAAATACACAATTTAATCCTGGTATCTATGATGAATTTATTTACAAAACGTACACTTATCCGTTGTCATGACAATTTAAAAAAAAAGTTATTAGATAGTATCAAAATAGTCTAAACAATGCATTGGCATACGTTCATGAAGTTTTTATATTTTAACATATGTCAGGTAGGCAATTAAAGGTTTTCTTTATGTTGGATGAATTTTTGTCTCGCCTTGACTGAGGCAAAAAAACGAGACATAGGTATGCTATTTCCGGCGGCAGTGTCGGCGGCGTCAACAATGTATTAGTTTATGATTGGGTCTTGTAAATGGGGAACCACTAGTGGTAGGTCAATGATATTTGGTGTTCACATGTATTAGCATTGGCACATCTAATTATCTTAAAATTATTTGTCCCTTCCCCGTCAGTAATATTCTATTAACTTCGTAACTTTTGCTTAGTTTGCATGTATTAGTTTGTGATAAGGTCGGTCTATGGGGGACCGTTAGTAGTAGGTCAATGATAATAGATGTGCAGTTATATAAGCAATAGATTGTCTAATATGAAGGAATAATATTTGGCTACGCCCCTCCAGTCGTGGTCTATTGTCTTTGAAACTTTTGCTTAGTTTTCATTTATTACTTTTTTATAAGGTCAGTTTAAGGGGAACCTTTTGTGGTCGGTCATGATAATTGGTATGCAGTTGTAGAATCATTAGCACATCTCCTTTCCGTGGATATTATTTGGCCCTGTCCCTTAGTCATGGTTTATTAATTTTGAAACTGTTGCTTAGCTATCGTGCATTAGTTTGTGATTAGGTCAGTTTAAGTCGTTGATATTTATTATTCAAATGTATTGGCACGTGCAAGTTTCATTTCCATCAAAATTATATTACCCAAAACCTTCATTATGGTTCATTAACTTTGAAACTTCCACACAGTTTACAAGGTAACGTTTATGTTTATGTTTTTTAAAGTGACGACAATGGTATTTTTGGCATGTAGTTGTATAAGCATTGGTACATCTGGTTTCCATGGAGATTTTAAGCCCTGTACCTTCAGTCATGGTTCATTAACTTTGAATATATGCATAAATTACATGTTAAAGTATAGCTATTTTATACAAAATTTAATCCTGGTATCAACGATGAGTTTATTTAATTTCAATAATAGCATTATCAAAATAAAAAATATATATACATACGAGAGTTGTCTCATTTGCACTCACACCACATCTTCCTATATCTATATATCTGTTTTAACAGTTTATTTACACATGAATCAACACTACTAGTCAATATCTATAATGATTCAATTAAGTGAAAGGAAAATTGCCTGAGTATTACATATTGCTGGCAGTTTGAAAATATTTAGTGCAATTATTCGATAGAGATGATCATTTAAAGACTGCAATTTTCTTTAAACTTCTGCATTCCAGTTGTCTAGTCGCCGATATATCTATCTTTTTCGAAAATATTTATTTATTTCCTCATTTTAACAATATCAGTGATAACATTTAAACCTATGAAATGTTGTTTAATAACAATATTAAGATAAAGGAGGATGTGGATGGGGTAAACAGATATGAAAGGGTATGGAGGGGTGTACAGATATATCAGGGTGTGAATGGGGTAAACGGATATTAATAGGTACCAACCTTCACCCTTAGCTGAAACAATAGTGTTACATCACAACATTGAAAGACTCACTATAAAATATCAATTGAAATGGCTAAACTCAATCAAAAGACATATTCACAATACTTTTGAGCTATGATATAATGTAAATACAAAATCAATGAAATAAGGGGTGAAGAAATAAAGGCTACAGTAGTATACCGCTGTGAAATGCTAAACAATTTCAAAAAATCAACAATAACCTTGAACATTAATCCGCCATATAAAGTAATATACACAGGTAAATGAAAAAAATTGTGTAAGCAGGTATACAGTTTAAATGGACAATGGAAATATATTTTACAAAATAAATAAATTTGTCGTTCATAGTACGAATAAGTAATACCAAACACTTATCAAAGGCGGTATATAGACGTGAACAATAAATAACAAAAAAGCATTACAAATAGTTTCGACCGGTAAAATAAACAAGAAAGTTCGATTTGAGAGTACTTACAGTTACTGACAGCTAGTTAAAAGCCAAAAAGAAATAATAATAAAAAATCATGCATCAGAGACTAAAATCAACTAAAACACATCCTAGGGATTTGGTTTTTAACGTCATGGACAGTTAAATAAGACAGGACTTGTGCAATGCCAAAACAAATGTTTCGACAGTTAGGAGTTACCTTCTTTATAGTTAAAAATTGAACATGGATGTGTCTCTTTACATCCCGTTTAAATAAAATACAAATTTAGTTATGTTTTAGTACAGCCAAATTTAGTTATCAACTAGTTGTATCTATGAAAGAATTTACTAAAAGTTTTAAGTAATTTATGGAAACGAAATCTCTGATCTAATAATTTACAAGTGATGTATTGATTACGTTCGTTAAAATTTATGACATCACTGCACACACCGTATGAAGGAGCAAAAGGAACACCGTCTAAAAAGGAAAATTAACAATAGGGAATGAAAAATCGTCTCTTTTGTCAGACATTTTAGTATGGAGTTTCCCTTTAGAAATTGAAATGTCTAAATCTAGAAAAGGACAACTACGGCTGTTTATGTTAGATTCGGTTAAAGTACGTAAGTTTTAGTAGTATATTAAGAGAACTCTAAATTATCTAATGAAAAAATATGATCAGGCTAACGGTAGGAATTGTTGAATTTATAATAACATGTCTTTACTGAGTTTGGTCATAAACTGAGATTCATAGCAATAGAGGAATAAATCTCTTATTAAAAGGACACAGTTTGTGCCCAAAGGAATACCATATATCTGTCGAAGTTTATTTAAAGTCTTCAGAAAATTGTGAAAAATAATCTGAGTGTTGTCTCATGCGTTAAATTTGAGAACATCTGTAAAAATAAAATAAAACATCACCAGCTGATATGTGTAACAAAAATCGTCCGTGTATAGTTATCAGTTGAAAGCAATATAAAGATTTGTCTATATTTTCAGGGTCAGACTCCTTACGATCTAGCAGCAGAAATGAAAAAGGGGGATTATAAAGAAGTGATGGAATACCTACAGGTACATATAGTGTTGACTTATAAATGTTTACACTCAGAATCAATCATAATATATTGATTAAAAAATGTAGAGAGACACTATATAGAAATAGAATATAGATAAATGGGTTAACAACCGTAAAGTTTAAATTGTTTAAAAGAATCATTTTAGAAGCAACTAGCTTGTCATGATTAAGCTCTTACAATGTTTGATAAATAGGGCGCCAAAGACAGCTGAAAACAAATGATTCAGTTTTTTTAAGTCGGATATTTTTTCAACTAAAAGAATAAGAAACACAAACTCTGTAAGAACTGTATAAAACAACATGATACCGTTTTCCATGTGTCAGATATGTGTCTCATCTGCCTTCATCATGTAAACCAGCGAAAGAAGCCAAAAATCTCAAATATCTTAGTTAATAAAAATCAATATGAACTGTAAAAGAATAGCTAAGGTGGTCTTTAAAAAGGCTAAATAACCTAAATCTTTTCAATAAATCGGTGCTTTCTTGAAAATGATTATGTATAAACCAAGTAAATATCTTTTTTGTTGCAAAATGTTTTATGGAATTTCTCAAGGAACATAATCAATAACAGAGTAAATGTACATGACATGTTTGATAGTACTTAAGTTTTATGACGACAATTTCTATTATTTGATAATATTTTCTGTTCACACCACACATTACATATGATGAATATACTTCTTAGCCCATTACTAAAAGGTGAAAACCCAAAACTATAAAATGTGTTAAAGTATGGAGGTTAAAAAAAGTTTGAATTGCGAACTAAAAAAAAATTGGAATGGTAACTTTGTCTGATGGAATTGCCACCTTCATGTTTACCCCAAATACTTATCATATATTTGGAAATAACAGAAAAAAAAATATATAACTAACCACTGCACTTCTTAAATAGATAAAAGGCAACCTGAGAATAGGTTATCAACACTGGGAAAATAATAATTTGTTTCCGTGTATTTAACAAAAAAAAAGTAAAGATACCTCTTAATAAATTTCATGCAATACAAGCATTTTTCTAGATTTATCTTCATCAGGAAATCTCAAAGCCAAATAATTGAAAGCCAATGTTGTTTTTAAGAACTGAGATAGTTCAAAGTTTATTTTGCATGTGAACTTCTTTGTTAAACAATATTTTGGGACAGCTGTAATGTTTTCATATTGACTTATAGTTTCTCAAGACCAGTATAAAAAACATTATTGGACTGTTAATTACGTTTCTTAATTTTATAGGAAATATCAGATCCCATTTTGACCAAACTCGGGCAGTTAAATAGAAATGACTTCAAAGAACTTGTAGCTCTGGGAACATTTGCTTCCTATGAAAATATGGTGTATTTGGCTGGGCCTTGTAATATTGGGAAATCGTCGCTTGCAAGTATTCTTATCGGCGAGGAAATTCCAAAGACATGGTTTTCAACCGATGGACTAATTATTCATTTCGGAAGAAATGGCATCGACTTACAACAACGAAAGATGATTCCATTGAAAAAAGGTATGTATTATGTGTGTTTTCATTACCAACTGCTCTGAGAAGACAATATTTTTTATTATTGGTTGAGCACAGATTTTACCTGTCAACACTCGACAAAATCTAAACAGTACTTAACTGTGCTTAGCTGTACTCGAATTTGTTCGCCACTTTAGTTAACAAGCATGATGAAGTACTTGATGATTTTGGTATAGTCAGAATATGGTCTCGACCAGTCTGGACTCGGTGCAGACCAAGCATTAAATGTAGACGGGCGGAAAAGGTAATGCGGCGGTTACTCACGTGCACTTCATGTAAACGCCGCGTTAACTCTGCCTTAACTCCGAAATTTCAGTAGACGAAAAGTAAACGGGCGTCTTCTAATTTTCTGAAGAGGAAACGGGCGTTTACTATCGAGTTTAGTTCCGCGTAAGAGTGAAACAAGGCGCGCCGTCTATTTTTGTAGAAAGTGAACGCACGCACGTGTACTGTTTGCAGTAAGCACGCGTAAACGCAGATTGTCATCATATCCTGAATACAATGATCTAACATATCACTAGATATGGTACATTAAATGAGCAACAGTCCATTTTTGATTGCAATATGGACGATTACATTAAATGAAATTACACCTCTTTGAATAATTGCATATGAAACATCATAAGTACAAAATGCATATGTATCCTGAAACTCTAAAACCTACAAGACTGTCAGTTAACATTCGTGAGAGGATATCACGTATAAGAAGGTCTGGTAAAATCAATACTGAAGTTAGAGATTTGTCGATACAATCAGAAAATGTTCAAGTTTCTAGACAGAAGATAAATGCAATTTCTACGAAGTTTCCGTCAGATTAGATTTGTAACAGACCTTAAAGTTACACAAGACAGGAAGTAAATCTAGAACTTATTGACGAATCAAATCATAATGACCGAGAAATATCCGCAAGAGAGATTGCAAGATTACCAATGTTTTGTAAGATATGTCATTTATTTTATTTCGTGAAGCACAACTCAGTTGAATCTGCCGTAAATAATCTTTAATTACTCATGATACTGTATACAAAACAATTTTACATGTACATAAAGTTTTGCAGTATTTAATTTTGGCATTATTTTTTTAAAACTTTTTGTAAGTCGATAACTTTTGAGTAAAAATATAGAAAATCTGCTTGTTTCCCAATCCACTATAAATAAATATGTATAAAGTTAAACTAAACTAAGTAAAATACATTTATGAAATGTGTAGTAATTGCCCGTGTACTGTAAAGTGAACGTAAAAATAAACTTGTTAAATCTGAAGTTTACTACTAACTAAACGGACACAAAGTAAACGCGCGTTCTTCTTCTTTAGGTTTCTAGTGATCCTTCAATTATTGAAGATTAATCGCCGGGCGTCGACTATAAAATTTATAATGAGCAACAAAAATCAAAAATATATCAAAACCAAAAAAATCAACATAACGTATGTACATTTGAAAAAATAAATTTTGATAAAACTATATACATTTAACAGAGTAGTTAGGAACAGAATATGGGGATGAGGAGATTCTGAAATCATACTCTTGAATCCCTGTGCTGTACTGCATGATACTATTTGTTGTGGCAGATGATTCCAATTTATGCCAGTTTGTGGTTAAAAGGAACATTTATAACTGTCTTTAGATGTTTGTATTTGCCTACATGAGTGTGGATTGCTATGTCTGGTTCTATTGTCTAGTGGGATCAAAAGGTTATGTGTAGGGACTGCAACAATTTAATGAATAATTTTGTAAAAGAAAACAAGTCTGTATCGTAAACGCCTAATTTCGAGTGGGTACCAATTTAGGTCTGTCATCATTTCAGTAACTGAGCTGGTGTTATGGAAGCGGTTTCATGAGAAGCGTGCTGCTCTTCTCTGAACTTTTTCGATTTGTGAAATTTGCTGTTTTTGATGTAGGTCCCAAATTGTTCAGCATTACTCTAATTTTGGTCGGACAAGAGCTTTATATGCATGAGCTTTAACTTTCGGTGATGCTATTTTTTAGGTTTCTACGAATAAATTCAAGGGGCTGGTTTGCTTTTGATGTCATGTTATCGATATATTCGTCCCATTTTAAATTTGATTGAAGAGTTAGGCCTAAATATTTTGTAGAGTCGACTTTTTCTAGAGAGTAATTGTGTAATTTATAAGTGCAGTCTAAAGGTTTGCGTGTTTGAGTTACACTGAGAATGTTGCACTTATCAGGGTGAAAATGCATGTGCCAGTCCTGCTCACACCTGCCGGCCGCTTCTAAGTCAGACTGTAATTTAAATGCGTAATCTGGTTTTTTAATTTCCCTATAAATAAAGCTATTATCTGCAAATAATCTTAATATACTATGTTCAATATATTCTGCCAAATCATTAATAAAGATTAAAAATGAAATTGGACTAAGCACTGTGCCTTGAGGTACCCCAGATGTTACAGGAATTTTATTTGATGTTTCACCTTCAAGGACTACTGTTTGTGTTATGTTTGTTAAGAAATCTTGAATCCAATGATATGCATTACAATTTATACCGTAGAAACCAATTTTATACATGAGGTGGTGGTGTGAAACTTTATCGAATGCTTTTGCAAAATCCATTATGATGATGTCTATTTGGATGTTTTTATTATTTGAATTTGCAATATCTTCAATAAATAATATTAGCTGAGTTTCACAGGAGCGGGAGGATTGGAAACCATGTTGTAAGTCATATAGTAATTTATTTTTTTCCAGATGTTTCATTATGCTACTAGCTACAACATGTTCTAATAGTTTGCAACAAATGCAAGTCAATGATATTGGGCGATAGTTTATGGGATCGTGTTTGTCGCCTTTTTTGAATGCTGGACATACACTGTGTGACGTCAGTCGTCTGGGATCTTGCAAGAGTTCAGTGATTTTTGGAATATGATTGATAAGATGGGAGTGATAGATGATTTACACTCTTTTAAAATTTGTCCATGGATGAGATCAGGCCCAGCGGCTTTGTTGATATTGATATCATTTAGAAGTTTTTCTATGCCCTGTTTTTGTATCTTAATATCAGGCATCTGTTGATGCTTACTGACGCCCTTATCTGGTATTGGGTCATCTGTTGCAGGTGTGAATGCTTTTTTGAACTGTTCATTTTGAATGTTAGCTTTTGCTTTGAGTCAGATGTTAGTGAGCCCTCTTTTCGGAGTGGTGGTATGTTAGAGCTTTCAGACTTTTGTGTTTTTATATAACTGATCAGATTTTTTGGGAAGCTCGTTGATATAGTAGTAGCGTTGTCATCAACTGGTATACCACATATCATATTGTCAATATAATTCCAATATGATGTTCCTTGTTGTTTCTGTATATCCTGTTTTAATTTTTTAAGTTGGTCTAGTTTCCCTTTGCCTTTCAATTTGTACTTTTGATATTTTTTCTTGTACTTTTTCATTTGCCCTCTAATACTGTTTGTTATCCAAGGTAAATTTTTGCTGTTTCTCATCATTTTCTGTGGTATGTTCTCAGTGATGAGATGTAATGAGTTTTTAAATATTAACCAAAGTGTGTTTGTATCTTCTCTATATTTTTTATGTATGATCTTTTGATATTTTATCTATATCCTCTTTTATTTTTTGCCACTTTGCATTTTTATATTTATATACTTTTCGTGGCTTGGTTTGGCATCTTTTTAGTGATAGTAAACATTCTATATATACAATATCATGGTCTGCTTCCCCTAATGGTGGCATGGTTTCAGCTTTATCAATGATGACTGGTTAATTTGTTAACACAAGATCTAAAATTTTATCATTTCGAGTTGGTATGTTTACAACATACTCGGGAAGACATTGGAAATTTCCATTTTGACCGCGTTAACGTAATTATAGTTAAAGCGCGTTTACCTTCAATACGAAAGTTGAAGTTAACTAACAAAATATGTGCACGCGGCGTTAACGCACGTTTATTTTATGTAATGCTTGGTCTGCACCCAACTGTATTAAGTAGTTTCGTTTATTGCTGTCAAAATTAAAGATTAAATATATAGGTAACTAACTGAATTTAGTCAAAAACATAAAATTTAACTTTTCTTTTTAACTTCAAATTTAATTTTTAATCGTTGCAGGGAGCATTTAACAAAGGACGTTCAAACATCTGCCTGTCCGGTCTTGTTACTGTTCTTATGTGTACAATTTTTAACGGATTAAAAAAAAAACTGAAGATTATATCAGCAATGTCTAGGGCAGTTTCGAAAATCAATGCCTATGAACTTTTTTTAAAAGAGTTATGCCCTCGTAAACATTAATTACATGTAAAATTACTTTGTTAACTCTCTTTTGTAAAATTCTTGCAATATCTTTATAAATCTTATAACAGAGGCTGCTATCATTAATACCTCAAACAACTTCAAGTGTTGATCAATTATTTGTAAAAAAAGTTATTTATGATTGTTGCAAAAAGATTATCTGAAAAAAATGAATTGTTACATTGTAGTGCTCTCATACGTACAATTATTGCCAGATAATTAATATGTTTTGAACAAATCCGAAAATCAGTTTTAAAAGAGTTATGCCTCTTTGAAATATTAATTAAAAAGTAGAAATAACATTGTATTTTTGCTATTAATCGTTCATTTCTCTAAGATGTGTTTTTTAAAGCAATTAAAAAAAACAAGTGTTTTAGTTATAGCCCTTAGATAGATACAATATGTGCACTGCAGTTGACATTGGCACTCATTTATTCCATGTATGATTTAAATGAATATAATTTTTGAAGATTTGAATTAGTTGACATATATAAGTTATACATTTGTCAGGGTCAAACTATTTCTCCTCTCATGTCTCCTCCTTTTATTTTTAAATCTTCTCAGGTAGTGTTGATGTTTTAGCGAAACTACTTCTTGGGAATCCGGAATTCAAGAAACAACCAAGTCTGCCAGGTGAGAGTAAAGAGAAACTGTCAGGTGATCCAAATTCTAAAGTTATAACAAAGGAAAATCAGTTAAATCCACCAAACACGAGTCTTTATCCTTCAAACCAAGAACACATGTCACCGAAATCTAATCAGGAGACACCAAAAGACTTCAAAGAACCACCAATTCATACTGCCCATTCCATACAAGATAACTTATTGGAGAAGATTATTAAAGGTACTAACATCATGCATATCGCACCATCAGATTTGATTGATTTTGGTGGACAAAAATCGTTTGATATGACTCATCAGTTATTTATCCAGCACAGGGGAACGTTCATTCTGATGTTTGATGGACGTAAAGGTCTTGATACAGAACTAGAAGAATATCCACAAGAAGATGTAACAGCAGCATGTAAGTAACTCCAAATATACATTTTTAGTGATTATAAAAATATATATCAATGTATAGACCATGTACATTATTGTAAATAGAAATTGAATGTTTTGGTAGATTTATTCAAAAGACAATTTGCTCACATCTCTTTAAAACAAAATAGAAATTACGTGTACCGATTATCAGGTTGTATGCATGTTGATATTGCAAAATATCAGCTGCGAGTCACAATAAGAAGCATTTTGTCCACTCAGTGATCAAAAAGACTTCATGTTGTTTTGATCAGACGATATGTCACTATATAAATATACAGACAAAAAGATATTCGATTTATCGTGTTATATTGTTCGTATTTTACATGTCAGAAACAAGTGTTTTCTTTGTTTCACCAGCAATATGGATTATGACGTCGGTAATATGTCCGGGCAAATGTTATTAAATATATTATTGGGTAGTCCTAAAGAAAGGCATGAAATAAAGGATCTGAAAAAATGTATTGGAATACAATTTTAGAAAACCTCTATTCCTTTAATCATGATAACTCCAAGTAATTTGAAATAAACATCTTGTGAACATATTTGATTACATGTTTACTTTTGTAGCTGTTCTGGAACATTGGATAAATTCTGTATTGACCTACTGTAACAAAACTGAAGATAAAATGCCAAGAATTTTATTTGCTGCCACTCATAGTGATAGCTTCTCAGAGGTATGTCTGACTTTGTTATCGATTTTTCAACCCTTCTTTTAAACACAAATACGTGCGAATATAATCACAACTATCTTGTCAATGACTAGATACCACAAATGTTTAAACGTTTGATTAAAATACAGAACAGTCCTTATACAAAGTTTCAGTGACAAAAAAATGTCTCCCTCTTTTTTCGAAAATATGTAAACGGTGAAATAATCTGGGACTAAATTTAATTTTTATTGCAAATAAAATAAGACTTTTAAAAATGTACTTTTCATATACTAATATAGCCTTCTTGTTGAGCCTACGACGTTTGTTGCAAAAACGACTCATAGCGATCCTACATTCCGTCGTCGTCGGCGACAGTGTTCACACATATTCATTCTGTGGTTACAGTTGGTGAACATTTAATAACTTTCTTAAACTGTCTTGACAGTTTAAGAAAGTTAAACTCAAATTCACTGAAATTGTCACTGAAACTGTCTTGAATTTGTACCAAACTTGGACTAAGCTTGTTAATGATAATAAAATAATATCAAGAAGTAAATTGTGTGATTATCAGTATTTTACTTGTAAATGGACGTCTGCCAGTTAACATTACACTCTGTGAAAAAATTAATAACTTCTTAAACTATCCTGTATTTGTACCAAATTTGGACAGAAGCTTGTTTATAATCAAAAGCTAGAATCTAGAATTTTTTCCCCGATTATCACTTATAAATGGATTTCCAGTTAACATAACATACTGCCTGCAGTTAAAGATTTAAAACATTTATTAGATTATTAGACATAAGCTTCTTACATTAAAACATAGTATCTAGACGAAATATTGTCTTCAGTGTTTTCCCCATTTTATTTTAGCCTGCCACCAACAGCAAAAGTAGGCAAGACAATGGGTTCCGCGGAGCAATTACAAATATTTACATAATCATCCATCATTTCTTACATGTACAAAATGTAGCTCGTGAAGCTCATGAGACTTGAAAAAGATTATCTATGACAACTTTATGATATTAGCATTAATACCACCAGAAATATATGAGCTGCGTCAGATAGAAATCAACCTTATGCAGAAAATATTCAGGTTGAATGAAAATGGTTCTTTGAAAAATGTTAGCTATGATGAGAAAAACCCTCTCCAATTGATTTATATATACAAATATGGAAATGTGGAGTGATTGCCAATGAGATAACTATCCAGCAAATATTGTTTGTTGTTTTTTTTGGTGCTGTTACAAAACTGTAAACAAAAAAAGTTTTGTTTTTCGTGAAATAATTTACTAACGCTTATCACCGCTTCATTGTATAATTAACAGGACGAGAAAAAGATACTAGCTCTTAAATTCAATGAAGAACTGCGAGAAATGTTTTCCACACACAAGCTTCATGACCATATCATGTATGACACAGTCTTTTTCATGAATGCAACGGATGCAGCAGATCCAGAAGTTGAGCGCATGAAGGATACATTAGTTGATATCGCTTTTAAGCAGTCAACATGGGGACAACAAATGCCAATTGTTTGGGTGCCTCTTGATTTACAGATATCTGATATGAGAGCAGATGGAGTAAAGTTGATAACAAAAGAAAGACTTTTACAAATAAACAAATCAAATAATGAACTTGCACTGAACGAAAGAAGAGTTGACGATTTCTTACTTGTTCAACACTCAATAGGAAAGTTATTATACTTCGATGAACCTGCTTTGAGCGATTTCATTGTCATTCAGCCTACGGCAATGGTCAATATCCTCAGAGCCTTCATTACAGACATAATGTTCTGGCCAGAAAAAGGACCTGTTCGAGACATACTAGAGAATTTATCATCTACTGGAGTTCTAAAGAAGACAGACCTTTTTACTCTGTGGTCACAACCAGCTTTCAAAGACATTTTTACCGATGTCAGAACAAAGGAATATATAGTGCAGGTTCTCCTTCATCTTGATATCCTTGTTGAACCTAAACGCTACACTGAAATGAACGCAGCTGCAGACTTATTTTTAGTACCATGCATGGTGAAGGAAAGGATTCCACAAAAACTGCACAGAAATGCAACAGATGAAAGAATATTATGCATATCTTATCATCTGAAGGAGACAGTGGTTCCATCTGCATTGTCTTTCAAGCTTATAGGGGCTGCAATTAGCATCTGGCCTCTGAAAGTAGAAAACTCTCGTTTTTGTCTTTATTTTCAAGCTGCAATTATGGATGCTGACAAAAGAAACGAACTTCAAATTCATGTTGAAGGGCAGAGAATATTTGCATACCTCATTAATGACGTGTCAAAACAGCTCATATCACCGGATCTAGCAACAACGACACAGGAATGCCTGACTTTGGCACTTGGACGAATTCTTCAGTTTTACCGTCGTTGTTTTGGTAAACAAAGTCACCATTTAACCTCGGATATGTTTGAAATAGAAGTTGGAGAAATATGCAACGGTAAAAGGTGTTTAATACCTTTGTCAGATGCAAAAACGAAAGCACAATGGAGCTGCAAGAATGGGAAAATACATGAAACGAAATGTCCTCTAAATTGGGTTTTTGAAAAGGTAAGTAATATTTTTGTGTATCCCCTTTTCTTTCGAAATAAAATTAAAATAACCATAAAAAACGAACTCTTAGGAAAATTTTCACTTTATTAGCTATAGCCTCAAAAAAGAGATAATTTGACATTGCATAAATCTCCCTGTATATTTGTTGTCCTACAATATAGTGTTAATTTTCAATTCCTTAATGTTGTTCTACAGATCACAAAAATTTGCAGTCTAAATTATTATCTCAGTTTTCATAAAATTAATTAATTAAATTGGTTAATCATACTTGTAACACCTTATGTCAACACAGCATTCAGTGACATGTTTACAGATGTAAATAAGAAAGGATCTATTGATTGGAGTCATAAACCGAATATTTTTCCTATACTGTAATATAATGTATAATGTGATGATCAAAACTTCAACTTTTAACATGTTCTATAGTCCTTGAAAGTTCTCTGTATTATGTGTATTTTAGTTTGCCTTCTTATTGTCAGGCTGCAATTACGGATGCTGACAACAGAAACGAATTTCAAAATTCATGTTGAAGGGCAGAGAATATTTGTATACATCATCAATAACGTGCCCAAAAATCAAATTTGCAGTCTAAAAACAAACACAATTTTAAAAAAGGAAATACTAATGTTGTAGGAGATACCCATCAATAATTGTTAGTTAGCTTTTATAAAAGACAGATGGAAAACAAAAATCACATAATATTAGAAATTTAAGGATTGGGTAAATATTCACCAAACAGCTGATCATTTGTATTTGTTTATTTCAGAATAAGAAGCATTGTGACTCAAATTGTAAAGGTAATAAAATAACATAAATTTATATAAAAAAGTTATGTAGATACAAAGGGGGATATCAAAATTCATATGTAACAAAAAAACAGACTACACTAGTTAAAATAGACTTGATACACACATTTTGTAATGAAAGTCTGAATTTTGACTTTACTGCAATATTTATCTCTTCGTAAAATAATTGTGTCATGGAATAAAACGTCCAAATTGTAAATATTCTCTTTTTTCGGGTATACATTTTGTAGGCTATTTAAAAACTGATTTATGTACTCTTTATGAAGAAAAAAGTTGCAACTCTGACTTTCATAACTTTAGCTTCATTGGTTAAAAGTAATATGGACTCATGAGAATAACATTTGAAGCTCATTATTTTTTGGTAAAAACGAATAAAAATTTGTCAACCAAAAGATTTGCTATAATTTCAAAAACATTTTATTCTGTTTTGGTAGAGTTTTCTGATTTTCATTGCGAAATAAAAAATAAGAAGAAAGTTTGGGCTTCAAATGCTTACATTGTTTTTATTTTTTTTGAGAAAATTAACCATTTTTAAAACATTTCATCTTTTCAAAGAATATATGGATAGAATGTAAAATAATTTCTTAAAACACTGCATAACAATTATTCTCTATTGGTATAGTGATATTGTCATCAAGTGCGTTGTAATGAACCATTGTATAGCAAACATCAAATTCCCTCACAAATGTTTTCACACTATAGGTCAATTATTTATTTTTAAAACAAATCAGTTCTGAATCAGAAAAAGCAGTAATATTATAACCTCAAGAAAATTACTGAATGCTTGATTAAATACAGAATTACACTGTGTTGTAACTTTTTCAAAAAAGGTTCTATGAATACGTTTTGCACAGTATTTGAAATATGAAAGGTCAAGTAATGTACACCATATAAACAGTGTGGTTCATTGTATTCAAAAACTGTCAAGTTATTCAAACATGTAATAGTTGTTTTTTTACAGGCATAGCATTGCTAGTATTGTTTCTTCTGTAACCATATATTGTTGGCTTTTATTCAAGTTTGAAAATATTTAAATGGAAACACTACTGATGAAAATAAAAACAGAAATTTTCAGCAAAAATTGAAGTATTGCTAAAGTAACAAAAGAAAGAAAAAAAACAAAGATAATGCCATGATTATGACTACTGCTGTAACTGATGATGAAGTGAGTACCCTTACAAAAATGAGAAAAATTATTTCTCATTCCAGGTCTTGAAACAGAAATACTAGTCTTGAGACCAGATGATCAGCATTTCGTGCAACTAGCAAAAACACTTGGTATTGGAGACTTCTACAACTTCTTCATTGAACTTGGAATGGAAAAAGCTGATTACGACAACTTGAATTTTCGTTATTTTTCAAACCCTATGGAGTTTATGTTGATGGGGCTCTTTGAATGGAGGGATAAAACAGAAAGTGACCAAATGACTGCAACATTTAGGAAATTGCAGACGGCACTGAAGGCTATTGAAAGACAGCACTACTTGTGTCAGGTTTGATACATTTTTTTTCTCTGATAAATTGATAAATGTGTGTTTCTTTTGTGACGACTAAAGACTTCCATTAACAATACAATCTATAATAAAGTGGATGATATTTCAAATTTTGCACAGTAATGCTAACGGAAGTAATTAAAAACACCCAGCCTAAAATTATTGTATAAAAATAAATCCTGAAGCAATAGACGAAAACGATACAGATATTTAACCACGTGATCGTTATATCCACTAAAAACAGCAGAATACTCCACCATATGTAATATAACCCAATAACAAAGTTAACCAATTTAAACATTTATCGTCTCGTAATAACATTAGAAAATTTGTCGTTTTTTTTCTAGATATTTTATATTTTTCATTTTGATATTATCATAGACTTTAATTAATTTGATGCATCTTTAAACCTTTGACACATTTCAGGTTCACAGAGAGGATCATACTCTAATAGGTATGTCTACTTTTATTGTTAACGACGTCTACTCATATCTTCATTAATGGATTCGTATCTTGCTTTTTTTCTCTTAGAAATGAATACACTCAAGAGACATAATTCATTCTTTTAATGTTTTATTCAAGTATCATATGCAACTTTACAGCTGTGTTCCTTTTCTTCAAATACAGAAAAACAAATTTATTCAGTTATGTGCATCTCAGATTTATTTTGATTACAAGATATGAAAGAGGATTTATTTAAATTTTGGTTATTTAATTCATTTTGATTTTAATACCTTAATTTTTTTTTAAGGATTAACTTATTTCAATATCAAACTTCGATGTGTCATTTAAATAATTTCGGCTTCTCTTTGTTCTTTACAGAAAAGGCTCATAATAGCCTACAAGATGTTCCGTCAGATGATGTTATCAATAGTTTAACAGAACAAAAATTGATAGGTGATTGCATTGTTCACCTAGGTGTTGAATTGGCTCTGAGCATTGGCAACATCAAAGAGACTATGCACAATTTTCCAAGGGATTTGAATGGTCAAATCCATGATCTTCTCACAAAATGGAAGAATTGTAAAGAAACCAAGTCGGTGAAACCAACAATCTACCGACTAATGGTAGCTTTAAAACGTGTAAAAGCGGCTCAAGGACTTAATTTCCTGAAGAAAACATATGGTGTGGATTAGGACATCAAATAAACTAAACACAAAAGTAGGCAACAGAACTGTGATATGTTTATCATCTCTCTGAACCAATGCAACATAATTTTTGCGTTTAAAACTAAATGGTTCAAACAAGGCAAAGCGTTGAACAATCACAATTTAAATCCTTTGTTGTACCTCTCCCATATTTCTATGTTTAATGTGTAGATAAAATAATAAAGTGGAACCTGATATCCAAAACTAGTTTATTGTACTGTATACACCTCAAACTGATAATTAGTACTGCGAACGCACAGTATAATATCTTACAACATTTTCATTCTGTTGTATCTATAATACTAAAATAACGAGGTCCAATTTGTCAGCCGTCATGGGGTTAAAACGACAAATCAAAGCATTAAACTTTATATATAGCTTATATAGAACAGCGGTGTAGATTTAAAAATAACAACACCCCATACCCATTTGTTTTCCACATAATTAGTATTGCCAATAATTAACAAGTTCCGGGTCGATACCGATACCAATAGTATATTCACCTGTTACCTATTACCTTATCAGACGCACCACCAAACGGTGTATTTAGGATTTTGCTATATACACAGGTTATAATCACAGGTTTGACACTATAAATTCAATCATTGTCAAATTGTTCCCTATTGTAGTATTTAAATCAATAACACTTTCTAAGATGACAATACGAAAACAAAACGAAATCTGGACTTAAAATAGGGTGTATAGGTACAGTTTTCAATTTGTTAGCAGGCATGACGTAAAACAGCGAATCAAATAACTCAACTTTATTTATAACAAATATAGGACAATGCTGTTGATTAAAAAACACTCCATTCCAGGACCTTTTGTTTCCAAATAATTAATATTACCAATAATTGATAAGTTCTAGGTCGACGGGTTCAAACAGAAAGATTTTGAAAGCAGAGAAAACTGTGTATCTTATAATCGGCATAAATTTATCAGATGACAATACCAATAATAAAATAAGGCTTACGCATAGTTATATACTTTAATTCAGTCACGGACCCGCGATATCACGGGTGTGTTCTAGTATAAATATAAAATTGCGCTTTTTTTTCGCTCAATGTACTTAATGTATGTAGTATGCAAGATATGAAATTATAACAGCATTCTTTTTGTTGTATGTAAGTTTTTCATATCCTAGAACACATTTTATTGACAACTTCTATAATATTGAATTTGGTACATTATAGAAAATTACCTTTTTTGTCGAAAGAAATGTGTTTGTAATTCTTGATTGAAGTGTCGAAAATTGTGACAATTCATATTTCTATTGGCTTTAATTTCATATAAAAGCCAGTTCTTTGGGTGCTGCTTTCAAAATAATGTGTTGAATTGTAAATCCATCACTAAGAGGTTGCATATTGTGCCGGCAGGTTGAGAGTTATCGGATTATTTTTGTACTACATCTTACGTTACAGAAAGTCTGAGACAGAGGTTGCGCACAGGTAAAAAAATTGTAAACTCCGAAAATTCTCCGGTATTAAAGTCTGGATTTATAGCCAATGTGTTGTTTGTTGTTATTTGTATGCTATTGTATTTTTCTAATGAGATTGTCTTATATGCATATGAATGGTCAATTATTTGTTACCTGCTTAACTATTAGTGTTCATTCTGTCATGCATAATCAGGACGAGACCTTACAAACATTAAGACTATAGTAGTTTTCCGATGCTTAATCCCGTAAATCGATTACAACATGCCTTACATCAGGCCAAAAACTAACACTACCGATAGGTGTTTTTCAATTGTCCTTAACATACAGAATGCGTAACAGTCTACATTCTCGAGGCATCGGATTTGAACATCATCTTCTGTCAATATCCTGCATATCAAAATTCTAAAATGAGTTAAACTGCACGCAGAATGCAGTTTACCATAATTTCAAAAATCAGTTAATTATGGGGGATGCATATATAATGTTTATAAAAGAACTTAAAAGGTTCGTAGAAATAACGTTTCAATATTTCATGTTTATGTCTTTAATTAACATTAAAATGGTATATTCAAAAAACGCTTTAACCTAAGTAGTGTGTATATCTCTGAGTGTTTGCTTGAATTCACGAATATATTAATATATCTCTAACTGAACATTGCCAACTTAATTTGTAAATTTGTTTTGAAAGATATGGTTTTCCTTTTCACGTTCCAATAGCAGGTTATAACACCGATGAATTGCCTGGGTCGCCTCTTAAAATAGAAGTGATGGTAAATGAATGTTACTAGTTAATTTATCATTCAACTACATATGGTATTCAGTTACCATAAGATTATATTTACGATATTGTCACGTCAAATAGAAAGATAAAGTAAAATAGATATACTTTTTTTTTTTTTTTTTTTTTTTTTTTTAAAGTAAACCATTATAGGTCAAAGTATGATTTTCAACATGGAGTCTTGGCTTACACAGAACAGAAAGATATAAAGGTTTTAAACATTACTAGTGTAAAACGATTCAAACAGGAGAACAAACGGTTTAATCTATATAAAAAAAAAACGAGAAACACTGATGAACCACACCAACAAACGACAACTGATGAACCTGATTCCTAAATTAGGAAAGGTTCAAACAATTGCAGAGGGTTTCAACAATTTAATGATACCAAAACTTCACCTTTTTTCTGAAACAATAGTGTGACCTCACAACATAGAAAGACAAACTATGAAATAATAATGCCTTCGAAGAATTACCAAACTCGAAAAGAAAAATCAAATCAGGAAGACCATTATGAAATGGCAAAATCAGAAACTGAAACACATCAAAGGAATAAAAAACAACAAGTTATGTTATTTTTATCAAATGATGAGCAGTTCATTTGAATACGGATATGTGATGTCTGATATAACTTTCAGCACAACAATGTTCAATCTGAAAACTTGCCGGAATTCGACCTCATGGTTTTAGGATATCTAGACAATAACAAGCAGTTGAAAATGATCTATAAATTGAATACTTGTGTCTAAATTCATACACGTTTGTAATCATACACTACATATCAAGTATTATATTTCTTCCTTGGTTAAGTTTACATTATTCTTCATGTTCTTAACATTGTTTGATGCCTGATTAAAACATGTTATACAATATCAGCCCTGTTCCTCGTAGTATATTTTGTGTTTACATGATTTTTCCTTTTACTTCATTATAATTTTAGTTGGTAGTACCCAGTTTATATCAGACATAGGTCAGATTTTAATCGTACGGAAAGAAACGTTTATACAATATATCACTTATTTGCGACTAAACAATGTTTTATAGCTTTTCAAATTAATCGTTCTGATTTTGTAAAAGTGTAACACGAACAACAAAAAAACTTTCCTCCAAACAACGAAAATAATAACAAATGTCAAATACTCATAAGTGTAATCAGACGAACGTAAAAATAGCATTACACCACATTGATGAATTTATCGTTTCAAGAACATTTAATCGTAATTATGCTAATATTACATATTAAAGCATATACTAGACGTTGAAACATAGTAACACTTTACTATTTATTTGAAATTTTTTTACTTACACATATTGAGATATTCAAATATTTAGATATAACGTATAACCCAAGCCCACCGACAGTGTACCCTTTAACAAAATGATCATTTTAGCTGACTTTACTCTGGAAATTGAGACGCTATATCTGATGTTTCTTGTAGAAAGAGTGCCACTCGTTCTGCACCTTGAGAACATTTTAGAACAGGTATATGAAGGCCCGCAGATGAATTATTCACAGATTTTTCTGTCCCTAACCAAAACTCAACCCTTCCCACTGGCGTTCCAATTGCCGATGTTGAATTGAAAATGTCGTTGCGTCCTGAAGAAGTATGAGATATTTGCTGGACGTAAATACATCAACAATCGATCATTGAAATCTTTGTCAAAATTGTACCAATTTAAATTGCAAATGTTAAACTACAAATATTAAAATTTACCGTGTAGCTATCAACACCTCACGAAATCAAACTACAATACTATCAGACTTCATAAACCCAATGGAATTTCATAACAAACTTCAAATCACACCATGACGCTTTTGAAATCGAATAATGCTGATAATATTATTGATTTAGAATACAAGTTGAATCATAGACATGTACGATGGTCGTTATAATGAACGACTGAGTTCCCAAAGCATATTGTATCACCTTATGAATAATAATGAGACAGTAGTGCATTGTTTACAAAGTATTACGATAACGACAACGGTAATCCTTCACATTGTGATAATTACATTATAGTTTTCACAACAAGTGTTCAACCATTCGGGAAATACACTTCACATTTGATTTCCGAAATTGTCTTTCCCTGCGAATAAAACATAGTTTGCTGTACTTTTTCCTGCGTTTTCACAACAAGTGTTCAACCATTCGAGAAATACACTTCACATTTGATTTCCGAAATTGTCCTTTCCTGTGAATAAAACATAGTTTATATAAACTTAGCAAACCTTTTCCGCTGTTCATTACCGACTACGCTGAAAGAATATAGTTTTCATCTTTCAATTAAACATTGATTGAAAAATTTTTTAAGATTTTTTCTACAATGTGCGAAGATTTTTATCCTTCAATTAAACATTGACTTCCTACAATGTACAAATAATTTTTCAATATTTTTACACCGTACTTACATTGTTTTACCTTGCAATTTAACATTGAACTTATTCACATCGTTTGTTTTACATTTAATGGCAACCATAGAACATGAGGACCCTAAGTTAAACTATGGCCTTTAACAGAAGTTTGAAAAAAGTCATTAGCTCACATAGGATAGAGAATACCAGAATACAAGACAGTATAATATGTGTTTATCGCTTCGTGCTATTTGTACACTTCGATGTGTATATTAAAGGTCGATTGCAGGATAAAAGGAATACGATATTTTTTGATATTGATGCTAACTGTTATAACAAATAGAAATTCTTCATTGAAGCTATTATTGGACGAATGAACAACAGACAGATAAACAGATGGAAAATATAACTGCAATACTCTCTTTTCAAAGGAGGAATACATATGTTTTAATCCTTTTTTTTTACTTCTAAATATTGATTTTGGCACTGATTATATTAGTATTGATTTGATAAGTTGATGAGAAAATAATACATGTTACATAATTCTTTTTGCGACTGATATATATACGAGATCACATGACCAGGATATAAATAATGAATTTCACGTGACACTACCAGACATAATTTGTTTTTTTTAAATGTAAAAAAAAAGTGTAAGTTTTAAAAATTGCTTTGTGCTGTCAAATTCCGCCTATTTGTCGATTTAGTATGGAACATTCTACATTTCCGAGAAAATTTACGACAAGTTTACGTGTAGTTTGTTAATTGACTAAAAAGGTCGTTGAATTTGATATAAAAAATACAATTACGTCATGTATACAGTAAAACCTTTTAATAAACAGTCAACTGGAAGTAAAAAATAAAAACCAAAAGGACACCATTGGCCGGTAAGTTAAAAGTAGAGTATGTTTTTACATTACAATACTCAAGTGATTATCGTTGAATATTTTCCGTGTTTCATTTCAAAGACAAATATTTAAAAGTCTTTATAGGTGTATTCTGATTTTTGCACTCACTAGGAACCCTTTATTGCGTTTGTTTTATTAATGGTTGATATAATTTGAAATGCGTGAGATGTTTAGGTTATTGGCATTTATACTACAATAATACCAGGGTCCAATATGTTACCTGGCATGAAAACGCTCCATTGTATTTTCTGTTTAAAAGACCATTTGCGATTCTCTGGTTTTATCAGATTGATCCTTTTGATATATACCCACTTTTTAACTTTGAAGGCTGAAATATCATTGGCTTATGCATTATTTATCAGATCAAAACGGACGCGGAGTAGTGTCAGATCTCTGTAACAAAATCTTAGACACATAATACGTATCTTAATAAGAAAATTAAGACACCGAATATTCACCGAGTGGGCGGATTCATGTATATTTTCTTGTGCTCAGGACACATTTTGTTTTCGATTTTCATAACAAAACTACACATTTTTTCAAAAACCAAGTTTTTATGTTTCACTTTTGTTCATGTTTTCCTCCATTTCATTAAAACACACTATTTTTCCGTTTCACGTCTGAAATTTATAAAGTTTAAAACAAAATACACTCTTTCCAGTTCCATTCGTCGAGTCTGGAAATGCATATGTGAGCGGCTCACCTTTGAATATATTTTATTTGTTGCCCGAATCACAATTGATGTATTATTGCCTGCCGTGGAATTGACTTAATGTCCCTATTGTTGTTCGTTTGTCTGTATAGGTTTGGTAGAAACATATAAGGTCTTCTTTTTTTAACTTGCAGTATTTGTTCGCCTTTGATCTATTGTGAAGGTCTCACCGACACTCTTAGAAGAATAACAACAATAATAGACTTGATAGAATGTTTGGTTCTACCCAAAATACTCCAATTTGTAATGGCGATCCAGCTTTCTCGTCTTTCATCCTACTAGACATACCTTGCTGAACCTAGCTTTTGTAGTTCGTGTTTTTCAATGTTCCTGCACTATTTGGCATCATAAACTAAACAAACAATAATCAATCGATCAAACACAATAACAATTTGTGTATGCTTTAACTTGATAAAGTATACTATTCATCTGAGTCTTTTTTCTGAAAACACATTTTCGAAGGTTTTATATTTGTTTGATATCAATGAAATAGAATTTTATAAGAATCATTACGGAAAATATAGAACTCTTAATACTTTTTAAGGGACTTTGCAGTTAACACTAAAAGAGGGACGAAAGATACCAAAGGGACAGTCAAACTCATAAATCTAAAACAAACTGACAACGCCATGGCTAAAAATGAAAAAGACAAACAGAAAAACAATAGTACACATGACACAACATAGAAAACTAAAGAATAAACAACACAAACCCCACCAAAAACTAGGGGTGATCTCAGGTGCTCCGGAAGGGTAAGCAGATCCTGCTCCACATGCGGCACCCGTCGTGTTGCTTATGTGATTACAAATCCGGTAAATAGTCTAATTCGGTAGGTCAAATTCATGAAAGGGAAGGGGATTGTAGTTACGACGTGAGGAACATATCCGATATCATTTGTGAAATGGTTATTCCATAACGGTCAACCAACTCGTGATGGCGTCCGTAAAATTTACGAAGGGATGATTTCAACTTCACCATTTGGAACTAAATGTGTTTTAATTGATATACAAAAATACAAAATTTGAAAAAAAACATTGTTTCAAAATCTAATATCATGCCTTTTGAAAAATTCAAAGGCAAAGGAGATCATATTGAAACCTATTCATTTGTCTTAAAAGATTTGTCTTTCTAATTTCGTTGTTACTTTATTTTGCAAATTTTCAAGTCATAGCATGAAAATGCTGAGAAGAAGTGTTTTTGAATAGAGACAACAATAGATACACAGATGATTGCTAAAAACATTAATACAACGAATAAAATATAAAACAAGCTCTTCATAAGTTTGTAATGAATACCCTTTACAGGGAAAGATAAAGAATAGAATGTCCGCATTGCTTTGGTGCAAGGAAATTACACTGGTATTGTTTATTGGAGGGAGTTCCAATTCCAATGAAGATTGTGAGATAATATCTATCTGTAGAACGGAGTGTATGACCATAGGACCTAACTATCACTGCTACAGCAGAGGACTAATAGAAGTACCAAGCTTCCCTGAGTCAACAATACTGATGTATGTAGTTATTAGGAAAAAACGTTATGTATTAAATATTATTCACCATTTTTTAGAACATATCATATCATAATGTCATCAATTAATTGCAATAACTTACATTAAAGACTTGTTTATAAAGAAAATTCGCAGCTCAAAGTTTGCACGTCAATTGAAGTCTGAGACATTCGAGCTAATAACGCTAGAACGCCTTCCTCAAACTAAATCTTTGACAAAACACGTTGTCTTACAAACAGGGAATCCTATCTGGCCGACCAACATGATTTAAATAAAATAAAAAAATACTTTGGTGAAAATAAATGCATTTAAATGTTCTTACAACACCTATGCTGAACATTATACATGAAATGTTTACTTGTCAAGACAAAGGTGAGGGTTGTATGCTTAATCACTTTGCTTGCAACCTTTTGATATCTTCATATTACGAATATCGACCATTACTCGAGTACTTTGATATCGCTGGGTTCCGAGTACCGAATATCACAGTGATCTGCAAGCGTATATTTTAAACGATTGTAGTATAAATCATTCTTTTTCTGTTAAAATATTATCTCAACTATTGAATGATTATCTACAAAACGCATCTCGTAGAATAAAAAAAACAATGATCACTAAATAAAATCATGACTTTTCTACATTTCGTATGTTTGTGAAAGAATTAATAATATATACGACTTAATTACTATACGAAACGTTGCATTTTTGCTAAAATAGGTAAAACGATATTCACAAATATAATGCTTATCCTTGTTAAACTGATTATAGAGCATGGCGTAAAAGAATTTTTTCAAACTTTAACCCGATATGAATTTTTTGACCCCAAGACTGTCGTATTAGGACAATTGCACACTGTATAACTTATAGTAAATCTCTGTAGGTATCCCAATTAAATTATACACGATTCCATGCGTGAAAACCTCATTAAATTGTCAACATTATATCATGTATGACCTCCAATAAATGGGACCAATTTGATGGTGAAAATGTATTAGAGTATGTCACTGATGGTACTGTAGCTCTGAAAAATGACGGTTCACAATATAAGCTAAATGATAGCACAAACAAATGTCACTACAAAATTAAGTGTCAGCATTTGTTGTAAACTTAATCGAACTTTATTGTTAATATCCTCAGAAAAAAATATTGAAAGTGTAAAATAGACCTGTATCATGTGTATGATGTTTTTAATTTAGAGATCTGTCTGACAACGCCATAGTCTTAAACAGTGATACTTTTGCGGATTACGTAAATGTATATTTCATGTAAGTAATAAAATGTATTGTTAGCTAAAATTATAGAGAAAACACATAATGACAGGATAGTAAACCCAGGGAAAATGTATTTCTTTTGGTAAAGGTTAAATTGTCTATAATCAGGGTAAAGTTGGTGTGTATTAAAGACATAAGATGTAGTTCGTTGAAGACAAAAAAAAATCTAAATCTATATTTAGACCCCGGGAAAGTCACGTGACCACAGAAACTAAAAAGTAATATACTGAAAAATCAATCGTAATAGAAATAGGAAAATATTATGCTGATGTGAAAATATATCATTAAAGACACCTCTGAATAATTATGATCCAAAGCTTATTAACACATTATGACAAAGTGTGGTTCTTTAAGATATTGCAAAGAAGGTGTGGTCACAATTAAATTGTTTGATTTTGACCCATGGTTCCCACTTGAATATGCTCGTTTAATGACGGATATATTTAAGAATGCATTTGTTTTACTACAAGAACTTCGACTTTGAACTATAAGTTTTCGAATGTCATTTTATTCAAAAGCTGGTTTGTTCTTTTTTATATAGGGATTTATCTACCAACAATCTAACAAGCGTTCCCGGTGCTGTTTTTAGGAACAATGTGGCATTGGAAATTTTGTAAGTAAAAAAATATGTGTGTGTATATTTGCTGACATCATAGTATTGACCTACTAAAAAAAGTGAAGTCCTTCTCCTTTAATCGTATTTGGCATTACAATGATAATCAAAAGTTAAACCATTTAAAATATGTCGTTTTTTAATTCCCTGTTTCCTTTGTATTGTAATCGTCTAAACAATAATACATTTCAGAATATATTAAGTAACTACATTTTGTAACTGAGCGGCATCGCGTATTCTAGGCGCAATCTGGAACCAAATTTTCTAGTTGGTTCGTTTTATATAGAATTATATATGATACATTCACAATAAGTCTTAATATCAGCACAACAATGTAAAATCTGCAAATTTGTAGAGCAGTTTGTTTTTCCCTCTTCAGGTTCGAGACAATACCTCCTGCACTTTGTCCATTGCTCAAGACACTCGGTGACCTAGACCTAATTAATTATTCCGCTTGCGGTGGCCTAGTCTTACCTTTAGTCGAAAGTAGAGTTGTACATTATATATTAGCATTTCCTATCATGATTTTCTTGATAGAGTGTTGCTGCTCACTAGGAAGCTATTAAACCAAGAGTTCCAAATGGTGAAGTTGAAATCATCCCTTCGTAAATTTTACGGACGTCATCACGAGTTGATTGACCGTTATGGATTAACCGTTTTACAAATAATATCGGATATGTTCCTTATGTCGTAACTACAATCCTTTTCCCTTTCATGAATGTGACCTACCGAATTAGACTATTTACCGGATATGTTATAACATAAGTAACACGACGGGTGCCATATGTGCAGCAGGATCATCTTACCCTTCCGCAGCACATGAGATCACCCCAAGCTTTTGGTGGGGCTCGTGTTGTTTATTCTTTAGTTTTGTATGTTGTGTCATGTGTTCTATTGTTTGTCTGTTTGTCTGTTTGTATTCTTTATATACGTTGCGTATATACATGTAGAAACACAGCAATATTTTAACGTTCACTTGCATATATTACATGCATGTCGTATCTGGAATTTGACAATATCATATGTATGAAAAGAAACTGACTTTATACAAGATATTCACGCTTTTTCGGAATTTCGCGTGCTATTTCAACGAAACACATTATGATACATTACAACTTACAATTTGGATGAATTTGCGTTTAAACTGATCTAGAACAACCAATTTGAATATAAATATGATATTTAACTATGTTCATACTTTCGATAATTGACCTCATGCTCAGACCAGAGCGAAGAGGATAAGTAAGTAAGTAATACTTTCGATAAACAAATCAAGTAAATTATAGATCTCAGTTTAAATCAGGGATGTCAAGTTGGTTCAATATTCAACATTCAATATTCATTGTTTTTCTTTTTTATAAAATTGAGAATGGAAATGGGAAACTGTGTCAAAGAGACAACATCCCGACAATATAACAGACAACAGCAGAATGTCACCAATAGGTCTTCAATGCAGCCAGAAATTCCCGCACCCGGAGGCGTCCTTCAGCTGGCCTCTAAACATTTATATATACTAGTTCAGTGATAATGAACGCCATACTAAACTCCAAATTATACACAAGAAACTAAAATTAAAATAATACAAGACTAACCAAAGCCAGAGGCTCCTGATTTGGGACAGGCGCAAAATTGCAGCGGGGTTGAACATGTTTATGAGACCTCAACCCTCCCCCTATACCTCTAGTCAATGTAGAAAAGTAAATGCATAACAATACTTACATTAAAATTCAGTTCAGGAGAAGATGTAACAAAAGAAAATAAACAAAATGACAAAAATACATAAATAACAACATACTACTAGCAGTTAACTGACTTGCCAGCTCCAGACTTCAATTAAACTGATTGTAAGATTATGTCTCCATCATATGAATATCAGGCACAATCCATCCCGTTAGAGGTTTAGTATCATACCATCATAACATATATGAGAAAAACATAATCCGTGTCATCCCATTTATAGCATTTATTTTCATTGAACATCGATATCAACATTCAACATTCAAAACTTTTCTTTGTGTAAAACTTATTTTCACTATTTCGTATTCAACATTCATTTTCAACATAACAAAAAAATTGTTTTCAATATTCAACATTCGAATTTCAACTGTCAACATTCAACATTCGTTTTTTTACATTCGTTTTCAACATTCAATATTCATTACTTTTTGTAGCTTTTATTTTCAACATTTAAACATTCGATTTCAACAGTCAACATTCAAATTTTTGTTTCCCTTTTTACTGTTTTTTTCAATATTCAACATTTCATATTCAACATTCAACATTTCATATTCAACATTCAACATTCGTTTTCAACATTCAACAATTGTTTTTAATATTCAACATTCGTTTTCAACATTCGGATTTCAACTTTCAACATTCAACATTCGTTTTCAATAATCGATTTTCAACATTCAACATTCGTTTTCAGCATTGAAAATTTGTTTTCAATATTCAACATTCGAATTTCAACATTCACCATTCATTTTAACATTCGTTTTCATCTTTCACTATTCGTTATTTTTTTGTAGCTTTTATTTTCAACCTTCAACATCGATTTCAACATTCAACTTACAATTTTTTTTTTTTTTTTACTTTTTTACCCTTTTTTTCAACATTTCATATTCAACATTAGTTTTTAACATGCAACATTCGTTTTCAACATTTGTTTTTAATATTCAGCATTCGTTTTCAACATTCGGATTTCAACTTTCAACATTCGTTTTCAACATTCAACATTCGTTTTCAAAATTCAACATTCGTTTTCAATATTCGATTTTCAACTTTCAACATTCGTTTTCAACTTTCAACATTCGTTTTCAACATTCAGGTCTTTAACTTTCAACCTTCGTTTTCAATATTCAGATTTTTAACTTTCAACATTCGTTTTCAACATGCAACATTCGTTTAAAAACATTCGATTTTCAACTTTCGACATTCGTTTTCAACATTAGATTTTCAACAGTCAACATTCGTTTCATCATTCTGTATTCGTTTTTTATCTATATTAATGTGTTATTGAAGAAAATGAGTATAGTCTAATTTTCAAAATTTTCCTAGGAGCGGGAGGGAGGACCCAAACCCTCCTAAGCAGGTTCAAATCACTACGTGAAAAAAAATTGTTTTTGATTGGACCTGGTAAAAATTACAAGTTACTTTGCCTTGAAAAAAATACAGGTTATTTTGCATTGAACAACATTACAAGTTACTTTGGCTCAATGTAAAATAAAATCAAATAAAAACAGTACATATTGTATATTATTTCTTTTATTCAAAAATCTTAAAATCGTCATCTGTTAATTATCCTTCTACATAAGAAATTTATCACGGATACAGTGAAAATGGCATTTCAGGATTCGCCCATTACACACTTATTACAAAGATATTTATTGATTCGTAATAATAATTGATAAACTTGAACCATCGAAATTGTGATCTTTCATATTTTAAATTCGAACTTTGGAAGTGTTTTTTATTGTTATTTCGCATATAGTTTTAAAACCAATAAGTTTTAAACTGTTGTCCATGTCACGCGTAACGATTCAGTTTCATAAATGGTTGAAGACTTGTGGTTTCTCCTTAATATCTTTTGGTTAGTTTTGTAGCTGGGTTACTGTATCATGGACCTATAACCCCACATCTCCTCTTATTCATCATAAACTTGTTCAAAATCTAAAATAAAGGAAACCAAACAAATATATAGTTTTCTAGGAAAAAATGTCAAAACAAGAATTACTTTTTGACTAGCTGCCACTTTTTTGTAACTTTTAAGTACATGAAGTAGAAGTCTTTAGCTATTTGACTAGTGATGCCGCTCACGATATCCTTGGTAGAGTCAAGCATGGACATACGAAGAAAAGAGTCTATGTGAAACAGAAGCAACGCTTTGTATTGATATGTATAATTATATTGAAAGCTAGTTTAAAAGAGCAGTGACTCTTAGACATATTGTAGAAAACCTACGAAAAGTAACTGGATATGTTTAATCTACGCTTTGACAATTACACCCACTTAATTTGGTTAAACAGGCTTTTTTCTTCTTAGGCAGTAAATATCTATACTATTAAACGAGAAGACCTCATTTTGTGTGTCGCTTCTCTTCCTTCCACAATAAATCAATCAGCATGCCTCTGTGTCCTATAGGTAACATGCATAGTCGCATTTGTCATCCATTCTTATGATTATTCAGATTAAGTTATTTTGGGAGAAAAACGATAAAAAAGGAGTCCGGATATGATTCCGTCATCGGACTGACTTTTAGTCATAGATAAGACTTCCGGTTTGAAACATGCACAGATACAACCAATCGTATGATAGATAACAAAAATGAAAAATAAATAAGCCAATTAGAGCGTTCTCCGTATCATGGTGTTTGGATCGCAGGAACCACAACTATTATAGTTCCTTATAGAGACAATTATTTCTCTTTAATATATAGAGACTCTGTATTCTGTCTACTGTTTGAAATGTTTACTATTTAAGATCAAATATACCAGTTGCATTTATATTAAGATAAGTAAAACATGTGACACAAGTACAACCAATCGAATGATGGATAACAAAAATGAAAAATAAATAAGCCATTCAGAGTGTTCTCCATATCATGGTGTTTAGATCGCAAGAATCATTTAAGGGGTCATACTCCTTGCACACATATTAAAACAACGGTAAAACATGCTCAACTTCATCTAAAACTACCTCGACCACAAACTTTAACCTGAAGTGGGACAGACTAGAAAACATAATGCCCATAAATGGGGCATACACATTTATTGTTGAAAGGGAAAATAGTGATTTGGCAAAAGTAAGGTAGAGATTAAAGGGAGGCATGACCTTTTTCGGGGCGTCGGGTTCCGGTGTCTTTGAGCTCTGGATTTGGGGATTGATCCTTACGGGATCCGGGAATATATTTTTCGATTTCAGGATTTCGGGATATGCATTTCTTTAAATTCTGCATCTCGGGATTTCATGGTTATTAGCCCGGGATTTCGGGATCAGGACCCCTCCGACCACCCCTCAAATTAGCCTTAGTCGGTCTTAGTCATTTATACATGATTCATATCCTACCATTGGCATGTTAACTAATAAGGCTCTAAAAAGAAAAAAAGAACTGATGGATTGATCTAGAAGCATATTTTATTAAGACTAATAATGATCTATATAAAAGCAGTTACATTTATTTCATGTTTAAAACGGTGCAAATTTTTAATTTGATTTGACTTTTACCAAAAAGAAGCATTGTAGCAAAGGTAAAGAATAATTGTGGTCTGAGGCTAGACACACCAAAAAAATTGGATTTAACAGAAAGGAAACAAATATCGGACTTTGGGAAAAGGGAGATGGCTTATGATACTTCTATGAAATTCTCCATACATAATATCTTTTACAAAAATTCATCCTACAACATTTCACAAGCTGTGTATGCCCGCGATTTCGCGGGTGTGTTCTAGTATAGTGTTACTTTGTTCAATAACAGGCGCTATCAAACAAATTTTCTAGACACTTAACCAAACCATGTCAATCGCTTAACCAAACCATAGCAATTCCGATATATTGCTTATTCTGCATTAATTTCGTGAAACAATAATTCCAATGTAGATCGTTTGACCTCCAATACAGATTCAAACATCTTATTTGCTTTTCATCTGCTCGTGTGAATATAACTGAGGTAAAAGTTTAGGAAAGTAACATAAATTAACCATGTCAATCTTATCCAAACTATGACAAAATCACTGTACTAAACGCTCCTTGATATGACGAGCTTACTCCCCGTGATACTTAAACCAAATGTTTCTATTATCGGTTTGTAAGCTTATATTTATAAGTTAGATTTTAAGTTGGGAGTTCTTGCTGTTCGAAATTTGTGAAAGTTATTGCGCTAGGAAAATTAAGATTTTGCCAAAATTTCTTAATTTTTTCCCATTTGTAAAAGACATTATATTGTCGGAGCAATACTTTCAAATTTTATACGGACATTAACAAAATTTAGAATGTGCTATTGCAATCCCCAGGAAGTCCATCATCTGTTAGAAACATTTCATGAATAATTATAGATTACCAGATTGAAACCAAATGTTGTAGGAAAAAGTAATATAACAAATATACGGAACACTGAGGATAATTCTAAACAGATAGTCTCTAAGCAAATGACAAAATCAAAAGCTAAAACACATCAAACGAATGGATAAAAACTGTTATATATAACTGACTTGGTACAGGCATTTTCTTATGAAGAAAATAGTATATTAAACTGGTGTTATAGCTAAACCTCTCAATTTTCCTTATAAGGATCTATGAAATGTGCAAACAAAAACTACCAAACCTCCACTCCTTCCCCACAGTGTATATATTCAAATTTGTTGAGTCTTCTCATTGAGCAAAGACAGGACTGAGAGTTAAACAGATTAAAGCATGCAGTTATATTCCCATTAGAAAATTGAAAATTATCAACATAATTATAATTATTTTTTTTTACATAAAATCATATTATATATCTTATGATTGGATGTTGTTATGGGCGATATTTGTTAGCATGACAACTGTTGTAATAATACTTAACCGTTGTAGTTGAGATTTAGAGTATATATAAGCTTCTATGTATTTTCATAAAGGTTTAGAAACAATTGGGAACATTGAATTCCCTATTCTGTAGAATTCAACAAATAATAACTCTGTTTCCAAGGGGAAAATACGTTAATCATGTTAATATGGTGACAAAATTCAAGAGAGCCTCACACAATATTCTATTTATTTTGGTCAAGTAGTATTCAAACTTTGTTACTATAATGCTAGCTATGCTTTACTTATTTGCAATTTCAATAAAAAAAAAAAAACACACACACACATGAGAAAATTCAGTAATTTCACAAAACTCCATGATTCAGAAAAAATGAAAATATGTGCTTTTTGGTTTATTTTTTGTATATTTTAATAAAAAATCTAAGTCGGGTTGAACTGCAATCTGAAGCAAGTACGGTTTCAAATTAATTAACTACACAGCTACTTTTGTATAGGTACTGTTTCTGTACTAAAGATTTGTAGTACTGGAAATCTACTTTTAATATTCAGTACTATTTTATTACTCTAAAATTATTGTAATATTAAGATACCTGTATTTTACAGTACTATATTTGTACTTGAAATTTAGGTACTACAGATTTTTACAACCTTTACATTTTCAGCATTTTGAAAGTTTTTCTATTTAAAATCTCTTATAGTTATGCTTTTCAAATATGGAATATTCTATTATTTCTGTACACAAATATTTAGTACAAATCAAGTACTGTAAAATACAAGTACCTAAATATTACAATAGTTTTAAAGTAAAGAAAGAGTACTAAATATTAAAAGTAAATTACAAGTACTGCATTTGTTTAGTACAGAAATAGTACCTATGCAAAAGTAGCTGTGTAGTTCATATCGATAGGGGATTAATAAAGGAATCAAACGAGTAAAAAAAATATACAGGTCAATGTGCTGGTTTTCGAGATATTAGCCATTGGAATTTTTGCAGGAAACTAATCTCTCTTGACCTTTCATAGCTTTATCATTGACAGGTTTACATTCTCAAAAACTATCAAAGAATAATTGAAAATTTATAAGACTTCTACAGATGGCTTATCATTATACATGTAACAGATTTATAGAAAATCTCACAAAAATCCCAAAACATCACAAGCGAACAACAATGTACCTTAACTAAGCTCTAAAGCTAAAATCAAGTTATATCGATGTAATATATGAAATTTCTGAAAAAAATGATTCTATTTATAATCAGTCTCTCCGACCAAACGTTATCTTTTCAAGAATCTACATTTATGGTATCTTTAAAAAATAAACCTAACCCCCCTTTTTTCTACCTCCCCCTCCCCCCCCCAACCCCAACCCCAATATTACATTGTATATTATATTTGTCGAACCTTATGAAAAGAACAGAAAAAAACTGTGAGTGAAGCAAAGCATGCAGTCATATTATATTCCAATTTGAAAATAAACATCCTCTATTTATGTATCTTTTACATAAATTTCTATTGATGCAGTTTTGGAGTGGATGTTGCTATGGATAAAATGTGTTTCCATGGTAACAATTGAAGTCAACAACTCTTGACGATATTAATTTAAATGTGCGTTAGCTTTTATGTATTTTCTTATCAGTTATAATACAATTCAGTACATTTAAGCTCTTCAACTGCAATATTCTGCAAATAAAAACTCCGTTTCCAAGGAAAAAATCGGTTGCTATGGTGATTAAACTAAAGAAAATCCCACGCATTTTTTTATTTAATTTGGTAAGGAAGTATCCAAACTTCATAACTACAGTGCTAACTATTCTGTACACATTTGCACTATTCTGAAAAACACCAGAGAAAATTTGATAATTTCTCAAAAATCCCAATTTCAGAAAAATTGAAAATATGCATTTTTTTGGCAAGATTTTTCAAAAAATTTACAAATTTTGTTGACATGCAATCTTCACGACAATGAAGCTAAAACCAAGTTGTATCAATGTTACATATGAACATTAATAGAAAATGCATGATTCTATTCATAATCAGGCTCTGAATTGTGGTGATTTAGCTGATTTTTTAAAGATTTTACCACGTTAAATTACCGAAAAATAGTGTGTCCGTTACCATGACAACCACTCATATTTCCCCACCCAAAGTTAATTTTTTAGCAGTATTCATGTATTGCTTCTACTAGGCCAATTATAGATAAAACCTTCATGTATCGCACTCTGCCTGGTTCTTACAAAGAGCTGTACTTAAACATTCAATATTCGTTTTCAACATTCAACATTCGTTTTAATATTCAGATTTCACTTTCAACATTCAAAATTCGTTTTCAACATTCAGATTTTCGATGTTGTAAACGAATGTTTAAAGTTCAAATCGGAATATTGAAACCAAATGTTGATTGTTTAAAACGAATGTTGAATTTTTAAAACAAATGTTGAATTATGAAAACGAATGTTGAAAGTTGAAAATCGAATGTTGAAAGTTGAAAATCGAATGTTGAAAGTTGAAAATCGAATGTTGAAAACGAATTTTGAATGTTTAAAACTAATGTTGAATGTTGAAATTTGAATGTTGAATGTTTAAATCTGAATGTTGAAAACGAATGTTGAAAGTTTAAAAACAAATATTAAATGTTCAAAACGAATGTTGAATATTTAAAACGAATGTTGAATGTTTAAAACGAATTTTGAATGTTTAAAACGAATTTTGAATGTTGAAACAAATGTTGAATGTTGAACATTGAATTTTGAAAACGAATGAAAACAAAAATTTGGAAGATGAATGTTGAAATCGAATATAAAATGTTGAAAATGAATGCTTCAAAAAACAAACAAAAAACAACATTGAATGTGGAATGTTGAATATTGAACCAACTTGACATCCGTATTTAAATTAAATTGTTTTTGTAGAACACATATTTGTCAAAATGTCCATAATTATTTAGAACAAGTTCATGTTATTTCACCAACTCTTTAGCTGTAATTATTTAGATTTCATAAGTATCTTTCTTAGCACCAGAAATGTAATCCATAACCATTTGGTAGTAAAATTGTATTGTTTTACACGTATGAGTTTTGTAATGAGTATTATATCGCTGTCGACCCTCGAGACAAAAAACTGAACACATGATTTTTATAACACTTAATAGTTTATATACGAAGTTTTCTATTTGAATAAATGTTTGTCTTATGTAGACGAAACGCGCGTCTGGCGTACTAAATTATAATCCTGGTACCTTTGATAACTATTTCGTTTCGTCCCCGAGGGTATCACCAGCCCAGTAGTCAACACTTCGGTGTTGACATGAATATCAATAATGTGGTCATTTTTATAAATTTCCTGTTTACAAAACTTTGAATTTTTCGAAAAACTAAGGATTTTCTTAACCCAGGCATAGATTACCTTAGATGTATTTGGCACAACTTTTTGGAATTTTGGATCCTCAATGCTCTTCAATTTTGTACTTGTTTGGCTTTATAAATATTTGATATGAGCGTCACTGATGAATCTTATGTAGACGAAACGCGCGTCTGGCGTACTAAATTATAATCCTGGTACCTTTGATAACTATTTGTATATGTTGCACTTTGTAAATACAGCTGTGTTCAAACCACGCCTCTTTTGAGGAGATCTAGAATATTCATAAAAAATAATTTTGTTTACATACTTGTTCCCAGTTATGGTCTCTGTGCTCCATCTCACAGAGACATAACTTGGGAATGTTACCAGTAAATATACATGTGCATATTGTTTATATTGAAATCTGTGGTAACCCTTCATTTGAGGTAGGGGTAGTTAAGAAAATTAGTGTTAGTTTAGACTCTGAAGAGTTCAGGTGATATGAACGTCGAAAATATGCCGAACAGCCCGATTCCTGATCTTAAAAACATTGTACTGAATATATACTTTCAATTCTAGGATGAGATTTTAAAACTTCATAGTAAAATTGGTACAGTTTTAGCCGTAAACGGAGTTCCTGATGGAAATTGCATGGTCAATATTTACAGAAATGCAACCTTTAGCAATGCTGATCAAATTCGGGGAGGACTGAATCAAATACATGTTCATGCATTACACAAAATAAAGAGTAATGAACTTGACTGTTTTTTTGAAATTTTATACGAAACACAAACTATAAACTTTGGGCGAATCCGAAAAAGTAATCAACTTTATATTTTATATTCACTTGTTTCATAAACATGATAAACTAAGCATGAAAAAAAGTCTGAAAACGACATACCGTTAAAAAAATAGATATTCTATCGGCCGACTTTTCTTTTCTTAAACCTTTTTGTTATAAATATTGGTCCGTATCAATTTAACTTCAAAAGCTTGCAAATAGGTAGCACAACCATGTCTAACAAAAAACGTTTTTGATAATCCTGGAACCCATGTATGCTTTTATCATGCCCTTGTCATATTTATATAAGTGATATTCAATCGGAACTACAACTACGTTAGTCCTTGATTTTTTTGTTTATTTTATGTGATTTTTAGATGCCACGTGGTCTTTTTAATTTAATCGTTGTTTATCATAAGGAATAAAATTTATATATTTATAATTTTTTATTTTTTCTAATCAAAACGAACATAGTGTAACTTATTCTTTTGTAAGCGAAGTTTCCCTTTAAGGATCAGCATTGTCAATAAATTGACACGATGTGACTTTGCCTCACCGTATTAAATATGCAATTAGTTACTTTTTCCTCGACTATCGACAGATAAAATGTACTTGTTTAGTATTAGACGCATGATTTGTTTTATTAGTTGTTAGTGGCTTTGAACTAGCAGTCAGATAACTGCGAGTACTCTCAGATCTGTTCCTTCTGTCTTTTTTTGTCGGGATGTACAAGTACCCGGCCACGTCCACTTGTATTTTTGTCCATCTGATGAGTTAAGCATTTTTCAACTGATTTCTATAGTTCGTTATTATGTTGTACTGTTATACCACTGTCCCAGGTTAGAGGGGGAGGGGCTGGGATCCCGCTAACATGTTTAACCCCGCCCCATTATTTAAGTATGTGTCTGTCCTGAGTCAGGAGCCTGTAATTCAGTGGTTGTCGTTTGTTTATGTGCTACATATTTGTTTTTCGTTCATTTTTTTATATAAATAAGGCCGTTAGTTTTCTCGTTTGAATTATTGTACATTGTCTTATCGGGACCTTTTATAGCTGACTATGAGGTATGGGCTTTTCTCATTGTTGAAGGCCATACGGTGACCTATAGTTGTTTTAAATGTCTGTGTCATTTTGGTCTCTTGTGTACAGTAGTCTCATTGGCAAGCATACCACATCTTCTTTTTTTATATTGTATATATACAGATTACTCTCCAATAAGTACTTCCTTTGTTTTCCATAAGTTTTCGAATGCTAATTTAATTAAAACAAACTGATTTGTTTAATTTATTGTAGGATTTTATCGAACAACCATCTAACTAGCGTACCAGATGCTGTTTTCAAGAATAACGTGGCATTGTCAAATTTGTGAGTAAACAACTTAACGTAATCATGTCAGTATGTTTGCTAAATTTCTTAGGCAGAATGAAAAGAAGCTAGCAGTATTTGCTAACTTTACTTTCGCTATATTGATAACGTTTTCTCAATAAAGTAGTCAACATGTGGTAGTTATGTTAAAGGCATCTATCAAATCGAACTTGGGACAAGGAATACATCAGATGCAGTGACGTCTGTTTCATATCTTGACTAACAGCTAGAAAATGAAAATCAGGATCGATCTTTACAACAAACGAATCGTGTCAGTTGCTTTCAGCTTCCAAATTGTGACATTTCCATTTCTAAGTAGCAATATGTCAGCAGCTCTTGCCTAAAGAGTATGTATCTCCCAGTAATACCGATCATAACAGTAAATAGATTATGATATTCCACGAAATTATTATAATTTAGAAAGTATATATACATGTACTTCCTGATGCACTTAGTAAATACAAGTTATATAAAAGGTAATTACTAATTGAATAATGAATTTTAACACCTATTAACTAACTGTTAAAACAATGTTGTAATAATGTCAGCTGATCAACAGTTATGATGCTGCGGATTAGAAGATCAGTTAAAACTGTTAAAATTGATCATCCCAAAATATACCTTGATGTTAAACTATCTTCATTATAATCACATTTGATGAGATTGGCAAATGATAAAGAACAAAAAAAGAAAATAACAAAAAGAAAATTTAAAAATTAAGAATAGAAAGTCAATCATCCAACGGCAAAATCAAAAGTTCAAGATACATCAAACGAATTGAGAACAACTGTCATAAACCTGACTTGGTACAGTCATCTTTATATGTAGAACATGGTGCATTTAAACTACTTTTAGAGCTAGCTTAACTTCTCACATGTATACCAAGTGTATATAATTCTACAGTTTTACGTTTTTTACCGGAATAAATGCTGTTCAATTTCAATCAATTGTACATTTTAACTATAAGTAAGCACTCATACTTTATATAGTCTGGTTTATAAAAGTGTATACTTCTTTTATTTATTTTTTTCGTATACTTTATATTTTTTCGCGATATTATTAATATTTATACTTTTTAAAGATACATATATGGGAATTTATTGACGACCTTGCCACTCAATCTGTTCTCCTTTAACGCTGATTTGCAAGACCTGTAAGTATATTTTAGCATTACTATCAAATCCCAAGCTGAGTAGTGTGTTATTACATAAGAACAGGAGATAAACTAGGGACAATCAAAAAGAATTAGTCGACCAGAAACCAAAAAAAACCACGACGAAAATATTTTCATTTATCAAAAGTTACGCAATGTTTTTGCAATTGGATGAATCAAAGGCGTCAGTTTTTGTTTATATTATAAAATCCTTATAATATAAGGATAAATATACTTTAACTTTTGTTTGTGTTGAATAAAAAAACACTTTCCTTATTTTAAAAGAAATGTTGTTCGCATTGCTTGAAAATTAAAATTTTCTTTATTAATATTAGAAAGAAAAAAACAATGCAACTTCAGTAAGAAACCGCCATTTTGAATGCCTTAAGGTTATATTTTTTTTAAAAGATATGAATAATAAAGAATAAATATACCAAGTGACCATAATTCTATTCCCCAGACTCCCTTGGGGGGACCAACAAATGCCATGGTTAACTATCCTAATTGTGTTTACTTTTTTCCAAGACATAAAAATAGTATCCTAACACATGGTTGCACTTCCAAGGGACTTTTGAATAAAGGTCTGGTAAACAATTGCTGTCAAAACACATGCATTACTTACTGTAAAATAATTTTTACATTTCTTAATTTTGTTCGTTGATTTAAAGTAGATTTTCCTTAAGCGTCGACACATTATATGTACTTGTATTTATACCTTTCTCTACTTTGTCCTCTATTTTATATATGTTTTTGAAATCTAAGTCATGGAAACACTGGTTTGATTTATTACATTTAGGGATTTAGATGACAACAAGTTAACCAGTATACCTAGTGATGTTTTCAGAAACAATGTGGTATTGACTTATTTGTAAGTACAAAATAGCTGTAAAGATGTAGGTATGTTAGCTTACATGATAGTATTTCCCTAACGCAGAATTGTTGTCCTAATCTTTTAATACAACATTAGCACAGCAAAATTTTATCCAGTTAAATTTCTGGTTGTTTTGTGCCGAATATATAACCTATATAATGACACAATAACTATAGTGTTCTCTGGCTTAAACGGTTTACATTAATTTGCATGATTAATTGTGCATAATTTCAACGAATTCAAATCAAAACCAGTTAAGGAAAGAAAAGTATGAACATGAATGTAAAAATACTGACCAATTCGTTTTTACACGACGGCGGGAGATACAGATTCTGGTCGGATATTCCATAACTATTAACAAACTCATGATGATATCTGTAAAATTTTCGGAGACATTACTTCAAATCGTACTACTGTGAACCCTTATGTGATAGCTCAAAGCAAGCATATACACTCTTTTTAGAAAGTTGAGTCTAAATAAATGAGTGGTAAATAATTCTTTTTAATGCATTAAGATATAAAAAAAGAGTTTATTGATTTGTAAGCGTTTGATTGACATATTTGACTGACCCAGTAATATAACGCTTTTTTGGTGCTTGTGAAAACACTGATGTCATTGTGGTATCCAATACAGTGAAATAAGATTCATTTCTACATCTTTGAAATTCAGATAAATTAAAAACACGATTAACAATTTTCTCTTTGCAGATCAAAATCTGATATTTTGACATATTCTATGAAACAATTACATTTTGTTGCAATATTGAAAGATACTGCAAGTTTCGCCCTTTTACGACAATCTTTTTTTTAACTATTTATATGCACACATATACTCTCTGTTCGGGTTTATAAAAGCGGATACTTATATCTTTTGATTTTTGTATTTATATTTTTTATTTCGGTATTATTCATATACATTTTTAAAGGACCATAGAGGGGAACTCATTGACGACTTTGCCACTTAATGTGTTCTCCTCGAACGTTGATTTGGAACATCTGTAAGTATTGTTTATCATTGCTATCGAATCCCAAGCTGCCTATCTAGTTATTACACAGATGAAGCAAAAGATACAAAAGGGACAATCAAAATGCACGAGTCGATCAGAAAACGACAATACCGCGGCAAAAATAGAAAATTTTGCCACTAGATGAACACCTGTCTAAAACAATATATACATTAATGTTACCGACAAACATTAATCCCACGCTTGAGGGGGTGGCAGTCGCTTTGGTCAGGTATGTGAGAGACAATGACAATTCTTACTTGTGTTTATGTGACACTCGAGACTATAGGACAGGATTGTGGCTCCGACAAATAAAGCATGTTGGTAGCCATCTGTGACACAGATATTTCAAATCAATTAATAAACCAATGATGACATCCGTAAAATTTTCGAAAAGAATACTCGAACTTTACATCTTTTGACTAATTAATAAATGGCTTCCTCGAAGGCAGTAACTTTATTCAAAAACAAGCTGTTTAATATAGTTTCAACAACGAAATATTGTTTAATAGAAATGTAAAACGGCATGGCTGTAAGCTGAAATCATTTCTTTTGTTTAACAATCTATCTTATTTATGAATGTTAGTCAAGAAAAATGTCTGTGGTATTCATGATTTTCAGTCAAATAAGATAGATGTTTTAAAATATTCACCTAATTTGTGAATAATTAAGTCTTAGCACATCGTCTGTATAGCGGAACTGGAAGTAAAAGGATAATATTAGCTTCTTTGTATTATTCTGAACGACACTCGACTCAAGTGAATAACAACAAACAATTCGGAAGTAGAACACAACTCGTTGACATGGTTATTTTGATTTTCTGTTGAAAATTATTTTGTCATTGAGATGATCACATAGAATTTTTTGTGTGATTCAGAATTATGTTTACACAATTTACATATTGTTTTGCAAAGGATGATATTTGAATCTACGTTAAATAAACAGTAGTATAACGAAGTTAAATGGTTATAAAAGATATAGGAAGATGTGGTGTGAGTGCCAATGAGACAACTCTCCATATATCGATTAAGCGAAAACAAATCTGGATATAAAAAAACAGAGGGAAACAAATCAACAATAAGAAGAAGCAAAAAAAACAATGACACAACGGCACTTTTTTAATTTAAATTTAGGAAAATCCTGAGCTATCGACACATTTAATATGTACTTGCATTTAAAATTTTAAAAAAAACCAGTAAAATCACAAAATACTCTCCTATAAGAACTTTTTTCGAAGTCTAAGACAATTAATGTAAAACAAACTGTTGTTTTATTTAATGGAGGGATTTATCAAACAACAATCTAACTAGCCTACCTGATGGTGTTTTCGAAAACAACGTGGCATTGACAACTATGTAAGTGTTACATAACTTTAATCATAAGAGTATGTATGTAAAGGATGTTGGCTTCTCTGTTTCAAAATAAGAAATTTTTTAAAATATAAAAAAAGAAGATGTGGTATGATGGTCAATGAGACAACTCTCCACAATAGACCAAAATGACACAGAAATTAACAACTGTAATTAATTGATACTTTATAAATATAAAAATTAAAAAAATAGAAAAAAAATGAAGGGTCAATAGGCTTGTTTTAGAGATATAAGTCATTGAATATTTGGCGGGAATTGATTTTGTCTAGACTTTTAATACATTTAACATTGGTACCCTTTTTCTTTCAAAAATTATAAAAAGATAAAAAGGATTTTATAGGATTATCAATTATCATAATATCCTAAGGCAAATTACAAAATCAAAAGTTCAAACACATCAAACACATCAAACGAATGGATAACAACAGTCACATTCGTTATTTGAACATACGTTTAAAACAAAATGGAGTTATATCCCTTAAAAACAATAACACATAGATTTTATTTAACTTTGCCTTGTGAAAAAATATAAATTTGTACTTGTAGAATTTTATATTATCATAAACCAACGTTCTGCATGATTTTGAAGTTGAGTGATTCATGTGTGATATATCCTCGTGCGCATCACTTTTACAATTTAATATATGAAAAAAGTAAAATCACAAAATTACTGAAATTCGAAAAATCAAATCGAAGAGTCCCTAGTCAAATGGCAAAATAAAAAATGCAAACCCATTACATGAATGGATAACAACTGTCTTTTATTGACTTGTCGAATTCATTCATTTACTGGAACACGACAATCTGTTATAGAACTTCCTAAACCGTAATTAATATTTATGTTATTAAGTTAAATATAAAATTCAAACTACAGCATAATTATTCACATATGATGCTTCTAATTTTTTTTAGAGATTGTAGAGAATGTTTTGACTGTGACTGCTTGTCTGCTTCAACCTATAAATGGATTATAAAAATTGTGAAAGACCCGAATCGATACAAATTCACATGTCGTAACGGAGTATCTCTTCCTAACACCGACTTTAATTGCTCAGGCTAGTTGTTTTCTTTGTAGACATGTACATGTATTAACTTATCATGTTTGCTTTGTTGTTGTTAATGCTTACTGTTGAAACCATTTTGTATCATTATGAAATGGTTACACGGGATCTCTGCATCTTTTAAAAAATATGTCCACATTATCCTCCATGAAACAACCTGTTTTTTTAAATTAATTCTTTGAAACTTGCCCTATATCGCTTTGAATTGAAGATTGGTCCTACTTTATTATGGTATTACCATTACCTTTTATGTGCTTCTTAGTTTGGATTGTTCTCTTTAAAAAAAACAAGAATGTGTCCATAGTTCACAGATGCCCAACTCGCACTTTCATTGTCTTTGTAATGGACCGTAAAACTCTAATTTGGCATTAAAATTAGAAAGATCATATCATAGGGAACATGTATACTAAGTTTCAAGTTGATTGGACTTCAACTTCATCAAAAACTACCTTGACCAAAAACTGTAACTTGAATTGGACTAACATTTTCTGTGTTCAATTGACTGTGACATTGGGGTCCAAACTATAATCTGTCATTAAATTTAGAAAGATAATATCATAGGGAACATGTGTACTAAGTATCAAGTTAATTGGACTTAAACTTCATCTAAAACTACCTTGACCAAAAACTTTAACCTGAAGCGGGACAAACAGACGGACGAACGAACGGACGAACAAACAAACGGACGAACGGATGCACAGACCAGAAAATATAATGCCCCTCTACTATCGTAGGTGGGGCATAAAACCGTCTGCTAGGCAAAATGACTCATCACGATTAGGAACTCGCTAATGAGTCGAAGAAATCATTGTCAATTTCGCCAAATGATGATTTTTTTTCGAGATACAAACTTATGATCGGAATTATTTGTAGAACAATCAAGAAATTTCTAAAACAGTTCCGAGAATGGTGAAAAGGAGTAGTAGTGTGAGCACTAGTCGAAGACAGACTGAAAGACATCAGTTTAATTTTACGATAGGATAGGGTGTAATGTGCAACAGTAGAGAAACAGTTACAATTTTTAAGTAAAAGTAAGTAACGATAGGCAAAGATTTCTTCTCTGCGTTGTTTTGTTTTAGTTATAAGACAATAATGATGCTTTGGAAAAAAAATACACGTCCTACAAAAGTCATCGGAGAGATCACGTTCTAAGTGTTTTGTTCTTTGTCGTGACTTGAGACTCCTTTCCACGCATTAATGATGGTTAGGGTGTATTTCATACTATCATTTGGGGACCCTTACATCCATGGATACAGTATCAACAGTGATAAAAGTTTTACTTCCCTTTATGAATGAACTCCTTCAAGTAAGCACATTTCTTTTTATTAGATAGTGATTCCATGTTGTTTTTTTGTTGGTTTTTTTAAGTAAAGATTTTTGTGAATTCTTAAGGCAAATTACTGTACAGTATTTATATTTTAATATAACAGTATTTGTATTATCTGCTGTCCATCAATGCATGCAATGCTGTACTTGTATTCGTGTTGTTGATCCATAATGTCATTTTGTACTTCCTTTCACCAATATGCAATGCAATATTTGTAAACTAAATATGTTCCGTCACATAAGTCATACAATAACTCATTAGGAAAACAAGGAATATTTGAAGTAAAACTAAAAAAAAAAACCTTGTTTATATACTAAGTAATGATTTTACTCAACAAGTGTAATACAAATGAAAGGTATGCTTGACAAGTAAAAGTAGTCGTACTACGATATTTTCACTAGCGATAATAACAAATTGCTCAGATTAAAATGCACGGGGTTCTACACATAAAAAAAAATAGGAAAGATAATTAATATCAGTAGCATTATTAGAAGACACTATTTCTTTGATCACACAAATAACTGTTCGAGTAAAATATTCCGACCAGATATATTACTAATTCAAATGTGAACAGTTAATAAACGTGTCAATTTTCAAATATACCTCAACTGTTGAAAATTTGTTTAGATATACATAAGATTGGAGAAAGTGTTTTAACATATCATGTTGATGCATCATTTGTTTATACATATTTCTAATACTACAATAACGATAAATATGTCACATTTTTCTTTTATAGACGATGGTTCGCGTTTAGCAGTTAATAAAATACAAAATGAATCAACGTGTTATTGCAAAGAGTTTATTTCAATGATAACATCCTCTATCGTTTCTATGGATCGAACGATTGACACCACCCCAGCTCTGGAATCAACAATAGACAAAGTCAAGCATAACACCAAGACCAATGGCAAGTCAAATATTTAAATTCGTACATATATTTATTAGTGATTAAAGAAGGGAAATCATTAATGAATCAGCAAAGTATTAATATCCTACTAAAGCATTGCTGATAAATATTAATATATATATATGCCCTCAGAAATACGCATCAATAGGAACGTATTCTAAGCTTTAACCCTATTTATGACCGGAGTTCAGAACGTTATAAAACTGGAAAAAGAATCAATATCAGTAGCATTATAAGCGGCAAGTTATTTGATCATAGAAAACAAAATTCGGGCATGATATTCCTACCATACAGATATATTACATAAAATTAAATGTAAACATGCATTTAACGCATCAATCTGCATAATTTTCTATCTGTTCAGGGGAGACGTAGTTAAACATAAAATTAGAGAAATGTTTAACATATCACGTTGATACATTATTTGTCATAATTACAAAAGCAACACGACGGGTGCCACATGTGCAGCAGGATCTGCTTACCCTTGATTGGATTACAGCAAGCGTAAAATTCTCTATCTCCTTGTCTGTAACTAAGGAAGCCGACATTTTGAATTTCGGAATGTATTGACATGTTATTTCTACAATAATAAACAAAAAACTCACTTGTTGCGCCTAAAAATCTTCTTTTTATCAAATTTTATTACATTCTGAAGCGACACAGAAGCCAGAAAAAGCCCGGTGTTTATGTTTGACGGCGGAAGCATACCTATGACGTCGCGTAGTGTAGGGACCAAAGAAGATAACATCTTTTCGCGGAATTTTCTTTAATGAAGATTTTACACTGAAATTATGATTGAAATTTAATTATGAACTTGTTTTGCATTAGAATAGAGATAACTGTATTGTATTTGAAGCTTTTCGGACGTCCATCGGTAGTTTTACTGTCGCAAATACCCGTTTACCTGTCTCCGCTCCGCGTCGCTAGGTAAACTAAATTTGCGACAGTAAAACTACCGATGGACGTCCTTAAAGCTTCAAATACAATACAGTTATCTCTTAAATACTATACAAAACCTGTACTTAAACCATGAAATCTTCACACAGTGATATCTAGATCGTTATAATATTGTGTACTCATTGAAAGAGAAACAGTTGCTAAACCTATTAGTGATGAATAATAAAAGACAATATCCATTGTGTATTTGTCTTGCCTTCTTCATTGTTCTTCTTATGGACAAATATGCTGTTGTAGAACTGATACAAAAATAATGCCTTCGCTTGACTTTGTTCTAAAATTGAAATAAAGCCATAACCATATAGTAGTCCTGAACATGCATAAAATGTTTGCCACTGAATCGTAAAGAAACATCAATGAGTTAAAGAAAAAAGATAAGAAATTCAGTTCAATGTCAAATTATACGCATGCATAACGTACTATATTATTTAGAGGTCGTATTGAGTGACACTGTATTTAGGTAACACAGATAAATATAAAGTTTAAATTGTTGCATTTAGGTACCAAACATGCTACATCAGATATTTATCATTGATAAACAAACACGATAATCTTGTTTTACTAACCAAATTGATATAATGTTACAGTAGCTTATATTATTGGAATAATCCCTTTAGGAGATGAAAAGTGCCACATTTGTACTTATATATACAATCGATTGATAGGCCCTCATCGTAAAGAGCCATTATAGTGTTGAATTATTTTGTTTTGAATGGAGCTAAAATAAGTTTTATTTATTTTTCCTACAATTAGACTCATCTTACACATATATAGCTGTTATACTTAATGGAATGGCTGCATCTATTACGATTATAACAGCTTTAACAGCGCTGAGAAGTTTCATAAACAAAACGAGCAGAATTGCACATGTAAATATTATTTCCCTTTATAAGAAAAAGACAGAAACATTCGCAATCATACACTTTAAATCACAACCTTGCGGCAAAAAATTCAAAACCAAAACAAAATATTTGGCAACATCATAAATAAAGGCAACCGTAGTATACCGCTGTTCAAAACTCATAAATCCATGGACAAATAACAAAATCGGGGTAACAAACTAAAACCGAGGGAAACCCCTACAACTATCGGTAGGAATATCATGTGTTCCGAAAGGATGAGAAGACAACTCGGATAGCAAATCACATTACCCTGTCCCTTCATAATGTCAAGGAGGTAGTCCAAAGCTATAACTTCTGAATTTGTAAATCTGGGTCTCCACCAAGCATGTGAAATGAATGACTCGATAGTTCGGTGTCATATTATCTTAGTAGAAAAACAATGTGTCAGTCTGAAACAAAGAACGTTACATAAGACTAATTAGTATACAATGGTACTTAATATGCATATAATATTTGTCACATAAAATTAAAAACTTCGTACAAAAAAAACCAATTGAGAATGGAAATGGGGAATATGTCCCGACCATAAAGGAGACAACAGTCGAAGGCCACCAATGGATCTTCAATGCAGCGAGAAACTCCCGCATTCAGCTGGCCCCTAGGCAAATATGTTACTAGTTTAGTGATAGTCGACGTCATACTAGACTCCGAATTATACACAAGAAACTAAAATTATTAAATGCCTTTATGAATATGATGGTGATGACAGGTCCTTGGTAGTTTGAATTATTATTAAATCTAAATTAAAGCAAAAGATTCTTGTATTAAATCCCTTTTTGTTGTGGCCTAATTTGGTTGCAAATCAATTGCAAGCTGTATTTTTGAAGAAAAAAAAATATTTTCTATTATATAGTTGGACCTGGCTGACATTCAAGACGACACAATCATTGATGGAATGAATTATGTAATTACAATGAACTGTAATGAACAGATGGACAAGAAATATACCAATATCGCACCTAGAAGTCACACGATTCTGTCTTGATTCAGCAATATTCCATCCATTCGCCATATAATTGTTGTCGAAGGAATTTAACCGGTGTTAAAAGAGACATATTTATGTAGAAACTTCCGAACTGAAAACATAACAACCTTGTGTCTAATATTAGAAAAGAACAATGTAACGTAACATTTTAAAGTGTATGTATGTGTGTCTTTTTCTATTAAAGATTAGATGATATTAAATACATTTGATTTTTCTTTTGTAAAGCAAAACATAAAAAAAAATTAAATAAACGCAACAGAAAACTTATATTAACAAGGACGTATGTGAAGACTCATCAGGTTGGGCGTAAATAAGTCTGAGTAGGGCTCTAATGGTTTATTATAGGTAATCTCAAATAAACACTCTGTAACCTATAAAATACACAATAATGAATTGCATTTTCATAATCTTTCTGGTTAATTCGCCACTACGCCACGTAACATAGACTCGGTCTCCAAAGTTGATTAACTGATATAATTTTACATCAGTGATTTTAATTTGATATTTATTGCAGTAAAAAAAACTTTCAATTCAAACACAATATGTGTAAAGATAGGCGTGTCGTTATTATTATTATTTTAATGATAATGTTTTATATTCTATGAATATATATATATTTCTGGTTGGATCAAACTGTAAAGAAATGTAAAAAAATAACAATGAATTAAAAACTCAAATAAAGGCGTTTTACAGACTGTGTCCTTGTTAATGAAGAATTAATCTAAAATTAGAAAATGTGTTTGATATATAAAGAAAAAAAATAATAATGATTAATGATACACGTATGCTTTAATCAGCATGTTATCGCGTGCTGTAAATAAAGTGTTGTTGAGTAGATTAATACTTAGTCGCAAATTTTACATAGTTTGGTCAAATTTTGCATCGAGACACATCCCTAACCAACATGAAATAATTTGATTTTTTATTGAATTTTAGTTCCGAGTGACACGATCACTTGACCTGATATTATCTATTGTCAAGATTAGAATTGACACTTTCAAAAAGCGCAATAAGATTCTGAAAACTGCAATCGCCATGGGTGGTATACTGTCCATAAATACCTTGACGATTCTCTTGCTGGCAGTGTTAATGATGCTACAACCACTGTTTTTAGAGCTAACCGCGAGCGTACAGCTAACACACCTGACAACATAGGCGGTGGAAGTGAAGAGTTAAATACCAGAGACTTGAAACTTGGAGAGTAAGTTTAGCACAGAAGTTTGATCCTGGAATTATCAATACAGTCACCAAAACAAATCCCAGAAGCTTAACAACGACGGACTGTTCTTCTACTGTAAAAGGTCATGGACACACTGTCCGATTTGATCCTACAAAGGACAAACATTCGGCAATACCAAGTCAGCACCAGCTACTTTCACAAGTTTTCCTATTCATTGAGGTTTTTCTGGGTAAATAGTTGAAATAGAAACATATTTTATTTTCTCATTTTTACTTTTTGGGCTATCTACCGCTGGACATATGTTTACTAAAATTGTTTCAACACGAGTTAATTTTTAAAGAAAAGAGGTTTTCCGATCAAAGTGATTTGACCACATTAATAATGTATGTCTGTTTTGGTTTCTAATTCAAATTTGCAATGCAATGTTACGGAACATGAACCAACTGTCATACAAAAGGGCGTATTTTTTGGGAAGTCTTTGTTCCAAATTTAACATGTGACAATTGTTTTTCTTTTTTCTTCCAATTTTAAAATCAACAAGAATCTTCGTTTTATGGATTTGGACGTTTATAAAAAATAATGGAAATCAGGAGAGACAGTCTTAACTTTAAAAAAAATGAAACTTATGCAGGAGGTGCAGACAAAGTTGTACTGTGATAAAAAAAAACTGTATACCATAATTGCAAATGTTCTGCATAAACTAAACCTTAATAACGTTAAGATTTGTTTTAAACAGTAATAATGAACGATATTCATGATATTGTTGACGAGAAAAGTAGTCAATGCATTGAAAATTTGAAAAAAAATCGTGTTTGTTTACATTTTTGTTTCTTTGTAATTTCGATCAGCAATGTTCCTGTTGTAGGTGTGTAAAAAGAGAGGCGAGATATACAAGAAGGACATTCAAACAAGTCGTAATTAAACTGAAAACACCATGTCTAATAAAACAAAACATGAAAAAGACAAACAACAGTACACGAAACACAACACAAAACCTAAAGACCGAAAAACACGAACCCCACCAAACATTTGGGGTGACTTCATGTGCGGAAGGGTATTCCTGCTCTACATGTGCACCCGTCGTGTTTCTCATGTTAGTACACACTCGGTTATATATTTATAGGTCGGTCATGGAGAAGGAAACAGGATTGTAGTTACGACATCAGAAACAAATCAGCTATCACCTGTTAAACGGATATTCCAAAACGTTCAACCAACTTGTGATGGTGCCCATAAAACTAACGAAGGTATGATTTCTACTTCACCGCTTGGAACTCATGGTTTAGTATTTCTTGAAGGCTTCTTAACAGAGAACCTCTATTAAGGAAATCATGATAGGATCAAATGGAAAATATATATTCCGTAGGTAGGCGCTCCTGGAAAGTTGCTGTATTGAAATTGAAATTCACAACGTAGAAACTGAAATCATCTCTGTTGTCGTAAAGTTTCGTTTCCAAGCAACGGTGCACTTTTTAATCTTGATATTTTCCCGATACTGAATATAATGTTGAACCATTTTGTCAGTCAGAGTTATCCAATTTATTTTTATAATTAATAAAATTAGATTATGTATTGGTATTGCATGTGTCTTCTCGATTTCTGTCAAGAATTTATACTTTTACGTTCTAGTCTCAAAACTTGACCAATGTTACTTTTTTCATGATCATTGTTGTCGATAAATCAAATGACAGCTGTATTAATACAAGTATGTGTTGTTCAATCAATCTAAATGAGCATAACAAACTTTAAAACGATTTGTATATGTGATAAGCTAACATGTAATGTTCGGTTTCCAAAGAAAGATTCCGTTTTAAGTATTCCTTAATTAAGTGAAAATTAAAGCTTCAATCTTGAAAATATTAGTGATAAAAGAAAACATTAATAATGAAAGCAACTATGTAATAATCAGAAATAGGAAGTAACTTTAAATAGCAAAAGGTTAAATACAGATAAGTGTGATAGCCGAAATCGACAGGAGAAATAGTCATGTATTAGGATTTGTTTATTAATCATGTTTTCCCAAATAAAGAACAGACAACAAAATCATATTATGTTAATATGCATGGTCAATACTAGTCGATATATTTCATTTAATTCATTTAATATGTGGATTTTTTATTAATCATGATTGCCCCAAAAAACAAACAATTATGGCAATTAAGAGAGGCAAATATAGACAACAAAATATTACTTTGTTTAATATACATGGCCAAAATCACCAGTGGATACATTTCACTTATTTGACGATTTTCTCGAAGAAATCATCAACAAAATATCAACAAAATTTCTTAATCAAAGAAATCACTAATTATGTTTTTTACCGGAGTTTTCCTTCCCCCACCTACGATTCCTAATGTAAACCTTTTTCAGTTTTGCTTATCCTGACAAACATAATGAACAGTTTTCAACTCAGAAATGCATGGTGGTAATCAATATGTAATGTTCACTGACTTCAAATCAAAGTTCTTGTCATTTTTTTCAATTGTTATGGAAAAATACCAAGTGAGAGGTACGGCTCCATGGAACCTCTTGTTCCGTAATATATATTTGTCATTTATTTCTGACGTGATGAAAATATCAATTTAACTAAACCATGTAAACTACAAGCTTAGAATATCAAGTTCAAATTCTTTATTTGCTAATATTATCATAATACATCATTTAAACTTCTAGCACAAAAAAGTGTGTTTTACTTCGACTTCATGTTGATGTTTGTCCTTTTCTATAAATATTCACTCTGCTTCTTGTCTTCATATATACCTGAAATATGAAGAAAAAAAGATTATAGTAATATCTTTTAGATCTTTTGTTCGTAGATAGTAGATGTTTTTGTGTTCTGTTACATTGTTCCTTTTAAAATTGTTATACGATGATGACTGATGTACCCATATTTTGACTATTTTATTTATTGTGTCCGTTTATTTAACGCATCAATGTAAATATAACGGAATTTGATGAGACTGTCATTAAAGTGAGAGGGTTAGCGCTATAGAACCAGGTTTAATCCACCACTTTCTACGTTTGAAAATGCCTGTACCAAGTCAGGAATATGACAGTTCTTGTCCATTCGTTATTGATACGTTTTGTTATTTGATTAAAAAAAAACCAAAAAAAAAACAAACATCTAATTGCGCCAGTTTTATGAACTTATTTATTTTTACTGTGCACAGAAATTTCAAATTGGCCTCACGTCCAAATAGAATGATCCCGCTTTCTGAATCATGACACAAAACATAGTCATCATCTTTATTTTTTACAACACCAATATCATCAATAATTCTGTGAAATTCGGCTTGATTGTTTGGTTGAGCTGGATGCAGTTTCCTTCTTTCTCTGTTCACGAGAGGTGCACTTGATACCTTTTCAAAAGTATAGATGTGCCAATTACAAAATGGACGTTCATAATTTTCCTCGTTCGAAATCATCGAGAATATAGTGAATAACATAGATTATATCGAATTTATAGATGTATGTATTATGTGGTGTTATATTGGGTTCCTAATCCATCTTCAAGCCCCATTCGTACAGTTAAATAGACAATAGACAATATTTTATTCGCACAAACACATTTACATTAAATGGTTATGGCATACAAAATTAAGACAATAAACTGACAATAGTTAAATTGATTATAATTATATTAGAGTGACAGTGGTATTCACAGCGAAGAAGAAAAGGGCTATAAATATCAACAGTTAACACATTTTTAATGTTCATGAACAATTAAAAAAAAAGAACACAAACAAAAATTAGGTTGCATATTAAAAAAATTATACAGATGTTCTTAATAAAAGACAATCATTAATATACTTTATGGTGATTTTTATAATGACTGGTAGACTGCTATTTAAAAGTACAGTCAAATGATTTAGTGTTATAGTGGAATAAAATTGAAATTAAGATTTTTATTAATATTTTGTATATAGGTATCCCTTAATGATTTATAGCATGGACAGATTGAGAAGAAATGGTATTCATCCTCAATTTCTTGTCTGTTACAGGATAAGCAAATGCGTTTACTTCTTTCAATGTTGGTATAACGCCCTCTTTCAATTGCTAGGGAATGCGCAATGAGTTTAAATTTACTGAAAACTGATCGGTCGGTTTTGAATTTACATATATCAATATATGGGGGCCTTTTTCTAATTCTTTTAGTATGACAAAAGAAATTTAATTTTTCACATTTATTGATAGAACAATTCATAGTTTGATAAGCCTGGTCATAGATTCTTTGTTGGATACTATTTATGTAATATTTTAAATTAAAAGTATTAAAAGTGAGATGACCAAAACCTAATTTATTTAACCAGTCTTTTACAATGTTAACCCATTTACTTGTTTTCTCTACATTATTATATATTTTATGGACTAAAGTGTTAGGCGAGTTTACAATGTGGTTTAGAAATTTTATAGCTGAAAGGTGAAGTACAAAGGGATTCTGTTTGTCTCAGTTAAACAGGCTACATTTGTTGTTTTGCATTGTACTCCTAAAATTTCTTTAATAAATTTAAAATGTAAATGTTCAAATGGATTTGAATCTTTGAACGCTTGGCTTACACCCCAAACTTCACTTCCATAAAGAGTTATTGGAACAACTAAAGTATCAAATAATTTTTCAAGCATATTGCAGGAATATTATCTAAAGAGAGTTTTTTTTAATTCTAAACCAAGCTTTTCTTCCTTTTTCCATAAGATTTTTTTTTGAATGACTTAAACTTCCTGAACAATTTATAGTTATTCCAAGGTAACAAATAGATTTAACAGTCTCAAGATGTTCTTTTTCTACTTTAAAATAATTACAATGAGATTTTCCATTAGAATTGAATATTATAATTTTTGATTTTTGTTTGTTAACATCAAGTTTCCATAGGGAACAAAATTTAGTTAACTCATTTAGTGCATTTTGTAGCCCTTCTTGGGTTTCAGACAATAAAATAATGTCATCTGCATATAATAATGCTGTTAGTTTAATATCTCCTATAATAATTGGTTGAGTGTTTGCATGATCAAGGTCATTTACAAGGCCATTTATATAAATATTAAACAAAGTGGGGCTAAGTACATCCCCTTGTTTTACTCCGCAATTTGATATAAATTCATGGCTAATACCATTTTGAAATTTAATTCTGCATTTGTTGTCATTATACATTGATTGGATGACGTTAAAAAGTTTGCCTGGAAGTTTGTTTTGGAGTAAAATGTAGAATAAACCCTCCCTCAAGACAGTATCAAAGGCTTTTCGCAGATCTATAAATGCTGCAAAAATTTTCTTTTTTTTTTAGTTTTATATTTGTCTACAATAGACTTTAATGAGAAAATATGATCTGCTGTTCTAGCTTTTTCTTTGAAGCCAATCTGATTTTCACTTATCAAATTATTGGTGTTAATAAACTTCATAAGTCTAGTGTGTATAATTTTATTGAATAATTTTCCCAAATTAGAAGTCAATGAGATACCTCTATAATTAGAGGGGTCAGATTTGTTCCCCTTTTTATGAATTAAAGTAATCAGACTTTTGTTCCATAATTTTGTGAAGCTGCCTTTCATAAATACTAGGTTAAAAAGTTTTAATAGGGGTTCTAATAATACTGGCATACCGCATTTAATCATTTCGTTAGAAATTAAGTCTTCAGCTGATGATTAACCATTTTTAAGTGTTTTAATTGCATTTAAAATTTCAGCTGGCTGAATTTGTTTATTAAATTCGTTGTCAGAGTTGCATGTATTTAGTGTCTTTTTTAAAGCTATTAATTTTTCAATAATTATGTCATGGAATTTATTGTTTTGGATATTAGAAGTACTGTTCATTTTTTTTTTTAAATAGTTGTTTATAAATAATTCTTGATCAAAACGGTTTTCCTCTTTTATTTCAGAAAGAGAACTTAATTTGTTAAGTAAATTCCAAAATGTCTTTGGGTCTTTTTTCATATTTAGTGAAATTTGGTCACAGATTTGACTCTTGTAACTTCGTTCTTCTTGTTTACACCTTCTTCTTAATTTAGATTTGAATGAGTAAATTGATTTTCTTTAGGATCCATTGTCTGGAAACTTATTTACAAGTAAACAGTACTTTTTAACTGTAGTATGGAGGTCATGACAAGAGTCTGAGAACCATGGTTTTTTATTTTTTTTTAATAGGCCTACTCATGATTTTCTTTTGAACAAATTTAGTGGATAAAAGTGCTGTATCACACAAAATAGCGTTGAATTTTTCAACAGCTGAATTAGAATCAATCTGTTTATCATTTACAAATTCATCTAGTCTTTGTTTTACATGTGAGTTTTGAATGTTTGTAGTATAACAATCAATTGCTTTGTTATCCCAAAAAAATTTACCACGGAGAGGATCTAATTTTGTCTCTATAGTTTTACATTTTTGAAATCAAGTAAGAAAAGAGCAACTGATAGGACAGTGATCTGATATTGGTGTAAAATCACTAACTTTAAAGTTTCCTATGCATTGTAATAAATTAGAAGACACAAGTGTATAGTCTACAAGACTGGAACCATTATATGTTATACATGTACATTTGCCCAAAGGGTCTCCAATAGTTCTTCCGTTCAGTATTCTGAGTCCGGATTCTTTACATAAATCAATTAATAACTTTCCACTCTTATTTGCAGATTTTGAATCAAGATTATTTCTTAAATTATGTGAGTCAATTGAATACTTTATTTCCGAATTTTTAACTTAGTATACTTTTATTGGTTATTTTAGATTTTTTTAGCAAATATTTTGAAGTTTTAACTTACTTTTATTGGTACCCGATTTAATATCTCCTTAATTTATCATGCCCATTTTATATAAATTTTATTGTTTTTATCAATGCTAGTTTTTCAAATGTTTTTCTTTTAAAAGTTTTAAACATGGGCTTTTATATTTTATTGTTAATACTTATATATGTATATGGAAATATATTGTAAAGCGCTTAGGGTAATTTTAATATTATATAATGCGCTGTTATAAATACTGTATAATAATAATAATAATAATAATCATTGTCTTTTGATTTTGGGAATTTTGCTTCATCAGAGATAATAAAATCTGGAATAGTATTGGTATCTGCATTAAAATCACCTTGAATTACAATATCTTCGAGTTGACTATAGTGCTCAATATTTCTTAGCAACTTTGAATAAACTTCATTTATATCTTCTGTACAACCAGAAGAATATTCTGGTGAAAAATATACTGTAGCCATAAAAATATCATTCTTAAGATTAAAAAAATGTTTATCTAGTTTAACCCATACAGCATTATTATGAGAACAAGTTAGTTTGGATATACCTTTATATATAGAACTTGTGACATACAGAGAAATACCACCAGAACCACGTCTGGCTCTTTTATGTTTTTTCCTGGTACTATTACATATAAAATCAAATCCAGGAATATTATCAACAGGTTTACCACTGTCACTCCAAGTTTCAACAAGACTAATACTATGCATTTTTGATACAAAATTTACAACTGCATGATCAGAAATTTTTTCTGAATTTAAATCTTGAATATTCCACATGCCAATGTTAAGGTTATATTCAGTAGAACTAAGTTTTTGCATTATTTTAGTAAAATGATTTACAGTATAAGTTAAAAGGACAAAATTGGAGTTGATTTTGGATGATCCTTTGTCAAGGAATTGATAATTTCAAAATTACAATGAATTAAATGGTCCATTTTTTGTATTTTTACTATAAATGGTGAATAGAAATTTCTTTCTTTTTATGATTTATCATAAAACATAAAAATGGGGGAAAAAAATCTTTTCCTTTTATAAACAGTATAGAATGGAAACAATGGTGGTTTTTTTTCCTCTTTCTTATTTATACTATGAATATTCATTAAATGAAGTTTAATGAAGTTCACTCGTCCTGCATTCCTTTCCGATTTGATTGTCATTAAATATAGAGTTCAGTTTTTAAGTTGAGGGTCTTAACGAACACCTCCATAATGACCAGCAGAAAAAAATATCAAGAAATGAAAAGTCGGCGGATGAAATTTTAAATGAAAGCAGAAATGTATTAGATGGCGAATCATCAGATATGTCTACTCTCATGAACAATGTATTAATCCTTTTAAAACAAATGGACATAAGAACTATCAAGTATTGAAAAAACAAACACTTAGTACTTCAACACTTAATCAAATGCACTATAAACTGACATCAATAACAGCTCGAGTAATAAAGGCCGTAAAAGATATCTTCAATGTTTAAACCAGTGTCAGAATTAGAATCAAACTGTTAAGACACCAGTAATATCTTTGCTGAAGTTTAAAAAAAAAAGGACAAAGTATTTGGAAAAGGATTTTGACAAAATAAAAGAGGACGACCAGAGATTAGATACCAGTAGATGTAGGATAGCTAAACATTTCATCAAATTAGAAAAACAAAATGATGACCTGAAAACAAAACTTACTGACATTTAGTGTCGAGCGATGAAGTACAACCTGATTTTCACAGGGTTAACAGAACATAGAGACAAAAATGTAGAAGACAATCTAAGAAGTTTTCTATACCATCAGATGAAAATTGATCAAGGTATTGAATTTGGCAATGTTTTGAAAGGAGATCGGAAAATGGTCCAAGACCTATTGTTGCCTAGTTTCTATATCACTCTGACTTTGAAATGGTTAAGAAAGCAGGAAAAATCTTGAAAGAAACAAACTACAGTGTTATTGAACAATTTCCACCAGAAATAGAACAAAAACGGAGACGTTTATATCTAATTATGAAAGAGTAGAGGAAAAAACGAACAAAGGTTGATTACCTATCCGAGATAGGTTATACGTAAATGATGAACTAATGAATCCAGAAGGATACGAGTCGGAGAGTACACCTGAAGATCCTCGTCAAGTCGGAGAGTACACCTGTAGATCCTCGTCAATCAACTTCAAGTCGGTGAGAACACCTGTAGATCCTCGTCGATCAACTTCAATGCAAAAAAAATGGTACATTCTACAAAAGAGAGAGAATACACGCCTGATTATAGATAGGATTACCGTGGAGAACATATTAACAATTACTCTGAAGGTGTAAATAATATTGAAGATAAAAACGATTCATTGTCTAACAATACAAACAATGTAAATATACTCACATTGAATGTATTTGGTTTAAATAGACGAATTCAGTATCCAGAATTTAATTAATTATTCAAATATATTATACCTAATGTTTTGTTGAAACAAAGACCGATGATATAGATGAAATAAACATACCAGGGTATACTGTGAAAATGAAAAATCGCTGTAAATATGCAAGGGTTAAATCAGGGGGAATGATCCTTGCTTATGAATCTTACTTATCTGAGCACATTCACCCTATTGAAAAAGATAGTTATTATATTTTTTTATTCAAAATTGATAAAAGAAAGTTTCATCTATGTCAAGATATTATTGGAATCCTTTTTTTTTTACGATGAATGCAACAAAATCTTCATGTGGAGCTTCCGCAATATCGTTTCAGGTGTTGATTAAAAAAGTATACATAATTGATGATATTTTGCGAGAAGTGAGTTAATTTCCTGTAATCTAACCTCGTGTCAAAATAAGACCTTATAAAATCTATTATGAAAAAAGTAAAATCACAAAAATACTGAACTCAGAGGAAAATCAATTCGGAAAGTCCATAATCACATGGCAAAATCAAATAACAAATATGACTGATTAATCTTTCTGAACTGGAGACATTAGACAGCACTACCACATGTAAACCCCATATGAATTTGTGCACACAATATATTTATATGAAGCGCTCAAGATATTAATTTAAGCCCATAATATTGTTATATAGAGCACATTAAATATTAATTTGTGCGCACAAAATAGTATATTGTCGCACGAAATATATTTTTTGTCAGCATATATCGCTAACATGGTTTCGTAAAAATCATTCTACCTCTATAACATATACTTTCTTCTTTCATTAATATCAGTAAGAAATTTAAACTCCATCAATCAACGGAACGAGTGAAAAGCAACTGTCATATTCTTAACCTGGTACAAGCATTTTCCGAAGAAAATAGTGGGTTATACCCGGTTTTATAGCTAGCTAAACCTCTTTAATAAAATTGAGAATGGAAATGGGGAATGTGTCAAAGAGACAACAACCCGACAATGCATGGAAATGACAACAGCAGAAGGTCACCAATAGGTCTGCAATGGAGCGAGAAACTCCCGCACCCTGTTTTTTACTGGTTAAAGAACTGATCATTTAATTTTGTAATAAAACATATGAAAGTATATGTAGTGGAATTGACTATTGTTAAGAGTGTAAAAATTCGATGTTTTAGTTAATTTACGTGCTTTTGATGGTCCTTTTGATTCGGTTGGCTGTTTTGATTTTTCAACTCCTTACACTACACTTTCACACAACATAATCAAACAAATCTCTCCCTATCTAATTAAAAGGTCGTTTGAAAAATCAGATTGCAAATGTATTTGCTGCTACTCATATAATGCCTTCACCTTTAATGAGAAAGTTGAATATGCTAAATATACTTACTGGAGGTGTGATGGAATGATTGAAGCTGTACATTTTCTTCTTGACAACATTAATGTGCAGTTCGGCAATCAAATTCATCGACAGGTTAAAGGTATTCCCAATGACATTAATTATTTCCCTTTAATAGCAAAGTAGTTCATGTACTGTTAATATTCACAGTTTATAGCCAAACTCAGTAAAGATTGTATATCATTGACAAATTTAATAACACTTACCGTTATCTTGATGATTTTTTGCGTTAAATAATAAAGAATGTTGTAAATATACTGCCGAAATTAACCGAAAGGAACTAACTTTAAATAATTCAAATTCAAACGTTAAATAATTCTCCTTTCCAAGATTTAATTATTTTAGTTTTATACGTGAAACTCTACACAACAATTTACGACAACATATAACGTATAACTCTACATGTTTTGGAAGGTGATGTTCCGTTTGCACCATCTTACAGTGTTTATATATCACAACTCATACGCTATCCCCATGACCGTAGTGACTTTTTGGAATTCATTCAACGTTATTTATGTTTACTAGAAAATGAATGAGTCAAGAATTTCGTTACCTCAAATAACGTAAAGCTGTCACTATATTCTTCCATAGAAACACAGATTTGGTTTGGAAATCTGTACCTGACGAAGACTTATTACAAACGGGATATCACATTCTTATTTCTATAGTGATGTTATTTATCGAGCTTGTAAATTAGATACGATCCGGGTAAATCTATCGATGCTTTGAATAAACTCATTCTAAAAGGTTACCAATTCAACACTGTAATTATATCTTTGAATATGTTTTTATCGGTATAAATATTGACTTTGTTTTCAGTAAATTAAGACCAAACTAAATATCATTGTAACACATATTCACGGTTTTACAAGATGTCGATACCTATAATAAACATTGCACAAGGAAATGTTTTTCTCTAATTTTTAATGCTATCTTTACACTAAATCCATAGGATGTTTGATGTGTACTGATTGATATTTAAGTCTTAGACCAATGTTTTTTATTAGTTGTTATCGACTTTGAACTAGCTTTCAGTAACTACGAGTACTCTCAGATCTGTACTTTGTGTCTTCTGTGTTTTGTATGTTTTTTTTAATGTGCTTTGTATCGATCTGATGAGATAAGCCTTTTTTTAACTTTCATTTAAAGGGTGAGGACATTAATAACAACTACTGACCGAACCCAATCCCTGGGGCATCTGTTTTAAACTAAAAGTAGTTTACTGTTACGACTAAATTTGATATGCTTTTAAAATTGGATTAATTGATTAAAAAATTATAAAACAGTGGGAAAACACTTCAGCAAAAATTTTTTCGTCTAGAAGAAACTCAAATTTGATCTGTAACTTTTATCATACAGCTGAGTATAAAAGTGCGAAAAATAAGATTTTCATCCAATTTCACATTTTCAAAGATCCACAACTTAATTCAGCAATAATGTATATTTTGATGAAGGCTGAAATTTGTTATTGGAATCCAAATATTTCTTTTTTGATGAATGTAACGAAATCTTCATGTGGAGCATAGTATTTTCGAAGATTAAAACGAATCTTCCGTAATATCATTTCAGGTGTCGATTAAAAAACTATACATAATTGATGATGTTTTGCGAGAAGTGAGTTAACTTTCCTGTAATCTAATCTTATGTCAAAATTAAACCTTATAAAATCTATTATGAACTGAACTCGAGACAGTAGACAGCACTATCACATGTGCACTCCATGTGAATTTGTGCGCACAATATATGTAGCGCACAATATATTTCTTCAAGCCCACAATATTTTGATATCGGGCACACAAATACTAATGTGTGCGCACTTAATACTTTAATGAGCGCACAAAATATATATTGAGCCCACAAAATATATATTGAGCGCACAAAATATATTTTGTGTCTGCCTATACCCCTTACAGGGCTTCGTGAAAATCAGTCTACCTAGTATATAACAGATACTTTCATCTTCCTTTAATATCAGTGAGAAATTAAAACCTTATCAATCAAAGAAACGAGTAAAAAAACAACTTTTATATTCTTAACTTGGTAAAAGCATTTTCCGAGGGAAAAAAGTGGATTATACCTGGTTTTATTGATAGCTAAACCTCAAACTTGTATGACAGTGGTTTTATAGTTGCGTTATATATTGACAAAATTGGGTGAGCAACCCAAACTGACATTCAAAGTTGATGCTCTACCTGTTAACGTATTAATACATCTTTTGACTGAAACTCAATATGAATTACAATCTATTTGAATTTGATAGGAAAATATAAAAACAAATAATTATAGGTACGGCAATTGGCGACAGTCCATTAACCGGAAATCTGTGGCATACTTATGTTTGAAATAATGAATCAAATAGCTTCTGCCTTTCAATATAAAGACGAAATATCATGGCATATACAGGGACGATGGATTTGTAATATATAATGGATCATCAGATGAAATCAAAGATTTTTTTTTCGTCTGGCAAATAATCACAACCCCTTCCTGAAGTTTAATCATGAACTTTAAACTATTCATAGATGTTATTGTAACTTAAGGTCAAATATTTACAACATATGGCATTCTTGATCTTGAAATACATTTTCAAGAAACACATTGTATTTATCTGCATCGAAATAGCTGTCACTAACAGCATGTATTTCGAGGATTTATTAAAGGTGGAGTAAAACGGCAGATAAGAAACAACAAGTGACAATCACAAATTAATACAATTCTAACAAATTTAAAATAGGGGTTACTACGATAACGTCAACTCTAATTAAAGTAAAATCTTCGCACTCGCTCATTTATGCTTGGTTGCTGCTACAGAAAAAGGTTGTGACCTTATTCAAATATTGACCTCTGACTCGAACTCTAATGGGATCTTGTTAGATCTCCCATGTAGCGACTAGGCATAAAAAATTAGCGAGTGCGGAGATTTTATTTTTATTAGATTGAATAAAGTCAAAATATATGAAAGGTGTATTACAGATGCTTACTTTATTGATTCTATTGAAAAATTGCAGCATAGAAACTTTAAGGAAAAAGAATATAGTCCTTTAGTTAAAATAACTAAATATAACCCATAAATACTTAAAAAAAAGTATCATAAAATATAAGCATTTATTGCAGTTTGACAAAGAATGTGGGCAAGTGTTTAATGATGACCACTAGTTATGAATAACAAACACAAAAGTCTAGGAGACATACTTACTACATCAAAGTAAAAGACTGTAACATGCAATTGACCTGTTGGACCCCTGATGATGGCAGATCTGTCATGCTATCTATTGATGAATCACCTAAATATATATAATTCAACATGTAATAGTATGTGAATAATTTTCATATTTGATTATATTTAATAAATGCATCTCTAAGAAGATCATCCAAAGTTTTAAGTGCAGAAATACTTAAATAGTGTCTGTTCTTATCATGCAACGTGGGATTCGTGGTTGCATTGTGCGTTTTATGATAAGACAAAATGTACACGGATATATATTACGGATTACAAATGTGTCGAGTTTTGTAATTGGATAACAACACAGAGATGTCAGTATATATTCAGGAAACTGCCGGGGTATATACGACGTTTTAATCCCCAATCGAAACCTTAAAAATGTCGTCATAGCACCTAAAGTATTTGTTTGTAATTGATATGCCTATAAGGGCCCTTTGATTAGGAAATAAACATATTTGATTTGATTTGATTTGATTTGATATGTGACGTAGTCAAAAGCTATACAAAACACTAAAGAATGTCAGAGGTTCACAGAGGGAAAATAATACATTTTTAATACAATACAAAATCACGCAATTTACACTTCAAATATTTTATTTTAATGTTTTAAAGTGTTATTAACATTATTACATACACGATAAAACTATTTTCACAGTAAATCCTTCACGTATGCGGAACATATCAGGTTGAGTTGTTCAATCTTTGTGTTTAAAAAAAAAACAAAGCCACACACACATACAAACACAAGACATGAAATCTATAAACTTTATTGAAAACATTTTCGTAACGGAAAATAAATTGTCAAGATAAAAAAAGTTGCATTTAAATGGATAACTCAAAATATTAAGAAACAATAAACATGTACTGAATATATATACATGCTGCATGGTGAATGTCGAACAAATACCTGCACTGGAAAAAACATTAAGACAAGGGTAGTTCGTAATATACATGTATGTGTAATTCAGGTCTCAGCAGGGTATATACTGTGACATTCCCGCTTAGGGCTTATATCTCCTTCGCCTTCGGCTCAGGGGATACAAAAACTCGGAATGTCACAGTATATACCCTGTCTGAGACCTGAATAACATAATATTCATTTAAACAATCGATGAATATACTCGTGTTGCTTCCATAGTCATTCATGTTGGTATGTTATGTGTCACATCAATTTAATCATCGAGCCAGACTCTCACGAAAATAGTTCTTTTTGGTCTTGTTGCTTAACAAAACAAATAAAAAATAAATGATAGGAAAATAATTGTGAAATGATAAAATTTTAGTCCAAAATTTATTTGTCCATTGATTTGTGTTAAAATGTTAGGGTAAATGTGATATGAAGTATATTCGTATAAAATGTTAGAGTAAATGTGCTATGAAGTATATTCGTATAAAATGTTAGGGTAAATGTGATATGAAGTATATTCGTATAAAATGTTAGGGTAAATGTGCTATGCAGTATATTCGTATAAAATGTTAGGGTAAATGTGCTATGAAGTATATTCGTATAAAATGTTAGGGTAAATGTGCTATGAAGTATATTCGTTAACATTTTCACAATGTCAGAGAGCTTTTTTTTTAAGTCGTTGGTGACTCCTGGCCGGCATCTGTCTCTTAAAGATCTGAACATTGGTTATGAATTGGCATAACAAGAATTATACACCAAACATTCGGCATATAAATGGTTCCTATAAGTTAAACTTCATGTCAATCTGTTTAATTTAATAAAATCAACGGTACCAATTTTGTTGCACCAGATGCGCATTTCGACAATACATGTCTCTTCAGTGATGCTCGTGGCCAAAATATTTGAAATCCAAAGCTTATATAAAAGATGAAGAGCTATAATCCAAAAGGTCCAAAAAGTATAGCCAAATTCGTGAAAGGAATCAGAGCTTTGCACGAGGGAGATACATTCCTTAATTTATAATAATTTTTAATATTTTGTAACAGCAAATTTTAATCACACAAAAAATCCGTATTTTCATGCCAGTACCGAAGTACTGGCTACTGGGCTGGTGATACCCTCGGGGACTAGTAGTCCACCAGCAGAGGCATCGACCCAGTGGTAGTAATAAAATCAACGGTACCAATTTTGTTGCACCAGATGCGCATTTCGACAATACATGTCTCTTCAGTGATGCTCGTGGCCAAAATATTTGAAATCCAAAGCTTATATAAAAGATGAAGAGCTATAATCCAAAAGGTCCAAAAAGTATAGCCAAATTCGTGAAAGGAATCAGAGCAATTTAGTTGAATTTTGGTTTTGAAATGGTGATATCTGACAGCTAAACAACACTTCTAATATGTTAGTTTAGTATTTTATCAACAAAGAAATCTAGGTGAAGCTAACTACTGATCTCGTGCGAGTAACTAACAATTTATTGATTACAAAGTGCAAACCCGAGTTCGTCTTCTTTGTGATTTATAAAGACTGGTTTGGGCACATACTGACGGGAGGCTAGGCTACTGCTTTCTGTATACCAAACACATCGGCGAAATAGACCCTTCCTAATCAGTGGAACGAATTGTGAAATGTACAAGTATACTTTATGATCTGTAATGGAATAATGCTTTATCGGTACCTTTAAAAAGTATTGCACACTCTCCTGGGACATTCCATGCTTAAATATAAAAACGTGGGTATATTATAATCTGTTTAAAATTAGCTATAGTATTGTAGGTATTTATGAGAACACCCATTAAACTCTGATAATGTGAATTTATGAAAATATTTTAAAAGGGTTTTTTTCTAATTGCCGCTGTTTTGTAATAGACCCAGGAGGAAATTGGCTCTAAACCATTGATGTTAAAGTCAAATACCTTTTATATAAATATACATTTAGGTGTTGGAATAGGAATATGAAAACACATTCGAGGGAGACAGTCGGTTTGACATTTTTTACAAAGTCACGGCAGATCGGACTTCGAATGTTTATTGAATATATTATCCGGCGTTCAGACAATGCCTTGCACATTTCTCTTTCAGTTGTCCTATTCGATGTCAACCTTCTATGCCTACAACAATTACCAAACTGATAAACTGTTTAAATATTTATCTTCCTAAAATTAATTAAAATATTTGATATGGACGTAAGAAAACAACTGCAAGTTACTTCTATCAGTTTTCAGAGAGATTTTATTCTGAATTAATTATTTGCCAGCAATTAGATATCGGGTTCATCCTTACTAAGTGCTTTGATTTAATTTATTTTTGAACTTTGATAACTTTTATCTTGTTATGAACTGTAAGTCACCCTCAATTTCCAGTCAATTTATGGTTGCAACTGCTTTCATGGTATAGCTATTTCTTACAATAAGCATTGTCACTGGATTTTGTATTTTCAATGCATTAAAAAACAAATATTTCAATTCCGAAGGGAAAGGAATATAAAAACGATGCGAACTACTGAAATCAGGGGACAACTTGAAATCTTATTATATTTGTTAACACCCCGCGAAATAATTGTTCAGTAAGTAAATGCCTTAAAAAAGTAAGGTTGCCCTAAACGTTGATACACTAGAACATTTGTTTCATAAAAGGACAAACACTTTGAAATTTGCACAGTGACAAGTACAGGCTTATTACTAAACGGACCAATTCTGTCAAATACACTCATAAGGACAAATAAATTATTTTTCAACATATTTATCAAAAATGATTTCCCATTCCGACAATCTCTGATCATTTTATGGGAAATTATACGATACACGTGAATTTAATTTTCCACTTAAAATGCCGTTATTGAATTATACACGGTCATGCATAATGATATCGACTTCCGCTAAATATTTTATGTATCTTGTTGATATTTATATCAGTAGAGGAAAGAACTACTTTCATAACCCTACAATTATTTGGCTTAATGAGTAGAAGAAGAATTAGAAGATGGATCTTCGCCTAAGATTATTCCTCTTAAGTATTGTTGCTTTGAAGACTTTAGGTAAGACTAACATAATATAATCCATTGTATTGCTTGAAGTATAGATGCTACATATACATGTTTTCGATTTTCAAATGTAACAAATTTTAAATGCATACAAAATTTCATTCTTTTGTTTTTAAGTAATTATAAAAAAAAATTCTATTTTCCACTCGAAGTTTTTTGGCCAGCATATTCATTAAAAAGTCCTCTCTTCCGTTGTTTCTGTTATAATGAAAATGTCGTCCTCTTAGAGAAAACAGGTCTTTTTTTGGTGGAACAATATACAGTTGGTAATTTTAGTTGAAAAGAAACATTTTAGATGCCTGATTTCAAAACACTCTTTACTTTGAAGCTATCATTTTGCTTTTTTAATTTTTGTTTCATTATAAAATTCAAAGGTTTAATTGAGAACGGTATTAATTACATTGTGTATCAAATTTTTATTTCCACTGCAATTAAAATGCAATTGGATAATTATGTCTTTACAACTGAGTACCTAGTAAGAATATTTGTGACGTCATTTTGATTTTGTGCGTATTCTACTATTCGGGAAATTGTTTTAGATAAGCATTGAGAGAGTTTTTACTGCTAGAGAGGTTTCATATGCGAGAACAACCTGAAAAATCTTAACTTTATCTCTATAAGTTTGAACCATGTTCTTCCGAAAGAAAAACCCCGAAAACTCGTTATTTTAACTTCGTATATTATCGGCATAAAAGTCAAAGCTACACATTTTTTTGAAATTAAATCCGAAATCTAAATTTTCATCGAATACAGAACAAAACAATTACAATTGACCGAGCTTACTATAACAGTCTCAGCAATGTATTTTTTTCATTTTTATTATTAATATATTGTATGAACGCGAACTGCAAAGAAGAAACTAAAAAACTATTATTATTTGAATATTGCCGCTCGCTCATAATTAGAGCAGTAAACAACATTATATGTTCTACGCATATCGCATACATTGAAATGTACACTTTTATTCGTATAGTAAATCGGCCAGGTACAGGATAAATAGTGTAAGTCTCACCACACGAATTTGAATAATTAAAAAAGGAAATACATGTAACTTTCACATTCTATGCCATTCAAAAATATTTGACTAATTATTCCCCTTCATTCATTTTAAAGTTTACAATAATCTAATCGATAAATTTCACCAGAAACAAAATCAAAACAAATTACATTCTTATCTGATTGGTAGTAAGCCGTTTTGTTTGGTTTTCTCCTCCTATAATATAACAGGTGTATGAAGACATTTGTAGCGTAGTATTAAGTAAGTTTGTTCGTTCTTTCGTTTTCTGTCATGGCATTGTCAGTTTTTCTTCGACTCCTTAGTTTTGCATATCTTCCTTTAAAAATTAATAACATCATTAGTCCTGGAACAAGTCATGGTGCTGTCTGATTTTCTTTGGTTTTTGGTGCTGTCTGATTTTCTTTGGTTTATGAATGCCCCTTTAGTACAAGTATCTTTATCCCCCTTTTAATCATATATTTTCCTATCTTCCTCTGAGTAAACTTGATATATATTATTTCACAGGACTGGTAATTGAAAATACATTTACAACACCAAAGATTGCATACAAGAGTTTTTTTAAAATCGCTGATTTTTTGCAGTACGTTGTTGATATCAACAAACATGGTCTTGATTTAAGTGGAATTACGACACTAACATTTACGGTAAAGGCGTGTCATGGTGTTAAAATTATTATGTCAAATTCGGACGATGGAGACTCCTCAAAGCCAATGTATAGTTTCATTATGGGTGGCGAGAAAAATCTAAGGTCAGGTTTTCAAAGACGGAATGATGATACACTTACACTGGCTAGTCAGCAAACCGTCCATTACGACACCCCTGACGTTTGTTCATGTGATGAATACCGACCATTTTGGATCAGTGCCATAAACGGAGATCTAATGATAGGAAAAGGACTTATCGTTGGTATAAATGTTATAGCTGAATGGACCGACCCAAATCCTTTTATAGTAAGAAGCATAGGATTATTTACAAGTCAACAGATTTTAGGAGAATGGAAGGTACAGATAGAAGGTAAAATTTGTTTCCTTTTCTTAATTTCTTAATCGCTTCAATACAAGCGTTATTGTTTATAAGATATCTAATCAAAATAACCTTTATAAAAGAATTTGTAATTCTTGATCTTTAAATTCAGTTGAGTATGAAAATCATTTTCTGACGGAATGTCTAGCATTCGAACAACAGCGACAAGTAATGTTAAATTTTTCTTTAAAAATATATAATTACTCGAAATTCAGAAAACAAAATATATTTGGCTTCCGTCTTGTGAGTATGAAGAAATATGCAACATTGTGGCTTTTATTTGTTATGAATGTTTTACGATAAGAAAACGACTGCTATAGTTAAATCCATATTATCATAACCATTATCATTATTGTTTTTTCTTGCTTTATCTATTTGTAATCGTTATATGTAACTTGCCCTTAAAGGGTCGATAATTTGTTTAATAAAGTATTGGTATTCGTATTCGAGAGGCTTTAATTTAAGCGTTCTCTAGTAACGTTTGCAATATATTTTAGATCACAAAGCGCTTTTAAAAAGTCCTTTTTAGGTTTTCATAGTTGAATATTTTTACACTTTATTGAACTAATAAAATTGAGAATGGAAATGGGGAATGTGTCAAAGAGACAACAACCCGACCATAGAACAGACAACAGCAGAAGGTCATCAACAAGTCTTCAATGCAGCGAGAAATCTCCGCACCCGGAGGCGTCCTTCAGCTGGCCCCTGTCCGTTTTAAATAGCGTGGTCATATATCATGCAAATATATTTGATACAACTTTATCGTTGAAGATGGAAGATATATTAAGATAGATTCGTGAAGAGTTATATTTGATCATGAGGACAACCATAATTTATGATTATCTTTAGGAGTCACATTAAACTTTTATCGTTTTTTTTCTTCTGTTTTAAATATTATGGTTATCATCATACGAATCATTTCCAATACTGTGAAAGTACTTTTATTCGTTGGATACATTTTTCGTGAATTTCTTGGATGGCTCTATCCACGAATTTAAGTGTCCAACGAAGTATAACAACTAATGTCCTAATCAAGATTGTTAGCAAACGCACTATGTGAAGTATATATTCAACTTGAAATTTTATCCATTTAATATTTAAAAAAACATAAACTATACGACTTGTAACCTTTTAATTATAATGATAAATTAGTTTTAACCGATGAAAATTCAGACTCACTTTTACATATCTTTTAAGAGATCACTTAACATATACGACCCTTGAATTTTTAATCTCAAACAAATGTGAAATAAATAAAATTAACAAATATATCAACAAATGTATTGAGCTCTCTCGTGATCGGTCGAACATTTATTTGGAGTTTTTTTTAAGGGTAAACTATATCCCAGTATTTTGCATATGTAACGCCATATATATGCATTTTAAAACCAAATCTGTATCGATCCAAGACTCGATATGGACATAACAGCATAAGCATCGGAACCTTGCTTGAGGTATTTCGGAAAAAGGAAAAGCCTCAACACGATGATATGATTTGTGTCCTTAATGGCAGTTTAGAAATTCTTGAGAAAGTACAGAATTTCACCAAGTAGTTTTCTCTTCTGAGAAGTAGGGGCCTCGGTAGCCGAGTGGTTTGAGTACGAATCTCGTACGTGCTAGGTGAATACGAATATCGCACGTGCTAGGTGAGCCCCGACTCTGATTTTAATTGACTAGGATTGTCCGTGTTCCCGCCAAAATGTCATGAAATAGAAGTTCCTTCATGATATAAGTTTTAAGTGGAAGAAATATTCTGTAATATTAATTCCGCTGGAACAAATATAACAGTTTCTGTTCCTAACGGAATAAATGATATCGAATATTCGTTTCAACTGGAACAAATATTAGGATGCCTTTGTCAATAACAAAGTATCAAGGGGAAATTCTGTTAGGCGGAACACATATAAGTTGAAATATGGTTCAAAATTACCCGTTTTAACAACCTTATTATGTTTAAATTTACCAGATTGATTGATTTATGTTTAATGCCACTTTAAGCACTCTGGTATTTCTAGGTGGTAACTTTTTAATGGGCGGAGGAAGTCGGACTGTCCAGAGAGAACCACCGACCTTCTGAATAACACATATTTCATGCAAGATTAATGAATCAACTGTACCAGTTCAAAGGTCTTACATCTACAAAATCTTTGGTACAGTCTCAAAATTACTTTTGTAAACAAATCGAATCAACTGAATCTCTAAAAATGCGAAAGAATTTTTTTCATTTTATGTTACCACAGCACAACCCTGGGCTTCCAAATAAGGGGACGACCATGTGATATTCAAAAGGTATTAGGGGGATTGGTAAGAACTGAAAATATACCGCCAAGCGAAGCTAAACAATCATATGAATCATAAAAACATGATGTTGTCTTTTTTTTTGGGCGATCAAAGGGGGGGCGAATACCCACTACCCTCTTCCTAAATCGGCCACTGAATAAAGGTTAATCCCTTCTAGAAAATAACCTGTGTTTGATGCAGACAAGAGACTTGTGTCTTGTGATCAAATGTTGAATTATATAAGAAATATGTAATATCAAATTCAAGCAAAAAATAACCTGACTAAAAAGCTTCGGATAAGTGGCTGTATGTATTTATTAGTTTAGGAGTGAACGCTTTACTGCTATTTCAACAAGAGAGCATTCGGCAGTAAGACTATTTATTCAATGCTTACGCATTCAAATATCCAAACATGTATTTGAATATGTTTTGCAGTTGTGAACAACCTTTACGATGGTAGTTTCTCCCGATGTACAACAGACTATAAAGCAGTCCTGGATATTTTATTCTCAAAGGAAAAAACGTCATTGTTGCAATGTGCTGCCCTGTGTGATAAGCTACTCGCATGCATTGGATTCAACTATCATAATCAAAGGTAGGTTTTGTTCTTCTTCATTGTCGTTCCTCCAAATTATCTGAACAATTAAAAAAGAATACAGAAGTTAGGTTCTTTAGACAGATTTATCGCTTGCAATACCAAAATTCAAAACAGTGGTGACATAAGCCACACTTCTTTACTTTGAAGAGAGCGGAGGATACGACACCAAAGAAAACGCTGAATGGGGTTTGTGTAGATACATGACATACGCTTTGAGTTTCCTGATAATATTGTGAATAGGAAGTAGTATACAGATGACAATTTCCGCTACTGCTGCCACTTGTTCACTTTTGTTACATTTTATTAGCTTAACTATTGTGGGTTCTTAATTAATCGCCAGGTACATTGCTTGTTAATGGATATAGCCGAATGACTCATTTTAATGTTACATCAAAATACACATTTGCCGACGGACTTTAAAATCGCAACACACGTTTTGGCGACTTATTTTTACCAATTCATGATTGATCCTCATATACTACTATTCACGATTACAATACTTCTTTCTGTTTAGAAAAATTCAAGACCTGACTTACCTAAGATTATTGGACATTATAGAATATTGAAGTCGCACGAATTTCTTAAATTAACATTTGAAACCCATAAATGATTTTTTAAAGTTTTTGTTTCTTCGTGAAACAATTCTGTCAATCCGTACCCACACTTAAATCAGTAAACAAATGTTGCATTTCCATATTGCCGAGACAGAGTAATGAAAATCTAAATCAGGTCATAAGTATATTGCAAGTAGAAATACGTGAACGTGATGTTGATAGACAATTTCATGTCAGAAACTCCTCTTACTGTCCTTACATTAACGATACAGGCAAACGGGATTTATTGATGACTTCCTTCCCATGACCAGATTAATATGAAATGACAACGCCACGTCAATAAAGTTTGATAACGCAACGTTACTTGCTAGACATGTTTACGGCCACAACGTCAACTGCTAAATAAGTCGTCGAATGCTATGGCAGACGGATTAACGCCATAAATGTTTCTAACATACTGAAATACCAAAGAATATCTTGCATAGAAATATTTAAAGCCCTAAAGTTTAAACTGCTTAGTTGACAAAAAATACCGTAATGGATCGGACAGACGCCAAATCCGAAGGTACAAACAGAACTCAAAACATGCCCAACACAACTGGTTTACCTTTTTGTCAATCAATTGATGGTTGGTTAGAGGAGGTCACTTAAAAGTGTGTATGTCGCATTTGTGAAAACTACAAAATGAAATAGCCACGAAACACACAAATTTTCCTAAATCTACGTAAATTGGTACAAGCGAAAATAAATAACTAATATGAAAAAGTGACTTTTTTGACATATTGCCACTGTCATCCAGAAAGGCCTTAATGGGGTTAACAGAAAAAAGATAAAGAACAAAAAAGGGGAAAAAATAAAAGTTGAGATTAATGAAATGCTAAATATAAAGAATAAAGAAAAATAGGCAAAAATGATAGCAGTAACAAAGAATAGAGAACAATAGACAAACATGATAAAACCAACAAAGAATAGAGAAATATTGGCTAAATATGATGATATTAATAAGAAATTGGGAAAAATGGCATAAAAATTAAATAATACAGAAAAGAAGTAGCCTTTCCCCATCCAGACCCTCATGATGCATCTTGAAACAGCAGATGATTAAAGTTGTTTATATCTAGAAAAAAAAACACATCAGTAAACATAATTTATTTTGATGAAAACACCGTTCAAAATGTATCTACTAAAAACGCGTCTGAATTTCAAATAAAAGAGAAAGACACATCTTTGACATATTGTGGAATATCCTTTACGTCATTTCCGTTTTGGAAGAAACGATTACTAGTATTATTCAAGAAGATATTTTAAAGAAAGATTTAAGACTTAAAGCTAAATTATATAAAAAAAAGTACTTCCTCAAAAATAATTATGATTTAATGTATTTGTTTCAGCTGTGAACTAGTAGAATTAAGCCCTGGTGTTGTAACACAGATCCCAAAGAATCAAGAAGATGGTTGGGAATTTTATTCAAAATGTTACAGATACAATGGTGCATGTCTTTGGTGTTACTTCTGATGGTGTTCGTCTTCATCTAAGAGTTTGGTGTTACTTCTGATAAATGGATGTTACTTTATTCGAGTATGTGTTACTTCAGTCGACTTGATGTCACTTCTGAATGATGAATGTTACTTCTGACGGGCTGGTGCTACTTCTGGAGACTGAGTGTTTGACTTACTTCTTCTTTTTATTAAATGTTACTTCTGGTCGTGTGGTGTTACTTTTGTTTATTGAACCATTGAAGTAACAAACTTCCAGTGTTGAACAGTGTCAACGAAAATGTTCAGTGAACGGTGCGTTTCTAATTAGACCTAAAAAAATGGTTTGATGGCGTAAACATTATTTCCCATATATAGATATCTATTATATATATTCCAAATTATCAAAACAGGTATCACCCACATCACAGTTCACTTTCTAAAGGTGGTATAAGTTGCCAAAGAGAGAAAAAAGTAGTCGTACTAGAATATCTCAAGCCTTTCAACACTGATGTTGTGAGTTCGACTTCCGCATTTGGCAGATGGGCTTACGCCAATTTGAATTGACTAGGATTGTCAGTTTTCCTGTTGAAGGTATGTGGTTCTTTCTGTGCACTTATAACAAATAACCGCTAAGAAATTGCACAATAATACTGAAAGTGGCGTTGAACACCAATCAAACAATCAATCTCTTCGAAATGAACTTCGTTTTTTATTTTGTTTTCTAACTGTTTGATTAAAGCCCCACTGATAAATTTGATGTAGACAATACTAACGTCAACGTACTAAAAGAGGGACGTTAGATACCAGAGGGACAGTCAAATTATCTAAATTACAAAACTATCTTTCGATTCATACCAAACTTCTAGACAACCGATTGATTGATTGGTGTATTTTCGTTTTCTTAATGTCTAGCGGCCAATCATTCATCCTGTTTCAAGACTAGAACAAGTTAACAATGAATTGGTAGGAGATGTCATGTAGGTCGACCGAAATGAAAATGTTGGGATAGGGAAGACATATTGTATTCCATGCAATAGGCAACATACAGAATTCTTCGAGATGTTGGATAGGTTCTGTAACATGCAGAGACCGTTACACTAAAATAGAACTTACACAAAGTTGAGCGATTATTTGATTGCTGCCAGGTGGTAAATATTTCAAGCATATTAAGAACGAGAAACATTTTACAATTAATACCATAGTCATGCTCTTCAAGAAATGTCGAACTTGATCAAGAGCAAGACATGTTGACTGTTAGTTAGAAATTAGGGCAGTAGACGATTACAGAAATCGGGCCTTTTGCAGAAGGTCACATACGGACCCCTTAAAGAGTTGTTACAAGGGTTCGTTAGCGTGTTCAATCCTACACAAGGCATCGAACTTCACGTCCCCATTCCTGCGTATTATGTATCCTGTACAACCAAATAAATCTCCCACTTTAGCCAGTGATTTATTGCCGGACAGAAGAAGTTCGTTGTTTAACATATCTTTTAACCCCAGTCAAACTTTCGTGTAAATAGAACGTTAGTAGCTTCAACTTGTACATTTACCCACGATGCAACGCATTAGTTCAGACGGTCCGTTTAGATCCTATCAATAACCGAAACAGATGTCGGAAAAATTGAATTTTTACGTCATGCAAAAACGAAGTAGATGCGAAGGGAGACAACACTAATAACATGAAAAGTAGAAATTAAGTCATAAACCGATGACAATCGGGAAAGCCGGTCCAACGAATTACAGAAAAGAGCGACAATTTACAGAAAATAACAGAAATGACCGAAAAGGAACAAAAAGTACATAAAAGAACAGAAAAGGACCCGAAAAGAGCATATATATATTAATTTCGTATTTATATACACACGAAATTTTGATATTGTTAAAATGTCTCGTAATAAATGAACGCATGTAGAACTCTAACTTGGATTGCACATTTTTCAGCGACACAAAATTAAAAAAAAGACAGTATAACTTGTTTTTTAGAAAAAAGAAAGAAAAAAAATAATCACTAGTATGTACAATTAATCATTCGCATACTGTACAATATAAATAACACCTGTTATACACCATACAACAAAATGTTTCTTTTTATGAACACATGAAAGACTTTTATTCGCATAGTATCAAAATACAATAACTATTTTAATAAAATAATGTTGTTGTTTTTAAATATAACTAGATATAAGTGATCATAAGTCTTTGAATTAAAGAAAAAATAAGGAATAGACAACCTTGGACCAATGCGACAAATTGTCATTAAATAAATAAATAAATAAATAAATAAACTATAAACTTGTTTTTTTACTATTTAAAAGTATTATAGATTTGAAGGAAATGTTATCGGAAATAGATCAGCAATATACAATCAACAAATAAGTTGAGATAAGTTAATTGGAAATCAACGCCTGAACATTAATTGTCCTTAAAGAATGATTTTCTCCCTTTTCTGCGTATTTTGTTTTATTTTAAGAACAGTACTAGTGTAGACACAGATAAGTGTGGATAGTATATTTGGATGTTTGACAGTGTTTTCTGACAAAAAGAGTTCTCTATTTTTTCCCATAGGGTTCTATGTTAAACATGTTAAACTGTGTTGCATAGTGACAGCCAACCTTTACCAAACACTATTAGCAGTGTCGTTTATTTAATATTTAGCTTTAATGTTCAAGACTGTCATAGAGGAGACACTAATTGCATGGTTTACAAATGGTTCTGATAAAATATGTTCCACAACTAAGTTTTTGGATAGCAGCACAACTCAAAATTAGGAAGATGACAGAACTGGTTGAGGCTTACTATAATGATCTGCGGAGGGCAATGACAGGAAAAAGACCATATATTTATAAAGCTTCTTCTGTTGATGTCATGAAAATTGTTGATAAAAGACAACGTAATAATAGGTCTAATGGCAAACGTATCAATCGAAATCAACGAATTAAGCATCGTATAAATTAAACACTTGATGATCTCCTATCTATTTTTAAAATACAATGGTAGACATCGATTGTTATGTTAACAGGATCAATTACCAATTAGTTAATTACATGATTATTTTGAAGGAGTGTGACACAATCTCGATATTCAGCCACTCTATGAATATTCGCGTATAATTACGGCTTTTTGCCACCGTAGACTGTTCTCGCGTATCGATAAACCTGAAGATCATAAACGCATTTTCTGAAAATTAAATATATTAACAGAGGTATTGATTTTATCAACTTATCGAGTATATTTAATGACTCTACCATTCAAAACTTTATACTTCCCTATTTTAATAACACTTAAACAACTATTATTTCGTAAACATACAACATTCCAGCATAAATTTAATCAGTAACATCAGACGTCAATGTATAAATCAATACTCCTCTAACTTGAAACTGTGAATCGTCGAATTTTAGATGTGATCCCTATGGCCATGTAATGATGGGGGACCTCAATATCCTACAAGACAGAGGTTAAACACTTTTTGAAAAAAGGACCAAAATTTCGTCCTCCATCTAAAATAGATTGGAAACAGTGTCGTCAGAAAAGACGCTTTCTCATCGTGTTGTAAAAATTGGTGTGAACGGGAAAAATCTGATAAAAATCTCCTGATTCTTATTTAAATAAATGTATGCATGTTGTGGATATTCGAATATCACAATTTGAAAATAATTCAGAAATAAATAAAAGAGAACATAATACGCCTATTTATAGAATAAGAAATAAACTTCGAGAACTTTCAAAGCGGTGTCTGTTTGTACCGGCCAACAAATCAGCCAACAATGTGGTGGTGGTATGCCATAAATACTTCACGTCCGTTCCTAAGAATGAAATTTTAAATTCATCTACATTCAAGTCCGTGCGCTCCACAGATAGTCATAGAGTAAACAAACATATCATAACCAAATCACAGCTTAAAGACTCTTCTGAACATTTGAAGGTCCCTACTTTGTATTGGTAACCTAAACTACACAAAAAAACAGAAAATATCGTTTCATCTCGGCCTCTAGTAAGTGTTCTACGACTAATCTTTCAGTGCTTTTAACTAGTTCCTTAACTACTATCAAAGAACTATCAACTTTTGTAATAAAATATATGAAAATAATGGAAATAACTATTCTTGGAGTGTAAAAAATTCTTTTGATGTTTTAGATAAACTACGTAACGAGAATCCTCACAGAGACAAAATAGGAAAATTTCAAAGTAAAATAAATTTACAAAAGAAAACCAGGAGGTCAGATTTTTTCAAAGAGGCAAATAAAGGGAAACAGACAGGACCATAACTGTTTTCTTTTTTTGACCCAGGCCTTACATATAATATAATAAAGTATAAAGTATAAAAAGTAAAAAAGCCTGACAATAAAATTATAACCAAATAAATAAATAAACCAAGGACATTTATGCTTCTTTTCGTACCAAACTGATTAAAATCAAACCAGAATTGACTCCACGATGATTTTTTTGGGAAAACCGCTGTTTTAAATGAAATACACTTCATAGTTTGTAAAATTGTAGGTTACGAATAAGTTATACATGACATGTGTATTTGTGTGTTGAAAAAACGCTGGCAATTGAAAATTTTAGGACATGTATGATTTTTATTCATTTAAAAAGTCAGAAGATATCAAGGGGATAACCAACCAGTAGTGCATCATTTACAAGTCAAGGAACAAAGACAACAACAAGAAAAAAAAACCATCAGATTCAGTCCACGAAACATTACACTATATCATTCAACTCTCTGTTTTCGACCTTTATCCTGACAGGTGTCTTCTATTCCGTCCGCAATTTTTGGGGAAAGTAAATTCTAAATTTAGAACCATGGTTGAAACTGAAACTACACATGTATGATCAAAATAGAACATGTGAGTTTTGCTTTATCAAATTCTTATTTCGAAGGGATAACGAAATTTGTTTTCCTTTGTTGTGCTTTTGTGTATCTTACCGAATAAGTGAATGCAATTTTATAAATTGAAAAAAAAAGATGTAGTATGATTGCCAATGAGACCAACTCTCCACAAGAGACCAAATGACACAGCAATTAACAGCTATAGGTCACTGTACGGCCTTCAACAATGAGCAAAGCCTATACCCCATAGTCAGCTATAAAAGGCTAAAATCTTAAATGTAAAACAATTCAAACGAGAAAACTAACGGCCTAGTTTATGTACAAAACAAATGAACGAAAAACAAATATGTAAAACAGCAACAAACGACAACCACTCAATTAAAGGCTACTGACTTGGGACAGGCACATACGTACAGAACGTGGCGTACTCAGTTACTGACAGCTAGCTCAAAGCCAATAACAACTAATAAAAAAATCATGCATCTAAGACTCCATAATCAATCAGTACACATCCAACATGCAATGGATTTAGTGTAAAGACGTCATAAACAAAGTTTTCTTCTCAAGTCTCAATTCAAGATTATGACTGAATAGAGTATAAGGGGCCAAAAAAAAATAATGTGACACTTGTAACTGCAGTTTAATATTTCGTGGAATGAGAGGTGAAATGAGTTAAGACTCTCGCATTTTGACCGCATTTTTAAGACTGATTTGCTTTAAACTAAAAACAAGTTGTATCTAATTTTCATAACCTCACCAGAAATATTATCAAATTACATGTTTAACGAACTTAATGCTTATACATAAGGATCTTGCACGTTCAGTTCTTATTTATCACCTAGTACGGATTTTCAGGAGCCGTGGTTCTTTGCACCAATGGATTCGTCGTTCATTTTTGAATCGTTTATCTTTTCTTTTTAAATCTGTAGACCAACAAAATTGAAAATCTTGTTAATGTAAAATATGTGCCGATTTGAAGAATTTCCCTTTGTATCCTATGTATTTTTGGCGTCTCATGCTGTTAATTTCAACAGCTCGTATCTCAAAAACGAAAAACGGTTGCTCCCTTTTTTAATTTTATTATCTCGTGTACTTTTACTTTTCCATATGTGAAATTAAAAAAAATCATTCTGTAGAGTAGTTAAGTATGTACACTTCGCCTCAATAGAAACTATACCTTTTTTTAATTTTGTAAGTAACTACATGTCCTTTATGTATTCCGTGTGCATGGAATTTGTTGATTATCTTAATGTGTGTCTTTATTGTTGTCGATTAGAGCTTGTGTAATATGTATTTGTTAACTAAATATTGACTCTAAAAAAAACTTTGAATTCAATTCATAACAAGCCAAAAATCTCAGGCCTAGGTCAAATGACAAAAGTCATGGCCTGCTCAAGTGTTTCTTGCCAAAAATACAGTTTTCGTCCTCGGGGTCAAAGTTCAAGGTCAAATGAAGGTCAAAACTGTAAGGGACACAACACCTTATGATGATACATCCACATGCCAAAGGTGTAAGGTATGGGTCAAAAGACAAAGAAGTTATTGCCTGGTTGTGTTTCTTGCAAAGAAATTCAGTAAGTTGACCTTGAGGTCAAATTTGAAGGTCTCATGAAGTTCATCGAGATACAAGACACTTAATCTTATGACTATACATCCACATGCCAAATATCTAAGGCCTAGATCAAAAGACAAAAAAGTTATGGCCCATATGTACTATCAGAACGGAAATTGCTCTAATTTATTGAGGGTGGGGGTATATTTTAACCTTAAATTGAAAACAATCTGACGGTTAAATTGTTATAAATTTTTGCGAGAATAACAGAATGATATAGTACTAAATATGGTTAGTTTTTCCAATCAGTCATTTTTTTTTAAATTTTTTACATGATGTTCAGCTAGGCCTTAATCATCAATGAATTAAAAACAAGAAAAATTAAACGACAGGGTTTTTTTTTGGGTATAGTGTTGGGTACCCCCTTTAAATTTACGATAAAAGCGACGAATTTTCGTTCCCTATTGTTAATTTTCCAAGGTTAGATGGGGATGTTCCTTTGGCACCATCTTACGGTGTTTATATATTACAACTCGTTCGATATGCCCGTGTCGTTTGTGACGTTTTAGACTTTAATAGACGTAGTCTATGTATTGCTGGTAAATTATTAAGTCAGGGATTTCGTTACCACAAATTACCTAAAACTTTTCTTTAATTCTTCCATAGATATAAATATTTTGTTTTGAAGTTTGGTTGTACATCTAGAAAACTTTTTTCAAACGGTATTGCACATGATACTTTTGACGTGCCTGGAAATTTAGAAACGATCCTGGTAAACTTATCGATCCTTTAAATAAACTTATTCTAAAAGGTTACCAATTAAACACTGTAATTAGATCTTTGCATTTTTATTTGTTTTTATTTGTATTAATATTTATTTTGTTATCAGTAAATTAAAAGCAAACTAAATATTATTGTTATATACATATGCACATTCATGGCTCTACAATCTGTCGGTACCTGTGTCTTGGCATTGCACAAGGTCATGTTTTTCTCTGACTATTTATGACGTCTTAAAACTAAATCCATTGGATGTTGGATGTGTACTGAATGATAATTTTTTTTATTAGTTGTTATTGGCTTTGAACTAGCTGTCAGTAACTTAGAGTACTCTGTATTTTTGTTGTTGGGATGTACAAGTAACCGGCCACTTCCACTCTGTGTTTTTGTTAGATGTATTTCTATTTGTATCAGTCTGAGGAGTTAAGCCTTTTTCAACTAGTTTTTATAGTTGAACTGTTGCACCACAGTCCCATGTTAGGGGAGAGTTCAGCGCTCACAAACATGTTTAACCCCGCCAGATTGTATATATGTGCCTGGGCCAAGTCTGGAGCCTGTGGTTTAGTGGTTGTCGTTTGTTCATGTCTATAATTGACATTGCACAAGGTCATGTATTTCTCTGATTGTTAATGACGTCCTTACACTAAATCCTTTGGATGTGTGATTGATATTTAAGTCTTAGACACATGTTTTTTTATCAGTTGTTATTGACTTTGAACTAGCTTTCAGTAACTGAGTGTACTCTTAGATCTGTACTTTGTGTCTTCTGTGTTTTGTAAGTTTTCTTTTAATGTGCTTTGTATCGATCTGATGAGATAAGACTTTTTTTTTAACTTTCATTTAAAGGATGCAGACATTACTAACAACTACTGATCGAACCCAATCCCTGAGGTATCTGTGTTAAACAAAGAGCAGTTTACTGTTACGACAACTAAATTTGATATATTTTAATAAAAGTCGAATCGATTGATTCAAAAATTATAAAAAAAAAAGTTGGCAAAAACATCAGCAAAAAAATGTTTGTATAGAAGAAACTCAAATTTGATCTGTAACTTTTATGATATAGCTGAGTATAAATGTGCGGAACATAAGATTTTCATCCAATGTTACATTTTCAAAGATCAACAACTTAACTCAGCAATAAGGTAAACATGGGTGCAGTTCTAACCTGTACACAAGTTAACTTAAAGCAGTCCTTACGACTGCTCTATAGGTTAACTTGAGAACATTTAGTAGACATGTAATTTAACTTTATCCCTAGCAGACAAGACCTCATGTCTGCTTTCTTAGGACCGCTGCAGACCAGTCCTGAGGACAAGTTTGTAAGAGCACACCTGTTCCCAGGACAGGTCAGCTTGACTTGACCACACCTGTAGACAGGTCTGATTGACCAGACCAGACTTGTGGACAGGTCTGCTTGACCAGACCAGACCAGACCTGTGGGCAAGACTGGTTGACCAGACCAGACCGGTGGACAGGTCTGCCCTACTGTACCAGACCAGACCTGTGGACAGGTCTACTTGACCTGACAAGACCTGAGGAGAAGTTTGCTATTTAACAGATTTTACTGGTGGCATAGTTGGTATTTGTTTTTACATAAAAAAAGACAAAGATCGTATGATTTTCACTGATTGGAAGTCGATACTCATAGGACATTCATCAATCAAGGCAGTCCTCTTCACAAGTTAACTTAGGATCAAGTTAACTTTATCTTAGAGGAGCACACCAGACCAAAGTTAACTTTGGATCATGTTAACTTTATCCTGTACCAAATCAAATTTAACTTTTATAAGAACAGGTCTGTTTGACTATTGATAGCAGACCTGGTCATAACTTAACTTGTGTGTAGCACTGCTTGTGGCAAAGTTAACTTCATCTTAAGTTAACTTCAATACTGGCCATGGACCTGTCATGAAGTTAACTTTTCGAGCAACCATTAAACAGTCCTAGGACCAAAGCTGTCCAAGTTAACTTGAACCTTTCATAAAGTCTGCCTATTAAGTTAACTAGCTGTACAGGTTAGGACTGCACCCATCTGTATATTTTGATTAAGGCGGAAATTAGTTATTGGAATCCAAATGTTTCTTTTTTGATGAATGCAACGAAATCTTCATGTGGAGCATAGTATTTTCGAACGAGGATTAAAACGAAGGTTCCGTAATATCATTTCAGGTGTCGATTACAAAACTATACATAATTGATGATATTTTGCAAGAAACGAGTCAACTTTCCTGTAATCTAACCTCATGTCAAAATAAAACCTTATAAAATCTATTACGACTGAACTGAGCTGGAGATATTAGACAGCACTACCACATGTAAACTTCATATGAATTTGTGCGCACAATATATGTAGCGCACAATATATTAATTTAAGCCCACACTATTTTAATATCGAGCACACAAAATACTAATGAGTGCGCACTTTATATTATAATAAGCGCACAAAATATATATTGAGCCCATACAATATATATTGAGCGCACAAAATAGTATATTGTCGCACGAAATATATTTTGTGTCTGTTTATTCCCCTTACAGGCCTTCGTAAAAACCAGTCTACCTAGTATATAGCAGATACTTTCATCTTCCATTTATATCAGTGAGAAATTAAAACCTCATCAATCAACGAAACGAGTAAAAAACAACTTTTATATTCTTAACCTGGTACAAGCATTTTCCGAAGAAAATAGAGGGTTATACCTGGTCTTATTGCTAAACCTCAAACTGCGTTATATATTGCCAACATTGGGTGAGCAACCCAAACTGACATTCAAAGTTGATGCTTAACCGGTCAACGTATCAATACATCTTTTGACTGAAACTCATTATAAATTACAATCTATTTGAATTTGATAGAAAATTATAAAAAAAAATATTAGGTACGGAAATTGGCGACAGTCCCTTAACCGGAAATCTGTGGCATACTTATGTTTGAAATAATGAATCAAATAGCTTCTGCATTTCAACATAAAGACGTAATATCATGGCATATAAAGGGACGATGGATTTATAATATAAAATTGAACATCAGATGAAATTAAAGATTTTTTTCGTCTGTCCAATAATTACAATCCCTTCCTGAAGTTTAAGATTTTTTTTGTCTGGCAAATAATAACAATCCATTCCTGAGGATTAACTATGAAGTGTCAAACTATTTATAGATGTTATTGTAACTAAAGGTCAAATATTTACAATATATGGTATTCTTGACATTAAAATACATTTTAAAGAAGCACAATGTATATATCTGCATCGAAATTGATGTAACTAACAGCATGTATTCCGAGAATTTATTAAAGGTGAAGCAAAACGGTAGATAAGAAACAACAAGTGACCATAACAAATTAATACAATTCTAACAAATTTTAGATAGGGGTTACTACGACAACGTCCAATCTAATTAAAGTAAAATATTCGCACTCACTCATTTATGTTTGGTCGCTGCTTCAGAAAAAGGTTGTGACCTTATTAAAATTTTGAACTCTGACTCGAACTCAAATAGGATCTTGTTAGATCTCCCATGCAGCGACCAGGCATAAAAAAATTGAGCGAGTGCGGAGATTTTATTTTAATTAGATTGAATAACGTCAAAATATAGGAAACTTGTATTACATATGCTTTATTTATTGATCCTATTGCAAAATTGCAGCACAGACACTTTAAGGAAAAAGAATATAGACATTTATTGTAAATAACTAAATATAACCATAAACACTTAAAAAGGTATCATAAAATATTAGCATTTATTGCAGTTTGACGACGAATGTGGTCAAGTGTTTAATGTTAACCACTAGTTATGTATAACAAACACAAAAGTCTAGGAGACATGCTTACTATATCAAAGTTAAAGACTATAACATACAATTGACCAGTTAGACCCCTGATGATGGCGGATCTGTCATGATATCTAGTGATGAATCACCTAAATATATATAATTCTACATGTAATAGTATAGGAATAATTTTAGAAATGCATCTTTATGTAAGAGTACCATCCAAAGCTTTAAGTGCCGAAATACTTAGTCTCGGAACCTATCAGGCAACATGGGATGCGTGGTTGCATGAGGCGTTTTATGATAAGAAGAAATGTACACGAATATCTATTCATTTTAACAATCGATGAATATACTCGTGGTGCTTCCATAGTCATTCATGTTGGTATGTTATGTGTCACATCAATTTAATCATCGAGCCAGAATCTCACGAAAATAGTTCTTTTGGTGTTGTTGCTTAACAAAACAAATGAATAATAAATGATAGGAAAATAATTGTCAAATGATATAATTTTAGTACAAAATTTATTTGTCCATTGATTTGCGTTAAAATTTTAGGATAAATGTGCTATGAAGTATACTGTAAACAATTTCGCAATGTCAGAGAGCTTTTTTCAGTCGTTGGTGACTCCAGACCGGCATCTGTCTCTTAAAGATCTGAACATTGGTTATGAATTGGCATAACAAACATTATACACCAAACATTCGGCATATAAATGGTTCCTATAAGTTAAAATTCAGGTCAAGCTGTTTAATTTAACGATTTAGTTGAATTTTGGTTTTGAAATGGTGATATCTGACAGCTAAACAACACTTCTAATATGTTAGTTAAGTATTTTATCAACAAAGAAATCTAGATTTGGTGAAGCTAACTACTGATCTCGTGCGAGTAACTAACAATTTATTTTTTACAAAGTGCAAACCCAAGTTCGTCTTGTTTGTGATTTATAAAGACTGGTTTGGGCACATACTGACGGGAGGCTAGGCTACTGCTTTCTGTATACCAAACAAATCGGCGAAATAGACCCTTCCTAATCAGTGGAACGAATTGTGAAATGTACAAGTATACTTTATGATCTGTAATGTAATAATGCTTTATCGGTACCTTTAAAAAGTATTGCAAACTCTCCTGGGACATTCCATGCTTAAATTTAAAAACGTGGGTATAGTATAATCTGTTTAAAATTAGCTATAGTATTGTAAGTATTTATAAGAACACCCATTAAACTCTGATAATGTGAATTTATGAAAAGATTTTAAAAGTTTTTTTTTCTAATTGCGGCTGTTTTGTAATAGACCCAGGAGGAAATTGGCTCTACACCATTGATGTTAAAGTCAAACATACCTTTTATATAAATATACATTTAGGTGTTGGAATAGGAATATGAAAACACATTCGAGGGAGACAGTCGGTTTGACATTTTTTACAAAGTCACGGCAGATTGGACTGCCAATGTTTATTGCATATATTATCCGGCGTTCATACAATGCCTTGCACAAATTTCTTTCAGTTGTCCTATTCGATGTCAACCCTCTATGCCTACAACAATTACCAAACTGATAAACTGTTTAAATATTTATCTTCCTAAAATTAATTAAAATATTTGATACTGGACGTAAGAAAAGAACTACAAGTTACTTCTATCATTTTTCAGAGAGATTTTATTCTGAATTAATTGTTTGCCAGCAATTAGATATCGGGTTCATCATTGCTAAGTGCTTTGATTTAATTTATTTTTGAATTTTGATAACTTGTATCTTGTTATAAACAGTAAGTCATCCTTAATTTTTAGTCAATTTATGGTCGCAACTGCTTTCATGGTATGGCGTTTTCCTACAATAAGCATTGTCACCGGAATTGGTATTTTCAATGCATTAAAAAACAAATATTTCAATACCGAAGGTAAAGGGATATAAAAACGATGCAAACTACTGAAATCAGGGGACAACTTGCAATCTTATTATATTTTTTAACATCCCGCGAAATAATTGTTCAGTAAGTAAATGGGTTAACCAAGTTAGGTTGTCCTAAACGTTAATACACTAGAACATTTGTTTCAAAAAACATAAGGAAAAGTGAATTATTTTTAAACATATTTATCAAACAAGATTTCCCCTTCCAACAATCTTCGATCATTTCATGGGAAAATTATACGATACACGTGAATTTACTTTTCCAATTAAAATGCCGTTATTGAAGTATACACGGTCATGCATAATGATATCGACTTTCGCGAAATATTTTATGTATCTTGTTGATATTTATATCAGTAGAGGAAAGAACTACTTTCATAACCCTACAATAATTTGGCTTAATGAGTAGAAGAAGAATTAGAAGATGGATTTTCGCCTAAGATTATTCCTCTTAAGTATTGTTGCTTTGAAGACTTTAGGTAAGACTAACATAATATAATCCATTGTATTGCTTGAAGTATAGATGCTACATATACATGTTTTCGATTTTCAAATGTAACAAGTTTTAAATGCATAAAAAATTTCATTCTTTTGTTTTTAAGTAATTATAAAACAAAAATCCTATTTTGCAATCGAAGTTTTTTAGGCCAGCATATTTATTAAAATGTCCTCTCTTCCGTTGTTTCTGTTATAATGAAATTGTCGTCCTCTTAGAGAAAACAGGTATTTTTGTGGTGGAACAATATGCAGTTGGTATTTTTGGTTGAAAAGAAAGATTATAGATGCCTGATTTCAAAACACTCTTTACTTTGAAGCTATCATTTTGCTTATTTAATTTTAGTTTCATTATAAAATTCAAAGGTTTAATTGAGAACGGTATTAATTACATTGTGTATCAAATTTTTGTTTCCACTGCAATTAAAATGGCATTGGATATGTCTTTACAACTGAGTACCTAGTAAGAATATTTGTGACGTCATTTTGATTTTGTACGTTTTCTACTATTCGGCAAATTGTTTAAAATAAACATTGAGAGAGTTTTTACTGATAGAGAGGTTTCATATGCGAGAACAACCTGAAAAATCTTATATCTCTATAAGTTTGAACCATGTACTTCCGAGAGAAAAAACCCGAAAACTCGTTATTTTAACTTTGTAGATTATCGGCATATAAGTCAAAGGTACAGATTTTATTGAAACTATAAAATCTGTTTTCTAAATTTTCATCAAATACAGAACAAAACAATTACAATTTACTGAACTTACTTTAACAGTTTCAGCAATGTATTTTTCATTTTTATTATTAATATATTGTATGAACGCGGACCGCAAAGAAGAAACTAAAAAACTTTTATAATTTGAATATTGCCGCTCGCTCATAACTACAGCAGTAAACAACATTATATGTTCTATGCATATCGCATACATTGAAATGTAGACATTTATTCGCATAGTAAAACGGTCAGGTACAGGATAAAATGTAAGTCTCACCACACGAATTTGAATAAGAAATACATGTAGCTTTCACATTCTACGCCATTCAAAAATATTTGACTAATTCTTCCCCTTCATTCATATTAAAGTATACAATAATCTAATTGATAAAATACACCAAAAAACATTATCAAAACAAAAACCGTTCTTATCTTATTGGTAGTAAGCCGTTTTGTTTGGTTTTCACTTCCTATAATATAACAGCTGTATAAAGACGTTTGTAGCGAAGTATTAATTAAGCTTGTTTGTCCTTTCGTTTTTCTGTCATGGCACGAGAAAGTTTTTTTTCTTCAATTTCTGAGTTTTGTTTTCTTCCTAACAACATCATTAGTTCAGAAACAATCAGACGAATTTCATAAAAATTAAGTCCTCCATAAAAGGAGTTTAGTTTCAAATTGTATGCAGCGTTGATGATTCCGAACAGAATTCGAAACGATGACTTTTTAATAAACAATTTCGTAATTTACCTGATAGGTGTGCCCTTTTTTAAAACTGAATTGTAAGAAGTATGTCACAGCAAATTAATTCATTAAGTAAATGGAATAGACTGGTTCCCTTTCCTTTATCTGTTTGGCTCCAATAGACTAGCCTAGTAAACGGAATTTTGCTTCTTCCCCTGTTGTTTACAAAGTTCGTTTTAATGTTTTGTGTTATGTTTCTCTTTTCGTCTTTTCGGTCTTAGTTCGGAATTAACAAATAAGAATATAGCTAAGTGTTTTGAACTATTTTCGAACTGTCTTTTTTTTCTTCTTCCAGTCATGGTGCTGTCTCTTTGTTTTTCTAATGGCCCTTTAGTACAAGTATCCTATCCACCTTGTTTTATCATATAATTTCATATCTTACTTGAACTTGATTGGTTGATATATATTATTTTATAGGACTGGTAATTGAAAATACATTTACAACACCAAAGATTGCATACAAGAGTTTTGTTCACATCGCTGATTTTTTGCAGTACGTTGTTGATATCAACAAACATGGTCTTGATTTAAGTGGAATTACGACACTAACATTTACGGTAAAGGCGTGTCATTCTGTCAGAATTATTATGTCAAATTCTGACGATGGAGATTCCTCAAAGCCCATGTATAATTTTGAAATTGGTAGCAATAAAAATCTAAGGTCAGGTTTTCAAAGACGGAATGATGATTCACTTACACTGGCTAGTCAGCACACCGTCTTTTACGACACCCCTGACGTTTGTTCATGTGATAAATACCGACCATTTTGGATCAGTGTCAAAAACGGAGTTCTAATGATAGGAAAAGGACTTATCGTTGGTATAAATGTTATAGCTGAGTGGACCGACCCAAATCCTTTTATAGTAAGAAGCATAGGATTATTCACAAGTCAACATATTTTAGGAGAATGGAAGGTACAGATAGAAGGTAAAATGTGTTTCCTTTTCTTAATTTCTTAATCGCTTCAATGCAAGCGTTATTGTTTATAATACATCTAATCCAAATAAACTTAAAAAAAGAATTTGTAAATCTTGATCTTTAAATTCAATTGAAAAATGAAAATCATTTTCTGATGGAATGTCTATCATTCGAACAACAGTGACAAGTAATGTTAAATTCTTCTTTGAAAATATGTTATAGTTCAACATTCAGAAAATCCAATTTATTTGGCTTCTGTTTGTAAATATGAAGAAATATGCAACATTGTTGCTTTCATTTGTTATAAATGTTTTACGATAAGAAAATAACTGCTGTAGTTAAATCCATATTATCATAAGCATTATCATTATTGTTTTTTCTTACTTTATTTATTTGTAATCATTATATGTAAAATGCCTTCAAATGGCCGATAATTGGTTTCATAAAGTATTGGTATTCGTATTCGAGAGCTTTAGTTTAAGCGATCCCCAGTTACATTTGCAATATATTTTAGATCACAAAGCGCTTTTAAAAAGTCCTTTGTAGTTTTAGTTCTTTTGTTACCTATTCTGACATCGGACTCGGACTTCTTTTAAATTGAGTTTTACTGTGCGTATTGCTATGTGTTTCTTTATTCTAAATTGGCTAGATGTATAGGGGGAGGGTTGAGATCTCAAAAAACACGTTTAACCCCGCCGCATTTTTGCACCTGTCCGAAGTCAGGCGCCTCTGGCCTTTGTTAGTCTTGTATGGTTTGTTTAATTTTAGTTCATTTATATGTTTTGGAGTTTAGTGTGACGTCCATTTTTACTGAACTAGTACACAATTTTATTTAGGGGCCAGCTGAAGACCACCGCCGGGTACGGGATTTTCTCACTGCGTTGAAGACCCATTGGTTGCCTTCGGTTGTTGTCTGCTCTTTGGTCGGGTTGTTGTCTCTTTGACATATTTTCCATTTCCATTCTCAACACTAGTAGCACGATTTCAGTCTGAAACGGTCATTTTGGTCTGATCGTATCTTAATTGACTGGATTTACCGCTAGAGGAAAACGTCAAGATTTGTCAGATCGTTCAGTCTCCATTCGGATCGATAGTCTCATTAGGTAAATTAGTCCCGTTAAGGCATGTCAAGATATTTAAGACTGTATCTTCTAGCGAGCTGTTTAGATCCGTTAAGACCGTGTCAGACCAAAACAGACCATGGATACAAACTGACGTCAAGATGTTGTCAGACCGTGTCCAGTCGTGTTCAGATTTTAATAATTTGGACACAAAACGAGTGAAACTTTCCCATTATTTATCAGGGGTTGCTCCCCTTTCAAGAATAAAATAAAACTGTGAAAGAAGATGATTTTTTTAACTGAAAGTCTACCACGTCCCCTTAATCATGTTATTTAAATAAAACAAATATTCAATTTTAATTCTAACTTCTTCCTATTTAATTATTTAACACTGTTTGATAATTATATAAATAAAAAAAGTAGCTCAAAGTCATACTGCTGCACAAATCGCCGCGAATTGACTAAAAAAAATCAACAGATTGCCGAAATAATATTTGATTATTGAATATAAGCACCTGAACCTTTGTATTTAATGGTTTACAAGTGATTGCAATACGTTTTATATGCAATTACAGACTGCCGTACGTGGTGAAGAATTTGTCATTCATTTTTACACCCTTATTTAATAATAACGGATGTCGGCCGTGAACACTTGAAAACGTGATCTTAATATGTTAAATTAAATTTAAGATGTAACTATTTTTAAATATTGTAAATGAATGCATTATCATTTATCTTTTATGTTACCTATATAAATTGCATTTGAGTAAATTTGAGGCAGGGAAAAAAATATATAGATATAACTCTGTCTTTTATCGTTTTCTGTTTATTGTCATGACATTGTCCGTTAACTTTATTTTTGCCAGACTCATGCGTTTGACTTTCCATCTTTATTTTTTAATGTGTCTATAATTCGAGAGCCTTTTGTAAAAAAAACTACATACCAGAAGCCTTCGTTAAAAAATAAAGTTTGAATATTATAGCTTTCTGGCTTATAAATTCATTCAAATTTATATTTGAAATAGGATAAATAATCAAGAAAATGTTTATAAATACGTCAGACACTGTACTTAAAGTACATTTAAAGACCAGGTTACATATATATTACATGCATACAGCATAATAAAGCTGGTTTAATTTGAATGACTATCCATTAGGGACATTTTTCGACGATAATTAATCAAATCTGACAAGTTTAAAACTTTAATTAAAAACGGAAAATAATTCTTCGCCCGTAAACGATTTAACGTTACCGTACCCTCTTTATTTGGTAAGCGGAAGAAGGGATCCCGTAGACCGCCCTACGTCACGATTCATGAATTATGCATATTCTATTTATAGGCTATTTATAAACGATTCTGAAAATACTTATTCTAAAAATAGAATATTCTCAACATGTACAACTATTAAAAAAAAACAATTCAAAATCATTAACTTTCAGGATTCTTCTGAAAAAGCTCATACCAAATTTATGAAATATATTTTTGGTGTAAACAGAAAGTCAAGTAATATAGCTGTAATGTCAGAGATTGGTAGATATCCTATGCATTTTACTATAATTTTATCAATGTTAAAATATTGTCATAGACTGGAACGTTTGAAAGAAGGATTATTATTTGATGCATTTATATGTTGTAAACATACAGTTACATAGTTCTTATGTAAATACATGGTATTCTATAGTATAGATTATATTCAGAAAGAGATTGAATTACCAAATTTTGACCAATCAATTGTTTTTTATGTCAGTATGTTAAAAATAAACTATGTAAAAGTTCTTTCATATTTTGGAATAAACTGAAGCATCAAACCATTAACTCCGAAAAAGGGAAAAAATTGTTTTAAGAAAGAAAAATATTTAGAATTACAGGACTTCAAAAAAAAGACAGTCAATTTGTAAATAAAGAATAAGCGCTCATTTTAAAATTGAGACAAACAGATATTCAAAAAAACATATAGAAAGATCTGAGCGTCTTTGTTCTAATTGCTCATTCGGTAAAGTTGAAGATGAGCTTCATGTTTTATTAGAATGCCCTCTTTATGATATTCAAAGGGACGATTTTTTCCAAGACATTTCTAACAATTGTTATTATTTTATAAATTTAAATAAATCTTCTAAATTTTTATGGCTCTTGACCCAAGAAAATGTTACTCTATGGAAAAACTGGGCTGTTATATTGGTGACTGTTTTGAATTAAGGAGATCAGGTATGAACACTGACACTAAGTCAAGTAAACAATTTGAGAATAAATACATATATAATGTAATTTTATTATTCTTTTATTCACAATATATATGTGGTTTTTGGCTTGATTCTGACCAATGCTTATATTCCAAATATATATGTATATGCCTCTATAATTGTTGTTGTTACCAATTATGTAAATCAATTGTATCTGATTTCATACCCTTTATGGGCCCTGTGATTTTGGGAAAAAATATATATAGGATCCCATATTGTTTGTTTATAATGTATATACTAAAGGGCGTGTTCTCCAGATCCCCTGTTGTCTGAAAATTATATATAAACTATAGAACGTTCTATAGGATACACTATTGTTTGTTTTTGATGTATCTACCAATCTAAGAGAACGTTCTATAGAATCCCCTGTTGTTTGTTGTTCAGGTTTATGGTATAGGGCGTTCTACAGTATCCCCATGGCGTTCTGCAGGATCCCCTGTTTTCTCAACATTATTTATCTACTATAAGACGTTCTATAGGATCCCCTGTTGTTTGTTTTTCAAGTGTATACTATAGGGCTTTCTACAGGATCCCTTAGGCGGTCTACATGATCCCCTGTTTTCTCAACATTATATATCGACTATATGACGTTCTATAGGGCCCCATGTTGTTTGTTGTTCATGTTTATACCATAGGGCGTTCTACAGTAACCCCTGTTGTTTGTTTATCATGTGTATACTAGAGGACTCTCTACTGGATCCCTTGGTCAGTCTGTGGGATCCCCTGTTTTCTCAACATTATATATAAACTATAGAACGTTCTATAGGATACCCTATTGTTTGTTTTTGATGTATCTACCAATCTAAGAGAACGTTCGATAGAGTCCCCTGTTGTTTGTTTATCATGTGTATACTAGAGGACTCTCTACTGGATCCCTTGGTCGGTCTGTGGGATCCCCTGTTTTCTCAACATTATATATAAACTATAGAACGTTCTATAGGATACCCTATTGTTTGTTTTTGATGTATCTACTAGGCTAAGAGAACGTTCTACCGGATCCCCTGTTGTTTGTTTTTCAAGTGTATACTATAGGGCGTTCTACAGGATCCCATAGGCGGTCTACAGGATCCCTTGTTTTCTCAACATTATATATCTACTATATGACGTTCTATATGATCCCCTGTTGTTTGTTGTTCAGGTTTATAGTATAGGGCGTTCTACAGTATCCCCTGTTTTCTCAACATTATTTATCTACTATAAGACGTTCTATAGGATCCCCTGTTGTTTATTTTTCAAGTCTATACTATAGGGCGTTCTACATGATCCCCTGGACGGTCTACAGGGTGCCCTGTTGCTTATGAAAATTATGCATTTAAGATAGGACCTTCTAAAGGTTCCCCTGTTGGGTTTTTTCAAGTATATACTATAGGGCGTTCTACAGAATACCTGAGCGATCCATCAACAGGATACCCTGTTTATAAAAATTATGCATTTAAGATAATACTTTCAATAGGTCCCCCTGTTGTTTGTTTATCATGTATATACTATAAGGCTTTCTATAGGATCCCTTGGTTGGTCTAAAGGATCTTCTCTTTTCTCGACATTATTTATCTACTATAAGACGTTCTATAGGGTCCCCTGTTGTTTGTTTTTCAAGTGTATACTATAGGGCGTTTTACAGGATCCCCTAGGCGGTCTACAAGATACCCTGTTTTCTCAACATTATATATCTACTATATGACGTTCTATAGGGCCCCCTGTTGTTTGTTGTTCATGTTTATACTATAGGGCGTTCTACAGTATCCCCTGGGCAGTCTCCAGGATCCCCTGTTTTCTCAACATTATTTATCTACTATAAGACGTTCTATAGTATCCCCTGTTGTTTATTTTTCAAGTCTATACTATAGGGCGTTCTACATGATCCCCTGGACGGTCTACAGGGTGCCCTGTTGTTTATGAAAATTATGCATTTAAGATAGGACCTTCTAGAGGTTCCCCTGTTGTTTATTTTTCAAGTATATACTATAGGGCGTTCTACAGAATACCTGAGCGATCGATCAACAGGATACCCTGTTTATAAAAATTATGCATTTAAGATGATACTTTCAATAGGTTCCCCTGTTGTTTGTTTATCATGTATATACTATAAGGCTTTCTATAGGATCCCTTGGTTGGTCTAAAGGATCTTCTCTTTTCTCGACATTATTTATCTACTATAAGACGTTCTATAGGGTCCCCTGTTGTTTGTTGTTCATGTTTATACTATAGGGCGTTCTACAGTATCCTCTTGGCGGTCTACAGGATCCTCTTTTGTTAAAAAATCATGCATCTGAGATAGGAAATTCTATAGGTTCCCCTGTTATTTGTTTATCATGTATATACTATAGGGCTTTTAAGATGCCTTGGGCGGTCTGCAGGATCCCCTGTTGTCTTAACATTATATATCTTCTATAGGACGTTCTATAAGACCCCCTGTTGATTGTTTTTCATGTTTATACTATAAGATTTTCTATAGGATCCCTTGGTCGGTCTGTCGGATCCCGTTTTTTCTCAACATAATATATCTACTATAGGACGTTCTATAGGGTCCCCTGTTGTTTGTTGTTCATGTTTTTACTATAGGGCGTTCTACAGTATCCCCTGGGCGGTCTGCAGGATCCCCAGTTTTCTCAACATTATTCCTTTACTATAAGACGTTCTACAGGATCCCCTGTTGTTGGTTTTTCAAGTGTATACTATAGGGCGTTCTACAGGATCCCCTAGGCGGTCTACAGGATCCCCTGTTTTCTCAACATAATATATCTACTATAGGACGTTTTATATGGTCCCCTGTTGTTTGTTGTTCATGTTTATACTATAGTGCGTTCTACAGTATCCCCTGGGCAGTCTGCAGGATCCCCAGTTTTTCTCAACATTATTCATTTACTATAAGACGTTCTACAGGATCCCCTGTTGTTTGTTTTTCAAGTGTATACTATAGGGCGTTCTACAGGATCCCCTGTTTTCGCAACATAATATATCTACTATAGGACGTTCTATAGGGTCCCCTGTTGTTTGTTGTTCATGTTTATACTATAGGGCGTTCTACAGTATCCCCTGGGCGGTCTACAGGATCCCCTGTTTTCTCAACATTATATATCCACTATAAGACGTTCTATAGGATCCCCTGTTGTTTGTTGTTCATTCACTGGGCGGTCTACACGACCCCCTGTTGTCTGGACATCATATATATACTAAAGAACGTTCTATAAGACCCCCTATTGATTGTTTTGAATGTTTATACTATAGGTCGTTCTACAGGATCCCCAGGGCGGTCTACAGGATCCTCTTTTGTAAAAAATTATGCATCTGAGAAAGGAAATTCTATAAGTCCCCCTGTAGTTTGTTTTTCATGTATATACTATAAGGCTTTTATGATCCCTTGGGCGGTCTACACGATCTCCTGTTTTCTCAACATTATATATCTACTATATGACGTTCTATAGGGCCCCCTGTTGTTTGTTGTTCATGTTTATACTATAGGTCGTTCTGCAGTATCCCTTGGACGGTCTGCAGGATCCCTAATTTTCTCAACATTATTTATTTACTATAAGACGTTCTACAGGATCCCCTGTTGTTTGTTTTTCAAGTGTATACTATATGGCGTTCTACAGGATCCCTAAGCGGGTCTACAGGATCCCCTGTTTTCTCAACATAACATATCTACTATAGGACGTTCTATATGGTCCCCTGTTGTTTGTTGTTCATGTTTATACTATAGGGCGTTCTACAGTATCCCCTGGGCGGTCTGCAGGATCCCCAGTTTTCTCAACATTATTCATTTACTATAACACGTTCTACAGGATCCCTTGTTGTTTGTTTTTTTTTAAGTGTATACTATAGGGCGTTCTACAGGATCCCCTAGGCGGTCTACAGGATCCCCTGTTTTCTCAACATAATATATCTACTATAGGACGTTCTATAGGGTCCCCTGTTGTTTGTTGTTCATGTTTATACTATGGGGGGTTCTACAGTATCCCCCGGGCGGTCTACAGGATCCCCTGTTTTTCAACATTATATATCCACTATAAGACGTTCTATAGGATCCCCTGTTGTTTGTTGTTCATTCCTTAGGCGGTCTATACGATCCCCTGTTGTCTGGACATTATATATATACTAAAGGACGTTCTATAAGACCCCCTATTGATTGTTTTGAATGTTTATACTATAGGTCGTTCTACAGGATCCCCAGGGCGGTCTACAGGATCCTCTTTTGTTAAAAATTATGCATCTGAGAAAGAAAATTCTATAAGTCTCCCTGTAGTTTGTTTTTCATGTATATACTATAAGGCTTTTATGATCCCTTGGGCGGTCTTTAGGATCTCCTGTTTTCTCAACGTTATTTATCTAAAAAAAAAAGGACGTTCTATAGGGTCCCCTGTTGGTGTTGTTCGTGTTTATTTTATAGGTCGTTCTACAGTATCCTCTTTTGTCTGATCATTATATATCTACTATAATACGTTTTATAGGACCCCATATATTGTTTGTTTATTATGTATATACTAAAGGGCGTTCTACAGGATCCCCTGTTGTTTGAACATTATATACTTGCTATAGAACGTTCTATATGATCCCCTATTGTTTGTTTATCGTGTATATACTAAGGGTCGTTCTACAGGATCCCCTGGGCGGTCTACAGGATCCCCTGTTGTTTGAATATTATATATCTACTATGGGACGTTCTATAGGTTAGACTGTTGTTTGTTTTTTATGTATATATTAGAGGGAGTTATATATATGCGCCCATAGGCGGTCGATATGATCCCCTGTGGTTTAATAGTTTTGTATCTGTATAGGGCGTTCTATAGGATCCCCGGGTGGTCTAAAGGCTCCCATTGTTTGGTTATCATGTATTCACTAGATTTATCTACTAGAGAACGTTCTATGGGATCCCTTGTTGGGTCTATAGGATCACCTGTTGTGTTATAATCGTGTATCTGCTATAGGGCGTTCTATAGGATCCCCTGGGCGGTCTATAGGACCCCGTATTGTTTAATAATCGCATATTTGCAATAGGGAATTCTTTGGGATTCCCGGGTCGGTCCATAGGATCCTCTGTTATTTGTTCAACATGTTTCTTCTAGAGGGTGTTCCATAAAGTCCCAGGGTCGGTCTATAGGAGCCCTGTAGTTTTTTGATAATGTATCTATTTGAGGGCGTTATATATATATGCTCCCATAGGCGTTCTTTATGATCCCTTGTTGTTTAATAATTGTGTATCTGCTATAGGGCGTTCTAAAGGATCGCCGGGGCGGTCTATAGGATCCCCTGTTGTTTGTTCATAATATATCTATAACAGGTTGTTCTATACGATCCCCTGGGCGGTCTATAAGATCCCCTTTTGTTTAATAATCCCGCATATTCTATAGTGCGTTCTATAGGATCCCCGGGTCTGTCTATAGGATCCCCTATTGTTTATACCTTGGCGGTCTATATGATCCCCTTTTGTTTAATAATCGCGCATATTCTATAGTGCGTTCTATAGGATCCCTGTGTCTGTCTATAGGATCCCCTATTGTTTAATAACCTTGCATCTGCTATAGGGCGTTCTATGTTATCCCTTTCAAAGGTCGAGGGGGCATATTGTTATTGGTTGTTTTTTTTCTTTTTCTTTTCTTTTTCCCCATAATTTTATTGTCCTGACAAATTCTTGGAAAAGGATAGACACATTCATCTTTATGGAATTATGGCATAATGTAAACCATTATATAAAGTTGTGCTGTTTAATAAGGGGATGGTCCAAGATGGTCTCGATTACTATAAACACTGGTCAACAGTATTTTTTTTTAATGTTTTTTGTATATATTTCTAGTATTCCTGAGCATAGAACCATGATATTCAATATACAAAGTAGGTGTCAACAATTTGTATGATCTTCAGAACTACATATACCTAGCAGTAGGTAGTTGTGTTTTTTTAGTATAAATTTTATTTCAAAATTGCTGACGGTAACCTAGCAATGGCAAGGTCGTCTGGCAACTTGACAACAGTATGACATCCGCCTTTGTTCGCAATGGCAATTCTATTTGTTTTCGTATTCTTATGGATTTGTACAGACAGGAGAAAAGAAATTGACCCGTCTTTTAATATCCCTTTCCGATATATTGATGATGTACTGTCTATTAATGATAATAGATTCAATGAGTATATATGGCAAGCCGTTTTACTATTTATGCTAACTTCAAGATAGCTCATATAATATATCAGATATTTCAAATGATATATAAAATATCTCTCTCATATATAATATACAAGATATCTCATATAATATATAATATATAAGATATTTTATATAATTTACTCTTTATAAGATATCTTATCAACTTTAAAAGATAGCTTTTATACTTTATAAGATATCTTATTAATTCAATAAGATATATTATACACTTAAGAAGATATATTATAAACGAAATGAAAAAAAAAGAAACGAACAATAGCAATATAATATGCCCCCTTTGAAAGGGACAACAAAGTACGTCCTATAGCAGATGCACGACTATTAAACAAGAGGGGATCCTAAGACCGACCCGGGGATCCTATAAACCGCCCAGGGTATCGTATAGAACACCCTGATATAGATACATGAACAACGAACAGGGGATCCTATAGACCGCCCTGGGGATCCTATAAAACGCCCTATAGCAGATACATGAATATTGCACAACAGGTGATCCTATAGACCCAACAAGGGATCCCATAGAACGCTCCCTATTAGATACATGATTACTTAACAACGGGATCCTATAGAACACCCTATAGCAGATACACAATTATAAATTAAACCACAGGGAATCCTATAGACCGCCCAGGGGATCCTGTAGAACGCCCTCCAATAGATACATTATGAACAAACAACAGGGCTCCTATAGACCAACCTAGAGATTCTATGGACCGACCCGGGGATCTTAAGGAACGCCCTATAGCAGATGCAAGATTATCAAACAATACCGACCAACAGGGGAACATATAGACGGCCCAGAGGATCTTACAGAACGTCGTATACTAGAAACATAATGAACAAACAGCAGGTTATTCTAAAGACCGCCGCGGAGATCCTATAGAACGCCCTTCAGCATGCAAATACACGACTATTACACAACAGGGGATCCTATAAAACGCCCTCTAGTATATACGTAAAGTAGATACATGTTTAAAAAAACAGGGGAACCTATTGAAGGTTCTATCCTAGATGCATACAAATCAAACAGGGGATCCTGAAGAATATATAATGCACAGACAACAGGAGATCATGTAGATGGGCCTATAGTATAAACATGAAAAACAATCAACAGGGGATCCTATAGAACGTCCTATGATTGATATATAATGTTGAGAAAACAGGGCATTCTGCAGACCGCCCAAGGGATCATAAACGCCCTATATACATAATAAACAAAGAACATGGGAACCTATAGAATTTCCTATCTCAGATGCATATTTTTTTTTAACAAAAGGGGATTCTGTAGACCGCCCTATAGTATAAATATGAAAAACAAATACCAGTGGAACCTATCTCAGATGCATATTTTTTTAACAAAAGGGGATTCTGTAGACCGCCCAGGGAATCCTGTAGAACGCCCGATAGTATAAACATAAAAAAAAAAACAATCAACAGGGCCTCCTGTAGACCGCCCCAGGGGATCCGGTAGAACGCCCTTTAGCATATAAATAACAAACAATCAATATAGGGGATCCTATAGAACGTCCTATAGTAGATATATAATGTAGAGACAAAAGGGGATCCTGTAGACCGCCCAGGGGATCCTATTGAACGCCCTTTAGTATATACATGATAAACAATCAAAAGGGGATCATGTAGAACGTTCTATAGTAGATAAATAATGTTGAGAAAACAGGTGATCCTTTAGAACGCCCTATAGTATAAACATGAAAAACAATCAACAGTGGGTTTTATAGAACGTCCTATAGTAAATATATTATGTTGAAAAACAGGGATTCCTGCAGACCACCCATAGTTTCCCGCAAACCGACTTAGGGATCATATAGAAAGCCCTATAGTATAAACATGAAAAACAATCAACAGGGGATACTATAGAACGTCCTATGATAGATATATAATGTTGAGAAAACAGGGGATCCTGCAGACGGCCCAAGGGATCATAAACGCCCTATAATATATACATAATAAACAAAAAACAGGGGAACCTTTATAATTTCCTATCTCAGATGCATATTTTTTTTAACAAAAAGGGATTCTGTAGACCGCCCAGGGGATCCTGTAGAACGTCCTATAGTATATAAATGAAAAACAAAGAACAGGGCAACCTATAGAATTTCTTATCTCAGATACATATTTTTTTTTAACAAAAGGGAATTCTATAGACCGCCCAGGAGATCCAGTAGAACGCCCTTTAGTATATAAATAATAAACAAACAATATAGGGATCCGATAGAACGTCCTATAGTAGGTATAAAATGTAAAGACAACAGGGGATCCTGTAGACCGCCCATGGTATCCTGTAGAACGCCTTTTAGTATAAACATGAAAAACAATCAAAAGAACGTCCTATAGTAAATATATTATCTTGAAAAACAAAGATTCCTGCAGACCGCCCAAAGTTTCCTGCAGACCGCCCAAGGGATCATATAGAAAGCCCTATAGTATAAACATGAAAACCAATCAACAGGGGGGTCTTATAGAACGCCATTTAGTACATATATAATGTAAAGACAACAGGGTATCCTTTACACCGCCCAAGGGATCCTTTAGAACGCCCTTTCGTATATACATAATTAACAAACAATAGGGGATCCTATTGAACGTCATATAGTAGATATATTATGTTGAGAAAACAGGGGATCCTGTAGACCGCCCAGGGGATCCTGTAGAACGCCCTATAGTATATAAATGAAAAATAAACAACGGGGGATACTTTAGGACGTCTTGTAGTAGATATATTATGTTGAGAAAACAGAGGATCCTATAGACCGCCCAGGGGATCCAGTAGAACGTCTTATAGTATATAAATAATAAACAAACAATATAGGGATCCTATAGAACGTCCTATAGTAGATATATAATGTAAAGACAACAGGGGATCCTGTAGACCGCCAATGGTATCCTGTAGAACGCCCTTTAGTATAAACATGATAAACAAACAACTGGGGATCCTGTAGAATGTTCTATAGTAAATATATAATGTTCAGACAAAAGGGGATGATCCTGTAGACTGCCTAGGGGATCCTATTGAACGCCCTTTAGTATATAAATGATTAACAAACAACATGGGATCCTATAGAACGTCTTATAGTAGATATATTATGTTGAGAAAACAGGGGATCCTGTAGACCGCCCAGGGGATCCAGTAGAACGCCCTTTAGTATATGCTTGATTAACAAACAATAGGGGATCCTATAGAACGTCCTATAGTAGATATCTAATGTAAAGACAACAGGGGATCCTGTAGACCGCCCATGGTATCCTGTAGAACGCCCTTTAGTATAAACATGATAAACAAACAACTGGGGATCCTGTAGAATGTTCTATAGTAAATATATAATGTTCAGACAAAAGGGGATCCTGTAGACTGCCTAGGGGATCCTATTGAACGCCCTTTAGTATATAAATGATTAACAAACAACATAGGATCCTATAGAACGTCTAATAGTAGATATATTATGTTGAGAAAACAGGGGATCCTGTAGACCGCCCAGGGGATCCAGTAGAACGCCCTTTAGTATATAAATAATAAACAAACAATATAGGGATCCTATAGAACGTCCTATAGTACATATATAATGTAAAGACAACAGGGTATCCTTTAGACCGCCCAAGGGATCCTTTAGAACGCCCTTTAGTGTATACTTGATTAACAAACAATAGGGGATCCTATAGAACGTCTTATAGTAGATATATTGTGTTGAGAAAACAGGGAATCCTGTAGACCGCCCAGGGGATCCTGTAGAACGCCCTATAGTATATAAATGAAAAAAAAACAACGGGGGATACTTTAGAACGTTTTATAGTAGATATAGATTTTTAAACAAATGGGCATCCTGTAGACCGCCCAGTGGATCCTGTAGAAAGCCCTATAATATAAACATAAAAAAAAAAACAATCAACAGGGCATCCTGTAGACCGCCCAGGGGATCCAGTAGAACGCCCTTTAGTATATTAATAATAAACAAACAATATAGGGATCCTATAGAACGTCCTATAGTAGATATATCATGTAAAGACAACAGGGGATCCTGTAGAACGCCTATGGTGTCCTGTAGAACGCCCTTTAGTATAAACATGATAAACAAACAACTGGGGGTCCTGTAGAATGTTCTATAGTAAATATATAATGCTCAGACAAAAGGGGATCCTGTAGACTGCCAAGGGGATCCTATTGAACGCCCTTTAGTATATAAATGATTAACAAACAACATGGGATCCTATAGAACGTCTCATAGCAGAAAAATAATGTTGAGAAAACAGGTGATCCTTTAGAACGCCGTATAGTATAAACATGAAAAAACAATCAACAGGGGGTCTTATAGAACGCCATTTAGTACATATATAATGTAAAGACAACAGGGTATCCTTTAGACCGCCCAAGGGATCCTTTAGAACGCCCTTTAGTATATACTTGATTAACAAACAATAGGGGATCCTATAGAACGTCTTGTAGTAGATATTTTATGTTGAGAAAACAGGAAATCCTGTAGACCGCCCAGGGGATCCTGTAGAACGCCCTATAGTATATAAATGAAAAACAAACAACGGGGGATACTTTAGAACGTCTTATAGTAGATATATTATGTTGAGAAAACAGGAAATCCTGTAGACCGCCCAGGGGATCCTGTAGAACGCCCTATAGTATATAAATGAAAAACAAACAACGGGGGATACTTTAGAACGTCTTATAGCAGATATAGATTTTTAAACAAATGGGCATCCTGTAGACCGCCCAGTGGATCCTGTAGAAAGCGCTATAATATAAACATAAAAGTAGTGGATCCTGTAGAAAGCGCTATAATATAAACATAAAAAAAACAATCAACAGGGCATCTTGTAGACCGCCCAGGGGATCCAGTAGAACGCCCTTTAGTATATTAATAATAAACAAACAATATAGGGATCCTATAGAACGTCCTATAGTAGATATATCATGTAAAGACAACAGGGGATCCTGTAGACCGCCCATGGTGTCCTGTAGAACGCCCTTTAGTATAAACATGATAAACAAACAACTGGGGATCCTGTAGAATGTTCTATAGTAAATATATAATGTTCAGACAAAAGGGGATCCTGTAGACTGCCTAGGGGATCCTATTGAACGCCCTTTAGTATATAAATGATTAACAAACAACATGGGATCCTAAAGAACGTCTCATAGCAGAAAAATAATGTTGAGAAAACAGGTGATCCTTTAGAACGCCGTATAGTATAAACATGAAAAAACAATCAACAGGGGGTCTTATAGAACGCCATTTAGTACATATATAATGTAAAGACAACAGGGTATCCTTTAGACCGCCCAAGGGATCCTTTAGAACGCCCTTTAGTGTATACTTGATTAACAAACAATAGGGGATCCTATAGAACGTCTTATAGTAGATATATTATGTTGAGAAAACAGGGAATCCTGTAGACCGCCCAGGGGATCTTGTAGAACGCCCTATAGTATACAAATGAAAAACAAACAACGGGGGATACTTTAGAACGTTTTATAGTAGATATAGATTTTTAAACAAATGGGCATCCTGTAGACCGCCCAGTGGATTCTGTAGAAAGCTCTATAATATAAACATAAAAAAACAACCAACAGGGCATCCTGTAGACCGCCCAGGGGATCCAGTAGAACGCCTTTTAGTATATTAATAATAAACAAACAATATAGGGATCCTATAGAACGTCCTATAGTAGATATATAATGTAAAGACAACAGGGGATCCTGTAGACCGCCCATGGTATCCTGTAGAATGTCTCATAGCAGAAAAATAATGTTGAGAAAACAGGTGATCCTTTAGAACGCCGTATAGTATGAACATGAAAAAACAATCAACAGGGGGTCTTATAGAACGCCATTTAGTACATATATAATGTAAAGACAACAGGGTATCCTTTAGACCGCCCAAGGGATCCTTTAGAACGCCCTTTAGTATATACTTGATTAACAAACAATAGGGGATCCTATAGAACGTCTTGTAGTAGATATTTTATGTTGAGAAAACAGGAAATCCTGTAGACCGCCCAGGGGATCACGTAGAACGCCCTATAGTATATAAATGAAAAACAAACAACGGGGGATACTTTAGAACGTCTTATAGTAGATATATTATGTTGAGAAAACAGGAAATCCTGTAGACCGGCCGCCCAGGGGATCCTGTAGAACGCCCTATAGTATATAAATGAAAAACAAACAACGGGGGATACTTTAGAACGTCTTATAGTAGATATAGATTTTTAAACAAATGGGCATCCTGTAGACCGCCCAGTGGATCCTGTAGAAAGCCCTATAATATAAACATAAAAAAAAAAACAATCAACAGGGCATTCTGTAGACCGCCCAGGGGATCCAGTAGAACGCCTTTTAGTATATTAATAATAAACAAACAATAAAGGGATCCTATAGAACGTCCTATAGTAGATATTTAATGTTAAGACAACAGGGGATCCTGACAACAGGGGATCCTGTAGACCGCCCAGGGGATCCTATAGAACGCCCTATAGTATAAACATGAAAAACCATCAATAGGGGGTCTTATAGAACGACCTTTAGTAGATATATAATGTTCAGACAACAAGGGATCCTGAAGACCGCCCAGGGGATCCTGTAGAACGCCCTTTAGTATATACTTGATTAACAAACAATAGGGGATCCTATAGAACGTCTTATAGTAGATATATTATGTTTAGAAAACAGGGGATCCCGTAGACCGACCAGGGGATCGTGTAGAACGCCCTATAGTATATACTTGAAAAACAAACAACGGGGGATACTTTAGAACGTCTTGTAGTAGATACATAATGTTGAGAAAGCAGGGGATCACACAGACCGGCCAAGGGATCTCGTAAAAATTCCTCTATTAGATACTTCAAAAACAAACAATAGAGTATCCTATAGAACGTTCTATACTTTATATATAATGTTCAGACAAGAGGGGATCCTGTAGAACGTCCTTTGCTATATACATGATAAACAAACAATATAGGAGATCCTATAGAACGTTCTATAACTATAAATATAAGGTTCAGACAACAGGGGATCATGTAGACCGACCAGAAGATCCCGTAGAACGCCCTAATAGAACATGTAGCTTTATTATAAACAAATAACAGGGGAAACGATTAAGACCAGCACCCCCTTCCCCACCGCCACTATCACCACCCCCTCACACCCTGTAAAAGCAATGTCTCGTTTCTAAGAACGTGTTAGCTACATGTTTTTTTTTTATCAATTTGCCTACATCAAAGTACTCTATTAAGCAGATAATAAAAATATTATTAACTCCATAGTATATTCAAAGCCATGGGATTACGTGCATGAGACATTTGCAAGTCTTTACAACATAATTAAGGCACCAATACTGTGTGTCATATATACTAGTATGTGAAATATCATATATATCTCAAAAAGGAATATGTATTTGCTTAATGAGGGCACAATGATATATGCTACTGTAATGCGGAACATTTTCCTAGTTAAGTTTACGTTGAACGTGAAATAATTTCTGTCATGAACGTTGCACGAAAAATAAAGACTTTAAGGTGAACCTTTTGTGACTGAGTCACTGTCCTCTTGTATATATGAAGTCTTTGTTTTACTTAATATTCCCTATTTAGTGTGTACACATTTATGATATAAATAATTTACAGCTTTTAGAAAAGTATATATAAAGATATCCTGAACTTTAAAAATGCAAATAAAGGAACAACATCATTGGTCTTACCGCCTTATCATTTCTTATCACGGAAACAAAATTATATCAATTTCGTTCTTGTCCATGTTGACGATCCCTGTCTAGTGTTTTTTTTTTTTTTTTTGGAAAAATACTGAGCACGCAAAATAAGCATTTGAATCACGAAGCACGTATAAAATTTACATAAGCAGAACATATTGAACACCTCGCTGTTTTGCACGACTGAATGTTAAATAAAAAAGTAAAAACACGTTGAACGTGAAATAAAAAAAAAACAATCACGTACCACAAAAATAACCCTCTACCACTCTCCATGAAAGTTAATGATTTTGCATCGGTTTTTTAAGATAGTTTTACATGTTAAGAAAATTCTATTTTTGGCATTAGTATTTTCCGAATCGTTTAAAAATAGCCTATAAATAGAATATGCATAATTCATGAATCGTGACGTAGGGCGGTCTACGGGATCCCTTCTTCCGCTTACCAATGTTTGTTGCATTCATGTCGCATGTGTGTCGGCAGTGTCAGCGCTTCTAATAGCTAACTTATTTTACATAAAATCGTTGACATGGTAGAAGGAAAATATAGTACAATATAAGCTGAGCTGGAAATTGCAATTGGTGAGTAGAAATGAATATTTTAATACATGTCTATCAGAATGATCATGGATCATCAGACATCACCCAAGAATTTGAAGGAAAAATTGTTCACATTTGTTAAATTTGTGCATACAGGTATGAATCGACGTTCCAATACTCCACACTCTTGGATAGTAGCCTGTTCAAAGGCAAAGTAAGAATTTGGGCTTGTTAAAAAATTGTTCCTGTGATTGGACCCCCCCCCCCCCTTTTTTCATGTTTTTTGGAAGATCAATGCATGATTTAAAAAGTTACATATAAACTAGTATGGATTAAACCTCCTTTTAAAAATGGCGGGATCCACCCCTGTTTATTGCCTAACATGCATTGACATGTGGGGTATTCACAATGGTATGGTTGTGCGGGATGGCCTATACAACAGTTACAAGACCTAAACCCCTGATCGAGTAATCCTATATATTGTATGTTAATGTATTGATAACTGTCACGTCCTAAATTTGCATGAAATATTTGTCACTTTTTTTTGATTAACCAATAACCAACCAATCTTCACATGTTACGATGTAGTCCGAGACAAGCTTGTCTGGCAAAACAGCCGTTTGGACGTCAGAGTAATCTCAGATTAGTTACGATGATATACCTATTTATATAGCCACTGGTCAGTGGTGGGTGATGTACAATAATTATAATTTGTCACATATGTGTTATGAATACCTTCAACATGTTCAAGGCTTGGATTTATATATATGCAATAACCTCAAAATTGCCCGGGGCAAAAAAAAGAGTATATTGATATTGTGCCCTGACATGCCTGATTCCAAATGATGAGACAACATTGCGTCCTTAACAACAATTTTTAACACTTTTCATCTTTTGTGATAAGAAATTTAAGATTTTACCGGGTATGATTCATTATTTTGTTATAAATGATTTGTTATGCTCTAAATTTTGTAGATCTTAAATATATGTTATAACAAGAAAAAGAAATTATGTTGAAATTTTTATTTTTATCTTTAAATTTTGTATATTAATTATTATTCACTGTCATGACTGTCATGACTAAATAAAAATTAGATCCCACGCATGCGCGGCATAGTTACTGTAAATAAGTGCCGGACACGTTATCATCAGTATGTTGATGGATTATAAAGAAGAAGAAGAATCTTATAAATACTATTTGCTTTGTCACCATGTCACGTTGGTAGTAATATTCAACAAATTCTATTTTAAAATAAAAAAGTATTATAAATTGATCACAACAAGTATAGTGCTATACAATGCTATAGCCTCTATTAGACAGTAACCCTTCAATGAAGTATACACCTAAGAAAACATTGATGTAGAAAGAGAGAACATTTTGTTTTAGAAATAGAACCTCAAAAAAGGGTTTTATTCTTCTTCTCATAAGGGACTTATCAATTAAATTGTATAAGTCATAAATTCATTTCTTTACATCATTAAACTTTGTTGTCAAGCAAATTATGATTGCTAGTTTTTCTTGTAGATAAATTATACAAGTTTATATATAATAAATACTTTATTCTTAATGTATGTTTTTTTTGTAGATAAGATATCACATTGGTTTGAGCATGATTCCCAGCCAGATTATGAAGCGGCATATATCATGTATATCAATGTATATATAGGAAATATATAGTGTCACTAAGTTACTCTCATATGGTACCTCATTTGTACCTGTAGCTATAAATTGTGAAATGGTGGATTCATTCATAATTTTGTGTTACTTATTGGTTTGGAAATGACGTTGATAGAGCTAACAGCATTATGTCATGATGTACAGTTGATGGGATGATCTGATTGGACAAAAAGAGAATTGTGAATTGAACAAATAGCAAACTTACAATTCATAGAAAAAATGTAGGAAATACAATGTACTACATTACTTGGTGACAGAGCATACCTTTGATATATATATATATATATATATTTGAAATAAGTAATATTAACAATTTGAAATAAAGAGAATTTAAAGTTTTCTAGGAATATTAGTAGTGCATCATATCTTAATTCCATGATTATCTTGGATAGTTATATCATTAAGAATAGAAAATTGGAATAATGGAAATTTCTAGTTTCAGTGAATATCAATCATTGTCAATACTAAACGTGCAGCATCATGATCATACATCATCTGATTCACCTTGGATAATTATTCATTTGAAATAAGAATTTGGATATAATAAGAGTTTCTATGCTGCCATTGCTATTGTTGGCTACATGTACCACCAGGGAGTGTTAAACCTCCTTTACTTTCCATGAGGGTCTGTCACGGTCCATCACTATTGGTTAGTGTCATATATATGCATGATGATGGAAGTTTTTACCAACCTAGACAAGCTTTAGTTTACAGCCCTGGCATGGTTGTTGGTTAGAGTCGAATGACAGCTTGCTGTATAGTTATAATAGTCTGAATGTATCTACATGTATTTTAATAATCTTCTAAATTACTGTTCATTCTGAAACTGGCATTTTATAATAGTAGTCAAACATATTAAACAATACATGTACTTCAAAGTATCATTTTATTTTGTCTCGCCTTACACAAAAGTCATGAAAGTTGGTTGTATACAAGAAATTTGTATTACAGTCTTGGGGTGATGATGTAAGCTATTTTATAGAGCTTTACATTTTAAAAGCTAAAAGAGCTGGATGTTTCTTGTCTTGTATTCAGATGCTAGTAGGTAATTAATATGTTATGATGTTTCAGTTTGCCATTATATGTACATTGCACCTGACCCCATTTTCATGGTTCAATGACTGCATGTAAAATATACTGTTACTTAATCAATGAAATGCTCTTTTATACTGTATATTTTATATATGTAATTGGATACATTTTATTGTATATGAGTATCTTGAAAGATCTACTTGTCTATCAGGTTGGGTTGACCTGACCTTGACCTTCATGGATAATTTAAGTGATTAAGGTTATTTCAGTTTGATACAATGTTAACATGGTTAGGTTTGTTTCTCAGTTTATACTTCCTAATCATGCTAATAAAATTGACACTGGAAATGGGGAATGTGCCAAAAAAGACAACAACCCAACTTCAGAGCAGACAATAGCCGAAGGTCATCAATGTTTCTCATAAGCTATAAGCTACATTGTACATGTATAGGATCACTACTTTTGGCATAATTATGGAATAAATGTAAGTTGTACATGTTTGACATTTTTGAATGGCTTATTTCATCTGACAATGACACCATTTTCATGGTTTTTATGTTTAGTCTTTTTCTCTGTTTCTATGGTTACTATAAACGTTTAACCATAAATTTGGGGTATGGAAGAACTGTGAAATTCAAAAATTCATGAAATTCATGAAATTATCTGTCCTATATCTGTCTGGCATGGTTATTTTGACTGGACTTCATTTTAATGGATTATTGATAATGTAAAGTTTATGTGATACTTATAGACTAGTAAAATCTTCTTATTTCAGAATTTCAATAAAAAGATCATGAATAAGTCCACATTTAAAAGAATGTCTGTTTCCCATCCCAGGGGGCTTATTTTTTACCTGGGTGTGGGGAGGGGAAACAAACAATTTTTATTTTGGCCTAAGGAGATATGGTGAGACGACTATCAACCATTTAAACCATGTAGACCAAGTGATTTACTTGTTAGTCACTATATAATAGGTCACTGCACACCCTTCAACAATGACCAAAAACTAAAACTTTATAATGAGCACCCTATAAAAGGTTCAGCCTGTAATGAGGCATCTGACACAGTTAATGTAAAATATTCAGACGAAAAACCCAACAGTGATGACAATTTGATTTATTATACCATACCCTTCCCCCCTCCCTTGAAGTTAAATGTCTAATCCCTTGGTGTACTAATATGAATAGTATTTTACTGGAAATGTTTCGGAAAATAGATATTGATGCTAACGTAAATATTTTATCCAATAAAAAGACAGGAAATAAGTCGGTGAACCAAAAAGTTCAAATCTAATTGAAAATTAAAGTGCCCATGAACTCACTGATCATGCACGAGTGATTCTATTCATAAAAAGTGTCCGTGTAACAATTAAGAAGAGTCTGTGTATCATCAAAAAGAGTCTGTGTAACACCCCTTAATGTACTGTTTTTCTATAGCTCTGCAAAGGGGGGGGGGGTGTCAAAGTCGTTCAAAGGTCACTGTACGGCCTTTAACAATGAGCAAAATCCATACAGCATTCTAGTACGGCATACGTTTTACCTCAGTGAACTCACTGTCTTGGTGATGTATCAATCATTTGCTTCAGGTCGATCCATTTCGCATCTTGTCATGAATATGCGTGATATATTTGCCACTGGACATTAAGGGAGCAATCAATTTATCAGTTTCATTTAGTGATGCATGCTAATTATATATAGTTCTCAAATGATAATTGTCTAAAACTGTTTCCATTTTTGTGTATTTTATTTTTTAGCGTAAATTTTAGAATTTCTTTCCGAATCTTTCTCTTTGCATTTATTTGTTTGTAAACATTTAATAAAGTAGTCCATGTCAGGGGTTAGATTGTACACAGCCAATCTAGGACCAGGGCAGTAGAACAGAAAACAGTCTCCATTGTATACATACATATGCATTTATGTTGAAGCGTAAAACAACGACATGTAGTTGAGCTCGTTTTTGTGAAACAATTACTGTCAAATCTTTATATATATATATATCTGGTAAAGTTGTCATAAAAGCAAAAACAGACGAAAAAGTTGGCAACAATTTATAATAAGACTAAACTTATTTTGGCCGTTTCGTTTCTTCTAAAGTGTTAAATTCAAGTTGACAACCATGCGACTGGCTTACTTGGAGATTCAGGTGACCTTTTTCGTTTTTTAGAAATTTCAATCAAAGTTCGTATATCCCTTCAACGATTTATTCAATTTTTTTTAACGTATAGATAGCGCGAAACTCTCACTACACCATGCATAGACTATTTTTTTTTCGACCAAATGCGGCTGCTTATTTATACAACCATCAACCAAACGTCCGCACCCAATTTTAGCAAAGATATACTGTCGAACGGGAGATGTGAATATTTCTATACCCAATCAATCATTTGGTTTTGAAAACAATTTTAAAGGTATACATTAATACGACATCAACCCAACGACACATATCAATCAAAACATTAAGAGTCAACACACAGATTTTTGTTATAGAAAGAAACCTATACAGAATAAAAAGCCTAAACCGCAACAAGACTAAATAATACGGGAGCAGTGATTTATTTTTAGACAAAAATGCAAGTGTTCCGTAGAACATGTAGAAATATTTCACGTACCATTTTTTTTTATTTCGATCGTTGAAAATTATAGCAGGTGTGATATAAATCAGTAGATTCAGGCCAAAACTATAATATGGAAATATAATATGAAAATTAAGCCTGCTTTGTACTAGACCGACACACTGAGATGGATTTTTAACGTGTAAGTTCACAAGCTAACAGTTCGAAAGAAAGAAAAAAAACTCTTTGTTAGACCCGTTTGGGATTCGGACTAAAGTCCTCTCGCTGTTGAGGTGATCTTATTCTCACGAGACCAACCAGGAGAGAGGTCGCATAGTCATACCATGGAAGTATTATATTGACGTCAATATAATACTTCCATGGTCATACCAAAAACTCGAGCATAATAAACAAAATAAACAATACAGTTTAACAGAATTATCACCGTTACTAATGCGATTTTAAAGTCATGATCTTATCTAAATTAGATACCGTTATGTGATGTTGGTATCTACACGTATGAATAGAGATGGCCGACATCAGAGTAGATTGAGAGGACCATCGCTCTCTGCAAATTGAAAACTCTTCCTCAATGATGTTAGTGGTCCCACTGTAGCGAGCTGTTGCAAGGCTAAATTTCTATCCTTATTAAATCTTCTCTCATTATTCAGTGGTTACCGTATTTCAAGTTTACTTTTAATCTTATTGTCGAACGACTATTTGAAGTGCTTCCTATTATATTTAAAACTTGTGTTCTCGTTATGAACACGAATGAAATATTTGCCACTGGAGGTGACTGAGGCAAACAACGAATCACCATCACTAAAATATAAGTATTTGTTCTCACAAAATACTTTGTAATTAATTAGAAGAATGATGACAATTTCTCATCTATTCACGTTTTGATCGAGCCGCTTCAACCTCAAATCTTGCTGCATTGTTTTACATTTAGGCTACTAGTATTAAATACTATTAAATTCATTGAAGTTTACATGCGTAGTTTTTTTTATTCAAAAGAATAAATTAATATTTATAAATAAATTGGACTGAACAAACAACACTAATTATTTCGCATTTGCATGTAACGCAGTTTAGAAAAATAAAAGATTGGATTTTTTTTTAGATTAGCACACATGCAACGCATCCCCACTTAGGAGTCCTCCAAAAAGGTAAAATTTACCTGTAAGGGAACATGTATGTCTGGTGTATGTATATCACTCGTTCCATCTACAATATACGGAAATGACACGACCGGGTATTGTAAAGCTTTGATGTCAAATTCATATCCCTGGGCGAAGAAATGGTGTCTTCCTCCTATTCCCACTTTTTAAAAATACTATTCCTTCTATTCCCACTTGCAAATAACAATAGATGTTTTGATAAATAATTTGTTTTTATAACAATCAGGGTTAATTAGAATTTCACATAAGATTTACCTGTATTTTTTTTTTAAAGCATAACATATTTGGTACACTGTTTGGGTATAATACCTTGTTTATTTGTAATATGTTTCTTTTTTCATCAAATAAATACTTAAAAATAGAGAAAAATTATGATAAATAGATTGGAGTTACATTTATTTTTTAAACTTTTGAATTTGTACTTAAAAATAAAGAAAAATTATGATGAATAGATTGGAGTCAGATTTATTTAAAATTTTTTGAATTTGTAACTTTAAAAAATTGTCTGCTTTACTAATAAATCATGAAATAAATAATATTATAACCAAGTTTAATCTTATATATATATATATATATATATATATCTTTATTCTCACAAACCAAATTACAGAAAGGTATAGAGATAATTATACATATTTCAATACAATTACATAAATAAATAACAATACTGTAACATTGTTTTCTACAATTATCGAAAGCTGAACAATTAAAAATGTAATGGTATTCATCACCAATAGCATCTGAATTACACAATACACATTTTCTGTTTTCTCTTTCTATGTTTTGCCATCTTCCAGTTTCTATTAAATAGGAGATTTATGTTCAAAGTTCCAAAGGGGTAGGTCCGGTAAGGGCCGATTTTGGCCTCAAATTTCAGGTTCATCTAACGAAAGATTTTGGACATTTTTAAACACTTAAGTGTCTATTTCAATTAATTCAATTAATTTATGTGAAAGATTTTAACTGATTTAGTCATTAAAAACGCTCCGATTCAAGCTTAAATATGAAAAATCTATCAAATATGCCAAAAAACGTCACTTTTCAGATGGTTTTTGTCAAAATTGAAAGTGGCCGCATCCGTGTTCATCCTCAACCTTTATATATGTTATGAAATATCATCAAATACAACTTACATTTCAATATTATGAATGAACACGAATGCGGCCACTTTCATTTAAGACAGAAACCGTCTAAAATTTAACTAAAATGCTAAAATTGTGAAGATTTCAGTAATTTAGCATGACTTAATGATGCTAGTACCAATATATGTGCATTGTATTGTCAAAAAACAGCCCATATTTATGTAGCAGAAGCATTCTACTTACCAGTAAATAGCTATAAGATTACATTTTCACAATTTTGTAAAACTGCTATATTTTGGGGCCAAAAAGGGGTCTTACTGAACCTACTCCTTTAAGAAATAAGGATATCTGCCGGTCATCCAAAATAAATATTTCTCAAACTCCAAAGTAACTTTAAATAAACGATGATTTAATGCTTTTGGTGATTCCTGTTGGCTTAAGATGTAGTATAAAAGTATACTTTAAAATATAATTACTTGGACCAAAAATCAAAGATATCAAATAATGGGTGAAAACTGTTAACTTTACTTCATTATGTATTTTGTTTAAAAAAAAACAGAATTCATACAGATGCAAAAATAACTTATTACCTGTTCGAATAAAAAAAAACACTGGTCAATTAACAGTTGATTAAAAAATGTTTGTACAGTATAATCCTTTGTTTGCACAAGTTTTCCTTCTATTCCCACATGAAATTTTACCTTTTCTTACCAGATTTATAAAAAGTGGGAATAGAGGGAATGAACCGAAGAAATTACCAAGTTTGGAAAACACCGTGTGTACACTGACTTATAAAAGTGTTTATGTCTTTCATGCTGTCTAGTCTGAGAATAAAAGTTTGAGCAGTTTTTGAAGGTAAAAAATAAAGGTTTAATATTATTGCAAAAGTCTGTGAATAATTGAAAATAGGACGTTCCGGAAAACACAAGTCGCTATATTAAATGCTTGTAAATCTCTGTTACATGTGGTGCGCTTCTATTTAAATACCTTTCTGTTAATAAAGAAAGTGTAAAAACAGTTATTGAAATCTGGCTGAAAAAAAGGGAAAACGAATAGTGACTATCTAACTTATTTTTCAAATATCGAATACACAAATAAATCTCTAACCATCCATGCTTACAATTTGTTTTTACTGACAGGTGTCTGCTGGCATTCGATTGGATATCAGTTTTATGTAGGCGTAACAATTCATCCCATTAATCCAATCAGCTGTCTTGTGTGCGATCTCATACGGTTCACATGGTCTAGTTTTTTATAATGATAGCGATAAAAATTATTCGTGCAGAATATACATACACTATAAAACAAAAATATCCTGTCCAAAAAGTGCACTATAAGCTCTCGAAACTGCACTAAGACCATGATGGAACACTATAGCGAACTTTCTATACTAATGAAATGTCCATGTGTGGAAAAAAGATCTTACTATACACTGTACGGACATTTAGACTTATTCACTAGCTGTGATATACAGTAGAAGATTTAGCAAGGATAGCAAGGATACAAAAATTACGATATTAATAACGCTAAAAATTAAAAGGAAAGTGTACGCTATGTCGCCCGGAATCCGACACTGACCTAGCAAATTACGACATAATTAAACCATTAGCAACTTTGTAAAAAAATATATAGAAAAAATGTCTTTTCTTTTCCTTAAACTGGGAATATTATGATAATCAGATAAAGGTAATGTCTGTCAAAAAACGTATTTTACGAAATAATTGAAATCGGATTTAGATTAGATTTGTGATCGTTTGAATTTAAATAATCTATCTCTTTATAATTACCTTTTTTAATCAAACGGAACACATACTATAGGAGATGTGGGATATGTTTCAATTTGACAGCAACCAAACGACAAAAAATCTTAAATGAATCAAGAGCGCATGTTTAGTCTTCAACAAGAAACAAGTGTCTACACAAAAGGTCTGACAGCGTGAAAGACCAAAACCACACTATTATAAGTCATGGTATTCGAAAGCAGGAGATTAGTACTCTATCAGACAAAACTGCAATCACGTTTACCAAATACTTAACCAACGCACCACAAACTAATACCTGCACCAAGTTAACGTATAATTGTGATATGAAGAGATGGCAGATACCCACAACCAACTTGGAACCACCACCAGACAGAAGGACAAATAAGCATTTAGAGGGCTGGCACCCCATATGGAATTTACTGACCCCATCGATATACCGTATTAGGTCACTAGCACACTGTGTCACTAATAATATTCAGTATGGTGATGCAGCATCTTACATCCTCTAACTTGGAAACTTGATGAACATTGAACATTCATATGTGTATATCAGTGCCTTGTACTTGTATGATATTTGTCTGTATTTATTCATTAAAATATAAATCTCTAATAAGACTTTATTTACAAAATATAACACATGAGTAAAAAAAAACACTTTCAGAAAAAAAAGAGTAACTATAAAAAGTGCGACCCCAAAAATTAAAAAAAATATCTTTCCTTTAAAAAGTATTTCATGGTAGAATTTGACATCAAAATGGGTTAAAATAACAAATATCAACTTATTGCAATACTAACAAAACTTAACTTAATTACATTGTTTACAGAAGCTCCCATTTCACCTTAGTTAATTCTTGTGTACCTAAAAATTTGTACTAAGGCAAACTGGGATTAATTATATATATATATTTTGACAACTAAGGCGAAATGAGAATAAGCCGTTCACACAGTGTTTTCACAAACCGGTAATTTCTTCGCCCAGGGATATGAATTTGACATTAAAAGTCCCTCAATAGCTTTACAATACCCGGCCGTGTCATTGCCGTATATTGTAGATGGAACTAGTAATATATGTTCCAGACCGTATGAGTATTTGGGCCGTACGCGTACGGTCTGGACCGTATGCGTACTTTTTCAAAATACTCATACGGTCGGACCGTACGCGTACGGTCTGACTAATATTAAGAAGTTGTCAAAGTTAATTAGATCCATATAACTGATCAATATAACTTAACTCTCAAATAGATATAAAAAAAGTTTAATTTTATAATTGAAAAAAAAACAAACTATATATTTTAATGATTTAAAAAATTCACGCTAAGTGAATCTGTTAATCTCTTGTATTTTAAACATGTCGATCACTCAATAAATAATTGAATTATGATCACTAAAATTGAAAATATCGGAATTTAATATAATGTGGGAGGACAATTGTTTTAGAATATTTAGCAACTTTACCAAAAAATATTTTTGCTAAGGAACATACAGAACTGCAAAAATGTAAATGAAAAAATATTAGTACGTTACTTGTGGTAGCAAGTGTAACATTGGTTGAGAGTACCAAAATTAGGATTTAAACAAATATTTTATTTCAATTGTTCATTTGTTCATTTTATCCGTGTAATTGTAATAATATTAAATTAGTAAATCTGAAAATAAAGATTGTGATTAATGTTAATTTTTTGAAATTTAACCCATATGATCTAATAACATGTATGGTCAGCTCGTACTGGACCATACGGGTATACTCATACGGTCCGACCGTACGCGTATGGTCGGACCGTACGAGTATACGTATACGGTCCGGACCGTACGCGTACGGTCCAAATACTCATATGGTCTGGAACATATACACAATGAATTTCATACACCAGATATACAAATACAGGTGAATTTTACCTTTTTGGAGGACTCCGAAGAGGTGGTGCATTGCATGTGCGCTAAGTTTGAAAAAAAATCCAATCTTTTATTTGGGGTACGTCTGAATACCGCTAATGACCTCCTGAGTGCACTCAGGACATACAATGTGCACTCAGGATCCTTCATAGTCATCGTATTTGCAGGATGGATGCATATATTTGGTACACGTTGCTTATCTAAGAGTTAAATTTTGGTAGAATTTGAAATCGAACTAAGATAGATTTGTTAATTCTTTTGAAAAAATGACACCAATTACTGAGCCGTGAATTATCCAACCAAGCAGGAAAGTCCCTGAATCAACAAAATTGATCGGATTATCTTATTTTTGTTTATGAATTGTGTTGTTAGTACTGGTCCGGGAACACAATTATCCCCCTTCAATTTTCGTTGTCAATTTTCGTTCACAAATATAGTTCCCTTTAATTTCAGTATATTTTTTCTTAAATTTTTTTTTGCCTTTCCTTTGAATTTTTCTCAATTCAGAGTTTGAACTTTAAAAAATGATTAAAGGGAAATTCCGCGATTTTTTACTTATCATCTAATTATGTTCATCTTAACATAAAAAACACATTTGCAAAGTTTTAAATTTATATTCCTTCTAATAACGGAGAAAATCAAGTATTTGTAACTTTTTTGGTTGAATTCTCGAGTGGGTCGTGACGTATTAGCCCGATTTATTGAATTCTGGGAAAAAATAAAATCTGTTTAACTCTTATAGCTTATCGACAATATACGTAATTAAAAGCGCACAGCTGACGAATGGTCGAAGTTATAAACCACAATATAAGAATGAACGAAAGTGAATATGCATATACATACCGTTTTGTATTGATTGAATTAAACTCCTATAAAATTATCTCTAGTAAATGTTTTTGAATAAATTTAATTAATTATTGTTGAGATTTTTTTCATAAAATATTTATTGAACATTTTTACTGATATTGAACTGAAAATATTTCAGTTCTATTTACCGTTATTGTTTTGATAATCATTTCAATGCAACTAATGTGTGAGCAGAGTGTGTATATTATTTTGTAAAGGTCACTGTATATTTCTCGGCTTGAGGTCAATTCGTTTACCTTGTAGCTATTTAGCCGCAGGTGTGAGTTCAAGCGTACACAGGTATAAATGTTGTTATTTGGAAAGGATAAATAGAAAGGATTAGAGTATATGCTGTCATGATGTTAATACACTAAGATTAAATACACGATGAGAATAAAGATACAATAATTAAATTGTGTAAATTAATTGAAAATAAAATTCAGATTCGTAATTCCGAAAATGTATAAAAATAAAAGGAAACAATTTTTGATTACTTTCTTAGCGGCAATTGGCGTAAAGATTCAAATTTGAAGCAAAAAATAGTAGTTTTAATCTTTAATAAAAACTATATGCAATATTACCCAATTTGATATACCATTGTACATCTGTTTGATATCATTGACTTTACCGGAATTTCTTAACTTGTATTCAAATCTGGCTGTGTTTAAATGCTAATAAAACTATTGGAATTTTAAAGTTTTTAATTGACAAAAAAATACAACATACAACATGCATAATTTTTTTTTAGTTTCTTTTTAACATTTTATTCTTACATAATTAAATTCATTTGACAATCATTTACACGAACTTTTTGTGAAAAGAATACTAATTATCTAAGCTAAGGCATTATATCTTTTGAGGATTTTTGAGGATTTTTTTTTTAAATTCTATGATAATAGTTGTGCAATGTTGAACATGATAGCCGTCATTAATCCAAATAAGTAATACAGTAGTTGTAATAAAAGTTATACTTTAGTCATGCATTACAATGTACAGATATTGACGAATTTATAATAGTTCGTTCATACATCGTTGTTCATGAAACAATCATTATTAGTATACATGTAAGTTTCCTGACGTATAAGAGCCATTGAGGATGAGCTCCAGAGAAATCAGACTAGTTTGTTTGTTGGGAAAGGAGAAATGCAACCGCTTGTACAGATAAAGGACAGAATTACCATACAAGCATTTATAGTCAACACAATCAGAAAGAGTTCCCATCGTTAGACGGGGAATATGAAGGCTTCCAAGAATGAACAAGTGACATGTCTAACTCTGAACAGTTAGAGAACAGACTATCGACATCGAACGCTTGTTCATGATATTTGAAACTGTATGCATATATATACGTATACGTTTATGATATAGTGATGAGTTCTGACAAAAACTAAATTCCTTCATGGTTATATCTTGCCATACGTTTATATTGGTTTGTAAGGTGATTACTCAAAATCGCCGTTATTTGAAAATCCTGTTTGTGAGATGTAGATTCATTTCAATACAGAAATTTCGTCTATATATTTCACAAGTGTATAACACGGAGAAGCTCTGAAGGTTCATTACTCCCATTCTGTTTGGGTGTGAACCATCGATGTTTACAGCAATATCAAGGAATAAGGTGATGATGGTAGAAAGAACTATGGGCGTCATGTGGCAAATATTACATGCATATCGGACAATGAGTTGTCAATCTGTATGAAAAGTTTTCCAACACAACCATATTATTGAGAAGGAATGTTTACATGCTATACTCTCGTACTAGTATTACAGGGTTCTTGTGGCGTTCACCTTAGACACACATCGTTATAACGATGTTTAAAAAAAGACAGAACCAATTTAATGTCATATTTCCCTATTTTTTAAATATAACTAAAATTCTTTTATCTGACAAGAATATCCCTATTTAGAGAACAAGTAATTTATTCTTTTTTCGGTTATTGAATACCAAGAAAGAAAATAAATCCCGAAATTAATTTGAAACTTTGATACTCAAAAGTTTTCCAGCAAAATATTCACATCCCCTGGGGATAATTAGTGTTTGTCCAGTGGTATATATAACAATTGTGATGACGAATTCCTTCCTTTGTTTGAGAACAATCTTATTGAAATATAAATCTGTGATTTTCCTAGGTCCACAGCTTCAATGAACCAAAGCAAAAGTTATACATCGACCTGTATTTAAATCAAATTGGTTCTCTTCTTCTTTTGGTATACAACTGTAGTCTATCGACATTCGATGATTACATACTGTTGGCATACGTTGGCTAGTCTATATTTACAACACTTTTACCCCTATTTATTCAAAATATATGTTTTTTTCTTATGTTCAATGTATACACGTATATATTTTAAATTGCGCTATAGTTCCGTAACTTTATATCCAGTCGTATAAACGAATCGTCGGCAAGTGCGTACATTTTTTTAAATCAATATTTCTGGTCTGTTCCAATCTGTCCTTCACTATTGACAATGACTATATATTACATTTTCCCAAATTCACCCTTGGAAAAAATATTTAAATAGATTTTAATTTCATCAAATCTTATTTTTTGGGTATTATTTATATATTATGAATTATATTCTTTACACCAGAAATGTTATTTATAAACAAGCGTATGAGTTTAGTAATGACAAGTAAGATAGAGTTGTATATTATACATCTGATAGTTCAAAATGGAAAGTTATAAGTTATAAGTTATCAGCCGTGTACACTGATCAATACCTGCAGAAGTGAAACGATGCATGAACTTGCAAGCCCGACAGGAAATCGCTTGAATACCTGGACGTGTCACCTCACACCCCTCACAATACCTTTGGAAGTAATACCTTTAGCCATGCTGGTGATCAGATAAGGGAAGATAAAAATATATTTGAAAAAAGTTTATTACTTTAAAGAATTATGAACAAATTAGATTTTCGAAAACAATTTTCACGGAACACTTATTTATGATTTCAACTTTGACTTTTCACCTAATTCCAATATCAACAGTTTAAAAACAACAGACCATGGTAATTTAAAAAAAGTAAGAATATTTTCCGTATCAAGTTAGTTAGTCGTATTAAACAACCGTACGATTGACAAGATATCGACACGCAATTGCGACTACATCGGTTACTGTAGTTTTGTTTCTTTGTGGTTTATAGACATATCGTTTTTATTCATCGGGAAAGAAGACAAGATGGCGTATCTCGGAGAATTGATACTCTAAATTTAAAATCGATGGTGATCGCTTATCTAGCGGAATAAAACTTTAATATATATGAATTTGAACATTTTTATACAGAATGAACATAATATCAATTTTTGATTTTTTTGCGAAGTTTCCCTTTAAGTGTGTATTAATATAGTACATAATAGTATAGAATGTGAAAGCGATTCCTTTGATATAAAATTTGCAGCAATATTCCAGTATAAAATGTCTGTCTATCAGTAAGATTAAGATTAAGTGTGTTAGATTCGAAGTGATCAGACTACCGCTAGGCCATTTCAACTCAAAATATATAAAATATCGTTGCATCGGTAAAACTTTGAATCATTTTTGACAAAACTATTAGAATTTAAGACTGCTCTGCTTTTACAATAACTGTTTACTTGTTATCATTTCAATGAATATCGAGTAATATTTGTCGATGGACGGTTGTTGAGTTAATGCACGGTATTGTGATTTTTTTCACAATTGAATTTATAGAACCTTTTGTTAAGATTCATTGTCATATGTATCAAATCAAAATAGATTTCTATTACCAGTTCCTTGGCGTTGCAACACCACTGCATGGTCATCCAATCAAAAAAGGAAAGTTATAATATTTATTTTATTAATAATATAATCTTTTATTCGTAAGCAATACAACTTACAGAAAACAATTATTACAAATATTCAATTACATCAGTGAAACATATTTACATTTAAACAATTAGTCAAATAATCATATAAGTATAGGTATACCATTATAACAGTACAGCAGAATAGGATCAAATGGATTTTTAGCATTAATGAATGAATTTAATTTCGTACCTTCTCAGTCAGAAATAAAAACTTCCCTTTAATTGGTTAGTTCCTTTACATTATGAACAGATACTGGTGAGAACCCAACCACTTTAAAAGGGGGTCCCAACCGAGCATAAAAAAGGGGCGAGTTCCAACTGTATATATATGCCCCCTTTCAAATGCATTGATCGTCTAAAAAGTTTAAGATTCGACGGTTTTCTCCAACAATATGGTTTGATAAACTTCTTTCGAAGTTCATTATACTTTTCACATACTAAAATAAAATGATATTCATCTTCAATTACTTGTTTATCACACCATATTACAAAATCCCGGATATCTCTCAATATTATAAAATCGACAAGTTTCTATATTCAAACAGTGAACAGACTGATTTATGCGGTATTTACAAATAAATGGTTTTATAAATATAATTTACAGCATGATCTAATACATCTATGCAACATACATTTAGGCGAGTCTTCAAAAAAATAGTTCATTTCACTATTAAGGCAGCAACCATTTGATTTTTTTTTGGGGGGGGGATTTTTTTTCCAAACATTTTTTTGGCGACAAATTTTTTTTCTTTCAATATTAGCATTACATATAGTGTCAGCTGAGGGTAAAACAAACATTTTTTTTCTCAGAGTCAAAAACAAATTATTTTTTTTCCAAAACTCGAAACAAACTTTTTTTTCCAAAAAAAAACATAGCCCCCCCCCCCCCCCCCCTTTCCACCCCCAGAAAATCAAATGGTTGCTGCCTAAAGCTACCGTTTAATCTATCTTTGAATTCAATTAAAAACAAGTTCACATTTTTTTTTAACCCTAATGTAACCGTATGTTAAAGCGTTGTCATCCGTATCAATAAATTGTTTATCAAAATTGAAGTGCATGAGTATTATTAACGTCTGGGATGAGTGTGAGATTTCTCTGTTGATGGGAATAAACAAAATTTAGCTGAATTTGTATTATTCAAATTAATGAAAAGGCAAGCTAGTGTGTGTTTAAAATGATATTGTTGGAATGGATTTATAACATTAAAAATGTGTGTAACCGATTTTAGGTTGACTTGGACTGCGAATTTGAAAATAATCTATTTGTGAAATCACATTCTTTAAGATGACATATTTTGTAAGTACGTTAACCTTTTATTCTAATTATAGTATCTTTGAAATGCATTTTATAGCTGACTATGCGGTATGTGCTTTGCTCATTGTTGACGGCCGTACGGTGACATATAGTTGTTAATGTCTGTGTAATTTTGGTCTCTTGTGGACAGTTGTCTCATTCGCAATCATACCACATCTTCTCTTGTATATTTATATAGCTGTTTCTTACAACTGTCATGTGTACATGTTCCAGGCTCGTGCCGCTGAAAGAGGTCCCTTTTCAAGTTTAAAAATAGGTGAATAGGTCGGGAAAACTATCAGAAATATATATGATAAAAAAAACAGTAAAGTTCCCACTACTTTTTTGGTAAACTTTCTTGCTATTCCCGAATGTGTTTTTGTGATTTATGCAATTTTATTCATGGACTAGCTAGCATAAAGAATTACATGTACTTTAAATGTATAAAATAATTTTTTTCTACAATGATATATAATTAGGAATGGAAATTAAAAGCCTAATTCAAAAACATAAAAAGGATTTTTTTATTTGTATCTTTAAATATTCTCGAAAATAACTGCGTTTGAAAGCTTCTTTTAATATAATTTACACGTATATCGAAATGTGTTCATACCAATTGTCCCGCTTAATACCGAACCCGCGTAACCTTAAAAATTAAGACATTACACAATCAAAACATTACAATTTTGTTTATTACAGATATATTTTATCATATCCACGGTTGAATGCACAATATCCCCACCAAGAGAACCGTCTACGGTTAGAGGTGGGACGACAGCCTAGATGTCGTGTGCAAAAATAATAATCACTTGGTACGGTTTCAGCTTGCGTATTGTAATTTTAAATAGTATAGATCGATTCGTGTTTTAAAATCAAACAAACGCTACTGCTTGCACTGATGATCAAAAATTACTTTTATATATATATATATATAAAAACAATGTATTTGTTACATGTTATTGGTATTAAATTGTATATTTTGAAGATCATATTCCGTAATGTTATGCCCTGAATTCTATTCGATGTCTATAAAGCAAATAAAATCTATTTGTACTCGTAACAAGAAGGAGAAAAGATTGGGCTGCCTCTCTTCAATTTTGTCCAGTTACCAAAGTAAAATCAAAATTAAATTCTCCGACAATGCACATGTTGATATATTGTATATGTCATTCCAACACTTACACTTGTTCTTTTATTTGTGTGGCAAATTTAATGACCATTTTAATTCAAAGCTTGGATTTGCATCCTTCATTCTCCAGTACGTTTGAATTTCTACATACATCCAGTCAGTAATTAAAGTTGTGTGTTAAACGTCAATACGAAAGCAAACAATCCATAGTAAAAAAAGATATTTAGAGGGCACATATGAATCTTTCGTCTGACAGCACGTATACACCACAGTTATCGTAAATTATATAAACATATAAAAAAAAATCGTTTTTTTTTTTTTTTTAAGACAAAAAAGAGAAAAGAACTGATAAGTGCGGGTAATCCATGCGCCTTGCCTCCTTCATGTTTCGATATCTTAAACATTAATTATTCTTTTATCTATTATAACACGTGAAAACTACACCGGTGAGTTCCATACATGTCATAAACTTACAGCTGGTCCTGAACATGCATGAAGTATTTGCCACTGGACTTTAAACAACAATAAATCACACTACAACTTATAGTATATATAGTTGTGAAATACAAAATGTATATTATAATGATACATTTAGATGAATAAACAGAATACAAATACACACTACTTTATATAACTGACACAATTTAAAGGAATACTCTCTAAACTATGTAGAGAAGCGAAACGTTTCTTTTGAATACTAAACAAACTTCCTAACAGTACATGTTTTTTTAATGGTTTTACATGCGGCGCTCAAATATTTTGCATGGTCTTTTGGTATATGATATTGTAAGAACCTTTAACGTTTAATAGATTCACATTCGTTACTTTGCTCAATATAAAAAAAAAACATAAGCATTAATTTATATTAAAAACTGAAGGTCAGACATCACTAATACGTGTTCATTCATTCTTTATTAATGTTTAGACCTTTTTATCAAGAATGATGATGAGAGTAATTGTAAAATATAATAGGCATGTACTTTCTTACGTTATGGATCATTGATTTTGTTACCTGTTGACCCGGTTGATTACTAGCACGTGCCATTGAACTCGACCGTTTTAACTAAAACAGATTTTATTTCAAATCAACGCCATATATATATATATATATACAAAGTACTATATACATATTATATGGATAAGAAAATAAATATTATAAGGATATATTGTTTGAATGAAAAATTTTATACGGTGATATTTTAACACCGTCCCGACAGAGACTGAATGCAGTATATGATCAGGTTTCGGGATCCGGGAAGTCTTTTTTCGAATTTCCGAATGTCGGGAATATTTTTTACCAACTTTAATAGAGTAACTCGCACGAAAAAAAAAATAAACATACCAAAAAAGCAACAGCTTCAACGGTAAACTAGGACATATATCAACAGAAAACGAATTAAAGAAACTGTCATGCATAAAACAAAAATATGCATGACTGTGTTAATTTGCCTCCGCTGCATTTCTGTGGATTGTCTCATTGGCAATCATACCACATCTCCTTAACTTTTTTAGGTTACGTTTAGGATTTTCCGTTACTAATCTTCAAATACAAAAAAACATTTTTACCGGTGTTCACAACATTTCAAGGTTAAATTTATGGCATACATTCTGGTGTGTATACAATTAACGTACGTCCTTGCATTTAACTATCAATATATATTTATATAAACTAACATTTATTAAAAAATAAACAACATATATATATAGAAGAATAATTTATTAGTTTTTAACAAAACAAGAAAAGAAATAAAGAATTAACACAAGATTTAATCTTTTTTTTTTTTAATTAATCAAAATATACTTCAAATTCTAATAATAAAATACATATATACATGTATTAATCTAAAATGCATTATCGAGTAGAAGGGGCGCAACTCGTGGTATCAAACCGGTATACTGAACGGATCAAAACAGGGTCTGAAAATTTTGAACGTTCTTTTGTATCCATGGTCTGTTTTGGTCTGACACGGTCTTAACGCGTCTAAACAACCCGCTAGACGATTCAGTCTTTTCCGTCTTGACACGCCTTAACGAACTGATTTACCTGATGAGGCTATCGATCTGAACGGCGACTTAACTATCTGAAATATCTTGACGATTTTTTCTAGCGGTAAATCCAGTCAATCAAGATGTGATCAGACCAAAATGACCGTTTCAGACTGAAATCGTGCTACTAGTGCAATTTTATTTCATAGTTGGATATTTTCACACCTTATTGAACTATCCGTTTTTAATAGCGTGGTCATATATCAAATATATTTGATACAAACTTATCGTTAAAGATGGAAGATTTAATAAGATAGATCCGTTGAGAGTTAAATGAGGACAACCATAAATTATGATTATCTTTAAGAGTCACATTAAATTTTTATCGTTTTTTTCTTCACAACTGCTGTTTTAATTATGGTTATCATCATACGAATCATTTTTTTGAAAGATTGGAACTATTCTTCCAAGTCTTTCCTAAGGCACCGACCTCCCAAACAAGAAGTACAAATGAGCACAGGTTAGCTACTACATTTACAAAATGTAAACACACTAAAATAAAGTTCCCATATGATGTCTGGGTACATATGCACATATAAACTGTGAAAAGTTTGTGTTATTTATATCTTTGGAGCAGTTCATTGAAGTATGTATGTCTTTAAGTATGTTAATTTGCAGGCTTGTCTGTCATTTTAATTAGGTAAGAGTAATGATACAATACCAGTTTGATTGAGAACTGTCATGCTCACTAAACAATTAGAGAAAAGGTGGGGCTTAATTACAATGTCCCACCTCATTTAATGCCAATCATATTAACCAGATTATTTATCATCCTCAGTCTGACGTAATTAAACAGACCCTTCATTATACATCTCAATACACAAACACTTAACCTCATTATTGAATACACAAATGTATATATACAGAAATGGTAGATTTATTCATTGCCGATTAAATCTTTTGATCTACACTACATAAAGTGATTCTATAAATTATGTCTGTTTGGACGAATCCCAAAATTGGTGACATGAAAGATCTTTAGATTTTATAGTTACAAAATTGGGGAAAAAAAATATGCAACTATAAAATCTAAAGATCTTTCATGTCACCAATTTTTGGAGTCGTCCAAATAGGCTTTAGCATGTTACTATTTACCAAAATATACATATTTTTCACATCTTAAGTTTTCGAGTACATCAGTCTGCTCTTGTCAAGTGAACTTTCAATATAAAAATATTGTCTTTATGTGAATATATTTATTTAACAGTTTTTTCAAAAATTAAAGATAAGTATTTTTATAAAACAGGTTATCCGTTAAAAGATTTTTACTAATTTTTTTTATACAATTTTATACAAAAATAGTCTCGATTTCTGTTTATGTATTTGCTGTCTTCTTGATCTATCTAATTCAATGTGCATCGAGATAAGGTCTGTTTGAATTTTTTAGTAACTTAATTTCAAACGTGCTGCATATCAATCAATCCCTTTGGATTTTCTTCCCCTTACTTCTCTGATCTAGCTGCATACATATACAAATAATTGTCATGTTCCAGAGATGTATACAGCCAACAGCAAAATAAATTGAAGTTGGTACTCCAGGAATTTATTCGCAAAGCAACATTTTAAACCAATTTAGCACACAGTTCCTATAGCCTGCTGTATATCGTACTCATCGTTGTTATTTTCGTAGGGAAATGATAACATTATATGAAAATTTTGTTTTCATTTCAATTTTTCTGTTAAGTGTTACTATTTACCAGAAGTTAATTAATAGAGTCTTTGATAAGAAGGAACACACACTTAAAAAATCAAGTTTTTAGACTTTACAGGGAAGGTATTTAAAATTTGTCACAAGAATTCCCACTGTATCTGCACATACATATTATGTACAGAATACATATAATTAAGGAACAACCTTAAAGGTTTTCAAATTTCTCGGGATAAGTGAAAGTCATTCCCGGGCAACAGTAAACAGAAGATTATATTATAGTGTACTTGTCTAATTGGTATGTATACATAAAAGTTGAAAACATTAAATAAAAATACCGAGCTAACCCGTAAATGATAGTAGATTCCCTTCCAAACTAGAATAGCTAAATTCAATAATATTGGCCAATCAGAATACGCACATTTGAAAGAACAATCATATGAGCCGGGCGCGAGATCATCTTACATATACAGTGATATACAACCTTTGATTTTTAAATCTCAAACAAATGTGAAATAAATAAAATTAACACATTTGATGAGCTCATTCATGATCGAGCGATCATTTATTTGAAGTTTTTTTTTTTTTTTTTTTTTAAATATATTTCAGTATTTTGTATTTTGTAACGCCATATTATGCATTTCAAAACCAAATCTGTATCGAACTGGAACAGATATTATGCCTTTGTAATAACAAAGTATCCAGGGGAACTACTGTTAGGCGGAACAAATATACGTTGACACAGGGTTTGACATGCCCTTTTGGTAAGGGGTATTATGTTTTACTTCTCCAGATTGATTGATTGATTTTTAATGCCACTTTAAGTATTATTCCGTGGCGGTCTTTTTTTTATTGGTGGAGGAAATCGGAATGCAAATAGAAACCACAGACCTTCTGTCATGAATAGAACCTATTTCATGCAAGATTAATAAATAAACTGTACCAGTGTAAGGGTCTTACATGTACAAAATCTTTGGTACAGTCTCAAAATTACTTTTGTAGGAAAATTGAATCAAGTGAATCTCCTAAAATCCGAAAGAATTTGTTTCATTTTCTAGATCTGTTTTGAAAGCACAACCATATGCTTCCAAATAAGGGGACGACCATGTGATATTCAAAAGTGGGTACAGGGAGTGGTAAGAACTGAAAATATAGCGCCAAGCGAAGCTAAACAATCATATGAATCATAAAAAAACATGATATAAATATTTTATCAAAGGGGACGAATGTCCTTTACCCTCTTTGTAATTCGCGACTGAAAAAATGTTAATTCCTTCTAGAAAATTACACATTTTTGATGCAGACAACAGACTTCTGTCTTGTGATCAGATGTTGAATAATATAAGAAATATGCAACATAAAATTCAAGCAAAAAATAACCCTACAAAAAAAGCTTCGGATAAGTGGTTGTATGTATTGATTAGTTTAGGAGTGAACGCTATACTACTATTTTAACAAGAGAGCATACGGCAGTAAGATAATTTATTCAATCATTACGCATTAAAATATCCAAACATGTGCTTGAATATGTTTTGCAGCTGTGAACAACCTTTACGATGGTAGTTTCTCCCGATGTACAACAGACTATAAAGCAGTCCTGGACATTTTATTCTCAAAGGAAAAAACGTCATTGTTGCAATGTGCTGCCCTGTGTGATAAGCTACTCTCATGCATTGGACTCAACTATCATAATCAAAGGTAGGTTATGTTCTTCTTCATTGTCGTTCCTCCAAATTATCTGAACAATTAAAAAAAATACTGATATTAGGTTCTTTAGACAGATATATCGCTTGCAATACCAAAATCCGAAAAAGTGGTGACATAAACCACTCTTCTTTACTTTGAAGAGACCGGATGATATGACCAGAAAGAAAACGCTGCATGGTGTTTGTGTAGATACCTGACACACGCCTTGAGTTTCCTGATAATATTGTGAAGTAGTATACAGAAGACAATTTACTCTACTTCTGCCACTTGTATACTTTTGTTACATTTCCTTAGCTCAGCTATTTTGGGTTCTTTATTAATCGCCAGGTACATTTTTTTTGTTAATGGATATAGCTGAATGACTCATGTTAATGTTACATCAAAATAAACATATGCTGACGGACGTTAAAATTGTAACATACATTTTGGCGCCTTATTTTTACCAATTCATGATTGATCCTCACACACTACTTTTTATGTTTACAATACTTCTTTCTGTTTAGAAAAACCTGACTTACCCAAGATTATTGAACATAAAAGATTATTGAATTCGCACAAACTTGTTAAATTAACATTTGAAACCCATAAAGATTTTTTTTAAAGTTTTTGTTTCTTCGTGAAACAATTCTCGCAATCCATACCCACACTTAAATCAGTTAACAAATGTTGCTTTTCCATATTGCCGACAAAGAGTAATGGAAATCTAAATCAGGACATGTGAATATTGCAGGTAGACATACGTGAACGTGCTGTTGATACACAATTTCATGTCAGAAACTCCTCTCACTGTCCTTACATTAACGGTACAGGCAGACAGGATTTATTGATAACTTCCCATGACAACGACAAGTCAATAAGGTTTGATTACGCAACGTCACTTGCGATACATGTTAACGGCCACATCATCATTTGCTAAATAAGTCATCGAATGCCATGGCAGACATATTGCCGCTATTAATGTTTCCAACATACTGAAATAACAAAGAATCTCTTGCATAAAAATATTTAAAGCCCTGAAGTTTAAACTGCATAGTTGACAAAAATACCGTAATGGATGGGACAGAGGCCAAATTCGATGGTACAAAACAGAACTCCAAACATGCCCAATAGAACTGGTTTACCTTTCTGTCAATCAATTGAGCGTTGGTTAGAGGAAGTCACTGCCTTCGACGGTGACATATCCTTAAGTTAGGGTTCAGTGCATACCACTTGATTTGAACCTAAGACATGACGTAATCAATTACATTTTTTAATTTCAAACTTTTAGTATACAATGAAGTTATGTATGAAATTTATGTTTAAGCATTTAATTTACAAGAATTGCATATTGAGACACAAGAACCAAAATGAATAATCTAGTGTTGCGTTTTTAAGGTCCGTCAATATATTTAAAAGTTTGTATGTAGAATTTGTGAAAACTACAAAATGAAATAACCACGAAAACACAATTTTTCCTAAATTGGTACCAGCGAAAATAAATAAATCCACATAATCAATATGAAAAAGTGACTTTTTTGACATATTCCACTGTCATCCAGGAAGGCCTAAATGGGGTTAACAGAAAAAAGATCAAGAAAAAAAAATGGGAAAAAATAAAAGTTGAGATTAATGAAATGCTTTATATAAAGAATAAAGAAAAATGAGCAAACATGATAGAGAAAAATAGGCAAAGCTGATAGTAGTAAAAAAGAATAGAGAAAAATAGGCAAACATTATAGTAGTAATCATGAAAAGAGAAAAATAGGCAAACATATAGTTGTCTCATTGGCAATCATACCTTATCTCCTTATTTTTTTTTATAATGATAGTAGTAATAAAGAATAGAGAAAAATAGGCAAACATTATAGAAGTAACAAAGAATAGAGAAAAATAGGCAAACATTATAGAAGTAACAAAGAATAGAGAAATATTGGCTAAAAATGATGATATTAATAAAAAAATAGAGAAAAATGGCATAAAAATTAATAATACAGAAAAGAAGTAGCCTTTCCCAACCCAGACCCTCATAATGCATCTTGAAACACCAGATGATTTAAGTCTTTTATATCTAGAACAATAGAGAAAAAAAACATCAGTATAAAACTTATATTATTTTGATGTAAACACTTTTTAAAAATGTATCTACTAAAAACACGTCTGAATTTCAAATAAAAGAGGACGACACATCTTTGTCAAATTGTGGAATATCCTTTACGTCATTTCAGTTTTGGAAGAAACGATTATGCAATAAGATATCTTAAAGAAAGAGTGAAGACGTAAAGCTTAATTCTATATATAAAAAAAACTACCTCAAGAGTATTTATGATTTAATTTATTTGTTTCAGCTGTGAACTAGTAGTATTAAGCCCTGGTGTTGTAACACAGATCCCAAAAAAACAAGAAGACGGTTGGAAATTTTATTCAAAATGGTACAGATACAAAGGTGCATGTCTTTGGTGTTACTTCTGATGGTGTTCGTCTTCATCTAAGAGTTTGGTGTTACTTTTGATAAATGGATGTTACTTTATTCGATTATGTGTTACTTCAGTCGACTTGATGTCACTTCTAAATGATGAATGTTACTTCTGACGGGCTGGTGCTACTTCAGAAGACTGAGTGTTTGACTTGTGTTTTTTTTTTATTAAATGTTACTCCTGGTCTTGTGGTGTTACTTTTGTTGATTGGACCATTGAAGTTACAACTAAATTGTTTATTGAATGGTGCATTTCTAATCATACCTACAAAAATGGTGACAGTTTGATGACGTAGACCTTATTAAGCAGCAATTAAAATATCTACGTTCAGGAAAGATGCGACCAATCAAGGTGTCTCTTTAAATTGTTTCTATTTTAATTAAAATAACTAAAAAAGAATTATTATAATCACATATTATTTAACTGGTAAAATATTGGAACAAAATATCCTGTGTCGATATAAAAATACCAATTAAAATAAAAAATAAAAACAAACTGAACCTTAAAGAATTGTCGAGGTGTGTAAAATGCAGACTAAAGAAACTACAAAGAAATATATTTTTGTTTAATTAACACTTAAGTTATTTAATATTTTTAACGTTCTGTTGACGATGCTTAAAAATATAATTAAATGCTTGGGCTTAATGACCTTGATGTCGTATAACACACAAAAGATTCATATGAAAATTACGACGGAATTTAAAGGCACATTTTAGGAGTGTTAAATGAAGAAATTCGATGTCATATCGAAACATTTCATTAATGAATATGCGTTTGAGTCCTTAAAAAAAAGATATGAAACAATTTGCGGACAATGAGTCATCTTCTTTAAAGTTGAGACGATAACTCTCTTATTATTTAAAACTTATGGTTAATGAAATTAAAAACATGAGGTTTGATATATTCCTCGATGTTTGGCATTGAAAACTATTACAAGTTACTACCTGTATGTGGTTTGCAAGAATATATTAACAATTGTCCAAAGACATTTAGTAACAGGAAGATTGGTATTATCTATTTATGGTTATTTTATAAAATTAGAGATGCGTATGTTTTCTTAAGGAAAGTGTGTGAAAAATTATAGTTATTAATGGAAAAGTCAATTCTTTTGTTTTTGGTATGTAAAACAACTCACCTCCCACCAAAATAAGATCAGATTAAAAGTTGAAGTAACTGGTGCACAACTCTATGTTCCACCTAAACATGCTAAAGAAGAAACGGTGTAAGTTTCATGGAATTCCGTCAATTTGATTTCAAGGAGTCGAGACAATCTGCATTCATAAGCGATTCTATGGGGTCTAGTTGACAGAAGTGTAACTATTTTTCTTAAAATGAATATCCGTATTCAACGAACATGTTATTGCAAAAACAGGACTTTTATATTGCGTACTGGACATGAACAATACTGAATTGGCACTGTTATTCCTGCTTCCCTATGTCTGTCACACTATCGTATAAAACAACAAATCAACAACTTCAGTATATTTTGGCTGATTCACAATAGTACAAGTTATGAAATGAAAAAAAGTGAGGTTTGTTCTTAAACTGATTTAAGCATAAAGTTGAGGTTTCGAACTGTTTCTACTCTCTGTTTTGAGTTTGTTGCCTGGGGTATAAACAAGATTGAGATCAAGCACATCTTGAATATGTTGGCATTTACAAAACCATATAAACCAGTGTAATTGGTTATCAAAAACGGTCTTAGTTCGGAATTAACAAATAAGAACATAGCTAAGTGTTTTGAACTATTTTCAAACTGTCTACAAATGCAAATAATCATGATTCATTTTATTAAACTTCTTCAAAACAAACTTTGTTTTCACATGTACATTTCGACTTCAGCCAAGAAGCTACCTCAAAGTATCACCTTAGAATGGAACAAACAGTGGTTGCTTCCTATTTAGAATGTTGTACAGCCAGTCTAATTTAAATATAGATCTCTTGTTTCGTTATCCTCATATGCTTATATTATATAAGTACACGAGTTAACATGGTTAAGATAGATCTGAAGTTTAATCAGATTGCATGAAGTAATGTTATTTATTGGAAGAGAGGAGATGGGAGAGAGAGAAATAATTTCTTAAACAAGAAAATTACACCCCATATAGAACAGCAGCATATAAAAAAATAGGTAAAAATCATGGTTCTTTATAACAGTTGTATCTGATCTTTTTTTTCCTAACAGGGAGTTATTTTCACGATTGCATTTCTGTTTTTGAAGAAAGCAACTTGTCCTTACCTGGGACATAATATATTGACGGGACTTGACACTTGACAATCGTATCGATTACCTTATCCGGTCAGTTCTAATTACTGATATGGAACGGAAACGGAGATATGTCAAAGTACGTACTCGCTATTATTGACGATAGCATACGGCTCTATTCAAAATTCAAAACGGAAAGTCCCTTATCAATTGGCAAAATCAAAAGCTCAAACACATCAAACGAATGGAAAACAACTGTCATATTCCTGACTTGGTACAGGCATTTCCATATGTAGAAAATGGTGTATTAAGCCTGGTTTTATAGCTAGCTAAACCTCTCATTTGTATGACAGTCGCATAAAATTCCATTATATTGACAACAATGTGTCAGGAAAACAAACAGATATTAAAGGTAAAAATTCGGCTGGACTTTCTGTCCAGCAATTTGTATTTTATTTTGTTGTTTGTTGCAAGAATTCTTTTCTTTTGTAAAACTTATGTTCATTGAGGAAACAAGTTAAGCTAAATATAAGCTAGCCCCTCTTAATAAAACCTTATTATTTATACAATACAAATTTGAAGATTTATTTATATTTTATTTCACATTGGGAATTTTAATTGTTCTCAAAGAGTTTGAACTCCTGTGCTGTAGTAACCATTCAACTTCCCGTGTAAAAGGTGTCAATTAAAACTCATTAAAACATGCTGTGATTTACCTGGTAATCAAATAATTCACACCTAATATACATTTCATACGGTGAAAATGGGCGATATCTTTTTGCGCCAAAAATGTAAACAATTGCATCACAACTTATTTACATCAATGCTACTTCTGTGCCACTTCATTTCATAAACTATAAAAAAAAAAACCAAAAAAAAACCAAACAAACAAACATCTAATTGCGCCAGTTTTATGAATTTATTTATTTTTACTGTACACAGAAATTTCAAATTGGCCTCACATCCAAATAGAATGATCCCGCTTTCTGAATCATTACACAGCACAAAGTCATCATCTTTGTTTTTTACAACACCAATATCATCAAGAATTCTGTGAAATTCGGCTTGATTTTTTGGTTGACCTGGATGCAGTTTCCTTTTTTCTCTGTACATGGATTAACGAACATATTTCAAAGCTTTCTTTCCTAAATGTTCTTGGTCAATTTTGAAGAGCTCTGAAATAGTTATGTTAGAAGGTGGCTCAGATAACATATCAGTTGCTTTTCGTTTGCATGCTGTTCTCAAAGACTGTTTTTTTTCTAGTTTCTGAGTATTAGTTTCATGTATATGATCTAGTACCCCACTCAAAATAATTGTACACGATTCACCTGTAAATAGCCTAGCACAATACGACTTAATTGTACATCTCCATCTAATTTCTCCATTTTTCTTAACAAATGCTTTACGGAATTTGTATTCTTCGACAACGATGACAGGTTTTCCTCTAGCAGACTATTTTCTTGGACGATATATCAGACATCTTTACATGTGAAAAAACTATTCTGAACAATTTATATATATTGGTAAGTTTTTGAATTTTCATGAGTGTTCAGTTCAATCTAAAGTGGATATGTTGATTATTGTATATGTTACATGTATGCTATAGGTATGAAATACAGGTAAATGTGACGCAATTTGATCCAATTTATTGTCGCAATTAATACCATCAGAAAAATAGAGAGAGGCGCAATTGATACCTTTCAAAAGTATAGATGTGTCAATGACAAAATGGACGTGCATAATTTTCCTCGTCCGAAATCATCGAGAATATAGTGAATAACATAGATTATATCGAATTTATAGATGTATGTATTTATGTGGTGTTACATTGGGTTCCTATATCCACCTTCAAGCCCCATTCTTACAGTTAAATGAAGTTTAATGAAGTTCACCCGTCCTGCATTCTTTTTTTTTTTTAATTAATCAAAGTTTTATTGCACTTTTGCTGTTAACAATTTACTCAATCTACAGCTTCAATTAAGTATCCCTTAAATTAGTCATTGAATATTTAGGGAAAAATATTCAATAAGTATATCTATAAAGTTAGTTGTATTTATTACATACATAATAGCAGTTCTACATAGTATAATTTCATACCGGAATACGGTACGTTTCTTAACCTAAACTGTATATGATTTATTTATTGAATCTTCACTGAACCGTAAAATTGATGATGATCTTTGATACTGACAGCATGACTTTTCAGCCGACAGTAGAATTTCGAAATTTTTTGTTAGTTTACTCCGTGTAATTATGAAAAGGAGTCTTAAATGATTAGGTAAGACCGTTGTTTTTTCCACACATTATTTGAACAACATATTTTTTTCAGTAAATGGTATTTTTTGCGATCAAACCAAAGATCAAGAGAAAAGATCGAAAGTACACGTGGTATAATTAACGATACATGAATGCAGTATCCAAGCATTGTATTGTGTAAACTAATAACAGTATTAATTCAGTGTAGCTATAATAGATATGATAAATTATATATAAACATAATAAAAGAGTAGAATAGCGAATTTCATTTGATGCATAAATTGTATCACCTGACCGACACATGCATGTCATGTGCAGTCATGAACTAACTAGGTCACAGCTTGAATTCATTCACAATTATAGAAATTCGATATATTCCAAAGTTTTAAGTATGATTCTCTTATTTTTTTTTCCTCTAATTTTATTTATGTTAATTATGTCCTTGATTTCATTTTGGAATATTTTAAAAATATCAATGACCTTGTCTTTCTTGTCAGACATGTAATATGCTTTATAAATTGAAAAGTAAATTATAGTTAATAAATAGTTCATATCAAAATAATCTTCATCTTCAATTTTATAGCCAGTTACTAAACTTTCAAGACTGAATATATGCTTTTCAACTTTTAATAATGCTAAAAGCTGTTCAACTTTGTGCCAATACTGAACATTATATGAACAGGAAAAAAAGAAGTGTTCATAATCATCATGTTGTTTACAATGGAAGCACAAACTACTCGGTTCTATTTTCCATTTATAAAGTAATTCATTACAGGCTAATATATAATGCATCATTTTCCATTTAAACATTTTAAATTTGTTGTTTTCAAGGTAGTTAAAAATAAAGTTGAATGTGGATTTAAATTTTGTTGACATTTTTTTATGCAGAATTCTTTCCCATATTAAAATTCCTGTTGGTTTATCATTTGTAAATTGACTTTGTAGGGACGTGTATATTTCTTTGTTGCTCGAGTCTGGTGAAATTTCATGTTTTAGTAGGATATTTAAGTTTACTGATTTCTTTATATTGACATCAGTTTTATAAGAGCTTTCTTGTTTTAAAATATTTTGCCAGTGCTTTGGTATAGCATTTTTAACTAAAGAAAATTCTCTAATCCAATCTTGTTTATTCTTAAGATTTTTTAATACAGTTTTTGATGAGATGTGTCCGTTTTCGTCTATTATATTATTGATGTACAAAATATTACTGCTAATCCAATTTTTAAAAAACAGACATTTCCCATTTTCTTTGATAAGATTATTTCCCCATATAATTTGTTTTCTAACTTCAAGAAAGTTTTTAGGGGTGATAGTTTGACCTCCTTTTACTTCTACCCAAGTTTTAATTAATTGTTTATAGAATTCTGGCAAGGATTTATACTCTATTTTATTAAGCAAATTTACATTTGTTAATAACAATTCATTCTGAATAAAAGAAAATCTTTCCCAAATTTATTAAGATAAAATCTTGGAATAATTTTCCAGTTATCATTTTCGTTTTTTATTAGTTTTGAAACCCATCTAATTTGCAAGGATTTTATATAGGAGTCTAAATCAATCATTTTTAATCCTCCGTCAAGGTATGGCTTACATAATATAGAGCGTTTAATTCTGTCTTTTTTTCCGCTCCATATAAAATTATATATTAAATTTTTGAACTTTTGTTTTATTTCATGTGTTATTATCATACATGATGCTGTGTATGTTAGGTTTGGTAAAATTAGTGACTTTACTACAGTAATTTTTCCTATTAATGTTAAGTTTCGTTTGTTCCATCCTTGAATCAATTTTTCACATTTATCTATTTGTTTCTCTGTGTTTAATTTTTGACATTCTTGATAATTGTATCCAAAGTATATTCCTAGACTTTTAATGTGGTCTTGTTTCCAGTTTATATTTTCAAATTTATCTTTTGACTTTTTAAATTTGCCAAGCCATAAGCCTTCTGTTTTGTTTCTATTCAGTTTGAGCCCAGAAAGGCTTCCAAAAGTTTCAATGATATTAAGGGCAATACTTATATCTTTGCGTGTTTTTAAAAACAATTGAGTGTCATCTGCCAGTTGACATATTTTTAGTGAGCAGGATTTTCCATCTAATTTGATTTCAAATCCTTTTAATTCTTTATTTTCTCTTAATTTTATTGCCATTATTTCAACACACAATACAAAAATTAACGAGGATAACGGACATCCTTGTCTAATCCCACGAAATGTATTGAAGGGGGCAGACACCCATCCATTATTTAAAATACATCCTTTTATTTCTGTATACATAGTTTCAACCCATTTTATGAATTCTTTTTTAAAACCAAATTTTTTTAAAGATTCAAACATAAAGCACCACTCAAGTGAGTCGAAAGCTTTAGTAAAGTCTAAAAATAAAATTGCACCATCTACATTAAATTTTTCAGAATAATCAATAATGTCTTGGATTTGTCTTATGTTAAAACCTATGTATCTGTTTTTTATGTAACCTTTTTGATCAGAGTGAATAATTTTTGGTAGTACTGATTTTAATCGTTGCGCTAAGGCATAAGCTAGTAATTTAACGTCATAGTTTAATAATGTAATAGGTCTATAGTTATCAAGGGAGAGGGGATCATTTTTTTTAAACAAAAGAGATATGGCTCCAATTTTTTGGGAATTTGTTAATTCTCCTTTTTTATAGCAATAATTGAAAACTTGTACTATGAAATCTTTAATCTGTTCCCAAAATTTTCTATAAAACTCCACGTTCAGTCCATCCAGCCCTGGGGCCTTGTTTAATTTCATCTTAAATATAGCCTCTGTGCATTCACTTATAGTAATTTTTCCCTCGCATGTATTACTTTCAGATTCATTTATTATTTTACTTTCTTTGATAGTTTCAAAGTATTGTTTTACCTTTTCTGTATCAGGTTTTGTTGAAGTATATAATTTAGTATAATAATTGACTTCCAAATTTAGTATTTTGTTTTGGTCATATGTTACTTGATTATTTTCATCATACAGTTGAGTTATAGTTTTTTTACTTTGTCGCGTTTTTTCTAGACCAAGAAAAAAAGATGTGTTTTCTCCCCTTCTTCTAGCCATTGTACGCGTGATCTAATTTGATTTCCTTTAATTTTTTCATTATATAAACTTGCTAATTGTTTTTCAATGTTTTCTTTTAGGTTGACTTTCTTCTTATTTATATAATTATCACAATCAATTTCTTCAGATAGGGTTTTTAATGTGTTTTCGAAGATTTCAATAGTATCTTTTTTTATATTCGCCTTTAATTTACAGTATTGGATGGTATAATCCCTTACCTCAACTTTAAAGTTATCCCATAAAATATCTAGGTTGAGAGATGTTTCTGATTTTATTTTATATTTATCAATCAATTTTGAAATAATTTTTTGGTACTGTTCATCATCCAGGATGCTGCTATTTAATTTCCAGTAACCTCGCCCTTTTGAGTTTCTATTTATGTTGATTTTTAATGAAACAGCGTAATGATCTGTGTGTTGTAGAACTATTGGTCTTATGTCGCATGTAATGCAATTTTTATTAACTTCATCACTTACTAAAAAGTAATCAATTCTTGTAGATTCTGATAAGTTTTTCCTTCTCCAGGTAAATTGGGTTTTATTTATGTTTTTGCTTCTCCAGACATCAGTTAGTTTAAGATTCTTGATTAACATTTTAAGGTTATGAACTGGTTTATCAAATTTTTTATTTCCTATTTTTTTCTTTGTGTCTTTTATAGATAATATGTCGTTGAAGTCGCCCCCAATTATTAACTGGCCAATACTGTGATTTTCAATTAATTGTTTTACTGATTTAAAAAAGGTGTTTCTTACTTTACAATTATTAGGTGCATATAGGTTCACTAATGTATATATATTGTCATCTATTTCTATATTAACTAAGATGAATCTACCTTCAGAATCCTTAAATTGGTCAATAATCTTAAAGTTTAATCTCCTTTTTATCCATATGGCAACCCCTCTTGCATTACTTAACCCGTTACTAAAGATTACTTCACCTTTGAATTCTTGTTTTAGCTTTGGTTCTAAAGTTTGAGTGAAATGCGTTTCTTGTAGGAATACTATATCACATTTTTGTTGATTAGCCCATTCAATAATTTTATTTCTTTTTTCAGGTTTTTGTAACCCGTTGGTATTTACAGTGCAGACATGGATACAGTTTTTGTTTGTCATTTTGTGTAAATATTAGGAAGGTAAGTTAGATAATTACAGAGTTCTGTTGTGTTTGAAATTATATTTAACTTGTAAATCAGCAATAATTTAGATTTTATGATTTTATCTATATCCTTGCTTTGTGGATTTTTCTTTTTATATGATATCTTTATCAATATTAAATTCGTTCTATATTTACATCTATGTACAACTACATGTACATGTATAATACTCATGATTATAAATGTGTAAACATAACACAACATTTCAATTATTGACCTCAATATATAGGTCATGATTTGGGTCAACAATGTGACTTCAGATACAGACTCCTCTGTGTCCTGCATTCTTTTCCGATTTGATTGTCATTAAATATAGAGTTCAGTTTTTATATTGAGAGTCTTAACGAACACCTCTATAATGACCAGCAGAAAAAAAAATCAAGAAATGAAAAGTCGACGGATGAAATGTATTATACGGCGAATCATCTGATATGTCTACTCTCATGAACAATGTATTAATCTTTTTAAATAAAATGGACATACGACTATCAAGTATTGAAAAAAAATACTTCAACACTTAATCTAATGAGCTATAAACTGACATCAATAACAGTGCCTAGTTTCTATATCACTCTGACTTAGAAATGGTTAAGAAAGCAGGAAAAAACTTGAAAGGAACAAACTACAGTGTTATTGAACAATTTCCACCCGAAATAGAACAAACACGGAGACGTTTATATCTAATTAAGAAAGAGTAGAGGAAAAAACGAGCAAAGGTTGTGCTTATCCGTGATAGGTTATACGTAAATGATGAACTAATGAATCCAGAAGCATGCGAGTCGGAGAGTACGCCTGTAGATCCTCGTCAATCAACTTCAAGGCAACAAAAACGCTCAATGGTACATTCTACAAAAGAGAGAGACGCCTGATTACAGATAGGATTACCGTGGAGAACATATTAACAATTACTCTGAAGGTGTAAATAATATTATAGATAAAAACAATTCATTGTCTAACAATATAAACAATGTAGATATACACACATTGAATGTATGTGGTTTAAATAGACGAATTCAGTATCCAGAATTTAATGAACTTATTCAAAAATATGATATCTTATGTTTTGTTGAAACAAAGACCGACCATATAGATTAAATAAACATACCAGGGTATACTGTGAAAATGAAATTGATAAAAAAAAAAAAGTTTCATCTATGTCAAGATATTATTGGAATCCAAGTTTTTTTTTCGATGAATGCAACAAAATCTTCATGTGGAGCATCCGCAATATCGTTTTAGGTGTTGATTAAAAAACTATGCATAATTGATGATATTTTGCGAGAAGTGAGTTAATTTTCCTGTAATCTAACCTCGTGTCAAAATAAAACCTTATAAAATCTATTATGACTGATTAATCTCTCTGAACTAGAGACATTAGACAGCACTACCACATGTAAATCCATATGAATTTGTGCGCACGATATATTTATATGAAGCGCTCAAAATATTAATTTAAGCCCACAATATTGTTATATAGAGCACATTAAATATTAATTTGTGCGCACAAAATATATATTGAGGAACTGTCATATTCTTAACTTGATACAAGCATTTTCTGAAGAAAATAGTGGGTTAAACTCGGTTTTATAGCTAGCTAAACCTCTTTAAGTGTTTTTTACTAGTTAAAGAACTGATCATTAAATTTTGTAATAAAACATATGAAAATATATGTAGTGGAATTGACTATTGTTAGAGTGTAAAAATTCGATGTTTTAGTTAAATTACGTGCTTTTGATGGTCCTTTTGATTCGGTTGGCTGTTTTGATTTTACAACTTCTTACACTACGCTTTCACACAATGTAATCAAACAAATGTTGCCCTATCTAATTAAATGGTCGTTTGAAAAATCAGATTGCAAATGTATTTGCTGCAACTCATATAATGCCTTCTCCTTTAATGAGAAAGGTGAATATGCTAAATATACTTACTGGAGGTGTGGTGGAATGATTGAAGCTGTAAAATTTCTTCTTGACAACATTTATGTACAGTTCGGCAATCAAATTAATCGACAGGTTAAAGGTATTCCCAATGAAATTAATTGCTTCCCTTTAATAGCGAAGCTGTTCATGTACTGTTAATATTCACAGTTCATAGCCAAACTCAGTAAAGATTGTATATAATTGACAAATTTAATACCACTTACCGTTATCTTGATGATTTTTTTCGTTAAATAATAAAGAATGTTCTAAATATACTGCCGAAATTAACCGACAGGAACTTACTTTAAATAAATCAAATACAAACGTTAAATAATTCTCCTTTCCAAGATTAAGACATTTTAGTTTTATACGTGAAACTCTACACAAAAATTTACGACAACAGGGACGATTTTTCGTTCCCTAGTATAACTTTTCATTTTTTGGAAGGTGATGTTTCTTTTGCACCATCTTACGGTGTTTATATATCACGCTATCCCGTGACTGTAGTGACTTTTTGGAATTCATTCAACGTTATTTATGTTTACTAGAAAATTAATGAGTCAAGAATTTCGTTACCTCAAATAACTTAAAGCTGTCACTATATTCTTCCATAGAAACACAGATTTGGTTTGGAAAACTGTACCTGAAGAAGACTTATTACAAACGGGATATCACATTCTTATTTCTATAGTGATGTTATTTACCGAGCTTGTAAATTAGATACGATCCGGGTAAATCTATCGATGCTTTGAATAAACTCATTCTAAAAGGTTACCAATTCAACACTGTAATTATATCTTTGAATATGTTTTTATCGGTATAAATATTGACTTTGTTTTCAGTAAATTAAGACCAAACTAAATATCATTGTAATACATATTCACGGTTTTACAAGATGTCTATACCTATAATTGACATTGCACAAGGTAATGTTTTTCTCTAATTGTTAATGACGTTTTTACACTAAATCCATAGGATGTTTGATGAGTACTGATTGATATTTAAGTCTTAGACCAATGTTTTTTATTAGTTGTTATCGACCTTGAACTAGCTTTCAGTAACTACGAGTACTCTTAGATCTGTACTTTGTGTCTTTAAATTTGATATGCTTTTAAAATTGGATTAATTGATTAAAAAATTATAAAACAGTGTCTTCTGTGTTTTGTAAGTTTTTTTTAATGTGCCTTGTATCGATCTAATGATATCCCTGAGGCATCTGTTTTTAACTAAAAGTAGTTTACTGTTACGACAACTAAATTTGATATACTTTTATAATATAATCGTATAAATTGATTCAAAAATAATCAAACAGTGGGCAAACACTTCACCAAAATTTTTTTCGTCTAGAAGAAACTCAAATTTGATCTGTAACTTTTATCATATAGCTGAGTATAAATGTGTGCAAAATGAGATTTTCATCCAACTTTACATTTTTAAAGATCCACAACTTAATTCAGCAATAATGTATATTTTGATTATGGCGGAAATTTGTTATTGGAATCAAAATATATCTTTTTTTGATAAAATGCAACGAAATCTTCATGTGGAGCATAGTATTTTCGAACGAAGATTAAAACGAATCTTCCGTAATATCATTTCAGGTGTCGATTAAAAAACTATACATAATTGATGATGTTTTGCGAGAAGTGAGTTAACTTTCCTGTAATCTAATCTTATGTCAAAATAAAACCTTATAAAATCTATTATGAACTGAACTCGAGACAGTAGACAGCACTATCACATGTTAACTCCATGTGAATTTGTGCGCACAATATATGTAGCGCACAATATATTTCTTCAAGCCCACAATATTTTGATATCGGGCACACAAATACTAATGTGTGCGCACTTAATACTTTAATGAGCGCACAAAATATATATTGAGCCCACAAAATATATATTGAGCGCACAAAATATATTTTGTGTCTGCTTATACCCCTTACAGGGCTTCGTAAAAATCAGTCTACCTAGTATATAACAGATACTTTCATCTTCCATTAATATCAGTGAGAAATTAAAACCTTATCAATCAACGAAACGAGTAAAAAACAACTTTTATATTCTTAACTTGGTAAAAGCATTTTCCGAGGGAAAAAAGTGGATTATACCTGGTTTAATTGATAGCTAAACCTCAAACTTGTATGACAGTGGTTTTATAGTTGCGTTATATATTGACAAAATTGGGTGAGCAACCCAAACTGACATTCAAAGTTGATGCTCTACCTGTTAACGTATTAATACATCTTTTGACTGAAACTCATTATGAATTACAATCTATTTGAATTTGATAGGAAAATATAAAAACAAATAATTATAGGTACGGCAATTGGCGACAGTCCATTAACCGGAAATCTGTGGCGTACTTATGTTTGAAATAATGAATCAAATAGCTTCTGCCTTTCAATATAAAGACGAAATATCATGGCATATACAGGGACGATGGATTTGTAATATATAATGGATCATCAGATGAAATCAAAGATTTTTTTTTCGTCTGGCAAATAATCACAACCCCTTCCTGAAGTTTAATCCTGAACTTTAAACTATTCATAGATGTTATTGTAACTAAAGGTCAAATATTTACAACATATGGCATTCTTGATCTTGAAATACATTTTCAAGAAACACATTGTATTTATCTGCATCGAAATAGCTGTCACTAACAGCATGTATTTCGAGGATTTATTAAAGGTGGAGTAAAACGGCAGATAAGAAACAACAAGTGACAATCACAAATTAATACAATTCTAACAAATTTAAAATAGGGGTTACTACGATAACGTCAAATCTAATTAAAGTAAAATCTTCGCACTCGCTCATTTATGCTTGGTTGCTGCTACAGAAAAAGGTTGTGACCTTATTCAAATATTGAACTCTGACGCGAACTCTAATTGGATCTTGTTAGATCTTCCATGTAGCGACTAGGCATAAAAAATGAGCGAGTGCGGAGATTTTATTTTTATTAGATTGAATAAAGTCAAAATATATGAAAGGTGTATTACAGATGCTTACTTTATTGATTCTATTGAAAAATTGCAGCATAGAAACTTTAAGGAAAAAGAATATAGTCCTTTAGTTAAAATAACTAAATATAACCCATAAATACTTAAAAAAAAGTATCATAAAATATAAGCATTTATTGCAGTTTCACATGTATGTGTAATTCAGGTCTCAGCAGGGTATATAATGTGACATTCCCGCTTAGGGCTTACATCTCCTTCGCCTTCGGCTCAGGGGATACAAAAACTCGGAATGTCACAGTATATACCCTGTCTGAGACCTGAATAACATAATATTCATTTAAACAATCGATGAATATACTCGTGTTGCTTCCATAGTCATTCATGTTGGTATGTTATGTGTCACATCAATTTAATCATCAAGCCAGACTCTCACGAAAATAGTTCTTTTTGGTGTTGTTGCTTAACAAAACAAATGAATAATAAATGATAGGAAAATAATTGTGAAATGATAAAATTTTAGTCCAAAATTTATTTGTCCATTGATTTGTGTTAAAATGTTAGGGTAAATGTGATATGAAGTATATTCGTATAAAATGTTAGAGTAAATGTGCTATGAAGTATATTCGTATAAAATGTTAGGGTAAATGTGATATGAAGTATATTCGTATAAAATGTTAGGGTAAATGTGCTATGCAGTATATTCGTATAAAATGTTAGGGTAAATGTGCTATGAAGTATATTCGTATAAAATGTTAGGGTAAATGTGCTATGAAGTATATTCGTTAACATTTTCACAATGTCAGAGAGCTTTTTTTTAAGTCGTTGGTGACTCCTGGCCGGCATCTGTCTCTTAAAGATCTGAACATTGGTTATGAATTGGCATAACAAGAATTATACACCAAACATTCGGCATATAAATGGTTCCTATAAGTTAAACTTAAGGTCAAGCTGTTTAATTTAACAATTTAGTTGAATTTTGGTTTTGAAATGGTGATATCTGACAGCTAAACAACACTTCTAATATGTTAGTTTAGTATTTTATCAACAAAGAAATCTAGATTTGGTGAAGCTAACTACTGATCTCGTGCGAGTATCTAACAATTTATTGATTACAAAGTGCAAACCCGAGTTCGTCTTCTTTGTGATTTATAAAGACTGGTTTGGGCACATACTGACGGGAGGCTAGGCTACTGCTTTCTGTATACCAAACACATCGGCGAAATAGACCCTTCCTAATCAGTGGAACGAATTGTGAAATGTACAAGTATACTTTATGATCTGTAATGGAATAATGCTTTATCGGTACCTTTAAAAAGTATTGCAAACTCTCCTGGGACATTCCATGCTTAAATATAAAAACGTGGGTATATTATAATCTGTTTAAAATTAGCTATAGTATTGTAAGTATTTATGAGAACACCCATTAAACTCTGATAATGTGAATTTATGAAAAGATTTTAAAAGGTTTTTTTTCTAATTGCCGCTGTTTTGTAATAGACCCAGGAGGAAATTGGCTCTAAACCATTGATGTTAAAGTCAAACATACCTTTTATATAAATATACATTTAGGTGTTGGAATAGGAATATGAAAACACATTCGAGGGAGACAGTCGGTTTGACATTTTTTACAAAGTCACGGCAGATCGGACTTCGAATGTTTATTGAATATATTATCCGGCGTTCAGACAATGCCTTGCACATTTCTCTTTCAGTTGTCCTATTCGATGTCAACCTTCTATGCCTACAACAATTACCAAACTGATAAACTGTTTAAATATTTATCTTCTTAAAATTAATTAAAATATTTGATACTGGACGTAAGAAAACAACTGCAAGTTACTTCTATCAGTTTTCAGAGAGATTTTATTCTGAATTAATTATTTGCCAGCAATTAGATATCGGGTTCATCCTTACTAAGTGCTTTGATTTAATTTATTTTTGAACTTTGATAACTTTTATCTTGTTATGAACTGTAAGTCACCCTCAATTTCTAGTCAGTTTATGGTCGCAACTGCTTTCATGGTATAGCTATTTCTTACAATAAGCATTGTCACCGGATTTTGTATTTTCAATGCATTAAAAAAGAAATATTTCAATTCCGAAGGGAAAGGAATATAAAAACGATGCGAACTACTGAAATCAGGGGACAACTTGAAATCTTATTATATTTGTTAACACCCTGCGAAATAATTGTTCAGTAAGTAAATGGCTTAAACAAGTAAGGTTGCCCTAAACGTTAATACACTAGAACATTTGTTTCATAAAAGGACAAACACTTTGAAATTTGCACAGTGACAAGTACAGGCTTATTACTAAACGGACCAATTCTGTCAAATACACTCATAAGGACAAATTAATTATTTTTAAACATATTTATCAAAAATGATTTCCCATTCCGACAATCTCCAATCATTTTATGGAAAATTATACGATACACGTGAATTTAATTTTCCAATTAAAATGCCGTTATTGAATTATAAACGGTCATGCATAATGATATCGACTTCCGCTAAATATTTTATGTATCTTGTTGATATTTATATCAGTAGAGGAAAGAACTACTTTCATAACCCTACAATTATTTGGCTTAATGAGTAGAAGAAGAATTAGAAGATGGATCTTCGCCTAAGATTATTCTTCTTAAGTATTGTTGCTTTGAAGACTTTAGGTAAGACTAACATAATATAATCCATTGTATTGCTTGAAGTATAGATGCTACATATACATGTTTTCGATTTTCAAATGTAACAAATTTTTAATGCATACAAAATTTCATTCTTTTGTTTTTAAGTAATTATAAATATTTTTTTTTTCTATTTTCCACTCGAAGTTTTTTAGGCCAGCATATTCATTAAAAAGTCCTCTCGTCCGTTGTTTCTGTTATAATGAAAATGTCGTCCTCTTAGAGAAAACAGGTCCTTTTTTGGTGGAACAATATACAGTTGGTAATTTTAGTTGAAAAGAAAGATTTTAGATGCCTGATTTCAAAACACTATTTACTTTGAAGCTATCATTTTGCTTTTTTAATTTTTGTTTCATTATAAAATTCAAAGGTTTAATTGAGAACGGTATTAATTACATTGTGTATCAAATTTTTGTTTCCAATGCAATAGGATAATTATGTCTTTACAACTGAGTACCTAGTAAGAATATTTGTGACGTCATTTTGATTTTGTGCGTATTCTACTATTCGGGAAATTGTTTTAGATAAACATTGAGAGAGTGTTTACTGCTAGAGAGGTTTCATATGCGAGAACAACCTGAAAAATCTTAACTTTATCTCTATAAGTTTGAACCATGTTCTTCCGAAAGAAAAACCCCGAAAACTATTCTAACTTGGTATATTATCGGCATAAAAGTCAAAGCTACACATGTTTTTGAAATTAAATCCGAAATCTAAATTTTCATCGAATACAGAACAAAACAATTACAATTGACCGAGCTTACTATAACAGTCTCAGCAATGTATTTTCCATTTTTATTATTAATATATTGTATGAACGCGAACTGCAAAGAAGAAACTAAAAAACTATTATTATTTGAATATTGCCGCTAGCTCATAATTAGAGCAGTAAACAACATTATATGTTCTACGCATATCGCATACATTGAAATGTACACTTTTATTCGTATAGTAAATCGGCCAGGTACAGGATAAATGGTGTAAGTCTCACCACACGAATTTGAATAATTAAAAAAGGAAATACATGTAATTTTCACATTCTACGCCATTCAAAAATATTTGACTAATTATTCCCCTTCATTCATTTTAAAGTTTACAATAATCTAATTGATAAAATACACCAGAAACAAAATCAAAACAAATTACATTCTTATCTGATTGGTAGTAAGCCGTTTTGTTTGGTTTTCTCCTCCTATAATATAACAGGTGTATGAAGACATTTGTAGCGTAGTATTAAGGATGTACTTAGGTGAGGTTAGGTGAAAATTAATAAATCTAGAAACTAAAATTGAAACTATTAGCTTGTAGAGCATTCGTTAAGGATAGAAATAAGCTAAAATTATTGATAGGTCATGGAACTCCTGTTCGAGATATTTGAGATTTAATATATGGCGGGAAAAGGCTGACTCGGACTTTTACCTTATATTTGCATTGGTATCATTTGGGTCCCAAAACAAAAGAAAGAAAATTAAGAATTTTCAAAAATTTTGGTAAATGACCTTTCATGAGCTATTTAGTCTTACATGAAAAAATAAATGGGTGTTATGGGGCAAAATATTTTACCTTGTTTTGTATGGAAAAACACCAAGGAGTCCGAAAAATTGACACGAATTCCAAAACCTCACCTAAGTACATCCTTAAGTAAGTTTGTTCGTTCTTTCGTTTTCTGTCATGGCATTGTCAGTTTTTCTTCGACTCCTTAGTTTTGCATATCTTCCTTTAAAAATTAATAACATCATTAGTCCTGGAACAAGTCATGGTGCTGTCTGATTTTCTTTGGTTTTTGAATGCCCCTTTAGTACAAGTATCTTTATCCCCCTTTTAATCATATATTTTCCTATCTTACTCTTAGTAAACTTGATTGGTTGATATATATTATTTCACAGGACTGGTAATTGAAAATACATTTACAACACCAAAGATTGCATACAAGAGTTTTTTTAAAATCGCTGATTTTTTGCAGTACGTTGTTGATATCAACAAACATGGTCTTGATTTAAGTGGAATTACGACACTAACATTTACGGTAAAGGCGTGTCATGGTGTTAAAATTATTATGTCAAATTCGGACGATGGAGACTCCTCAAAGCCAATGTATAGTTTTATTATGGGTGGCGAGAAAAATCTTAGGTCAGGTTTTCAAAGACGGAATGATGATTCGCTTACACTGGCTAGTCAGCAAACCGTCCATTACGACACCCCTGACGTTTGTTCATGTGATGAATACCGACCATTTTGGATCAGTGCCATAAACGGAGATCTAATGATAGGAAAAGGGCTTATCGTTGGTATAAATGTTATAGCTGAATGGACCGACCCAAATCCTTTTATAGTAAGAAGCATAGGACTATTTACAAGTCAACAGATTTTAGGAGAATGGAAGGTACAGATAGAAGGTAAAATTTGTTTCCTTTTCTTAATTTCTTAATCGCTTCAATACAAGCGTTATTGTTTATAAGATATCTAATCAAAATAAACTTTATAAAAGAATTTGTAATTCTTGATCTTTAAATTCAGTTGAATATGAAAATCATCTTCTGACGGAATGTCTAGCATTCGAACAACAGCGACAAGTAATGTTAATTTTTTCTTTAAAAATATATAATTACTCGAAATTCAGAAAACAAAATATATTTGGCTTCCGTCTTGTGAGTATGAAGAAATATGCAATATTGTGGCTTTTATTTGTTGTGAATGTTTTACGATAGGAAAACGACTGCTATAGTTAAATCCATATTATCATAAGCATTATCATTATTGTTTTTTCTTGCTTTATCTATTTGTAATCGTTATATGTAACTTGCCCTTAAAGGGCCGATAATTTGTTTAATAAAGTATTGGTATTCGTATTCGAGAGGCTTTAATTTAAGCGTTCTCTAGTAACGTTTGCAATATATTTTAGATCACAAAGCGCTTTTAAAAAGTCCTTTTTAGGTTTTCATAGTTGAATATTTTCACACTTTATTGAACTAATAAAATTGAGAATGGAAATGGGGAATGTGTCAAAGAGACAACAACCCGACCATAGAACAGACAACAGCAGAAGGTCATTAACAAGTCTTCAATGCAGCAAGAAATTTCCGCACCCGGAGGCGTCCTTCAGCTGGCCCCTGTCCGTTTTAAATAGCGTGGTCATATATCATGCAAATATATTTGATACAACTTTATCGTTAAAGATGGAAGATATATTAAGATAGATTCGTGAAGAGTTATATTTGAGGACAACCATAATTTATGATTATCTTTAGGAGTCACATTAAACTTTTATCGTTTTTTTTCTTCTGTTTTAAATATTATGGTTATCATCATACGAATCATTTCCAATACTGTGAAAGTACTTTTATTCGTTAGATACATTTTTCGTGAATTTCTTGGATGGCTCTAGCCACGAATTTAAGCGTCCAACGAAGTATAACAACTAATGTCCTAATCAAGATGTGGAATTAAGAGATCCCCATTCAGGTTTTATTACATGGATAATGACATATAATCTAGAGAATGCAGCGAATGTTAGCAAACGCACTATGTGAAGTATATATTCAACTTGAAGATTTTACCCATTTAATATTTAAAAAAAACATAAACTATACGACTTGTAACCTTTTAATTATAATGACAAATTAGTTTTAACCGATGAAAATTCAGACTCACTTTTACACATCATTTCACCGAGCTAGTCGAGATCACTTAACATATACGACCCTTGAATTTTTAATCTCAAACAAATGTGAAATAAATAAAATTAACAAATATATCAACATATGTATTGAGCTCTCTCGTGATCGGTCGAACATTTATTTGGAGTTTTTTTAAGGGTAAACTATATCCCAGTATTTTGCATATGTAACGCCATATATATGCATTTTAAAACCAAATCTGTATCGATCCAAGACTCGATATGGACATAACAGCATACGCATCGGAACCTTGCTTGAGGTATTTCGGAAAAAGGAAAAGCCTCAACACGATGATATGATTTGTGTCCTTAATGGCAGTTTAGAAATTCTTGAGAAAGTACAGAATTTCGCCAAGTAGTTTTCTCTTCTGAGAAGTAGGGGCCTCGGTAGTCGAGTGGTTTAAGTAGTCCAGAAACTGTTTAACTCTGTCAACACTAAGGTTTTGAGTACGAATCTCGTACGTGATAGGTGAATACGAATCTCGCACGTGCTAGGTGAGCCCCGACTCTGATCTTAATTGACTAGGATTGTCCGTGTTCCCGCCAAAATGTCATGAAATAGAAGTTCCTTCATAATATAAGTTTTAAGTGGAAGAAATATTCTGTAATATTAATTCCACTGGAACAAATATAACAGTTTCTGTTCCTAACGGAATAAATGATATCGAATATTCGTTTCAACTGGAACAAATATTAGGATGCCTTTGTCAATAACAAAGTATCAAGGGGAAATTCTGTTAGGCGGAACACATATAAGTTGAAACATGGTTCAAAATTACCCGTTTTAACAACCTTATTATGTTTAAATTCACCAGATTGATTGATTTATGTTTAATGCCACTTTAAACACTCTGGTATTTCTAGGTGGTCACTTTTTAATGGACGGAGGAAGTCGGACTGTCCAGAGAGAACCACCGACCTTCTGAATAACACATATTTCATGCAAGATTAATGAATAAACTGTACCAGTGCAAAGGTCTTACATATACAAAATCTTTGGTACAGTCTCAAAATTACTTTTGTAGACAAATCGAATCAACTGAATCTCTTAAAATGCGAAAGAATTTTTTTCATTTTATGTTACCACAGCACAACCCTGGGCTTCCAAATAAGGGGACGACCATGTGATATTCAATAGGTATTAGGGGGATTGGTAAGAACTGAAAATATACCGCCAAGCGAAGCAAAACAATCATATGAATCATAAAAACATGATGTTGTCTTTTTTTTTGGGCGATCAAAAGGGGGCGAATACCCACTACCCTCTTCCGAAATCGGCCACTGAATAAAGGTTAATCCCTTCTAGAAAATAACCTGTGTTTGATGCAGACAAGAGACTTGTGTCTTGTGATCAAATGTTGAATTATATAAGAAATATGTAATATCAAATTCAAGCAAAAAATAACCTGACTAAAAAGCTTCGGATAAGTGGCTTTATGTATTTATTAGTTTAGGAGTGAACGCTTTACTGCTATTTCAACAAGAGAGCATTCGACAGTAAGATTATTTATTCAATGCTTACGCATTCAAATATCCAAACATGTATTTGAATATGTTTTGCAGTTGTGAACAACCTTTACGATGGTAGTTTCTCCCGATGTACAACAGACTATAAAGCAGTCCTGGATATTTTATTCTCAAAGGAAAAAACATCATTGTTGCAATGTGCTGCCCTGTGTGATAAGCTACTAGCATGCATTGGATTCAACTATCATAATCAAAGGTAGGTTTTGTTCTTCTTCATTGTCGTTCCTCCAAATTATCTGAACAATTAAAAAAGAATACTGAAGTTAGGTTCTTTAGACAGATTTATCGCTTGCAATACCAAAATTCAAAACAGTGGTGACATAAGCCAAACTTCTTTACTTTGAAGAGAGCGGAGGATACGACACGAAAGAAAACGCTGAATGAGGTTAGTGTAGATACATGACATACGCTTTGAGTTTCCTGATAATATTGTGAATAGGAAGTAGTATACAGATGACAATTTCCGCTACTGCTGCCACTTGTTTACTTTTGTTACATTTTCTTAGCTTAACTATTGTGGGTTCTTAATTAATCGCCAGGTACATTGCTTGTTAATGGATTTAGCCGAATGACTCATTTTAATGTTACATCAAAATACACATTTGCCGACGGACTTTAAAATCGCAACACACGTTTTGGCGACTTATTTTTACCAATTCATGATTGATCCTCATATACTACTATTCACGATTACAATACTTCTTTCTGTTTAGAAAAATTCAAGACCTGACTTACCTAAGATTATTGGACATTATAGAATATTGAAGTCGCACGAATTTCTTAAATTAACATTTGAAACCCATAAATGATTTTTTAAAGTTTTTGTTTCTTCGTGAAACAATTCTTTCAATCCATACCCACACTTAAATCAGTAAACAAATGTTGCATTTCCATATTGCCGAGACAGAGTAATGAAAATCTAAATCAGGTCATAAGTATATTGCAAGTAGAAATACGTGAACGTGATGTTGATAGACAATTTCATGTCAGAAACTCCTCTTACTGTCCTTACATTAACGATACAGGTAAACGGGATTTATTGATGACTTCCTTCCCATGACCAGATTAATATGAAATGACAACGCCACGTCAATAAAGTTTGATAACGCAACGTTACTTGCTAGACATGTTTACGGCCACAACGTCAACTGCTAAATAAGTCGTCGAATGCTATGGCAGACGGATTAACGCCATTAATGTTTCTAACATACTGAAATACCAAAGAATATCTTGCATAGGAATATTTAAAGCCCTAAAGTTTAAACTGCTTAGTTGACAAAAAATACCGTAATGGATCGGACAGACGCCAAATCCGAAGGTACAAACAGAACTCAAAACATGCCCAACACAACTGGTTTACCTTTTTGTCAATCAATTGATGGTTGGTTAGAGGAGGTCACTTAAAAGTGTGTATGTCGCATTTGTGAAAACTACAAAATGAAATAGCCACGAAACACACAAATTTTCTAAATCTACGTAAATTGGTACAAGCGAAAATAAATAAATCCACATAACTAATATGAAAAAGTGACTTTTTTGACATATTGCCACTGTCATCCAGGAAGGCCTTAATGGGGTTAACAGAAAAAAGATAAAGAAAAAAAAGGGGAAAAAATAAAAGTTGAGATTAATGAAATGCTAAATATAAAGAATAAAGAAAAATGAGCAAACATGATAGTAGTAATAAAGAAGAGAGAAAAATAGGCAAAAATGATAGCAGTAACAAAGAATAGAGAACAATAGACAAACATGATAAAACCAACAAAGAATAGAGAAATATTGGCTAAAAATGATGATATTAATAAGAAATTGGGAAAAATGGCATAAAAATTAAATAATACAGAAAAGAAGTAGCCTTTCCCCATCCAGACCCTCATGATGCATCTTGAAACAGCAGATGATTAAAGTCTTTTATATCTAGAAAAAAAACACATCAGTAAACATAATTTATTTTTATGAAAACACCGTTCAAAATGTATCTACTAAAAACGCGTCTGAATTTCAAATAAAAGAGAAAGACACATCTTTGACATATTGTGGAATATCCTTTACGTCATTTCCGTTTTGGAAGAAACGATTACTAGTATTTTCCAAGAAGATATTTTAAAGAAAGAGTTAAGACTTAAAGCTAAATTATATAAAAAAAAAATACTTCCTCAAGAATAATTATGATTTAATGTATTTGTTTCAGCTGTGAACTAGTAGAATTAAGCCCTGGTGTTGTAACACAGATCCCAAAGAATCAAGAGGACGGTTGGGAATTTTATTCAAAATGTTACAGATACAATGGTGCATGTCTTTGGTGTTACTTCTGATGGTGTTCGTCTTCATCTAAGAGTTTGGTGTTACTTCTGATAAATGGATGTTACTTTATTCGAGTATGTGTTACTTCAGTCGACTTGATGTCACTTCTGAATGATGAATGTTACTTCTGACGGGCTGGTGCTACTTCTGGAGACTGAGTGTTTGACTTACCTCTATTTTTGATTAAATGTTACTTCTGGTCGTGTGGTGTTACTTTTGTTTATTGAACCATTGAAGTAACAAACTTCCAGTGTTGAACAGTGTCAACGAAAATGTTCAGTGAACGGTGCGTTTCTAATTAGACCTAAAAAAATGGTTTGATGGCGTAAACATTATTTCCCATATATATATATCTATTATATATATTCCAAATTATCAAAACAGGTTTCACCCACATCACAGTTCACTTTCTAACGTTAGATACCAGAGGGACAGTCAAATTATCTAAATTACAAAACTATCTTTCGATTCATACCAAACTTCTAGACAACCGATTGATTGATTGGTGTATTTTCGTTTTCTTAACGTCTAGTGGCCAATCATTCATCCTGTTTCAAGACTAGAACAAGTTAACAATGAATTGGTAGGAGATGTCATGTAGGTCGACCGAAATGAAAATGTTGGGATAGGGAAGACATATTGTATTCCTTGCAATAGGCAACATACAGAATTCTTCGAGATGTTGGATAGGTTCTGTAACATGCAGAGACCGTGACACTAAAATAGAACTTACACAAAGTTGAGCGATTATTTGATTGCTGCCAGGTGGTAAATATTTCAAGCATATTAAGAACGATAAACATTTACAATTAATACCATAGTTATGCTCTTCAAGAAATGTCGAACTTGATCAAGAGCAAGACATGTTGACTGTTAGTTAGAAATTAGGGCAGTAGACGATTACAGAAATCGGGCCTTTTGCAGAAGGTCACATACGGACCCCTTAAAAAGTTGTTACAAGGGTTCGTTAGCGTGTTCAATCCTACACAAGGCATCGAACTTCACGTCCCCATTCCTGCGTATTATATATCCTATACAACCAAATAAATCTCCCACTTTAGCCAGTGATTTATTGCCGGACAGAAGAAGTTCGTGGTTTAACATATCTTTTAACCCCAGTCAACCTTTCGTGTAAATAGAACGTTAGTATCTTCAACTTGTACATTTACCCACGATGCAACGCAATAGTTCAGACGGTCCGTTAAGAACCTATCAATAACCGAAACAGATGTCGGAAAAATTGAATTTTTACGTCATGCAAAAACGGAGTAGATGCGAAGGGAGACAACACTTATAACATGAAAAGTAGAAATTAAATCATAAACCGATGACAATCGGGAAAACCGGTCCAACGAATTACAGAAAAGAGCGACAATTTACAGAAAATAACAGAAATGACCGAAAAGGAACAAAAAGTACATAAAAGAACAGAAAAGGACCCGAAAAGAGCATATATATATTAATTTCGTATTTATATACACACGAAATTTTGATATTGTTAAAATGTCTCGTTATAAATGAACGCATGTAGAACTCTCACAATGGAAACAAAACGGCTCATTAGAAAAAGAGATAGACTCTATAAAAAATCAAAAAAATCTGGTAATACATCAATTGCTAAAAAATACAAAGAGGTTAAACACCAGGTGCAAAAAAGTATACGAAAATCATACTGGGAATACATTGAAAGCATCATATTACCACCACAAGATGAAACAAATTTTGGCACTATGAAAAAATTTTGGACCTACATTAAACATAAAAAAACTGATTATAGTGGAATTACTGAAATCAAACAAGATGGCAAACTCCTAACTGATCCACTACAAAAAGCTGGGGCACTTAATGCACAATTCCAGTCTGTATTCACACCAGCATCTAATATTTCTCATACAGAATTTGTCAAACAGTGTAATATGCCACAGAATACTCCTTTTCCACCCATATCAAAATTAATAATTAAAACAGAAGGTATACAAAAACTCTTACATAACTTAAATCCGAACAAAGCAGCAGGACCCGATGAAATTAAACCAAGATTTTTAAAAGAACTTTCACATGAAATTGCACCCATACTTACTATTATCTTTGAGAAGTCAATTAAAACAGGCGTTGTTCCAGATGACTGGAAAACTGCCCATGTCTCTCCTGTATACAAAAAAGGCCAAAAATATAACCCTGAAAACTACCGTCCTATATCACTTACATGTATTTGTTGCAAACTTTTAGAACAAATTGTAGTTAAACACATCATGAACCATGCAGATAATCACAACATTTTATATCCCCTTCAGCATGGATTTCGCAGAGGTCGATCCTGCGAAACACAACTACTAGAATTTATAGACGATGTCTCACTAAACATGGAAAACGGTAAACAAACAGATATTTTGGTCATGGATTTTTCTAAAGCATTCGATAAGGTTTCACATTCTTTTTTAACTAATAAGCTTCATCATTACGGGATACAAGGGGAATTAAATTACTGGATACAAAATTTTCTTAGCAATCGCAAACAGGCAGTAGTTCTAGAGGGGGAAAAATCTGAGTATGTTGCAGTTGAGTCAGGGGTTCCACAGGGGTCAGTTCTTGGACCAAGTCTCTTCTTGTACTATATAAATGACATTCCAACTGGTCTAACATCTACAGTACGTTTATTTGCAGACGACACAATAGTTTATTTGGCAATAAAATCAAACTCCGATGCATTAACATTACAAAAAGATCTAGACAAACATGCATCGTGGGAAACTACTTGGAAAATGGCATTCCACCCAGATAAGTGTAATGTAATTTCAGTCACCAGAAATAAAAAACCAATCACATTTAACTACACATTACACAATCATTCATTAGAACATGTAACAACAGCAAAATATCTGGGGGTCACCATCAGTTCCAACCTTAAATGGGATGTGCATATTAACAACATATGCAAGAAAGCTAATAGCACACTAGGCTTTCTAAGGAGGAACCTGAACATAAGTTCAACATCCATTATAGAGCAAGCATATAAGTCCCTAGTAAGACCATCACTAGAGTATGCTTGCTCTGTTTGGGATCCATACTTACAACAAGACATAGATAGCATTGAAAAAGTTCAAAGGAGGGCTGCACGTTTTGTTACCAACAAATACAGAAACACCTCAAGCGTTGGTAACATGTTACAACATCTTGAATGGCGCAGTCTCTCTGACAGAAGAAAAGACTCCAGATTGGTAATGCTTTACAAAATTGAACACGAAAAGGTTGCAATTCCTAAAAATAATAAATTAATTCCTCAAAAAAGACAAACAAGACATTCTAATTCGAACAGCTTCCAAATTCCATCCTGCAAAACACAGTACAGAAAAGAATCATATTTTCCAAGAACTATTACCGACTGGAACAAACTACCAGATAACATTGTAAATTGCACTTCAGTAGACTCTTTCAAATCTTCAATCTCAAAGCATCAATATTAATTACAACATCTTACTTTATTATACAAAACATTTTATATTTTTAATTTTTCATATTTTTTTAAAAACTTGTACATTTTTTCAATCTATGTCTTGTTGTAAGTTTCCTCCTGTGACATAATCTTCAATTTGTTGAAGGCGGTCACTATATGGTAGAAGTAGAAGTAGAAGTGGATTGCACATTTTTCAGCGACACAAAATTAAAAAAAAGACAGTATAACTTGTTTTTTAGAAAAAAGAAAGAAAAAAAATATACACTAGTATATACAATTAATCATTCGCATAATGTACAATATAAATAACACCTGCTATACACCATACAACAAAATGTTTCTTTTTATGAACACATGAAAGACTTTTATTCGCATAGTATCAAAATACAATAACTATTTTAATAAAATAATGTTGTTGTTTTTAAATATAACTAGATATAAGTGATCATAAGTCTTTGAATTAAAGAAAAATTAAGGAATAGACAACCTTGGACCAATGCGACAAATTGTCATTAAATAAATAAATAAATAAATAAATAAATAAATAAATAAATAAACTATAAACTTGTTTTTAGACTATTTAAAAGTATTATAGATTTGAAGGAAATGTTATCGGAAATAGATCAGCAATATACAATCAACAAATAAGTTGAGATAAGTTAATTGGAAATCAACGCCTTAACATTAATTGTCCTTAAATAATGATTTTTCTCCCTTTTCTGCGTATTTTGTTTTATTTTAAGAACAGTACTAGTGTAGACACAGATAAGTGTGGATAGTATATTTGGATGTTTGACAGTGTTTTCTGACAAAAAGAGTTCTCTATTTTTTCCCATAGGGTTCTATGTTAAACGTGTTAAACTGTGTTGCATAGTGACAGCCAACCTTTACCAAACACTATTAGCAGTGTCGTTTATTTAATATTTAGCTTTAATGTTCAAGACTGTCATAGAGGAGACACTAATTGCATGGTTTACAAATGGTTCTGATAAAATATGTTCCACAACTAAGTTTTTGGATAGCAGCACAACTCAAAATTGGGAAGATGACAGAACTGGTTGAGGCTTACTATAATGATCTGCGGAGGGCAATGACAGGAAATAGACCTTATATTTATAAAGCTTCTTCTGTTGATATCATGAACATTGTTGATAAAAGACAACGTAATAATAGGTCTTATGGCAAACGTATCAATCGAAATCAACGAATTAAGCATCGTATAAATTAAACACTTGATGATCTCCTATCTATTTTTAAAATACAATGGTAGACATCGATTGTTATGTTAACAGGATCAATTACCAATTAGTTAATTACATGATTATTTTGAAGGAGTGTGACACAATCTCGATCTTCAGCCCACTCTATGAATATTCGCGTATAATTACGGCTTTTTGCCACCGTAGACTGTTCTCGCGTATCGATAAACCTGAAGATCATAAACACATTTTCTGAAAATTAAATATATTAACAGAGGTATTGATTTTATCAACTTATCGAGTATATTTAATGACTCTACCATTCAAAACTTTATACTTCCCTATTTTAATAACACTTAAACAACTATTATTTCGTAAACATACAACATTCCAGCATAAATTTAATCAGTAACATCAGACGTCAATGTAGAAATCAATACTCCTCTAACTTGAAACTGTTAATCGTCGAATTTTAGATGTGATCCCTATGGCCATGTAATGATGGGGGACCTAAATATCCTATAAGACAAAGGTTAAACACTTTTTGAAAAAAGGACCGAAATTTCGGCCTCCATCTAAAATAGATTGGAAACAGTGTCGTCAGGTCAGAAAAGACGCTTTCTCATCGTGTTGTAAAAATTGGTGTGAACGGGAAAAATCTGATAAAAATCTCTTGATTCTTATTTAAATAAATGTATGCATGTTGTGGATATTGGAATATCACAATTTGAAAATAATTCAGAAATGAATAAAAGAGAACATAATACGCCTATTTATAGAATAAGAAATAAACTTCGAGAACTTTCAAAGCGGTGTATGTTTGTACCGGCCGACAAATCAGCCAACAATGTGGTGGTGGTATGCCATAAATACTTCACGTCCGTTCCTAAGAATGAAATTTTAAATTCATCTACATTCAAGTCCGTGCGCTCCACAGATAGTCATAGAGTAAACAAACATATCATAACCAAATCACAGCTTAAAGACTCTTCTGAACATTTGAAGGTCCCTACTTTGTATTGGTAACCTAAAATACACAAACAAAACAGAAAATATCGTTTCATCTCGGCCTCTATTAAGTGTTCTACAACTAATCTTTCAGTGCTTTTAACTAGTTCCTTAACTACTATCAAAGAACTATCAACTTTTGTTATAAAATATATGAAAATAATGGAAATAACTATTCTTGGAGTGTAAAAAATTCTTTTGATGTTTTAGATAAATTACGTGCTTTGCATGGTCCTTTTGATTCTGATGACAGTTTTGACTTTTCAACTCTTTACACTACACTTGCACACAAACTTATCAAACAAAAGTTTTCCTATTTAATCAAATGGTCGGTTGTTAAATCTGAATGCAAATATATTTGCTGCAACTCATTTAAAGCCTTCTTCTTTCATGAAAACGGTATATATGCTAGATATACTTACTGGAGGTGTAATGAGATGATTGAAGCTGTTTAATTTTCTCCTTGATACTATTTGTGTACGTTTCTACAACAAAGTTTATCGACAGATAGTAGGTATTCCTATGGGCACTTATTGCTCCCCTTTAATAGCAGACTTGTTCTTGTACTGTTATGAATCACAGTTTATGACAAAACTCAGTAAAGACCCGACGTAATTGCATTTAATTGATAGATTCAACAACACTTACCGTTATCTTGATTTTTTTTTCGTTAAATAATCAAGAATTTTCTAAATATACTGCCGAAATTTACCCAAAGAAACTTACTTTAAATAAATCAAATATAAACGGTAATAACTGTCCTTTTTCTAGATTAAGATACTTCAGTTTTACACGGGAAACTCCACATTAAGGGGGTACACAAAACCTAAGAAAGAGAACTCTAACTCATGTTCTGTTTCATTGCAGCGTTGAAAATCACATGCAATATGTAAGAACTTAAAAGATCCTGATCAGAATGTTCTCTTTGTTAATGGAGCAGATGTACACCTATTGTTATTCATTTAATCTTTTAATCCATTTTTAGTAACACATTTTCCATAAATGAATCCTTAAAGAGACAAAATAGGAAAATTTCAAAGTAAAATAAATTTACAAAAGAAAACCAGGAGGTCAGATTTTTTCAAAGAGGCAAATAAAGGGAAACAGACAGGACCATAACTGTTTTCTTTTTTTGACCCAGGCCTTACATATAATATAATAAAGTATAAAGTATAAAAAGTTAAAAGCCTGACAATAAAATTATAACCAAATAAATAAATAAACCAAGGACAATTATGCTTCTTTTCGTACCAAATTGATTAAAATCAAACCAGAATTGACTCCACGATGATTTTTTTGGGAAAACCGCTGTTTTAAATGAAATACACTTCATAGTTTGTAAAATTGTAGGTTACGAATAAGTTATACATGACATGTGTATTTGTGTGTTGAAAAAACGCTGGCAATTGAAAATTTTAGGACATGTATGATTTATATTCATTTAAAAAGTCAGAAGATATCAAGGGGATAACCAACCAGTAGTGCATCATTTACAAGTCAAGGAACACAGACAACAACAAGAAAAAAACACCCATCAGATTCAGTCCACGAAACATTACACTATATCATTCAACTCTCTGTTTTCGACCTTTATCCTGACAGGTGTCTTCTATTCCATCCGCAATTTTTTGGGAAAGTAAATTCTAAATTTAGAACCATGGTTGAAACTGAAACTACACATGTATGATCAAAATAGACATGTGAGTTTTGCTTTATCAAATTCTTATTTCGAAGGGATAGCGAAATTTGTTTTCCTTTGTTGTGCTTTTGTGTATCTTACCGAATTAGTGAATGCAATTTTATAAATTGAAAAAAAAGATGTGGTATGATTGCCAATGAGACCAACTCTCCACAAGAGACCAAATGACACAGCAATTAACAGCTATAGGTCACTGTACGGCCTTTAACAATGAGCAAAGCCTATACCCCATAGTCAGCTATAAAAGGCCCTAAAATCTTAAATGTAAAACAATTCAAACGAGAAAACTAACGGCCTAGTTTATGTACAAAACAAATGAACGAAAAACAAATATGTAAAACAGCAAGAAAACGACAACCACTCAATTAAAGGCTACTGACTTGGGACATGCACATACGTACAGAACGTGGCGTACTCAGTTACTGACAGCTAGCTCAAAGCCAATAACAACTAATAAAAAAATCATGCATCTAAGACTCCATAATCAATCAGTATACATCCAACATGCAATGGATTTAGTGTAAAGACGTCATAAACAAAGTTTTCTTCTCAAGTCTCAATTCAAGATTATGACTGATTAGAGTATAAGGGGACAAAAAAAAATAATGTGACACTTGTAACTGCAGTTTAATATTTCGTGGAATAAGAGGTGAAATGAGTTAAGACTCTCGCATTTTGACCGCATTTTTAAGACTGATTTGCTTTAAACTAAAAACAAGTTGTATCTAATTTTCATAACCTCACCAGAAATATTATCAAATTACATGTTTAACGAACTTAATGCTTATGCATAAGGATCTTGCACGTTCAGTTCTTATTTATCACCTAGTTCAGATTTTCAGGAGCCGTGGTTCTTTGCACCAATGGATTCGTCGTTCATTTTTGAATCGTTTATCTTTTCTTTTTAAATCTGTAGACCAACAAAATTGAAAATCTTGTTAATGTAAAATATGTGCCGATTTGAAGAATTTCCCTATGTATCCTATGTATTTTTGGCGTCTCTTGCTGTTAATTTCAACAGCTCGTATCTCAAAAACGAAAAACGGTTGCTCCCTTTTTTAATTTTATTATCTCGTGTACTTTTACTTTTCCACATGTGAAATTAAAAAAAAACATTCTGTAGAGTAGTTAAGTATGTACACTTCGCCTCAATAGAAACTATACCTTTTTTTAATTTTGTATGTAACTACATGTCCTTTATGTATTCCGTGTGCATGGAATTTGTTGATTATCTTAATGTGTGTCTTTATTGTTGTCGATTAGAGCTTGTGTAATATGTATTTGTTAACTAAATATTGACTCTAAAAAAAACTTTGAATTCAATTCATAACAAGCCAAAAATCTCAGGCCTAGGTCAAATGACAAAAGTCATGGCCTGCTCAAGTGTTTCTTGCCAAAAATACAGTTTTCGTCCTCGGGGTCAAAGTTCAAGGTCACATGAAGGTCAAAACTGTAAGGGGCACAACACCTCATGATGATACATCCACATGCCAAAGGTGTAAGGTATGGGTCAAAAGACAAAGAAGTTATTGCCTGGTTGTGTTTCTTGCAAAGAAATTCAGTAAGTTGACCTTGAGGTCAAATTTGAAGGTCTCATGAAGTTCATCGAGATACAAGACACTTAATCTTATGACTATACATCCACATGCCAAATATCTAAGGCCTAGATCAAAAGACAAAAAAGTTATGGCCCATATGTACTATCAGAACGGAAATTGCTCTAATTTATTGAGGGTGGGGGTATATTTTAACCTTAAATTGAAAACAATCTGACGGTTAAATTGTTATAAATGTTTGCGAGAATAACAGAATGATATAGTACTACAAATGGTTAGTTTTTCCAATCAGTCATTTTTTTTAAATTTTTTACATGATGTTCAGCTAGGCCTTACTCATCAATGAGTTAAAAACAAGAAAAATTAAACGACAGGTTTTTTTTGGGGGTATAGTGTTGGGTACCCCCTTTAAATTTACGATAAAAGCGACGAATTTTCGTTCCCTATTGTTAATTTTCCAAGTTAAGATGGGGATGTTCCTTTGGCACCATCTTACGGTGTTTATATATTACAACTCGTTCGATATGCCCGTGTCGTTTGTGACGTTTTAGACTTTAATAGACGTAGTCTATGTATTGCTGGTAAATTATTAGGTCAGGGATTTCGTTACCACAAATTACTTAAACTTTTATTTAATTCTTCTATAGATATAAATATTTTGTTTTGAAGTTTGGTTGTACATCTAGACAACTTTTTTCAAACGGTATTGCACATCATACTTTTGACGTGCCTGGAAATTTAGAAACGATCCTGGTAAACTTATCGATCCTTTAAATAAACTTATTCTAAAAGGTTACCAATTCAACACTGTAATTAGATCTTTGCATTTTTATTTGTTTTTATTTGTATTAATATTGATTTTGTTATCAGTAAATTAAAAGCAAACTAAATATTATTGTTATATACATATGCACATTCATGGCTCTACAATCTGTCGATACCTGTGTCTTGGCATTGCACAAGGTCATGTTTTTCTCTGACTGTTTATGACGTCTTAAAACTAAATCCATTGGATGTTGGATGTGTACTGAATGATAATTTTTTTTATTAGTTGTTATTGGCTTTGAACTAGCTGTCAGTAACTTAGAGTACTCTGTCTTTTTGTTGTTGGGATGTACAAGTAACCGGCCACTTCCACTCTGTGTTTTTGTTAGATGTATTTCTATTTGTATCAGTCTGAGGAGTTAAGCCTTTTTCAACTAGTTTTTATAGTTTGTTCTTTTGTTGAACTGTTGCACCACAGTCCCATGTTAGGGGAGAGTTCAGCGCTCACAAACATGTTTAACCCCGCCAGATTGTATATATGTGCCTGGGCCAAGTCTGGAGCCTGTGGTTTAGTGGTTGTCGTTTGTTCATGTCTATAATTGACATTGCACAAGGTCATGTATTTCTCTGATTGTTAATGACGTCCTTACACTAAATCCTTTGGATTTGTGATTGATTATTAAGTCTTAAACACATGTTTTTTTATCAGTTGTTATTGACTTTGAACTAGCTTTCAGTAACTGAGAGTACTCTTAGATCTGTACTTTGTGTCTTCTGTGTTTTGTAAGTTTTCTTTTAATGTGCTTTGTATCGATCTGATGAGATAAGACTTTTTTTTAACTTTCATTTGAAGGATGCAGACATTACTAACAACTACTGATCGAACCCAATCCCTGAGGTATCTGTGTTAAACAAAGAGCAGTTTACTGTTACGACAACTAAATTTGATATATTTTAATAAAAGTCGAATCAATTGATTCAAAAATTATAAAAAAAAAGTTGGCAAAAACATCAGCAAAAAAATGTTTGTATAGAAGAAACTCAAATTTGATCTGTAACTTTTATGACATAGCTGAGTATAAATGTGCGGAACATAAGATTTTCATCCAATGTTACATTTTCAAAGATCAACAACTTAACTCAGCAATAAGGTAAACATGGGTGCAGTTCTAACCTGTACACAAGTTAACTTAAAGCAGTCCTTACGACTGCTCTATAGGTTAACTTGAGAACATTTAGTAGACATGTAATTTAACTTTATCCCTAGCAGACAAGACCTCATGTCTGCTTTTTTAGGACCGCTGCAGACCAGTCCTGAGGACAAGTTTGTAAGAGCACACCTGTTCCCAGGACAGGTCAGCTTGACTTGACCACACCTGTAGACAGGTCTGATTGACCAGACCAGACTTGTGGACAGGTCTGCTTGACCAGACCAGACCAGACCTGTGGGCAAGACTGGTTGACCAGACCAGACCGGTGGACAGGTCTGCCCTACTGTCCCAGACCAGACCTGTGGACAGGTCTACTTGACCTGACAAGACCTTGGGAGAAGTTTGCTATTTAACAGATTTTACTGGTGGCATAGTTGGTATTTGTTTTTACATAAAAAAAGACAAAGATCGTATGATTTTCACTGATTGGAAGTCGATACTCATAGGACATTCATCAATCAAAGCAGTCCTCTTCACAAGTTAACTTAGGATCAAGTTAACTTTATCTTAGAGGAGCACACCAGACCAAAGTTAACTTTGGATCATGTTAACTTTATCCTGTACCAAATCAAATTTAACTTTTATAAGAACAGGTCTGTTTGACTTTTGATAGCAGACCTGGTCATAACTTAACTTGTGTGTAGGATTGCTTGTGGCAAAGTTAACTTCATCTTAAGTTAACTTCAATACTGGCCATGGACCTGTCATGAAGTTACATTTACGAGCAACCATTAAACAGTCCTAGGACCAAGTCTGCTATTTAAGTTAACACAAAGCTGTCCAAGTTAACTTGAACCTTTCATAAAGTCTGCTTATTTAGTTAACTAGCTGTACAGGTTAGGACTGCACCCATCTGTATATTTTGATTAAGGCGGAAATTTGTTATTGGAATCAAAATGTTTCTTTTTTGATGAATGCAACGAAATCTTCATGTGGAGCATAGTATTTTCGAATGAGGATTAAAACGAAGGTTCCGTAATATCATTTCAGGTGTCGATTACAAAACTATACATAATTGATGATATTTTGCAAGAAACGAGTCAACTTTCCTGTAATCTAACCTCATGTCAAAATAAAACCTTATAAAATCTATTACGACTGAACTGAGCTGGAGATATTAGACAGCACTACCACATGTAAACTTCATATGAATTTGTGCGCACAATATATGTAGCGCACAATATATTAATTTAAGCCCACACTATTTTAATATCGAGCACACAAAATACTAATGAGTGCGCACTTTATATTATAATAAGCGCACAAAATATATATTGAGCCCATACAATATATATTGAGCGCACAAAATAGTATATTGTCGCACGAAATATATTTTGTGTCTGTTTATTCCCCTTACAGGCCTTCGTAAAAACCAGTCTACCTAGTATATAGCAGATACTTTCATCTTCCATTTATATCAGTGAGAAATTAAAACCTCATCAATCAACGAAACGAGTAAAAAACAACTTTTATATTCTTAACCTGGTACAAGCATTTTCCGAAGAAAATAGTGGGTTATACCTGGTCTTATTGCTAAACCTCAAACTGCGTTATATATTGCCAACATTGGGTGAGCAACCCAAACTGACATTCAAAGTTGATGCTCAACCGGTCAACGTATCAATACATCTTTTGACTGAAACTCATTATAAATTACAATCTATTTGAATTTGATAGAAAATTATAAAAAAAAATAATAGGTACGGAAATTGGCGACAGTCCCTTAACCGGAAATCTGTGGCATAATTATGTTTGAAATAATGAATCAAATAGCTTCTGCATTTCAACATAAAGACGTAATATCATGGCATATACAGGGACGATGGATTTATAATATAAAATTGAACATCAGATGAAATTAAAGATTTTTTTCGTCTGTCAAATAATTACAATCCCTTCCTGAAGTTTAAGATTTTTTTTTGTCTGGCAAATAATAACAATCCATTCCTGAGGGTTAACCATGAAGTGTCAAACTATTTATAGATGTTATTGTAACTAAAGGTAAAATATTTACAATATATGGCATTTTTGACATTAAAATACATTTTAAAGAAGCACAATGTATATATCTGCATCGAAATTGATGTAACTAACAGCATGTATTCCGAGAATTTATTAAAGGTGAAGCAAAACGGTAGATAAGAAACAAAAGAGGGACGAAAGATACCAAAGGGACAGTCAAACTCATAAATCTAATATAAACTGACAACGCCATGGCTAAAAATGAAAAAGACAAACAGAAAAACAATAGTACACATGACACAACATAGAAAACTAAAGAATAAACAACACGAACCCCACCAAAAACTAGGGGTGATCTCAGGTGACAAGTGACCATAACAAATTAATACAATTCTAACAAATTTTAGATAGGGGTTACTACGACAACGTCCAATCTAATTAAAGTAAAATATTCGCACTCACTCATTTATGTTTGGTCGCTGCTTCAGAAAAAGGTTGTGACCTTATTAAAATTTTGAACTCTGACTCGAACTCTAATAGGATCTTGTTAGATCCCCCATGCAGCGACCAGGCATAAAAAAATTGAGCTAGTGCGGAGATTTTATTTTAATTAGATTGAATAACGTCAAAATATAGGAAACTTGTATTACATAATTATGCTTTATTTATTGATCCTATTGAAAAATTGCAGCACAGACACTTTAAGGAAAAAGAATATAGTCATTTAGTGTAAATAACTAAATATAACCATAGATACTTAAAAAGGTATCATAAAATATTAGCATTTATTGCAGTTTGACGACGAATGTGGTCAAGTGTTTAATGTTAACCACTAGTTATGTATAACAAACACAAAAGTCTAGGAGACATGCTTACTATATCAAAGTTAAAGACTATAACATACAATTGACCAGTTACACCCCTGATGATGGCGGTTCGTCATGATATCTATTGATGAATCACCTAAATATATATAATTCTTCATGTAATAGTATAGGAATAATTTTAGAAATGCATCTTTATGTAAGAGTACCATCCAAAGCTTTAAGTGCCGAAATACTTAGTCTCAGGCAACATGGGATGCGTGGTTGCATGAGGCGTTTTATGATAAGAAGAAATGTACACGAATATCTATTCATTTTAACAATCGATGAATATACTCGTGGTGCTTCCCTAGTCATTCATGTTGGTATGTTATGTGTCACATCAATTTAATCATCGAGCCCGACTCTCACGAAAATAGTTCTTTTTGGTGTTGTTGCTTAACAAAACAAATGAATAACAAATGATAGGAAAATAATTGTGAAATGATAAAATTTTAGTCCAAAATATATTTGTCCATTGATTTGTGTTAAAATGTTAACATAGGGTAAATGTGCTATGAAGTATACTGTAAACAATTTCACAATGTCAGAGAGATTATTTAAGTAGTTGGTGACTCCAGACCAGCATCTGTCTCTTAAAGATCTGAACATTGGTTATGAATTGGCATAACAAAAATTATACACCAAACATTCGGCATATAAATGGTTCCTATAAGTTAAACTTCAGGTCAAGCTGTTTAATTTAACAATTTAGTTGAATTTTAGTTTTGAAATGGTGATATCTGACAGCTAAACAACACTTCTAATATGTTAGTTAAGTATTTTATCAACAAAGAAATCTAGTATTCATTTGGTGAAGCTAACCACTGATATCGTGCGAGTAACTAACAAATATTCGTTTGCAAAGTACAAACCCGAGTTCGTCTTCTTTGTGATTTATAAAGACTGGTTTGGGCACATACTGACCGGAGGCTAGGCTACTGCTTTCTGTATACCAAACAATTCGGCGAAATTAGACCCTTCCTAATCAGTGAAACGAATTGTGAAATGTACAAGTATACTTTATGATCTGTAATGGAATAATGCTTTATCGGTACCTTTAAAAAGTATTGCAAACTCTCCTGGGACATTCCATGCAAAATAATTGTGAAATGATAAAATTTTAGTCCAAAATATATTTGTCCATTGATTTGTGTTAAAATGTTAGGGTAAATGTGATATGAAGTATATTCGTATAAAATGTTAGAGTAAATGTGCTATGAAGTATATTCGTATAAAATGTTAGGGTAAATGTGTTATGAATTATATTCGTTAACATTTTCACAATGTCAGAGATCTTTTTTAAGTCGTTGGTGACTCCTGGCCGGCATCTGTCTCTTAAAGATCTGAACATTGGTTATGAATTGGCATAACAAAAGTTATACACCAAACATTCGGGATATAAATGGTTCCTATAAGTTAAACTTCAGCTCAAGCTGTTTAATTTAACAATTTAGTTGAAATTTGGTTTTGAAATGGTGATATCTGAAAGCTAAACAACACTCCTAATATGTTAGTTTAGTATTTTATCAACAAAGAAATCTAGATTTGGTTAAGCTAACTACTGATCTCGTGCGAGTAACTAACAATTTATTGATTACAAAGTGCAAACCCGAGTTCGTCTTCTTTGTGATTTATAAAGACTGGTTTGGGCACATACTGACGGGAGGCTAGGCTACTGCTTTCTGTATACCAAACAAATCGGCGAAATAGACCCTTCCTAATCAGTGGAACGAATTGTGAAATGTACAAGTATACTTTATGTTCTGTAATGGAATAATGCTTTATCGGTACCTTTAAAAAGTATTGCAAACTCTCCTGGGACATTCCATGCTTAAATATAAAAACGTGGGTATATTATAATCTGTTTAAAATTAGCTATAGTATTGTAAGTATTTATAAGAACACCCATTAAACTCTGATAATGTGAATTTATGAAAAGATTTTAAAAGGTTTTTTTTCTAATTGCCGCTGTTTTGTAATAGACCCAGGAGGAAATAGGCTCTACACCATTGATGTTAAAGTCAAACATACCTTTTATATGAATATACATTTAGGTGGTGGAATAGGAATATGAAAACACATTCGAGGGAGACAGTCGGTTTGACATTTTTTACAAAGTCACGGCAAATCGGACTGCGAATGTTTATTGCATATATTATCCGGCGTTCAGACAATGCCTTGCACATTTCTCTTTCAGTTGTCCTATTCGATGTCAACCCTCTATGCCTACAACAATTACCAAACTGATAAACTGTTTAAATATTTATCTTCCTAAAATTAATTAAAATATTTGATACTGGACGTAAGAAAAGAACTACAAGTTACTTCTATCAGTTTTCAGAGAGACTTTATTCTGAATTAATTATTTGCCAGCAATTAGATATCGGGTTCATTCTTGCTAAGTGCTTTGATTTAATTTATTTATAAAGAGTAAGTCATCCGTAATTTTAGGCAATTTATGGTCGCAACTGCTTTCATGGTATAGCTATTTCTTACAATAAGCATTGTCACCGGATTTTTAATGCATTAAGAAACAAATATTTCAATTCCGAAGGTAAAGGGATATAAAAACGTTGCAAATTACTGAAATCAGGCGACAACTTGAAATCTTATTATATTTGTTAACACCCCGCGAAACAATTGTTCAGTAAGTAAATGGCTTAACAAGTAAGGTTGCCCTAAACGTTAATAAACTAGAAAATTTGTTTCATAAAAGGACTAACACTTTGATTACAGGCTTATCACTAAACGGACCAATTCTGTCAAGTACACTCATAAGAACAAATTAATTATTTTTAAACATATTTATCAAAAACGATTTCCCCTTCCGACAATCTCCGATCATTTCATGGGAAAATTATACGATACACGTGAATTTAATTTTCCAATTTAAACTCCGTTATGGAATTATACACGGTCATGCATAATGATATCGACTTTCGCTAAATATTTTATGTATCTTCTTGATATTTATATCAGTAGAGGAAGGCACTACTTTCATAACCCTACAATAATTTGGCTTAATGAGTAGAAGAAGAATTAGAAGATGGATTTTTGCCTAAGATTATTCCTCTTAAGTATTGTTGCTTTGAAGACTTTAGGTAAGACTTACATAATATAATTCATTGTATTGCTTGAAGTATAGATGCTACATACATGACATACATGACATATACTTGTTTTCGATTTTCAAACGTAACAAGTTTTAAATGCATACAAAATTTCATTCTTTTCTTTTTTCCTATTTTTCACTCTATTTTTTGGGAGCCAGCATATTTATTAAAAAGTCCTCTCTTCCGTTGTTTCTTTAATAATGAAATTGTCGTCCTTTTAGAGAAAACGGGTCCTTTTGTGTTGGAAAAATGTACAGTTGGTAGTTTAAGTAGGAAAGAAAGACTTTACATACAGGATTTCAAAACACTCTTTATTTTGAAGCTATCACTTTGTTTTTTTAATTTTTGTTTTATTATAAAATTCAAAGGTTTTATTGAGAACGGTATTCATTACATTGTGTATAAAAAGAATTGTTTTCACTGCAATTAAAATGCAATTGGATTTGTCGTTACGGGGAGATCCGTTTGCGCCAAAAATGCGTCCTTTTGCGCCACAACTTTTTTAATTCAATGCTACGTTTGCGCCACATGTTTTAAAATTACATGGTATCATTTGCGCCAAAAATTAAACATACGATTGCGCCAGTTAAAAGAAAAATGACTTCCCTACTCCTTTATTCGGACTTGCAACCAACATTTTACACGGCAAATGTTTTCTTTTCTGAAATATATCTTCTTCTTAATTACTGCTACTGCATGGGTACTCTCAAATTTAATGTGTGTAGTAGCTTGTAACTTCACTTTAAAGTTCATACGCATGATGGGAACAATTAAAACACTGTGTCATCAACATATGTGGCTAAAACATAATCAGCAAAAGCTTTCATACATTTTAATTTATTTAGACATTAACATGCAACAATTCATTGAAAGCTTTTCTTCTTTATTGGCATAACTTTATTAAATATTCAGCAAAGCAATAAGTTTTATGCTCTCTCTGTATATTGACTGTCTAATGCATGTTTAGTCATTTCTAATAATAATGATAAAATACACCAAAAACATTATCAACACAAATACCATTCTAATCTTATTGGAAGTAAGCCGTTTTGTTTGGTTTTCATTTTCTATAATATAATAGGTGTATGAAGACGTTTGTAGCGTAGTATTAAGTAAGTGTGTTTGTCCTTTCGTTTTTCTGTCATGGCATGAGAAAGTTTTTGTTCTTCAATTTCTGAGTTTTGTATTCTTCCTTTAAAAATTAATAACATCATTAGTTCAGAAACAATCAGACGAAAATCATAAAAACTGAGTCCTCAACAAAATGGGTTTAGTTTCAAATTGTATGCAGCGTTGATGATTCCGAACAGAAATCGTAACGATGACTTTTTAATAAACAATTTCGTAATTTACCTGATTAGTGTGCCCTTTTTTAAACTGAAATGTAGAGTGGGGTGCTCATTTTCGCAGGGGACACAATTTCGCCGTTTAAGGATTTTGAGGTGTAAAACCTTCAAAGGATGGCTGAAATGGAAGAAATGTACCCGTAAATTATATTTTTATAACAAATATAATATTTTTTTAAACTGAGACAAAATTGCGGGTCCTACCGAAAATGACAGAAAACGGACAACGATTTTCGGACAATTTCCTGAATAAAAAAACACGATTTCAAAGAAGTATTTCTAAGTAAATATTTGACTGAATGCCCTAATTTTGAATTTTTTATACCTTTGAAATGTCTGCTATTCATCTACAATTCAATTAATTTGATAAAAATTGTTAAAAGCTGCGGTTATTTGGTTTTAAATAGATGTGTAAAAACGGCGAATATGTGTCCCCCATTGACAAAACATTCGGAAATTTCAAACACCCTTTAATCTAACTTTTCAGATGATTTTCTTAAAACAAACCGGTTTTCAAGCTTAAGTATATTTTGCATTTGAAGTTATCTTCATATAGAAATATCAGTATACTTCAAAAACATTTAGACCTGAACATAAACTGTAGAAAACATGGAAAGATGTGGCGAAAATGAGCACCCCACTCTAAGAAGTATGTCACAGCAAATTAATTTAGTAGGTAAATGGAATATACTGCTTTCCTTTCCTCTATATGTTTAGCTCAAGTGGACCAGCTTAGTAAACAGAATTTTGCTTCTTCCCCTGTTGTTTCCAAAGTTCGTTTTAATGTTTTGTGTTATGTTTGTCTTTTCGTCTTTTTTTCTTCTTCTAGTCATGGTGCTGTCTCTTTGGGTTTTTTATGCCACTTTAGTACAAGTATCTTATCTCCCTTGTTTTATCATGTATTTTTCTATCTTACTCTGAGTGAACTTGATTGGTTGATATATATTATTTTATAGGACTGGTAATTGAGAATTCATTTACAACACCAAAGATTGGATACAAAAGTTTTTTTAAAATCGCTGATTTTTTGCAGTACGTTGTTGATATCAACAAACATGGTCTTGATTTAAGTGGAACTACGACGCTAACATTTAAGGTAAAGGCATGTCATGGTATTAGAATTATTATGTCAAATTCAGACGATGGAGATTCCTCAAAGCCCATGTATAATTTTGAAATTGGTAGCAATAAAAATAAAAGGTCAGGTTTTCAAAGACGGAATGATGATTCACTTAAACTGGCAAGTCAGAAAATCGTCTTTTACGACACCCCTGGCGTTTGTTCGTGTGATGAATACCGACCATTTTGGATCAGTGTCATAAACGGAGTTCTAATGATAGGAAAAGGACTTATCGTTGGTATAAATGTTATAGCTGAGTGGATCGACCCAAATCCTTTTATAATAAGAAGCATAGGATTAATCACATGTCAAACTTTAGGAGAATGGAAGGTACAGATAGAAGGTAAAACTTGTTTCCTTTTCTTTATTTCTTAATCGCTTCAATACAAGCGTTATTGTTTATAATATATCTAATCCAAATAAACTTTAAAAAAGAATTTGTAAATCTTGATCTTTAAATTCAATTGAAAAATGAAAATCATTTTCTGATGGAATGTCTATCATTCGAACAACAGCGGCAAGTAATGTTAAATTCTTCTTTAAAAATATGTTATAATTCAAAATTCAGAAAACCCAATTTATTTGGCTTCTGTCTGTAAATATGAAGAAATATGCAACAGTGTTGCTTTCATTTTTTATAAATGTTTTACGATAAGAAAATAACTGCCGTAGTTAAATCCATATTATCATAAGTATTATCATTTTTTTTCTTACTTTATCTATTTGTAATCATTATATGTAAAATGCCTTTAAAAGGCCGATAATTGGTTTCATAAAGTATTGGTATTCGTATTCGAGAGCTTTAGTTTAAGCGGTCCCCAGTTACATTTGCAATATATTTTAGATCACAAAGCGCTTTTAAAAAGTCCTTTGTAGTTTTAGTTCTTTTGTTACCTATTCTGACATCGGACTCGGACTTCTTTTAAATTGAGTTTTACTGTGCGTATTGCTATGTGTTTCTTTATTCTAAATTGGCTAGACGTATAGGGGGAGGGTTGAAATCTCAAAAAACATGTTTAACCCCGCCGCATTTTTGCACCTGTCCGAAGTCAGGCGCCTCTGGCCTTTGTTAGTCTTGTATGGTTTTTTTAATTTTAGTTCATTTATATGTTTTGGAGTTTAGTGTGACGTCCATTTTTACTGAACTAGTAAACAATTTTATTTAGAGGCCAGCTGAAGACCACCGCCGGGTACGGGATTTTCTCACTGCGTTGAAGACCCATTGGTTGCCTTCGGTTGTTGTCTGCTCTTTGGTCGGGTTGTTGTCTCTTTGACATATTTTCCATTTCCATTCTCAATTGTATTTCATAGTTGGATATTTTCACACCTTATTGAACTATCCGTTTTTAATAGCGTGGTCATATATCAAATATATTTGATACAAACTTGTCGTTAAAGATGGAAGATTTATTAAGATAGATCCGTTGAGAGTTAAATGAGGACAACCATAAATTATGATTATCTTTAAGAGTCACATTAAATTTTTATCATTTTTTTTCTTCACAACTGCTGTTTTAATTATGGTTATCATCATACGAATCATTTTTTTGAAAGATTGGAACTATTCTTCAAAGTCTTTCCTAAGGCACCGACCTCCCAAACAAGAAGTACAAATGAGCACAGGTTAGCTACTACATTTACAAAATGTAAACACAATAAAATAAAGTTCCCATATGATGTCTGGGTACATATGCACATATAAACTGTGAAAAGTTTGTGTTATTTATATCTTTGGAGCAGTTCATTGAAGTATGTGTGTCTTTAAGTATGTCAATTTGCAGGCTTGGCTGTCATTTTAATTAGGTAAGAGTAATGATACAATACCAGTTTGATTGAGAACTGTCATGCTCACTAATCAATTAGAGAAAAGGTGGGGCTTAATTACAATGTCCCACCTCATTTCATGCCAATCATATTAACCAGATTATTTATCATCCTCAGTCTGACGTAATTAAACAGACCCTTCATTATACATCTCAATACACAAACACTTAACCTCATTATTGAATACACAAATGTATATATACAGAAATGGTAGATTTATTCATTGCCGATTAAATCTTTTGATCTACACTACATAAAGTGATTCTATAAATTATGTCTGAACGATAAATGATTAAGGTTTAACAAGATATTTGTTTTTTTCAAAAGAAAAGACAAAATATGAAATCTAGATATAAAAATAGATATGCAAGTAAGGTCTATATTTTACTTGTTAATTCTGTGCAATCATCATCTGCAATTAATCAATAATGAAGGTTACACTAATCAGTGATTGGCTTAAAACAGTAAATAACATTTCAATACTCTTAACCTGATTAATTTAATATTTTTATTTAATTCATTCCCATCAAATGTCTTTTGACTAAATTAGTCATTTGAATACAGAAAGTGTATTTTTTTGCAATTAAGAATGAATCCCCATTTCAATAAAAGAAGTTTTCTAATTTGTTTACGTTGAAAAAGTACATATATTCAATTCTCTTTTATGTAAAATATTGAGTTAAAATTGAATTAAAATACACTCTACAACTTTCAACTTCATTGTCATATAATCATGATAATTATTTTCAAAATCAATCAGCAATTGATAATAATAATAGTATACCTATGTTACATCTACAAAATGCCTCCAAAACAACATTTGCAGAATATTTTTGGAGACAATAAAGATCATAGTTTGAAGTTTATCTGTTGGTCCCATGTCCTACAAGGATAATTAATCAACTTTATTGGATGTATCTTCATATCAAAATCGATTGAGAAAACAAATATAGGTTACAATTAAAACCGAGGGAAACACATCAATTATAAGTGGAAAACAAAGGAACAACAGAAACACTGAAGTGCAGGGCATTCCGACTTATAAAACGTAAAAGATGAATCATCTAAGACATTTCAGAGGAAAGGTTTTTTGGTTAAGATATGAAATTGCAATTTACACAAACATTTCGGGCAAATTAGAGGACCTGCTATCATTGATTTACATTTAGCTCGTTTCATTTACTGAATAAGTGCTTATCCTTCTAAAGACCTGCAGTTAATGCAATTATCAGCAATAGTGCTATTTTAATGATTTTTGTTTGTCCAAACTATTCCTAAATATAATTTGAAATTATTCAAACTAATCTTCCAACATTTCCAGTAAAAATTTCCATCACGTTAAATACTTAGAAATTTTGAATAATAAGCCAACTGCAAGCGGCCGCTTGAGTATTGAATTTTGAATAACGATTATAAAACCGGCCGCTTATAAGCGACAAAACCGATGAACGAGAACATTAGAAAAAGTCAATAGTAAAACATTGCCTGTGACGAAACTGATAATAAATTAATTCTAAACAACAATCGTACAACTTAAAGCTCATAGTTGTTAAACTGTGTTATTGGACATATAAGTGCAAATAAACGATGTTTTATGTTCATTGTTAATTGAGAAAATTGCATTAGAAGCTTGTGAAATCTTTGCTTAATATCGATTACAAAATTGGGAAAAAAATTATGCAACTATAAAATCTAAAGATCTTTCATGTCATCAATTTAGGGAGTCGTCAAAATAGGCTTAAGCATGTTACTATTTACCAAAATATACATATTTTTCACATCTTAAGTTTTCGAGTACATCAGTCTGCTCTTGTCAAGTGAACTTTCAATACAAAAATATTGTCTTTATGTGAATATATTTATTTAACTGTTTTTCCAAAAATTAAAGATAAGTATTTTTATAAAACAGGTTATCCGTTTAAAGATTTTTTCTAATTTTTTTTATACAAGTTTATACAAAAATAGTCTCGATTTCTGTTTATGTATTTGCTGTCTTCTCGATCTATCTAATTCAATGTGCATCGGGATAAGGTCCGTTTGAATTTTTTAGTAACTTACTTTAAAACGTGCTGCATATCAATCAATCCCTTTGGATTTTCTTCCCCTTACTTCTCCGATCTAGCTACATACATATACAAATAATTGTCATGTTCCAGAAATGTATACAGCCAACAGCAAAATGAATTGAAGTTGGTACTCCAGGAATTCATTCGCAAAGCAACATTTTAAACCAATTTAGCACACAGTTTCTATAGCCTGCTGTATATCGTACTCATCGTTATTATTTTCGTAGGGAAATGATATCATTATATGAAAATTTTGTTTTCATTGAAATTTTTCTTTTAAGTGTTACTATTTACCAGAAGTTATAATTAATAGAGTCTTTGATAAGAAGGAACACATACTTAAAAAATCAAGTTTTTAGACTTTACAGGGAAGGTATTTAAAATTTGTCACAAGAATTCCCACTGTATCTGCACATACATATTATGTAGAGAATACACATAATTAAGGAACGACTTTAAAGGTTGTCAAATTTCTCGGGATAAGTGAAAGTCATTCCCGGGCAACAGTAAACAGAAGATTATATAATAGTGTACTTGTTTTATTGGTAAGTATACATAAAAGTTGAAAACATTAAATAAAAATACCGAGCTAACCCGTAAATGATAGTAGATTCCCTTCCAAACTAGAATAGCTAAATTCAATTATATTGGCCAATCAGAATACGCACATTTGAAAAAACAATCATATGAGCTGGGCGCGAGATTACCTTACATATACAGTGATATACAACCTTTGATTTTTAAATCTCAAACAAATGGGAAATAAATAAAATTAACAAATATATTAACACATTTGATGAGCTCTCTCATGATCGGTCGATCATTTATTTGAAGTTTTTTTTTTTTAATACATCCCAGTATTTTGTATTGTAACGCCATATTATGCATTTCAAAATCAAATCTGTATCGAACTGGAACAGATATTATGCCTTTGTAATAACAAAGTATCCAGGGGAACTACTGTTAGGCGGAACAAATATACGTTGACACAGGGTTTGGCATGCCCTTTTGGTAAGGGGTATTATGTTTTACTTCTCCAGATTGATTGATTGATTTTTAATGCCACTTTAAGTATTATTTTGTGGCGGTCTTTTTTTTATTGGTGGAGGAAATCGGAATGCCAAGTAGAAACCACCGACGTTCTGTCATGAATAGAACCTATTTCATGCAAGATTAATAAATAAACTGTACCAGTGTAAGGGTCTTACATGTACAAAATATTTGGTACAGTCTCAAAATTACTTTTGTAGGAAAATTGAATCAAGTGAATCTCTTAAAATGCGAAAGAATTTGTTTCATTTTCTAGATCTGTTTTGAAAGCACAACCATATGCTTTCAAATAAGGGGACGACCATGTGATATTCAAAAGTGGGTACAGGGAGTGGTAAGAACTGAAAATATAGCGTCAAGCGAAGCTAAACAATCATATGAATCATAAAAAAACATGATATAAATATTTTATCAAAGGGGGGCGAATGTCCTTTACCCTCTTTGTAATTCACCACTGAATAAATGTTAATTCCTTCTAGAAAATGAAAATGAGGTTCAATGTTATTTCTGTGTATTTTTTAATTGTTTTTGCAAGAATTTTAACATGTTATTGAAAATAGGCCGCCCAATAATTTTGTTAACATCTTCATAGCTTGTTACATTAACACTCTTGTATTCTTATCTTCTGCATCTGGGACTTTAAAACTAAGTTAATATAATAGTCTAATATATATAGGAAGATGTGGTGTGAGTGCCAATGAGACGACTCTCCATCCAAATAACAATTTAAAAAAAGTTAACCATTATAGGTCAATGTACGGCCTTCAACACGGAGACTTGGCTCACACCAAACAACAAGCTATAGAGGGCTCCAAAATTACTAGTGTAAAACCATTCAAACGGGAAAACCAACGGTCTAATCTATATAAAATTTAAAAAAAAAAAAGAAGTCTGTATTTAACATAAAATTCTTAAAATCTGATAATTTTTTTTCTTTTCTGATACAACGCTCCTCCGTGGTTGTCATGTGTGACGTCATGACGTCATATATCTAAATTTAGCAAAATGTTTCTTATATTGACCTTTAATATACATATAAATAGAAACATGGCGTCAATATACGTAAAAAAAATAGAAACAAGACGTCAGATACGTAAAATTACCTTTGAAACACGTGATTTTCATATCCAATTAAAACATTAAATGCTATACCATATGTAATATTTATATATATATATTCCCACAGAAATTCAAACGTATTCTATGCTGTCACCCCATTAATTATCATTTTTCTGAGTTCTGGACGTAATAAAACTGAAAAAAAAAGATAATCAATATCAGTAACATTATTAGCGGTAGGTAATTATATCACATGAAAATTATCCGAGTACAATATTCATACCAGACAGATACATGTATATTACTTTATCAAATAAAACATGCAATAAAGATAAATATGAATTATTTTTATAGACGACGGATCACATTTAGGAGTTACGAGAACATACAATGAATCCTCGTCTAATAGCAAAGAGTATATTACTATGAAATCCTCAACTATGGATTTAACGATTGATACAACCCGAGCTATTGAATCAATCATTGACAAAGACAAGCATGAGAACAAGACCAATGGCAAGTCACATTAAAAATATTTAAATTCGCATAAATATGTATTAGTGATTGAAGATGAGAAATCATTAATATATGAGCAACGAATTAATTGAAATGTGTAGCTTTTTGCATGTCTTTGTATGTAAGGCAACAGTAGAATAACCCTGTTCGAAATTCTAAGCCAAAAAACAAATCCGAGTTAAAAACTAAAACTTAGGGGAACACATCAAATATCAGAGGAAAACAACGGCACAACAGAAACACTAAAATGCAACACACAAAGAAACGAACTATAATATAACGATGACCATTTTCCCTACTTGCTACAGGACATTTTAATAAAAAATGGAGAAATTTAATAAATAGTTTTGTATAAACATTTGTAAGCAGATATATATATTTATACAGCTGTCATTATTGTCGGTAGACTACTATCAGTATTTATCACTTTACATACTAATTAGCTAATTTAGACACTTTGCAAAACTTGTATTAATACCATAAAATATTCACAAAGTGATATCTAGATCGTTATAACATTTTGTACTCATTGAAAGAGAACCAATTGCCACTTTTGTACTTAGATATACAAATCGATTGATAGGCCCTCACCGTAAAGAACCATTATAGTGTTATATTATTGTTGTTGAATGATGCTCAAATAAGGTTTTATTTATTTTTCGAACAATTAGACTCATCTTTCACATATATAGCTGTTATAATCAGTTGGGGTGCTGCATCTATTACGATTATAACGGGTTTGACAGCACTGAGAAGTTTCATAAACAAAACAAGCAGAATTGCACATGTAAATATTATTTTCCTTTATAAGAGAAAGACAGAAACTCTCGTAATAATCATTTTGAATCACAACTTTGCGGCATAAACTTTTAAACGACTTAGAGACGAACAATTGCTACGGAGCTCTACAACGCTCTACAAAAACAAAATATTTGGCAACATAACCCCTACAAATATCGGTGGGAATATCAGGTGGTCTAAAAAGATGAGAAGACAACTCGGATAGCAAATAACATTTTCTTGTCACAATGTTCAAGGAGGTACGGTTTAAAGCCAAGACTTCTGAATTTTTAAGTCTGCGTCTCCACCAAGCATGTGAAATGAAGGATTTGTCAGTTTGGTGTCATATAATCTTAGCAGCTAAAAAAATGAGTCAGTATGAAACAAAGAATGTTACACATGTTACATAAGACTAATTAGTATGTTATTGTCCTTCGTATGAATATAATATTTGTCACATAAAATTAAAAACTTAAAATAAATGTCCTATGAATATGATGGAGATGACAGGTCCTTGGTAGTTGGAATAATTATTAAATTTAAATTAAATCCAAAGATTGTTGGGTTAAATCCCTTTTTGTTGTGGACTACTGTGGATTCATTTAATTTTGTGGATACCAATTTTCGTGGTTTGAGGAAAAAATTGTATTTTCGTGGATATTTGATTTCGTGGTTTTGCCAGTCTGCATACAGACCAATAGAATCTTTTTACTTCATTGAACATTTAAATTTCTGGTTCACATGTAACCACGAAATCCACGAAAATTGCTATCCCAGGAATATTAATGAATCCACAGTATTTTGGCTGCAAATCAATTGCAAGCTGTCTAAAAAAGGAACATGTTCTATTATTTAGTTGGACCTGGCTGACATTCAAGACGACACAATCAATGATGGTATGCATTTCGTCATTACAATAAACTGTAATGAACAGATGGACAAGGAATATAACAACATCGCACCTACAAGGTACACGATTCTGTCTTGATTCAGCAATATTCAATCCATTCGCCATATAATTGTTGTCGAAGGAATTTAACCGGTGTTTAAAGAGACATATTTATGTAGAAACTTCCGAACTAAAAACATAACAAATATGTGTCTAATATTGGAAAAGAACATTGTAACGTAACGTTTTAAAGTGTATTAGTGAGTGTCTGTTTGTATAAAAGAGTGGATTATATTAAATACAATTTGATTTTTCTGTCGTAAAATTAAAAAAAAAAAAAAAAAAAAAAAACACCCAACAGAACACTTAATAGTTGTGCATCGATAAACCAATCTCGTAAATCGATAACGAGGAAATTGTAAATGGAAAGTCCATAATCAAACGGAAAAATCAAAAGCTTAGGCACAACAAACGAATGGATACAAACTGTCATATTCCCGACTTGTTTCAGGCATTTTCTTATGTAGAAAAAGGTGGATTAAATCTGGTTGTTTAACTAGCTTAACCTCTCATTTGTATGACAGTCGGATCAAATCCCATTATATTGACAACGATGTATGAACAAAACAAACAGACATAATAGTTCAACACATCCAATACATCAGTCTAGAAAGAGACACATGCAGGAAACAAACAAATAACTGGATGTGTCGACAGGGTAAGCATTTCGTGAATTTGGAGAAAGACTTTTACAACAAATATTTAGCATTTCTCTTGGACTGAACTCTTCGCCTCTCTTTGTCGACATCCTTAAAAACCTAACGATTGAACTTTAAAAAATAAATTCCCAAATCGGCAACAAAAAAATTATCAGACGAATATATAGTTTTGAAGCAAATCATAGATTGCATTTTTATGAAGGAAAATAATGACTTCACTTAGTGCCTTGGAGCATATTTCATTGAAACATGGTATCGTCCGGTTTGATTCTGAGAAAAAATTACCTATTGTTCTGAAAGAGAGAAAAAAACTCAATGTAGGTATATATTGATAGAGGGTTGTTGCTCACAAGAAAGCTATTAAACCAAGAGTTCCATATGGGGAAGTTGAAATCATCCCTTTGTAAATTTTACGGACGTCATCACGAGTTGGTTGACCGTTATGGAATAACCGTATCACAGATGATATCGAATTTGTTCTTTACGTCGTAACTATAATCCCCTTCCCTTTCATGAATGTGACTAACCGACTTAAACTATTTACCGGATTTGTTATAACATGACCAACACGACGGGTGCCACATGTGGAGCAGGATGTGCTTACCCTTCCGGAGCACCTGATTTCACCCAAGTTTATGGTGGGGTTCGTGTTGCTTATGCCATCGCGTTTTCAGTTTATTTTCGATTTATGAGTTTGTCTATCCCTCTGGTATCTTTCGTTTCTCTTTTATGTCATCAACAGGATCTTCGGCACTCTCTAGATTAGTATCAAATTCATATGTTAGTGTATAGTTTTGTCTTTCATTATATAATTAAGCTGATTTATATTATAGACACGTACATGTGGGTATGTAAGTGGTTAACAATCATGAAATTTCCTGAAAAAAATGATAACCTTTTTTTACACTTTTCAAATTTTACATATAATGTCGTAGCAGGATCGGCTCACCCTTCTGTATCACAAGAGATCAACTCAAGGTTTTTGAGGGTTCACGATGCTCAGTCTAAAGATAGTTATGGCAAAAAAAAACACGTTTTTCAAGCATTTGCTAACAAGAATAAATGTCAGATGACTGACGGATACTTCGTAACAAAAGACACTAATTTACAGTGTATGAAATATTCGAGTGTCCTATCCTCTGAAATCATTAGCTTTATACAAACAGGGTATGCTGCCACCGCACTTTATTTAAATTGCTTGCTTCCAAGAAGCAATTTCCCGACATAATTTCCGTATGCAAAGTAACCTCAGTGTGACCCATTTTGTAAAAATCCAGTGATCGCAATACGCACGAATGTCCTTAAAATAAACTATCATCTGATTGTACAGGTTAAACACGTGCGTAATATCCATGCTTTTGTTGATTGTGGACAAACAGGTGACAATCGTCAAACTAAGCTTTAAAATACGAACTTTTATTACCTGCCACATTTTCACAACAACACTGACCGATTGAATAAAAAATTGACGATTATACGAAATTTATGCGAAAAAAATGATAAAATCGTGCACAGAAGACTAAGTTTATGTTGTTTGTATGCATTGGTTCAAGAATTGGAATAACATTATTTTTCACCGGACACTCGTTTCATATGACGTTTAAAACATTACTACATTTATGTGACCTGACAGGGTTCAAAATTAAGCTTTTTTGTGTACTGGCCAGCCGGACCAGTTGACTGATTATTTACTGGTCCGGCTCCTAATCTACTGGTCCTGCACAAATGAAATTCATTTGACATACACCAAATTAAGAGAGAGATTTTACGTTTTTTCATGATTTTACCTTCCTTTGTTTCCTCTCCTTTATTCTTTATTCGTAGTTTTTTAGTGCTGTTCTGATTGTTCATTAGCAAGTACAGAATCTAACTCAAATTTGAAGATCTCGTTACAAAAATACATTTCTCATCTAGGTCTGTCACTGCAAATTGTTCACATGATATACATTATACAATCCATTACATTGCAATCAACTATATAATTAAACCATTCGCGTTTTTTTACTTATGATTTTTGATATATATTTACGTTTCTTTTTGTCAATTTTATAAACTTTATTCAGATCTTTCATTTGAATGTCACTTTTTTTTTTTTTTGTCCGTCGATTTGACTCATTCCAAAAATTTCCACATTTTGTGTCGTTGTGAAGTACGCTCAACCTCGATATTAATAAAAACTTAATAAATTGTAATGCTTACATGTAGTACCTCCAGTACCGTGTAATTGATTTTGCAGGTAAATAGTTTTGTAAAACAAAACGAAATTGCGATTCAATCAGGGATTTTATCGACAAATTTATTCTGGTCCGGCGGACCACCAGGTGACAAAATAGACTGGTCCGACTCAAATTCTACTGGTCCCTGACCACCGGACCAGCGCTAATTTCGACCCGACGTGTCCACCATGTTGCTTGTGATTTTTTAAGTTATTATTTTTTTCTCAATTTGATTTTGATGCACTCCCAGGCTATTTGTAGTATTTTGTTAGTTAGTCTTGAACATGTGTCTTTTAAATTGTCAGATTTCTTATCAAGATTACAATGTTCATAACAGACGATAATTCATATTGACAACATTATAGTCCCTGTCATAAAAACTAATGTTTTAACAAATCATGTTATTTGGCTAGCTAGAACTACAAAATGAAAAGTCAATATGTCCAAGCTCTACATTACTGTGCACCTATACTATCATTAAGTACACGTCTATCTGTACACTCTAGGAAAGACAATAACTCTCTTCATATGGAATCAATATGTTTACCACTCCACTTAGGTAATATGATGTGCCTTAAAGTCTCCACATAATAACGTTTTATCTGCTTAAGTGTATGGTTTTATTGTTGCAATTTTGTATCTGATATGGTGTCATTCAAAATGACGATTTTCAGTGGTCCTGGATAGTACATTTTTGAACCTTTTGTTGATCTTTATTTGTTATGTCGGTTTCTGTAAAACTTGCGTGAACATAATCTTTACGTTATTATGTTGCTTAATGTAGTGATTTTTTTCTGACCAAATTGAGGGCCATTATTGTAATCATAATTAAACCCAATACAAGATATTTCTAATACACTATAAATGTTCTTTTTCCGATATGGTCATAATTGCTTAACCTCTAAGTGATTTGGTTATCTGTAGAGAAAAATCAGCAGTTTTGCAGCCAACTAGAAGTGGATGGTCTTGTTCATTTTTGTCAAGCCCGCGACATTTGTCGCAGAAAGGGATAGTAATCCGGTGGCGGCGGCGGTAAATCACTTCTTGAAAGCTTTATACTTTTGAAGGTGCTTTATAATTTGTATATAGATGCCTTATGTTACGATGTTAACGTCTGTCACATGTCCATTGTCGTTGACCTTTTCATGGTTCAGTGACTACTTGAGAAAAAAAAATACGTAAAAGGATATCTATATTTTGTTTGTACGTACCTTGTAATGTCCTCATGCTCGTCAGACAATTTTCATTTGACCTCGACCTCATTTCATGGATCAGTGAACAAGGTCAAGTTTTCGTGGTCGAGCCCATATCTCGGATACTATAAGCAATAGGTCTTGTATATTTGGTGTATGGAAGGGTTGTACAGTGTACATGTCCAACTGGTAGGTGTTACCTGGCCTCGACCTCATTCTGATGGTTTAGTGGTCAAAGTTAAGTTTTTGAGATTTTGTATTTTTTTTCGAACACTATATGCAATGGGTTTACCATATTTAGTGTATGGAAGTATTTTATTTGACCTTGACCTCATTTTTATGGTTTATTACTCAGTGTTAATTGGTTTTGTTTTGGTCAGTTTTTTTAACCTATAAGCAATAGGTCAACTAAATGTCTTGTATGGACGGATTGTAAGCTGTATATGTATGTCTGGCAGGTATCATCTGACCTTGACCTCATTTTGGTGGTTCATTGGTTAATGTTTAGTTTTGATGGTTAATTTCGTTTCTTAGATACTTTACGCAATGGGTCAACTATATTGAATGCATATATTGATTGAAAGGTGTACATGTCTGCCTCGCATGGTTCATCTGACCTTGACCTCATTTTCATGTTTCATTGGTCAATCATGAAGGTTTAGTTTCTTGATTAAAGTCTGTTTCTTCGAAACTATAAGTAATAGGTCAACTTTATTAAGTGAAATGAATGATTGTAAGTTGTACATTTATTTCTCGTATGGTTTGTCTGATAGTTATCAAAGATACCAGGATTATGGTTTCGTCTACATAAGACTCATCAGTAACGCTCAGATCAAAGACCTTGACCTCATTTTCTTGGATCATGTTAAGTGTATGTGATAGTTGTAGTAAAGCTTTATTGTTAGTACAACATAATATCAATGGTAAGTAAAGAAGGCGAGACATTTCAGCGTGTGCATTCTTGTAAACTCATGTTTCCTGGAAGCAAATTATATCTGGTCTACAAAGTGTTCCTCACCTTGTTTTATTAATGCCTTGACAATTCCAATGAATAATGCTGAACATTATGATACATGTATATAATTATTAGCTATTTTTATCATAATACATCATTTAAACTACTAGCACAAAAAAGTGTATTTGACTTCGACTTCATGTTGATGTTTGTCCTTTTCTATAAATATTCACTCTGTTTCTTGTCTTCATATCTACCTGAAATATGAAAAAAGATTATAATAATATCTTTTAATCTGGAATTTAAAAAAAAAATATTTGGTGCGGATCAAATTATCAACATGTATTCATGTAGGCATTACCAACAGATCGTCCGAGTTATAGACTGATTATTAATTGGGCGGTGTGGATACACTTCACATAGATGCATGGTTATTATTTGTATATATCAGACGCGCGTTTCGTCTCATCAATTATGATCGAATAAAAAAAAGTCAGAATAAAGAACGAGGTCGAGGACATTGAGGACCAAAAATGCATGTTAAAGTTACAAAATAATTATTCAGAGAGTTTTATAAACAAATCCGGCAGTGCAACCGTTGCGAAATTGTTGACGTGTAGAAAACGTTATTTAATGCCTGTACATTGGATCTTGATTTTACTAAACATTTGAAAGGTACTTTTTCATCTTCATTTCATAAAAAAAAGAAAGAGTTCAGCTATTAAAAAAAAATTATATTTTACTCTGGGTGGCAGCAGCTATCATCTGTTACTTAAACAAAAATTGCTTGACTGAAAGTTACTTTTCAAACTATAATTTATTTTTATAAGACTAATAAGTGAAATATAGAACAAATGAGTCCAATTGGAATAAACGTGAAGACCGCAAATTTACACCATAGTATTTATTTTAAAGTTAAAACATATTATTGTTAAGTTACACCTTATTAGCGTATTGTAAAATGACACCATTTTATGGTAAAGTTACACTATAGTACAGCATAACTAAAGCTTTGCTTGAATACAATGTAATTAATTTTTAAAAGACGTTCAATTGCACTTTTTATAATACTTATATAATATGTTTGTTTTCAATACGAATATTACAGTATTAACATTATATTTTTGCTTAAGGGAATACCTTAACTAAAACAAATTTGGCTTGTTTGATTTTCATTAAATTTAGACAAAATAATAACTGTGAACTGTTTAAAACAAATATAAAAATTTCCCAAAAATTGAACCACACAGTTTACAGGAAAATTTTCACTTAATACAGCAGATTGAAAAAAATTAGTTTGATCGTTGAGAAGTTTAATTTGTTTTTACTCTTTGAATGTGGTTAAAACATTCGTCTGATTCTAAAAGAGTGAACTCCCTTTGATGTTCTGAGCTCCCGTAAGCACCTGATAGTACCATGGTTGTTAATGATGTACTCATCTGAGGAGCCAAAAATTTCTAGAATTAAATAGTTTTTCTTAACCTGATATTTGGGTTTATATGACTGTAAAAAGATAATTGGTGAAGAAAAAATCATATAGTTGTGTACCTCTTTTTTTTTTTGCTATGGCCCTTTGAAAGTACCCAATTATGATGAATTTCACATTTTTCTTCAATGTTTATCCATTTTTTGGCTATTATCGTGAAAAAATTCAGAGTTCCACAATTAAACTTTTTTTCATACTTTCAATAAAGATGAAGTGGACCAATCTGAATAAATTTAACTTAAAAAATCCATATGTAGGTGCTAATATAAGAAAGTTTTGTCATATTATGATGCTTTTTCGTGTCAAATTTACCATGCTGTCAATTTTGTAAATTTGTAATTTTTCTCTGTTTTAAAAACAAAATGCATATTTTTTTCAACTTTTTTGTTTTAAATGATTGAAAAAATACATATCTAAGAAATTCGAAAAGAAAAAAGTCATATGGGATGTTCACCTTTCTGGTAATTTCATTTTCTGTACCTCTCACCCATTTTCATAAAAGTTTGGCAAAAAAGACTGACTTAATTGTTAGAAAAAAAATAGAAAAATTAATTTCTCAAAAACTGTTTGTTGTAAATACATAATTTCTTTACAGAGTTGAGTTTGATTATAACATTTTTAAAATTCATTTATATTTTCCACTTGTATCACATGTTAATTTTTAGAAATAATTCTAGAACGAGATTTCAACGAGACTGAAACGTCAGAAGAATACACCCTTAACATCTTAGGAATATTACTGCTCATTCTTAAGTTTTCAGTGTTGTCCTTGTTGACTTGTTTAGATTTTCTTTTTGTATTGTTTAGGCCGTTAGTTTTCTCTTCTGAATTGTTTTACATTTATTTTTTTGGGGTCTTTTATAGCTGACTATGCTGTATAAGCTTTGCTCATTGATATTAATTTCTGAGTAAGTTGGTCTCTTATGGCGAGTTGTCCATTGGCAATCCAGCCACATCTTTTTTTATAAAATATAAGAGTAAAACTTACTTCCCGTCAATGCCACACTGCGAATATGGTATCTTTCTACCTTTTCCTCCAGTATAAAACACAGCATTGCATCCGCCACAATAATTATTACTTTAAATAGAGAAAAATTAACAAATGTAAAACTGCTGTAAGAAGATAATAACAAAATTTAGAAAAAGTGATCACAATATATTAATAGAAAAGGGAAGATATATTAACATTTACCTTTAATATTGTGATATTAACAGCAATATTAGAAAAAATGTATTTTGATTTAAATAATATAGAGAAAATTACATATTTCCTCTACCTCATATTACACATTCAGAAAACATGGGATTCTTGCAATATTTATAAAATGTTTATTATTACCTTGCTGATATTGTTAGTTTTTATTTTGTTTCACTTATGTCACTTGATAAAATTGTATGACCAATTGCAATAAATATTTGAATTGAATTGTTAATCAGTTACAATTAACTGTGATACGCATAAGTATTATCAAAAACTGATTGAATGTACCTACTACATGACAGTATAAATAAATAAATAAATAGAATAAAAGGTGAAAACCACATTTTGTAAATTAATCTTTATCTGGAGCATTTAACGTTCAAAGTAGATTACTAGAAAGCTAAGAATGTATAAGAACCGAAAACGTTTAAAATCATTATGACCAAAAGGGAAATATTGATTGATTGATTGATTGTTGGTTGCTTAACGTCCAGTGGCAAATATTTCATGCATATTCAGGACGAGAACAAGTTCACAATAAATACAATAGGTAGGTCTTGTCACAATACAGGCCATATAGGATGATGGTCGGAGAAATAAAAAGTATAGCTAAATCCAACAAAAGTAAACTCTGTCTGGGTGAGTTGACTAAAGTAAATCATTGAGTTAATATGCTGTCCTTCTTTGTTGACATTTGCGTCTAAGATATGCTCGAATTATCGTTATGTGTCATTGGACTTTAATAAGCAGCAGGCAATCAATCAACAAACTTATTATCAACAAAGGGACTGGGGAAGCAAAATAAAATATATATGTTCCTTTGACGTGTGTGTTTTTCTCTTTAGCATGACGTACAGTCTCAGACCTGTAACCCGATGCTGTAGTTTAATAAATTTATTTGTAAGTCTCAATCAATTGAAATGTCAAAAAGGAATCTTACCAGCAATAAGCGTTCGGATAGTTCGGGCAGCTTTTTATATCACATCCTTTTGGGTGACATCCTGTGTAATATTCGCTCGGGGAACATGTATATTCGGGGCATTTGAAATCTGAAACGATATGATTTTATCTAATAATGACGAAGATTAAGGTGTTCCGGCTGTGTTGCTAGTAAATTAGAATATAAAATAAAAAACGGGAAAAAATATGGAAGACCACTACAAACCAGGATGAAAATGACACATATGAAAACAAACATGATTAAATCAACATAAAAACAGACTTCCATGCCAAAAAATTAGCGAATGGTTATACATTTGTATATACTTCCTGATTCAGTAAGAGTTCATGCAAGTGTCATATTTGGGTCGTATATAAATAGGCTTCACTTCTTACAGCAAACGCCTTAACAGGTCCAGTTGGCTAATTATGACTTTTATATGCACATTCATTGTGTGTCGTCAATTTCGCAGAACTAGTATATAGTATTGTTAGAAGGCGAGCTAAGCTTATCTGAGTGATATCTGCTTTTATGGTGGGTTGTTATTTCTTTTACCAATTCACAGTTTCCCTTCTGCATTCTACACTCTAACCTTAATCTGTGTTTCTGAAATTTTTATGTGTAACGTAGCTCCGATAGCTTTTTTTAATTTGTTTCTGGTAAAATACAAAACTACAAATCAAAATATAAAAAAGCATTTCAGTGGCAATTACTCCTGAAAGAGTTGTCAATTTTTAAAGTAGTTAGAATCAGACATGTCGATAATTACCTCTATTTTAACATTCGACCCTAAGCTTTATAAAGGAGCAAAATGGTATTAGATGGTGCCGTTTTAAACGGTATGTTAGCGATTGCATTTTTTCGTGCCTAATATGATTTATCAAAAGGTATATGACGACCGATACATTAAGAAGAATTGAACCTGAAACTAAAACCCATATTTGTTATATATTCATTATTGAAATTTATGATAAACCAATATTAGTACAATCTTTATCTTATACACAATCTAAAAAACATCAGATTTAGTGTTTCAAATGTTATCTGTAATAATTAACCTTCGCATCTATCACCAGACCATCTCCGTCTACATTGGCACATGAAAGTATCTGATCCGATTGGAGTGCATGTTCCACCGTGTTTACATGGGTTCGGGTCACAAGGTCCTGGTATATGAACTGAAATGAGATGCCATTGTATACGTAGTAATCAAGATGAACGTAGAAAAAATGAATACAAAAGTTTTCATTTGCGCTGAATGAGACAGCATCACAATGACACAAGTACCCCAAAAGACATATACCGATCTGTTACAGAGCAACGTTGTACTTCTACCACAAATCCAGTTGATTGTTTCAATTTATCCTGATTATTACTATTCAAACCATTTTTTATGCGTTCTGAACTTAAACATAAAACATAAATGATAGGCGAAAGATGTCAGATTCATCAGTCGAATATAACGACACCATTGCTAAAAAACAGACTTCCATGCCAAAAAATTAGCGAATGGTTATATTTACTTTCTGTTTCAGTAAGAGTCCATTCAAGTGTCCTATTTGGGCCGTATATAAAAAGGCTTCACTTCTTACAGCAAACGCTTTTACAGGCCCAGTTAGCTAATTATGACTAGTATGTGCACATTCATTGTGTGTCGTCTATTTCGCAAAACTAGTATATAGTATTGTTAGAAGGCGAGCTAAGCTTATCTAAGTTCTATCTGCTTTTTGGGTGGGTTATTATCTCTTTTACCAATTAACAGTTTCCCTTCTGCATTCTACACTCTAAACTTAATATGTGTTTCTGAAACTGTTATGTGTAACGTAGCTCCGATAGTTTTTTTTTAAATTTGTTTCTGATATAATCCAAAACTACAAATCAAAATATTAAAAAAGCATTTCAGTGGCAATTACTCCTGAAAGAGTTGTCAATTTTTAAAGTAGTTAGAATCAGACATGTCGATAATTACCTCTATTTTAACATTCGACCCTAAGCTTTATAAAGGAGCAAAATGGTATAAGATGGTGCCGTTTTAAACGGTATGTTAGCGATTGCATTTTTTCGTGCCTAATATGATTTATCAAAAGGTATATGACGACCGATACATTAAGAAGAATTGAACCTGAAACTAAAACCCATATTTGTTATATATTCATTATTGAAATTTATGATAAACCAATATTAGTACAATCTTTATCTTATACACAATCTAAAAAACATCAGATTTAGTGTTTCAAATGTTATCTGTAATAATTAACCTTCGCATCTATCACCAGACCATCTCCGTCTACATTGGCACATGAAAGTATCTGATCCGATTGGAGTGCATGTTCCACCGTGTTTACATGGGTTCGGGTCACAAGGTCCTGGTATATGAACTGAAATGAGATGCCATTGTATACGTAGTAATCAAGATGAACGTAGAAAAAATGAATACAAAAGATTTCATTTGCGCTGAATGAGACAGCATCACAATGACACAAGTACCCCAAAAGACATATACCGGTCTGTTACAGATCAACGTTTTACTTCTACCACAAATCCAGTTGACTGTTTCAATTTATCCTGATTAATACTGTTCAAACCATTTTTTTATGTGTTCTGAACATGTTAACCCCGCCTGTCTCAAGTCAGGATCTTCTAGCCTTCTTGTGGTTATTTTAATTTAAGTACACTTATATGTTTTGGAGTTTAGTCTGACGTCCATTTTCACTGAAGTAGTACACATTTGTATCTAGGGGCCAGCTGAGGCTCACCTCCGTGTGCGGGATATTCTCGCTGTGTTGAAGACCCATTGGTAGCCTTCTGCTGTTATCTGCTCTTTGGTTGGGTTGTTGTCCCTTTGACACATTACAATTTTCAATTGTATTCTTACCGTCACATCGGTCTCCTGTCCATTGCGATCCACAATCACACGAAAATGTAGTCGTCCCTGTTTCAGTGCATAGTCCACCGTTGTTGCATGGGTTCGGGTCACAAGGGCTGGGTATATGAACTGAATTGACATACCATACATAATTGCAAACGTAGTAATTAAGATGAACGTAGAAAAAATGAGTAAACAAATTTCATTTGCGCTTAATGAGACAGCAACACAATAACACTTATACCCATAAAGATATATACCGGTCTGTTACAGGGCAATGTCTCTACTTCTACCACAAACCCAGTTAATTGTTTCCATTCATCCGATCCTGATATACTGTTTAAAACAATTGCACCGGTCAAGCTCATGTTAATGCAAACCCGGTTATCTTTAATGCAGTTGACTTTTAAAATAGAGTTACATGTAGATTTACATATTTAACCCCGACTGTCCAAAATCAGGATCTTCTGGCCTTTGTTATTCTTGTTGGTTTGGGTTTTTTTGTTCATTTATATTTTTTTAAGTTTAGTATGACGTCCATTTTCACTGAACTAGTACACATTTGTATCTAAGGGCCAGCTGCGGCTCACCTCCGTGTACGGGATATTCTCGTTGCGTTGAAGACCCGTTGGTAGCCTTCGGCTGTAATCTGCTCTTTGGTCGGGTTGTTGTCTCTTTGACATATTCCCCTGTCCATTCTCAATTTACTCTTACCGTCACATCGGTCTCCGGTCCATTGAGATCCGCAATCACACGAAAATGTAGTAGCCCCCGTTTCCGTGCAAATTCCACCATTGTTGCATGGGTTCGGGTCACAAGGACATGGGATATCATCTATTGGAACATCTATTGGAACATATATTGAAATATGTGTATGATGAGGGTGGTTGTATATATTCTAGGAAAACTTATTATTTAAGTATCGGATAATGATTTAACCAAGCATTACTCTGTTTAGGTATCAAATAATATTTAAATGAAAACACCATATGTATATATTAAACTCAAATAACAGATAATCACGATTTTACTTCGAAATATTCTGTTAGTCTAGTTGTAATAATAATTGATTGTGACCTATAATAGCTTATATCCACACAACTTGAGCTTGGGTAGATAAGTGTCTCATTAACAATCATACCAGATCTGCATAATTTCATATTGATGGTTCATGCTTGTCGATCTGAATATCCATGAAATATATTCAAAATATTTTCCACTCAAAATTAAACAATTAACAATCAATCTACTCTATTAAGTGTCGATTTACATTAAAAGCAACAAACCCGATGGTGTTTTTGTCTTTTTAATTCCAGTATTACAAGCTAACTATCACATTGTATCAGTATCGTCAGATAAATTTTAACAAAAGAGTTATGTATCGTATAAACTAAATATTGCAGTAAATATAACTTTTTGACAGGCTAACATGCAAATGGCGATCAGAGGGAATCTGCGTACAAAAACGTTACCAAACATATTATCATTCTACTACAGCTTGAAATCAAGCTTTCTTTATGATATATTACTTGCAGTTTGTTGTGTACATTTACCTTCACATCTTAGCCCAGTATATCCATACTGACATTCACAGGTGTATGTTGTCTGACTCTTTTTGATACACTTTCCATGATTATAGCATGGGTTGGTATCACAAGGGTTTGTTGAAACATCTACAACAAGAATGTGTCCATAGTACACGGATGCCCCACTTGCACCATAATTTTCAATGTTCAGTGGACCAAGACATTTGGGTCAAAACTTTAATTTGGAAATATCATATCATGGGGAACATGTGTACTAAGTTTCAAGTTGATTGGACTTCAACTTCATCAAAAACTACCTCGACTAAAAACTTTAACCTGAAGCGGGACGAACGGACGCACAGACGGACGAACGAACGAACGAACGGAGGCACACACCAGAAAACATAATGCCCCTCTACTATTGTAAGTTGGGCATAAAAATTAAATCAGAGTATATGTAAATGATTCCCAATGAGACAACACTCCATTAGAGACTAGTGGACATAGAGTAATAAAGGTAACTGTAACGCCTTGAACAAACCATATAAAATAAAAGGAAAAGTAAGCCACACAAAGCAAACAATAGTGAATAAAGTATTGCTGAAATATAAATAATGAAAAATTAATTGGCAGCCAATTTATAAAATAGAGGAAATTGACGTAGAAATTTTAAGAATACAGATTTTACTGACCTGTCCTGACTCAAATTTATCAGATAGTTATGGTATTGTAAACATTTTCAACGTTACTAACACAATTTGTTTTGTATTTGGTCTGTTCATATATTAATGATATAAGTTGTTGACTGTGTATCGTGATACAGACCACTAAGGCATCATTTTATTTGTAAGTACGAAAGTTTCTAAATAAATTACCACAATGTTCTCCAGTGTAACCAAGCATACAAAAGCATTTATAGCCTTCAGAAGTGACGCCGCAAAACCCGTTTACACAAGGGTTTGGGGATTTGCAAGGGTAGTTTTGGTCTACAATAAAACAAAATACACATACAGCCTTCAATGTCAATAAAATCATTACATAACGCTTTATGTTTGTTTCCACATTATTTGAAAAGAGTTCATATGACAACCAGTAGATACCGATATCAATCCACTGGAAATATGAAGTTTTGATCCGTTAAAATTTCTAAATGTGCGTATGAATAGATAATTGATATTGTTGACCACGGGGTAAGTTGGATAATCTACTTTTTTCTGATGATATAAAGGCAAATGCTAAGTGCAATGTTTACAATGAATAATGCTGCAAAGTACATGTGACTTTAATCATGTTGTAATGTATCAAACAGTTTAAAACCAATTTAAATGCATACATATGGAGAGTTGTCTCATTGGCACTCACACCACATCTTCCTATATCTATGTACAGAAATAATGAAATATTTTAAATTTTAAATAGAGTGAATATTATAAATGAACTAACGATAGCAGGTGGAGCCACTATGTCCAGTATCACAGACACAATAATAGTTGTCTCCAATGTCATAACAGGTACCATGGAAACAAGGGTTGGCATCACATGGTTTAGGTTTGGTTAAACCTTTAAAAAACAAAAATTCATATAGTTACAAATGTATGTCAATTATAGAGTGTGTTTTCTCCACCATTCACTAAAAAGACCATAAAAGTGTAGAAGGGTAAAGTCTGCAGTAAAGCTACCATCAGCTGCTCACGTTTTAGAAAAGAAAATAACAGTGTCATATTGGTATATTTTGTTAATTTTCATAATAGACATTAACAAGCTATCAGAAAATTCTACTTAAAACTGAATCATTACTTACCATGAGCAACATAGTAGAACCAAGTACGAACATAATTGCCTTATCCTGACTTCCTGTGCACTGGAGATTTATAAACAAAATTATAAACAAAAAGTCACTGGAGATTTATAAACAAATTATTCGATCTTTATTTTGTTTATGAAGTGAAGTGTAAATAGTTATTTTTCTAGCTCTTTTGAACAGTTTGTTTTTTTCTCTCAATTTTAACAGTCTCTTTTCGACTTACTTGGCTTTGGTCTCATTTGTAAACAAAATTGACAACTTACATTGCTCACAAAACGGCCCTGTATATCCCGACTGGCATTTGCATTGGTAATGAAGATTATCAACAATTTCACAAGTGGCTCCATTTTGGCACAGGTTGTCCGTACATGCGTGTTCAGTATCTACAGTATAAAACGAGAATAGTTTCAATGTTAAAAAAAGTAACGGTAACAAAGTAGTCTATACATAGTTTTGATTTTAGTGAAATTTGGTATGAAGATATGTTTCTATAATTTCATCTAATTGTACTTTTATAAAAGGGGTGGACAGAGGTCAGGGAACATAGAAATCACGAGACGGGAAGAAGGAGTCAATGAGCAGGAACTGGAGGGATAGGGGTAGTAAGAATTGGGATATTCTGAGAATGAGTTTTTACCAATTTTCGTCTAGGAGTAAGGGGGTTAGGAGTTCGGGATGAGGAAAGTTGGAGATGGGGTGAAGGGAAGTGGTTATCGGGAGTGGAGAAGTAATAAAGGAATAAGGGATCCCTTTGTTCATTCCCTCTCTACAAAATGTCTTTATTCTAGATAAGATTAGATATTTACCAATGACAAGCTGCATGCATTCCTTTCCGCAGCCATTTGAGCAGCAAATTTGTCCAGTTGAACAACCAATTGAAGAACATTTATCTTCACAGTCCCCAAGTAGTAGAGTAGTGTCTGGACAGCCAATTACAGCTATAGATAAACAAAAAGTTAAATTATAAAAATACCGAACTCCGAGGAAAATTCAAAACGGGAAGACACATCAAACACATCAAACGAATGGATAACAAATGTCATATTCCTAACTTGGTACAGGCATTTTCTAATTTTAAATAAATTGTGTAAAGTAACATGTATATGCAAGCGGTTTATTTTTGTGAACGTCGAAAACACCGGATTTATAAAGTGCCGAATGTGTCAATGTCAGGTCATCTGTCAAACATCATTTATAATGTTAAGAATTATAAATAACTAATATATCACATTCTACACAAGAAAATTTTTAAATTTCATTAGTTTTTGTAATTGAATTATGGAACAATATTAGAAATGTCATTCAATATGTTGAGCATATGTTTAAAGCTATTTAGTTCTGAACAACTTATGATAAAATGGAATTCATCTTCCACATCCTTATGGCAGTACGAACATATTTATTTTCTAAGGCTGTTTTATTGTATCGAACACGTTCAATAGCTAGCATAGTATTACATATTACTATATAATAATATCTGTATACATATATATATATACCTTCACAATTTTTCCCGTAAGAAAATTCCGTACACGCACAGTAGTATCCAATACCATTTGTGTAACATACTCCCCCGTTTTTACATGGATTTGCATCACAGGGATTAACTGAAATAATGGCATGTGTTAAACAATATGGTTAAAGTTTTAAATGGTCTTTTATTTGGAACACGTTATTCAGTGGTTTTCGTTCGTTGCTGTGTAACATATTTGTTTTTTGTTCAATGTTATGTCCATAAATCATGCCGTTAGTTTTCTCGTTTGAATGGTTTTACATTTGTCATTCCGTTTATAGCTGACTATGCGATATGGACTTTGTTCATTGTTGAAGGCCGCACGGTGATCGTTAGTTATCAATGTGTCAGTTGGTCTCTTGTTCTCTTGTGAAGAGTTGTCTAATTGGAAACCAATCTTATTTTCAAATGTTAAATCAGTCTAGTTTTAACTTTCTAAACATACTCACATTTTTCAGTTATGTAAAAGGCAAACAGATTTGAAATCGGGCGTGTTGCTTGACTTGATTTATAAATGATATAGGAATATAAGTCCTGGAGAAATGGAAATGTGGTCATGCAACATAAAATTAGAAATTGACATGTCTTCGCTACACGTGATTTTGCCTTACAACAATAACGCGTCTGTTTTAAGTAATGAAAACAATGATAACGGAATGTGGTTGCTTCATTCAGCTGATGTGTAATTGACGTATTTATATAAACGATATCTATATCACCTCATCCGGGCACTGTATTCTTACTGTAAGTATACCAGTACTTGCTCTTACTCTAAAATGTCGCATGCACTTTGATTAGGTCGAGCATAAGACCTTTAGACATATAAACAAGCACGTCACCACTGGGCCACTTGGACTGCCAATGATAGTTACAACTTAAATATCTAATGTTTGATTGCAAAGTGTATTATATAAAAAAAAAAAAAAAAAATTTAAAAGAAAATTTTAGATTTACCGTCACAAAATCGTCCACTGTACCCAGCATCACATACACATTGGATTGTGTTTTTATCTAACTTTTTACAACTTCCGTGCTCACATGGATCAGGGTCGCATGGATCATCGCTATTACCAGTCAATATAAACTCTTTGTCTGTAATCAAAGATACGATAATACTAATAGCAATATCTTTCAAACTTCGTTTACTTCCGATTAGAAGATGTGCAGTTATTTTCATTAAATATCTGACATTGAGAATAGCTTCCCTTTAAAGAACAGTTGGCATGCTTTCGAAACTTTTAATGATTCAGTGATCCAGAAAACTCGTCAACCAATCGTCAAACAATGTTCTCAAAATGGATGAATTGGATTATTGTAAACTGCTAATGAAAATAATGTGTTAGATTCATTTAACATTATTCCAGTTCAAACAATTCTTTTATTAAAATAAAACATTTGAAAATCAATAAATCGTAACAGTTGTCTTAGTTTGATTTTCAGTTCTTATTGCATTATCTAATTGCAATGAAATTTTATTTGTAAATGATAATTTCGCTCATGAAGTTTTGGTATCACAACTGCTGACTGGTCTATGGTATTGGTAAGCTAAGAAAACCCCCTTGTTTATAGTACAAAAACATAATAACAAAATGTAAACTTAGTCAAAATCTACAAGTATTTTGACTACATATTTCTACTACGCTTTATCATGAAGTTTTAGTATCACAACTGCTGACAATCTACAAGTATATTGACTTCATATTTCTACTTCGCTCTATCATGCAGTTTTTGGTATCACAACTGCTGACTGGTCTATGGTACATGTATGCTAATAAACCCCCCTTGCTTATAGTACAAAAACATAGTAACAAAATGTAAACTTAGTCAAAATCTACAAGTATTTTGACTACATATTTCTACTACGCTTTATCATGAAGTTTTGGTATCACAACTGCTGACAATCTACAAGTATATTGACTTCATATTTCTACTTCGCTCTATCATGAAGTTTTGGTATCACAACTGCTGACTGGTCTATGGTAAGCTAGGAAAATCCCCTTGCTTGTAGTACAAAAACATAATAACAAAATGTAAACTTAGTCAAAATCTACAAGTACTATTGTTAAAATGCAAATAACGAAACTAATGTAAAGTTCGGGAAGCATTCTTAGTTGATTGACGTTATGAAATCAAGTTTTCCAGTGTATGTATTTTCTGTTTCAAATTTCATTTTAATTAATCGCAATTCACCAATAGTGCACTGAATTTCATATTTACCGTCACATGTTAAACCTCTGTATCCGGTTGCGCATGAACAAACCACGTTATCATCATACAGGTGGATGCATGTTCCTCCATTATTGCATACATTAATCGCACAGGGGTTGTCTAATGAAAAGTTAGATTAATTAAGTTCTTTCTCTATTAAAAATCTTACCAATCTCTTCAGTGCACAGAAAGGATCGTTTTGGTGTAAACATAGAATTGAAGACTATTATACATGTATAATTAACAAAAAATCAAACCTCCAAAGAGACGAACATATTAGAAGAAAATTGAAAATACTAGTATAGAAATATATAAACATTTAATAATGTCATTTTGTAAAGAGAAAATATACTAAGTGAGACAATTATACATCTTCTTATGTTAATACATGTATCTACAAATAAGCGATGCAAATATATGAAGAAATGTCCCAAAAACTATGCAGTTTATGCAATGCTGTGTTAAACAAATATATACACATGGAAAAAAGTATTGCAACACCTTGATTTTTTTAAATTTGAAAAATCAGTCTCTTATTTTGGATGAAATATGATGAAATATTTGTAAAATAATATTGAAACGTAGTTAATGATAACATTGGCTTAAAAACGACCAAAAAATGTATGAAAAAAAAAAGTTTTATCTAACCAAAATTTTTATAACAAAATGAAGTGTTTTTTGTACAAAAAAAAATGCATTTTAAAACTTTCACTGTAGTCGAATTTTACAATGTCAGCCATTTCATAATTAATCTTTAGATGATTGTTCACATCATGGTTGATCGTTATACGCCAAAGAATTAGAACTTTGTGCGCAGCCTCCATTCAAACGGATAACTGCAGCTTAACGTCTTCTGATTTCTGCCATAAGTCGACTAATTTGTTGCTAAGCTAGCAGCAACCATTCTTGACGAAGGTTATTGTTTATTTCATGACTTGTTTGAACTGGGGTGTCCATTCATGCACTTAACGCCCAATAGTGTCCCATATATGCTCGATATGGTTCAAATTCGGGCTACGATTGCGCCAAGGAAGATAAACCGAATTCCATTGAAACAATTGATCTTCCTCCACGACGCTTATTTACAACTTTGGCTAGCTCTGCATTATATTGGATACGGGCATATGTGTGTCTGTTCGTAGGCAAAGGTCCCCGAAATGGTATTATCGCACGATAACCAGTAGCGATGAGCCGATCGCGAACAGTTCTTGTTTAAAGGCTCATGTATGGTCATCATTTTCTTTTTAGGATTGTATTGTTTGCAATGGGTTTCCTTCTGACCAACCTTCATTATGCTTTATTTTCCCTAGCAGATGTTATAGGGGGTCTTCTTGACCTCGGAAGGTCTTTTACATCGTTTCTTGCGTGATTTTTATTCTCCAAACGACTTGTAGTGGAATGGTGATGACCAACAATACGTGCAATTATCACAGCGACATACCTGCTTCCCCCATGCTAGATATCTGCCATCTTGCTGCAGTTAGGAGTTGTGGATGACCAATTACAAGGTGTCAATAACATAAATTTATAAACTTGGTTATTTTAAGTGTTGAAAACAATGAGGATCAAAACATCTGTTTTAGTGTTTACGAGTACAGTAGCTGCATGTGCAGATAAGAACTGGTAGAGTCGATATTTATTGATTAAACTCAGGTGATATTTAAAAAATGTTTAACTAGTTCTATTTCAACAAATTATTTAACCAAAAAATAAAAAGTGTTTTTTTAATTTGAATTTCAATTTGGTGTTGCAATACTTTTTTCCATGTGTATATATAGTTATTTGACCGTTTTAATATCAATAATGTTTGTACTAGCAATATGTCATCATCATTGATCGTTTTTGAAATTTTATCCTTGTATGTATAAAAGTTTAAGCTGACAATTTAAATAACAAAAGGATAAAAATGCTAGTATAGACAATTGGAAACCAAACTGTGCGTCTACAGCAGAAATTATTACTAATTACCAACAAGAAGAAAAACAAAGAACAAAACAAAGTAATGTACAATATAACTAGATCTATACATTGTCTGTAGAATCAGAGAAAATTAAATGCATTCATATACATAAAATACAAAATCATTAGAATATATGAGTGAGTTCATATAAATCAATTACAGTCAAGAAACCTACACATTTTTGTTTAAAAGTGTCCAGGTTTTCACAACATTTTATTTCCTTTGGTATTGAGGATCTATATAATATGCGAAAGATTTCTTCATTGAATTTGTATTCGGTCGTACAACAGCTAAATTATTATTTGCAAATGACCTTAGACTTTACTATGTAGGTTCACAATTGGTCAACAGAGTTCCTTTAAATAATCAGGTGCTTTATCGTTGAGAATTTTATTACCAAGAATAAGTTTATGATATGACATTCTAGATTTGAAATATAAAAAAGAAGATGTGGTATGATTGCAAATGAGACAACTCTCAACAAGAGACCAAAAATGACACAGAAATTAACAACTATAGGTCACCGTACGGCCTTCAAAAATGAGCAAAGCCCATACCGCAGTGTCAGCTATAAAAGGCCCCAAAATGACAATGTAAAGGTCGACTTACCTGTTCCTTCAGCTATTACAAACACAAGCGCACAAAGCATCAGATTCCTATACAGCATCTTAGTAGAAAAACCGAGATGAAGATGGTAAGAACAAACCACCTTTTTATATAACTTTGGAAATGGGCTCACCACGGAAGATAAACGGTGTAAATGGTATGTAAAAGTGTATAACATATATACTACAAAACGCTTCTGTTTCCTTTTTGTTCCCCTCTTTTGAGTATACGTGTTAATGCTTTGAAATGACTTAAATAATTTTAATTTGATGATTATTGCAGTAAAAAACAAAAAAGGAAACACAATTTCAAACACAATATGTGCATAGAAAGGCGTGTCATAAATATTTTAATGCAATATTTAGAATTTCATATTTAATAAATAAATAATTTTCTACCTTGATCAAAGTACATATATAGAAATGTAAAAAAACAGATCAAAGTCCCAAAACAGCCGCTTTGCACAGACTGTTCCTTAATTGAACGGTGAAGTTTTGTAACGATTGACAGACAGACTTATATAGAAAATAGAAAGGATTTGTCATACGTTTGTTATACACTTATCCAGGAATTACTTTTAGCCCGATAATTTACTCTTATAAAAAAAACTCTTATCCTGGAAATTTCATTTTTTTCAAATAAATATACTTACAAGTATTTTTAAATATAAGACGTGTCCTGGACCAATCCAATGAACCATGCAGGGGCCTAATTGATCCGTATTGGTAAATATATGAATGTTTGATTGATTGAATCTCGTCATAGATTTAAATGATTATAATCACATGTCTAGTCTATTATTATTTGATACACCTGGTGTTTCGGTTTAGGCTTTAGGCCAAGACATTCCTCATCAGGTACCCGTAACCCGTATTTTTTAAGTCTAGTTTTAATGATTGTATACATTAGATACTGAATAATATTACTGGGGTACGACACCTGGCGTATTCCTAGATTTTCAAAGTATGGATAACAGTATTAGCTTTGTTTTATTCAATGAATTATCTGAGTTTTGATGATGTAAGCATGTCCTTCAAGCTATTTTGCTTCTTGTAGGCTATAATGGGTGGTCTCTGAAAAAGCTGTTTAGCAGTTTCGTCTTTTTCAATAATGTGCCAGTGCTTTCGTATGGTGTTGCCTAGTTGTTTAACCATGGGATTGTATTTAGTTATGAAGCATAGGGGAATATTTTCCCGTGATTTGTTTCTATATTTTAATGTGCTAGCTCTGCTTCAATCTCCGGCGCAGAGCTCACATCCTTTCCGTACTTACTTCGTATCACTACACTAAATATGTCATTGTATTGTAGTGTACTAAGTATACGGAAAGGAAACGAGCGCTGTACGGAGATTGGCTCTGCTTCTATCGAGTGCTTTAAATATTAAATATCAAAGGATCTATTTCTTGTTTCTTGTATCCTCTTTTTAAGAGTTTACTTTTGAAGAGCAAAATTTGAGAGTCTGAGTCCTCTTTATTATTTCACCAATTATAAAACCAATAAATACAGATGATGGATGAGCCGATGATCTGTTCAGGATATTTTGTTCTTATCGGTTAATAAGAAGGATCAATACGTCAGAAAGAACATTACATGTGTAATTCGTATTGTTTTCAGTGTCGGATCCAGGATCTGTAGAAGACGCAAATCATTCTCCTTTTTATCCACAACAACGATTTATCTTTTTTGTTTTAAAAAGAATAGTCCAAACACAATGTTTGCATCTTTTCACTGGGCAGTATATACGCCATTTTCTAGAATTACGCTCGTATCAAAAATCTGGAATCCGCTTCCAGGTTTTGTAAAAATTTTGCTGCTTCATTTTGTTGTGATGGATAATGATTCATGTTGCAAAGACATATCACCAGACTATTTTCTATGTTTTTGTTTAATTTAATTTTAGCATATGTATGATACATGTGTGGTATATGTCAATGCCCCTCAAAAGCGCAACAAAAAAACAAAAAGACTTAGCACCTGTCCTTAGTAAAGGACCTGGTATTTATTCGTTGCAGGTTGTTGATGTGGTTCATAAGTGCTCTCGTTTCTCGTATTTTATCTAGATTAGACCGTTGTTTTTACACTAGTCATTTTGGGGGCCCTTTTAAAGCTTGGTGTTCTGTGTAAGCCAAGGCTCATTGTTGAATGCTGTACTTTGACCTTTAATGTTTACTTCTACAAATTTTGACTTGGATGGAGAGTGGTTGTTGGCGCTCATACCACATCTTTTTATATCACATTCCGGTGTCTATATGATACAAAAGATACTGGAAGGACATAAGTCGTAAATAAATTGAAAACGCCATGGCTAAGAAAGATGAATATCAACAGACAAGCAATGAATAGTACCAAAAAATAAAGACTGAGCAACACGAAACCCACAAAACCTTGGGGTGCTATTAGTTGCACAAGAAGGGTATGCAGATCCTGAATCTAACATAGATCACCCATGACACCCAATTTAAAAAAAATAACGAACAAAACACATGAAGATATTACACACGACCACTTTTGTTACTCGGACTTTCTTAGTTTTATATGTAGTGTTGTGTACAGTAAACTGATTGTTTGTTGTTTTCTTCTCACGGTGTGTCAGTTCTTTTACGACTTTATGGTGTTGCATGTCCCAGTGCTATATTATAGAACTATAAAAGTTTTTAAGTGTGACTATGTTCCTGTTCTGTTCAGCAGCTTTGTCATTTCTAAAGATAATTAGATTGACTTTAAAACATGGCCACTTTGGCCTATAATTGTTAACTTTTTATACGTTGTGACTTGGATGGATAGTTGTCTCATTGGCACTCATACCACATTTGCTTATTTATGTATTTAGGGAAGAGGGGCGAAAGATACCAGAAGGACAGTCAAACTCATAGATAGAAAATAAACTGACAACGCCATGATGGCTAAAAACTAAAAAGACAAAAATAGACAAATAATAGTACATAAGACACAACATAGAAAACTAATTTAAAGACTAAGCAAAGCGAACCACACCAAAGACTGGGGGTGATCGCAGGTGCTTCGAAAAGGTAAGCAGATCCTGCTCCACATGTGGCACCCGTCGTGTTGCTCATGTTATTACAAACCCAGTAAATAGTATAATTCGGTAGGTCCGTTTAGATTGGTTGAAAGTATTTAAACTGTTGTAGGATGAATTTTTGTAAAATATTTTATGTCTGCAAATTTCAGAAAAAGTATCAAAAGTCATAGGTACTTGGAGACAGACAATTTCTTAAGCCCTCTCCCTTTTTTTCCAACGTCCGTTATTTTTGTTTTTGTTTCAGTCTGTTAAATTCAATTATTTTCGCATTTCTGTATACTATGAACGTCGTACATTATAAATAAAGTGTATTTGCTATTTATTATCAATTCCAAGTTTCTTCTCCACTTTAAAGCGGTCACCGCTTAAAAAATCGGAGGTCTTGTATATGACTTAAAATTCGGTCTGATGACAGAAAAAATATCCGGACGCCTTTATTTTCGTTTTTTTTCTCCCAAAACAACCCAACCTAAAAAATCATAAGAATGGATGATAAATGCTACTATGCATTGAACCCCCAGTTCTAGGATATAAAGTTTGTAATTTATGAATGACACTGTCCGTTCATTGCTTGACACCCGTCTGAAATGGAGACGTTATAACTAAATATTGTTCTTTCCAAGTGACTGTCTAAATTTTTCAACTATTTGCCACTGTACATATAGAAAGCAAAAGTAATCAATCATTTACAAATTCTAGACAAGTGTGTGTTAATATGGTTGTTATCTTTTCTTTCTACAATTAAGAGCGTGTCTAACGTCAAAAGTTAAACAACTATGAAATGTGATTTTGTTGCAAAAGGGTAATGTTGGATAACAACAGACTAGAGATTAATTCAATTCTACGAAAATTTAATCTGTAGGAAGATGAGAATCAAGTAAAGGGAGATGATTTGGATTTTACCCTCGAAATCGCAAAATCAACGCTCTATGTGAAAAATAAACTATTGTGTGGTCGTATCGCATAAATCCGTTCTAAAAATCAAGGGACGACCATTTGACATATGGGGTGTAGCTGGTTGATGTATTCGGATTGATCATTTATTTTCATATGTTGCTACGCATGCTCCTTTTTAGCGGCAGGCATGTACACATTTTTTCCTCCATCATTTTGTGTTGCAGAATATTCAGTTTAATCGTGTTGACTTTTATTTTATTATATTTTCTGTTTTCACAAGCCCGATTTGCTCATTTTCTGTTTTTACAAGCCCAATTTGTTCATTTTTAAAACTCTTCCTCCTCTCGAGATATCAATAATATTAATAACCGCCCAGGAATTGAACTTCTAATTGTATCTTTAAACATGTAATTGGCCGTGTAAGTCTATGAAAGTTCGTAGAGTATTTAACAATAATAATCTTTATTGCAAAATTACACCCATGAGGGTCAAGCAATACAATGGACACTATATGTAAACCAGGTTGTCCCCTTGTGGTCATTTGACCAAACTGATAATCAAGCCACGCAAATGATATTATCTACAAAAACATCACACGGAAGAGTAAATTTTATTGTTTCAAAAACACATGTACAACAACAAATATGTCTCAGGAAACATGAACAAAGATAACCACATATTGGTTTAACTGCAAAACAGTTCTTTAGACAAGTGCATATACAGGAAAAGGGATCATAATCTCGTCTGTCAAATTTTGCGGGAAAATTATCTAGTAGATTTCCCGAGTAACAAGACTGCAATTTACATTTTCATGAATGAAATAAAAGAAATAAACGCTATTCGCAATGGTTATGCCCTTTCACAGACTACCTGTAATCATCTTCAATGATTTTACTAACCATTTTGCATCAAAACATAACAAGATTTAAATGATAATTAATGAAATGAAACATAACACAAAAATACAATATATATAAAAATATAAAAGATGTGAACAAAATGATAAAACTCAACTCAGTTTTATAATCCAAATTATAGACAAAAATTCGATTCACTGAATGTTTAACCTTCAAATGAGTACCCGTGCACCATGCATACATGTATACGAACTCGAGTTGGCTCCAATTCAATCTTTCAGGTACTCGTCTCTTTCATTTATTCACTGGCTGGTGATTTGCCAGTTTGGGCCACTATTCATTATATTTATTGAAAAAGACATCATTTTTGAAAATACTGTTGTGTTAAATGTATGAAATAATAAATATGTACAAATGACAGCACTAGTTGAAGCACTTAATAAATTATTTAAAAACAAAAATTATAAAAGTATGCTTAAGAGCGTAATATGTTAAATAGATAAACGTATATATTATAATTACCAGTGTATCTGTATACTTATATATAGCTCATCATAGATACACTGGACGAATTTATAAATAATGTAAAATCAAAAAGAGGTAAAATAACGATTAGTGTGTTCATCTAATGCTAACAATACTGCCTCTATGTTAAGAGCAAGTAAACGTTTAGTAGAGCCGCAAGCTTAGGATTGTTTATTTAACATAGGACCATTAAGTAAAAAAAAGGTTGACATTTTTTTCAAATCCCTCCATACCAGCTTTTAATCAAATACAATACACATTTGACCGTTCCCACAAGGCACGAATCTGAATGTAACGGTTTTTGGTTGATTGGACTGATCCCGAACAATAACTAAATCTTGTCCATCGTCATCGGTCAGCGGTGATGTTTGAGAAGCTTTGTCAGAGGGATTGTTGTATTTAACCTTTGAACCCAGTCTAACAATCGGCAATTGATATTGGTGAGCTCTCTTCTTTCTTGACACGTGACGTTTAACTTTTTTGCTGCCATCTTGCATGTAGTCTCTAACCACAGTTAGGCCCTCTGTTGTATGATCTGGTACCTTTATTTTTTCGGCTTCGGGACCAGTTAAAATAACCATCGGTATTGTAAATTTGTCTTTACTTTTTGTCGTTCTCGAGTCCGTTACAACCTGATTCGGCGTCGAGGTAGGATTCATATGATCCCTTTCAACTGTAAGATCTTTCACTACAGAAGTGCTTGTTTGCACTTTAACATTTGGGTCAAGGTCTCTCACAAAGGTCAGACTTGGTGAAGTCGTTTCTGCTTGAATTGCTGTTTGTCTGTTGTTACTACCATTTGCACCTGGATTGAATACAAATAATCAAAAATTTACATATGATTGATAGGTTGTTGCTTAGCTTACAGTGACACATATGTCATGCATATTTACTAAAGTAGTTGTTAGTGACTTGACTTTGTGTTTTCTCTCTGCTTATTCATAAAAGTAAGAAGATACGAATGCTGGCATTTTTAAAACAACTTTAAAGGTTAAACAGGTAAACAGACACTGTGTTCAAAAGATTAACGTCATAAAAGGAAACGATTCAACACAACATAACCAGAAAAGTTATCAATAGTTTTTATCATTATTGAAACACAAAGGATATGGGAATCCATCTATGCAACGAACAGAAAAAAAAACCTAATAAATTAAATCTATCATAGCATGACAAAATAAAGGTGATTATAAGAACGTGCTTTGCTTTTTCACAATCATCCTATAGTATGTCATGTTACAACGGCAGTTGTCACTCGTGAAGAAGGAACTATTGGAGTCTGAATTCACCAACGGATTTGATTTGGTTTATTTTACTTAATACTAATATGTTTGTGTTGTTTTTATGAGTTTTGTTGTAATTTTTTCATCATTTGTTTTCCTTCTGACCTAAGTGTTTACTGTTTTCTTCTATTATGTGGTTTGTTATCGATACCATTGTATCATCTCTATTTTTTTTATTTCCTTATCCAAGTTTTCTGAGTGTTTAGCATGGCTTTTATTTCGATACATTCACGTTTAATGTTAATAATACATACCAAATGATAAACCAGAACTGCTGCCTGATGGCCTCAAAAATTTCTGATTCTGCAAAATAATTGTACAAAGATATAAAAAGATGTGGCATGGGTGCCTATTAGACAACTCTCCATCCAAGTCATTATTGTTTTAAGTAAACCAGTACAGGTCAAAGTATCGTCTTCAACAAGGAGCTTGTGCGCACCTAAATAGAAAGCTATAAAGGGACTCAAAAATGACTAGTGTAAAACCGTTCAAACGGGAAAACCAACGGTCTAATCTCAATAAAAAAACGAGAATCACTTATGAACCACATTAACAAACGACAACCAGTGAACACCAGCTGGTTCCTGACTTAAAAAAGGTGCAAACAAATGCAGCGAGTTTAAACGTGTTCCAAACTTTACCCTTATGAGAATGATATACCGTGTCAACAGTTTCAAACATTAAACACTGTACCTCTCTGCTCAAATGTGTGTACATGTGCCAGTTTGTAAACTTGCTTTTAAATTTACATCAAATATATGATGCCATCAACAAACAATCATACAATTTTGGAAAGAAACAAACGTTTAGAGTAAAATAGAAATGCCAAAAATTGTGACAGTAAGTCTACACCACACACCCACTTCTACAAAAAAGGGACTTCTAAAAACATCACTCGGTAATACATGATCCAGTAAGCGTGACTTTAAACCAGTTTTACATATAAAACCTCTCTCTTTAAATAGCAAGACCATATAATGACAACGAAACATACAAACAAAGCCAATGCAGTCCAACTTGTACAATGACAAGGAAATAAAAGACGGCACGTGATCTGGATGTCTCGTTCAAGCGCCACTTGCTAAGGTCAAGATACCTTTATCAGGTCAATTAATCATATTAAAATATTTTGTTTCTGATAAAATCATTGACTCTAGGACATTTTGAAACATCCAATTAAGTTTATTTGTTTATTTAATCCTTACAAATTATTACTAGTATGTTTCTGAATCAAACGTGTATTGGTGTATATATTATGTATTCTAACCTAACTAATTACTTGGATTTGGTTATAAATGACTTGTTTCGTTTGTAACGGTGCATTACCAACGAGGAGGTGGAAGTGGGAATTGATAATTGATAAGTCATATTTATTATGAAAAAATATAGTCAATTATGATTTAATTTATTTTTCATTGATATTTTTACCTGAGTTTACCTGTAAAATGTATGCGCGCAAATGTAATCAAAAGCTGCGCGCAAACGTAAAACATTTTAATCCCCAAATGCGCGCAAACGTAGTGCGCCCGTTTGTAAAGGACTAAGATTATTTTTTTTTTAAAAAGTCATAGAAATCGGTTTTGTGTTTAAGTTCTAGTTTTGGATTCGAACGGACGCTGAGGGTAAATCCAGATAAGTGTGTTTGATGCACCTTATCAATTTATAAAGTTTTGAATTTCTAGTAATCAGTTTTCAAAAGTTTAGTTTCAGAAGAGGACGTAGACTCCTTTTGTATGATAATTATTTACTAGCATAAACTCGGCGAATAAAATAATTGCTTATATATAAATGGTAGCATTTTCGAAAATTTTGCCCTTCCTTAAAAAAAAATCATAGATCCGCCCCTGCATAAAAACGAAACACGTTGGGTTATTGGCCTAAATTGTTGAAAACTAAATTTCAAGATTCCCAGAGACTTGATATTTGACAGATACTTACTATCCATTGTCTTAAAGATCCACTAGACATCAGCTTCAAAAACAAACTGTAGAAAAACGACTCTTCGTATATCTTTGGCCCTGAAAATAGTGAGCATTATGTAAAAGTAGTCCTACACGAAAGTCTTACGAGATAAGTACAGACATTGTTAAATTACGAATAAAAAGCGATAAGGGACGTAGTCAATGATGCAACAACCCATCATAAAAATAAAATAATTCAGAAAGCATCTAGATATAAAAATAAGACGATTAGGGTTGAATGCAAATAAGTTAACTCTTCACTAGCGAAAACAAAATATATAGATGTAATGCCTTCAATAATAAGTAAAACCCATACAGCTATGTAGTTTTTTAAACGGACCCGAAATCATAAATGTAAAACAACTCAAACGAGAAAACTACAACGGGCTGATTTAAGTACAAAACAATAATTACATTAGATGTATGTTTCATTATGATACTTTCTTCTGATTGGCTAACTGTACATCACGTGTTATTCCGTCAGCAACTGCATTGCTCAATAAAACTTTTCATTCATGATAACACGTGGTCCCACAATAAAGTGCACAGGTGAATTAAATAAAACAATAATAAAATTCGTGTTTTCATGATCATTGCTAAAAAAATGTAATTATAAGTATTGAATGCTTCTTTTTTATAACTTCATAGGGTTGTAAAAGCGTTGACCGTGCGCACATTTTTAGTATGAAGCGCTTACGCGCTTCATACAAAACGTACTTCGGTCAACGCTTTTACACCCCAATGAAGTTACAAAAAGAAGCATTCAATTCTTAAAATGAACGAAACACAAATATGAAAAACAGCATCACACGACAAGCATTGAAGAGACTGAAGTGCTCTAAGATTTATAAATCGGTTACTGTATTTTAAGCTAAAGTTATTTTAAATCAATCGAAAACACATAAACAAGAGCCTTCGAAAATGTTACTATTACATAGTATGTTGCATGTACCTATGCTTGACATAAAGTTGAGAATGGAAATGAGGAATGTGTCAAAGAAACAACAACCCGACCATAGAACAGACAACAGCAGAAGGTCACCAATAGGTCTTCAATGCAGAGAAATTCCCACACCCGGAGGCGTCCTTCAGCTTGCCCCTACACAAATATATATATACTAGTTCAGTGATAATGAACGCTATACTAAACTCCAAATTTTACACAAGAAACTAAAATCAAAAATAATACAAGACTAACAAAGGCCGGAGACTCCTGACTTGGGACAGGCGCAAAAATACGGCGGGATTAAACATGTTTATGAGATCTCAACATGCGTTATCAATGCTGAAAAAGAAACAAGGAGATATGGTATGATTGACAATAAGACCACTATCCACCAGAGTTCAAATAACGTGGATATAAGCATGTATAGGGTCACTACTTTAACAATGAACAAAACATAGACTGTATCAATAAGTACGGTTAGAAATTTTTCATAAAATTTAACAATCCTGTAAAACAAAATAGTATTTTACATTTGTAATTTGATTTTCAAAAGGAATTAAATCCGAAGAAACCAAATCCGGCGAGTCGACAGTGTATGCGTTTCCTCCTAACCATGTATCCCGACATGCCAATATCCACGCATTGCATTACGATTGTGTGTTGTAGTCTGATAATTATTTTATTAGTAAGGGCGGAATGATCGTTTATCAAAATACATCTATATTTGAAAACACGATACCCTTCGGCTATACATGATATGATAAACAACATAATTAGCATAAATAATTAGATTTTTTCTTACTTCTTTCAAATATAAAAAGAAATGTTACCCACGTGTATGTAGGGTGTGTTCAATTGTATGTTGATTTGTAATAAAAAGATGATACACTTAACTACATATTTATATCCAGGAGGGAAACATATTAATTTGGTATGAATACAAACAGCTTTTAAACATGCACAATATATATAAGAAGATGTGGTGCATGTATGAGTGCCAATGAGTCAACTCTCCTTTTAAGTCACAATTTGTAAAAGTAGACCATTATAGATCAAAGAACGTTCTTCCACATGGAGCCTTGGCTCACACCGAACAGCAAATTACATGTATTAAGGGTCCCAAAACGACTAGTATAAAACTATTCAAACGGTAAAAAACAACGGTTTAATCTATATAAAAAACGAGAAACGAAAAAGACTTTCGAACCACATCAACAATGGTGAATTAAACCTGATTTTATAGTTAGCAAAACCTCTCACTTGTACGACAGTCGCATAAAATTTCATTATTTTTGAAACGATGTGTGAACAAAACAAACGGATGGAGAGTTGTTTCATTGGCACTAATACCACATCTTCAAATATCTATATAAAAGTTAAAAATGTCAAAAAACAAATGACTTATATGAGCTTTTGATTTTGCTACTTGATAAAGGACTTTCCGTTTTAATTGTCCTTGGAGATTTTAATGACTCGGCGTTTGTAGTATTTAACAGAAGCCGACTGGAAACACATCATAGCCTGTATCTGAAGGGAAAACATGTAGCATACTGTGAACGTTTTGTCATTATTTGAATTAGGGATAATTGGTAAATTTTGATAATTTCTGCTAATTTTATTCAAATAATTTATATGTATATAACCGATGTTCTTGGTGGTCTTCATCTTTAAATGTTAGGCCATTTTCTCTGTTCTTTATATTTTAGCTCCCCATGATTATTCACCAGTTTTGCTTTTCTTGGAACTCGAGGAACTTAACTGAACCCTTTTGATAAAAATGTTTTCCCGAAAGACATTTTGACCTAATTCTGTCTGATCACATCATTCATGTACATGAACCTACTTTCGCAAGTCATCATGACAGACAACATTCCAGACATTCCAAGACGTAAATTGCCGGAAGACAGTAGTGTGGAATTTTGTTTTGGTAGAAAGATAACGAACTATTTGGCTTGATCATCGAATACGTTTCTTTGCTTCATAATAAATGAAGTTGTGTCGTCTTGATCTGTCTCCGTAATACTACCTTGACAATGAGAAAACCCAGTTGTGCTTAAAATGCTGCTATTTTCGACGGACATGGCTTTAATGAGAAATTTTCACACCTTGTTATACTGACGACTTTGTTAACATTTGCGAAAACGAGACAGAAAGCAACTTATTTTAGTTTTCTCGTTTTAATTTTTTAACATTATTCATGTCGGAACCAATTATACACTACTATAAGGTATAGGTTTGTCTCGTTATTCAAGCCGTATGGTGACCTTGTATTGATTACATCCACTTCATTTGAGCTCTGGCGGACAGTTGTATCGCCAAATATACCGCATCTCTTTTTTATTTTCATAGCGATTATTTATTTAATATACAAAAGCTTATTTAGTTACTGGAATATAGTGATAGTGATCGAAATAAACCGGTTGTCATTGTTGAACCTAAACATTTTGGTATAAACTGTCGAAGATTGCATCCCCCCTGAATATATTCGAAGACAAAACAACTATAGAAGTACAACGATTTAACACGATCATTACATCAGCGTATTCTGTCTGGTAGACGTCCAATTGATCAAATTGATTTAGAAAGGAAGTTCGGAATGCTACAGTCGTATCAATCTGCGCTCGGTGTAGTATTAACTTTCTATGTTCAGATGGAAATTGATCGTAGTAACTGAGTAGCAAGCACCTATCAATATTAAATATATTACAGGAGCAATCTTTGATGTTTGCTTTCCTAACGTTACAACTGTATTGCGAGGAAAACAGATGCCGAGAAAAAAAAATGATACCAAAGTAAAAATATCAACTTTTATTACTTTTGACTTGTTTTTCTTATATAATTTGTTCTTTCTTTGTCAATTTGGGAGGGTGTATATTGGGTTTACAGCATTGAGAATAATTGGAAACTTTGCAGAATGAAATGCCAAAAAAAATAAAGAAAAGAGAAAAGTAATTGTTTGCTAAAATATAAAGAATAAAGAATAACAGGCAAAATTTATAAAGAACAGAGAACAATGGTCTTAGAAATTAAAGAATACAGGCATCAATTATACCCTCCATGAAGACCCTTATTTAGGTGAAATGTACCATAGATAAAGGACGTGGTATTGTGTTGTGTTTTGTGTTTTATTTTAAAATATTTATTTTTTTTAGCTCAATTTAAAAGATGAAAACTTTATATTTAGAACATCCATTTTTAGAATTAAGAAGAGTTGTACATTTAACTAATATTGTTTAATATATAATTTTGACTATTTATGGTTTATCAGGTTAAAAAATATTTGAAAAAATCTTACCATTTTGTTTGTTACTGTCCACACTTCCAGATGGCGCTGCCTCAAGCATACACACCAACATAGCACAACCTAACAATCTTATTAGTCTCATTGTTTATTTTTACTTGATTTTTTTTTTTACACAAATAGAGTTTAAGCTAGGTGGTATCTTTACATCACGCAGTTTATCCAGATACGAGTAAGTAAAAAGTTTGCTTCCGATCTTTCGTGTACTCCTTGAAAGTAAAGAGTTTCAGTATAACACGTACTTTAAATATAAGTCTTGTGGTCAGCTTTTGATGTTTACAAATCACTGGAGTATATATAGCGAGTGTCAAACGGTTAAAATTGTCTTCTTTGCACTTATATTTTGATAATATACTTGTTATTGAAACAAAGAATAATGTAAATGCAAAGTTTTACATGCGGTAGTATGAAATTACAAATTATAAACTGTTCATATCGTCTCAGATTTCGGCTTTGGTAAACATTTGTAAATTTATTGATATTTACGGATAATCGTATTATTGCCCGGGGATTATTCACTATCTTTGCGGTCTGATATTGTAAACTATTACCTTCTGGCATAATTTTGTTGACGAAATTTGTCTAATTATATGGTAAACAAGACCACGAGGACCGCTTGGAATTTTCTGAAATACGTCAATGCCGTTTTTTCGGTTCGTAAAAATCGGGAAGCATACATGACTAATTTATTCACTATTCAACTTTAAAGAAAACTGTCTGCAACACGGATAAATCTTTAGTTTTTCTATTTATGTTTACCAGTGCATTCCAAGGCCATATTGTGCAGTACACGCAATTCGTACTTTTAAGGGTGGTCGTTGAACCTCGGATATGTATGGAGAACTTTCTCGTCTTTTTGTAATATTTTGTAGACAGTTATCCTACTGAAAATCGTCATTTTTATACTTTAAGTTAGTACAATGTCATAAAAAATAGTGTACTTATTTGTACGAGATACAAGTTTATCAGATTGGCACCGAATCTTTTACTAAATTGGTAGTTCCGATAGAAAAGCTTATATGCACGCCTTCTTGATACAAAATCCATTACCATTACAAAAAAAAAATGTGGATAGCATCGTGTAACCTTTTTATCCACCCCTTATTTGACTAGGGAATATAAATTTGGCCACTGAAGGTCTTCTTCCGAACGACAGTAAAACCCTTTCTTAAGAGGGGCGTTTGTTTGACTGTACGGTATGTTCAAGTGCGCAGAAACGTCTGGTCAGAAAGTAAATAAGACGCTTCGTGTAAAGAAAATGCCACAATTAATCTCGGCACGAAAGAGACCTCTCTATCCCAGGGGTCCGAAGGTGACCTATTGCAAGGCTAAACAAGGTCCCAATTCAATATACCCGCTATTTTCCATTGACAGTCTAAATTTCCCTGACCTTCATGCTGGACGGCCTTTAGTAGAGGACATATATTTTGTATTAATGTAAATTTTGTTTCTTCCTATACATGAATGAAAAATTTTTCCCTGGACGTTAAGCAACCAACTAGCCGAATCAATCAATCAATCATATCCGGTAGTATAAATACCCATGACAGAGCGAGTTAACCATTTGGTTGTGCGGGATGTTAAAATACTCACCTAAGTCGGGTTGGAGATGAAATTGCTGTGTGAACAAAGAATGCTGCATTGTCTGCACTATATAAAATGACTCTTACTGATGTCTGAAGAGTACAGATTGTTGGGCTAAATTATTATTCTTTTTTCATAATGCTCTCTTTCAAGTGGCAGTCTTAATTTCTTGTTCTAAATCCCGGAAGACCAACTGTGCAGAATCAATGTATAACACAGAACAAATACTCTTTGAAATTTTGTGCCTTATTTGATAAAAAAGAAATCAAAAGTACGGAGCACTCTTAAAAGTACAAATAGTTACTATACATTATCTGATTTATGTGATTACAGTCTACTTGGATGGTCCTTGATTTTTTTAACAAAAGTTTTCAATTCCGTTTGTTTATATTCTTCGTGTGTAATATCTGCCACAAGACGTAAGGCAATGAACCCTCAAATATGTTATCAATTGAAAGTTATAAATGCTAAAATCTACATAAGAATATTAATCAAGGCTATAAGACCAAATAAAACTAAAGACTAATTTTCAAAAATATGATTATGAAAAAGTGATGAAAATCGCTAGAATATTATAAACGTCTACGTACTTTAATGTACAATAATAGTTCATAGATATGATCAAATATGAAGTGACCGATTTACCTGAACATTTAAGTTCGTAGCTGGTCGTAGACAAAACATTGTAAACAGAATAAAAAAAATCCCAGTTATGTCCATCCAATACGACCCAAAGCTAATTTTAAGACTAATACTTTGTAAACAAGGCTATTAAACGACTTTTTCATCTTTGTCTAAAGGCTGTAATGAATAGCAATAACACCCATAGTATGTGTCAGATTAGGGTGGATACAGATACTGTAACAGTTTTTGTCAATGATATTCTATAACATTTGACCTCAGTTATCTCTAAATTAACAATAAAAATACAATCAAACAATGAATCAAAACAATCAATAAAACTATTATTTACAGCACAGCCTAATTTGTTACCTTAATACATTTTAGAATTCATAATGCAGTCTGGATAAGGTTTACAGAATAGTAAACAAAGGTCAAAATAAAAGGATAAATAGGCAAAATCTATAAAGAAAACAGAACAAGAATTTGTCTGCGCGCAAATGTAATGGTAACGCGCGCTAACGTAATGCACCGGTGTCTATAGTTCACAATCCCACTATCATTTTCTATATTCTGTGAACTGTAAAAACTCTAATTTGGCATTACGATTAGAAATATCTTATCATAGGGAACATATAGATATAGGAAGATGTGGTATGAGTGTCAATGAGACAACTCTCCATCCATGTTTTCTAAGTTTCAAGTTGATTGAACTTCAACTTCATCAAAAACTACAACCTGAAGAGGACAGACGGACGAAAGAATGGACGAAAGGACGGACGAACGAATGAACGGACGAGCAGACGGACAGACCAGAAAACATAATGCCCATAAATCGGGGGTAAAAATCGGTCAATATATAATAATAGAGTTGAGAATGGGGTGCTAAAATATAATGAATAGAGGAATGAGCGCAAAAAAAAATAAAGAATAGAGAAGAATTAAAAGAAGGGGGAAAAGGAAGGGGTATTATATGTTTCTACGTGTAGTTTGTCACGTGACGAGCTCTGATATACCTTATATCGAACTGATCTTTTATTTATTTCCTCTTCGTCATCATTTATTGAATTCATAAATATGGATTAAACAGTGATATTAACACGACTTTAAAACATGTATGAATCATATAAATTATAAAATAACAAGAGAATTAAAAACACCTTTGAAATAAACACGTGATCCATTTCAATAATTAAGTTCTTTTTTAATGATAAAAAGTACTTTTCGATCTTTTAGTAAAAAAAAATAATGATATAAAAGAAAAACAAACTAAATGCTCAAATCAATGATTAATTCGACAAATATTTCCTTCATTGATTTTGTAATAATGAATTGTACATTTCATCTGCAACATGTGTTCTCTCGTTCAATACATATCACGTAAATTAATGGCGAAGTAAACGTACATGTATAGAAAGTAAGTTATTTTTTTCATTAATTAGTTTCCCGATCAGTTCTTCAGGACATACCTTTAGAAATTTCAGAAACCAAAACTGGATGCATTGTTTTATTAGTCCAGAATAACTTTTTACAGATTTACAACGATTAATCTACATTTGCCTTCGAATGAATTGAAGGATTAATTTTCATATTATATTTTTTACATGTATGTAGGCATTTTTAGCACATCGATACTTATTCATTTCCTTAAAATACAAACGTCACCCTCCTCTTTTTAATAGTTTGTAAAAATCAGTTTTAAAAGGTCGTGGTTGATGAGAAACAGTACAGCAATCGATATTTCAGTACGTGAAAATGATAGAACAGCTGTCAAAACAACAATACACAAATGATCAACGAAAGTAAGCGGTTTTGACATTACAAAATTTTGATGATGTTTCATTTACATAAAACCGTGATGTTTTGAGATTTTACTTCAAGTAAAGTAATCATTTAATGTAGATAAAACTATAGCCCGTATCATCATTACAGAACTTTTCGAGTTTCTGTTCTCTATTCTCGAAATCAAACTATTGTCCCCAAATGTACAATAATTAGCTGCTCCAGTATCTAAAGTATTCTGGATAATATTTCAAAAGGCCCATATTAGCTTACGATGTCTTAAACAATGGAAATTAATCACTGATTTGACACTATTTTTCATTTCGGAGAAAGAACAATGAAAGATTCAATAGTCTTTTTACCCTGAACGAAATAAACACTTGATATATTTGTTTGCATACGAATTTCTGTTTCTGGATCAGGAACACTAAATCCTAAACATTCCTAGCTGAAACAGCGAATGGCCAAAAATACAGACTCGGACTTTTCTTGAACTGAATTTTAATGTGCGTATTGTTATGCGTTTACTTTTCTGCATTGGCTAGATGTATAGGGGGAAGGTTGAGATCTCACAAACATGTTTAACCCCGCCGCATTTTTGCGCCTGTCCCAAGTCAGGAGCCTCTGGCCTTTGTCAGTCTTGTATTATTTTAACTTTTAGTTTCTTGTGTACAATTTGGAGTTTTGTATGGTGTTCATTATCACTGAACTAATAAATATTTGTTTAGGGGCCAGCTGAAGGACGTCTCCGGGTGCGAGAATTTCTCGTTGCATTGAAGACCTGTTGGCGACCTTCTGCTGTTGTCTGCTCTATGGTCGGTTTGTTGTCTCTTTGGCACATTTTCCATTTCCATTCTCAATTTTAGACAAAGAACAACTTATGGGGTTCGTGCTTTTTTGACAGATACATCATCTGGATGTATTCAAACTTCAACAATGACAAAATAATAATTGAAAAAACAACTATGGACTATGGCATATAATAAGATTGATTGATTCATTGTTGCTTAACATCCAGTGGCAAATAATTCATGCATATTCCCCCAAGTAGACGATAGCATAAAAGAAAACTATTGACTAGAATGAAACTCATCTATGTACTGCTGGACATTTTGTCGAACATTTATAGATGGTAGAAAATGTTTTTACTTGTATCTTGAAAGCGAGTTGTTGAATGCTACATTGTTGCATTAACCCCGAGTACAGTGATGATTTTTTATTGAAATATTAGTACTGCTAGTTATGGATTTTAATACAACTGTAATTTCTTTATTTTGACGGATTTTTCATCAATTTTTACTTTTAAATGATGGAGTGTTTGAAAAATAATAATAAGCATCACAGACGTCTCTTTTGTAGTGAAAACAATAATAATTTGCATATTTATTTTATTTTCAGGAAGAAAAACAGTAAAGAATGGGGGATTATTATCTTAATTCGTAAGTGTTTTTTGATTTGTTAAAAATGTTTTCCTTTTTTCAAATTTCTTCTTCGGATTTTAAAACAGAATACAATTATAGCTACTTAATAACAACCCTTACAGCTTTCATGTCATAAATATCATTCATTTCTATCATGTATCTCAGACTCTGAGAGTTAAAGGGATAATTAAACTTGTCGATAGGATCTGTTTCCATTTCATTTCAAATCTTTATTGCCATTACACCATACATTTATAGCATGTGACACAACATAACAAAATAAACAATTAACAATATCAACAAGTTCATAAATATACATAATGAAAGTAAATATTTCAAAAGTCCCCAATCCTCAATTTTGAAGATATGACCGTTAGGCCGTTTGTTATCTCAATTGAAATCTTCTTGTTGGCCTTTTAAAGTCAACCATATGGTATTGGTTGTTTTCATTGCTAAAGGCCGTACGCTTTACGGGTGCATATAATTGTTTATGTCCACTTCATTTGAACTTTGGTGGATAGTTGTCTCATTGGTATTCATACCACATCTCCTTATTTTTATATATTCCTTATCCACAGTTTATCATTGGTTTGCCTCATTTAAAACAATTTCACTATGCAGATTAATTAAAAGAATGCTAGATGTCGGAAAAGTAACCATGAAAATATTTAGAAATTAATGTCCTTTTCAGATGGGAGGACTACAATAACCAGAATATGTTAGTCGTGTTAATTGGTTTCGTTATGATTATTGTACTATTGGTATATCTATGGAGGTGTTGTAAATGTGACGAAGATACGCCGGGGACGACAATAACTCCAGCAAGACAACAAATCCCGTTAGTTCCATGCTATGCCCATGAGATTGAACCAGGACTTGTTGTGCTACAAAGTCCTGATGGTGAATATTTCCGGATTTTGCAGGAGTATGATGCAACAAAGCTCCCTAAACAACCAACAGCTTCTAACGGATTGCCTCAACCCTTACATTTCGTCCCACAATTTACAAGGGCACATTATCAGACGCATGCGCAACCAACTGCACCATCGACTGAGCAATCACATCTCATCGACTTTGGAGCAACTGCAAATCCTCCACCCTACTACACTCCAGGCGTACATCATTGACTTAAGTTGTGATATAGGATTTGAGCTTTTTACAATATTTTTGTTTCTTTCTAATATGCAAAGTTTCATATAATTGATTATAAAGTACACATTTATTATGTATCATATGTATACAATCGACAAAATATACAGTGACGTATTGATTTAAGCATTACATTTTGGAATTATTACTTATATCTTTTCTGACTTATTTGTATTCATTGGAAAATGATACAACGTCTGATTTTACTAATTTATTATCATCGATATCATGTGATTTTGTTTCATGAATATAAGGTGACGTTGGGTATACATCAATGACACAGCAACCAAACGATCCAATACAAATCAATTGACCTCTTGAGGACCGTAATTGACAAATAACTATGCAATGAAAAATATATTAAAAAAATAAATTATTAGACAAATCTTTAATGTAGTGTTCTGATCATCATTTTCACTGATTTAATAGAGAAAAGGTATCCATGCCATGCTTGCCAATTTATTCCTTCGCCATATGGACTGGATCTCGAAAGATAACGTCCGTTCAGGTTAGATAGATGACAACTCCCGTACCACCAACCACCATGATACAATTGAGCACAGGTACTGTTATCTTTGTCCTAATCAATTGTACTGTACCAAGTGAGGAATATGACAGTTCTTGTCAATTCGTTTTTGATGTATTTTGTTATTTGATTTTGACATGTGATTATGGACTTTCCGATTGGATTTCCTCTAAGTTCAGTATTTTTATGATTTTACTTTTTGTTGAAAACAGCTTACGATCGAGATATTAAAACGAGTCTCATAAAATAGAGTTTATTAAATCAACTATTATAAATATGTAGATGTGGTATGAAAAAGTAAAATAAAAAAAATACTAAACTCCGAGGAAAATTCAAAAAGAAAAGTCCCTAATCAAATGGCAAAACCAAAAGCTCAAACGTATTAGACAAATGGTATTTTCTTATGTAGGACAAGGTAGATTAATCATCATTTTGTATTTTATAAATACCTGCTCGTACGCACATCCTAAATCGTACAAAACTGAACCAGATTCGGTGGTGTGCTTCTGGACAAAACATACCTGTAAATAAAAGAAAAGTAGACAATGCAGTATGGATTTTCTCATTGTTGAAGACTTTTCAGTGGTTAAATTATCATTGCTAACATCTACTTCTTTTGGATATTTGTTCCATTGACAATCATTCCACATCTCCTTGTGCTGTTTTATATCCAGTTGAAAGTTGTCCTGTCTCATAGTTCTTTTGCGATCCAGCAGATAAAATTCAAGCAGCGCATAATTTGTTGGGTTTTTTTTACATTCAGAGAAATTCAATTATTTTGTCATTGACAATATTATCCATACCTCATCGTTTGTACAAGTTGTTAGGTGTTGGCAATCGGATCGATTTTTTACTCCGGTACATGACAGACAAATCTGTCCACATACTGACATAATAATAGGATATTTCATTGTCTATTTCCTTTTACCTCGTAACTCAACATAGTAAAGGAAGACTCTCTGTAGGATTACCTATCATCATACTGAAATTAGTACGTTTCCTTCTTTTATGTGTTACTTTAGAATAATGAATATATATTGGAGCAACCTTTGTATAAAATATTTTTTGAAAATGAATGAGCAAATAACGTATTCAACAGTTATCCAAAATAATGCATAATTTATACCACTCTCCCTCCCCTTGATATACTGCATGTACCGAATATAAGGACCTTGTTACTAGGAGGAAGAAATAATTATTTTACAATAATTTTGTTACTTTAAAACAAAATCAATTAAACCACATATTTACCGAAACAAAAGACACTAACTCTTTTATTCCATATTCCTAGAAAAATGTATGTAAAGGCAATTATTTACCAAAACCAACTGTATATCAAACGTTTTTTTACCAAAATAATTAAAGTTTTGCGCGGTGAATATACTTTTCCCGCAGGTGAATATGCTTATTTATTCAAAATCCCTTTTTTAAAGAAAAGCTTACTAAATTTTGATCAATATGGAATAATTATATTCATTCTACAACCGTTTTACCTTGTATGAGTGAAATCAAAATCGATATAAAAATTCATTATATCGTACTTATACATGTATAAATTGATGTACGGTATGAGTGAAATCAAAATCGATATAGAAATTCATTATATTGTACTAATATTAAGTGACGTACGGTGCAAACTAATGCAAAACCCAAATATAAAACAAGCCAAAACTACACAGTTCAATGACATTATGTCTTAACATTACGTACAGTTTTATTACGTCGTTTACATTTCTTATCTATATATACAGCATAATCGTCGGACATATTGAGCCAACAAACTATAAAAATAAGATTTGGAATGATTGCCAATAAGGCAACTCGCCACAACAGACAACTGAAATAGTGTAGAAGTAAGCAAATACTTTATACTAGTAGCGAAGCAAAAAACCGTAAACAAATAAACACATAGAAAATAAAACACTGAGCAACATGAACCCAACCAGAAAGTGTTGTTCAACACGTGTCACTCAAAATTTGAAAAATATTTTCATGGAACATACGGGAACTGGTTATACCAAAAGGTTCAGTGTAATCCAAAAGCAAGGTCACCAATGCACCATGATGTGTTCGAATCTCTCACAACCAATACTAAATGAAGGCATTAAAATACAGATATTACCTTAACTGTTATTTTTTTACAACTCAAAAATAATTAGCTATCATTCTTTAAAGTTTAATTATAATACAAGAGCGGACGATGACATGTTTTCCCGGTATCCTCATCAACTGATTATAAATGAATAATATCTTGAAAGTCTATGGAATCACGGTCGTAAGACAATATATTTGTTTAACATGTTGTTTATGTAAAGCGGACATGTACACTTGATAAAATATACCTAGTACGCTTACTAGTTACAAAACACTTCACTTTGACTAATGCAATGTACAATTAAAATCAGGTCAATTATACATAGCAGAGGGGGATTTAGGAGAGCAGGAAGCCCCCTCTGGAACTTCCTTTTTGATAAAAACATCGAAAAAATTATAAGTATCAAGCCAAACGTTGACCTACCCTTTTTTAAATTCTGGATCCGCACCTGGAGAGACGTAAAAATTTTGCTTAATACAAAACTCGAATGGAAATGCATAGGTTTTAACAATATAAGTACATTACTATAACTCTGGAACGATAATACTCAAAACTGCCAAAAGTGAAATAACCTACCTGTTTTTGTTGTCATATTGTCAATATAAAGAAAAAATGAGCGCTTGTTAACTTCTTTTCACTTCAAAATCTTCTATACACGCTATAGCCTCATTTATCAAGTTGTTTAACTTACTTGAACCAACTAAAGTGTGCTATACTATATGTATGACAAACACAAATTGTAGTCTCTTTATACCATCAGAAACCGAACGAAATTTTACAGTTTGATCAAGATTTAAATTCGCAGTCTCAAAATCAGAAATTAAAACCATTTAAACCTATCTAGTACAGCAAAGACAATCCCGTGAACAATTTGATGAATATACGAATATTTTGAAAATAAATTCGAGACTGAGAAATAGGTAACTAATTTTAGAATAAGAAACAAACTCCATACTCGTTGTTGATACATTTTATTTCCGTACAAATAGAAATCAACAGCCAAAAATGTAGTTGAGGTATGTCGTGTATACTACAGAGATGTTCTTACAAATGTATACATATATTCTTCTGCCATCAGATTATGGCTTCCATTGAGAGTCAAATAGTAAACAATTATATCATTTACCATTTCAGCATAAGACCTTCTTAACAAAACACTCATCCATAGCTCCATTGTTTTCTCTGTTTAATTCTGCAATTTCAAGTAATAATGGCTATTTCTCTTAAATTCAAATGAAGTGACAAACGTTTCATGTCAAAGCTGTACCTAATCCTGACTTATACTAAAATTTTCAATATATCTTTCATTGCTCATTATAGCGCAATAGTTTCAGGTTGTTTGGTGGTATATTAACAGTTGCTTTCGATCTGAATAACAGGGCAAATGTGCCCTCCTATTTTAAATTCTTATATTTTTTTTATTATTGATCGACAGGGGTCATATAGTGATTTCAAGTCCTTAAGCTTTCATTTGATACCTATGTCTCCAAAATAGTTTACTTATTGACTAAGTTAAAGCTATGGGTATGAACTTTATTGTTTAAACATGTACTACATTCTGATATTTTCTGTTTGACCGGATCCGAGTAAGTCATTCTATACCTTCTCTAACATTAGAAGGTTCCTACTATGAACTGTTGTACTAAGCGTTTCATTTCGGCCTCAAGTGAGTGTTCTATGGCGCTTTTAATTAGCTTCATAACTATCAAAAATGTTTTATTAACTGATGATAAACTTAATAATAGTTCGGTAATTAATATAAATCTTTAAAATGTGAGATGCATTGCACGCTTTTGGTAATCCTTTAAAGTCGTTTGAAAAAATCAAAACATTTTGACACTTAACACTACACTTTCAAATAATCTTATTAAAACCAAACATGATCTATTTAATTGTATGGTCCTTTAAAAAATCTGATTGCAAATGTAATTCTGTAATTAAAAAAAACGTAAATATGCTAGATAGACCTAATGGAAGTGTGACGAGATGAATAAAGGTGTAGGTTTTCTCCTTGGCAACATATCTGTACGTCTCGGCAGTTCAGTTTATCGACAGATTGTAGCATGTTATACCTAGTAGTACTTTTTGTCCCCAAAACATAAGTTACAGATTTGATTCGGTATTGTTATGCATCACATGTTATATGCTCAAATTCAGAATTCCGGATACATTTTATTTAATTGGTAAATTCTAAATTTTAAATCGTCATGATTGTGATATGTTTCATTAATAATCAAGATTTCTCAAAATATATTGTAGAAATTCACTCGAAGGAAATAAAATTCTAAATAAGTTTGATAGAAAAAGCAATTACTGCCTTTCCGAAACTATTTCGGATAAATATTCAAGTGAAGTTCAACATTTGAACTTTTTATTCTATTTTTCTCTGTTATCAAGTAAACAGGAAATAAATATTATATCGTTGTTTTAAAAAAAGAAGTTGTATGATTGCCAATAAGACAACTCTCTAACAGAGACCAAAAAACATAGAAAATAGAATATAACAACTATAGGTCCCAACATTATTGAACAAGATCTTGTTGTTCTGCAAAGTTCAGATGATGAATATTTCATGATTTTGCAAGGAATATGATGCAACAAAACTCCCAAAACAATATACTGCTTCTAACGGATTGTCTCAATCTTTACATTTCGTCCAACAATTTACAAGAGCACATTAGAATACGCATGTGGAACCAACTGCACCATTGACTGGACAATATCATCTCATTGATTTAGAGCGTCTGTTAATCATCCACTTTACTACACTGTAGACGTAGATTACCGATTATAGATGTGATAAGAGTTTTACATTTTTGTTTCTTTTCAATGTGATTTCTATATATATTTATTGATTATAAATTAACATTTATTGTGTAAACAGTCGACAAAAAATACAGTTATGCATTGATAAACGCATTACATTTTGGTTTAATTCCATATATCTTTTATGACTTATTTGTATTTGTTAGGAAATAGTACGAAGTACCCAATAAAACCAAAGGACATCTTGAGGACCATAATAGACAAATGACAAACACAATAAGAGATTTATTGAACAGACGAAATATGAATGCATAAATCTTTAATGTAGTTTTCTTATCATCATTTTCACTGATTTAAGAGAGTAATAGAAGCCATGCCATGTTTCCCAATTTATCCCCTCTCCGTATGGACTGGTTCCAGAGAGATAACGACCATTCAAGTTAGCATGATGACAATTTAAGTACCACCAGCCTCCGTGGTATATCTTAGCACAGTTAGCACTAGAACTCTTGTCGTTGTCTCGATCAAACGTAGTAAACAGCATAGCATCATGGTGTGACAACGAGTCTCCTAAAATTAGAATTTATAATTGATTGATTATAATAAAAACAATCAAATCTGAATTTGTTTCCAATGAGACAAAATACCTTATGTTAAAATCAATTCCAGTCACAATGAAGTTATAATACTGTATATAGTAAATAAATAAAATAGCCGAATGAAAATGTGAAATTAGTCAAACAGAACAGGCTGATCGAAATACCACAATAAACAATGATTGCAAACACCAACATATGACAATATTTTTACCACAGGCTCTTGTCCGTGGACATACAAATATTGCACTGGATAGTCAAATCAAAAAGTCGTAATTCCAATCAATTATGAAGTTAAAGATAATTTGTGAATATACCAAAGTTTCATAAAGGATGTATGACTACGGCCAACTATGTCTATGGGTAGATTACACACATCCCATACTCGCACTAACATTACTATTAAAAGTAGAGAACATGTGTACTAAGTTTCAAGTTGATTGGACTTAAACTTCACCAAACACTACCTTGACCAAAATAATTTACCTGAAGCGGGACAGTATCATTTTCTATGTTAAGCGGACTGTGAAATGGAGGGAGGAGGGTCGAAACACTGATTTATCATTCGATTTAGAAAGATCTTTTTTATAGGAAACATGTGTACTAAGCTTCATTTTGATTGGACTTCAACTTCATCAAAAACTACTGTGACCAAAATTTTTAATCTGAGGCGGACCACACCCTTACGAACGAATGGACGCACAAACTGAAAATCATAATGCCCGTAGTTGGGACATAAAAAAATCACAAATAAGAAAAGACACAAATTACCGATCTAAAAGAAATCAAAGCAAGCTTAAAGATAAGTTTATAACATGTTATCCAACACTATTTACTTGGTCAACGCCAAATTATAAATGTCGATATGATGTAGGACCATACGTGTTATACCTAGATGGCATAACATGTTTAGTCATGTTTTAAACTTTGAAATGATATAAAGACCGACAAAGACAATATTCAAATGTCTTCCATCAATACTACATTTTAAATACGGAGATTATTCCAAGGACCAGAAAGTTGATATGCATTTTTATCTTACTTTACGTGTTCCACAAACAAATTTCTCAAATTCTTTTAGTATGTAAGAGACTAATTTGTGTTGATATGTTTAGAAAATAACTACTGTGAGATGAAAACCTAAATATATAATATAAACTTACATACACATGTGATACTTTATAAAAGTTTAGTCAAATGAAAGACATGAACCTCATGTAAGGTAAGTTCAGGGACTTGGTCCTACCTGCTTGTATTATAATAGGACATGAAGAAAGTACCCAAAGAGTTATTTAAATGGAATTGAAGATTATGGTCTACGCTCTGACAGTGAAAATGCATGCGCTTTATTCATTTAGCTCATTCTGTATTGTATTTCGTTCCTACAAGTCTGCGCAATAACAACACAATGTTTATGTACATCAGCAGTGCAAAATTACACAAATAAATGTATACAGTATTGAAATTCGTATGCAAGGCATAATGTGTTTAAACCTAAAGGGTGACTGCAAATTACATTTGACTTCTTCTGGTCAACAGTTAAACCTTGTTAAAGTGGTGCGTCCGTATGACTATGCGGGATGTAAGAATTTGCATTCACATCCGGTTAAATCCGATGCTTCGCGAAGAGAAAGTGCTATGCTTTCTGAACGTCAAAGAATCGGTGTTACAACTTTTTGCTGTGTTCGTCCATGACCAAAGAATTTGTTCTCTCCCTATCCGACGTACCTACTTTAGTTCCCAGTTACAGTTTAAATTTCCATCTATTCATTCTTATAATCAAACCTTGTGGAGACCAAGATTATTGTAGTATTGTTAATAATTTCTCGTCTTGATTATGCATGAAAAAAATGCCAGTTGACTTAAACAAGCAATAATCAATCAATAAAAATTGTCCATAGATAACGTCTAGCGAATTTTACCTGTTCAATATTCAGATGTTTATAATTTGTTCAAGTTTGAAAGTTCAAAGACCAGATTACCACACATGGTCGCCCTAAAGTACATTCCTTACAATAATTGATGTTATTTCTTTGCAGTAATGCAGTAAAAAGAAAGCTTTGTATGTTATGTCACTGTTAATTACAAACTGGTTGCAAAAGTCTTTATATGTAAAAAATGTCATTCATTTTAAATCATAAATAAGATTTGTTGGTGTTATGTATATACCTGCATCACCACTGTATCCAAGCACTGTCATCTCATATTCACTTGTCTCATCGCCAACACTGAATAATGAATATTCAGCGTATCTGGTGTGACCTTCAAAGTCTTCCATATCAATTCTCAATTCGTGGCGGTTATGAACGGTTATCTCATGAATAATATCATTTCCTGAAAAAAATATCAATGACATATGGAATAATTGCAAATAATGGGTAGCATACGTGAACATTTATGAAAATTGATTTATTCAAAAAGAAACGTTTTCACTGTGTCAAACGACGTGTTTATCAGTCATCATTCAGGCAATCAATATTTTATTAAAGGTTTACAAAATTTGTGAAGACGAGACATATTCGGTGTCGTCATCGTCGGTTTCGTCAACTGTAAAGGTTGAGTCTGTGATTTAAAAGTTTTGTAACAAATCAAAAACTAAAAATGAAATTGTTCACAATTTGTTCAGTAGTTTCTTTGAAGTCAAACGACATACAGTAAATTTTCAGAAATATTTTCGTATAGGATCTGCTTTTACATTAATAACGTTTCAAACCTTTTTACAAAAGGTTTGCGTTATATATATAATGATATTATAGGAAGAAATATAAAAAAAAAGTGTTTGGCGCTGATACGCTTCCATATTATTGTGTGGGCTTTGACAATATTTTTTTCCTGGTATATGCGTGGACATGTATATTAGTCCCAGGTACATGACATATTTCTTAAATGGAATCGCTTCTTTTAATCAAAACTTATAAAGGTTAAAGAAAAGAAAAACATAAAAAATAACATCTTTCCATAAGTATTATATACTTGGATACATTTTGTCATATCTTCGTATTGTTTCCCATGATTCCCAAATTGACTAATGTAGTAGAAGTATGTGATATCCTGTCGATTTGTCGGCTAAACAAAGGCACTGTGCATATTAGCATAAGTCTAAAACTGAAGAAATAACAGTGATGTATTTGAAGATTTATTCATCGCCAACTAGCAATTTTACACGAGGCGCGCAGCGGAGCCATAAAACGAATATTTGCAACTGTCAAATCCAAAATTAACGGGGGGAACTCTTTGAATACAATACTGTTATTTCTATGCTAATGCAATACTCTTAAAATGTTCAAATTAGATTGAGCAACACTTAGCCCACAAAAAAAAACCGGGGTGATCTCAAGTATTCTGGACGGGTAATCAGATCCTGCAACGTTACTGCCAATAATTACGTCCGACCGTCAACCATATGCATCGTGGTAGACGTCTTTCAAAATCAAAATTGTGTTACATGGTTGATTGTATTCGATGTTATATCAATCATTGCTAGCTTGGCTTACATTATAGACCTTTCCCTTGTGAAAAGGAGATGAAATCTACAACACACGATAACTGAATATGTCGCACAAGGAAAGAAGTACATACTAATTCTATCAAACCAATATTATTCGTTCAAAACCTACCTAACCAATATTCACCGTTCGGATAACCGAAGCCCTCTTTGTACGTTTTCCAATTCTGTTCAAAGTTCACTGATCCGTTTAAACGTCTTTGTATAACCTAATAATTATAAAGTAAAAGAATGATTATTGTTAGTGGTAGTACATACAAAATTGTAGTAATTATAGGTCCTATGAATTATTTCAGGTTATGTGATACAAGTTATATCGGATCTTCTTCAAGATAAATTAAGATGAAACAAGAATATGGATTTCTGAAATTGCATTGGTTAAATTGAACTTAGATAAATAATTGTCACACTTACAGATGTTCGCTTTTCTTGGTTTGTTTTAATTTTTGCCAGATATTTGGAATCCTCTGGTTTTATCCATGTAGTGCCATTGATACTTTCCCCATTAACCCCTTCTTTTCTTTTCATAATTGTATTACATAGGGTTTAAAATTTTAGTTATTTTTTCATATTTCTTTTAAGAAAAAGGGTGCAAATGTACGAAAAGTCTAGAAAGAATTATTTCCTGCCAAATTGTTAATGGCTTATATCTTAAAAACAAGCACGTGGACCTACATTTCTTTCTGCTCTTTTAGTTCCTTTATGTATATACTATCAATTTATAACAGTATTTTAAAAGCTTGTTATTTTGAAACAGAGTAGCAAACATTCTTAATAGGTATTTACAAGATTCATTTGTAGAAATATTCATTGTCATTTTATTATAGTCTGAGTTTGTTTTCATTATTGAGTATATATTTACCGTCCATTTTTCATTTTCGGTATGCATATCACAAAACACAGGAACTGATGATATTCCATCTGGGTATATCTTATACACACCATCAGGATGCTGTCCTTGTATATCAGAACATTCACGTGGCAACGTGGACCCTGTTTAAACCGGTAGAAATGTACAAAATCACCCAAAATTAAGTTGAATAATCTTTTTTTTTTATTAATTTTTATGTAAATAATTAGTATACGTTAAAAGTTGTACATGTATTAAAAAAAAGATACTTTACAAATCTTATGCAACCGAAGCGCTTTTCTTGTTTTACATTCATCAGGAACGCTCAAAGCCAGCTATTTGAAAGACAAGGATGAATAAGACCGGAACGAGTTGTGTTATATGACCAAATATCTTTTCGAACAAACAAATCCAACGAAAGTCATCTTTGTCTGAGAGAGTTTAAAAATTTAGTTATATTATAATTGTTCAAATTTATAAGTAGACAATTTAAGAAATGTTTGTATTGTATGGATAATTTAATACACAAACGTACTATCAATTAAACTATATAGCTTCACTTAAAAGAGGTTCAAATGACAGCACTATCAGTAGAACGTATAAGTTCATAATTAAAAAACACTTTCAACGTATCTTTCGCTTAAAATATCATTTTGCTTAGTTTAAGGACTTCAGTCTGGTTTGTCTCGGATGTGTGAGTGACCGCCTGATTTTTTTGAATTTCATTGAACTATGCCTCTATTCCCTTTTTTATCTTTTCTCTTTTAAAATTGGTATTACAATGTTGACAGATCCAAAAAATACAGGGCTACTTTTAAAATCTAAGATATTTTTTATTCATTGAACTATATATGATGTTATAGTATTTTGAGCAAATCTAGTATCTTTATTGGATGATTTTCTGTCTGAGTACGATAATCGTAGTCAAACTTTTGATGAACGAAAAACCACTATTTAAATTAGATAATTTGTATAAGTCTGAGTACTCAAAGTTATATGATTTTTACCTATAACATGATGATCGCTTTCACATTTCAAATCAATATTACAAGTCCTTGTATTGTTACAACATGATTCACATGACACGTGATGTCCTTCACTTCGACGTCCAAATATCCCTCCAACGCTGTGTCTGCAAAACTGGAAAAAGGTGGATGTTAAAAAAGCATCCATGGATTGAAATAATAAAATGTCTGTTGACGTTAAGAGTCCAAAATGAACTAAGGAAAGATACACGTAATTGGACGATATTTTCGATTTTGATGAAATTCTGTATGAATATAGAAGTGGTAAACTGCATCTCAATATCGAAATATTTTTGTAGCTTTTATACTACTCATATTTTTCGATGTTTGTTAAGTTCAGTCAATACATTTATAGATAATTTGACAATTTTATCTTAATTGCCTGTATCTCTGTAAGTATCAAAGCTTCGTATAATAGTTTAGATAGCTAGATGTAGTTCAAAGCGTTGTAGGTGTGTTCAATGTTCATCAAACTCATCAAAATCCGAAACATCACACAATTACGCATACAAGTAAGTGAACAATGACCTTCTTGCAAGAAGGGTTGATAAAAATTGCAATGAAATATACTAATCTGAGAATGAAGTGAACATCTGTACAGATTATTTTATATACGTTTTATATTTTATAAATACCTGCTCATATGCACATCCTAAATCGTACAAAACTGAACCAGATTCGGTGGTGTGCTTCTGGACAAAACATACCTGTAAATAAAAGAAAAGCAGACAATGCAGTATGGATTTTCTCATTGTTGACGGCTTTACTGTGGTTAAATTATTATTGCTAATATCCACTTCATTTAAACTCTTGTACCTATTCATTCTATTGACACTCATACCACATCTCTTTGTGTTTGTTTTGATATCCAGTTGAAAGTCAACTATAAAGATAGAATTTTCTTTAAAGAAATGTACAAATATAGGTCTACGGCCATACAAAGTACATAACATAGAGAATAAAACATGGGAAAATCCGTATCATATGTCGTATCATCCCGAGACAGCAATATCAGCCCAAGGGCTTTTAGACCCGAGGGGTGATATTGGTCGAGGGTGATACGGCATGTGATTCGGAAGAGTATAATATATGAACTGTTTTCTGATCCATAGTACTGGGTTACTTTCAGTTCTACTTTTGTCTTGTTTCGAAGGCCTTAAACGGAAGCTCTTGGGTTACCTTACAATTTGCGTGCTGTTGTTTTAAAAATATTTTGTTTATTATTGTATTTATTTGTGTGTTTTGTATTTTTTATAGTTGCATTCAGTGTGCCAAAAAATATGAAAACTTGACGTTCGTGACGTCACATGCAATATGAAAACTTGACGTTCGTGACGTCATATACCAAACAATGACGTCATTCAAAAAATTGACCTATTTTGAGGAAAATGTTTCTTAAGCAAAAAAAAAAAAAAAAAGTAGGGGTGTGATAAAGGGTATGCGATAAAGGATGCGCATCAAAGTTGCGCGATATGGATTAAACAGCAGGCTATTTATCAAATATGCAAAACTACTGTATTTACTACTAAACATATGATAAATTCGAATCTTTTATCTTTTTTTTAAATTATATACTTCAGCACTCTTATGGATCGAGCAGATTCTCAATTAAAGACACATATTTTCATAATATTCGATTTTGATAATGTGGACTACTCTGATATTCGAAATTGTATTTCCTATAAAAAAAAAAATTTTTGTCATTGACAAAATGATCCATACCTCATCGTTTGTACAAGTTGTTACGTGTTGGCAATCGGATCGACTTTCTACTCCGGTACATGACAAACAAGTCTGTCCACATTCTGAAATAATGAAAAAATAACTGCAAATCACGCATTTATTTTATCATTGGCAATTATAAAAAAAGAAGATGTGGTATGATTGCCAATGAGACAACTCTCCACAAGAGATTAAAATGACACAAAAATTGACAACTGTAGGTCACCGTACGGCCTTTAACAAATGAGCAAAGTCCATACCGCACAATCAGCTATAAAAGGCTCCGAAATGACAATGTAAAACAATTCAAACGAGAAAACTAACGGCCTAATTTATATACAAAAAAATGAACGAAAACCATATATGTAACACATTAACAAACGAAAACAACTGAATTACATGCTCCTGATTTGGGACAGGTACATGTACATAAAAAAATGTGGCGGAGTTAAATATGTTAGCGGGATCCCAACCCTCCCCTAACCTGGGACAGAGGTCTATACATTGACACGGTGTTGACTGCTGTATCCCTATTTTGCCATTTTGCCATTTTTACCTATTGTGTCTCTTTGTTTTGTTCACGCATCGTTGTCGATATAATGGAATTTGATGTGACTGTCATACAAGTGAGAGGTTTAGCGCTATATATAAAACCAGGTTCAATTCATTATTTTCTACATAAGAAAATGCCTGTACCTAGTCAGGAATAGACGACAGTTGTTGTCCATTCGTTTGGTGTATTTGTGCTTTTCATTTTGGCATTTCATTTGGGACATTTCTTCGGAGACAAGTATTTGTGACTTAACTGTTTGCAAAAGGTGACCACTATAGTAGTACCGGCATGTGATCATCTTGAAAATAGTATGCTTGCAAACAAAGTGGTCCCTTCTTTTAGGTGTAACTTTTGAATTATGAAGATATATTAAAGCTACCTTTGTATCAAATGATTTCTGAAAATGAATTAATAATTTATTTAGCATACTCAAAAGCTATCCAAAAGTGTGCACGTACTCCCCCCCCCCCCTTTTCCTTCTTCTCTTCCTTTAATATAGTGATTGTTTAAAGTATCGTACAAGCATTTTTGTAACTTTAATAAAACAAATGTATTTATAAATATATAGAAACAACACCTTTTTTTCAATTTAATGCTATTTTATTATCAATGGCCATTCATAGAGGTCTAAATAATGTAAAACAATACAATATACAGAAAAAACTTAAGAATGGAAAACATAATACCGCAACCAAATATCTCAGAAGCATCAGAATGTGCATAACCAGATATCAAAACCAATACCGGGTCTAGAACTGAGTCGATGCATGCAATTGATTGAGGTTACATGTATGCTGGAGTATAACATGTATAACTGATAATTTCCTTTCACTGATACTAAAAAATTTTGACGAAAAATCCTTTGTAAAATGAGTGTTTGGAAATTTCAAACTATCGGCAAACAGGAAGTGGATAGATAACAGATGTCAAAATTGCGGACTCGCTACAACACATCATTAAAAGTTGGAGACCAAATATTAAATCATTCCCTTTCATTTTTCGGACAGAGCTTAGCTGTTACAAGACCTACTTCTGCCTTCGGCTATGCGGCGTACATATTCCCTATGGAATATATCTGTTCAAGTAACAGTGCACTTTAAGCTTTTTAATATTTTTTGTAGCAATCTTGATCAATAGTATGTGTTGAAATATGGTATTTCGTGATATTGCGTTTGATTTGATTTGATTTGCAAAATGTTTTATTCTGATGAATAATAAAACCCAATATTTGTATATATTCTACAACAGTATTACCTTGTATGGCTAAAATCAAAATCGATATAGAAATTCATTATATTGTACTAAAATTAAGTGACTTACGGTGCACATGAATGCAAAATCCAAATATAAAACAAGTCAAAACTATACAGTTCAATGACATTATGTCTTAACAACAAGATTTATAACGACGTTAACATTTCTTATCTATACATACAGTACTATCTTCGATTATATTGAGCCAACAAACTATAAAAATAAAATGTGGAATAATTGCCAATAAGGCAATTCGCCACAACAGACCACTGAAATGGTGTAGAAGTAAGCGAATATTATAAAGTCAAGCCAAACAAAGCAACAAAACAAAACATAAATTAAAAACTGAGAAAAATGGATTCAACATTTGATGCTCAACACATGACACATTTACTTTCATTTTTTTACATCTGAAAAAAACTTACATATAAAACAAATGCGGACGATGACATGGTTCTCCTGGACAACTGTTTATAAATGAATAAAATTTTGAAATGCTTTGATGCCAAGCTCGTACGACAATTTATGTGTTTTTAATTATCAGGTTTGGTTATGTAAAGCGGATATGATTTTTAAAATATTACTCATACACTTACGACTTAAATAATTATTATATAAGGAACACTTCACGTTGAGCAATATACAATGCCAATTAAGTCAATGTTATATAGCAGAGGCGGATTAAAGGTGAGCAGGGAGTCCCACTCTGTAACTTCTTATTTGATAAAAACATAATTTGTTTACAAGTATCACTCAAAACATTGGCGTGCCAGCCTACTACCCCTTTATTAAATCCTGGATCCGAACATAGATAGACGAAAGATATTCGGCCTATTACAAAAATCGAAAACGATGAAATATGAATTGCATATTTTATTTTAACAATTTAACTACTTAACCATAACACTGGAAGAATAATACTGAAAACTGTCAAAGTGAAAGGAATTACCTGTGTTTGTTGTCAAAATGAATAAAAAAAGATGGCTTGTTCTCTTCGTTTCTTTTGACATTTTTTGAACACCTTATGAATCTAGTTACTTTAACCAAAGTGTGCCATACTATATGTATGACATACAAACATTTGAGCATCTATATCGTAAGAAATGAAAGTTTGAAACATTTAAGTAAACACACGCAGTTTAAACATTATAAAGATCCAACCATTCGAAACCGTCTAGAAAAACCAATGACAATTCACTGAACAATTTGAATATTCCTGTAAAATTTACGAACATTTTGAAAATAAATTATAGATTAATAAATGGGTTACTTATGGGCTCATTTCTGTAATATAAAAAAAAACATATTCCCGTTATAATTAAAGCGGTGTATTTCCGTACCGACAGAAACCAACAGCAAATAATGTGATGGAGGTGTGTTGTAAATTCTACACATAAATTCTTCTGCCATCAGACCGTGCCTTGTAAGTTCTATGGCGAGTCAAATAGTAGTCACTCATATCATTTCCGCATCCCAGCATAAGGCCTTCTTGAATAAGACCACTAACTCATAACCCCGATGCTTTCTGTTAATTTCTAAAATTTCATGCATAAATGCTGCTTTGTCTTAAGTTCAACTAAAGTTTAATAAAATTGAGAATGGAAATGGGGAATGTGCCAAAGAGACAACAACCCGACCATAGAAAAAAACAACAGCAGAAGGTCACCAACAGGTCTTCAATGTAGCGAGAAATTCCCGCACCCGGAGGCGTCCTTCAATGTCAACATTATACCTAATACTGAAGTGGGCTAACCAAATCAACATACCTTTAATTGCACATTACAGCACATAGGTTCACGGACGCTTGGTAGAACTAAAACAGGTACTTCCGATCTGAACAACAGGGCAAATTTACTCCCCAATTAATATTTTCTTTATTATTCAATAATGGTCATACAGTGATCCCAAGTCTTAAAGTTTTCATATGATACCTACTTTACAAACATTTACTTATGGAATAAGCTGAAGCTATGCGTAAGAACTATTTTTTTTTTAATATGTACATGTACTACTTCCTTGTATTTTCTATCTGATCGGACCAGTAGTAGTGGTTCTGTACCTTCTCCAACATTTGAAGGTTCCTACTAGGAATTTGTTTTCCTTAACGTTAAAACAACGTCCGTCAATAGTCGTGTCATCTCGGCCTCTAGTGAGTGTTCTACAACTAATCACTCCGTGCTTTTAATTAGCTTCCTCATTAACAAACATTTTATCATTAACTTCTGTAATAAAGCATTTTGAAATAACGTCATTAGTATTTCTGTAATGGATATAAATCTTTATATTGTTAGATAAATTACTTTTTTGGTAGACCTGTCAAGTCGGTTGAAAATATTAACTTTAGACAACTCTGTACCAGCGAATAAAGAGGGACGAAAGATATCAGAGGGAGAGTCAAACTCATAGATAGAAAATAAACTGACAACACCATGGCTAAAAATAAAAAGACAAACAGACAAATAATAGTACAGAAGACACAACATAGAAAACTAAGGACTAAGCAACACGAACCCCACCAAAAACTAAGGGGGATCTCAGGTGCTCCGGAAGGGTAAGCAGCATAAGTAACATCTTAAATGTAACAATTAAGTATACAGTCACACACTTGCAATCTGACGATAACTGCGCCACAAGACATAAACTGATTGGCTCGTCTATATACCAACTAATCATAGTTTCCGTCTTGTGATAAACATTCAGCGACACATTTGATTGATAATAAGATGTGGTATGAGTGCTAATGCGACAACTCTCCATTCAAGTTACAATGAGTAAACAATAAACAATTACAGGTAAAAAAAAAACACGGAGACTTGGCTCACACCGAAGCGCAAGCTATACAGGGCCCCAAAATGACTAGTGTAAAACCATTCAAACAGGAAAACTAACGTTTAATCTATTTATAACATAAGAATCTGTCTATGTTCTAAATAACTCATTCTAAATAAAAGATTCAATACGGCTTATCAAATTGTATTATCGACGTAAACTATGATGCTTGTATTGTTCTTTATTGCATGTCCATCATCAAATAGTACATACAAATGCAGGACACGAACTAATAAAAAAATCTTTCAATTAGAAAGATTCAGAAATAAAGCTTGGTAGGAAGTTGGAAAAGATTTTGGTAAAGAGGGTATTTGACTGTGTATTTATTAGAGTCTGGGTGGGGTTTACAGAATAGAGAATAATAGACCAATTCTAAACAAACATGAAATTAATTAAAAAAAAGAAAAGACAAAATGAGAAAAATGCGATGTTAATATAGAAAGTATATAGAATAAAGGGTAAAATGTATAAAGAATATAAAAAAATGGTTTACAAAAATAAAGAATTCAAAATTTAAGGAAGCCATACCTGCATTTTTATCTTCAACAGACAACCCTAACCAACCATGGTCTATACGTAGCACAGAAAAGATAAACAAGTCAGGAATATGACAGTTATTAGTCAGGAAGAAAGATAAGAAGTTAGCACTATCCTTTAACTCTACTTTTCGCTATATAGATGATGTTCTTTCACTAAATAATTCAAAATTTGGTGACTATGTGGAACGCATCTATCCAATCGAGCTAGAGATAAAGGATACTACAGATACAGTTAAGTCGGCCTCATATCTTGACTTACATCTAGAAATTGACAATGAGGGTCGGTTGAAAACAAAACTTTAAGACAAAAGAGATGATTTCAGCTTTCCAATTGTGAACTTTCCATTTCTAAGTAGCAACATTCCAGCAGCACCTGCATACGGGGTATATATCTCCCAATTGATACGATAGTCCCGTGCTTGCATTTCCTATCATGATTTTCTTGATAGAGGGTTGCTGCTCACAAGGAAGCTATTAAACCAAGAGTTCCAAATGGTGAAGTTGAAATCATCCCTTCGTAAATTTTACGGACGCCATCACGAGTTGGTTGACCGTTATGGAATAACCGTATCACAAGTGATATCGGATATGTTCCTTACGTCGTAACTACAATCCCCTTCCCTTTCCTGAATGTGACCTACCGAATTAGACTATTTACCGGATTTGTTATCACATAAGCAACACGACGGGTGCCGCATGTGGAGCAGGATCTGCTTACCCTTCCGGAGCACCTGAGATCGCCCCTAGTTTTTTTGTGGGGTTCGTGTTGTTTATTCTTTAGTTTTCTATGTTGTGTCGTGTGTGCTGTTGTTTGTTTGTCTTTTTCATTTTTAGCCATGGCGTTGTCAGTTTGTTTTAGATTTATGAGTTTGACTGTCCCTTTGGTATCTTTCGTCCCTCTTTTATTATCCATTCGTTTGATTTTGCAATTGGATTACGGACTTTCCGTTTTGAATTGTCCTCGGAGTTCGGTACTTTTGTTATTTTATTTACCATGTGTATAATGAATTAAGAACAACTTCCGTATGCAGATTAATTAGAATGCTAGATGCCAATTTGCAAGGGCACATTAGCAGACACATGGGCAACCAACTGTACCATGTGTGCTGTAGTTGTGAATGGAAAATCACATCTTATTGGTTTCGGAGCAACTGCAAATCCTCCACCTTACTACAATGCTGGCGTAATCACTGATTATAAATGTGATGAACATACTTATCATTTACAACATTAGTGTTGCTTTTAGATTTTGATGTGCACATGTTCGTGTATAATTGTATTCAAGTTTTTGATGTCATCGAATACAAATTGTTTTATTAATGAATTAACGAATATCAGTGTTATACGTCATTGAAACAGCATAATCAAACGACCCAATATAACAAAAACACATCTAGAGAACCACAATAGACAATTGAATAAATATAAAAAGAATGTATTGAAATAGAAAAAAAACTATAATTATATTAATCTTTAATATAGTGTTCTGATCATTACCGTTGTAAACGTGTAATAGGAGCCATTCCATGCTGGCCAATTTATGCCCTCTCCATATGGACTGTTTCCCGAAAGATAACGTCCATTCAGGTTAGCATCATGACAATGAGTGTACCACCAACCTCCATGATATAGTGTAGCACAATTCCTAATATCCATGTCATTGTCCCTATCAAAAGTAGAAAACAGCGTACCACTATGATATGCCATCGAATCTCCTAAAATTTAATTTGAGGTCATTAATTCAATGATTATCATAAAATAAAAAGATGTAATTTGACAAAATATTGTGCCCAGATTATTTCGTCATGTTCGTAGTGGTGAAATAAAATAACTGTTGATCATGTTCACTAATATTAAGCAAAGTTAGCAAATAATTTATAACCATAAATTTGACAATAAGTTCCCGAATTTTGCTGATTGGGTTTGTATTCAAAATGATGAGTGTTTAAATGAATTCTCTAAGATCACCCATTATGTTTTCATACTGATCAGACGGTTCAGTTTCTAGTTCCTTTATTCAATAGCTCCAAGATTTTGAAATAAAAATTTCTTAATAAATCGACTAATATTTTTTTTTTGAATTAAAGACAAATATTTTTAACGTCTTTTATATGTTTAACACGATAATTTTGTTTGTTTAAGTTTAAGCTACTTCTTTCAATTCCCGCAATGAAATTAAACTTAGTAAGTCCTATCTCTGTTAAGTTGAAGAACTGAATGTTTGGGTATTTTCAGTAAATACTTCATATTGATGGCATAACGATGACTTTTGAGATGAAGAAAAGCAACCAAAAGCGCGCCGCTTCTTTGTATCTTTCACATGAGTGTAAAAATGTTATGTCCTGAATTCATACCTTTTCTTTTATACAATTTTAAGTTCTATGTAAATTTTTGATAATAAATATACCTGCATTGCCTTTATATCCAAACACTGTCAACTCATATTCACTTTTCTCATCCCCAACCATAAACATTGAATATTTAGCGTATTTGGTTTGACCGTCATAATCAGTCATGTCAATTCTTAATTCATGGCGGTTATGACTGGTTATTTCGTGTATGACATCGTTTCCTACAAAATATCAACGATATATGGTATAAACTTCACTTAAACTGTATTTACTGTGCGTATTGTCGTGCGCTTGTTTTTCTACATTCATGGCTAGAGGTAAAGGGAGAGGGTTGAGATATCAAAAAACATGTTTAAGGTGTCACACCACCAATTGCTCAATCAAATTTAGAACGTATGTAAAAGTAGCCCTACTCTGACACAAAATAGTGCGTCTGATGTCCTTGTTTACTTAAACTAACCAACAAATTTGAAGAAATGAAACTTTTGGTAAAAGAGAAATATATTTAGACCATCTTGATCCAAAATTTACTAGTCTATGAGTTTGCATTAAAAATTAAAGATTAATGCGCTCCACAGTATATTAATTTAAGATTTCCAGAAAACCAGGGGTTATTTTTGGAGTACTTCTTTTTAAAGGTCAGGTTTTTTTCCTTAGAAGGCGTTAAACGTATGTTGAAAGTTGGCATGCAGAAAGCTGATACATGTACAATTCAGGATATACCTGGTTTCTATGAAGTTAAACTTAAGGTAAAATATTTAGAAAGCTGTGAAAATTGCAATATTTTGTTGAACAGATAGGGATATTTAATATGTGGTCTGACACCTTAACCACGCCGCATTTTTGCGCCTGTCCAAGTCAGGAGCCTCTGGCCTTTGTTAGAATTGTATGATTTTTAATTTAGGTTCTTGTGTATAATTTGGAGTTGAGTAAGACGTCCATTATCACTGAACTAGAATACATATTTGTTAAAAGGCCAGCTGAAGGACGACTCCGGGTGCGGGAGTTTCTCGCTGCATTGAAGACCCATTGGTGGACTTCGGCTGTCGAGTTGTCTCTTTGACACATTCCCAATTTGACATTTATTAAATGGACATTAGCTGTCAAATTTTTGTTCCGATTTGACTCAAATTCTCTTATTTGATTTATAACATAAAACACCATATCCAAATAAAGAAAATATAAAATAAAAATATTACTTGTATGGGCGCGGTAATATTTAACCGCATTTTCCGTGAATTTTAATCTAGACGTCATTTGATTAGCCTTTGAGGTAATATCCGAAGTCTGCAGACGGTCATATAACCCGATGTAATAATAGATATATAGATATTGATGGATAGCGAACTCTTTCAATTGGGTTTTTCTATATCTCTTTGATTTCAAATTATATGTTTGTCATCGTTTTTACCTGTATAATAATGAGGTTTTGTGGATGGAATCAGTAATTCAAAAGGTTAACCCTTGTTTTACTTTAAATGTTGACAGTTTTGTCCTTTAAACAACTGAAAAAGTATAATTCATGCGTAGCCCATCTCTAGGTAAGAGGTTAATCACCTGTGCATCCTTCTCTTATGTAAACGTGATTAAATGTACAACAGAAATTTTGAAAAATTATAAACAAGAACCTACCTAACCAAAAGTCCCCGTTTATGTTACCGAAGCCCTCTTTGTATGCCTTCCAATTCCGTTCAAAATGCACAGATCCGTTTAGGCGTCTTTGTATTACCTAACGAAGTAAAACGTGAATCATTTGGCGGTAATATACAATATACGCAACACAGTCAGTGCAATTTATAAAAGAACATATACCAGTGTCAAGATATATAGTCGCAATAAGTCGGGTGCGGATCAGGATTTTGAAACGCTTGAAGTAATACTTTAAAAAAAATATCAATGCATAAATGCACCATGATGGGTTGGATCCACATCCAATCCGCCTCTGCAACTTGGTTTATATAATTTATCCGTAACATGTACCCGTAATGAAAAGCAATAGAATATATTTTTTTACATTTGATTTACAATGTATTTTCCATTTATCAAAAGAAATCTCGGCTCTTAAATTCGACAGTCAAATATTTGCTGTAAGCTGTCAATATACTTCAGAGACACGTTTCACGATACTGGTGTTACTTTGGTGAAATCGCAGACAAGACACAAAGTGTTATACACAGTCCGCCAAAAGATAAGTATACCACCCATTTTTATTGCTTCGATATGTTTTTCATTTAAATTTATTTTTGTTTTTTTATTAAAAAAAATCATTTGTTCCCCGAAAAAGACAAAACCTTTATGTAGCATTTTTACTAACATATACCATAAACAATCCATAAACTTAAGTTTTGTCACTTATGCAGGTTCTATGCATTTAAATTTTGCGTTCATGGAAAAAGTGCAAATTACACAAATCAGACACTGAATTTAAGAGTCACTTTGATTTAATTATTTTACAACAATCAATTACCCAATATCATTAAAATTCTCTACAAATAATCTCTGGAATAATGAACAGATTTAATGTCAATATTTAAGTCGATATGATGTGTAACCACCTCTCTTCCAGTAAAGTTCAATAACACGGCGTCTTCTACTCAGTACAAGCCTTTGGAACTTTAGTTGAGAAAATATATTCCATTCATCAACATTGCAACTCTTAAAACGCAAAGATTGTACAGTAGTGGATCTCTGCGCGATTGAGATTTCTGCCAATGGCATTCCATACATGTTCGATATGGTGCATGTCTGAAGATACGGGAGGCCAAAAGATAATGTCAATGGCTTCTTGTTCTTTGTACTCGGCTAAGATCCTAATCCTGTGTGGTCTGGTGTTGTCGGCCATGTATAAGGGTATTGACTCAAGTGGGTAATTGTCAAATGAGGGACTACAATGTGTCTAAGCACCAAATCCCAGTATGTCTTTTCGTGCATGTTACCCTGCAGAATTTGCATACCCAGCTTACAACGGTATGCAAGGCAACCCTATGATGTAACACCACTAGCACCGAATTATGCAGTCATTGGGCCATATGTTTTTTATAATTTTAAGGCATTAGCTTACTACCTAGGATTTAAACTTTATGCCTAATTTCACTTCTTGCCGAAAACATATATATATATATATATATATATACTGCATTGTGTACGTTTAGCAAATACCTGGTTCTAGAAATGCATTAGGCAGGGGTAATTCCGTTATATATGCGTAATTCAGGTTTCATACAGGGTATATAATGTGACTTTATATTACCTGTCTGAGACCAGAATAACATAAGTTCATATTGTATTTTCTGTCGATTGTGATATTCTTACATAATATACACATGTGACAACTTAATGACATACATTCTCTATCGGATAACACGTGGTTATGCAGGGCTAAAACCATTTCATATATGTATATATGTAATTCGTCTCAACTTAAGCCCAACACTATTATATAATCAAATAGAAAGTTAATTTACCGTCCATTTTCCGTTTTCGGTTTGCATATCACAAAATACAGAAACTGCTGATATTCCATCTGGGTATATCTTATACACACCATTAGGATGATGGCCTGGTTTATCAGAACATTCTCTTGGTAATTCTGTTTAAACCGATAGAAATGAACATTATAATCACTCGAAATGTAAATAAATATTATACTTAAGATTGTATTCTATGAATAATTTGATAATAAAAGTACAATCAATAGAACTTTACCGAATGTATGTCAAAGAACAAAATTAAACAAAGATAACTATTGAACGATTTTCCCCCGTCAAAAGAATCTTCAAATTTCCACTTCTCCTATACAAGAGACATAAAATGCAACTGGTTTTAATCCTGCATACCTTTCAGTGGCACGTCTATATGTGTTAATACCCCAAGGTTTTTTTGACTTTTATAAGTTCATATAATATCTTTTGTGGATTGTGATATTTCTTCCGTTTACATAAGCAGATTTTGTTATAATGCTTAATTTCAGTCCTTTCTGATTTGAGTCGGATGTGTTTTAATTGGACATTGGATTATCTATATGTAATTATTTCATCAAACCCTAAGTTACTTCTATTCAATTTTGAATTTTCTATCAAAACTAGTATTCGAATAAATTATGCTAAAAGTACTCGTTAATGTACAAAAAAATAGATAACTTCACAACAAAGCATCTCTTTTTCTTCAAAGAAAATTGTTTTTGATGCGTGTTTCGTTATATTTCAAGATCTTTTGTAAAACAAATCTTTCCGTATTTTGTCATTTTTAGTTGGGTCCAGTTAAAAAGTAATGCAGCATTGTTAATTAAATGAATGAAAGTACAAACACTGCATTCAAAACAGGCTATTTGACAAATAAAACAGTCTTTAAAAAGTGGTTTTCACACAGTGTCGGTGGAAAAGTATGACCAATGCGTCGATCATTTTAAACGTGTTGCATATGAAGCCATTTTACGCAAATGAAGCCTTCAGTTTGTTTTTGGTCATACATAATCTGTACTCAATGTTCTGAATTCAAAAGTTGAACTGAAAACACCAAATATAGTCTTGTTATTTTTTGATTTCTGAGTCTGAGTACGATTATCGTACTCATAAGTGTTATGACCACAAAGCCTCAGTTTCGATTAGTTGAATTTGGAGTCCATGTTAAAAACGTTACCTTCATCATAATTGTGTTCGCATTTTAAATCAGTATTACAAGTTCTTGTTTTGTTACAACATGATGTACACAAAATACGGTGTTCTTTACTTCGACGTCCAACTATCCCACCAATATTGTACCTACAAAACTATAAAAACACAGATGTATAAATAAACACGAGTTAAAATAATAATGATAATACTGTTAAGATCATGTCAAAATGTATGAAGGCAAAGTATGTTTGGTGAAACTTCAATTTGGATATATTTAGAATATTTATGAATATTAAAAAAAAAATGATATAAGTATCTTTTATACTACGCATATTTGTCGATGTTGTTTACGTTCATTCTATACATGTATAAATGTATTGATCAATTTAATTCTAATGTACTGTATCTCCGAAAGTTTATTTATATGCTTCACATAAGATTTTTTTCGATAGTTAGATGCAGCTCAAACAGTTTTAGGTGTGTACAATTTGTAAACAAAAATAAGTGAACGATAATTATTTTGTAAGAAATGATACTATATCAAATGCTAAGCTGAGAGTGAAATTTGTATCTATTATCATTATCGTATGTATCATATGGAAAATACCTGATCATATGCACATCCTAAATCATACAAATCTAAACCACCTGTGTTGTGCTTCTGTATAAAACATACCTGAAATAAAACAAGAAAACAATTTTAAAGGCTGAACGGTGGCTTTCAATTGCTTATATGAATATGCCTCTTTTGTGGAGTATGAATTTGCATTGCTACAACACGTGTCACGGTATTTGTTTATCCAACATTCATGTATTAATTTAATATGATGTTGTATTTGTTACTCTTATCGAATATTGTTAAATGTCATATAGTTTGTAGTTGTAATTAAGTCTTTCCACTTTTCTGTGGAAAGACTTATTGTATTTCTTCTGATTATTTTTTTTTCCCGCCAACTTCTGAAATTTTTGTTTCGCAATATGTCACTTAGATATTTCTTGTATTGTATCGTATAGTTTATGCGGTTTTAAATTTCACCATGCTAAGCCGAACCATTTTCTTTGTAAGAGTTATCTCCCTATTCACTTTTTATCAAGTGAGTGCATCTCCTTTGTAACAAAAAAAGATATCGACAAAATTCTTTTTACAAATTGTTCGTTGCATCCTCAGTAATTTTTGGCTTATTTGGATCGAAGGGATTCGATGAAATTTTATAGGAGTTATCTACCTTTACAAAAGAAAATTGTCGGAATGTTTTTTAACTCATAAACAGTTAACCGTATAACCCTGGAGTGTTTTTATTTGAAATCCCTAGGTCCTAAATTAGAAAATTAGGTCAAGGTCAAAGGTCAAGGTCAAGTTCTCAATTGTAACTTTTGCTTGTTTTTGCATTTTCTCCGACACTTTAAAAGATACATATAAAAGAACAAGTGCAAAATGTCTGCTTTATTGTAATAAAGATATGCTACATTTAGTCTGATACAATTTAATGGCATCTTATAGGAGTTGGTGCCCGTGAAATGTCTTGATATGAGGTTATTTGATTATAATTTCAACTAAGTTCATAATAAAGGCATTTGACCTTGTACAAAAGGTAAGGTGACAAATGACCTTGAAAAAGGACTACCGGAAGTGACCTTGAGAAAACCGGAAGTAGCCTTTTTTGCAATTTTTTCATATAAAAGTTCTCAGAATCCATATATTTTGTCATAAAGATACATAAACTAATTACTGAAGACTAAAAATTACTTCCAACAAACCGGAAGTGGCAAATTGTCTCCCATTCTACATATTGACTCTTTTGTAGACGATACGCGCGTCTGGCGTAAATATAAATTTTAATCCTGGTATCTATGATGAGTTCATTTACAACCACTGGGTCGATGACACTGCTGGTGGAGATTTATTTCGCCGATATTATTTCGGGTATGATCACCAGCCCACTAGTCAGCATTTCTGATTCGACTTGAGCTATCATTGATATGTTCATAATTATAAATTAACTGATAACAAAATTTTAATTTTTTAAAAATACTAAGACTTTTCTTCCTCAGGGAATAGATTACCTTAGCTGTATTTGGCAAAACTTTTAGGAATTTTTGGTCCCCAATGCTCTTCAACTTCGTACTTTATTTGGCCTTTTAACATTTTTGATTCAAGCGTCGCTGGTGAGTCTTTTGTAGACGAAACGCCCGTCTGGCGTAAATATAAATTTTCAATCCTGGTATCTATGATGAGTTTATTAATTTCATTGCATATAAGAAAATAACCATCACTGAAATGTTACCAATCCCATGTTCACCCTTCCCACTATGTACAAGCTTAAGTAATCATCTAACCTTAAGTTTCCAGAATATTCAATTGAAACACCAAATAAAGAATAAGGGTACTTTGAAACACCAAAGATATATGGAAAGCTGAATACTAAAATTTATGATAAAAGAGATGATTTTTCGTTTCCTATCGTTAATTATTCATTTTTAGATGGTGACGTTCCCTTGTCACCATCTTACGGTGTTTATATATCTCAACTTGTACGATTCGCTCTTGTATGTAACAATGTTTTAGGTTTTAACGAGAGAAATTTATGTATTACTGAAAAATTATTACACCACGGTTTTCGATATCACAAACTAGTCAAAACATTTACTAAATTTTATCATCGGTATAAGGACATCATTCGTAAATATAGCTCAACATGCAGACTTCTTATACGTTCAGGTATTTCATATCCAATTTTTTATGGAAATATTCTTTATAAAGCACAAAGGTGTCAGTATTCACCTCAAAAACTAACAAAACCTTTGAATAGACTTATTAAGAAGGGATATAGTTACGATACTGTTGTCAGGTCATTAAAGATTGCATATTTTGGCGTTACTATTGATTCACTTATAGGGTCTTTGCATCGGAACTAAACACATTTATTCAAAAACCAGTTGTTGGAATGACACGGGTTATGTTCTTCTCATATATGTTATGATGGTATGATACTAAACCCCTAACGGGAAGGATTGTGCCTGATGTTCATATGATGAAATCATAATCTTTCAGTCAGTTTAATTGAAGTCTGGAGCTGGCATGTCAGTTAACTGCTAGTAGTCTGTTGTTATTTATGTATTATTGTCATTTTGTTTATTTTCTTTGGTTACATCTTCTGACATCAGACTCGGACTTCTCTTGAACTGAATTTTAATGTGCGTATTGTTATGCGTTTACTTTTCTACATTGGCTAGAGGTATAGGGGGAGGGTTGAGATCTCACAAACATGTTTAACCCCGCCGCATTTTTGCGCCTGTCCCAAGTCAGGAGCCTCTGGCCTTTGTTAGTCTTGTATTATTTTAATTTTAGTTTCTTGTGTACAATTTGGAAATTAGTATGGCGTTCATTATCACTGAATTAGTATATATTTTTTTAGGGGCCAGCTGAAGGACGCCTCCGGGTGCGGGAATTTCTCGCTACATTGAAGACCTATTGGTGACCTTCTTCTGTTGTTTGTTTCTCTGGTCGGGTTGTTGTCTCTTTTGCACATTCCCCATTTCCATTCTCAATTTTATTATGAATAAAAAATGGTACTGCAATGAAATGGAGGATTAATTTCCTACAACTATCAAATTCAAGAGATTATTTTTTTTTTTTCGATCCTTTTTCGATTTTGTGGTATTTCACCTCAAGAGTATTATAAACAAATCCTTAATTTGTGAATTAATCTCTAGACGTGAACAGAATATACATGTCATAAGCTTGCTAGACTAAACAAATAAGCTTGTGGTTCATACCAAATTTATCATTGACATGTCATTCATTTTTCAATCGTCATCGACATTTTATCCATTATCCATTCGGCACTGACATATCAACTTATCCTATCGTCATTGACGTTTCAAATATTATATCCCTCATTATTACCAATTATTCATACCCAATCGTCATTGACAAAGCATTCATACCACATTATCATTGACATATCAATCATATCCCTATCTTAATTAACATATTATTCATGCCTCATTCTCATTGAAATATCATCCATACTCCTCATCACTTATATATAATTTCATTGACATAACATCCATACCTCATTGTCATTGACATGTTACACCCCCTCATCCATGTGCATATCATTTATACCATATCGTCATTGGCATATCATTCATAACTCATTGTAATTGACAGTTTATTCATACTCTTCTTCATTGACATATCATTTATACCGTTCTTCATTGACACAGCATGCATAACTCATTGTCATATTATTATCCATACCTCATCGTTTGTACAATTTGCTATTTGTTGACAATTAGATCGATTTGGTATTCCAGTACATGACAGACAAGTCTGTCCTGCTCCACATACTGAAACAAAGGGGTGATAACAGCAAATTACGCATCTTTTTATTGGATACTTTCATTTACTTCGTAAATATAAATTTCAGACGGTAGAAACACTACAGGAGGCCCATCATGATATCATATTGCGGTACTGGCAAAAGCAACGCACCGCATAAAATCCTTCTAACAAAAGTATAGTATAGCACGAGATCATTCTTACAATAGAACCTGCACGAGATCATACTGAAAATAGTACTCCCCAGCATGGGATCATACTGACAATAGTACTGCCCACCATGAGATCAAACTGACAATAGTACACCCAGCATGAGATAATATTGAGACAACTGCCAAGCATGAGATGATACGGACAATGGTACTGTCAACCAAGAGATCATAATGACAATAGTGCTGCCAAGCAAGAGATCATATGGACTATTGTACTGTCCACCATGATATCATAATGACAACTGAACTGTTCAGAATGAGAACAGAATGACAATAGAACTTGAAGATATTAAAGCAAATTTTGTACCGAATAATTTTAAAAAATGAAAATTTGGTTATCATGTTGAGGAGATTCCAAAAGTGTGCAGTGCATATGCAACTTCATAATCCATATCTCCAGTATTCAAATTGATTGGTGTTAAACGTCACTTTCAGAACTTGAATGCGTTTTCTTGATGGCCACTTTTTATTGAGGAATTAGGATCGAGTGCTTATAGATCGCAACCCAACTTTCGACCAGGAAACTGACAATCCTAGTCAATTTAGATTGGATAGCGATAAGAAGTTGGAGTAGCTTATACAATTAGACATGTTTCTTGGGGGCAAGCATTTTCAAACGTTGATAATAAGAATATATCAATAAACATACAGGAAAAAGAACTTTTTTAAAACTATGTATCTGTGGAAAACTGGCAATAAAATGCACGCTTGGAAGAAGAGCTAACCATATAATTACAAAACTATACACAAATACTACACAGAAAACTAAAAAATTAATAGCATGAGACTAGTATCACAAAATCTCAGATGCCTCAGATTGGTACATGTAAGCTACAACAGTAATCATGTTGCTCACGACAATAAAACATACATGTAAAGGTTGTTCTTAGTTTTTTCTTCCTTTATGTAAGGTGGGGCTGCAGACAAATATTCATTGAATGTGTCTGTTCAAGATATATTGTAAGTTTTGTTATTCTTGTTTCTATAGAAAACTAGATCAACTTTATGTGTTGAAATGTTGTATTACTTACCTGATATTGCGCTTGGGATGAAAAAAAATTGCAATATGTTTTTATTATGATGAATAATAAAACCCAATATTTGTCTGTTTTCTACGTGGCAGAGTACATTTTAGTGCATTATTAAAACATCTTAATGAGAGAAAAAGTCATACGTTTTAGTCATGTTTAGAGCCAACGAATAACCAATTGTGCGCCTATTTGTTAACTAGTTAAATAAAAGTCAAATTATCAATGCCCCTTTTAGCGACAGAAATTATATTCCATTCTGTTTGTACCTGTCCTAAGTCAGGGTCCAGCAATTCAGTGTTTGTCGTTTGTTGTTGTGTTACATATTTGTTTTTTGTTTATTATTTTGTACATAAATAAGACGTTATTTGTCTCTTTTAAATATTTGTACATTTGTGATTTCGGGGCCTTTTATATTCGACTATGCAGTACGGGATTTGCTCATTGCTGAAGGCCGTACGTTGACCTATAGCTGATGATTTCTGTGTTACTTTGGTCTTTTGTGGAGAGTTGTCTCATTGACAATACACCACAAAGTCTTTTTATATATAATGTCTACGCAAAAATGTACTTTTAAATTTTTCGTTTAAATATTCTGTGCACGTATAACAGTTGTATCCTGTATAAACGAAATCAAAATCGATATTGAAATTCATTATATTTAGTTAATGCTAAAAGACTTACGGTGCACAATATTGCAAAATCCAACTATAAAGCCAGCTAACACTATATTGTTCAGTGACATTATCTAAACAACACGTAAGTTTTATTACGTGGTTTGCACTTCTTATCTATGCACACATTTACAACAAGTCGACAAATAACATGCTTTCATGGATTTCATGTTATTGAAAATACTTCATTCAAAGATATATTTCTGTCACCTAAACTTTGTTCATAAATCGTGTTCAAGGCGGACACTAAATCTACTTTATATATAGGGTTTACAGTATTCTAAAATAAAACCCAGGCCTTACGGTCATAAAAATTTCGAGCACGATTTTTGTAGTCAGACTCGAGAATCAACCAATCAATATACTGGACTTTGTGTGTTCGCGCACTTATTTTGTACTCGGAGTAGTTTTATGACCAAGAGCCCAGACCTACCTAACTCCGAAAAAGTTAATATCAATGATCATGTATTCATGAAAGGCATAAGGGCATACAGTTCATGTGAACACTGCAGACGGACTGGTATATCTTGCAAAGATTAAAAATACGAAGTATATATTATTTGTAATGCAAAATAGAATCCAGCACTTCTAAAAGTTTGACCTCAGATGGATTTATTTAATATTTCCGGTCTTTATTCGGTCATATAGCTCTTTAACTGGTTTGGTTCTTATAACCTCATTGACTTTCCTGATGAAGTTAAAACCAGAAAAGCGCTTCGGGCTTATGGAATTTATGATTTATTTATTTTTAATTTCTAAAATATAAAGCTATATACAACTAGTGTATGATGTCGCATGATACGACTAAAGCATCCCTGTGTCTCGCATCCTGTAACATTCTGAGAGAACTAAAATATTGAATGTAGTAATGAAACAGCTCCCGGTCACTAGCACTGTTGCTTAGTAATTGTCTGCACTTCCTGTGCCACTAATATAGTGACTCACAAAAGTAAATCGATCAACTTAAACTTGTACTGTTAAGAATTTGGAACAAAAAACAAGTTCACTTTATGCATCAAGAGTTAAGGTCATGCAGACAAAGCTTTTAATAATGCGCTATGTGTACGTAAATCTTATACAAGAGTACACACGTTGACATTTCTAGCTTGTTATTTCTCATCATTGGATTCATGTTAGAAGTTTGTAATATGAAGGTTTTACGAGGTCACGGTTAAAAGAACTGTGCATGTCAGACAGAAATATACATCTTGCAATCATTTCACAAACAAAAATAGAGGTTATATCGCTAATATATTAGTACCTTAGAATCAGATCAAACCGCAAAATCTTAACTTTGACTCATGAACCATGAAAATGAGGTCTACGTCATATGAACCCTGCCAGAAAGACATGAAGTACAGATTACAATCATTCTATACACCAAATAAAGTTAAGCTACATGTATAGCTTATGGTATCTGATAAACTGACAAAATTACGAAAACTTATCACTGACCAATGCAATGGAATATGTACATGGTCATATAAAACCTGCCAGACAGACATGCATTCTTTACAATGATCCATGCCCCAAATATAATTGACCTATTGCTTATAATATCTGAAAAATGGATGAAACCACAAAATTAAATATTGTTAAATGAACCATGAAAATGAGATCAATGATCACTGCTAGACGGACAGGTAAGCCTTCAAATTATATATGCCAAATATATTAGCCCTACAGTATCTGAAAAATAGACCTAACCAAACAATAGCGCACACACTGAAATGGTTCGCCTTGTCACCTTACCAGAAGCGCCAAGGGTATGTTCCTTTTAAGGTACTGACCAAGTGCTATTACTTTGAAACAGACCCATCATCCAAGATGGCCGACAAAGTACTTAGTTTAACATAGAAGCCTACAGGAAATAAATACACATGTCATCTTTAGAGAAAAACTAAATGGAGTGAAATAAAACATGGCATGAATATTCCTTATGAGGTGCTGACCAAGTATTGTAACTTTGTAGGCGATGCAACATCAAAGACAGCCGCAATCGGGTAACATAGTTTAACACAGGACCCTAAAGACAATATATACAAGTGTCTTTTTTTTTTAGAAAACCACCAAAAGGAATAAAACAAAACAGAACATAAATATTCCTTATGGATGATTTGCTTACCAAGTGTTATACTCTTTGTAAAAAAATCCATTAACCAAGGTGGCTGTCAACGGGGGGATTAGATTAACAGAAGATCCTTCGAAATGGGATATGTATACAAATGTCTTCTTCTAGAAAACCGCTCAATTGATTGAAACCCAGTATGGTATGAATGTTACTTTTGAGGTACTGCCAAAGTTTTCAATAAATTTATGGTCATTTCTGTAATCTTTATAAAAAATTTCTGCTTCTGATTGGTTTATATTATGGGGCCATTAAACCCAGTTTGACCTCAATCGTTTTCTGCTATATATACATGTAAATAGAGTATCTGTTATGATTTTAATAAATTTTTGACATGATTTCCCAAACCATAGAAGAATCAGGCGAGCGACACAGGCTCTTAGAAGCCTCTAGTTTGATAACCATTGATTGAATGTTGATATATCGCAATATAAAGCGTTTCGGCAAGTATCACATAAACTTACCATGATTTTTAAAAAAAATGAGGTCACTCTCAGATAAACCAAACTTACAAACAAATATAGATATCCTATTACTCATAACAAGAGAGTATTTCACTTAACAACCACATGCTCCGCAGGGCGCAGCTTTATACGACCGCAGAGGTCGAACCCTGAACAGTTGGGGCAAGTATGGACTCAACATTTAAGCTTGATACAGCTCTGAATTTGGATTATGATTAAATAGTTGACACAACATAGGTTTCTGACACAGAATGCATGTGGTCTAAGAACTTAAACTCAAAAACTTAAAATTTTAAATTGGACATTTACCTATTATGGTCCAATATCCAAAATCTAAATACATGGTTAGATTCAGCATATCATAGAACCCCAAGAATTCAATTTTTGATGAAATCAAATAATGTTCAATTTTAGACCCTTTAGACCTCAATGTGGACCAATTTGACAACCGGGCCCAAATATTAAAAATCTAAATGCATGGTTAGATTTAGCATATTGAAGAACCACATATATTCAATTTTTGATGAAATCAAACACAGTTTAATTTTGGACCCTTTTGGCCCCTAATTCGTTGGGACCAAAAACTCCAAAAATCAATCCAAACCTTCCTTTTGTGGTCATGAACCTTGTAATTTCATACATTTCTATAAACTTATACTAAAATTATTGTGCAAAAACCAAGAAAAATGCTTATTTGGGACCTGTTTTTGGCTCCTAATTCCTAAACTGTTGGGACTAAAACTCCCAAAATCAAACCCAACCTTTCTTTTGTGGTCATAGACCTTATGTTTAAATTTCATTGATTTCTATTTACTTATACTAAAGTTATTGTGCGAAAACCAAGAATAATGCTTATTTGGGCCTTTTTTTGGTCCTTACATTCCTAAACTGTTGGGACCAAAACACCCAAAGTCAATCCCAACCTTCCTTTAATGGTCATAAACCTTGTGTTTAAATTTCATAGATTTCTATTTACTTTTACTAAACCAAATGTCTTCGGACGACGACGACGACGACGCCGCCAACGTGATACCAATATACACGACCAAAAAATTTTCAATTTTTGAAGTCGTATAAAAACTTTAACTTTTGTTCAAGCAGTCACTGAACATGAAAATGAGGTCATGGACAATGAATGTCTGCTAACAAGGTATGAATCATCCAGGTTTTCAATCTTTTGGAATATAAAGCTTCAACAATTAGTTTAGACCATGGCCCGATTGTTACACCTATATGTCATTGTTCTAGTCTTTAGACAGCCAGACATATTTATGCAGAATCAGTTGGATATGTACTGGTTGTTATTTAAGTCTGGGTGGATAATAGTTGTATTTGTCTTTTGACTAGCTATTCGTAACTGCTAGTACTTTTATATCAGTACTCTTGTTTTGTTTTTTTTGTTTTGTTTTTTTTATGCGCTGTTTTATGCTTCGTGACAACTGAATTTACAGTTTGTTCTGACGTTGTGCAGTTTCACCACTGTCCCAAGCTGGAGGAGGATTGGTTTTCCATGTATATGTCAGGAGCCGGATATTTAGTGGTTTGTCTTTGGTTGCTGTCCGTCAAACTAAAACACATACTTGAGTTGTTGTTCGTGTATTGTCTTTTCATAACTCTAGCCATGAATTGTACTTTAAATTGTTTCCCATTTTGTCGAATAGCGGTTATAGCGGAAATGTAATGGTAATGGTTTTGCTCATTGTTGAAGGCAGAATGTTGTTCCTTTATTGGTTTTATTAAGGTCATTCAAACTCTCGTGGATAGTTGTCTTATTGGTAATTTTACCACATCTCTTTATTCTATTTCTAATGTATGCATTGTATCCAGTTAAATTAAATATTTGCTGATTATGCTGAAGATGATTGTGCATTGGTATACAATGTCCAGTGGCAAGTATAACATGCAAATCAGGACGAGAATACCAATGAAAGTCATCATACAGTACAACCAGAAGAAATTCATCAAAAAAACCTTCCAAATATGAAATTTAAAGTCATGCGTGTCTTTATAAAAAAAAAAAGTTACCAAATGAAATTATTTCTTGCCGTGTTGGAAATTTCAAAACGAGGCTATGAATTTCACTTGTACGTATCGCAATGATAGTTATGTTATGAACAAATCTCTGAGGTTAGTTTTTAAGCGACTTTTAGGGAGGACAGAAATGCCAGTTCTTCATTGTTTCTGGACAATCAAGGTTTCAACAAGCATTCTGTGAGTATTGAGTATTACAAGTTAAAACTTTGTTTAAATTGGAACAAACTTCTAACTTGAACTATAACTTGTCATGGTGTAAACTATATTATAACAAATATCAAGTCAATATCTTCAAGCATGAAAATGATTATTTGAGCAAGGACCATAACTCTGCACAAAAGAAATCCGACCGGAACAAAATTTATACTTGGTCTGTAACTTGTCATGATAAGACTTTATACCAATTATCAAATCAATATCTTCAATAGATATAGGAAGATGTGGTATGAGTGCCAATGAGACAACTCTCCATTCAAGTCACAACTTATAAAAGTATACCATTATAGGTCAAGGTATGGCCTTCAACACGGAGCCTAGTCTCACAACGAACAGCAAGCTATATGAACCAGGTAAACAGACGACAACCACTGAACATCAGATTCCCAGGATCATAACTGCACAAAATCATCAGACTGGAATAAAACTCAAACTTGAAATGATACAATAAATTGTCATGTTAAAGCTATATACCAATTATCAAATCAATAAAAGTGTGGAAAAACTGATTTGCCAGACTCACCGATGGACTGACTGTCCATAGGGGGCTAATAAATGAAGGCATTCATGTTTAATTATTTTATGATGTTTATGGTAAGTTTTTTGCGATATCATTAGGATCAAATAAGCAATATATACAAGTAATATTAAGAAATATCTAAATTATTACAATTGATTGAAACACAAACAGACACTTAAAATGTAAAGGTTTAACAAGTGGAAGGAAGAAAATCTAACAACTGATTGAATAATAGCATCCTGCATAGTCCTGATATCCAACCATGCATAACAAACATTGTGATGCTAAAATGACATAAAATAACTGGTAATTATTATCATGAATTAAAAGGGCATTTTTTTTGAAAGACATATAAAAAACAACAATCAAGATATATCATATATTCACTGATTAATGGCAGATCCAACAGAAAACCCCCAGAACCCCCCTTCCATTTTTTTTGGACAAGCAGTGCATTTGAATGGTGACATATGGTTGGAACTTTTATCCTGGATTAGGAACCCCTTTTAAAAATGGCTGGATACACCCCTGCTAATTTATCATATCTAAATGAACAGGGTAAAATGTATACTAAATTTAAAACAGATATAAGATAGGGCAATCTTAATTACAATGACAAATGAATGACAAAATGACCAACAAAAGTCCTTTTACGATTTAAGGTACTAAACAAACAGATACATATAGACAAATATTAAAATATGAGCTCTTACTATTGTGATACTTACCATGCTTACCCATATGCATATTTTGCATGAAAAAAGTCTCAAGAATTTCAAAATTTACAATATTTTATCAACGGGGATTAATTTTTAAATAAATACAGGTTATATATTTTGAAGATAGAGTTATATCCCTTAGACATACAGATTTTTTTTAACTTTATATTTATAAGTAAAAAAAAAATCACATTTTCTTCTTTTCTTGAACATGTTGAATTCTCTGAACTACATTGCATGGTTGAGTATTCAATTGTACGCCATTATAAGTTTTCTTTACTATTCCATGTATTCATAAAATGTATAATTTCTTGAACAATGCAAATTCCATTTGACTACCACAAACTTCTCATTTACACGCCTCAAGAGAGCAATTTTTTAAACATACATTGACATATCAGTGTCTATAGATTTCTTTGTTAAGTTCTTGGTATTTAAGCAAACAAGATAATTTCAGAAGAAATTTTTTGGAGAAAATTCAGGGGAGATAATTCATTTTTTTTGCATGAAAATTTAAGGCATACAAATTTACCTTTCTAAGTACAGCTGAAGTACATATAGGGGTAAATATAACTTAACATGCCTAAATCTGCAATGAAATAAACGTGACTTATATAAGTCTTAGCCCTGACTGAAAGTGAATTTTTTTAAATCATTTTTTTTTTTGGTGCAAACATATCCACTAAACTGCTAAATAAATTTATACCAACATATTGTTTTTTCTGTTATTTAACATTCACAATACACATGATACAGTTTGCATTGAAAATTGTAATAATTTAGCAAATTAAATATCAGATTCAATTGAATATATCCTACTTTGACTATGCATTGTAGGACTGAAGCAAATCAATGTATGTGGAAGTTTTTAAATGAACATTCATGTGTCTCTCTAAATGGTCCTCCCACGAAAACCCCATACCACAAGCTTGACAAGTAAAATTATATTTCATATGACTAAATTTATGAGTTCGTAAGCTGCTCTTTGTTTTAAATGTCTTATCACATAAGTCGCACCAGTAAACACCATCTTTAAAGACTAACTTTGTCTTTGTACACTGTTCTATTAATAACTCTGCACTATCTGTATAGTTATTTTCATCACATATTGTCAGACTTTTTAAGTGCTGTGCTTCTTTTTCCGAACCACAAATAATGTCTTTTTCAATGTTTTCACTTTTATAAGCAGTAAATTCTGTCTTATTTGTGATTGGTCCTTCCTTATTATGATCTTTTCCTGAATTATCCTGCCTGATTGCAGATTTATTTTCACTTTCTCCGCTTGCTGATATTGTTCTTTTTCTACCAATTAGATACAACTTTTTACCGATAATTTTGATATTACCTTTTCTTACTGAACTTTGGTCCTCGATAGTAGGAGCCTGTTTAATTACTTTAACTCCTTTATATTTACGTTTCCTAACCACTGGATCCTTTTGGATGTCTTTTTCATTAGTTTTTAAATTTTTACTTTCTTCTTTCCTTTCATCAATGCTGCCCGTACCTACTTCATCTTTCTCCTTATCACTGAAAAGTTGTTTTTTCACGAACATTTCATCACAATTAGTACTGTTATCTGCACAACTACAACTTTTTTCTTCAGTTTGTTTTTCATTTTCAGTGCATCTTTGCATTTGAGGAATGTTTTTAGTATTTCCAGTATCAATATTTACAATCTCTCCTTTATTCATTTGCAATGGTTGATTCTGAGAAAGACTATGTTCAACTTGCATTTCATCATTATGTGATGCTAATTTTGTCTCTTTATCACATTGAATATTTTCCGATAAGGAAAGTGTCTCTTTGTTTTGTTCATCTTTACAATCCCCATGTTCAATGCTCTGATCACCTTTCAAATTTTCACTTTCTAGATCATTAGTTTTTTCTATTTCCTGACTATCAATTTTTTCAATTTCTTGTCCATTAATCTTATCAAGTTTTTTACCCTTAGTTTTTTCACTTTCTTGACCCATAGTTTTTTCACTTCGACTATCATCAACATTAGAATGAACTACTCTATCCTCATCGGTTGATGTTCTTTCCCTATCAACATTTCCCAGAACTTGCAAATCACATTCTTCCTGAAAATTGTCCTTTTCCTTTTCATGAATTCTTACTTCTGTTTCTTCAAAATTGAAATGTTCATTATCACCAAAGTCTATGGGAATGTCTTGATCTACATGTTCTTCAACAATATTTTCATTGTCACCACTGTCGTAACTGTCTTCAGGATTGTCTTGTTCTTCATGTTCTACACCAGTAGTATCATTGTCACTAGAATCTGTGGGTATGTCTTGTTCTACATCAATATTTTCAGATTCCTTACAGTGGTCTATGAGATTGCCTTGTTCTTCATGTACTACACCAGTATTGTCATTGTCACCAGAATCTACGGAATTGTTTTGTTCTACATCAATATTTTCAGATTCCTTACAGTGGTCTATGAGATTGCCTTGTTCTACAACAGTATTATTAGATTCCATATAGTGGTTATTAGAAAAGTGAGAAAACTTTTCAAACAAATTAAAAGCTGAAGACACCTTCATTGGTTCAGGTCCATTTTTACCCTTTTCTCTATTATTTTTAACTGTTTCTTCGTCAGCTTTACTTATATTACTTTTTACTTTCTGATAATTTTTTACTTCATTCTTATTGTTTATTTCTTCTTCTTTGTCACAATTTTGTCCATTACAATCTATATTTTCTAGGCAACTATTTTCTTTTACTTCCAGATTTTGTAATGAATCATCTTCTATTCTTTCATTATGACCTGAACTACAAGAACTAGACATGTTGCGATCTACTGAAATCTTTCTTTTTTCACTACATTCATATACTTCTTTCTTTCCCACTGCATGATCATCTTCTGTTGTTTTTTCTGTAACATGGCATAATTCATTCGATATAATCATTTGTTCCATTTTCTCAAATATTGTCAAATCATCACTTTTCAAATTTTCTTCTTGACCGAATCTTGAGCTCTCACCTAGACCATGAAGATTTTTCAAATTATTGGTGTCTGTGTTTTTACACTGTTCATCATCCTGTAAACTATCCATATGAATCTCCTTGCTCGTTTCTTGTTCAGTTATTTGTTCATGCATAGAGTTATCTTCTAGCTCCCTGATTTTATTTTGTTCATCAATTTCTACAACTGTCAAAATTTGAGAAATTTCCCTGTCATTTTCATTCACATTATCCAAACTAGAGAAGTCAATATGAACACAATTGTCTAACGTCATGAAAGTTGCCGTTTTACCTGAATTAGATTCAACTTTAGTAGATTGGCTGATTTGCAATGTGTCATTGTGACTTAATTCAGATCCAATTCTGATATCTGTTTTATTCATTACATTTTCTAGTTCATCTTTATGTAAAATTATCTGTTGATTATTGGAATTGACAATTATCACATGACCTTGATTTTGCATCTCGAGGTTTTCTGAAGAATGATGAAGCGCAATCAGACTGCCATTTTGTCCATTATTCATGTTATTAGCGAATCCCGACAATTCATTTTTCTTTTTAGTAATTTTTTTACCTTCGTTACAATTACTTATCAGTTCGTCAAAGAGATTTCGGCCTCCTTTCTTCATGTAATCTATTTCATTATTATCATAACCTTCAATATTTTCAGCCATATTTAATGTAGCATTTACATTTCCATTGAAATTAGGTAGCATTGTTACACCCTGAACTACTGCATCATCAACGATTGAAATAATTTCATGTTCCATTTGATTGGACACTAAATCATCAGTTGTATTTTGAAAAATTGCCAAATCATCACTTTTTCTTTTATCGTTCAAAAGATCATCAAACAAATTTCTGCATACATTTGCTTGATCTAAAGATTCTATGTCCAATGTTTTATTTCTTGGTAAATTCCGGTCTGAATTGATTTTAGGAATACATTTAAAGTCATTTCCTACCAGTTTTATTCCATTTAAATTGGAAAATATATTGCCAACATCTTTTTTCTTCATCATCAATGAACCAAAATTCATTTTTTTCAACTGATTGCCAAATTTAGATTGATTGTTTATTTTACTTTGACTTGAACAAACTTTGGCTTCATTTGTACTCTTCTCTGGTAGACATGATAATGTTTCTTTTGTTGAACTATTGTTTGAATTTGGCTTCATCATTATTTTCTCAAATATATTAGTATGCAAATCAGTTGAAAGCTGTTTTCCTTCCTTTTCTCCTATATCCATGACTTCCACCATAGTTTCTTTTCTATGTGATATTTTCGCAAATATATTTCCTTCCCTTTTTGATTGACCATCTCCAACAATACCCACTTCTGCGCATATTTTAATTTTCGGTAGTTCTAAAGTTTTCTTATTATTCAAGAAAGAGTCGAAAATGTTCTCATGACAATTTTGTTTCACATCTACTTTAGAATCTTTATCTTTTATTGGAAGGTTTTTTCCGACAGAGAAAGAACATTTGAGTTTTTCTAGAATACCGCTATCCTTTTGAACATGTCCTTCGGAGGTCTGCATACTTGATTTGATTTTTCCATCTAATTTCTGTAAGCAGAGCGTTGGTGCTAAACTTAATCCATGTGAAATTTTCATGTGGCGATTATAAGAAAATTTAGTTTTGAATATCTTTTTACACTTGTAACATTTTAAAGTCTTTACGTTTATTTTATTTAAACTGTTCATGTTTTCATCTGAAACTGTAAGATTTTGATTTTCAGATTCAACTTTGTGTTTCATTCTATTGTGTATTGTCAGGTTGCCTTGACTCCTAAACACTCTTTGACAGATTAAACATTTCACTGTTTTTTTATTAACATGAACCACATCCATGTGATATTTTAAATTTGACCTTGTTCTAAACGCTTTCTTACACTGCTGACATTTATGTGGTCGTTCATTATTATGAACCATCAGATGTTTTTGTAGGTTGGATCTGTTTGAAAATGCCTTGGTACATATATCACACTTGAATGGTCTCAATCTTTCGTGAACTGTTTTCATATGGATCAACTTGCCGGAGGCTCTAGTGAAAGTTTTTGGACAAAGACTGCAATGAAAAAATTTCTCAACAATTCCTTTATGTTGTTTTTCATGTTGAAGCAGAGAATCGTTACAAGCAAATCGTCTTTCACAGAATGTACATGCCCACGGTAATTCACCAGTATGTGTTCTCATGTGTTTCTTCAAAGCTCCACTCTGTGTAAATTTCATATCACAAACCTCACACTTCCACTTACGAGTACCAGCATGCATTTTCAGATGTTTACGAAGGTATCCAGAACAAATAAATCCTCGGCCACAAATGTGACATTTGTCAGTAATTTCCCCAGTGTGTTTTCTCTTATGAATTACATACTGTTTTAAATAAGTGAATTCTCTGTCACAAACCTCACAAGTAAATAAATCACCAGTATGTAATCGAGAATGATTACGTAATGTTTCTTTCGAGGAAAACGAACGTTTACAGACTTCACAGTGGTGATCCCTTACCCCTTTTCGTGACTTTCTCTTCCTCAAATGTTCTGGGTTGTGTATATCTTCGTGTGTACGCATTGTAGAATTCTGTTTAAATCCTTTTCCACATGTTGAGCACTTGTATGGTTTCTTGTCAAAATGAATCATTCTATGTTTTGACATGTTCCCTTTTTTGTAAAATACTTTGTTACAAATATCACATTCGTACTCCTTTTCTTTTGTGTGTGTATTCATGTGTTTCTCTAGAATATGATTTGTTGGGTAAGTTTTCTGACAGATAGAACATTCATGCATTGCCTCCCCTGAATGTAGTTTAAGGTGAAGGTCATAACACAGCTTCCAAGAAAAGGTTTTTGAACAGTATTCACATTTGTATATTTTTTCGTCTGTATGGATCATCATGTGTTTTTTCAAAACAGATTTGTAATGAAATCCCTTATTGCAAACATCACAGTAATATCGTGCTTCCTTTGCTTTTCCAAAATGTACTTTATTTACATGGGCACTACAGTTTCCAGAGTTAAGAAATTTCTTATCACAGTAATTACAACTGAAAGGTCTGCTACCATTGTGTGTGCGTTTGTGTACCATTAACTGACTGTTTCCATGGAAACGAGCACCACAATCTTCACAACTAAATCGCTTTTCTCTATTACGATAGTTGTTATTATGAGTTCTCATATGGCTTGTCAAATATTGAAGGCACTTAAACTCTTGTTTACACACCTTGCATTCAAATTTTTTTCCAACATTGTCTAATTTTTTCTGGTGGCCTCTTTCATGTGAAAGCAGACCACATAACTTATCAAAACCTTTTCCACAAGTTTTACATTGATAATTTGACAGACATTCTTCAATTATATTACTTTTTATGATCTCTGGTTCCACTGTTTCAACTGGTTTTGAATCTAAACATGTTTTCACTGTAGCTTTTACATGTGATTTCATATGAGCTGTCAGTCCAGCATTCCCCATGAAACCACGCCCACAAATGCTACAATGAATTTTGTACTTGACGCCATCTTCTTCAGTCACTGTGTAACCTAAGGTCCCATCTGAGCGTTTCCCCGAGCTCCCTGCCATTATCTTATACTATCATGTCATATTGCAGTATTTCAAACCTTGCAGTTATTCTTTCTGTCAATTGGCTGTTTTTCTTCTTTAGATTCCAACCTCATTTTGCTTTAAAATGCTGTAATCAAAATATTCAATTTAAATAAAATATGATCATTTAGGCCAGACTTTTTTTATTATCTGTTTAACGAGAAAATTTGTAAAAAAATAGGGTCGAGGGGACGAAATAAAAAAAAAAATAAAAGTGCAAAATTGGTCCAGTCGACACTAAAAATAAAAATAAAACCAATCTAAGTGACCTTTTTTTTTTTTTTTTTTTTTAAAGAATTTATCAAAATACAAGAACAATGGAAGAAAACAGACCTCTAGATTGGGAGCTGGGCTACTAAAATTTTGATAAAATTTAGTTCAAAATACAAACATCATTTAGGAATAATTTGGTCTGGGCTACCAGCTTGAGTTTCCTAAGTTTTATTCCGGTGTAGGGTGCAAAGGTGTACTGTAGGACAGGGGTAAGGGAGACAGGGAGAAAGGGGGTAGGAGAAAGGAGAAAGAGGATGAGAGAAAGGAGAGGAAGGCTGGGAGAAAGGAGAAAAAGTTGAAGAAAGGAGAAAAAATAAAATATCCCTCCTTTTAAAAAATGATCTAATATTTCAAGAAAAAATATCAAAAGGAGATGTTTTATTCTAATGGGAGAAAGGAGAACGGAGTAGGAGAAAGGAGAAATGGGGTGGGAGAAGGGAGAAGGGTACCCCCCTGTCCTCCCCCTTCTGTAGGGTGCGAAAGTGAAAGGGGGTGAACGTGAATAAAAAAAGTGGTTTTTCAAATGATTTGGTCCCATCCATACACAAAATTCAAAAAGCATTATTGATTTTAATTGATATCTTTGATAATATTTTAATATGCATACTACGATACTACTTCAAAGGAAAAATATAAACCCAAACTCTTCCAAAACGTTGACCAGCATGTCAGGTTCAACATCTGCCTCGTTGGTTATAATGCGGCTGATGCCAACATCTTCCGGTAACTCATTGGACAACATGACCCCGATTGCCTCATCTCTATTACACTTAACAAATTTGAGTGAACACGAACTTCTCTCTAGTGATCGGACTTAAAGTTAAATGTAAAAAAACGGTCCCTTCCCGGAAGTCGCCGTTTTGTTTGACCATGCGACAAGAGATAAATAAATAATCGCAGACCCGAACTCGTACTTTTTTTTTTTTTTTTGAGGATTTCGTTACAGTCGGCGGAAAAAAATAAAAATAAAAGTAGGAAGCACTACTTTTATTTTTATTCTGAAATCGGACAATGTGGAGTCGGCGGATCTCGTTAAACAGATAATAAAAAAAGTCTGGCCTTATATATCATGTACATTATGTATATGCATAATACACAATTTAGTAAATGAATTATGTACTAAATCATGTAAATTACAAATTGTTTTTAATTTCTATCATTAGGTCTCTTGTGAAGAGTTTTCTCATTGGCAATCATACCACATCTTCTTTTTTTTACAAAATTGCCATTTTGATTTAAACCAAGAAAAAAAGACTGAAAGTACTACATGTACTAATCAATTTTAGGTGTTCATTGCACAAATTGGTACAGTTCATACTTAATTTGCAGTCTATTTTCTGAGTTTGAATATGTAACAGTCTTTTACCAATTCTAAGCAATAATGTTGAATTTTACTACAAACAAGAATGTGCCCAAAGTACACAGATGCCCCACTCGCACTATCATTTTCCATGTTCAATGGACCGTGAAATTGGGTAAATAATCTAATTTGGTCTTAAAATTAGAAAGATCATGTCATAAGCAACATATAAACTAAGTTTCAAGTTGATTGGACTTCAGCTTCATCAAAAACTACCTTGACCAAAAACTTTAACCTGAAGTGAGACAGACGGACGAACGAACGCATGGAGGGACAGATAGAGGAACGGGCGCACAGACCAGAAAACATAATGCCCTCTACTATCGTAGGTGGGGCATAAAAATAGTTGGATACTGACAGTCAGGGACCATGTAATACACATACACGAAATTGACTTCTCCTTCCATGAAAGAGTACCTAGCGAGAAGATAAATTCCATTACCGTTTCCTTTGCATAGGCTTTTGTGCTTACATTGTATCATTAAGGAAATTATTTTATATACAAATGTATGCAATAAAAATATACTTGCAGCATTTTATATGATGTTGAGAAAAAATGTATGAATTAAAAATTCTTAATAAAAAGGTTTAGACAATATACTGATATAGTTGTTATTTATTCATTCATATTTTTTGTGCTGTCAACTTGCAACTAAGTTACAATTTTTCACTTGCCTAGCAGTGGCGGATCTAGAAATTTTCATAAGACTGACAGCCTAAAGGGGGGAAAAGGGGGGGGGGGGGGGGGGGGGGGTGGACTCTGTCACGCTTCAGTGATTCCCTATATAACCAATCAAAATTTTTCTGAAAAAGGGGTAAATTGTACATCACCACACACATGACATATTATAAATATAAGAAGATGTGTTATGAGTTATTGTAAAAAATTTACATTGTCTGTCTTTTATGACTGGATTTAAACCACTTTTATGAATAGCATACCTTGAACTTTTATGACTGGATTTAAACCACTTTTATGACTTGATTTAAACCACTTTTATGACTTAAGCATACCTTGAACTTTTATGACTGGATTTAAACCACTTTTATGACTTTAGCATACCATGAACTTGGTAACTTCTCACAAGTACTACTGTTGGTCACACATTTCCAAATTACTCAATACCAATCGATCCTGAAACAAAACAAATATAGTTTAAAACATCATCAAATAACCAGACTTACAACATGTTATTGCAAACAAGCTCGCGAGAGAAGTTACATATAGATATAGAAATAAGATAACATATATCTGTAGAACATTTTATATATTGAGAAAGCATAGATCTGTTTTCTAACCAGGTTCAAGCCATCATGTTTTCTTAAAATGTCCTGTACAAATGCAAGTCATGGATAATGGCAGTTGTTATCAAGTAGTGTATTTCTATGTATGTTGGCTATTCTCAGATCTGCACTGACATCACAACATGTAACTGACCAATCAATGATTAGCATTTGTGTTATGTAAACAATGTTGAGAGGTGATGCGGATGAGAATCCTCTAGATTTTCCATAGACTTCAATGCAAATTAATTTAATTGATATATATTGACACCAGTTGAATCTAGTAATTTTACCCACTTAATATTGTTAAAGACACTATATAATATCTCCATTTTGATTTTATCATACTATATCCTCTGGTTAAAAAATAATCAGCAATATAAATAATCAGATATCACCTTCAAATAGATGAAAAATCTAGAGGAATCCTATCTGCATCACCCCATGAAAAATTTAAATGCCAGGATGTTTGGATCTGAGAATTGTTTTTGTTGCAGTTCAGTGTTTCTGTTGTTCTGTTGTTTTCTTCTTTAATAAAGTTGATTTGTTTCCCTCGGTTTTAGTATGTTACCCAGATTTGTTTCCCTGGGTTTTAGTATGTTACCCAGATTTGTTTCCCTCGGTTTTAGTATGTTACCCAGATTTGTTTCCCTCGGTTTTAGTATGTTACCCAGATTTGTTTCCCTCGGTTTTAGTATGTTACCCAGATTTGATTCCCTCGGTTTTAGTATGTTACCCAGATTTGTTTCCCTCGGTTTTAGTATGTTACCCAGATTTGATTTTGCTTAATCTATTTATAGCATACTAATGTTGACTTTATCTATAGGAACTGTTCCTTACCTTTACCTTGCCTGGATTAAAGCCCAGCTTTATTGATACATTGTACATCTGATGTTTAGACATGTTATTGCTTGTACATCATGACGTGCATGTAAGTGTATTATAGTACGAAAATCCATCACATTTTGTACTTTCATTTTCTATTTGTTTCAACAACATTCATGAGTATTGCTGTGTTTAACCAAATTGTGAATGCAATCAATTTAAAAGTTAAGCCAGTGGTGTAAGTATCATTCAACCAGCATGACCAGGCAAGTGTAGACCTGTAAGTTTGCACAATAATGGACCACTGAATTTACAGGCTAATGAATTATTCCAGCTTCAAATAAGGACTATATTGTATATGCTAAAATGTTCCTTACCATTTTTAAACTAACTGCAAATTTGTGCTGCACTTCAATATATTTATTGTTAACACTAAGGTGCTTTTACAGGTATGATGACCATACCAAAGAAAAACTGTATTATTTATTTTTTGTTGTTTTGCATTTTTTTCTTTGTTTACATTTAATTTGATATATACCTAGTATAATTATATACTGATCAATATTTATGTTTTATTGGTAGTATTTTAATTGTAATAATATTTTATATTGCAATCTGTAATTTTCAATTAAACATCTGAACCGAGTAAGTACTGTACCTAGTCTAAATAATTATGATGTCTGGCAAGGTTATTTTAAATTTTTTCTGGGATGCCTTATGATGTCTGGCAAAGCTATTTTAATTTTTTTCTGGGATGCCTAATGATGTCTGGCATGGCTATTTTATTTTTTTTCTGGGATGCCTTATGATGTCTGGCAAGGCTATTTTAATTTTTTTCTGGGATGCCTTAGGTAGCACTCCACAGTTAGAAAATAAAATTAAAAATGAGCCACAAAATGTTTTATCATCTCCTATTCCTGGATTTCTAATACATTAACCTAACTGTTTGTGTTGTACATGTGCATATGTACAAATGTATGTAATCAGTATAGTCCATAGATTTGATTTTCAAAAGTTAAAAGAGTGAAAATTAATTCCTTTTATGTGTATCCATGGCAACATTCTGCATTTATTTACCATAAAATATTGCAAAAAGGGGGGTGGACATGTCACATATCCCCCTAAAATTTGGATCAAACTAGAATTTCAATGCCTTTGAGTGATACCTTTTTAGAAACTGTTTTCATAAATCTTCCTAATGATCAAATAAAAAATGGGGGTCTTTCGCCTCATTTTTTCTTAAATTCCAATCACAAAGTTTGTGCGATAAAAAGTTGGAAAAAAACATTACAATAATTGCCGGACCAATGTATGGTAGGGACATGCAAATATGGACTGTCATACAGAAAACAGCCTATATTACATACATTACATAATCTTGATGTTCATATAAACCCAATACAAAGGCTATTTTAATACTCAGCTATCCAAAAATGAATTTTATTGCACACTAGCTCTCATATTTGAAAAATCCACAGGGGCCAAAATGCGAAACTACACACCTAACTGTGGAGTGCTACCTTAAGGTGAAATTTTCCCCCTCCTGCCTCAATTTTTATCATATTTTCTATGTTCTACTAGCTGTTACGATGAAAATGGTACCTTAGTTTTTAAAATTGGTTCAGTAATAAAGATTTTATGAAGGTTAGCAGTTGATCATGTTGATGTTGAAACGCGACAAAAAGTGATTTAAAAATAAATGCTGGATCATAGTGAAAAACTTTAAGTCTGTCTCATTTTTGGGGTAAATTTCTAAAACTTTTCCCATTATCTTGTTTAAAATCATAAAATTACCTTAAAAGAGGACAAATTGTACAATTTTTAGGTATTTGAAAGCACTTATAGGTCAATTTTGCTGTAAATAGCATACCTAACCTTGGTTTAGAAGCTCTCAAGCAGGGTATAAATTTCTAGCAGTACTGGCATCATTAAATTCAATAAATGCCAAATTATAATACAAGAGGCTGTCACAACGACAGCAAACCGGATTTATTTACATTTATTTGTGTCCTGGCAATATCACAAGAACCATTACTGATGAATGGTGAAAGTGAAAATCATCAATATCAAATTTGACCTCCATTTTGTCATCAGTATCAACATTTTGAAATAATAATATTTGAAAAGCTTAGAATAAATGGTTCATGAGTAAATGCAACAACGTGAATGGAAACACCATTTTACGATCTTTCAAGAACCATAACTCCTGAACAGTAAAAGTCAAAATCGTCATTATGGAACTTGACCTCTATTTTGTCATCAGTAACAACATATTAAAATTTCAAAAGCTTTGATTGAATGGTTCATTAGAAAATGCACGGACACGACGGGAAACACCATTTTTCAATCTTTCAAGAACCATAACTCCTGAACGGTAAAAGTCAAAATCGTAATTATTGAACTTGACCTCCATTTTGTCATCAGTAACAGCATATTAAAATTTAAGAAGCTTTGGTACAACAGTTCATGCATAAATGCACGGACATGACTGGAAACTCCATTTTTCAATCTTTCAAGAACCATAACTCCTGAACGGTAAAAGTCAAAATCGTCATTATTGAACTTGACCTCCATTCTGTCATCAGTAACAACATATTAAAATTTGGGAAGCTTTGGTAGAACAGTTCATGAGTAAATGCACGGACACGTCTTAAAACTCCATTTTTCAATCTTTTTCAAGAACCATAACTCCTGAACGGTAAAAGTCAAAATCGCCATTATTGAACTTGACCTTCAAATAGTTGTCAGTAATAACATATTAAAATCTTAAAAGCTTTGGTTGAACGGTTCATGAGTTAATGCACGGACAACATTTGATTGCCGCCTTTCAAGAACCATAACTCCTGAACGGTAAAAGTCAAAATCGCCATTATTGAACTTGACCTTCGTATGGTTGTCAGTAATAACATATTAAAATTTTAAAAGCTTTGGTTGAACAGTTCATGAGTTAATGCACGGACAACATTTGATTGCCGCCCGACCGCCCGCCCGACCGACCGACCGCCCGCCGTACATCCCCAAATCAATAACCGACATTTTTGTCACAAAAATCCGGTTAATAAAATCCTGCTAAAAATGTTTATTTGACTTATTCGCATTCAAAAATATAAAGCGATACATTCTGAGGATATCATATAAAGCGCAATCTTTGGTTACATTGGCGAAGCTAATGGTGTACAAATTTAAGACCGCAACATGTCTAAGTGTCAAAATGTGTATATTTGGTTGCTAAGGACAATAAACAATAAAATAAACATAAATTGCATTCCTAGCAGATTTTTTACCTTCAGAACTAAAACAAGAACATAAAAGACTAAAGATTTGTGGTAAATTTTATCTTAAAAAGTGCATTTCTGTGCTTTCTGATGTGCCATAAGGTAGCACTCCACAGTTAGAAAATAAAATTAAAAATGAGCCACAAAATGTTTTATCATCTCCTATTCCTGGATTTCTAATACATTAACCTAACTGTTTGTGTTGTACATGTGCATATGATATGTAAGTAATCAGTATAGTCCATAGATTTGATTTTCAAAAGTTAAAAGAGTGAAAATTAATTCCTTTTATGTGTATCCATGGCAACATTCTGCATTTATTTACCATAAAATATTGCAAAAAGGGGTGTGGACATGTCACATATCCCCCTAAAATTTGGATCAAACTAGAATTTCAATGCCTTTGAGTGATACCTTTTTAGAAACTGTTTTCATAAATCTTCCTAATGATCAAATAAAAAATGGGGGTCTTTCGCCTCATTTTTTCGTAAATTCCAATCACAAAGTTCGTGCGATAAAAAGTTGGAAAAAAACATTACAATAATTGCCGGACCAATGTATGGTAGGGACATGCAAATACGGACTGTCATACAGAAAACAGCCTATATTACGTACATTACATAATCTTGATGTTCATATAAACCCAATACAAAGGCTATTTTAATACTCAGCTATCCAAAAATGAATTTTATTGCACACTAGCTCTCATATTTGAAAAATCCACAGGGGCCAAAATGCGAAACTACACACCTAACTGTGGAGTGCTACCTTATGATGTCTGGCAAAGCTATTTTAATTTTTTTCTGGGATGCCTTATGATGTCTGGCAAAGCTATTTTAATTTTTTTCTGGGATGCCTTATGATGTCTGGCAAGGCTATTTTAATTTTTTTCTGGGATGCCTTATGATGTCTGGCAAAGCTATTTTAATTTTTTTCTGGGATACCTTATGAAGTCTGGCATGGCTATTTTAATTTTTTTCTGGGATGCCTTATGATGTCTGGCATGGCTATTTTAATTTTTTTTTCTGGGATGCCTTATGATGTCTGGCAACGCTATTTTAATTTTTTTGCTGGGATGCCTAATGATTTCTGGCAAGGCTATTTTAATTATTTTTCAGGTACGCCTTAAAAAAGCCTTTCCAGACGTCATAATTTTTATCAATAAATGATTAAAAAGTGTTAAATTAGTTTCCATCCATACCTCTTTTTTTTATAAAATCTTTTTTAATCATTTATTGATCAGAAATGTCATCAAAAGTCCAAACAATTAATAATTATTATGACGTCTATTAAATTTTTGATTTTTGCGTGGATGTTAATTTAATAGCCTTTCAAAACTTCATAATTTAATATTTGTACTAGTTGTACCACAGGCACTTAATGTTCTGTCAATAGTGTTTTTTTATATATTGACACTATTTTCTTCGCATTGCCAATAATTTATTGCTCATGTTGCTATTGGCAGAATAGTCCGAGATTACTCTGACGTCCAACGGCTGTTTTGCAAGACAAGCTAGGGCCGTGGGACCTCAGAGCTCGTCCCCTATCAAAAAGGTGATATTTGACCTCTGCGCTGCTTCTTCCCTCTGGTGTTGACTAATGGCCTTGGAATTTTATAAATTACATGTCTGAATCAATGGGTCACCAGTGTTCTAGCTTTATGTTTTAGGATTTGAAAAGGGCAGGGTGCGAGTTAGAAAAAGGGCAATTTTATGCGTTAATTAATATCACTGAAAAAGTGCAATTATTTAAGCCTCGTAATTAATTAGCAAATAACTTTTATTATGCATTATTGTAAAATCAACTTTCATTTAAAATTGAGTAAAATTATGTTTGACACAATATTTTATGGTTGACTTCATAATTCTATGGTCATGATGCTGAGACCCTCTTCAATAAACTCTTTTCTTATAATGTAAAATTACTTTTACCATACCAGTCTGACCAGGCAAAATGCCAGGTGAGGAATTGAATATGCATGAAAGTGAAGATGCAAAATATAATTTTCAAAATATTTTTTTTTGAATTGTATCATCAAGTAAACATAATTTAAATTAATATTTTAATATGCATTAGCATTCAATTCATTTTATATTTCATCTTTTTACCAAAAGAAACATAAATTTAAGGAATATATTGTGAACAGGTGATAAATAAGGGGAAGTAACACTACTTTTTTTTTGTCAAACTTTTTGGAAATACACAAATTATTTATGACCTAAAACCATGCATGCCATGAAAGCTAAGGTAATTAGTGTTAATTAACAATGTGTTTGACACCAAAGCGGTCAGGTGAAGCCATGCACTTAATCAATATTGGGTCACTTAATTTGACAGTTTGCACAGATACATGTAGAATATAATTTTAGATATTCTAATATTGTAGATATACCTAGGGTCCGAACAACAACCTATGGTAAGAACTCTTTTAAATACACAGCTGCTGTTTTATGGAATGATCTACCTGATGATTTTAGAAAAATTGCTAATTTTAGTCAGTTCAAAAATATTTTAAAGTCATGGAATGGAAATGACTGTAAGTGCACAGTTTGTGCAGACTTTTAGTTAATATATTATGCAAATCTATTTACCATCTAGATCATATCCCATTTTTTTTCAATTTTTATGCTATGCATTTTTACCAGCTTTTATGCCTAGTTTACACTTATATGCTTTTAGCCTTAACACCTAGCTTATGCTTATATTCTGCTTTTAGTGCTTCATTTTTGTGCTGTGATATTTATTGCATGTGTACTATATTATGTATTGTGTTGTTATAAATGTTGTACTGTTATATAATGTCTCATATGTCGGTTAAAAGCTCATTAGAGCTTATGTTTGTCTATGTTTTATATACCATGCCGACTCTAAATAAAGCTTATTTATTATTTATTTATGTAGCTGAACTTCCTGTTCATGGAAGAATTATGAATTTACCAGTATTTCAAAGGCAGAAATTGTTGATTTTTCCACGATGAAAACAGCAGGGCCCTCCAGAAGCAGAAAAAAGGCATGGGCGTCAATAAAAAAGGGTGGGCACTGTGCCCTGTTCAAACTTTGTACCTAGAACACTGGTCACTGTGAAAACTGTCTAAATATAAGAAAAGAAAGATTTGCAGGTACATTGTAGCTGAAACTTACATAAATGAAAAATGAACAAATTGATACCCAGGGCCATTAATCAGCACCAGAAGCAACGACGGATAAATATCCTCTTTTTGATATGGGACAACCTCTGACGTCTTTTTGATATAGGACAAGCTCTGACGTCTTTTTGATATGGGACAAGCTCTGACGTCCAGCAGCCCAAGCTTTTCTGGCAAAACAGCCACTGGACGTCAGAGTAATCTCTAGTCCAAATAATTATGACGTCTGGAAAGGCTATTTTAAAAAAAATCTGGGACGACTGGACAGAGGCATAATTATTTGGACTAAGTAATTTTGGACTATTGACAGAACATCTAAATGATCTAGTGCTGTAATAATTTGTACTGTAATTTGTTAGTCAGATATATGATATCATACATATAATGCTTTCTTTGTTGCTGAGATGAATGTGGTGCCTTGTGATTTGAAAGGAGTTGATGTGATACATACTTTTCACACAGTACAACCAAATTTATTATGTGTTTTTCGATGTATAATTACTTTAAATTATTTCCTCAATTATGTTACCAACTTTACACAACGATTATACATTGCGTGGTTTGATCACGTCAATTCCCAACATTAATAAGAAAGATGCAATATTTTGTGTTGCAAAGAATGATTTTTACCTATAAAATAACTTATAGAAACGGCAACTTTCAGTGATTTTAGGCTTGTCTTATTTTTTACCATGAGCTCAAATTACACCGGAAATGTACGTCTCTGTGGTAAAGATAAACCAGTAACGGATAAACTGGACAATCCGAATACCATAGGGTTTATTACCATATGTAAAAGAGGGGATTAATAGCTCGAAGTTCACATCAGGGTCACATCAGTCACGACATTTATTCATTGTCTCAGTCAATAAAGAAGATAAAAACGTCAAAACTTGGTTAATAACTGTTTTTATTGCATAGCTTATTCTTTCCTCTACAACTTCCTCCAATAGTTTGAGTACACCAACCTTACTAAATTAAGGTTGGTTAAACCCTTATAATAATTAATTATTCAGTGAAAACATAACTATTTAAAAATAACATTAAAAAAATATATACAGTTACATCCCTGCAAAAATAATAATAGTAACTTCTATGTACGTTAAAAATGTGTCACAATTTAAAGGTTATTAATAGAGTTTTAAAAAAGTTTTGAATATTATTTACAGGGCATACATTATAGTAAAAAATCTTTACATTCAATAAAACAATGTTACTAAAAGGTCAGAAGAAAATATAAAAATAACTAGTTTTCAGATTTCTGCCTGCTGCAGCTACTACATCTGTCTATGTGTACTACTAGGCGATATCATAAAATCAATAAAATCATGCATATAAGCTTATATGTCCTAAGCGATCTAATTATGCATAGTCATTATAACATGTATAACTATCTGTTATATATATATGTGTGTGTGTAGCTACTGGGTATTAAAGCTAAACATGCATATTTATTCCCTTTATAGGTAAAGCGCGGCACAACCACACTGACCAGTTATAGCTTCTTCTTCTCTCGATCTTTACACCCTTTATAGGGTAACCATACTTTCGTATGTCGAACAGTTCCACCGCCAAAAAAATAAAATTAATGAAGAATAAATCAATTAACAATCGTAACACAACAACATTATATACACTATTTACATTTTTTGAGTCTTTATGTGTTTTTATAAAGGAGGTTTACAGGTTTTATTTTTACTTTTACATGGTAAGTTTACAGTTTTTAAGACTTTGTACATGCAAATCAAGAAAAAATTATGATTTTTACTTTTAGCAGTTATTTTTCATATATTTTTGATTTATGGTCTACTCATCAATATTTAATATGATAACATTTACAGATTAGGTCACATATTAACTTTTCAGATAATTCACAAAATGAAAAAAGACAAGATTTTTGGTCTTTGACCTTAAGGAATTCGCCTTTATATCTTTAAAGTTAATTTGACACTAATTTATTCACTTTGTATATAGGGGGAAAAAATCTGAGACGAGTGGAAAGTAACCAAAAGTTAACGTGCAATAAATTCTAATATTGCACCAGTGCAATAAATCTTACAAATCCATGACGTCATCTTGGGAAATATTCAGTGTCCCTTGTAGAAAATATATTGCACTCGCAAGCTGATCCAAGCTCGTGCAATATAAAATTCTACTCGGGACAATATTCTTCTTCTTCTCCTTCTAATAATTTGCATACCACCTCTGGTGTATTATCCCAGATGACTATTTACACATGCCCAAAGGAAACATCTTATCAACATACTATGTACACAAATCCGGTTAAAAGCCATCGTGGTGTTATATACAATTAAAACTGAAATACCTAACATGAAGCAGGTGTCTGGAGGCTGTCTTTGAATCCTTCCAAAGTGGAAGCTGTGACGACAGCAGATGGTAGTTCATTCCACAGACGAATTGCAGATGGAAAAAAAATACAATAACCCTATATTATTAATTGCAAAACAAACAAAAACATAATTGTTATTCTGGTACCAGTATATCTAATGATAAATGTTCATGGGTCACGTATTGTAATCATGGTAATATGTAAAGCAAAATATTGTGCTATGAAATATTGTCCACCATTACAAGATTTCATGACTATGTATCATGAAATATTGTCCTTATCTATGGAAAAATGTCAAGAGAACGACACATTTTCATTGTGATTTATTCTGTATCAAAATATTTCACAGGATGAATACTATGAAATATTGTTTTGATACAGGGAGGTAACATGTTGTTGTATAGAGACAATATTTCATAGACAGATATATATCATGGATAATGATATCATTTAATGATGGTTTGACCCCCCTTTTTCGGACGATCAATGCATTTAAAAGGAAAATTACTATTTCCGTCAACATAGCAATCACAACTATATTTCTACCTTTACTTTTTTTGTACTGATATCATAATATTTTCATCCATGAAGTATTGTCCACTGGAGAAAATTTGATATAAAATATTGAATATGGACACTATTTCGTGGAGAAATATTGTCATGGACAGAATTTCATAGAAAAATGATGTCCAAATGGAGATGACCAAATTTCATGGACAGGGACCATATTTCATGATAAAAAATATTGTCCTAGACATTATAAAAAACAGTCCGCGGATTTAGGGGGCCCAGGAGCTAGGTCCGACCCCTTTTCTTGAAAGAAATTGTTGCTTATGTAGGGACTTACCATAGGCGGATCCAGGGGGGCCCTGGGGGTCCTGTGCCCCCCTTTCGTGGGAAATTGGTTGATTATATAGGGAATCACTGAAGCATGACCGGAGCGGGCCCCCTCTTAGGTCAGTCAGTGCCCCCCCCCCCCCCCCCCTTTACGAAAAGTTCTGGATCCGCCACTGCTTACTGAAGCATGACCGTAGCAGCCCCCTCTTAGGCAGTCAGTGGGCCACCTACTTATGAATAATTTAAGTCCAGGAAATTTTAGAAATTATCATTTTTTTGGCGAAAAGCTTATTTATTCGTATCTAGCGACACTGGTGCTTGCACATTTTTTTTAAAACAAAGCGTATGATTACTCATTGTGATTTTTTTCAAGGGAATTCGTAATTATAAAATTTAGTTTATCCGAAGGAGAATTTATTTATGTTCTGGCTCTAGCAATTGCATTCAGTAAAGTGAAATATTACAAGTTCACAACGGTTCCTCTCATATATGATCATATATATAAGATATTGGATTCAACAAACCAACGATGTATAAACGGGTCTCATTGAAATGATTTGACATGACTGACTGGCTAAATACAAAACCTTATGTAATGTTCCAACCTCTTTATTCAACAACTATTACCATAAAACATATCCAATACATATCCTTTTGCGTCTGCAGAAAACCCTTAGCTGAACCCCTATAGATGCTAATTAATGTACTATCTATGTGTATTATTAGTCGTGCTTTGTATGACTATGATGTAGGCATATTTATACACACCGGTGGCATATGAACAAGTGATATAAATACAGTTTAAGGTAAGTGAAACAACACCTTTGAAATAAATTATTATACGTCCGCAAAAATTGAAAAATTTTTGGTCGTATAATAATTGTTTATTCTTTAGTTTTCTATGTTGTGTCATGTGTACTATTGTTTTTCTGTTTTTCTGTTTTTCTGTTTGTCTTTTTCATTTTTAGCCATGGTGTTGTCAGTTTGTTTTAGATTTATGAGTTTGACTGTCCCTTTGGTATCTTTCGTCCCTCTTTTGGTATGATGTTGACGTCGTCGTCGTCCGAATACTTTTAGTTTTCGCACTCTAACTTTAGTAAATCATTAATGTGAATAGAAATCTATGAAATTTTAACACAAGGTTTATTACCATAAAAGGAAGGTTGGGATTGATTTTGGGAGTTTTTGTCCCAACAATTTAGGAATTAGGGGCCAAAAAGGGCCCAAATAAGCATTTTCTTGGTTTTCGCACTATAACTTTAGTTTAAGTAAATAGAAATCTATGAAATTTTGACACAATGTTTATGACCACAAAAGGAAGGTTGGGATTGATTTTGGGAGTTGAGGTCCGAAAAGTTTAGGAATTAGGGGTCAAAAAGGGGCCCAAATAAGCATTTTTTTTTTGGTTTTCGCACCATAACTTTAGTACAAGTAAATAGAAATCTATGAAATTTAAACACAAGGTTTATGACCATAAAAGGAAGGTTGGGATTGATTTTGGAAGTTTTGGTCGCAACAGTTTAGGAATAAGCTAGGGACCCAAAGGGTCCTAAATTAAACTTTGTTTGATTTCATCAAAAATTGAATAATTGGGGTTCCTTGATATGCCAAATCTAACTGTGTATGTAGATTCTTAATTTTTGGTCCTGTTTTCAAATGGGTCTACTTTAAAGTCCAAAGGGTCCAAAATTAAACTAAGTTTGATTTTAACAAAAATTGAATTCTTGTCCTTCTTTGATATGCTGAATCTAAACATGTACTTAGATTTTTTATTATGGACCTAGTTTTCAAGTTGGTCCAAATCAGGATCCAAAATTATTATATATTAAGTATTGTGCAATAGCAAGAAATTTTCAATTGGACAGTATTCAGCAATAGCAATAAATCTTCAATTGCACAGTATTGTGCAATAGCAAGAAATTTTCAATTACACAGTATTGCACAATAGCAAGAAATCTTCAATTGCACAGTATTGTGCAATAGCAAATATTTTCAATTGCACAGTATTGCGCAATAGCAAGAAATATCTAATTGCATAATAATGTGCAATAGCAAGAAATTTTCATATTTTCAATTGGCGTTATCTTTCTTTGTCCAGAATAGTAGTTGAATTAACTTAAATTGTTGCTTTATACAATATACAATGTATATTCAGTTTTGGAATAAGGGAAAGGGGGATGTGAAAAAAAAGGGGGGGGGTTCAATTTTTCATTTCAGATTTCATAAATAAAAAGAAAATTTCTTCAAACATTTTTTGAGAGGATTAATATTCAACAGCATAGTGAATTGCTCAAAGGCAAAAAAAAATTAAGTTCATTAGACCACATTCATTATGTGTCAGAAACCTATGCTGTGTCAACTATTTAATCACAATCCAAATTTAGAGCTGAATCCAGCTTGAATGTTGTGTCCATACACTGCGGAGCATCTGGTTTTTAATATGTATTAATGAAAAGAGTATGTCATATTAATAATCTGTTATTGATATAAAACGATATTAGATAAAGCGTGTGACAATACAAAATACAAATTACAACATACAACAAGTGACAATACAAATTACAAATTACAACATACAACAAATCGTATAATAATTTATTAGTTTAGCCCTGTGAACTTTCTATTATATATCGTGCATTGTCGTGCAACACTTTAAGTTTATTCATTTTTACATGGCTGGACCAGAGACATGTCTCTGCATGGCTGGACAATACGTATTTTCATATTCAGGTAATAAGACTTGAGTTAAACGTAAACCCGGAGAGGGGTTTGGTGGGGGGGGGGGGTACTGACTATCCTTTTGGGTATAACTGTGCCGATAGCACTTGCCAAATCATATTCTGTTCTAGCCAGAAAACATTGAAAAACATACCCTGTTCTAAACAGAAATATCGAAAAACATACCTTGTTCTAGACATGCTCAGAAAATGTAAACCCTGTTCTAATTAGATGCTGTTCTTTGACCCGGGTTCTAGGCAGTATCTTAAATAGTTTAAAGTCAGTTAAACATGTTAAATAAGCGATCCTGTTCAAAACAGATACTTTGTTTAAAAAAAAGACCCTGTTCTCAATAACAGGATATGAAAAAACGACCCTGTTCTAACCAGCAGGGCATGAAAAAGCGACCCTGTTTTGCGGCACACTCATACCACTAAAAACATAGGAAGCACCCCCCCCCCCCCCCCTAATTGCCCCCGGGAACGTAAACTAGCTACCACAAGGATTTTTATGGAAGCAGTGGCACTAGGCCTCGTTAGTCCAAATAATTATGACGTCTTGAAAGGCTATTTTAAATATTTTCTTTGACGTCAAAGAAAACTTGAAAAAATTATAGCCTTTCAACATGTTCAAGACGTCATAATTATTTGGACTATAGACCATATAAAAAAGAAGATCTGGCATCATTTCAATGAGACAACTGTCCACAAGAGACACACATAGTTACATTTACATGATATATATAGCAAACATTGAAGAAGAAAAAAACATTATTGTTTTATCCTTCTGTCTATATTAGTACAAATAATTATGACGTCCTGAAAGACTATTGATATTATTTTTTCTGCTTTGACACCTTACAGTCATGACAGTCGCTTAAATTCGCTGTAAGGTGTAAAAGCAACAACAAAAAAATATAATAGCCTTTCAACAGTTCAAGACGTCATAATTGTTATCTGTCTAACTTGACGGTACCCAAATTGTTACTATTTTGACATTTTTTCACCTAAATACATATTCACCTATTTTGAGAGAATTCCATCGGTAAGTTGCCTATTGCAAGGCAAATTCCCCCCCCCCCCCCCCCCCTATCCAACATTTTTTATAGCAGCCGTCCTAATTACCCACACTTCATCGCTGTAGGCCTACATGGCAGAGATCATTGTTTATTCGTTATCGTCTTGAATATAGATGTATGTAAGGGACGACATAAAAAATTCAATGTAGGATAAAAAAAACTTAATTTTTTCACTGACACCCCCACCCCCTCTTAACTTAATTTGGGAAAAATTGATTTAAATATATGGATATATATGTAAAATCGATTTTGGATTAACAAAAATTGCAGCCATGTTGACCCCTACCCCCAAACTATTTGATTTAAGTTTTTTTTATCCTACATCGATCTTCTGATGTCGTCCCTAAATATTTACCCGTTGTAATAATTACAATGCACAAGATGTTAAACAACCAACAAGCAGTCGATTAATCTTGGTTTGGGGCATAAACATCATTATTTAATTATTATCCACAGTTGTGTTGAAGGTATATTTAAGACAATGATACTCCCTTGTCATGATTGGGTACGAGCGTTAGCGAGTACTTTTCACGGAGAACGAGACAAGATTACTCAAATGTACAATTTCGGTTATAAATTCGTATAAATAATTGATGAATTCTTTTTTAAGCATTTTATTTAAGGATTACTGTTAGTCAATAAGTAGTGCAAGGAATTTTGTATTATTTAGGTAATTTTAATAAATAGTTTAATAACGAAATATTAGGAATTTAATTGTACCTGATTCATCATTGTTCATGATTGTGAGTATAGTAGGATAGTTGTAAACTTGTAATTTAAGATCATTTTCAGTGAGAAATTTTCTTTTTGTTAATTTATCATTTTTATAATTCAAGTAAACATGGTAAATATATTCACAATAAGAGTTAAATTTCATTCAAGATAAATATGTTGAAATAGAAGTTGCTTTACAAAATTACAATATAAGTTCCAAACGGAATATATATTAGTTAACACTAAATGTAGCATATATGACACAGTTGCATATATATCTTCGTCTCGTGGGTTTTCGTACTATTAAGAATGTATTGTACGTCAAAATTTCCATTGATCATGTATGCATAGTACGAATTAATATGACGTACGAAAACCTATGATCTGACCATATCTATGTTTGTCCGTCCGTCCTTCCGTTTAGTTTAAACATATATTTATGTATGCTGGATAGGGAAACAAGTTATACCAACTTATATTATTCCTTCTCCACTTTGCTGGTGTGTGCTGCCTTGTTGCAGAACATTATACTGCTCTTTTTCAGAATCTACAAGAGTGTCGTTTACGTTCAAGAGATCTTAAGACAGGTCGTCCATTTATCGTTCCTTTCCGATTGACTATGATCATCGTTCCTCAATATGCATCCTCGCAAATGGTGCCAAGGGAGAGTCGAAAATTTGGACCCTGAAAAATTCTCCCCCCCCCCTGGGAACGGAGATAGGATCTGGAACCTTTGTGTTTGTAGTCCGATGCACTCACGACTACAGTACGGCCCCGTCCGTCCGTTTCTTCGTCGTACCGTCCGTCCGTCCGTCTGTCCAACTTAAGGTTAAAGTTTTTGATCAAGGTATTTTTTGATGAAGTTGACATATAGGACATATAAAACATGCATATTAAACATACAAAGTAAGACAGCTATATCATTTGTATATTGCTAAAGCAAAAATGTTCATATATAAAAAGTACAAACAAGTAAAGCACTAAACAAGAGATTATTTCATATCGGTTGAGAATAAGATTTTCTTATTGGATTTAAAGGGGTCACATGACATTCATTATTCTTCAGTAATAAATTCCATCGGTCATTAACAGAAAAAAACGGACCAGAAAACCGGTCGTTAACGAACTTTTAAATGATAATGACCGGTGGGGCGTGGTTTCCGTCTGATAATGACCGTTGGGGCGTGGTTTTCGTCTGATAATGACAGTTGGGGTGTAATTTCTCTGTTAATGACCGGTGGGGCGTGGTTTCTCTGTTTAAAGAGATGTACCTTTTATAAAACATGTTCCTAATTTTAATATTATATTTAAGTTGTTGAATTGTTTATTATATGTTTTCGTTAATTATAAAATTAAAGATAACTTGATTAGGTATTTATATATACTGAAAAATTGCACAAAAATGAATGGCAGTATTACTACGACTGGTCTTCACTCTTTGCCATAGAAATCGTACAACTACTCGAGTTCGCTGTAGACATTTTGAATTTGTGAGAATTTTCCAAAACATGGTTTCTCAATGAAATAAACATAATAGTTCTTGAAAAATTGGTCATTATCGTGATACATGGACTGCCCGTAGGACAGTGGTATTGACTGCGACAGCGATAATGACCTCGCCTTCGGCTCAGTCATTATCACTATCTTAGTCAATACCACTGTCCTACGGGCAGTCCATATATCACGATAATGACCAGTTTTTCAAGAACTATTATATAAGTATAATCACATGCAAAGCAGACGAAATAAATAAAGCAAAACTAGTTTTAAAAGTTTCATGGAAAACATAAAAAAAATCAAAAACCTTTAAGATATACATGAGCCAAATCTACATAATTATATATATATGAGTTGACATCCAAGTTGTAGATTATACTTTTGAACTGGTTCCCAACACAATTGTTTGTAGCGACAACAAACTAACTTTATGGTATCTTCATCAGATTTTAGTACATTTGGGATAAACATCAAATTTAGCTTTTATTTTGTTTCAGGATGTCTTTAAATGAAAGTACCACGATGTCTGTTGTAAAACAAGAGTATATTAGTTTTGGAGGAGACCATACGTCTAACCTGGATAACGTATGTAGTCTAGATCTTTTAAACGCTTGTGACGTTGAAACGTCGAAAGTGAAAAACTGCAAGATTGAAGTTGGTAACGATGTTGTCTCGATAAAGACCGAACATATCAATGAGAATTTCGTACACGAACACGAAGCAAAGAAATTCAAACATGAAAACGAAGCAGAGATTTTCACACATGAATACGAGGCAGAGTCATTCCACATGTTCAAACATGAAAACCTGAACCCCGGAAATAATGAGAATACTTATGACAAAGACGGACTAGAAACGTACGAGGAATATCGAAACGATGAAAGTTACCATGAGGATGACGACGATAGTAATTCCGGAAGTGACGTCGCCGATCAGTATTTGATGGAAGATGACTCCAACATGTCAAAGTCTAAGTATCAATGCAACTTTTGTTCACGACGATTTGGAAACAGAAGCTATTTAGAACAACATGAAGCCTCGCACACTGGTGAAAAGAAGCATATCTGTAAATATTGCAATAAAGGGTATAGCTCACAATACAGTATTCTGGCACATATGAGCCGACACCATCCCGAGGAAGGACTACCTAGATATGCGTGTGATAAATGTGATAAGACATTTTATTATCAATTTCAGTTATCAAGACATGCTAAAACTCACCTTGGACTGAAACTTTTTCAGTGTAAACTTTGTTCAAAAAGCTTTCGTTTATCTTCAGGGTTAAAACAACACATGGGTCAACACACGGGTGAAGGCATTTTTACATGCGAATTTTGTCAAAAAACTTATGGAAGCAATCAGGCATTACAATCTCATTTAAATACTCATACGCATACCACTGAATACAAATGCGAAATCTGCAATGCAATTTTCTATGTGCGTGGGAATCTGACGAAGCACAAATCAACTCATTCTGAAGATCGACCATGGAAGTGTTCAATATGCGGTAAAGGGTTTAAACAAAGTTCCAGCATGCATACACATTTAGAAACACATAAGCCAAAGTCAGAGAGAAAACCAAAAAGGGTTATAACAAAAGATTTCAAATGTAACATTTGTCATAAAGAATACTCTTGTCAGTCCGCTTTACTAACCCACGAGAAAAATCATAATGGCGAATTATACCGATGTGATGAGTGTCCGAAAGTGTTTGTACAACAGATTGCTTTAGATATCCACGTGAGACAGCACACTGGTGATATGACACATAATTGTGAAGTATGTGGGCGTGGCTTTGGTTGCCATGACTATTTGAGACGTCACATGAGAATTCACACTGGAGAGAAACGCTACAGTTGTGACGTATGTGCTCAATCTTTTACCCAATCAGCAGCGAGAAACAGACATAAACGGATACACACGGGCGAGAAGCCGTACAAGTGTGAAGTATGTGATCGTGCTTACGTCGACAAGCATTCTATGTTGAAACATGCCAGAATCCACTTGGAAAATGTAGATCTAAAAACTTTTAAATGTGAAATCTGCGAAAAAGGATTTACTACAAAATTTGGTTTGAATTGTCATTTGAAATCTGTTCACGACGGGACTAAAGACCAGAAATGCGAAATTTGTGGAAAAACATTTGCACTAGAAGGTTATCTTCGTATTCACATGAAATCACACAACAAGGAAAACAAAACAAGGAAAAGGAAACGAAGTGAAAAGGATATTTAAGAATATGGACTAGCTATATTATATACCATCATCATGATCTTTATTTACATGACTAAATTTCAACGTTTAGCGTCAATTATCATATTATTTATGTGTTCTTTAGTGTGTATTTTGTACATGTTTAATATTGAGTGTGTATTTTGTACATATAGAATATGAAGAATGTTCATTTGTTTTATGGTCTGAACCATCAGGTTGTTTAAAATGTTTAATATAATGTTTTGTTTTGAAACCAAAAACAGACGGTTGAAAACCGTTGTTTTCCAATGACATTCCACATTTATCGCCATTCGTTCCTGCCGACCATACATTGCAAAATGTATCTTATGTATTTCTTGTTAATTTATTCTTGTTTTGAACTAATTGCAATGGGCGTGAGGCAAACAACAAATAAAGTAATAGATAATCATGATAATAACTCTTACTTTTAGTTTTGTTGCTTTTTCCAACGGTAAAGGGGGGAAAAGCATATTGTCCACCTATGAGTGAAGTGACACGGAGGAATTCAATTTCGCAAATCCGGCCCGGGGGGGGGGATTTTCCCCCATCATTTGTTCCCCAGATCCAACTGCTCAATTTTAACCACCTCCTTAATTCACCACCTCGAAACTGTTTCATCCCCTTTAACAACATAAACTATATATAGCACTTACACACAACCTGATTGAATGTCATAGTTATGTTATGCCCTATTTATTATATGTTTTCTGGGCTGTGCATCCGTTAGTCCGTCCGTCTGTCCCGCTTCAGGTTAAAGTTTTTGTTCGAGGTAGTTTTTTTTATGAAGTCGAAGTCCAATCAACTTGAAACTTAGTACACGTGTTCCCTATAATCATGATAATATGATCTTTATAATTTTATTGCCAAATTAGACATTTTATCCCGTTTTCACGATCCATTGACCATAGGAAATGATAGTTCGGATTGGGCATCCGTATACTTTGAACACATTCTAATTTCTATAGCTAGTTTGTTTTTTTTTAATATTTTTTTTTAATTATCTTTTTTTAATTATATATGGTTTTGCATGGTGACAATGATTAAAACCGGTTCAAACTGAATTTCAACAAAAAGTCCAAGCTGCTACTAATAAAATGTTTATTGTTGATACTTTACTCAAATGTTTTGTAGTATTCATTGAATCTACATCGTCTTTATTGAGCAGTTTATATTTACAGTTTTTTTTCATTTGTTGCTATTGTTTGTTGAATAAAGTCCTTTATATTTTATTTCGTGTTTCATAACGGGCGGTAGATACGATATAACCATCCATTTTTGTGACCTCTGTCGTCTTGCATTGTCTTCTCGTTGACCGTCAGACTTTAAAGATTTAAACCAAACCTGCACAGATTCCTCTTCACGAATATGGCCAGTCTTGAAGGTTAGACTCACGTTCATGGTAGCATATATAGTGCAAGAAGATCACTGGTTCGATCGATCCTCGCGATCGAGGACATGTCAAACCAAAAACTTTGGAATTGGAACGTGCTGCTTCTCCCCTAAGGCTTTCCTGCAAACCCTTGTGAACTATATAACTATATGAAGATGGGGCTATGCTTGTCAAAAAGACAACTTTCTTCCACAGACCAAATTACAATGAAGCTGGCAACTATAGGCAACCGTATGACCTTAACGATAAGCCGAATAAACTCATCATAAAATTAAGAATGGAAATGGGGAATGTGTCAAAGAGACAACAACCCGACCAAATAAAAAACAACAGCAGAGGGTCACCAACAGGTCTTCAATGTAGCGAGAAATTCCCGCACCCGGAGGCGTCCTTCAGCTGGCCCCTAAACAAATATATACTAGTCCAGTGATAATGAACGCCATACTAATTTCCAAATTGTACACAAGAAACTAAAATTAAAATAATACAAGACTAACAAAGGCCAGAGGCTCCTGACTTGGGACAGACGCAAAAATGCGGCGGGGTTAAACATTTTTGTGAGATCTCAACCCTCCCCTATACCTCTAACCAATGTAGATAGATAAATAACCAATAGATACCAGGACGAAATTTTGTATATACGCCAGACGCGCGTTTCGTCTACAAAAGACTCATCAGTGACGCTCGAATCCAAAAAAGTTAAAAAGGCTAAATAAAGTACGAACCGCACCCATAGTGAATAGAAAAATTGAAATTCCCCGCAATGATAATATTTTAAAATGTTCAATTTAGGTAAAAAAAATAAACAAAAAGCAAATGATATACAGCAACAAAAGACATCCATGCATGCACTGATCGAAATTATAGGCTCCTGAAATGAGACAGAAACATGCATACATACCGAAATTGATATGGTAAAACGTGTATCTCATCGGGGTCCAAGGATGACGCGGGATTGACCTATTTTTATAAGCGTGACTCGTGAAAGCCATATTATATGTAAATCATGACCGGTTCTAAACATGAAAAATTTATTGAATTAGACAAAAATTGGACAGACGGACGTACTGACGGACGAAATGATTATCAATGGTAAAACCTAATGTCCGGAATAACTAGTCTATTATCATGATTATAATTACCTCCAATCACTTGACCATTCAGCAAATAGAATCCTCCCTCAAACGTCTGAATTTGATGTGTTGCAACCATAGATTATCTGTCCGCCATGTCGGACGATAACCTCTGCATATCCAGATAAAGCGACTTTCAATATCATCAGCAATTGTATCCAAGAGTTGATCAATATTTGCATTCTAACAATACAAATCTTACGGTTAAACTCTATTAATGTTAGTATTATTACAAGGCAGTCGTTTGTTTACACTTCGAAACTAAAACTGCTTCAAAACATTCGAGTTCTCTTTGCATATGATATATATCAATGACGATCAGTGACCGCTGTGGATAGTAACCATAGTAACACATCAACTAGTAGAGGAAACAATGGACCAACAGAAACTGCAACAATTAAAGGCTAAAAGTAAAAGTTGCATTGTTTGTTTTCAAATTTGATTTATTAATAAAGTGCAACACATACTTATAGATTTTGATTTAAACAGAAAATTCAGTAAAAAACAAAATTATTCAATATAAAGAAATTTAAAACCCTGTAAATTACTTTCAAAGACAACGAATTAACACAAAAGTAATTCCATGTTAAGCATATTAATCATTATCTATATTATTTTTTACAAATCATAATATCAAACTATATCATTTAAAAAAGTTTTAAAGACAATTAATTAAGACGAACGAGACTATTATTTAACACATTTTTGTAAACTGAACAGAAGTGTGGTCTTAGAAGATGATAAAACATATCATGTTGAGACATCAAAGATTAAGTTATCACTGAACTAGTATATATATATTTGTTTAGGACTCCAGGTGCGGGAATTTCTCGCTGTATTGAATACCTGTTGGTGACCTCCTGCTATTGTCTGTTCTATGGTCGGGTTGTTGTCTCTGACACATTCCCCATTTCCATTCTCAATTTTATTGGACATAGTTCATGTGACTCACTGACGACAGTGCTTTCAAATTTTCATTAGCCAATGAAAAACAGTGAATTTATCATCCTTTGCTGATACCCCTTATTTTACAATGTTGTTTTTAGTTTTGGATGTAAAATGAGGGGTTGCAATTGTATCAGGGTATAAAGGTAAATTTACTTGAAACTAGACGAGATATGCATATGCAGTATACATAGTAAAGTGATAGATATGTGGTATAAACATAAAATAGAAATAAGAAAATGTGGTATGAGTGTCACTGAGATGACTCTCCATCCAAGTACTTGTAACAATTTGTAGAATTAACACGGAGTCTTGTCTTGCACCGAACAAGCTATACGGAATCCCAAAATTGACTAGTGTAAAACACTTCATACAGCAAAACCAACAGTCTAATCTAGAATAAAAAGGTGAAACACATATGAACCACGACAACAATCACTGAACATCAGGTTCCTGACTTGGGACAGATGCAAACAAATAGAGTGGATTAAAACGTTTTAATATAGGTACCAACCTTTGAAAGTTTGAATAATTTTAAGCAACAGTAATCAATACAATACTCACGTGTTGTGTATAGACTATGAGAATTGCTGCAACTGCTTTAAATTCACTTTTGCTTCATTGTAGATAATAGGAGGGATTTGTAACCATGCTGAGAGAGTAGCAGTCATAGGAAAATGTCATCGTATCTATAATTTTACATGAATGAGGGTATCTGGCCCGTTTACAAAATAGAGAACAACGAGAAGAATTCCTGAAAAGAATAAATAATAGAGGAACCCAACGTTAACCAAATTGCACCTGTTTAGAAAAAATAGCCGAGCAGAATTGTTTTTTTTATAATTTGGCACAATCTAATTTAAATATTGATCTCTGATTTCGTTTGCCAATATACTATATATGAGCTCATATGTAGTATAACGAAATCAGAGATCAATATTTTAATTAAATTGTAATTTGACACAATGCACGTCATTCAACATAGATAAATAAAGTTATATACAAAAAAAAAAAAAAAAAAAAACCAAAAACGTTCATAGTATCAGAGACATATAATACAATTATGTATTATATGTCTCTGATAGTATATAACAACATATTAGTGTTCACTTGAAAACGTAGTTTAAATTAAATTTGTGGAACCATATAGTAAATAATGATCGATACATCTTCAAATAAACTCAGAATGGATACATTTGTCTAGATCATAACATGATAAACGTTGGTGAAAAAAACCTTCAAAAGAGGTGCAATGTGTGTACCCTCACGTTAGCCCCAGAAATAATAAGAGTAATGGGCAAAATAAATTAAAAAAAAAAGAGAAAAATTGTTTAGAATTAATTAAATTATCCCAGGAATAGATTACCTTATCCGTATTTGGTACAACTTTTTGGAATTTTGGGTCCTCAATGCCGCTCTTCAAGTTCGTACTTGTTTGGCTTGATAAATATTTTGATATGAGCGTCACTGATGAGTCTTATGTAGACGAAAAGCGCATCTGGCGTACTCAATTATAATCCTGGTACCTTTGATAACTAATTAGAAAATTATACATGTTATATACATTGAAATACAAATACTTTTTTCCGGATTATTCACTATGCTCTGTCCGTCAACATTTTCTAATTTACTTTTACTGGTTCTTTTTTTTCAGTACTGACGAAGACTAGTAATGGTTAAGGTAACCAGTCGAAATCTCGGAGTGATCTCGGATATCTAGCTGTACGAGATTTAGAATCATCGAAAGGAAGTAGAACCGGCAGTTTTTACAAAAAGACGATAGATTTTTTTTTAACCATACAAAATGTTCGGGTTAATGGAGGCAGATTTTCTAGATGATGTGCGGCGGATGAACAAAAGACAGGTTAACATTTCATGCATCTAAATCACCAATAAATGATCGTGGAAAGTAAAACAGACAAAACATCTGGCAAAAATTGTCCGTTTCTGACACGTATAGAACTCGTTACATGTTCTTGTTTTTCTATGTTTGAATGTATTTTGCATATTTGCCAGTGCTATCAGTGCATTCAAAAATACTCTGTCACTATCCACAGAATGGCACTTCAGTTACAAGTACTAGTAACACTAAAAACAGTTATGCTTTGTACATGAAACAAAGCCAATAATTTAACTAGCACAACATGTTGTGTCTTTTTAAGTTTTTACCCCAAAACACTACAGAATACTACAGAACACTCAAAATTTGTCTTAGAGCCATGGGACTTGAGAGCTTGTTCCATATCAAAAAGTGGATATTTGCCTGTATAAAAATTGATGTGTTGCTTATGGAGCAGACTGACAGCATACACATGCCTTTATCTCTATACACCTTATCGCTATTTGTCAGCCATTACTGAAAATCACACAGGTTCCCATAAAATTTTGACGTCATAAAACAAAATATCTGACGCCACAAAGAAAAAGTTATTATCGTCAGGTCAAGTGGCCGGGTCAGCTGGGATTAACGATAAGGTGTATTCCTGACTGACCCAAAAATCTGTCCAGCTTGAACTATTGACGTTATACAACAATCACTTTTCCATTGTGGCGTAAGATATTTTGTATTTTGACTTCAAATTTTTACGTGAACCTGTGTGTTGTCCAGTAATGCCTAATGGCCGACAAATAACAATAAGGTGTATTGGATCCATATGATTATTAATCAGGTCTAAATTTGTAGATTTTCACTTTTCCCTTCATAAATGCAGTCTTCATGCTAAGCAACAGGCCAGCAGCCCAGGCTTGTAAAATTGCTCTTGGGCCTGTAAAAATTGTCTCTGCAGGCCAACAGACTCTAACAAAGGAATCTAAAAATTGAGATCAGGGCCTGTAAATTTTAACGTTCATTGTTATGTAATTTTCATCTCCTTGCCACTCTTGATTTTCTCATAGTTTGAGAATTTTCACAGTGAAACATTCATTATGGCATTTGAAATTTCTCTTTGAAAGATCATATGGAAGGAGCCTATCCTTTGAAGCCCACTTTATTTTGGTACATTTTGTGCATGCTATATATCTAAATCATGTAAATATTTATATTCTTTTTAATTAAATATGTAAGAAAAATAATGATACATTAGTTTTATTTATATATTATCTTTGTATATTTTATAGCTGTACTATCAAGTTTTGAATTTTGGTATGATAGTATCATCAGCTCTGATGATATGGAAAGGTCTAATGGTAGTCACTGGAAGTGAGAGTCCTATAGTGGTAGTTCTCAGGTATATATTATCATAAATGCATGAGCTGTCTACTTATTCTATTATCAGTCAGGGGAATTACTTAAATGAGTGATTTTCTAAATGACTGGTTAAAGTAACATTATTTCCATAAAAGTTGAAAGTAAGAGTTGTCTTTCTTTAATAATCACCTATTTAAGTAGTACAAATTAATCACTAGAAGAAGTGATTTAATCTTATTGTAGCTTTAAATATAGAATACAAATGATCCAGGGACTAATTATTTTTCTAAACTTATTAGAACCAACATCTGTGTTGTCTAAGATGACCAGGTCATTTCAGGTGATGACCTTGTACTGAATCTAGGATAATGACATTAAAATCACTTGTTTAAGTATCATACCTCAATTTCCTTCCCAAAAATCACTTATTTAAGTATCATTATTTTAATAACCCCCACTAATTTCAACACCCCCGAACAGTGAAATTTGTATCGTGAACAGTAGAATTTTATTACATAATCTGAAAGATGAAACCTTGAACTTTACAGGAAAAATACTCCCACTGCTGGGAAAAATCTGTTAAGAAAGTATCAGTTCATTATGTAAAGCCATTATTATAGCATTTTTTTCAAATAAAATAGAATTTTCAGCTACATGTAAATGAAAGCATCTAAGGCATAAACCTTGCTACTTAAAAGAAGCAAAAAGTTCATTTTTTTCAATTTTACTAATTAAAAGATAATATTATTTAAACCTATATGTTTAAAATTTTGAAAAAACTACAAAATCCCAATTTGTGACAAAACTTTGAATTTGCTACTCAATAAGTGATTTAAAAATCACTTATTTCAGTAAGTCCCCTGACTGATTATCATGATCAATGATCTATTTCTTATACTGTATTTTTTTTCTGTGTCATTTTGGTCTTTTGTGGATACATGTGTAGTTGTCTCATTGGCAAACATACCACATCTTCTTTTTTATATTTTCCTATCCTCAGATAGTATTCTCCTGTCTGGTTTGTTGATCTACCTGTACAAGCTCAGGTACAAGTGATTAGCGATCTTTAATCCGGATATCCCTCAGGCGTTAGAACTGTATTGGATTATAACGTAAAAAGCCTATAAAGGGTTATGCAATTACATACATTTGATTATAATTGATAAAAAAAATGACGTCAGGCTACAAAAAACGATGAAGTTTTGAACGATGACTGAAGACAATTTAACGATGGCGCAAGACAATTTAACGATGGCGCTAGTCATTTGACGATGGTGCAAGACATTTGAACGATGGCGGGGCACCATCGTTAAAAAGGCCATGGAGATCCCTGGGTACATGTAGCTTCCCTTACAAAGATCTTACAGCATTTGTACAGTGATCTACTTAAGTTGTAATGATACACACTTTCAAAAGATTGTACCCTAGCTGAAATAAACAAATACACAGCACTGCTCATAGTTAACATGGTTAAACTCAGTTTAAAAGTCCAATTAGAATGTATGTAAATTTTAGATTCAATTAAAAATCTAGGATAAGTCCCAAAATTGAGTACAGTATTATGTTTTCATAACTCTATTTAAATTTTAGTGGAAGTATGGAACCTGCATTTCACAGAGGAGATCTGTTATTCTTGACCAACCACAGAGAGGAACCAATCCGTGTTGGAGAGATTGTTGTGTTTAAAGTAGAAGGCAGAGATATTCCAATTGTACACAGAGTGCTTAAAGTTCATGAAAAGTAAATTAAAGAAACATATATAAAAACAGAAAAATAACATCATACAAACTGTGTCTGATAGAAACTAAACTTATCTAAATGCATGTGTACATTTACATGTGTAAGAATTTGATTGAGTTTGGAACATTGAAATTAAATCTCAATAGAAGACAAAATTTGGTCTGATTTGAAGGGTTCTTATATCAACTAAATTTTCAAACTGTAACAGACTTTTCATAGAGATTTTTTCCAACCTGGAATAGGTAAACAGATGTATTTATATTCATTTGCATAAGGTTGATTTCCGTCTGACACAGCTCATACATGTATGTAAAAGTTACAGATGCTATTTGCCGTTGTTCAATTGGAATTTATTTTTTCTGCATCTGGACACAATTCCCCCCCTCTGTACTAAACAATGTACATGTATAGTTGAGTTACACTTTTTTGAAAGATATTAAGCAAGGGTTTTGAATTGGCTAGATCACTGATCAGCCAACACAGGAAGAAAATGAAGAATAAAATTTCATGTAAATGTCTTTATTTATGATTTTTTATCCAACAATGTGAGGTTATCATCATTTTGGGGTAGGAGCAATGAAATTACCCATAGCCCTTTAGGTTGAAACTCTCTGATTGTTGTTATGTGACATGAGATGATTTATTTTGTAGAGAAGATGGAACAGTGAGATTTTTAACAAAGGGAGATAATAATTCAGTAGATGACCGAGGATTATATGCTCCAGGACAGTTATGGTTAGAGAAAAAAGATGTCGTAGGAAGAGCTAGAGGGTAAGAAAATGAACTTTGATACATGGAAACAGGATGATTCATTTATTTTTCATGAATGCCAATTTTCAAAGTTTGAACGAACATTTTTATATTCAGCATGCTCAGGGAAAATTGATTTTGTTGATTTGCCAAAGTATCCTATCCAGCGTATAGGAAATTATTTTTTGTTGAACATTTACATTTCTGGTTTGTCTCTTCAATTGAAATAATATAAAAAAAAAATTGTATCCAAAGAATAATGAATCCACAGCATGTAAAAGGAACTTGATTTGTGTGAAAAATTATGAGAAGATTTTTGTTTAAATTTAGTGTTATATAACTGGTATCAAATTATGAGAATTACAAACAATATAAGATATAATTATAATCTTTGCAACCTGAAATGTGCTAATACATGAATTTTTCTGTCTCAAATTTGTGCATAATTTTATACCAGTTTAAAGAAATAAGGGAGGTAATTGGAAAAGGTTTTTCAAAGGTAAAAAAATCCACAGAGAAATCAAAATTAAGTGAAGTTTCACTATATTTAGAATACTACATCAAACCAATTACATACCACTGTTTTTGGAATATTCATGTTGTGATTATAAGCATGATAAGAGAAGATAGGGATATGTTCAGATTATGAGATCAGAATGTATGACGGTGGTCAGACATGGGGTAAATGAAATATGTAATTGCCCGTATTTAATTACAATTTTTCAAGTGATTGAATGCAATGTGTAATTGAGCATTTTTTCAATAACAAGTAATTGAAAGTAATGAATTACACAGCCAAAATTAGCCGTAATTGACCAATTAATTTTTAATTACAACTCAATTATATTTGAAATTTTGGATCAGCAAGTCTTTGGTCTATAAAATGAATAAAACAAATCTGAATCTCATTATGAAGGAAGGGTTTTACACAAAATGATTTTTTTTCTGTGGTTATTAGGAGTGGAACAATTTAAATTATTTTACCATATGAAAATGAGAGTTATGGGAGATTAGGGAATACAAAAAAGTATGCTTTTGATGCATTTATCTTGGAATAGCCCTGACTGATATAATGCCAGAACATATTTGATATTGTCTACTAAGGGGGAGATAACTGTAATATATTTATTATGCATATTTTAAATAACTGAACAGTGTTCATGATGTTCTTTTTTGATTTCAGATTTGTACCTTATGTTGGAATAGTGACTATTTTAATGAATGATTATCCTAAATTTAAGGTAAGAAAAAGAATATTTTTGAAGGACTAGGGATTGACTGAAAGGATGATGTTCATTAGTTTTTGAAGTCAAACAAATTAAATTTGGTTTTTATTGTATTTTTATTATTATTTTTAGTGTTAAAATAAAAAATTAAATCACTAATTATCAAACCTCTGATAAACTAATATATACAATAATGTTATACTAAACAATGAGTGATAAGCCACAGAACCAGTGAAACAATCGTAATTCTCCACTAGATACTAGAAACAAATAAACTCATCAACGACACCAGGACCAAAATTTTATATATACGCCAGACGCGCGTTTTGACTACAAAAGACCCATCAGTGACGCTCGAATCAAAAATGTTTAAAGGGTCAAATAAAGTACGAAGTTGAAGAGCATTGGAGACCAAAAATTCCTAAATGTTTTGCCAAATACAGCTAAGGTAATCTATTCCTGAGGTAGAAAAGCCTTAGTATTAGAAATAGAACTAGACAATAGAGTGTTTAATCTGTTCGTACAATCTCATGGCATTATTTTGTTCCATTCGGTTGTATCAAACACATAATATATAAACAAACCAATAGTGTTTTAATTTTCATCCTAGTTGCACTTAAACTGTAACATGCTTAATCTCTTGCAAAAATGATGTAAAAAACATTGAAAAAATAAATAAATAATAAAGTGAACCCGATAACTATCTATTTAAGTTCACATGACTTAGATTGAAGCAATAAAAGGCAATCAACCAGTAACTGGGAGAAAAAAAAACCAAAGGTGCTGTTTAAAAGGCCCTAAATTGGCCTGAAATAATTAAAAAAAATTTAAAAAATTAGTAAAAACAAATATTTATAACAGACTTTGCCTGTTTATTGAGTTTTCCTCTTAATTATTTTTCCAGTAAGCCATATTAGCCTGTCTTTCACCGTTGATATTGAGTTTCTCTGTTTTATTTTACAGTATGCCATATTAGCCTGTCTTGGACTGTTTGTGTTAAGATTCTATGTTTTATTTTACAGTATGCCATATTAGCCTGTCTTGGGCTGTTTGTGTTAAGATTCTATGCTTTATTTTACAGTATGCCATATTAGCCTGTCTTGGACTGTTTGTGTTAAGATTCTATGCTTTATTTTACAGTATGCCATATTAGCCTGTCTTGGGCTGTTTGTGTTAAGATTCTATGCTTTATTCTACATTATCACATATTTGTTATGAATACATTAGGTTTTGCATATGCAATAACCTCAAAATTGCCCGGGGCAAAAAAGACATATCCATATTGTGCCCTGTTCCTAATGATGTGACGTCATTTCATCCTTAACAACACGTTTGTGATAATTTGCTTAAGATTTTACCTTTTATGTATCATAAAATTGATATAATTTACGTTTTTTTTCTCTTTTCTGCAGAACTTAAATATGTGATAAAAAGATTATAACATGTCTTTTCCATATTAGCCCGGGTATCATCCCTCGACCCATATCGGCCCTCGGCTAAAGCCTCGAGGCAGATATGGGAGTCTCGGGATGATACCAGGGCCAATATGGAAAAGGGCATGTTATAATCTATACGTATGCCATATTAGCCTGTCTTTCACCGTTGATATTGAGTTTCTCTGTTTTATTTTACAGTATGCCATATTAGCCTGTCTTGGACTGTTTGTGTTAAGATTCTATGCTTTATTTTACAGTATGCCATATTAGCCTGTCTTGGACTGTTTGTGTTAAGATTCTGTGTTTTATTTTACAGTATGCCATATTAGCCTGTCTTGGACTGTTTGTGTTAAGGTTCTATGTTTTATTTTACAGTATGCCATATTAGCCTGTCTTGGACTGTTTGTGTTAAGATTCTATGCTTTATTTTACAGTATGCCATATTAGCCTGTCTTTCACCGTTGATATTGAGTTTCTCTGTTTTATTTTACAGTATGCCATATTAGCCTGTCTTGGACTGTTTGTGTTAAGATTCTATGCTTTATTTTACAGTATGCCATATTAGACTGACTTGGACTGTTGATATTGAGTTTCTCTGTTTTATTTTACAGTATGCCATATTAGCCTGTCTTGGACTGTTTGTGTTAAGATTCTATGCTTTATTTTACAGTATGCCATATTAGGCTGACTTGGACTGTTGATATTGAGTTTCTCTGTTTTATTTTACAGTATGCCATATTAGCCTGTCTTGGACTGTTTGTGTTAAGATTCTATGTTTTATTTTACAGTATGCCATATTAGCCTGTCTTGGACTGTTTGTGTTAAGATTCTATGTTTTATTTTACAGTATGCCATATTAGCCTATCTTTCACCGTTGATATTGAGTTTCTCTGTTTTATTTTACAGTATGCCATATTAGCCTGTCTTGAACTGTTTGTGTTAAGATTCTATGCTTTATTTTACAGTATGCCATATTAGCCTGTCTTGGACTGTTTGTGTTAAGATTCTATGTTTTATTTTACAGTATGCCATATTAGCCTGTCTTTCACCGTTGATATTGAGTTTCTCTGTTTTATTTTACAGTATGCCATATTAGCCTGTCTTGGACTGTTTGTGTTAAGATTCTATGCTTTATTTTACATTCTTATATGACGTCCTTAATACGCTTTGTAAACAAAGCTATGTTTTAATGAGCACAAAATATGTTTGACACATGCGCACAAATTTACTGTTTATATTAAAGTTATTTCCATTGTTATCCTATAAAATATATACATTCAAATAGCTTACATACATTTTTGTTATATGTTATATCGAACAACATATAGTTACCCTCCTGGTATTTTTTAAATTAAAATATGAAATGTAATGTACAGACTCCTCGGGGAGGAAATGGGAACAACTAAACATTTTTACGGTATTTTCGTACGCCTTGGCCTATAAAAATACTGTATTTGTCCTATTAGAATCGAAATAGTTCCTTCATGTCATGCTCTATGCTCATTTTAACATGGGTAGGCATTATATTTGACCACATTTTACACCTCGCTAACGCTCAGTGTAAAATCTAACGCTCAGTGTAAAATCTCGACAAATATAATGCCTACCCAACATGAAGGAATTATTTCTTAAGTATGCCATATCAGCCTGTCTTGGACTGTTCGTGTTAAGATTCTGTGTTTTATTTTACAGTATGCCATGTTAGCCTGTCTTGGACTGTTTGTGTTAAGATTCTTTGTTTTATTTTACAGCATGCCATATACTCAAGACTTTTACTGTTTAATTCTATCTTTCTCTATTTTATTTTACAGTATGCCATATTAGCCTGTCTTGGACTGTTTGTGTTACTTCATAGAGAATAGATCTGTTGGTGGATAAATGGGCATTGGATGAAAGATCATCAGACATAAATAAATCATGTCAGCAAATTTAGTGCTTATAAAAACAATTTGGTGTCAAACAATATCATTTTCAGTTTCGAGCAGTCATGTTAAATTTATGAGAACCATAATAATACATTTTTTGTAAAACACATATTTACTAGTTTGACAAAACCAAAACAATCGATTTTTATGATAACAATTTTATATAAAATGTGTATTTGCATTGGTTTTTGTGGACTGTATTCAGATGTTGTAAAAAGACTTGCACCTGGGTCAGTCGTCTCTTTGTCACATTCCCTGTTTTCATTCTCAATTTTATTGCAGTATAAGAGACCAATTTAGCTTACTCTTTTTAAAGGACACCAAAAGTATTTACACCTGTATAATACATGTGAATTACAAGTTAAGTAAACATTGACAAATATATTTTGCTCAATATAATAAGTATTCTAATGCAACAATGTTTGTAACGTTCATTTTGATTGGATAACGTCACTTTCTTACATAGCATCAATTGACAATTGATGCTATGGGACGTACGCGCAAGCGCAGACGGCATATAACAGATTTTAAATACATGTTTTAACGTTGTTTTCTGTCAGTTTCATTAGAATGGAGATAACAATATTGTATTTTAAGCTCCGACGGCATCAATTTGGGATTTGATGGTCGCAAATACCCGTTTACTGTCTCTGCTAACGCGTCGCCAGTAAACTTAATTTGCGACCATCAAATCCCCAATTGATGCCGTCGGAGCTTAAAATACAATACAGTTATCTCCTAAAGGTGAAGCTAAAGGTCATTTAGATCAGTTTTTTGATTGAAACTAATATTCAACGTTCATCATTAGTAGTTTTCATTTTACATACTCTGACAATGACAACTTTGGTGCTTTCTAGTCATTTTATAAGATACTGTGTTACATTTGTACTAAAACTTCTGTTGTGTGAATGTTGTTGCTGCAAAACTATAAATTTGATTGATGACATTACAAACAAAAAGCTGAAATTTATTATCATTGAATTTTGTAAGTTTTACACTGTATGAATGCAAACGAAGTAGAAAATTTAAATGGAGAGCCTTGGTGTACATTTTCTTGTTTTGAAATTATACCCCTGTGGGTATGAATTTTTATCATTATTCATCTACTAATACAGAGTTGTAACTCATAACACATTAACAATATCAAAATGTTTGTTTTAGTTAACATTTAACCTTCATCACATAGTTTCAGTCTATTTCAGTAAATTATCAAATTAAAGAGTGCAAATACCCCACTGTTAAATATATTATCTTTTAAAGAATTGTCTTACAGATGAAATTCATGTTACTGATATTTTCTGTATGAATTCAATTTTGTGTAAGATATTATTTTAAATTTTAAATTATGATAGTTATTACCCTATATAGTATGTTAAGATAACCATAAAAAATACCAGTGTTTTTTTTATTTAGCTTGTTAACATGGTAAATATTCTTATCTTTCTATGACATTCCTGACTGGAAATATTTTTTTTTCATGTGTGTTTAGGTTTCTGATAACAAAGTTGTTTTTGATTTTTATCATTGTTCTTCTTCAAAATTTATCTTTCATGGGTCTTATGTTTAAAACCTTTTAGATGTTTCAATTATATATTAGTATTAAAGAGTATTGATAACCCATGTTTGCTTCTTTACTTATTAGAAATCTTGAAACTACAACAAAATTAAATATTTAATCTTTTTGCTGTAATAAGTGATTTGTCTTGTAGCTTTATGTCATGATGCAATTTTTCGTCTGTAAAGATCCTTAGTAATGAAATGAAAATATTACTCTAAGTGTTCTATTCAGGATTTGATAAGGGTAGGGTTCTAGTCATAAAAAAGACAAATTTACGCATACATGTTATTGAAAAAAGGGCAATTATTTAAGCCTCAAATTAATTAGCAAATAACTCAGGCACTTTGGTACAATCAAGTTTCTGTTAAAATAGTGTTATAAAATTAAATACTTTTGACAGGGGCGTCAATAGAAAAGGGTTTGCTCTGCGCCCTGTTCAAACTTTGTAGCTAGAACATTTTATGTCTCAAAATACAGAATTCTAATGTTCATTCATTACAGAATCATTTAGAAATACTCAACTTGAGTCGAAACCACAGGCTTTTGATGAGGTTAATCATTTTCTTGGCCATTTTTTTTTTAAGTATGCAAAACCTGTTCGTTTTGACTATTTTAAATTTATTGTACTTCTTTATATTACATCTTGTAAGAATGTAGTAATATATATTTGTTATATTTTGTCAAAGAAAATTTGGTTACTGGAAATAAATGATGAAAAAACTTGTAAACTATGTTCTGTTTTTCAATTCTTACTGTGGTGTTTACAGTGTGACTGTCATACAATTCACTATGCCTGTACAAAATCAGGAATTTAACAATTGTATTCCATTTGTTTGATTTGTTTGTGCATTTGATTTTGACATTTGATAAGGGACTCTCTCTTTTGAATTTTCCTTGGAGTTAGTTATTTTTATGCCCCACCTACGATAGTAGAGGGGCATTATCTTTTTTGATCTGTGCCTCGGTTTGTCTGTGCGTCCGTTCGCTTCAGGTTAAAGTTTTTGGTCAAGGTAGTTTTGGTCTGTGCCTCCGTTCGTTCGTCCGTCCCTCCGTGCGTCCGTTCGCTTCATGTTAAGTTTTTGGTCAAGGTAGTTTTTGAAGAAGTTGAAGTCCAATCAACTTGAAACTTAGTATACATGTTCCCCATGATATGATCTTTCTAATTTTAATGCCAAATTATAGTTTTGACCCCAATTTCATGGTCCATTAAACATAGAAAATGATAGTGCAAAGTTCAGCTTAAAGTTTTTTGTCAAGGTAGTTTTTGTTGAAGTTCAAGTTACATCAACTTGAAACTTAGTACACATGTTCCCTATGATATGATCTTTCTAATTTTAATTCCAAATTAAAGTTTTGACCCCAATTTCATGGTCCAATGAACATAGAAAATGATAGTATTAGTGGGGCATCCGTGTACTATGGACACATTCTTGTTTTTTTTTCACCTTCTACACACCTTGAGTTTGACACAAGGTTGGGTTAGAACTAAACTGTATGGCACAAGAAAAAGTACACTTCTATCACTCACTTTAATAAGAGTAGAAAGTTACTTACCATGTTTAACATACATGTAACTGTGCCATGTGAAGAGCAGGATTCTTTTCTCCCTACAAGTGGAACCAAGAGGTTTTTTTCTTTCGTTTGTGTAATTGTTTTTGTCATGGTTTTGTTGCTTTCTCCTTGAGTTATGAATTCTCATTGTCATTTTATTATCATCTGCCTCATTATAAATAAGTTAATTTGCTTTATGGAATGAAATGTTACCTAATTTGAACATGATATTTGGTTTGCATTTGTTAAAGTAATATCACATCACTTTTCCATGGAAATTTATTTGGACACTCCCAATAATTCATTGCAAAATTTCCAATACAAAAAGAAGTGGAAGATACAAAGGGAAATATCAACTCTGAATTTATGTAGGGACTGAAAAACTCATGGCAAAAATCGAATAAGACAAAAATAGTCAAGTATTTTATCATCTGATCTTAAGAGATGGATGCATGCTTGACATGAAGTGGTAAATAAAATATAGATGCAGGAGGAGAACATGTTGATGTGATATTAACATGAAACCTGCTTTGTACTTGACAGACAGGGGCCAGCTGAAGGACGCCTCCGGGTGCGGGAATTTGGCGCTACATTGAAGACCTGTTGGTGACCTTCTGCTGTTGTTTTTTCTATGGTCGGGTTGTTGTCTCTTTGGCACATTCCCCATTTCCATTGTCAATTTTATTACTGACCGTTGTTTATGATGTTACATGTAGGTAACATGATAACAGTCTGCAGTCTTTCGAAAATACATTGAAACTTAATTCTGACTCCGGGCAGACCATTCTTTGCTTTCACTCGTAAATGTTGCCTGCTTTACAGAGAATCAGCAAAAACCAATTTGAAAGTTAGTTAAAACGCTGTGATATCTAACTACGATTTACTGCACTTGGATACCTACGATGCTGTTTCAATCTAAAATGAAGAAATTAGTTTCTATGCTAGTCATTTTTGAGGTCACAATTATTTAGAATCTGGCTATCAAAACCAAACCTTCAGAACTGTAAACTGTCAAAAGGCAGATTTTTAGGATAGGCTTATGATAATTTTATGATAATTATGCTAATAATTACATCATTTAGATTACACCAATACAAATGTACTGACTACCTGGCGGATGCTACCAAAGCAGATGAAGCCTACCTTCAGGCAATTGCCCAATTGGTGACATTGGGCTGTAATCTTTTTTTTGGTCGGGTAGCTGCCTCTTTGACACATTTCCTGTTTCCGATCTCTATTCTATTTATTAATAATTTTGTGACTGAGCCCAAGCATTGCCATACTTTGAGGTATGATTTTTTTTACTTCATTTATATTTCAAAAACAATATATGATACAATTTTCTTGCACTCTACATGTGCTCAGATACAATTGGGACCAACGGTTTGGAAGGTCTGAAGGTCTTAGTTCGATTTGTTTGAGGAATTTTCAATCTGGACTCTATATACAATTGACTAATTGAAACAAAGTATCAAGTTATCAATAAAAATGTTTGGCACATTTATTTTAAAGCTTCCATCCACTAAAACTACATCTGGCAGCTGTGTCGCTTCGCAATCGCTGACATCCTCTTGCTCTGACAGCAACTGCATCCCCTGTCGATACTTGTTTAACTACAGTCGTGGAAATTGCGTTGTTCTCGTTTTGTAAAGAATCGGGATAAGAAAGTCCAATAACTATACCGTTGACAGCAAGTTCAGTTTGACAAAGGGTACCCAGTACATCGATTGTCCAAGTGAAAACGTAGAAACCTGACGAAGGGACAATAAATGTGCCCGTAAATTTATTATAACCATTGCCTTCATTAGTTACTTCGGTGTCGAATTGTATAGTTTGGTGTACTCCTAGGGAATACATATCACTGGAAGCATACACATGAAATGCAATGACAGAATCTGCTGCTCGTTTTGCTGAAAGAATTCAAATAAATAAATGATCATAAATAAGAAATGAAAAAAAATTATACATACTTATTTTAGATTTGTGACATTTTTTATCGTGGAATATGACACTAATAACAACTTATATCTCTATTATCCGAAAGCCGGTCGGGCCTGAGAAATAATGTGTCCAACCATTTTGTTCCTGATCGCAATACGTTTTCGTCTATAACGTTTATCATCATTTTCTAAATTTTACTTACTTTTGCACACGTTTTTAACTGACTTTTTTATTTTGTCATTTCTCTTTTGAACCCAGCGCTGCTGATGAGTCTTTTTTTATTAGACGAAACAATTAAGCCTTTGCGCGTATTACATTATAAGTCTGGTACTCGAAGAGCGTTTATTCTCCATGTAAGGTTTAAATTAAAAAAAAGACTAAAAATTAACTTGAGAAAAGTTAGACACATTGATGCCTTCAAAACATATGTTATAGTAAACCTCCATTCATGGAACACCATCACTGGCTAACCAATTTCATTTTACAATGTTGTTTTTATGCGTCCATTTACGTCACTTCTTCATTTTCCATCGAATATATTCGATTAACTTATAGTAATGTACCACCAATTTTCCCAGCAACCATTGACATAACATTCGCATGATTTTTAGGCAGTTAAGTTGCCTTATGCGAGCACCCTAGATTTGAGTTCTACCCAATAAATGCTGATTTACGTGCCATTGTTATTATCTAGCAAGATATTATGTTATTTATAACTAATTGGACAGTTAAACCTTAAATGATCGTCGAATCACCCAAACGTTTTGAAGTTGCACATAGGAAGTAGAGCACATTAGGAATCCTTATGTAGTGTATTATCCCCTGAGCTTTTGAGTCTGAGATGTCAAAGAACAAATGTATGAAATATTTAATCGCTGAAAATCTGTAAAGACAAGTAGTTTAGATTTCCGAAATGACGAAAGTCATAGGAATGTTGTTTGTCATCAATACGTAGTCAACTACGCAGCAGTCTATTAAAATAAGTTCAACTGTTCATGCTGTTGGCGTCAACTTTAGATTAGAAGACGAAATTATCGTATATTTTCAATTTGGAGGATGGGGTTCAAATTAGCGGTGGTCCAAGGTCTGCGACCTTCCACTTTTGCAGTAGGACTTTCGACTTGGTAACTAGCTACGCCCGACATGCCCGACGGAGAATTAGAAAAAAAAACACTTTGCAAACATTTTTACCAAAGTCTCCAAACGATCTCAAAACTTATTTTCATCATTATTATTCATGACAGCGATGTTCATTTTGTTCAACAGATAGCTTTACACAGAAATTGCCAACAAATAATGTGTAAATTCGAGTAAAATCGTATCTGACAAAAACACCATTGAAAACAAAATGGATGCCGTGAGAATCAATTACAATATCGGATTCGATTCCGGAAGCGGATAAGGATAATTCCGGGTTTTGGCGATCAACTAAAAAAACTGGTGACAAAATACATCTATGCAAGGTAAATAAATATAAACACTAGAATTGGAAACCAAAAGATATATGTAAAAGAAAGACAAAGCAGAAAATATTTGGTACAGAACTCAAAATTACTTTTTGACAAATTTTAATGTCAAAATCCAATACAATGTGGCAGCTTGGAACAGTATAACTAAAATATATATATGTTCCTGGTGACAGTATAAATGTTGGTAATTCATGCTAGGCTTTTAAATGGTAAACATTTTACTGCAATTTCAATGGGTATTTTTTTTTCTCGATTTTGATGGGTCAGTTAAAATAGCTGGAAGTTTCTTACTTTATTTCACAAATAGTGCAACTAGATTATATGATACCTGAATGTAAGCAAATCATATGATATATATGTGAAGTCCATTTGGCCACGCTACCCCCTCCTGTTTGATAACTTTGAAACGGATGAGATTCCCACCCTGAACCATATACATTCATGTATGGGTCTATATTACTAATCAAATAAAATATAGGGAAAGTCCCTAGGGTCACCCCACCCCTTCTGTTCTAGAACTTGGAATCAGTCGAGATCCCTACCCCTAAACCAGATTTATTCATGTATGGGACAATATAACTAATCAAATGAAATACAGGGGGAGTCCCTGGGGTCACCCCACCCCTTCCTGTTTGAGAATTTGAAAAGTATCGAGATCCCTACCCTTAAACCATATATATTCATGTATGGTACAATATAACAAATCAAATGAATTATAGGGGGAGTCCCTGGGGTCACTGTACACCCTCCTGTTTGAGAATTTGGAAACAGTCGAGATCCTCACCCCTTTACTATATATACTCATGTATGGAACTATATAACAAATCAAATGAAATATAGGGGGAGTCCCTGCGGTCACCCCACCCCTCCTGTTTGAGAACTTGAAATCAGTTGAGATCCCAACCTCTGAATTAAATGAAATATAGGGGGAGTCCCTACGGTCATCCCACCCTCCTGTTTGAGAACTTGGAAACAATCGAGATCCCCTCCTTTAAATTAAAACTTATATATTCATGTATGGGACAACAGAAATAATCAAATGAAATATAGAGAGAGTCCTTAGAGTCACCCAATCCCCTCCTGTTTGATAACTTGGAAACAGATGAGATCCACCCCTCAACCATATATATTCATGTATTAGACAATACAACAAATAAAATGAAATATAGGGGAAGTCACTGGGGTCACCCTACCCCCTACTGTTTGAAAACTTGATAGCGGTTGAGATCCCCACCCCTAAACCATATATATTTATGTATGGGACAATATAAAAAATCAAATGAAATATAGGGATAGTCCCTAGGGTAACCCACCCCCTCTTGCATGTGTGTGTTTTGAGAACTTGTAAAAGATTGAGATACCAACTCCTAAACCATATTCATTCCTGTTTGTCATTTCAAAAAGATTGAATGACATAGGCGTCACATATGCATATCACTTTACTAGACCTAACCAATGTGTACTAGACTATGCCCAATGTCATGCGACCTTGGGAATGAATAATTATGCTGGATTTGTTAGGGAGACACCGTCACAGCATTATGTTACAATTATTTCTTGTCTATTATAAAACTTATTGATGGAAACAAATGAATAGGTTTAAAGAATTTACTTAATTATATTTTGAATTATTTCTGGTCCTATAAAAAGTTTCCTTTTAATATGGTTCATTTTAAAGAAAACATATCCTTCAAGCCCAATAATGTTTGACCAGCTGTTTTATAATTACTTGTCATTCTATTTTAAGCTTAGACATCATGGACTTGGGGTGAAGGTGGGGGTTATTTACATTTACTATGGGCAGGTCAGTCAGACCTCACCTTTGATCCTTGTAGTAGTAAACATTTGTCTGATTTGTGTCTCATAACTTTTGTACTGTAGAACACAAACTCTGTTTTCTTTCCAGGGAAGCAAGTTCATTCCTACTTTTACGAGCTCGTACTAAAGTTAACTTAAACTACCAACAGTCAGCTTATACCAACGTTAACTATCAACTACAAGAACTGCAATCATTGCGAACTTGTACCACTGCAGACTCCTGACCATGAAAAAAAATTATTTGATATATGCGTTGCGTTTGAAAACCTTGATAAAATATGAATTATTTGCCTTAATGATTAATGCATTAAATGAACATAAATGTAAAATATATGAAGTTTAATGTTCTTCTAAATTAAAAAAAAAAAACAAATTGAAGCAACATTGCCACATTTTTCATAATTATGTTTGCCTTGGTTTTTGGTTAACTGCCTATACAGCGTTTACATTGCTTTGATTTTATATATGGTGGATCAGCTTGTGTACTCCGAATTGTTTCTATTCTACTTGTGTTCAGTCCCAAATATCATTAACCTACTACTTGTGCTTCCCCATAAACTGACCTAATCACAAACTAATACATGTAAATAAGCAAAAAGTTTTGAAGTCAATAGACCATGACTGAGGGGTCAGGGCCAAATAATTTCCTTGGAAATGAGATGTGCCAATGCTTATACAACTGCATACCAAATATGATTGACCTACCACTTGTGGTTCACCATAAACTAGACCTAATCACAAACTAATACATTGTTGACGCCGCCGCCGGAAACAGCATACCTATGTCTCGCTTTATGTTTCCGTCAAGGCGAGACAAAAGAATCAAAATCACAAACATACTGACCTCCGATGAAATTCAAAACGGAAAGTCCCTAATCAAAAGGCAAAATCAAAAGCCAAAACACAGCAAACGAATGGATAACAACTGTCATATTTCTGACTAGGTAGAAACATTTTAATATATAGAAAACGATGTGTGAACAAAACAAAAAGATATAAGAGGTAAACCTATCAAAAATAGGGGAAAGTAAGAGGTGAAAATGAGGATGAAGGTTTACAGAATAGAGGATAATTGGCAAAAAATATGAAAAATACAGAAAAAAGACCCAAAGAGTAAGGTATACAATTATAATGATGAGGTCTAAAAATTAACAAATAATGGGCAAACAGTAAAATGAATAGCGTGAAATGGCATAAAAAATTATAGAATGTAGAAATGGAGGACCTCCATCCTGACCACCAGAGGTGTGTCACAAGTATAATTTGAAACGTTTACACTTCCAGAGTTCAGCCTTTGTATATAACGGGTTAAAAATGCCTGCATCAAGTCAGAAATATGACAGTTGTAATCCATTCATTTGAAGTGTTTCACCCTTTTACTTTTGCCATTTACTTAAATTCTCTTCCGTTTTGAATTTTCCACTGAGTTTTAAACGTCATTTTACTTTTTACAATATCTAGTTATCTAATATGTACTTGTTGTCTTCTGTTGACCGTTGGTTATTGTGGTAACGGTTGTACGTTAGGTCACGGTCTGTTGATTGATGATTTGTGGTTGTACCTATCGTCTTGTTTTGTCATAAAAGAAAAAAAATATGTGAAGTTGTACAGTTTATACAAAGTAAAAGTAATGTTTTATGTTAGCATATCAACCACTATGTTATACAATTATTGCCTTTGTATGAGGTCGATACAATGATATATTGACCTGAAAGAAGTATATTGACCGAGAAGTCGATATACTTCTTTGGGTCGATATATTCTGTATTAACCTCATAAATAAGCTATAATTGTTTTATTATAAATTTCTGACCATATTTGTATCAAAATCGTCATTGCTCTATTGCTCTTCAACTTTGTATTGTTTGGCTTTATAACTATGTTAATATGAGCGTCACTGATGAGTCTTATTTAGACGAAACGCGCGTCTGGCGTACTAAATTATCATCCGGGTACTTTTAATAACTATTGCCTTTGTTGGAATTTTATAGATAACATATTGTCTATAGATATTTACAACATACTAGTTGTTATTTCATTCACTTTTTTTTTCTTTTTTTCTTTTTTTTTTTTTTACATCTTATGTATTTGAAGATTTGTTTACTTCAAATACTCAATCATAGATATTTGTTTATAAAACTTTTAACAATATCATGAAAGTCATAACATGACTTCGAAAACATAGTTTAACATGTGATTATCCCTGAACGAATCAAATTAGTTAAAATATACGAATTAATAATATTTATTAATACAATTTAGGAAATCTATTATATTGAAATTTAGGGGTACTTACCGTGCATTCTTCGTTCATTCTCATTTGCAGTGGTATAGTTTTCAAAACTTTTCTTAAACACAATGAGTTCATCTAGAGCGTTTTTATGTTCTGTTAGTTCGTCTACAAACTTGGTCACAATCCTCCTCAGAATTTGATTTTCATTGCGTAATACCTGAATCTCTTTGCTACATAGTTCAGTAACCACAGCTGAAACAAGAGACAGTATAATTAAGTAAAACATGTTTTTGCTAATTTACGTGGCAAGTCTTTAAATAAATGTTTTCGTTAACGTATGCAGCCCGACATTTCGTTCTAGTCTTTAACTGCGCTTATCATAGATTACAATTTGTATTATTATTCTAATTTGATATAAAGGTAACATCGGTGCAAAATAGTATATTTCTTTCTTGACCAATGTCACAATTGACTTTTATCCATTATGAATTTTATCCTTTCTGCTAATAAATCGATAGAAACTGAAAGAATAATCAATTACAGCTTGGCATTAAGAAATCTGACGTTCTTAATTTTAGGTGTCAGAAAATGATATAGAAATATAAGGAGGAATAATAAAAAAAAGTACAACAGTGATTATGTTTTTAGGATAATCGAGAATGTGACCTACCGAATTATACTATTTACCGGATTTGTAATCACATAAGCAACACGACGGGTGCCACATGTGGAGCAGGATCTGCTTACCCTTCCGGAGCACCTGAGATCACCCCTAGTTTTTGGTGGGGTTCGTGTTGTTTATTCTTTAGTTTTCTATGTTGTGTCATGTGTACTATTATTTTTCTGTTTGTCTTTTTAATTTTTAGCCATGGCGTTGTCAGTTTGTGTTAGATTTATGAGTTTGACTGTCCCTTTGGTAACTTTCGTCCCTCTTTTATCGGATATGCATTTACTCCTTTGGTCTCTTGTGGAGAGTTAGTTGTCTCATTGTCAATTATACCACATCTTTATTTGTTTTCTAGATATAAAGCACTTGTTTGAATAGTAAAAGATCTGATTAAAATGCTACAAAACATTAATTTAAGACGAAGACAACTTGTTGTTAAGGCAACTATGTTATCAGTTGAGCCTGTCACAAATGTTTTTTTTTATTAGATTGTTATCAGAAATAGTGAAATCACCAAAATACCAAACTCCAAGGAAAATTTAAAACAAAAAGTTTAATAAATGGCAACATCAAAGCTTAAATTAAACATCAAAACAATGGAAAACAACTGTCTTATTCATGACGTGGTACATGTATTCACATGACGTTTTAAGGAGACCATGTTATCAAATGAGAACGACAGGAATGAACTTAGTTATACGCAATGCTTACGTGTAACACACTATGTTTTAAAATTACTTTTTTCATGACAGTTTTTTTTATCACGTCTATGTAAAACCTATAATAAATACCTTCAAGTTAATCAATAATGTCATAAAAACTCATCTAAGACAACAGGCATATAATTTGTACACCAGGCGAGAGTTTTGTCTATTTAAGAGTAATGAATGACGCTCAAAATAAAAAGGTTTAAACGGACAAATCAAGTACGTAAATAAACTCATCATGGATACCAGGATTAAGTTTTGTATTTACGCTAGACGCGTGTTACGTCTACAAGGACTCAACAGTTACGCTTGAATTCAAAAAAGTTTAAAAGGTCAAATAAATTACAAAGTTAGTTGTAAAGCAATGAGGATAAATTTCTAAAAGTTTTGCCAAATACAACTAAGAAAATCTATTCCTATATAAGACTTCACAACAAACGACAACGAACATATCATAAAAATCCTGCAGGCTTTGAACAGGCACATATTGAAAGTCGCAGGGTAAACAAGTGACTAAGAGCTCAACACTCTCCTTACAGTCGTGTTACAACATTTAATAAGAACACACTGCAAAAAGCAATTGGAACGTTTTTAACAGATCCAAAGAAAAGTTAGCCTGAACTCAAATTATCCAAAAACATAAGAAACAAAGTATTGATTTATATGATTGTACATTCTAGTAAATGCAAACATCTATGATCGTAAATTTTTGCTGTTGTCTTGTTTTTATCTGTTTGTTAGTTGTCTCTGTGCTTAATGGAGACATGCAAAGACAAGCCTTTGCCAAATATTTTTTTGTTTGTTATACTGTTACATTACTGCCCAGGTTAGGGAAGAGTAAAGCGCCCACACACATGTTTTACACCGCCACATTCTTTATGTGCCTGCTCCAATTTTGGAGCAATCTGTAAATCATTGGTGTTCACTGATTGCACAAAATTAAGACGTGTTTTTTCTTGCTCCAAATGTTTTACATTTGTCATACTGATTACAGTTATAGCTTATTTCCCGGTATACAGTATTGATTATGTTCATTGATTACCTTGTTTTGCTAAAGTTTATATAATTTGTTCTCTGATGGATAGTTATCTTTATTAACAATCATATCAATTCCTTCTTTCTATATTGAAATATTTAAACATCGGGAGAAGAACGTAATGTTTTTTTATATTTAATTTTTTTTATTATTTTTGTTTTTAAACACCCACGGAACAAAATACTTTCCATACGCAGTATTTAAGTACATTTGAGACTTTTATGTATTACGATACCTTTTATCATGAACTGACAAAAAAAAATTCTTTTGAAACCATGGATGTGAAAGTACCTGCTAAATTTATCTCATGTCACCATTTTGCCTGAATGATTTGGAACTCTTTGTTCCTTAATGATTTCTAAATTTATCAACGTTCAATTTCGTAAAGGTTTAGTATGTATCTCATCAGTACCTGACTACCGAGCTAATGATACCCTCGGGGACTTTAGACTCCCCCGCAGCGGAAGAACCCAGTGCCTAAATAACTAGTGCGACCGGCGCGATTTCCTGTTTAATATTGTTGTCGAAAAAAAACCCTATTCTAAGTTTAATTTTCTTCTTGATGTAATATAGATTTTTATCAATAGAATGACATCAAAGATGTACCTTTGCATATGATATTTTTTAAAGGGGCACTATCTACGAGATATATATAAAAACATCAAAAATATTATATTCTTTTGATCAATTATTAATGAAAGTGAAATAGGAAAATAATTCGCTTTAAGCAGCCAGTACGGGTTAATTTTGTCAAAATAAGCAAGAAACATTGGTAATGTATTATTCACTTGCAAGTGAATAATTCGACCGCATTAAATCCGTATTCATGTGAACTTAAATTTAACCCCTTAGCGAGTGATGGATAACACGTGAATTGTGTGTGTATAATTGTTTTAATGAAAAGAAGGTCAACATTGAAAGTTAAACAAAGGTAAATCATTTAACTGATTCATTCAAACCACAAAAACTCATTCTTATACAAGTAAAAACGATGATTAACATATATTTTTAATCTATAAAATAAAGATAAACAGACATGCAATACACGAGTTCGCTTTTCTATTTCTATTTATGTTTATATGACTTATATAGTCATCGGAAGTATTCGGAGGTCAACTCGATAATTATTTAGATGACGTCAGGACTAAAAAAACACACGAAACGAAGCTACATATTCTCGACACTATGCCATGTAAATTGCTTATTTTATACTTTTAATGATTTGGATAAAGGTTTAACATTATTATTAATCAAATACTAGAATTTACGTCAAATCGATGACCATGAATTTGACAGCTGGTGCCCCTTTAAAACAAAAAGAAAAACCGATAACTTTAGAAACATTTAGAAATATAAATGGAAATATTTATGGAAAGTCCAAAGAAATATATAATGAAACCTACCTGAGACCGCTTAAACGGGGGTGAGACCACCTGGTCTTATAATGTCAATAAAATTCAACTAAATCATATATTTATCAGTATTATGGCATACTTCATTTAACACTGCACATTTTACATGCATACTTTTTGTAGTGTTTGTACTCGAAGGAGCATATGTTTCATATTTTCCAAATCATATACAACAAACGTCATCTGAATAGCAAAATATTTTTTTTCGAATACAGTCTTTGCAAAATTTTCTCAATCTTGTAAAAAATGGATGTTAAAACTAATTGCGCTACATTCTCTGGTTTTGCCAGGTTTGTAGGTTTTAACAGTAAACTTAAAGTATGTGATCTTTTTACATGTTTTAGAGAATGTAGTGCTTAAATCATTGCAGGCCTTCACTTATTACGTGAGAAAAACCGCCAGTTTGATGAACTATATATTGATATACAAATAAATTAAATGAGGACAACGGAAGTAAATCATGACATCTTTATGTATTTCAAGGTAATATAATTTACATGTAAACATGAAAACGGATGTAAGACATGTAATATGTTAATTACTAGTAACTTAACAGGAACAGCTTATTATACAACATCGTTTGAGCCTCTCAGACAATGTTATTTATGGAATTGGGCTATATTATAGCATATTAATCTATTGCAATAAAAAATCATAATATCTAATAAAATTTGTAGATTTAGCTAACAAAGTCCTTATATTTGTATAAAGTAACATTCGTTTATAGTGGGAAATTGCTTTAACGTTGAATAAGCTACAATTAAAAATTGCTTGCTGGTCCCTCTCTGTGATTACCATTATGTTACGCTGGTTCATTTCCCAATCAATCTATCACCAAGGGAATATAAAATAAATCGATTTTCGTTCATAGTCTTTTTCAAAAATGATGAACGGTTCTTTATATTGGTATGTAATCATTTTAAACGTTTCAAATTTATGAAATTATATTCGTACATCTATGTTTTTGATACACCAATAACAAAAACTGAAATATATTGAATTGATACATTTTGTAATTATTCAAAATTATATCAGAAACCTAAACTTAACTATAAAATAATGAACCTGTTAAGGGGAGAGAATACTCGCATAACTTTTTCGAATTGGCACATAATACAACGGAATGTCACTCTTGCATACAAATGGCACATCAATATAATTAATTATCTAGGAAATCGTCCCCCACCTTCAATGATGATTCTAAATTATAAATATAACCAAAAGTTGTTAATCTATAGATAGTTAAGACTAATGAAAGCTAACCCACTGTAAAAATATTTCTTTGCAATTTTCTAAAACTTCTTCAGAAAAATGCTCGAGCCACTTGACTTTCATAGCTCAAAATTAACGTTTTTACACAATATTTGAATAAAGTAGTTGAAGATAATTCGCTTCTCAAAGTGTAAGACGCAATAAAAATCGTATGCTTGCACCATCCTACCGAAATACGGATTTAATTAAGTCCTGAGCATTTCGACATTTCTTCGTATATTTTGATCAAAACCGGTTTTAACCAAATCACAAGTACATGTTAAGATCCGACTAAATACCTATTTTCCGATATGGTCAGGTAAAGTTGCTATATATTATGTTGGTAAAACTCGACAGGCTTTGCGTACAATGATGAATCAACACCGATCTGTTAATAAAGATCCGCAATTCAGGGTTCTTTATAAATTGACTTTAAATTTTATAAAAAGACTATGATCTTTCTTTGTCTATAAAAGAACGCATCATCGCGAACATTTATCATCTCACCAATAGCCCTATACTGATCTATACTAAGTTCTTCTTTCCGAAAATATACATGACATTTCTGGATGATGCATGTTAATTACTAGTAACTTAACAGGAACAGCTTATTATACAACATCGTTTGAGCCTCTCCGACAATGTTATTTATGGAATTGGGCTATATTATGTTGGTAAAACTCCACAGGCTTTGCGTACAATCTGCGATAAGATTAAGATGGCCGCTGAGATAGAAAGGAGTTAAACATCAGCTCTGAAGTATTTGACATTTTAAAGCTGGATTTTGATGATGAATTCTATTAAAAGTAATAGCATTATATTCCAAATTGTATGGATTTTATAGATATCAAGTTAGTTTGAAATTTCATTGTTGGAATGACTTGTATTAGTGAAAAAGAACATTTTTGGAATTCAATGGAATTTAATAATATTCTATTTAAAACTGTTGTTTCTTTTATAAAAAAATATGCCTGAGAAAAGTAGTCAGAAAGGCGTTAAAACTGTACAAACAATGTTGGCAGCTAAAAAGCCTGGAGTCAAAGAGTCTTCACAATTAAAATAAACCGTCAAAGGAAAACAAACAAATTCATTCAGATGTAGCAGATGAAAGTTTGAAATGTACTGATAGAATTACTAGTATTCAAAGTACTCTTATTGAAATTAAAAAAAGGCCCTTTAGGTTACAGTTACTAAAGATGATTTAAGTTATGCAATTAATTGTCTGGTTCTGCTTTATAAATATTTTGATATGAGCGTCACTGATGAGTCTTATGTAGACGAAACGCGCGTCTGGCGTACAAAATTATAATCCTGGTACCTTTGATAACTATCAACAAAAAAACTTAAGAGATATTGTTACCAACATTGTTAAAAAATTATTATTAACTTTTGAAAAGAATTGTCAGACAAAGTTGAAGCAAAAGTAAGGGAGACAATGATGGATTCTCTGATGATAGACAGTGAAAACATGAGAGAACGTGTTAGGGCAAAAGATCAATCTATGGAGAAATAAGAAGAACAAGTAAGTGAAAACAACAATAGAGCTATTGATGCAATAAAACTAGGAAATTATATTTAGTAGAAAGCAATTAAATATCAGAATGTTTGATTACATAGAAAGGCCTTATGAGGCATTAAGAGATGAGTTTGTTAATATGGTGAACAAAGAGTTTAAAGTAAATACACTCATCATATATACCAAGATCAAAATTTTATATTTACGCCAGACGCTAGTTTCGTCTATAAGGACTCATCAGTGATGCCCGATCATAAAATGTTTAAATAAAGTTCAAAGTTGAAGAGCATTAAGGACCAAAAATTCCTAAAAGTTTTGCCAAATACAGCTAAGGTAATATATTTCTGAGGTAGAAAAGCCTTAGTTTTTCCAAAAAAAAAATCAAAGTTTTGTTAACAGCTAATTTATAATTATGAACATATCAATGATAACTCAAGTCAACACAGAAGTGCTGACTACTGGGCTCGTGATATCCTCCTGGAAATAAATCTCCACCAGCAGTGGCATCGATCCAGTGGTTGCAAATAAACTCATCATAGAAACCAGGATCAAAATTTTATATTTACGCCAGACGCGCGTTTCGTCTAAAAAAGACTTTTAAGGTAGATGTTAAACCTGAGGATGTCCAGGCAATACACAGAATTCCAGGGAAAGAGGGACACATAAAACCTGTCATTGTTAAAGAGCGAAATACTGAACTGAAAATTAAAGTTATGAGACAGAAGAAAGGACTAAAAAATTACATTAAGTGCCAAAGATGATATTACACAGTATAACCTAGGACTCAATGACAAGATTAAAAAATGGTGAACATTTTGAAAATGTCTGATTTTATAATTGCAATATCTATGCCAAGCAACAGGATTGAAGTAAAATTATATTTGACTTATTTGACAATATTAAACAAAAACTGAAAAACAGAAAAGGTCATTAGACATTCATTTTTTTTTTGATACATTGCTTCATGTTTCATCTCTGTAAAAAAATTGAAAGATAGTAATATGATTAAAACAATCTGGGTTTTGCATGATAATCAATTTATTTTCATATATTGATTCTCTCTGAATTTGATTTGAATAATTTGAATAAACATTTGATTTGAAGTACTTTTTTATATAATTATTATGATGTTGTTTATGTGAAACCTTCCTTAATTTGAAGATAATTGTATATTTATAAACTAAAGATAACTCAAAATATTTTACAAATCAAAGGGAGATAACAAAAATCGTGTTCTTTTTACTTGTCATGAATCTCTCTTCTAAATATACCAAATTAATTTATTGTCTTTATTATAAATCATAAAAATGCCATACTGTAAAATTAATTAAATTTTGTTGTACAAAAATGACTTCACAGGTATCTATGCCAAAGTGTCATCTTATTGTTGAGAGTGTGTTTGATTGTATAAACTATGAAAGTGCTTTTGTTTTTATGTTACAATTTATCTGCTCAAGTTTGTAATGTTGTTTTGTTTTATATGATAATGGACAATATTGAAACAGTGTTGTCTATAAATGTAAGTGGTATTTTTTTATAATTCAAAAAAGAGAACAGATGTTCTTGATTGGGCTAAGTGCTAAAATGCCTCAGTTATTTGCTTTATAAAGATATTGAAAAAAAAATGGAAAGAGGAATATCACTTCAGTCATCATAGTAACAAAAGTGCAGGTTAAAAAAGGTCTTTATTTTGAAGTGCATAATTCTATTATTGATATCGATGATTGTTATATTATTTTAGATGTATCCTTGTGAAGTCAACGCATTACTTTTGTTTGTTTGTATGGATTTAATACTGATGAACCTTCATTTTCAATGACATATATAAGAAAATGGCATCATTTTCAAATGCTAGCTTTTTTTATGTGGGGACTGGAATATTGTACAAGATACAAACATTAACACTTACAATATTATTCATAATAGAAACCCAAATTCACGAAAAAGATTAAAGAAGTAGTAGAAAGTCTTGAATTATTGGACCCGTGGCGGACTTCTATCCAAATGAAAGAAAATATTCATTGCGTCAATGCTCACCCATAAAACAAAACGGCTTGATTTTGTTTTTAGTCACAGAGGATTTGTTTTCACTGATGAAAATACTAACATTATTCCGGGGTAGAAGACAGATCATTCTGCTATATCTTTTACCTTTTCGGCCAGTGAAGCAAAGCGGGGAAAGGGATATTGGAAATTTAACTCCCAACTGTTACGAGATTTAGACTATGTTAAAAAAAAGTGAAAACATGTATAAATGAGAGCAACATAGATGATCCGTTATATGTTAAACTTTTTCAAAATACAGTAGAAGTAAATGTCCAGTTTTGGTATGTTTTTCTAAATAGTGCATCAAATCATACAATAGACGCGTATTATCACCCATAAATCTATTCTTTATAAAGCCTTTCGGACATTCACTGATAATAGATGGTAAAACAGGTTTTATTCTATTAGCAATGACAACAGAAGAAATCTTGGTGTCAGTATTCATAAGGCTAATTGGGCGCCAATTAGCTTAATGACGTCTATCTGTATCTTCTTTTGGAATACATGTAATGACACTTTGATACTGAAAATTAGAAAATTCCCCATTTTCATAGCCAAAATATAACGATCTAAAAAGAAAAGGTCCAATATCCCTCCGAAAGACTTTGTAAAATTCTAGAGTATACCCATCTGAGCCTGGAGTCTTATCTTTTGACATAGATTTTAGGGATTTTGCACATTCATTAAAAGAAATAGTACCCTCACACAAATCCTTCTGTTCTTCAGTGATTTCAACAATGTGCTTGAAAAAGGATTCATCATCTCATTCCAGAATTTTACTTGAGTATAATGTTTTAAAAAAAAATCATTTCTTCTTGTAAAACTCTAGATTACCCTGATATCTGTTTTCCTCTTTCGTCTTTGAGCTCAGTTATCGTTTTTATTAGGTCTTTCCACTTTTCTGTGGAAAGACCTATTGTTTTTCTTCTGATTATTGTTTTTTTTTTTTTTTTCTTCCGCCTAATTTTGTTCTTGCGATAAACATTTGTTTCGCAATATGTCGCTTAGATATTTGGTATATGATATCGAACAGTTTATGCGCTTTTGAAATTTACCCTGCGTAAACGAATACTTTTCTTTGTAGGAGTTATCTCCCCAAACACTGTTTTCCTTGTTAGCGCATCTCCTTCGCAACCGTAAAAGATAATGACAAATTTATTTTACAAAATTGCTCGTTATATCCTTCGCATGATTTGTCCTATTTTGACCGAAGCGATATGACCGCTCCATATGAGAGTTATTTCCCCTTATGCATCTGATATAAGTGATATGAATTTCTATCTTATAAATCATAAGTGATAGAGACCTAGGATCTTTTGATTTGAGGTCCTTGGTCCCAAAAAATGAAAATTAGGTCAAGGTCAAAGGTCAAGGTCATATTATAATATTTGAATTTGGCTTATTTTCACTTATATCCAAAGACTGTATAAGATATCAACAAATTATTTTTACTAAATTGTTAGTTGCGACATGTCGTAAGATGTAAATTTTGATTGCAAGCGTACGGTGAATGTAAAAGGGAGTTTTCTCCCCTCTTGTATTTAAAAATACGCGTTTGGTGATATAACTCATTAACTAAATATAATTAAGACCTATGGTGTTTTGATTTGAGGTCCTTGGTTTATGACCTTGAAATTGATCTCAAGGTCATAGCTTAATTTGACGTTCTAGATTTTGACCTTTGCTTTTATTCTATATGTATACATGATAAAGATATACAACTTTTAGAAAAAGGTATCAAACCATTTAACCTTGAAAAAACAACCGGAAGTGACCTTTTGTAAACCGGAAATAGCTATTTTTTTGTACTTTATTAATATAAAAGTATATAGAACCAGATATTTTTGGAATCAGTGTCAAGTAAATATTCAAATATAATCGGAAGTAACATTTTTTCAAACCGGAAGTAACAAATTATCTCCCTTATTTAAAAAAAAATGTATGGAAACAATATATTTTTGGAATCAGCTTACTAGGAGCTATCATTTGACAATTGAAATGACATTTTAAACTTAGTTTCACAACTTTTCATATCAAAATACATTGTTTTGATGGAAAGACCTTCAATTGTTCTCTGAACAATTGGTTTTTAATTAATAGAAGGTTTCTTTTCCAATTTACAAAACAACTCTGAACACCTTTCCCCATTCTCTTGCTAGTTAGCGTAGGATATTAATAAAAATGAAACAATATTTTGTGAACTTTACATTATCTAAGAAACACATTTTTCTTGGCCTTCAAAGTGTGAGTGTACTGTTGAATTTGATGATTATTGTTGTTAAGAACTATATATACAAATGTTAATTGTATGAAATATAAGGCTATTCGCAACAATAAGAAAATATCAGGAAAATTAACATTTTATAGCAAGGACAATTGGTACCACACCTTTTTTTTTAATTCTGGGCCCCTGTAGATCACATTTTTACTGATTAGTAACAATTACTTTTGATTCAATATTCTAGTCAATTTAGCGAACAACCTGCAAGTTTTCTCTGAAAAACAAGTCTGTTACTATCTATGAACAACATACTAAAACTATACAAAAATATATTTTGCGGAAAATGGTGTAAATTATGTAAATATTTTGTAGTAAAAGTAAGGTTATATGAGTGTATATATTTCAATTCAAAAGAATAATATTACAAATGCATCACTTTCCTGTCTCAGAATTTGTATATTTGAATAAAGATATAGACCTAGATTCTGTTCTGCTATTTTACAATCAAAGAATCTAATTATCCACCACTGTTTTGGTATGTAACCTATAAAGGGGTTCTCGAAACACATGATATATTTGTCCTTTATAAAAAAAATATATGATCGCAAGACTTAATTTTTGAAATTCAAAGTCTTGTATGTATTTTTTCCACGTCTTTATAAAGAAAACATTTTTTTTTCATTTTTTACTTTCATGAACAAACATGTTAAGAATTAGAATCCAACAATGTTTATCATAAAACAAATAAGAATGATGGGTGTAAAATGATTGTATGTTTAATATTTTTTCACAAATGAAAATTTCAGGCTCCTCGAAGCAAATAGCTACTCATGTAATTAGCGTCGATCACATTACTCACACATCAGATTTGGCTGTAAGACTGAATCAACTTTTCATTGGTTGCTAATTCGATGTGTACTGATTTATATTTAAGTCGGTACCAACAGTATTTTATTCATTAACTGTAATTAACTTTGAACTAGATATTAGAACTCAGTGTCATTTTGTTTATTGGTTATATACTCCGTGGTGATCATTTTGAGTTGAGCACTTTCCAACTGAGTTTTACAATTTCTTCTTATATTGCTTACTATTTCAAAACTTTTCCTGATTATGGGAGGGCTGAGTGCTCGCAAACACGATTAACCCTGCACACTAGGAATATGATTATCACAAGTAAGTGGCCCTTTATTACTAGGTGGTTATTGTGTGCTGCTGTCTTGTTTTTCATTTATTGTCTTAACAGTTTTATATTTTAACGACGAGCTATTATAGTTGTTATCATCCACACCCATATCATTACTATCTCATTGATAATCATACAACATCTACTTATGTTTTTAAAGTGGGGAGATTTTGCAATAAATCCTGGTTTTACCGGCAAGCGATCGAACATACTACCAACAGGTCACTGATGGAGTTTAGTGGACCTCTAAAGCTAAACATTTATGTTATTTAGGCATGAGGTGTATTTTTTTAATATTGTTTAGTTTCGTTCAAATGAGTTGAATACAGGTTAGCACATTCAGGAAGCAGAAAACCGTGTCTTTAACATTGATATTTCTGTAATATAATTATGAATAAAGAGATTTGAGGTTTTGAAAGTCAACAAGAAAGCAACCGAAACTACTAACAGACACCAACAGACATAATTTCAGATAAGACATGACTATCTAAACGCTATCTATGACCATAAGTCGCCAACTCTTAGACTAAAGATGATTACCTTTTATAAAATTAGTTCAATGAGATATCTTAAAGAAGGAATTTGGTAATGCTTTTCTTTATGTATTTATATACATTTATTTTTGGCATTGCACAAGTCATGTCTTCTTTGACTATTAATGACGTTAAAATACTAAATCCCTGTGATGTGTTTTAGTCGATTTTAGTCTCTGATGCATGATTTTTTTTATTATTAATTGGTTTTGGCTTTTAACTAGCCGTCAGTAACTGCGAGTACTCTCAAATCGTATTTTCTTGTTAATTCGACCTGTTGATACTGTTTATAATGCTTTTTTGTTATTTTTTATTTATATGGATCTTAATTGTTTGTACACCAGCTTTGATTATTTGTAATATCTTCAATTTTTCACTTATTCTTACAACAATTGTATAAACTTCAAGATTATAAAAAAACCGGTTTTTTTCTAAAGTGAACATTGATTGGTTAAATATTTCTCAGTCATGTCCTGTGTTTGAATTTGTTTGTTAGCTTTTTGGTCATGAATGTTTGTCTCTAATATTTAATTAACTGTGCATTTGTATTCAGATATCGCAGATCAAATTTATTCGTTCATTGTCTAATCATAGGTTTTTTGATTGAGTTAAGTCTGCCAATTGATATTTTATCGTATGTTTTTCTTTGTTGTGATGTTATGCTATTGTTTCAGAAAAAGGGAGAAGGTTTGGATCCATTAAAACGTTTAATCACGCTGCAAATGTTTGCACCTGTCCTAAGTCAGGAATCTGATGTACAGTAGTTGTCGTTTGTTTATGTAATATATACGTGTTTCTCGTTTCTCGTTTTGTTTATATAGATTAGACCGTTGGTTTTCCCGTTTGAATGGTTTTACACTAGTAATTTTGGGGCCCTTTATAGCTTGTTGTTCGGTGTGAGCCAAGGCTCCGTGTTGAAGGCCGTACTTTAACCTATAATGGTTTACTTTTTAAATTGTGATTTGTATGGAGAGTTGTCTCATTGGCACTCACACCACATCTTCCTATATCTATATATAGATATTTAACATAATATTTTCATACAGCAGACAACCCATGTTAGATCTTTTACAGTCATGATCATTATCATTTGGTTAATGTTTCAGACCACCACAAACAGGTTTACAGGGAACACATAAGCAGTATCTGTTATCAATTCCTCCAGGAATTGATCCCATCAATTCACTCAACAGTGCTTATCTCATTTCCAGCATCCAAAATTGGACCACTTTGGTACAATTACTATTTAAATTCACGATCTTGGGGTAAACGTATAATCATATTGACAAAGCTGCCCTTGAAATTGCCTTAAATTTTTCTACATTTGCTTGAGGTATAGGGGGAGGGTTGAGATCTCAAAAACATGTTTTACCCCGCCGCATTTCTGCGCCTGTCCCGGTTCAGGAGCTTCTGGCCTTTGTTAGTCTTGAATGAATCTTAATTTTAGTTTCTTGTGTATAATTCGGAGTTTAGTATGACGTCCATTATCACTGAGCTGGTGTAGATATTTGTTTAGGGGCCAGCTAAAGGACGCCTCCTGGTGCGGAAGTTTCTCGCTGCATTGAAGACCCCTTGGTCCCTTCTGCTGTTGTTGTTCTATGGTCGGGGTGTTGTCACTTTGACACATTCCCCATTTTCATTCTCAATTTTATTAAACAATGTCAGATCTACATGTCATGCTAATTCAGTAAAATATAATATGTTCCCAAATTTAAAAAGCTACTATATCTGAAATTAAACATAAATATTGATTGAGCTTGCTAAATAAGATTGGTCTGTGTATAACTATGACTTGATGCAATTCAAATGTTGAAAAAGTAGCTAATGAATAAATACACAAAAAAGGACTACAATCAATGACGATGCAATCACACTAGAACAATATCTCTTCCAGCAATTAAATGACAAAAACAAAGTCAGTAACCAAACTGTTTTACATTTATTTTTTAACACAATTATACCTACACGTATAATTACCATAAATTCATAGCAGAAACATAAGATAAAAATTGCAAGCTTCCACAAAATGCACTTCTCTTAAACTCGGTTTTACTGTGTATTTATTCATCATTGTGTAGAGAAACAAGAGGAGGATTGAGTTCTCACACAACCTGTTTTATCCCAGCCACATTATTGCAAATATCCCAAGATGTAAATGTAATAAGCATATTTAATACTACCTCAAGACCCCAGCGTAGTCATGGGAAAAACATTACCATCGACCCAAAGTAAAAATGTCTTCCAAATCTATATCAAAGATACCAAAATATCAAGAACTTGTTGATTAATATTTTGTATCAACTTCACAAATAATGCATGATGGTCTTGGAGAATCGATTCTATGTACTGACGTTGTTTATCATTTGATTTACGTGTTATTTTTCTGTTTAGTTCATTTTTAGTAATATACCTTTGGCATGGCTCGGTATTTAAACATCCTAGTATTATGTTATTTGTGTTATTGTGCTATGGTCTTTTTGTATTTTTTCTTTCCTTTTTATTCATACACCTAGTACATACAGTGTCTATATGCCACTTAGGTTTTTTTTATTTGTTGAAATAGCTATTCATTTTATAGAGATTAAGATTATGACACAACGTTGACTGCTGTGCCCCAATTTTTGACAAATTTACATATTATGTCTGTTTATTTTGCTTACTCATTGTTGTCAATATACTGGAATTATATGCGATTGTCATAAAAGTGATCATGAGAGGTTTAGTGAGCTATAAAACCAGGTTTAATCCACTATTTTCTTCATAAGCAAATGCCTTTACCAAGTCAGGAAAATGCTTGTTGTTTTCCATTCATTTGATGTGTTTGAGCTTTTGATTTTACCATTTGATCAAGAACTTTTCGTTTTCCTTGCAGTTCGGTATTTTTCTATTACACTTCTTACTGAAAAACTAAAATGGCCATGGAACAACATCATGACATTAAGTAAATTTTTAATATCTCCCTGAAACCATTATCTGTTCTTTTGCAATAGTCAACAGAAATGGAATGGACACTGTATATCTGATTTTGAATGCACGGCTACCATATGTATCCAGTTAAATTGTATAATTCCTTGAATAAATCTTGTTATGTACTTCCGTAATATTATATTGACCATTATTGCTTTGTGTCCACTATAAGTACAGCGTCATGTATCACTATCGTGTCAAGACTTTCTCTTGAACATTATAGCCTATAGTTCGTTATGGCTTATACAAAGGAGTAATCCGTCGTATATATCATATAATCATTTTAATATATGAAAGAGTTGAAAGTAAATATGTGGTCATGACATTCATGTATACTGTTGCTTGATCGATGAGTACTTAAAATTAGAGGAAATGCGGTTATGTCTCTTGCAAAGTGTGTCTCAAATATCAGGAAAGTTTGATTTTCAAAGGATCTTCTAAAGCACTACAATGTACAAGATATCTTTGAATATTTAAACAATATTCGTTCAGTGTATGCGCAATTATGTTTATATGTCTGTTGCATGTAATGATTGAGTTAAAGCAGGGTTTCCGCTGGGAAAAATAATAATTGTGGCGATTAAAATTCGTCATTGGAGAAAGAATTTGGCGAAAGAAATATATAAAGATTTATTTTCAGCCATCTTGTTTTACTTTTTTTTGGGTTTCTCGGACTTTATCGGATCAGAAAATACTCCGAATTTACCTTGAACTCGTTTAGATTTTGACAGAAAATCAATAATCAGCTGACTGAATTGGTATCGACATCAAAGGACTAATTAATAAAGGTGTTGATTGTATTGTATTATATGACAAAATGATAGGATAAATGGCGTCCGTCACATTTCACAAATGGATTTATTAACCACTTTGCGACGCACGTGTTTGAAGCAAAATTTTGACGCTTCCTCTCGATCATTCTTCTCTCCTTCTTTTAATGATAGCCCAGAAAAGAAAACTGTTGTTATGACGAAAAATGTTGAAAGCAAGAAAGGTCTCTGATTTAAAACTTTATCATTTAACTTTGAATAGATAATTGATTTGAGAGTCGTTTCATTGACACACGTGTTTCAAGCATTATCATAGTTTTACTTATTTACGATGGTCTAGGCTAGAACAGAAAACTGTCGTTATGAAGAAATCTATTCAAAAGGTTGGCATGAGAGTAACCCTTCAATGTAATGACTACACCTTACACGAGTGATCAATTTCAAGTGATAAAATGTTTTGTTTTGTTGTAAAAACCCGCTTCATATTTCTGAGGGGGGAGGGTTGCTGAAAAAAAAGATAAAAAAAGAAAAATTAATTTGTATTACTTGGCGAAAAAAATAATAAAGAGGCGAAAAATATATTGTTTTGGCGAAAGAGGTGGCGAAAAAAATAATTGACCCAGGGGAAACCCTTAGTTAAGCCATTTCAAGTGATATTTTATTGTGTGTCTTTCTATGTTGTGATGTTTTTGAACGATATCGCGATATGGATACTTGATTAAATTTAAACCAGAAGTTGTCATAATATTGAAAAAATCCGCCACAGCTGGAAAAATAAACAATGTAAAAATGTTCAGGCTTCAATCAAATCTTTATGTTGGTGAGCTGACATTGAAAAAAAATCTGATAACTTATATGAGTTATATGTTTCTATATAATTTCTAAACTTATCAACGAGGAATTTACGAAAAGTGATGATATTTTTGGTAAAATGTGTAATTCACATCTAAACAACTGCAGCTTCATTTTGATGGAAATTATAGTCTTATGTTGCCAATGCTCGTTATTTGAAATTTATAAAAATCTTTATTTCTATTTTTGTACTGAATTATAAAATATATGTATACGAAATAGTCACGGGTTCTATGTTATCGAAAATGAAAACTGAAAACAACATTTCATACATATCATGCTTTCTAATCGCTTTGATGGATTTATCTTAATTGATCAGGAACGCTCAATACCGAATTGTTGAAGGCCGAAGATGTATAAGAACCAAAACAACTGAAATTCATAAAATGTTAGCTAAATCTATCCAAAGTCACATAAGCCGAAAGAGTACAGCAATAGAAAAATAGAAACTAGAAGTTCATGAAATTTTTTAGATAAGAGGCTGGCATACACTTTATCAATATCTCTGTTTATGTTTTTATTTTCAGAAAATTGTCTTTTATATTTCTCATGTTTATGAATACGATGGAACACCCACTAGTTGAGTTTGTAATGATTGTTTTGTGTGTCACCGTTAATTTAAAAAATCTTTGTTGTTATTTAAATTTTTTAAACATTCGAATAAATCGTAGAAAAGTACATGTTAACTCTCCTTGATTTAAGTGCGCGTTGAAGACCGTTGTTTTGCCTTTGTATCATCGGATTCTTTTTCTACTAATGATTTGTTATTGTCTCCCTTGGTGGTTTCTTCTTTTTCGTAGATCAATATCAAACGTTCGTCACGTCATCAATGTTGTAATATAAACTGTTACAATGGCATTTGACAACATACTTTAGCGTGTTTTCACATAATTTTTAAGAAATAAAGTCATAAGTATGAAATCAGAATTTATTTGACCAACATGAACTATAAGATATGATATAATGAACGGATAACTATCAGAGAACGTAATCACAACAATACAAATCAATTACAATTGAAATATTGTAGCGATCATACCGACTTCTTTTTCGCAAATAGACAGGGAAGGAAACGAGTTAGGATCGTATTGTACATTACACTACTTATTCCGATCGGTGTCTTCTGGCTATTCCTACATTTTGTATTTTACTATTCTGGCTATTCCTACATGGGGGAATTAGTGGAAGAACAATACATGTTTTTATTGCAAAATATGTTGTTTTAGTCATAAGTGTCTAATTAGGTCAAAGATAATTTACCTGTTGAAATTAAATAAAAATCATTATTTATATGTAAAAAATGAGATTTTTTTGTTTGAAAACATGCATAAAGTAATAATTTTAAGCATTTTAGTACCATGGAATTTCAAAAAATTAAAACTAATTGAAAGAAAAGGAAGTAAAAGCATTGGAAAAATAAAAATAAAATGAAAGACAAAGTAGTAAAAGCATTTAAATGTCTAGAAAGTCTAAAAAAAGTATTTAAAAAGAAAATTAATAGTTACCTACACTTTATAACTTCAGCCTCAAATATACAAAGGAGATGTGGTATGATTGCTAATGAGACAACTGTCCACAAGAGACCAAAATGACACAGACATTAACAACTATGGGTCATCGTACGGCCTTCAACAATGAGCAAAGCCCATACCGCATAGTCAGCTATAAAAGGCCCTGATATGACAATGTAAAACAATTCAAACGAGAAAACTAACGGCATTATTTATATAAAAAAAAATGAACGAAAAACAAATATGTAACACATAAACAAACAACAACCAACTGAATTTCAGGCTTCTGACTTGGGACAGGCACAAAGAATTTATTAATTTCATTATTTTGACAAATTATGATTTTTAAAAATGAATATAATATCAAAAGAACTTTATTATCATAGATAATAATAGAAAATAAGGTTACAGAATGATGAACTTACTCCAGTCGAGTATGGAGATGCTACTTCGCATCTCCTGCACATTGATTAAGACTTTGACTTAGTGCATCGGACTACTAACACAAAGGTTCCTGGTTCGATTCCCGTTTGGGATGAAAATTTCAGGAACTGAATTTTCGGCTCTCCCTTGACACCATTTGTGAGTATGGTCTCGAGGAAACGATGATAGTCCGTCGGAAGGGGATGATAAATGGCTGACCCATGTTAAGAGAGAGCCATATCTCTTGCACGTTAAAGACACCCTTGTAGATTTCTAAAAAAATAGCAGACTAATGCCGCTACAAGGCAGCACTCGCACCCATAAAGTGGAAATGGATTAATATAAGTTGCAAAACTTGTTTCCCAATCCACTATAAATAAATATGTTTAAACTAAAACTTTGAATTCTCTTATGTTCAATCGTGTTCAATGTATTACTATATGTGAGTATATATTATTGTAAATAATTGGAATTACTTGTGCATGCCATTATAGCTATAAATTCATATTGTGCATTTGAATATTATTTACATAACCTGTGCTATATTTGAAATTATTAAATGAAATGAAAGATTATGATATAAATTATTCTTTTCTTTTATTTTCTACAAGAATTACCTGGATTTACCTTGATTCATCAGATCTCATTAGTTTAGTGTTGTTACAACATAATACTACATAATCCCATTGTTTACACAAAAATTCTGGGAACTCCTACATAAAATTTTACTATTTTACCTATAAAATTCAAAATGTAGGAATAGCCAGAATGAACCATTCCGATCTAGTTTTGCCTACAACTATAGAGTCATTTTTACACGGAAGATTTGTTTATTCGTTCTGATTGGTGTGATAAAGGCCTTGAATTGATTTTACATTTGACAACTATATCTCTAAAATGCATATATTTGTACTGCATTTTACCTTGATTTGTTTCTTTCGTACATAATTTTGAGACTTAAACATCGCTAAAATACTGTCACCGAAATATATCTATATCCTACTCAGGATTTTGCAGCGGCTGTTCTCAGATGTCATTCAATTTTCAGGTAATTTTTCATTTTATTGGGCGCTTGTCGTATGCGATGAAGTCGAGGACGTTCGTTCTTTTTTTACTTAAACATTCTTAATCTTAACTACACTCGATTGGAATGATTTGTACTCGGCCCTTAAATGGATCTTACAAACAAAAATAATAGGTAACGCCTCGGCTGTGAAACTACCTTATCCTATTTCGACCTCTACATAAGCCTTTTTTAAAAAACCTTTTTGCAATCGTACAAAAAGTACTAATATCAAAAGACGGTGTTTCATTTCTGCACCAAAAGCAAAACAAAACTGAACTGTTACGTATGTCAAATCCGTATGTGTGACATGTTAAATATCAAATAACGGTTGTTAATTTGATTTAAAATGAAGAAGTAATTGCACTTTTTAAATGAAAATAAACAAAACGTTGAATATTGTTCACATATTATAAAATCCAATTAATCCAGTGGTACCAAATTTGTATATCTAATGATGGTTAATGATTTTCCTGTAATTAAACAAACATGTGTTTAATCAACATATCCAAATGTTTAATTATCTATTTGTTACTTACATTTTATTAAAAGCAACACAGCTCGGTGAATTTCAACGCATGATTGCAAAAATAAAAGAAAGGCATATGACAATTCTAAGGTACAAAGTAAAATCACAATAAGACTGAACTCTGAGGAAAATTCAATCGTAAAGTCCCTAATCACAAGGCAAAATCAAATGACAAAACACATCAAACGAATCTGAATGTGCTACAACTATCTAAAATTGACGAGTACAACTTTGGTAATAAATTATGTTCGGTGATGCTACAATCGGGGAAATATGGACTACATGTAGGTAATGTTTATAAAAATATGAAAAAAATGAAAAGAAGACCTCGCCATTAAGAAGCTTTTATTTGTATCCATCTGATGAGTTAAGTATTTTTCAACTGATTCTTATAGTTCGTATCTATGTTATACTGTAACGTCACTGTTCCAGGTTAGGGGAGGTTTGGATCCCGCTAGCATGTTCAACCCCTCCACATTCTGAATGTATGTGTCTGTTCCAAGTCAGTGGCCTGTAAGTGGTTGTCGTTTGTTTATGTGTTACATCTTTTTTCCCGTTCATTTGGTGTACTGGCTGTTAGTTTTCTCCTTTGAATTGTTTAACATTTTCAATTCTGGGCCTTCAATTGCCCAGATAAACCTTTTAATATTTAATGAATGGCAATGTTTTATTTTGAATTTATTGAACCATAAAATAAATGTTTGATTGTTCACATTGAATAATCCGCGAAGACTCAAAGAACGTTTTATATTATTTATATTAACAATTATAACGTACGCAAATGTTGGTGTATGAATATACAACGTCAGAGTGGGCGTATCGCCAAAAAAATTGACAACATTGAAAATAAGTAATACTTTTAACCAATCAGAAGACAGTAATTACACAAAATTTATTTATTACTTATTATCGTAAATTCAGAGTGTTCATTATCTATTTCTTTAAACACACATCAAAGTATGAAACAATATGAGATAACATATTGTGTTAATATTAACATTTGCTGATAATTTTCTTTTTTACTTTAGATGCTACTCGTGGTGTTGGTTGCTTTTACTGGGAAAAGTAGCCAGCAAGTAGTGACTACTAATATAGATGATATAGTAGGCCAAATAGCAACTGGAAACATCGATGAAATTTTTTTAATCAATGAAGGAATAGTTTCCAGTTCACCAACAAACACTTGTGGTGAGCATCTACAAGGATTAATAATCCGCTGAGTTTGTATTTGAAGGATATATATGCATACATTCAGTATTTATCTATAGCTGGAAATTATTATCAATCCCGATTAATCTCGGCTACATACCAATGATTTATTTTCTTGATTATAACAAACCGGTCCGTTGAGTCTAAATATATATGTTATGTATTGTCGAAAGCAAAGACGGTAGTTTCATTTTTCAAGTAGTAAATCTTTAATTTCTTTGAAACGTTTGTGTTACTACCTGTGTTAACATTAATCTAAACATAAAGTTTTGACCTGAGTTAATAAACAGAAAATTATTGGCCGAATATTTATATTCCAAAAAAGCGGCACATTAAGATTAAAGATAAATATCACCATGAGGATTTTGTTTCAATTGAAGAGGAGTTTGAACATCTTGATGCAGCAAAACTGAATATGTATATTTGATATTAACCTTTGATGCATATTTTCCTTCAAAGTATGTGTATTTTCTAACTGTGAACTCTCCTCTGGCATGTGATTTTGGGTGTACAATATTCAAGCATCATTTTGTTATTACGAATTTGACATTTGGGTTCACCCTGTCATCTTTGTCATTACATTGACTTTGTGATAATACTTTATTGTTTTTTTTAAGACGGTACTTTTCTTGGTGGCTTTTTATTTGGAAGATTATTGGCACCAATGGCTATGGCGGACGGATCAACGATGACAACAGGACAAGTTATGGTGATGACACTGATGAGTATCTTGACAGGAGTGCCACAGACTGCTGTACCAATGGTATGCCCACCCCAATTAACCACCACGCCTTGTCCATCAACACCGCCTCAAAGAAGTAAGTTACAGTCATTCAATGTTAAAATAATAAATTAATTGTTTGGTACGGCAGAAATCAATATACCTTTAATAGCCTTTAATGTTGATATTTAAATCCATTGGTAATATATAAGACCGTATTTTTAGGTCTTTCCACTTTTCTGTGGAAAGAATTATTGTATTTGTTCTGATTATTAGGTCTTTTCACTTTTCTGTGGATTCGATGAAATTTTATAAAAGTTATCTACCTTTACCAAATAAAGTTGTCGGTATGTTTTTTTAACTCATAAACTGTAAACCGCATAACCCTGGAATGTTTTTATTTGTGGCCCCTGGGTCCTTACTAAGAAAATGAGGTCACGGTAAAAGGTTAAGGTCAAGTTCTCAATTTTGACTTTTACTTGTTTTGGCATTTTCTTCAACACTTTAAAAGATATAAATAAAAGTATAAGTGAAAAATGTTTGCTGAATTGTAATAAAGATATCTTATATTTGGTTTGAAAAAATCTAATAGCATCTTATAGGAGTTAGTGACCCTGAAATGTCTAATTATTATTTTTATTGACTATTACTACAACTTGGTTCATTATGTAGCAATTTGACCTTTAACAAAAGGGTGGGTGACATATGACCTTGAAAATGACAACCGGAAGTGTCCTTCAGAAAACTGGCAATAGCCATGTTTGCACTTTGTACATGGAAATAGAACTCGGAATCCAAGTATTTTGTAATTTAAATACATTAACTTATCCAAAAAAACTAGAAGTGACTTTCCATAAACCGGAAGTGGCCAATTTTTTTCCTGGTTTACAAGCAAAGGTATAAAAAAACTTTATATTTTTGGAATCAGTGTGAAAGAAGCTATCATATGAGACCGGAAGTGACATTTACTCACAGGAAGAAGCATATTATATTTCTTAATTCACTCAAAAGTATATATTAACTATTTATTTATCTCATCAGAAGGGTGTCAATTTTAACTTTGAGTAAACAGGAACTAGCTTCTTTTCAATAACTTTGATTTGGAAAGAATTTAATAATCATTATTTTTATTATTATTTTCTTCTGCAAAATTTTGTTCTCGCGTAACCGTTTTGTTTCACAGTATGTCCCAATCTAATTAAAAACCGATCTCTCATAGCTCCCGTTTTCTGATATGTCGCGTGGGAGATCTAGCGAAAGCCGCTTTGAGGTCACTTGTGAGTGAACTAGAAGTTATGAATTTATAACGATATGCAAATGAGTTGACGACCTATTTATAAGCCAATCAAAAAAGTTTATGAATTATTTTGACTGACAATTTTGTCGTAAATAAAATGAGTTACATCCCTTTACCTTACGATAAACTTTCAAGATCGTGGAAGACTCAATTTCATTGGCCGAAAAAGACACACCTACGAGGTCACTCACATGTGACCTCAAAGCGGTTTCGTTAGATCTCCCACGCGACATATAAGAAAACGGGAGCGATGAGAGATCGGTTTTAATTAGATTGAGTATGTCCCTAAGAAATTTCTTATATAGTATCATACAGTTTATGCGGTTTTTTTTCATCCATTCTAAGCCAAACAATTTTCTTTGTAAGAGTTATCTCCCCGAACACTGTTTTCCTTGTGACAACATCTACTCCGTAACTGTAAAAGAAACCGACAAATTTATTTTATAAAATTGCTCGTTATATTCTTCGCATGATTTGTCCTATTTTGACCGAAGCGATATGAAGACTCCATATGAGAGTAATTTCCCCTTATGCATGTGATATAAGTAATATGCATTTCTAACTGGTAAACCATAAGTGATAGAAACATAGGGTACTTTGATTTGAGGTCCTTGGTCCAATAAAATGAAAATTAGGATAAGGTCAAAGGTCTAGGTCATATTCTAAATTTTGATTTTGGCTTATTTTCACTTACTTTAAAAAACCGTACAAGATATCGACAAAATATTTTTACTTAATTGTAAGTTGCAACATGTCGTAACACATGAATTTTGGTTGAAAGGGTACGTTGACCGTTAATTTGGTGTTCTTGATTTTGACCTTTGCTCTAACTTCATATTTAAACACGATAAAAGCCATGGGACTTTTTTTTATAAGGTTGCAATTTACATGACATTGAAAAGCCAACAGTGTAAACCGGAAAAAGCTTTGTTTTGTACTTATTAGATGTAAAGTGTATTGAATAATATATTTTTGGAATCAGTGCCAAGGAAACTATTAAATAAAACCAGAAGTGACATATTCCAAACCGGAAGTAACAATTTATATCCCTTATTTAGAAAAAAAATGTATAGACACCATATATTGTTGGAATAAGTTTTCATTAAGCTATCATTTGACGCTGGATATGATATTTCAAACTGAATTTTCATAGTTCTATGTCAAAATTGATCTCTATTTTTCTCTGAACAATTGATTTTTAATTATTATTATTATTATTTTCTTCCGCCTAATTTTGCTCATGCGTCAACATTTTGTTTCGCAAGATGTCGCTTAGATATTTCTTATATAGTATCATTCAGTTTATGAGCTTTTTTATTTTCACCCATTCTTAGCCGAACAATTTTCTTTGTAGGAGTTATCTCCTTGAACACTGTTTTCCTTGTGACTGCATCTACTCCTTAACCGTAAAAGAAAGTGCCAAATGTATTTCATAAAATTGTTTCTTATATCCTTCGCATGATTTGTTCTATTTTGACCGAAGCAATATGAACGCTCCATATGAGAGTAATTTCCCCTTATGCATTTGGTATAAGTGATATGCATTTCTATCTTTTAAACCATAAGTGATAGAGACCAAGGATCTTTTGATTTGAGATCCTTGGTCCAACAAATTGAAAATTAGGTCAAGGTCAAAGGTCAAGGTCATATTCTAAGTTTTGACTATGGCTAATTTTCACTTATTTCCAAAAAACGTATAAGATATTGACAAATTATCTTTACTAAATTGTTAGTTGCGACATGTCGTAACATGTAAATTTTGATTGCAAGGGTACGTTGAACTAAAAGGGAGTTGTCTCCCCTCTTGTATTCAAAAATACTAGTATGGTGATATAACTCATTAACCAAGTATAATTAAGATCCATGGTCATTTGATTTGAGGTCCTTGGTTTATGACCTTGAAATTGTCTCAAGGTCATAGCTTAATTTGACGTTCTAGATTTTGACCTTTGCTTTTACCTCATATATATACATGATAAAGCCATGAGACTTTTTGCAATAGGTTTCAAACCATTTAACCTTGAAAAAAAACAACCTGAAGTGATCTTGTATCAACCGGAAGTAGCTCTTTTTTGTACTTTATTAATATAAAATTATATAGGGTGCAATCAACAGTTTGAGGGACCATGCATAAGTGACCCTTAGTGGTGGGCTAATTAATAAAGATACTTGTATAAAACTAAACATCACTGGAATCAGAATGTTCTCTAGTTCATGATGAAATAAAAAAAAATGTGTACTTTAAATATAATAAAAAAAAATCCGTCCAAAAAACATGAAAAAAAAGGCCTTACTTGAACATAAAAAAGCCTGAAACCAGGCAATGTGCACACCCATGAAGACATGATCCGTGCACATTTTACATAATCAAAACTGTCTGAAATTTATAGGTTTTTACCTGGCCTTTCAAAAAGATCTTGTTTCAGGGTACGGTCTCCTGCTCCGAAAAGAGCTACAGTGGTTGCAAATATGTTTTCATTTTTCACTGCCAAAAAACAGGATGTTTACAATGTTGTCTCCTCTCAAAACATGTATATTTAATATAATTTTTAATATTATTTCAATCATTTAACCTGTTTTAATAGAAAGCTAATTAACTAATTTTACAACCAAATACAAAAAAAATGACACTTTTTCACCAATTAAGTAGGTAAACAGGGATTTCCCTCCATGGTTATTTTTAGTCGGGGAATAATCCAATGCTTTTTTTTATATACGAAACTGTTTATAGCACCCATAGAACCAGATGATTTTGGAATCAGCATGATCAGTGTCAAGTAAATATTCAAATAGTATCGGAAGTAACAAATTATCTCCTTTAACATATTATATAGAAACTCTATACGTTTTGAATCAGCGTACAATGAGCTATCATTTGATAATTGAAATGACATTTTAAACCTAATTTTACTACTTTCATATTAAAATACATGGTTTTTGGTGGAAAGACCTTCAATTGTTCTCTGAACAATTAGTTTTTAGTTATTATTAATTTATTTTTTTTTTCTTACGACAAGTTTTGAAATATTTTTTTCGCAATATGTCGCATAGATATTTCATATATTGTATCGTACACGTAATGCGCTTATAAATTTCACCCTGCTTAGACGAACAATTTTCTTTGTATTCACTGTTTATCAAATATGTGCATCTTCTTCGTAACAAAAAAAACAATATCGTCAAAATTCTTTTTTTATCTTGTTCCTTTTATCCCCAGGAATTTTTGGCTAATTTGGATCGAATCGATTCGATGAAATGTTATAGGAGTAATCTACCTTTACAAAATAAATTTGTCGATTTGTTTTTTTAACTTATAAACCTTTAACCGTATAACCATGGAACTTTTTTATTTGAGGTCCCTAGGTCCTAACTAAGAAAATGAGGTCAAGGTCAAAGGTCAAGGTCAAATATTTTTTTTTACACTTGATTATTTTTGCATTTTTTAAAACACTTTTAAAGATATATATTAAAAAAAAGCCAAAATATTTGCTTTATTGTAATGAAGATATGTTACATTTGGTATGAAACAATCCAATGGCATCTTATAGGAGTTTGTGCCCTTGAAATGTCTAATTATAAGGTTAACTGATTATTTCTTCAACTAGGTTCATAATAAAGCCATATGACCTTGAACAAAAGGTTGGCGATATCTGACCTTGAAAAATGACAACCCGAAGTAGCCTTTTTTGCACTTTTTTCAAGGAAAATTACTCAGAATCAATATATTTTGTAATCTAGATACATTAATTTATCACTAAAGACTATACATGACTTTGGATAAACCGGAAGTGGCCTATTATCTCCGTGTTTACAGGGAAAAGTATATAGAAACTGCATATTTTTGGAATAAAAAAAGTGTGAAAAAGGCTATCATATGAGACCGGAAGTGACATTTACTTCACCGGAAGTAGCTAATTATCTCCCTTATTTCACTCAAAAGAAAATAGAAACCACTCATTTATTGTAGCAGTATGGAGAAACTTATGATTGGATGCCAATTTAACTTTGATTGGACAGGAACTTGCTTCTTTTTAATAACGTTCAAAATATATGTTGGAAAACCTATTCAATTATCATTATTCCCCCCCCCCCCCCTACTTTTGAAATTTTGTTTCACAATATGTCGCTTAGAAATTTCTTATATTGTATCGTACAGTTTATGAGCTTTTAAATTTCACCCTGCTAAAACAAACAATTTTCTTAGTAAGAATTATCTCCTTATTCACTGTTATCAAATGTGTGCATCTCCTTCGAAACAAAAAGAGATATCGACAAAATTCTTTTTCTAAATTGTTCGTTACATCCTGAGGAATTTTTGGATAATTTGGATCGAAGCAATTTGATGATTGATTGATTGTTGGTTGCTTAACGTCCAGTGGCAAATATTTCATGCATATTCAGGACGAGTACAAGTTCACAATAAATACAATAGGTAGGTTGATACAATAGAGGCCATCTGGGATGGTCGGGGAAATTTAGATTGCCACTGGAAAATGAGGGTATATTGGATAGGGACAGAAATTTTGTCTTGCAACAGGCCACCTACGGACCCCGAAGTAATTTGATGAAATTTTAAAGGCGTTATCTACCATTACCAAATAAACTTGTTGGTATGTTTTTTTTTAACTCATAAACCGTTTACTGTATAACATTAGAATCTTTTTTTATTTTATTTAACTTTAAAAATGAGGTCAAGGTCAAAGGTCAAGTTCAATTTCTCAATTTTGACTTTTCCTATTTTTGGCATTTTCTCCCAACACTTATAAAGATATATATAAAAGAACAAGCGCAAAATGGTTGCTTTACTGTAATGAAGATATCTTACATTTACTCTGAAGTTTTCTTATGACATCTTATAGAAGTTAGGGCCCCTGAAATGTCTAATTATAAGGTTAATTGATTATTAATTCAACTTGGTACATTATATAGCCATATGACCTTTCACAAAAGGTTGGGTGACATATAAACTTGAAAAATGTCAACCGGAAGTGACCTTATGTAAACCGAAAGTAGGCATTTTTGAACTTTGTTCATTGAAAAAAAAACTCGGAATTCATATATTTTGTCATTGAAATACATTTACTTATCACTGAAGACTAGAAGTGACTTTCCATTTTCCACTTACTTTCAATTCCAGAAGTAGCAATTGTCTCCTGTTTTACAGACAAAAGTATATAGAATCTATAAATTTTTGGAATCAGTGTAAACAAAGCTATCATACGAGTCCGTAAGTGACATTTACTACACAGGAAGTAGTTCATTATCTCCCTTATTTCACTCAAAAGTAAATAAAAATCATTTGTTTATAGCATCAGAATAAAAAAAAACGATTTGATATTAAATTTAACCTTAGGAAATTGGAACTATCTTCCGTTCAATAACTTTTGAAAATTTATGAGGAAAGACCATCAATTGTTAATTTTTATTTGTTTTGCATCCAGTCAGATGATTCAATATCGTCTAACCAGCCGAGACAGTACCATTATTGTACAATGTTTCGGATAACATTTTTTTGGAGCATCATGAAATGACTGTGCCCACACACATAATATGATCTAAGATAAAATGTCCTTAAAACGTAATTTGTTTTTTCCATTTTCAATTTAATTTTTCTTAAATATTTCTCGAGTTAGATTTTGGTACATAAAAACCCTACAAACAAGCAAATATAAAACTTTGGAAACACTAATTTGACGTCATGGATATGTATATGTTTATAAAATTGAGAAAGAAAATGGAGAATGTGTCAAAGCGACAACAACCCGACCATAGAGCAGACAACAATTTTCGGCTCTCCCTTACCTTACTAAATCTCAATAATTACTAATGTTATGTTCATGTTTATCTTTTCATTTAATTCTTACAGCCATCAACCGTGTTATACTATGCGGAGGAGATGTGCCGGCCTTTATCAGTTGCGATTCACAAATAAATATAGTAGAAGCTGTATACGGACGATTAGATCCCAATATTTGTCCAGATCCCAGAATATTGACAACCAGTTGTAGGTCACCAACGTCAGATGCTCTAGTTAAAACAGATTGCAATGGCCAAACTATTTGTCAATTAGTGGCAAATAATGGTAAATTTGGTGAACCCTGTCAAGGTACATACAAATATCTGGATGTCACTTATACGTGCATTTAGACACAAAGAAACTGTTTACTTTCTCTGTAAGGTTTATACAGTCAAAATGAATTAATAAAATATAGTTTAAAATGCCTTCCTTCAATATGAAAAATGATAATTGACACGGGGGTGCTCTTCCTAAATGAAAGTATGTACCGAGGTGCCGCTTATAATAGTCATTTCGAGGAATGTCTAATATATAAACGGTTATGATTTCAGTAGTTAAAATATTAATGGATAGCAATTTATATGTCATAGGTCATGCACTATCATCTGTTAATTTGAGAGCTGTGGTGTAGGGGTTAGTGCATCAGACTTTCCTGGTTTGATCCCCGCTCCGGGGAGAACATTTTAGGGAATGAATTTTACCCTTACCACCATTTGAGAGTATGGTCTTGAGGAAACGAATATAGTCCGTCGGAAGAGGATGATAAATGGCTGACCCGTGCTAAGAGAGATCCATATCTCTTGCACGTAGAAGATACCCTTGTTGATTTCGAAAAAAAGAGCTGGTTAATGCCGCTTCAAGGCAGCACTCGCATCTGTAAATTGGAAAGGGATTATTAGTAATATAAGTTGCAATAACTTGATTCCCAATCCACAATAAACAAATATGTTTAAACTCAACTAATTTGTCTGTAAAACTATGTGATGATCTTTTTAACTATAACACGGATACTATATTGTTAGCATCATAACGACAAACATGTCATGATAGCTGGGAAATACATATACATTTGGTGATTTTGTTATTAAATATATGAATGGGTAAGCATTAACGCATACTAAAGTACATCAATATATGAATGGGTGTGTTTTTAAACCCCAGCCGATCGTCTGTAGCCAAATTTGTAGCCTCACCAATAATTCGATGAAAAACAGACAACGCCATTTCCTCAAGAATCAATCAAAAGACAAGCAACAACCCCATTTGGCAATCCTCGGTAGAATCCGCTACTCTCCTTATGTTAGATGAGGGTACGAAATATGCCGAGTTGAGACGAATGGCACCAACCCAAGCAAGAGCCATTTGATCCCTTACGAACATTTACTTTATTTACATATGAAGGCATTACATTGTACACAATTGTCCCGTTTTAAAGTAACGTTACTAATTCCCCAAAACAATATAAAAGATACGATGCCGAGAGGTTAATCAAAACCCATTTCTCTAAAAAATTTAGACAATACGGTTGCAACTAGAAATTCGATCAAATCTCAATATTTACTAGCTTTATAGTTGATATGGTTCCCTCGATTTTAGTTTGTAACCCGGATTTGTTTTCTTTCAATCGTTTTATGACTTTCGAACAGCGGTATGTTACTGTTGCCTTTGTATAAGTCTTTGAAGCTCTACCCTTATTACAAATGAACAATAAAGAAACTTAAAAGATTGTATATAATAATTTATTTGAATAACAAATTTGTAATTTAGCTGACGGAACATCAATAATATTTTTCTTTATCACAATACATTAATACATAAAATTAACAATAACACCACTTTGATTTTATTATCTCATAGTCAGATTAAGCAATAACCGTAGTAAGCACTTCTGTGTTGACTTGAGTTATCATTATTATATTCATAATTATAAATTAACTGTTAACAAAACTTTGAATTTTGAAATACTAAGGCTTTTCTACCTCAGGAATAGATTACTTTAGCTGTATTTTGCAAAAAAATTTTTGGTCCTCAATGTTCTTCTATTTTTTTTTTTACCTTTTTAACATTTGTTTATACAAGCGTCACTGATCAGTCTTTAGTAGACGAAACGTGGGTCTGATGTAAATATAAATTTCAATCCTGGTATCTATGATGAGTTTATTTAGGTGTGCAGAATAAAGGAAAAGGTTAAACTGGCAACGCCATGGCCAAAACCGAAAAACGACAAAAGACCTAGAACAATTAAAACCAAGCACGATAACACTCTTCGTGTTACTCTTATAAATTACGTGATAAGTAATAGCATATGATCTAGCGTCACTGATAACGGATTGGTGATTGTCTCTTATTTTTACATTGCTCTTATCTTACTTTCCATACACTTTTAGAATATAATTGGATAAAAGCGAACACGTGGAGCATTCAAAGATCGTGTATGCATTTGATGCAACTGCCATACAAGTGAGAGGTTTAGCTAGCTATAAAACCAGGTTTAATTCACCATTTATTACATGAGAAAATGCGTGTACTAAGTCAGGAATATGACAGTTGTTATCCATTCGTTTGAGCTTTTGATTTTGCCATTTGATTAGGGACTTTCCTTTTTTAATTTTCATCGGAGGTCAATATTTTTGTGATTTTACTTTATACTTAATATTTGGTCAGTTGCGTGTTTTATTTCAATACACGGTTATTAGTAGTGTTACGTCCCTTTATACCAACAATACATGTACGGTTAGTATAAGGACGTTCCTAATAAAAACCGGTTATGACTCTGTGTGCATCGTATTAGGTCACTAGCTAGCACATTGTGTTACTAATATTAGCTTACCATAAGACATGACCACGTTCGTAATAATTCAGCCAGGCACATATTACTACCACAAAACTTTACCGAAGGTGAATTTTATATAGAATCACGTTTTTCTTTCTCTCACGAAATCGATTAATATTCAAAATATTCAAAAGAACAAAAAGCACAGAAATCTCAAGCAATGTCAACTCGAACACCGTTTCACTGAATAAAGGAAATATAATTTTCTTCGGAAGGGTAATCAGATCCTGCACCATAGGTTGCACCTTATTGTAAGTACAGAGGAAGAGATGGCGGAATTGTGGTTACAACAACTTGAAAAAGAGGGGCGAAAGATACCAGAGAGACAGTCAGATTAATAGATATAAAAAAACTCATCATAGATACATCATAAAATAAACTATGGCTAAAAAAGAAAATATTAACAGACAAATAATAGCACACAAGACACAACAAAGAAAACTAAAGAATAAGCAACACGAACCCCGTCAAACACTGGGGGTTATCTCATGTGCCCCGGAATGATAAACAGATCCTGTTCGACATGTGGTATTCGTCGTATTGCTCATGTCATAACACACCCGTTACAGTCTAATTCGGTAGGTCACATTCGTGAAAAGGGAAGAATAAGATTGTATTTACGACATAATGAACATATCTGATATCATCTGTGAAATTGAAAGGTAATAACGGTCAACATACATGTGGTGATATATGACAGGATATTCCATTACGGCGCACCAAGTTGAGTTTGCATGCGTAAAGTTTCCAAGAAATTATTTCAATTTCACCTGTTGGAACGATTGGTTTATTGGCTCACACTCTAACTGCAACTTTCCGTACAGCCAACTACAGCGAGTGTGTAGGTAAAGGTCATAACTTTGGTAAGCTTGCTTGCTAGCTGAACTGTTGAGTCTTCAAAGGTAATGTATACTACCCTATTTCGAAGTAGTCTTGTCGTACAGACAGATATATTGGTTATCTGTCGGACTAGTTTACTCTTAAAGAAGGGTAGTTTACCTAACCCTATAATGACTTCACGGTTCAGCTAGCAAGACAGCTAACCAAACATATAACCGTTAACTACACACTCAATGCAATCGGCTGTAAATATGTTGAAACTTTTCAAATTGATAGATTGAAAGCGTGTTTTTTTAGTAAGTTTGCTCCATAAATATAATTCTCAATTCTAAAAAAAAAACACATTGTAGGTGGTTAAAAGAATTGTGGATACTTAACAGAAACACATACATATTTTAATGCTACTATATTTCTTGTTTTAAAATATAAAAGCAACGCATTTGAAATTTCATGCGTTACAAGCGCTTTTCTTGATTTATCTCACCAGGACGCCATTTTTGAAAGCCAAGGATATATAATAACAAAAAAAGTTGAAGGGTTATATTACCAAAAAGGACCTACATAGAAAAGCATTTTAAGTCACGATGATATCCGCTAAAACCAGTGGTGTAAAAATGAAAACAACACATAATAAATGTTAATGCATACAAAGTGCTTTGCTAGATTTGCCGTCATCAGAAACTCCCGAAGCAGAATATTTGAAAGCCAAAGATGTATAAAAACCGAGTCTCTTGCTTGAAAAAAATAGCATTGGCTTATCATTCCGGAGCACCTGGGTTTACTCCTGGTTTTTTTGTAGGAATATGTGCATGGTTTTTACTCTTCGATGTTGTTTGTGATTCCACGTTTATTTGTTCAACGGTTTATGGTTTTTTTTATTGACACTAGTTGCATATGTATGCACATTATTTATTCTATTGTTTGAAGTCTTTGGATTTCTCTATAGATAGATTTATAACAAATCTAAGAGAATTAATAATTGGAGAATGTGACCTACCGAATTAGACTATTTACCGGATTTGTAATCACATAAGCAACACGACGGGTGCCACATGTGGAGCAGGATCTGCTTACCCTTCCGGAGCACCTGAGATCACCCCTAGTTTTTGGGGGGTTCGTGTTGTTTATTCTTTAGTTTTCTATGTTGTGTCATGTTTACTATTGTTTTTCTGTTTGTCTTTTTCATTTTTAGCCATGGCGTTGTCAGTTTGTTTTAGATTTATGAGTTTGACTGTCCCTTTGGTATCTTTCGTCCCTCTTTTAAGCAGAGGACACGATTACTCACAGAAACAAAAAAAAATTATAAACAAGGTGCATTGGCACAAGATGAGTATTTACAGAAAAAATAACCTCAAGAGCATCTAACTTTGACCCCCCATAAATATGTTTGAAAGCATTCTACGAAGTTATTAACAGAAAAAGGTCAGTCACTGTGGCAGTGAAAACCCATATCACAGAGCTAAATATGGCCCATATAGAATCGAAGAAAAAAAAAACAAGACACAAATCAAGAATTTCCCGAAAAAAACAAAATTGAATTCACTGTATACGCACAACTACTTGACACAGGATCCCGACTACGTACTAATGAGGCGTGTCAACTACATCAAATAGTTGATGGTCAATACTTAATCAGTTAAATGATCTTTAATCTTGATTATTGTGACAGTTTATAAAGTATATGAGCTGCACAGTAGAGATGCAATAACATAAATAAGTTTATCAAAATACTCTAAGACCATTTAGCAATGTTACATCTCAATTAAGAATATGTTTACAGCACGATCTTGTAAGAAACCTTTTATTGGCCAGTTGTATTATAGATGAGAATGAAGTGAATGTTCAATTATTTGATGGAGTTGAATTTGAAGTAACAAGTTGTGTTGGTAATTATAATTGGCCGTTTCAGAATCTAAAGGATCATGGGTAATTTCATTGTTCGTACCCCAAAATGAAAATAACGTCACGTCATTGGTTAAATTTTCATTGTTTAAGACACTTTTAACCAATCAGGGTGTTTTGGTGTACACTTTTAAAAATATTACCCATGATGCATTAGATTCTGAAACGGTGAATTGTTAACCTATATATTTATGTTATACACTATTGCTACATTTATTGTTAATATATGAACATCTATGATCGGCTTGTTGTCTCTTTGACACATTCCCCATTTCCATTCTCAATTTTATCTATACGATTTAACATCTGTACATTAAATAGCCGTCGTTATATAGACACTAGTGAGATTACGGTGAAACTAAACATAGCTGATTCCCTATGCTAACGGACAAGACTTAATTATCGTTCCCGAATACGTACATCCGAAATAATGGGAAGTCACAAACCACTAAGAATAAAGCCTTGTTACAGTAGCACACCCACAAGTTGCAGAGTAAAGAAGAGCGATAACGTATACAGTGTACTATGATATACTCCAAGTAACTGACCAACATTTCTTTCCTTCTTTTATTGAGCTCAAACTATATAGCTAGTTAACTTATTAATTTATCTTTTCAAGTTTTAGAATGTGACAGTCTCCCTGTATATATAATCTGTTTTAAACTGGTGCACTACACTAAATTAATAAGATACAGGGAATCTGCATAACAGACTGACTGATCGCTTTGAACAGTTACCGTACAAAATCATTAGTTAATGTATTTTGCCAAAAAAAGCACATGTTATCTTAGCGGTATTTCGGAATATTGTATCAAAAGAGGGACGAAAGATACCAAAGGGACAGTCAAACTCATAAATCTAAAACAAACTGACAACGCCATGGCTAAAAATGAAAAAGACAAACAGAAAAACAATAGTACACATGACACAACATAGAAAACTAAAGAATAAAGAACACGAACCCCACCAAAAACTAGGGGTGATCTCAGGTGCTCCGGAAGGGTAAGCAGATCCTGCTCCACATGTGGCACCCGTCGTGTTGCTATCAAATAAGGACCGGGAATTCGGAATTTTCACAAAAAAACAAAAAAAAACAAACCCACATACACACACTTACACATATACAATATACATTAAATATATACATGAATTTATATATGCACACACAAATAAACACATAAAACTCGTCCAACAGATTGGATCCCCTTGTCACCTTCAATTGCTTTCAGGAGACCCTTGTTTAATTTTTTGGCTACATATTTCACGCAGCATCCTCGCCTCCTCAGGCTCGAAACTTCTTCGTTTGTGTCCTTTATGCGAGTCTATTTGATCTTCGTTCACTTCTCTGTAATCTTCTTCTAGTTAGTTTGTGTGTCATATTGGCTGCCTGAGATTCCCTACTAGTCGGATCGGCAATTCGAACATGTGTCGCTGTGCTCTACGAATTCTGGTGGCCAATATGGCTTTCTGGTGGATGGGTCCCTTTTTCCAAATGTTGTTTATCTCTTTGTTTACTAGGTTGAACGTCATGTACCAAAATTGCTGGTCGATCTTGAAGGTTACAGGCTGCGTTGGATCTAACACAAAACAGGGTATTTAACTGATCCATTTTATGAAGGCGAGCACCTATAAATTATATACTTCATGTGATAAACCTAGGTTTACGGGCCCTTGTGCCGCTGTTTTGTGATCTGCAATCTGAAATAGAAACATATATATTTAGTTTTGAAAAAAATGTAGACAAATGTTTCGACTTTTTGCAAAAAATGGATACAATATGGACGCAAGTGGTTACTGAAATGCGGTAAATGACTTTCTTTTTGTATTAAGACGCCTTATTTTCCAAATGGTTACCAAATACTGTTTATTCGTTATCTTTTACGGCAAAAGGTTACCAAATTCCGATGATTAATTACCATATACCGCAAAAGAGTTACTATATACTGCAAATACTAACGGTATTTGGTAACCCTTTTGCGGTGAAAAGTAACCAATTTGCGATATATGGTAACGAATAGAATAAGCGGTGACTATTTTACGGTGAAAAGTAACTTTTTGCGTAGCCTTATTTGCAAAATGGTTACCAAATACCGATTATCGATTACCTTTTACCAAAAACCGTCGATTAGTTACCAATTACCGAAAACAAGTTACTATACTAGTATACCGCTAGTAAGTATCCCTTTTGAGCGTGACCAATCTAACCCTACCCATTTTTCTTGTCTGGAAACAGCGTTAAAAGTTGTTACCTAACCCTATGCCTTTACTTTAGAGGGCTAATAGGTGTTAGCTGAGTGGGTAATTTTATACCTATACTATACTAGTATACCGATAGTAGGTATCCCCTTTCAGCGTGAAGGGATAAGTACTGACGGTATTTGGTAACCCTTTTGCGAGGAGAAGTAACCAATAAACGGTATATAGTAACCCTAACTATGAGAAAATGTTTGGCTACTTGGGTTAAAGGTTAGTACAAAACCCCCGGCGGTTAGCCGCTGGTTTTGGGGTCATATCTTAGTCCCGAGGGGGGCAAATTTGCCCCTCCTGGCCAATCTAACCCTCCCCTTTTTCTTGTCTGGAAACAACGTTAAAGTAGTAACCTAATCCTTATGCCTTTCCTTTAGAGGGTCAATAGGTATAAGCTTGGTGGGTATTTTATACCACCAAACCCTCCCCTTGGGGATGGGACCCAGGCCAAAAGAAGACTTCTCGGGTATAGGGGTCTACCCGGTATTCTCAGTTACTATTCTAGGCATTTTAGATTGTAGTGAAATATAGATTTTTTTGCCAAATTTTTATTTCTGAAGATATTTGCATGACATGTATAGGGCATGTGGGCCTTGACATCCCTAGCAATGGTACAAAATTTGGTTCTAGCCCTATCTTCCGTTTTTTTATATATTTTTTTCGGATTTAAAAAGGGGAAATTTACTGATTTTTACCCCAAATTTTTTTGTTTGCTTTGGAAAGTTTTTTGGGGCCAACAAATGTGATATATATTGTTTTCAGATAATTACTTTATCAGATTTTCTTTGCAAAAGTGTCACCAAGGTTTTATTTTGTGAGGTTAGGCTATTTGTATGGTAGCCTTTTACCACATTATAAATAACGAAATAACGAGTGAATAAAGCTGACTACATATTTTTCAACTTTTAACTTTTTTCAAGTTGCACTAATCAATTGATCAATGTTTAATTAAAAAATAATTAGTTTCTTGTTCAATTTTGATGTATTATTTTCAGAGGACCAATGCTTTTGCTTTCCAAACCAGTTTTTGGATCGATTTTAACCGCATGCATATCGTAAAAATGTCCAATTTTGTACACCTACCCATATTGCGCAAATACTGCTAAAGTTGGGTTTTTTTCTGACTATTTTTTTTTTTACGTTTTCCATTTTTTCTCTTATTGAATATAAAAAAATCTAGAATTAGTCATTGCTATCATTCAGTTTTCAGATTGGGAAAATCTTCATTAATAATGTCAATAGAGGCTGAAATATATTTTCACCTGTTTTAGTATACAAGTAGCCAACTACCGGTAATCTGTGACATTGTTCATCAGATAAAGACATGAGTTCAAACAAACATTCACGAATGAGTACATCTGTACAAAGACATTTATACGTTCATACTTTATGTAGAGACATATTTAACCATAAGTAGTTGCACATATTATAGGTTACATATTAGAAAAATCCTTTAATCCCCTTATTACTTCGTCTCTATTGCATATATACTTTGACATCCCCAAAATCCCTCAGTTTGCTGCTGACACTTGAAGAGATCAGACGTGAAAAGGTAGGTCCTGTATTTGTATCATAACTTTATTTCTTGACCGATTTTCAAGTTTTAAAGCGAAAAATGTGCAGAAATTATTGGTTCAATTTTCGAAAAAATAAAAGTCTGGCAAAAAAAATATTTGCTCAATTTTTTGAGTTAAAAAACATTTGATCATTTATGAAACATATGTGAAATGACGTAAATGTAACAGAGGTTTTCATTGGATAAGTTTTCTTATTAATCATTTGCCTATTTAGTTTCAAAAATGAATAGGAGTGTGGAAAATAAACATTTTGTTGTGTTTTAGGTGTTCCAAGCAAGAAAGCCAGATCGTTCATAATTGTTAATTCTGATTTTATTCTTTACATTATGGCCAAACTTATTTGAACATCCTTATGGTTTTATTTGTTTCTCATGAAGCTTTATAATTTTGTCAAAATCATGATTTGTATGTATTAGACTTTCCGTTGCATGGTGCCAACTATATCGCTGTCTTTTCAGTTCATGATTTTTTTTTCTTGAGTTGCTCTTTTTTGTAAGAAGAAGCTTTAACTTATCGAAAATTAGTATTTGTGACCCAAACCCTAATTTTATAATTTGCTTAAAGTATAGTTTATTTAGCTTGGATTTTGTTATATTTTTTCTGTTTTAAGTTGCTTTTATAATTTTATTTTTTAAATTCAGAAGTTTCCAGATCTTTGTATTTAGTTAGTATTTCAATTTGTGTAGTAGTGTAAGAGGTTGAAGAAGAGACAGAAAGAAGAGATACAGAGAAGGAAACTGTAAGTTCATCAAGATATGCAAGTTTACTTCCAGTTAAAATTGCAACTACATTTTGATTGGATCTTAAATGAAATAATCCATTATTGGGATTTGGCACGCAGATCACTTAAAGTTACGAATATACACCAACGACAAAACAGTGGTTCAACGAGTTGTACAGTTTTTGTCACTTTATCAATTCATCACAGTGGATATAGTGAATATTTTAAACTAACTTACAACGTGCAATTTTATGTAAAGAAAGACAAAGGTAATTATCTTAAAAATGTTAGCAGAAAAATTAAGTATCTCAACTTTTTATGCTTATTATGTTCAAGTTCCCCTTTTTTTTTTAAATATTGACAAGATGTATACTAAACATAGTCAATAACAGAAAAGATATGTAGCCAAATGCCGCTATTTAGTAGCCATTTACCATTATTAAGTAGCCAATTGACGCTTTCATATTCATTTACCGCTATTAGGTATCCAATTACCGCTGCAGTAAATGGCTACAAATTTGCGGTGAATGGTTACTTAGTAGCCAAATACCGCTCTTATGTAGCCAATTACTCTATTATTCTATCGTAGTTATTTACCGCAGCGGTAATTGGCTACGCCATGGCAGCAATTGGCTTCATAACAGCGGTATTTGGCTACTAAGTAACCCTTCGCCGCAAATTTGTAGCCATTTACCGCAGCTACTTCGAAAAGATCAGTGAAATAAAAAAAGAATTTGTCAACTACGACCAGTCAAGAGATCAAAACCACGAGGAAGCCCGATTTGTTTTACCGAAATAAAGCAATTGGTAATTTCTGTGACTATTTGACAGAAACAGGTACCAGCAAGGCCGATGCTTTACAATGCGGGGCACAGTCATTCTTCGTCTGGAAGATAATTAATCCAGATAAGACTTTTCAGTGACTGCTAGACGAAGATGCCTTGGACAGATTTTTTGAAACAGTAAGAATCAGTGTATCGAGAATGATCCATAATAATATGACATGTATGAATACCAAAACAAAACAAAATAAAATAGATGCAGTGAAGATGCAAACATAGAAGTTTCTTTTTAATCAAAGCAAAGTCAATGCTATGATCCAGCAAATTTGTCAGAATTCATTCAGTTCCTTATTAAGAAAGCATATGTCCTGAATTGTATGATATAATCTTAGCCAAGCTAATGATTGACAAGATTGCAAGATTAATCATATGTTTAAGAGAGACACTAACAGAAGAGGATAAACATTAGTCTAAAGAGACAGAACAGTCGGACATTCAGACTGCTGATTCAGACTGGGACCCTGTCGAACAAATAAATGAACCAGAACAGTCGGTTATTCAGATAGGATATGTAAAACATTTGTATATTGTTACCCAAGGGTTAGGTTTAGAAACAGGTTACGTACACTTGTTGCGTTGTGAGAGGGTTACTTATATTTCTTTTTAAATGTTATTATTTCAGAAAAAGATGAGTGACCCAGCATCAACAGACTCCGAAAATAGTAAACATAATCCAGACTATACTCCTGAAGGTACTGGTACATCCGAAAATGAAACAGGCGAAAGTATCTTGTGGAGTATCATTGTGGATACAAACGACGAAAGAGATTATGGCACGCCGGACAATGAACGGGAAGACGGCAGATCTAAAGGAAGAAAGCATCTACTTGCTTCGAAGATCAATAAACGAAAAAAAAAAACGGCTGAACAAGTCGAGAAAATTAAAGACGACGACAGAGATACTGGCACGCAAGACAGTGAACGGAAAGAGAGCAGATCTAAAGTAAGAAAAGGATTGATTTAAAAGAAAATTCCATTGGTAAAGGAAAATCCATGGAAAATAGGAAACATTTAAGATAAAAAGCAAAATGTGACGGAAATCCGGTGAAGATGCCTCGTTTAAAGAGAGTACCACACTTTTTGCACGTTAAGAACCCTTGCAATTACAAAGTATTGAAATCTTTGTCAGAAAAACTTTTAGAAAGTGATACAGTAAATACTGACTCTAAGAAAGGTGTGCAAGAAAATTGGTACCGTTAATTTTATTACTACCACTGGGTCGATGCCTCTGCTGGTGGACTATTAGTCCCCGAGGGTATCACCAGCCCAGTAGCCAGTACTTCGGTACTGGCACGAAAATACGGATTGTTAATGTGGTATTAAAATTTGCTGTTACAAAATGATAGAAATTATTATAAATTAAGGAATGTATCTCCCTCATGCAAAGCTCTGATTCCTTTCACGGATTTGGCTATACTTTTTGGACCTTTTGGATTATAGCTCTTCATCTTTTATATAAGCTTTGGATTTCAAATATTTTGGCTACGAGCATCACTGAAGAGACATGTATTGTCGAAATACGCATCTGGTGCAAGAAAATTGGTACCGTTAATTTTATTATTAAGTTATCGACAGATTTTATAGTGTAATTTTTACTGCTGTAGAAATGTTTGGCATATCATATTCCAAGCTTTATTACAATACATGGTTGTCTTTAAAAATGTTCTGGGCAAGATGTAGAAAAAACAATGACGTCATTAAAATGATACATCAGAGGAAGTCTTCAAAGTGGTCCGATGGAACATTTAAAAGTACGAAAACGTTTGGAGTATGCCCTTCAAGAGAATATCGGTCGCTCAAAGAGACATTATACCAAACAATCAGACTGGTGGGATAAAGAAATCTATGCAACACGGAACAATAAAGAGGGGGGGCAATAGGGGTTCCATTAACATGTCACCTCGATTTTGGCAAAAACAGTTAACATCAAATTCAAAAATGCGGATAATAGTTAACACACAGTGGGTTGAAAACAGTTAACATTGATTGATTGATTGTTGTTTGCTTTACGCCGCATTATCACAGAAAGACTATCGCGGCGAGAGCTAATTCGAATATTATAACAATTTAAGGTATATTTGTAAAATCAGACAAAAAATCTTTCAATAAACTAAAATTCTAGACTAAAGCAAACTGATTATTTACAAATAAAAATCAACACTAAAATCACGTGATAAAAAATAAAATCGTTTTAAAAATAACAACATTTTTTATATTTTATAATATATTCTAATTTCTTTTAAGAATGAAACAATATTTGTAAATGGAACATTATTAAATGAATAATACATATTATTGACATTGAAATGCTTCTTACGAACATCGGCAAAGTCAATACAATTAATTAAAACATGTTTAATGGTATACTTGCAGTTGCAAGGTACACATTGTGGTTCATCATCATTTTTTACTCGTCTGTTAACAGTTTAAATTTATCCCAGATAACAGTTCACAACATATCCCCCTCGATAAACGCAAGAAAATTCTGTGCGATGCAGACAATGTTCGACAATCTAGTGCTATTGACTTGTGTAGTTTATCCGATTGTGAGTTGCGTGATATGCTGCATCATTGCAAGTTCGAAAAACACGTCCAAGAAAAAATATGTTAGCTTTGATAAAAAAAAACTGGTACAATTGTAGTGCTTATTATTTTGGCTTGATTGTAACCTTGTACAATAGAGGTTAATTGATTCAGATTTTTTTTTCTCGGATTGATTGTTGGTTACTTAACGTCCAGTGGCAAATAGTTCATGCATGTTGCGGTCGAGAACAAGTTAACATTAAATACAATAGCTAGGTATTCTCATAATAGAGGCAATTCGGAATGATGGTCGGGGAAATAAATATGTTATTATAATTTTCTTAAAAAAAATATAAAAATATTAAATATAAATATAAGGTTAAATTCCGTGAACAAAATAGTATGTTGTCAATTTATCTGAACAACATGGAAAAGATATGTAAAAACATAATATCTACAAATAAGTCAACATGACCAAAAATGTCAGTCGACCCCTTGAGCAGTTATTGCCTTTTATAGTAAATATTTTGTCAATATTTGTAATCTTTTAAAAAATCGTTTCCTCTGAAACTACTGAGACAAATTTTCCCAAGTATGAATCAACATGGGAACTAGCCAAACATCTACCAGCACATGTGATAAATGATTTTCATCAACCAGATGTATCATTAGAGTGCTTACTAACATATTCTGATATCTTAGAAGAAGCCATTCAAGAAAGCCTCTCATCAACCAAGAACAGAATATACATTCCGTTTCCCACCAATTTATTCAAAATTCTATCTGGTGCTAACAAGTGTCAGCTCGTAAACAAAGACGACTTTAAAGGCCTACCGTTGTCTCCTCGTTGGTTTTTGAAATTGAATATTCACGGTCAAGGTACCAAACTAGAATTACCGGTACAAGTAAAATCAGTTGTAAGTCAGAAAATAGTCTAATGCCAGTCAACAATCAGTCTGAATTTCAATAAGTCTGTTAAGAAATCTATTCCGACAGAAAAATTAATAATTGTGTCTTCAACAACTTTATGTTCCATAGAGAACAATGATATGTGAATTGTATAAGAATTAAAATAACTTCTACGGTACATGTAGCAATAAACGTTTCTTTGTGCAATGAATACTATAGGGTCATTGCATAAATATTGGGGAATATTGTCCCGAGAAGAATCTTATATAAGTACAATATATGTTCTGCGAGGGACAATATTCCCCAATATTCATGCAATAACCCTTTTATTGTATAGCAATATAATATTTAAAAGTACAAATTGGTTTAAACTAGATTTTGACGTTGATGACGTCATAATTTTTTGAAGATTTATTGCACTAGTGCAATATTAGAATTTATTGCACGCTAACTTTTGGTTACTTTCTGTGGGAAATATTATATTGCTATACAATAATATGGTTTATGACATTATGTGCATACCTGTCATATTTTGTTGTAAATATGTTATCTTCTATACTATAAAACGAGAAGACCTTATTTTGAAGTCTTCAACTTTGTACACTATTTGGCCTTTTAAACATTTTTTGATTCGAGCGTCACTGATGAGTCTTTTGTAGACGAAACGCGCGTCTGGCGTAAATATACAATTTTAATCCTGGTATCTATGATGAATTTATTTGAGAGTCGCTTCTCTTCCTTCCACAATAAATTAATAATCATGTCTCTGTGTCCTATAGGAACCATGCATAGTAGCATTTGTCATCCATTCTCATGATTAATCAGATCGAGTTATTAAACGAGAAAAAAAGTCGTCCGGATATCGTGACCGTCATTAGACCGGCTTTTGAGTCATAGATAAGACTTCCGGTTTTAAATTTACACATGATTTTCTTAAGTACTCGGAGAGAGGAAAATTATTTTCGCGTTTATTTACATGTATACTATGATATATAGAGACTCTCTATATAATTATAGCGGTGATCGCCGTGGAGTTTATAGTTAAAAGCAAATACATTTTTTTACTTACAATATGCGTATGTTCATAGTATACAGAAGGCTTCAGACCACAATTCATTTCATTTGTTCGGTATCTTGGAAAATATTTCCCAATTATTATATCTTCTGTTTTCTTTGAAATGTTTACTATTTATGGGGTCCTATCAGTTGCATATATATATAACCAGGAAGATTTGGACTATTTGCGATTAGATATAAATCAAATTCAGACAATATATTAATCCGTTATCAAACCTTTTACATTTCTTTGTGTCTAATTAATTCTATTGTTTAATATATGTTTGTCGTGATGGAAATCACTCTGACCATGACAAGTTAATCCGTTGGACACTTATCCTTTTCTATAGTAACTGTTTTTTATATATGCTTTTGTATGTCATTTTGTTGTCAGTTTAGGTCTTAGGTCTGGTACTGTCCGGACCTTGCTAATAAAGTTTCAAGTATTGGTATTCCGTCTTTGAATCACTATAACATGGAAAACGCCCGGTTATATATTGGTTGAGGTACCCGCGGCACGATCCGAGCTAGTTCCCCAAACTAGTAATTAATACCGTCAGAATTACCAGCCTTGCAGAAATGGACATCCGTTTCCGATGAGAAAAGCAGATACCTGTTTGGACTTTCTGTGAAAATATTGCGGTAAGACATTGAACGTTTTCACATACCATCGATGTTATGCTGTCAACGCTTATTGCTACAAGTGCAGACATCATGGACATTTTGCCCGTATGTGTAGTTTTCACGTGAAGTCATGTGAAAACCAAAAACCGAAGAAGAAATCAAAGTCGAAATCCAAAATTCAGAGAGACAGTGACCGTATGAGAACGTTTATAGAGAAGAAGCAAAAATCTCAATTTCCGTTTCAAGGACTTGAGGACCAGGAAATCGCTTCATTTACGTGCTCCATACAGTACGAATCCACGAAACAGCACATAAACAAGTTGAAAGTGACTAACCGAAACTTCATCAAAGAAATCGCTGCGCTCAAGTCTGAACATTCTTAATTGGATACCGTAGTGAAAGATAACGTGATATTAAGGAAGAATTTGGACAAAGTAAATTTGGAACGTTTAGAACATGGCCGGATAATTCAAAAGATCGAACACGAGTTAGCCGAACATACCAGTAGAACTGAACATTTGGAAAGAGTAATAGTTCAACTGAAAGAGGAAAACCTAAATTTAACAAACACCAGACAACGCTTAACAATGGAGTTCAAAAATTCTGACATGCAGTACAATCGCATCTTAAATAATATTGAAGACGAAATTCAGAGACTTAATGAAGAGAACGTAAACAGTAGACACGAACTTCAACATCTAGATATCAAACATTCAAACCGAGGTGTGCGTTCGACCCTCGCAATTTGCTCGCGTGGCAATTCTCAGCAACGTCATCGGCGAGGAGGAGGATACGCACGACGATAACAAAATTCATTCGGCAAACTCGGAGACCGAGTTTAGGTGGAGTAGTGGCGAATATAACCAGGAAGATTTGGACTATTTGCGATTAGATATAAATCAAATTCAGACAACATATTTTAAGTGATATAGTGACAATATATTAATCCGTTTATCAAACCTTTTACATTTCTTCGTGTCTAATTAATTCTATTGTTAAATATATGTTTGTCGTGATGGAAATCACTCTGACCATGACAAGTTAATCCGTTGGACACTTATCCTTTTCTATAGTAACTGTTTTTAATATATGCTTTTGTATGTCATTTTGTTGTCAGTTTAGGTCTTAGGTCTGGTACTGTTCGGACCTTGCTAATAAAGTTTCAAGTATTTGTATTCCGTCTTTGAATTACTATAACACGGAAAACGCACGGTTATATATATATACTGAAATAAGTAAAACATTGAAAGTGAAAGTAGCGATTTACTGGAAACCTGATGAGGTACAGTGTGTAAGGCAGGAGAATGCTTTCAAGTCCTTCTATGTTGTTTGCGAAGTCTAAATTAGGTTAGGTTATTTCATTAATATTGAAAAATCTAAGTTTGAACCTAGTACGGTAATTAGGTTTTTGGATATTTTGATTGACTCAGACCGATTGGCTTTTCTGACTCCTGAAGATAAAGTTGACAAATTTTTAGCATTGAAGGATGAAATCTTAGCTGTACAGGAAGTTGATTTGAATACTTTACAAAAGTTTGCTGGGGAATGTATCTCTTTCTTGTTGGCAGTGCCTAGTGCTAAATTCTATACTAAGGAGGTTAACAAAGCTATAAGTATAGCAGGAAAAAACAGTGGTTATGTTAAGCTTTCTCAGGATTTAAGAAATGAAATTTCTCACTGGACTTTCTTACAAAGCTGAAAGGGGTGTTTCCCTTGGAGAGGTGAAAAACATTTACAGGTTTCTATGGTTACTGACTCGTCTTTATACAAATGGGGAGCATTAGTTTATTCACAGGACAATCCTACTGAATTTTCTGACTTTTGGGATGAAAAGGATGAACGGGCTATTCATTTAAAGGAAACACAAGCTTTGATTAATGGTCTTAAATCAGTTTCGGTTTCCATCCAGGATCATAGGGTGGACGCTTTTGTTGATAATATGGCATGTGTGCAGGCATGGGAGAAGCAGACATTTAAGGATTTGGTTTTAAATGAATTGATGAAGGATCTTTTCAATTTCACAGTTGAGTTTAATGTTGATTTGAGGTTATCTTACATTCCTTCTAAAGAGAATCCTGCAGATTTGCTTTCTAGAAGTCTGTCTGCCCAGGATTGTATGTTGTATAGAGATAAGTTTCTTTTAATAGAGCAAACTTTTAGCCTGCACTATATAGATCTTATGTCTTTAGACTCTAATGTGATGAGGGATACTGTAGATGTAGCTTTGCGTCATTTTACCCCGTATCCAACTTCAGGTTCTGCGGGTGTCAATGTGTTTTCTTAGACTTTGTGTCTATCTGATAATTTGTACGTTTTCCCTCCTTTTGCTTTGATCCTTCCGGTTTTGAGTTTTCTGAGAGATCAAAAGATGAGATTTTGCACTATGGTTATTTCTGATGAGGATGTTAGACCCATTTGGTGGCCATTGTTGTCTAATTCGTTGGTATACCATATTGTTCTTGGTAGAAGAGGAGAGTTGGTGTCCTTCTTGTACCGTCTAAGAATGGTTTTGTTCCTGATAAGAGGGGACTTAAGTGTGATCTTTGGGCAGCTAGGTTGAAGTTTCAAGAAGTTATGCTTATATACAGTATGAGTTTGAAGTTGAAAGTTTTTCATTTTTTGAAGGCATTCGTTTACAGAAATATTAGACAGAAAGATTATGAAAGTTGCAAGATATGTGGCTGTCTTAATCATAAGGATTTTCGATTTTGCCAGTTTTGTGGGGATAGAAAAGAGGATACTGGAGAAGTCTCTATTGATGATCAGGATTTAAAATCTTATAATGCTAAGAAACGTATACTATACCTAGAAAATATGCTAAACAATAAAACATATGATAAGAAAAAGGTTTCTTTGAAGAAAGATTTAGAATCTTTCTTAATATGTCGTGCTAAAAATCTGACTTCTGCCACTCCAGTAGACATAAGAATGTTTTTGATTGACCGTGATATGAAAGGGAAAAACAGACAAGAAATTTAAGGATTGTTCTTGTCCTTGTAGACTAGCTTCGGGCACTGTATCCTCTTTAGCGAGTCAGTTGAAGGTTATATTGGATTCGTTTGGTAGAAAGGGTGAATGGACCGAGTCTAGTCTTATCAAATTCGGAAACCCTGTGTCGAGTACTATTGTTAAGCGCTATTTAGAAGCAGTAAAACTAGAACAAGCAGTAGCCTATGTACCTATTGTGCAGGCAAAACCTATATTTTTACACAAGCTGAAAAAAAAGTGTTTACATAACAGAACAGTTGAATGATCATACGTGAAAACCTGGTAAACGTTTTGTATATTTAAGAGATAGAGCATTTTTTACTTTTTTTTTGCGGGAGATAGGGCCAGTGATTAGCGCAAGAGGTGAAAAAGTTGACATATTCTGAGGCTCTTTTATTTCGTCATACAGTAGGCAAAACTTCATTGCATGGCAAAATCAATGAGTTTGTGATTTCACCAGTCTCCGATAAGTTGATTTGTCCTGTTGAAAGTCAGTATGTTTCTGGAGCAGAAGAAATGGATATCAATTTATCAGTAGGTTATCTTTTTAGGATTTTAGACCCTTCTCACTCTCGTGTTATAGAATCTCCAGTTCTTCTTCGGGAATGGGCATCCGTTTGCAATTGTATCTTAAAGATATGAATATCTTTTAGGGTGAAACTATACATGGCATTAGAGGAGGTTGTGCTATAACTATGATGTCTTCGGGTATAGCCTCTAGTAAGGCGATTATGGAACATGTTGGTTGGTTTAGCAAACGTTCCTTAGATAGATATTCAAGAATGAATAGATTAATTGATGCAGGGTCAGTGAGTTCTTTATTTTCGAAAGTTGCAGACTCTAATCTTTCTGATGCTGGAAACATTTTTCACAAGTTAGGGGACTCCTCTGATTTACCCCAAGCTTTTAAAAAGTAGGCTAGTATGACATTGTAATACAATGTGTAAAAGTTAACTATGAACGTAAATTGTTTCATTTATATATGTATTTCTTTTATTCATTTGTAGAATGGGAAACTTAAATGTGAGGTATTTACGGATAACCTACACCATTTGTTTAAATCACTTTTTATACTATATATTTAAACACACACTCATGTAGAGACTGTTTTAGCATAACAGGTTCATACTAAATTTTTACACATGGTAATATTAGCTTTGTAATTTTGTGTACTGGTAGTTATGTTTATATAATATAATGAAAAGAAAATTATATTTTGCTAATAAATTTGTTATTTTGAAAGTTTTATTTTATTTATTTGATAATATCATATAATAAAACTAAGAATATGGGGATACTTCATGGATGTTAAGGGTTATTTGGGAAAAGTTTTTCTGTAGTTTTGGGTAGGTAATGGGAGGTTTCGTTGGTTAAAGGGTTCAATTTTAGGAATTGGTGTTTAGGTTGAAGAATTTTAGATTAATTGGGGTTACTCTTTCATCCCAATACTTAATAAATCCCGAGTGTATTTGAGCGAGTCTGACTTTGGATAGGGAAGTATCCAAAGTGAGATCTCGCGAGAATCACGCGGTGATTCAATCAGTCTTAGCTGAACAGCCGTGGAGGCCTTTTTCCTGCTTGTGACTGGTGGCGTTATTCTAGGCTTGTTTACTTTTAGCTCATATTAGAAGATGTGGAAACCCAAGTTATTTTAGAGAAAATTGTGTAAACACAAGAGGGAATGATTTTTGGAGAAAAAAAAACCAAAACAAACAAGAAACAACATATTAAAAATAAAACAAAAAACAAAAAAAAAAACCCAAAATTACAATGAGCAAACAACCCCCAGGAATGGAAGGACAACCAAGCTAAACGGACAATAACAAAATAAGAAAACTTCACAAGAAAATGATTAATAGCTAACTCAACTAAAAAACCAAGATATGAATATTTAAAAAAGAACAAGAGTAAATTAAACCCTGAGGAGACTTTGGCAGTTGCTCGTTAGTCGAAACATATATCAAATGTAGAATATATAAACGGTCCTGTTGATCAGACGATATCAGCATGCATCAAATTAGTTTATTTTATCACAACGTCAAATATTTTAAAGGATGAAACAAGGCAAACTGATGATACTTACCAGGTTTGTTATATGCTGTTGACTAATGTTAGTGACACTCGAGCATAAAAAGGGATTGCAAATATGCTGTTGTACTGTTATATGTGGCCTGACCACATATGTGAGCGGGACATTTAGTGTTATCCCTGTCCATAAGTAGTTGGTTAAGGACCATATCTTAGTAACTACATGTAGTACAGCACTGATACAGTAGATATCTTTTGGGTAGAAGGTTACAACAAATTAGGTCATCATGACCTATGTTTTACGTTTTAAGGATATTGGTTATGGTAGGACTATCTTTTGTCTAATAGACAAGTTTCTAGTACCTACATGTATAAATGGTATTTGATATTGAGACTTGTTAGTTCCAGAAATAGACAAATACTTATATGATGGGATGGCGTTGTATAACAGATGACAAGATTTGTGACCGAAATCAGGTCCTAGTGTAAGGCCTAAATTAAAATAAACTATTGATTAAGCGGCACTCGCTCTTTTAGACTTTGGAGTAATTCTTTCATCCCAATACTTAATTAATTCCGAGTGTATTTGAGCGAGTCTGACTTTGGATAGGGTAGTTTCGAACATCAAGAATTGTAGGTTGCAATGTGGTGTAGGAGATATGCGTCTTTTCATTTTTAATTTGGTTTATAGCTAAATATTTAAGTGATGTCTTTTGAACTGTGTCAATTTGAAGAACATTATTCCTGTAGTTTGACATTTTAAAATTTCACTAATGTTTTCCACTAGTAGGCAGACTGCTTTGAAGTTACCATACATTTGGAATATTATATAATTGTAGGGTTTATTGTGTAATTCAATAAAAATTACTTGTTACTTACAACGACTAAACTATTTACACAAAGTGGAACAGGTAAATAGAAATGTCGTTACTAGTATACACACCACTCGATAAGGTCAAACGACTAATATACGCGCCACTCGATAAGGTCAATCTTAAGATAAGTAGCCCTGAATTAACTATAACGATATCAAGAGAAAAAGTTTAGATATAAACATAGCGTCGTAAATTTACACGGGATTTGTCATAGCACATTTAATCATCGACCCACTCGTTAGATCTCACAGGTAAATAATTTTGTCGTTGCTAGTGCATAGATTGAGGTATGCGCGTGTGATGCAATTATTACCTGTAGTTGGTGATCGCATTTTGGTATACAAATCCTGGGTGAACGGACATAAAGATTCAAATTTGATAGGAAAAAATGTCACAAATAATTTGTAGTCAATTGTTTAGCTTTTTTTAGCTGTAATCTCTGTCCTGCCTTTTTATTTTTCACTCTGTTCGGTCCCGTCTTTTTTGTTTTAGTTTATCCTGACTTTTTTTACCTAAATTGTCGTCCTGACTTTTTTTTTGCAAGTGTCTCATCCTGCCATTTTTTTTCAAACTCCTGTCCTGCCTATTTTTTTCAAATTTCATCCTAGCCCACCCCCCTCCCCCCATAAAAATCAAATGGTAGCTCCCTAAATGCTCATTTGTGAACAGCCAGAAATATTTCTTATCATTAGGTAGTTCTTTAAAATTAGTACAAAAAGTGATAAATTTATCAAATAATAATTTCCTCTGTTCAATATATAATGGACAATTTACTGTAAAATGGGTCTCGTCTTTAATAGAATTTGATCCATGTGATAAGCAGTGATGACATAGACGTTGAGTTCTCTCTATGTATTTTTTACTATATCTATCTTTCTCAATTTTAAGATCACGAGCACTTATTCTCATTTTACATATATAGCTCTTCTTATAATAAAATCTTTAATTGATAAATAAGCCTCCTGTACAAAGTCAGTCTTGAGGTTGAAATAATTTTCTAATTTACTATTACCTTGTGATAAGGTTTCAGATCTTTTGACCAACCAAAATGTTTTTTAAAAAACTATTACAAAGTTTACATTTTACAAATTTAATTAGTTTATTGAGCTTTGTATCTAAATTTTGTACATCAAGTGATTGAAGTACATATTCATAGATGGATACCAACAATTAATGTTTTCTGCTTCTAAAATTTTATTACAAACATAACCATCATAAAGTAACCATTTGTCCAACTTGTTAAGCATGTGTACATATTTTACCATAGATATAGACAGAAAAAGAAAGAGAAAATCTTGCTTCCTCTGATAACACTGCTAAATTTGAGGCGTTCTTTTAAAATTACACCAAGAATATACTTTAAATATCTGAAATGTGATTTTTCCAAATAATCATTTATGTAGATTAATTCAAATAGATAATCACTTTTTTTTCTTGCAAGCAGCAGAGTTAATTTTAAATGAACCCCAAATTTCACTACAATATAATAAAATTGGTTTTATTGTGTGATCATATAAATGAATTGCAGTATCAATACTTGGATTACAAGCTGACATGGATTTTTGTAATTTAAATTTTGCCTTTAAGGATTTTTTGAATAGCTCTTCTTTCCCCTGTTGAAAAAGACCACTAGAAGTAAAGACTATCCCTAAATATTTACATTTATTAACACATTCTATAGCCTCTTTATCTAAATAAAATGATTCCTTCAAAAATTTTCCAGGCTTGTTAAAAAGTAAAATTTTGTTTTGGACAAATTTATATCTAGACACCAGTCAATACAATAAGTATGCAATATATCAAGTCGGTTTTGAAGACCCTTTTTAGTGTTTGATAATAAAATAATGTCATCAGTGTACATGAGACAATCAATTATACGCCAATTGATATCAACAGTATCTGGACTTTGCTCAAATTTTGGAGGCTGCAAGATGGTGTTAATACATTGCCCACTTTCACAGACATTTCATTCTTGCTGTACATATATTTTAAAATAGTATAAAATTTTCCAGATATGTTATTTTCCAGTAATTTATATTTAATACCACAGTATATGACCCTGTCGAAAGCCTTTTTAAAGTCCACAAAGCAAGCATAGATTTTCCCCCTTTTTTGTTAGTATATTTGTCTAATATGGTTTTTAAAACAAACATATGATCAGATGTTCTACTCTTTTTTGAAAAACCAATCTGACATGGATGAATTATATTATTTTTATCAAGATTAATGTCAAGTCTTTTATTAAAAATACTGTTAAATAATTTTCCAATGCATGAATTTATTGCTATGCCTCTGTAATTTTCAGGTTTACTAGGAATCCCTGCTTTAAAATTTGACATAAATAAGATAATGCCCATTTGCCAGGGTATTTCCCAGAGCAGAATACGTAATTAAAAAGTTTCTGCAAAACAGGTGTAAATATACTTCCCCCTGATTTTAATATCTCATTTGGAATACCATCCAATCCTGCAGCTTTATTATTCTTTCGTTTATTTATAGCATCCAAAATTTCTTTTAGGGTTATTTTGTAATCTAGTTCACAAAAAGTTGGATTTTTTTTCTAAATTTTTTACTTTTTTTTACTAATTTCCTCTAATCTGTCTTTAAATTTGTCAGAGTTATATTTTAAAGATTGAAAATATTAAAACCAGACATTACTTTGAATAGAATTTTCTGGACCATCCGAAATGTCTTCTTTTAATTCTTTAATGAGATTCCAATAACTCTTTGGATTATTATCACTTAGATTATCCAGACTGTCAGGAATGTTTTGTTTAAATTTCCTTTCTTTATGTTTACGTAGCTTATTAAACTCTCTATAACATTTATAGTAAGACCCTTTTATAATTGGGTCCCAAGGGAGTTTTGATAATAGCTTACCTTTAGAAAGACTTTTACGTTTTTGTACTAGGTCTATGTCAAACCATTTTTTATTTTTATGTTTACGTACACTTTTTAATTTTGTTTTACGAAATATTAAACATTTACTGGCAGCGTTATCTATAATATTAAAACATTCATTAGGCGCTTGTTCAATATAGTCCTCTGAAAGATTAATTTTTGAGTCTAAATTTTTTTTAATACTGCTAATAGTACCACAACATAATTTCTTATCTTCTAAAGAAAAAGGCGATCTGTTATTTTATCATGGTGTTTTGAAATAAGCCCACCTATATTCCAAACACCAAATGTTATGTTGTGGAAAAAAATATTGTTCTTTTGACTGGTCATAATTGCTCTTTAATCAATTTGTTTTTAAATTTTCCTCTGACCACTTCTAAGTTGTACAATTTTTTTAGATAGATAGTTAGCTTTTGGGCAGGTACAATGTAATATGAATATGAAATCCTTGTAAAGTAATAAAACTCGTTTTCCTCTTATGAAATAAATAACTCCTCTAACTGAGGAAAGGTTAAAATGAATTAACCTTTTCTTGTCCTATATAATTATAAATGACAATTTAAGTTTATACAAGACAGAAAGCAAAACAAAATCTAGCTACAATTTCTTACAATATGTATTAAACAAAGCTTAATTATAACTGGCAAACTTTATCTTCTTTAATAATATAGTTAAGATAGTTCAATATAAGGATCGCCGCGATATAGCCTTTTTGTGCTAATGCGGCGTAAAGCAACCAACAATCAATCAATCAATAGAAGGATATTAAGGCTACCCATATCCACGACCCCGACTTTGATAATTGTTATAATTGTTATGACCGCGACCACGATATCCACCACGACTACGATATCCACCACGTCCATGATATCCACCACGTCCACGATATTCACCTCTTGATCCATTATTCAGATTAACATTGCTATTATAGAACGGTCTACGTTTAGGTAAATCAAGAGCTTCATCAACTATATCTCGAATATTTGCTGCAAACACATTTACACCTTGATCTGAAAGGTGATATTTATCATCTTCACAGAGAAATCTAGGTACTGCTCTGCCTTTTTTTGCTAAATTACTGTGATCACACAGATATACTTCTTCGGTATCAAAGTATTCCTGCTTAAATGAAACACTTATCAACTGGCCTTTCACATTGAAGCTTTCGTTGTCAGCTCTAGGTGTTGGTGTAGATATGATAACTTTTGAAGATGGATATAATTCACCTGCTAAAGACACAATTTCTTTCATTTTGTTAACAAAACTTTCTGCACTTTTTTCACGTAGCTCATTTGTTAAGGAGTGAAACACAATTATATCAGGAGCATGCTCAATTTCACGCAAACTTAACTCGGTATCAGGTAATGTATACGCAATTCGTTTCTCCATTGTAAACTTTGATGACAATTTAGATACATCAATTCTTTCAGTATTTGACGTTCCAATTAATATAACGTGTGGTTTGTCTGTATTATTTTGAGCGGATCTTCTATTTCTTGATGGCACATCATGAAACTGCACAGCACCATCATCTCTACATGCATGTTGTTTAAGACTGTATAGCTCATCATCTTTTTCTTCTAATTTAGATTTCAGTTCATTGCATAAGCTTACTAAAGTTTTAAGTTTATCATCTTTCTCATGTATTGTAGTTTCTAATTTATTAATTTCAAACTCTAATTGCTTTTGTGATTTGTTATGGTTCACCTTTTGAAGCTCAGACTGAGATGTTTGCTGATCAAGTTTTGACTGCAACTGAAACTTGTCTAATTCTGTTGTGTGTTTAACCTGTTGCAATGACATCTTCAAATCAGAATTCTCATGCTCAAGTGTATTTAATTTGTTGAAAATTTTCTGATCACATGCATTTGTAGAATCAGATTTGGCACTTTGAATTTTGGTAACACTTTCAAGTAATTTTGCAAGTTTGTTATCATTTTCTTTCATGTGATTGATATATGAATCCTCCATTGTTTTCATTTTGGCTGAAAAAAGTTCAGATTGTTTTGTACATATCTTATCTAGAGCGAGTACGAAAAAGTTTTCTATCCTCTCTAACAGTTTTTCAGGTCTAAATTGTGTTACGGACCATTCAATACTTTGGTTGCTTGATTTTGATTCATTGTTATTGTTTACATCACCTTTGTTTTAAAATAACTGTTTTTCACATGTTTGATCATCATCAAGTTTGCCTAAAGTGTCCTCCACATTTGCCTCTTTTACAGGGCTACTTGAAGGTGTATTGTGTTGAATAACTTGTTCACCATTGAACTCTTTAATTTTCTTAATTAGTGCTATCAAGATGGGAAAATCCCGTTTGACAAATTTGTCTTTGGCATTACCCTGTATCTGGATGACCCCAGTGCTAATAAAAAATGTAACTTTGTATAAAAGGGGAGTAACTGTATCATGCGGATGCTTCGCTAAAATTTCAATACATATGGCTTTATTGCCTCCTGCATTCTTACACCAATCTGCTGCAATCTGCTGGATCATCAAATCACCTTATATCATGTTCGGCGGAGTTACCAAGCTGATCATAATACCATACATGAAGAGTTTTGATCCACAAGAGAATGCGATCAACTTTCACACGAAAGGCAACCATGTTTGCCTTGTCCTCATATAGATTAATGTCTATCGACTCATATTTAGCTCGTTTGGCCTTATCGCCTGCTGGCGTTTTTAACTTTGTAGGTATACATTCTGGAGGATATTCTGAGAAAATGCTATCCAGATTAAGGTCGTTGGACTTTTCAATTGTTTTGATAACGGATTCAATTGTTATTTCATTGTCAGCAATTTTGTTTATGTGCGATACACGCTTTGCACAGTTGAAAATTATTACATATGCAGGATTATCAATAAAAAGTTCAAGCGATGCACTTACATTGAATTAGTTCATATAATTACTAATACTTTAACTAATTTTCATGATGTTATGCTGTCGAGGAACGTGGAAGTAGGCAGCATTTTTCTCTGCTAAAATTTCATTGCCGCTTTTAATTCAAGGGCAGACAACCACTGTTATAAGAGAAATATCTTGTAATACTAAAAAATCTTTTAAACAGGTATGTAAATGAACCATTTTTCAATGAAATAATAGGGAAAATAGATGTGTTGACATATTTTTATCCGAATATCAAAATAACTTGTCTGTGACACTTGTCAAAAACTGTAATATTAAAAGCTGAAATAACGCTTCAATGAATAAGCAAATAAAAAAATATAGGTCACCGTTAAAGAAAAAAATCAGCATTTAAACCCAACATTTTGGCGGCAAAATGGTGAAATTTGTTTACATGTAATTTTTTGAACGAGAAAAAAAATAACGATTAAATATTTTTAGTGACAAAAATACTATAATTAATATTTGCCACTGGAAGTTCATCAACCACCAATCAAATAACAGTCCAGGCAATAGCTGAAAACTAATATTTCTGTTACAAGTTCAGAAAAACAGGAGTTATCTTTCGTTACTATCTACAATTGCATTTAATACAACAGAAAACCATATATTTCTGCTTAAAAGTTTCTATATCAAATAATTAACATAACCCATTATCACCAATTAAGCATGGAATTTGATATACAATTAAAAATATGTATTTATCTGTTTGGTTGCAGTGGTGGATCCAGAACTTTTCAAAAGGGGGGCGCTCCAGTCAGGCTTAAGTGATTCCCTATATAATCCACCAAAATTTTCCAACGAAAAGGGGGCGGGGGGCGCCCCCTGGATCCGCCGATGGGTTAACATCACAATACTGAACTTCGAGGAAAATTCAAAAGGGAACGTCCTTAAACACTTGACACTTTTAATTTGAAAAACACTCATTTGCAAATCCGCCGCCGCCTCAAATTAAAGCTACAGTGTCATGTATATAACCAAAGAGGATCGAAAGATACCAGAGGGACAGTCAAACTCATAGATCTTAGCCATGGCTAAGAATGAAAACAAACCAAACAGACAAACAAAAGTACACATGACACAACACAGAAAACTAAAGAATAAGCAACACGAACCCCACCAAAAACTAAGGGTGATCTCAGGTGCTCCTGGAGGGTAAGCAGATACTGCACCACATGTGGCATCCGTCGTGTTGCTTATGTGATAACAAATCCGGTAAAAATAGTCGAATTCGGTAGGTCACTTTCATGAAAGGGAAGGTGTTGTAGTTACGACGTAATGAACATATCCGATATCATTTGTGAAACGGTTTTTCCATAACGGTCAACCAACTCGTGCTTGCGTCCGTAAAATTTTCAAAGGGGTGATTTCAACTTCACCATTGGGAACTCTTAGTTTAATAGCTTCATTGTGAGCAGCAACCCTGTATAAAGAAAATCATGATAGGATATGCAAGCACGGGAATATCGTATCAATTGGTGCTGCTGGAATGTTGCTACTGAGAAATGGAAAGTTCACAATTGGAAATCTGAAATCATCTCTTTTCCGCAGTGTGTGGAATTACTTGGGATTCAATAATTTCATAGCTTTTCTGCTATAATTATTATATATATTTTGCAATTTGATTTAGAAAAATATGGGATATCCCATGGGACAGGGCAAAATCACACGGGATTGACCAATATATCATGAGCTTTTGTTTGGTCCCATGGGATAATTGTAGTCCCATGGGACTATAATTATAAATATACAGTAATGTGTTTGTTATAACGAATTCGGTTTGGTATTTAATTGTTAATAGATGAATCTTTTTAGTTGAATATCTTTTTTTCCTTGGAAATGTAAATGCAATATAATGTTCTATAACTTCAAAACTAAAAGAAATAACAATAAAACAGATAAAACAATTGAGAATGGAAATGGGGAATGTGCCAAAGAGACAACAACCCGACCATAGAAAAAAAACAACAGCAGAAGGTCACCAACAGGTCTTCAATGTAGCGAAAATTCCCGCACCCGGAGGCGTCCTTCAGCTGGCCCCGAAACAAATATATACTAGTTCAGTGATAATGAACGCCATACTAATTTCCAAATTGTACACAAGAAACTAAAATTAAAATAATACAAGACTTACAAAGGCCAGAGGCGCCTGACTTGGGACAGGCGCAAAAATGTAGGTATCAATATATGTTTAATTATGAATTCTAGAATACTTGTTTGAAACACAATCATTTCCAATTTGAAATCAATGAAAACTCTATAATAAGGCTATTAAACATAGCTAATTACATAAATCTAATTCCCCCCGGATATCCCTTAAAAATCAATAGCTTCTTATCATTAAGCGTTGTGAATAGTCCAATTTTTGGTAATTCAGCACTAAAAATTGTCATTAGTGTTGTTTCAATATCTTTTGGTATTTAATAGAACTTCAATTCATTGACTTGAGTGATGAAAATAATAACTGATTCAACTTTTGTCCTTGAATTTATTCTGGTCTTGTTTCTGTGTTTTCTCCTTTTATTCTAAATAATCAACTTAATCCTTCTAAAAAAGAACCAATAAAATCTAAAGTTATGGCTTATACAAAATTGTTTGCATACATGTAGCAATGCCATATGATTTTCAATACAAATAGCTATGCGGTATGGACTGTACTGATTGTTGAAGATGTCCAGTGTCATCAGTTGCTAACCTCCTACATCCTTTAGTCTCTGGTGGAGAGTTGTCAAATTAGCAATATACCACATCTTCATATTCTAATATTACATAACAATCAATTTATGTATTCTTCTTTAAAACATTTGGGTATTTTCCCCAGTTATATATATATATGTATTGATCAATGTTAACATTTAAGGCAATTACAATACATTCCATTTTTCACAAGAATTTGCAATATATTATACAAAACGCCAACAACAAAAACAGCACTTCTTTGCGCATCTGAAGTTCTGAAAGAGTTCAACTTTTATTTCAATGAATAAATATCTTGAACTCTTTAAACATGTTGGAAATTATAACATTGATACTAACAAGAATGTGCCCCTATTACACATATGCCCCATCTGCATTTTAATTTTCTATGTTCATTGGACCGTGAAAATGGGGTAAAACTCTAATTTTGCATTAAAATTAGAAATATACTATCATAGGGAACATGTGTACTAAGATTCAAGTTGATAAATTCAACTTCATCAAAACTACCCTCGACCATTTAACCTGCATACATGGGGCATAATAAATGTGGCATAAAAATTATATTGTTTTTTCCCCTTATTTTTGTGTTGTTCGCCTGTTGTCTCATTTTTATATACCGTTATACATATATCCGAAACTTCTTGTTTTATTTAATACTTAATCGTAAAAAAGGGATATTTTGTATTTTGATAATCTCAAAACATTCATTATTCTATGAAATAACTAATTTCCAAGTTCACAAAACACCAATGTGTCAGATATTAATTTTAAGACATGTATATACATAATTAACAAGCAGTTGACAGGATGTCACGCAAAAATCCCACTAATATCAACATACTAAATGTTTAGTATATATATGTAAAACCACAAGTTACCAACTAAAGTTCATGGCGACTGTCACCAAAAACGTAAAGAGGATAAAATTTAGAGACAGGAATGGACAGATGGATGCAAAAACATTATCAAAACAGGGCATAAAACTTACCGAACAAGATGTTTTACATTTATCCTTCGGATAATTTAACTGTTTCTTTTCTTTCTCCCTGCTATAAATTTCAAATTCATTCATGCAAATTAATTTTAAGGCTTCTATATCTCCCTCCCGAGCAGCTGTAGTAAGTTTCTGTAAGTATAACATAGAAATTACATTTAATCTTGATAATCAATGTCTGCACCATTCTGTAGACATACTTTTAAGGCTTCTATATCTCTATTCCCAGCAGCTGTAGTAAGTTTCTGTAAGTAAACCGTAATAAAAATATATTGTAATGAATGCCCTAACTGTTAAATTAGGTAATAATTATGTTTCCTTCTGTTTATCAATGACTACAAAAATCAATAGTTTCCTTCCTTTTTTTTAAATTTATTAATGCGACTGAGAGCTGTATTGCATTCTTATATCTGATACATATTTATGAGCTGAAGACCACTTCCGGGTGCGGGATTTTCTCACTGTGTTGAAGACCCATTGGTGGCCTTAGGCTATTGTCTTCTTCTAAGTTGGGTTGTTGTCTCTTTGACATATTCCTAATTTCCATTTTCTATTTTATAATATGTAAGCAGATTTTTCTAAAATCACAATTATCAATCTCACATTTTTGTCCATTATTTAAAATCAGCAAAAATAAATGCACACAAAAATTAACATTGGCCTGTTTTTAAGAATTCAAACCATCAAACTCCGTTTGATTTATTTCAATTATTCAAATCCTTGTATAGCTAGCTAGATGGTTATGGTTTTTGCTCATTGTTTCATTCATATCGTTACCTAACTTGTACATCATTTGGTTCCTGGTGGGGGTCGGCATACAGAAGAAGGTACAAAAAGAAGCATTCAACTCTTATAATTCGATTGTTTAGCTAGGATCATGAAATCACGATCAAGTTTTTATTTAATTTACCTGTGCACTTTATTGTGAGACCTCGTGTCTTCATGAGTGGTAAATTTTATTGTGAAATAAAATTGCTTAAGAAATAACGCGAGATTGCAGTGTAGCCAATTAGAATAACGTATTTCAATGAAACATGAATCAAATGTAATTATTCTACTGTAATGACATATCTATTCATAGTTATTTTGGAGTTCTTAAAAAGGATGTGCTTGATTAAAATACATTGTCATGAGAAAAGAGTGGTTTAATTTCATCGCTATACTTGAGTTCATCATGACCGTCTTTGGTATTCAGAACAGTACAGTGATAAATAGTTTTGCTGTTTTACCTGATGCTTGATTCTCAGCAATAATCTTCTCTTCTGGTTACATTCAGTTACTAAAAGTTTGCACGAAGCGACTAGAAGATAATTTTATAAAAATCTGATTCCAAAGAGGCTTCTTTTTTTTTTTTATCTCACCATTAAATGATTCAAAGCATTCAAATTACCAATGTCCAAGTTAATTTCTTGGAACTGTCCTATAAAAAGTATTTGCTCATGAATTTTGGATAGAAAAATACCGTAACACCGGTTAGAGCAAAGCGAATTCACATTCAGCAAAACAGTCACAATCGGGAAGAAGTCACGTTCGGTACTTAAAAGATCAGACGATAAAACTTGGTAAAACTGTCCTTAGTTTGGACAAAGACACATCGTATGGATCAACCAATTCAGCATAGCTCAGAAGACACAAATAAACAACAAATATGTAAACACAGTATCAAATAGTAACACTTAAAACCATAGAAAAAAGTCAAATCAAACAAAAAAATATGTCAAGTAAATCTGACAATACTGGTGACAATGTATCTCTTCATATAAATTGAGCACAATTTGCTGACAGAGGAGCTTAACTACATTGTCAGGAAATCATGATTTTAAAGCCATCAACTTTGATTTTCTGTTTCTACATGATAGCATTTCCAATTTCATTGATATTCGGAAACTCCTTTCGGGAACTGTGTGTGATGGTACAAAAGACACGACATACACAATAGAGACAATACGAGATCGCAAAAGTTCGTAACAGGATAACTGCATGTAGGTATACACAGTTTAAAACAAGAGAGTGCAGATGCTGTTGTTCGAAAATTTGTCTTAATAATAGATGAAGCATCTAAGAAAGTTGACACATTAATAAACTCATTAGTTTTTTTCTACCAAATATTCAGAGCTCAATGAAAAAGTCAAAAACATCAATAATCAACTTTACAATCATCTCTACAGTGTAGATAATATACATTTTTGTTCACACGACAATTTCTCTAATAACGGAAATGTGCTTCCTCGTCTTTTTTAAGACTGCTCCCAGGCCCGTTGCCAGGAATATCCCCAAAAAAGGGGGGGGGGGTCGTTGGACTCCTGAACTCGACTTGAACAGTCACAATTTGAACTAAACATTGACTTTAACAGTGCTTAATATTTGATTTCAAGGGGGGGGGGGGGTTCGGACGACCCCCCTGGCTACGGGTATGGCTTCCGCCCGTCACGAGATCATGGTATACGCGTTCTAGCAAGTAATATTAGAATCATCCTCTCCCCGTTCATCACGAAGATATGTGGATACTAGAAATCTCAATAGGGCACAAAACAGAATGATCAAAGTCACAATAAGGACTATGCAGGTAGTGAGTGAAAAGAAAATCATCAGAACTATAGGCACAATAAAAGGGAATACAAATTACAACAGTTAGCCAGTCCATGAAGCTGTTCAGACACAGCTGACTAGAGGTATAATCCATGTGTTAATGTAAAGCAAAATTATATCCGGGTGAAATTTGATCCGGAGGAAAAAATGTCACAGTAGTTGTTGTCATATTTTTATCCGGAGGAAAATATTTCCCTGGAATATTTTTTCCTTTGCCGTGAAGTTCTATCTGGACAGGTAACTTATTAAATAGTTATTAGAAAAAAACTTATCCTTTAAAAATACTATGAAATATCAAGTGTATTTGAAATAAAGCGAAATTGTTAAAAAAAAGAAAAAAAAAAAGATTTATAATGGGAAATATTTCACAAATTATCCTTGAAAAAATTAACTGAATTATTCAAGTCAATATCATCCTTTTAGAAGGGAAATTATCATGAAACATAGGGAAGAAAACATGAAGTAATTTCAAAGATCGTAATTGTGAAAATAATATCATGATCAAATAAGGTTAGTGTAATACATGTAAAAGTGAGTTGTTTTCAGATCTCAGTACAAATATAAATCTGAAAGTAAGGTAGACAAATAGTAAAATATAGTTGCATATTACTACTGTTAACAGTAATAGAAGAATTTGATTCTGATGATATTTTTAACTAAATATATAAATAGTTTTGTCTGGGGACAGAGATGTAGTTGTTGACTATATGGAAATCAGATAAATTATAGCATAACAATATATTGGAACAAAAGCATGTTTAAAAGCTGCATAGTTTTTACCTGTGAAATGTTATCTGTCTTATTAAATCAAGTTGTAAGTCATCTTTTTACATAAATTTAAATGAAGATATAAAAAATAAGATTCAAGGAAAAATTTCACTATAAAATAGATTCAGAAATATATTATATTAATATCTTTAAAATATAAATTGCTCATAATCACCTCCCTTTGATAAATTATGCAAATTTGGTCTACCTTTGTGAAACATTTTATAATTATAGTCAGGTATATATTGATTGTGAGTAACTTATATAGTAGTTAAATAATGGGATTCTATTTCACACGGTTCTGTGAAATAGAGTACGGCAAATGTATACCGGTACATGCTATCCGCATAACACAGATAGATTTTCACTCCTCAGGAAAAAATCAACCTGTGAAATACCAAGCCTGGAAAAAAATTACCGGGACAAATTATCCTCAGGATAGAATATCACAGGGGAAGAAATAAACCGTTACATTAACAGTCGACCAATTCAAGGAAGGTATTGTCGTCAGTTCTGAGAACCAGTTTATAATGAAACAATATTTTTAATTTTGTTTTCTTGTGTATAATTTGGAGTTTAGTATGACGTCCATTATCACTGAACTAGTTATACCTATTTGTCAAGGAGCCAACTGATGTACGGCTCCGAGTCCGGGAGTTTCCCGCTGCATTAAAGAAGACACATTGGTGGCCTTAGACTGTTGTCTGCTCTATGATCGGGTTGTTGTCTCTTTGACACATTCCCCATTTCCATTCTCAATCTTATTGTCATTGGAACTGTGTTAAAAGAAGGAATGATATGAGGACAGAAAAACCAAAACCTATTGAAGGAAAAAGAAATTTCTTCTGGATCTATCGATGAGAAGAATTTGATATATGAAATGACCAATGACAGTAAAATGGCAATGTGTGGTTGGAATCCAAACAGGACTACAAATAAAGAAATGTTATTTGAAGTAATGACATTAAAACAACATCACACAACTACAAGATCAACATATGGCTGAGGAAACAATATACCATTTTTGAACTGTTCTTTTACATCATGTAATGAGGAAACATCAACACAGAAACGTTTTGTAACCGCCGAAAAATCAATCGAGAACCTTATTAAAATAGCGATAAACCATGGAAAAGTTTGTAAAAATCCGTTGCATCTTAACTCAACTGAGATGCTAACCGTATAATATCTATGTAATTTAAGAACGTCTCGCGTATTTTAGGTGTCAGGAATGCTACCAAACCAATATTCCAAATTTTGTCAGGAATCTAACATTGGTACGGTACTATTGGGAAGTATTCTGCAACCGAAAATCCAGCTGAAGGAGACTCTATGGCCTTCAAGAAGGTCATTCCAGGCGCATGGAGAGAAAAAGAACACCTGGTCTGGACTGGACCCGTCAGTGGGTTTAAGAAGAGGACAATCGCTTGTTGGCCCTCCTTACTCTTTGAATGCAGTGTCTGTGACCTATCCTCTTGTTTAAATAAAATTGGTCGGTATTAATGGTGTATATTGGGCAAAGCCCATCAATATTTGGTCTAATCTCCTCTAAATAGGACTTTTAAATATTTCAAATTTCCTTAATTTGTTTTTTTCCTGTAGGGTGAGCTGTTCCTGGTCAAATGAGAAAAATTTCCCAAGTACGAATCAACATGGGAACCAGCCTGAAATCTACCAGCACATGTGGTAGATGATATTCATCAACCAGAAGTATCAGAAGAGTGCTTTTTTGCATATTCTGATATCTTAGAAGAAGCCATTTGAGCAGAATATCCATTCCGTTTCCAATCAATTAATTCAAGTTTCTATTTGGTGCTAACAAGTCAGTTAGCAAAGACGACTTTAAAAGCCGTTGTCTCTGGTTTTTGAATGTTCATGGTCAAGGTACTAAACTTGAATGTCCGGTACATGTAAAATCAGTAGAGAACAATGACATGTAAATTTTATAGGAATTCTACGGCAGCAATAAATTCTTTGCTCGATGAATATAATGGTTTATGGTTTATGATTGATAAATTGATTGTTGTTTGCTTTACGCCGCATTAGCACAAACTTGGAATTGATTGTTAAAGCAAATGCACTTTATTTACAATATACGTATGTTTATAGTTAACCGAAGGCTCCAGACTACAATTAATTCCCTTTGTTCGTGATCTTGGAATACAGTTCTTAATTATTATATTGGGTAATGCTTCCCAAGTATTCTTTCTACTGTTTAGGGGGTCCTATCAGTTGCATATATACTGACATAAGTAAATCATGTCGACAAAAGTTATTATTGAAAGTGAAAGTGGTGATTTGACCAAAATGAAAGTAGGATAGAAATTAACCGTAGTCATTTATTCGAGATTCAAATCCTACCATTGGCATTTTAATAGGGCTTTCAAAACAAGAGAAAAACACTGATGGATTGTTCAGAAGCATATTTCAAATACACTGTTCCACAAGTTATTGTTTGGAAACAAGAAAAAACCTTGTTTGATCCCTTTAATAATTCTTAAAACGTTCGGAGCAAAACCCCCATGGCGGCGGATGTTTGAAACAAATTTTGCTTATATATTTTTGGTTATGTAAAATGACTTGTGTATTGAATTATTTATATTATATTGTGTTTTGAAATATTGAGAAAATATTTAAAATAAAAAGGCAATACCTAATAATCTTGCACTGACATCTACCCACTAGTGTATACCTGTGCAGTCGTCGCAACATTGAATTCCGCTTCTACAAGTCATCAGTAAGTACAGAATTTGAAACAAAACGAATTAGTTGCAACTCTTAAAAAAGAGATTTCGACGAAAACATCCACAATAATTATGAACATGAAAAGATGGAGGTACAACATGCATATTGTTCACATTGCGATAAGACGTGTCACAGTACTTCAAATTCATGTATTTGGTTTTGATGTTATATTTGTTATTCTCGTGGGATTTTGTCTGATGCTTGGTCTGTTTCTGTGTGTGTTACATTGTAGTGTTTATGTCGTTGTTCTCCTCTTACATTTAATGCGTTTCCATCAGTTATAGTTTGTTACCCCGATTTTGTTTTTTGTCTATGGATTTATGAGTTTGAACAGCGGTATACTACTGTTGCCTTTTTTTTCTGGGTAGTCTGATTTTCCTAATGCGGTTAATTGTCCTACCTTTGAAAAGCTTTAAATGGTGATCAAAACAATCTCCATGGTCAAACCATATGTTCACCTAAAATACAGGAAACTAATATTTGCACCACTGACTAAAAGAAGAACCTAATATTAATACTAGGTTACAGCAAATACAATTAAGGTTTGCAGCATATCACTAGGGAGTGAACACTGAGTTTGTTAGTTTAAATCCTGTACAGGTGCACTTAACATCTCTTAGACCCCGTTTAAACTGACAAAAAAGATCGATCTTTGGTCCAGTGTAAACGGGTAAGATCGGTCTTCCATCGGAACTAAAACGTCTACCTCTAGTGGTGGTTTTAAAAAGATCGATCATATTCGTTTTTGTTATATTTAGATAGAAAAATACCGGTTCTTTTTAAGTTGTAGTGTAAACGCACTGGATTAAATATCTTGTGCAATGTAAACGCGAACTGGTCTTTTTAAGATCGATTCAATTTCGTTTCCAGTGTAAACGGGGTCTTTATTAGCTAGAAATGAGAGCTTTCCTACGGATTGTCGATGGTTCTTCTGGACACTCTGGTTTTCTCCACTAATAAAAACTGACTGCGATGAATTACACAATAGTTTTGAAAGTTGTAAAACCATTGTTAAATACAAATCAATCATTTACTTTACCATATAATAATCAACGTCAGCTTTTTTACTAGACACAATTGCTGCATTTTAAAAGGTTCTAGTTTTATTTACAGCTGCGGAAAATGATAAAAGTGACGAGGATTATGACGGGTATATTAGATACGGAAAGCAATTTTGCCTTGCAACAGGCCACATACGGACCCCTCAAAGAGTTGTTCATGGGCTCTTAACGTGCAAAGAGCGTGGCACTCTCTTTCTGCAATTAAATGATGCTAGATTAAAGATATTATGCATATGTACCATAAAATATAGAAAATGAAAATTTAGGGATATATAATGTACTTGCATACATATAGAATCTGTATATAATTGAGATTGTCCTTTTTGTTCTTTCTAGAAACAGCATTTGTTGCACCAAGCAAATATAGGATAAAAATACATAGAGAAATACTAGAACGTTCAAAGAATGTGTCTAAAACACCCGAAAAGTTGTTTCTCAACATAATAAGATACGTTGACAAATTATGGAAATAAATAACTGTGCTGTTTATGGAAACGAACAGTTATACTAGAACGTTCAAAGAATGTGTCTAAAACACCGGAAAAGTTGGTTCTGAACAAAATAAGATACGTTGACAAATTATGAAAATAAATAACTGTACTGTTTATGGAAACAAACAATTCAGAAAGGAGGTCCTTCCAGAACAAAAGAGAAAGGCTATTAAAAGTAAGTATATGGTTACTATAATTATTGTGTGTTATCATAGGGTGATTAATTCTTTTCCCCCAAGAACTTAGCGTTAATTCACTGAAATGTCAACCTTCAAATTAAATTATGAAATTCAGCCATATTGGTTTAACCATAATATCTTGGTGTTAGCTAGGACATCAACACCCTCGTAAGTAATTGGGAGCATATACATGATGTACATCCTGTGTTTCCACCCATGTGGTTGATTGAAGTACTTATTCTACTGTTTAAATTTTACATTTGTATAGCCAGTCATGGAGCATACAGTGATAAAGAAAATTCTATTTTATGATTTAGACTACACTTTATAATGAGAATAAAAGCATATTTGTATTCTCTTAACTTGCTGTTGGTTTAATTGAAGAAGCATCAGAAATATCTCCTTCTCTGGAGTAATTTTGGTGTCATCTTTTTCGGTCTCTTTTTGTTCACATTCTTCCCGAAGCTGTGTTGATAACGTCACCCGGGTCCTGTTTTTTGGTTAGCTTTTTTATTTGTATATTGTCAAAAGCTTGTATATTGTCAAAAGCTTGCGGTTTTAAGTATCATGATTACAACAGATGTATGGCAATATATAAAACAAAAATATGTTCCAGAATTATTTTTATAAATCGTATATCATACTTAGTGTGACTGGTGACATATTTTAGGGAATGTTTAAAGATCATGTTTCACCTCTGAGGCATCAACCGGATAATATTTTATAAATACTCTATATAATGAATTTCAGAGCCATGACAGCAAAACTTTCATTCAGAAGGACGAAGAGAGGCATAATAAAGTTTGAGAACGTCAAGTTCAGTGTTGGAATCAATTATCCATCTGCGTATAAAAGTACCGGGGAGTTTGTGGTTGAGAAAGAGGAAATTTACAAGATATCAATTTCAATCTGCGACAGTAACAATAGTGCTCACTTCTACAATATTTGAATGGCAATGTGTTATTGATGACAGAGATTGCTCCTTCTGATGGGACTACAAAAATATAAGATTGAAAAAGATAACTTTTCTAAAAATGTCATTTGTAGAACATGTTGTTTGTTGTTTTAATTGTACCAGGAATGAAGTGATTTGAACTACATGAACAATAACATTTTTTTGTATTTTGCTGTTATGCTTTGTCTATATGCCCGTTTGTGTCTCGTTGTTACATATTTCATCCATGCCATACTTCATCCATGGCATTTACGAAAGAGATACCAGATTCATGAAAAGGTAGGGAATCCCAAGTTTTGACAGGCCCCTACAGTTAGTATAAGGAACTTACATGGAGAATGAGTGAAAGGGATGGGGCCCTGCCATTACCAGGCGCCTGAGGGAATATGCTTTGGCGGACCACTTGTCGCCAATGTTCGAATCAAACGTTGGCTGAGAAGTAATAAAGAAACAAGTGTTTCATATATATATAGGTTCCGAGGCCACAAGGTGATCTTGAGCAGAGTTTGTGAGATGGCTCCAGCAGCGATCCTAAGGAGATGTAAGATTCAGAGATAAGACATGCTACCCCTGAGAGCAGTATGCTCCGCTATGAAATGGAAACAACTCCGTATCTATTCACTACATCCGATGAAAAGCCCAGTTGTCATTCATTACTGGTGTGTAATCCTCTCTGTACTACAATTTATGAGTCCAGCAAACATGTTTTGACATTATTGTTATCATTCGAGATATATACGTTTTCCCCAAGGATATAACTTTTCTACGATTAATGGAGAAGTTGAATCTAAACTTTAACACTCGGACATTAAACCTTTCATTTATCACTGATCATTACAGATCGCCGTGCATCTCGTTTCAGACAGGATTAATCAGTGGGATACTAGTAGTGCCGACCCAGCTAATTAGACAGCTAAAAACATGTAAAGACGAGTTACAAAATATCTCCATTTTTGTCTCCGTTTCACGGGGAAAGAATATGCTCCAGAAAATATACCTGGCCAATATTGCGCGTTAGAACGTTGCCCAAGCTGACCAATAGATGCATGCAACTCATCACAGACGTGCAAATCGGCAGACAATGCACCAAATAGTCATTCTTCTGATGCATTATGTAAGTGCTAATTTGAATATTACTAGCTCAAATCAAGTTCCTCGAGTTGAAAGAGAATTATCATCGGACAGCGGTAGCAATTCGGCTAAAAGTAGCGCCTTGGCAGAACCGCGGATGAATTCTCGAAGTGGAATGGCCGTAACTTCGTCATCCAATATGTCGGCGCAGACGTGCCAGTAATGTCAACAACGAAGTTACGACAGGTATTTTGAATTCCATGCATTATATGCAAGGAACTATGATTGGTCTATAACAGAGGGTCATCAAATTGGGACAACATCCCTAATGCGCCTCGAAATGAGGAACTCAAAAGTCACGTGTAAAGAAAAAATCTCTGTGAAGTGATATTGGACATGTTTCTATTTTTAACAAATGACTGAACTTAATTATTTGTGGTGATTAGGAAAGTAGAGGAACATAGAATAAATGTGTAAAAACTATGGAGCTATTGAATGTGTTCAAAGTATTAAATTTTCAAAGAACTTATTGTGTTAAAAAGGGGATATTTTACCACAAGGAGCCGCATCACAAAAGGATGTTCGGGGTTTGCTAATTTACGGAAAAAGTAATCTCACTTCGTACCCCGAAAATTTAACCACATATGTGAAAATGTCACAGCTTCGAAACGAGCTATCATACATATCCAAGTTTACGATATGGACTGAGCTACAGGAAAAAAACGTTACCATTACCGCCTATGTAAAAACAATTAAAGATATTGAGCCAATTTACAAAAAGATTAATCAGAAGTTTTCAGAGTGATCTATGGATGATTTCACCTTGTACACCCGTAAAAAGTGTGAAAATGATGATTAGTATTTTTTTTATTTATACCTAGATATCCCAGATGATTTTAGATAACCATTATAGATAAATACCAGCAAATACTCAATGAAATTTTCGCTTTTAAAATGCATTACTGGCACGGGGCTGAACACTTTTTTTAGGCACAATTCTAACTTTGTTTACACCCCCGAGAGATCCGAAAGGAATTTGTTTATGAATTGAAAAAGGCATGAACTAACATAATAATTTTAGCTGTGAGTAAACATGACACAATACAGTCTTTGTTATGTAATTATCACTCCGGTTTACAGGAATAACTGATAATCAAGGGAGATAACACACTTCATACGAGTAAAGTGAAATACATCATCACATGTGCTTTTATCCAATAATTTGACCCATGGTCAGTAGATATCATATGCAGTTAATAAACAGTGTATTAAGGAAATCATGAATTATTATTTGTAATGCACACTAGCAAATCACAAGATATTGTCTTTTCTCAGTGAAAAAGGGGGAGGATCAACAAAACTTTTGAAAACAATATTGCTGCACCTTTTCAACTATTAAGATAGTTAGCTAGCACTCGTTACTGCTAATATAAAAGATTTAAATGAAGGTTGATAAGCCACAAGGGAGAAGCATTTTTCTTTCTTTGCGATAAAACTTTCAAGAATTTGATTTTTGCTCTTTCAATAATACTTATGTATCTAAACCAAATAATAACACAGCCTGAGTAATTTTTTTGTCTTATTTCAGTTCCAGACATATCATTACTTTTTAACCTGAGATGGCAAACTAGAGGTTTTAAAAAGTCCTGAATAACTGGTAAGCATCTATACTATTAAACGAGAAGACCTCATTTTGGGTGTCGCTTCTCCTCCTTCCACAATAAATTGATCATTGTGACTATATGTCCTATAGGTACCATGCATAGTCGCATTTGTCATCCATTCTTATGATTATTCAGTTTCGGTTATTTTGGGAGAAAAACGGAAAAAAAGAAGTCCGGATATGTGTCCGTCATCACTCCGGCTTTTATTCATAGACAACTTCCTCTTCCGTTTATATTTCCAGAAGTTTGGTAAATTTACATTACATACCCTATATTATCATGTTTTATTTAAGATTCATTGCCTGAATCGTTATATAAGAATGTTGTTCCAAGTGTAAGCAACGACCCAGGCTGTGTGAAAATAAACACAATCATTATTGTTATTCATTGTCCCAAGTGTAAGCAACGACCCAGGCTGTGTGAAAATAAACCCAGTCATTGTTGTCATTCACTTATCGTCACGTAAATAACGACACAGGCATAGTCTATATTACCATGTTTTATTTCAGATTCATGCAAGCCATTTTCACACTTATCGTCACGTAAATAACGACACAGGCATAGCCTAAATTATCATGTTTTATTTGTCACGTAAATAACCACACAGGCATAGTCTACATTATCATGTTTTATTTAAGATTCATGCAAGCCATTTTCACATTGCCTGAATCGTTATATGTTGTCCCAAGTGTAAGCAACGACCCAGGCCGTGTGAAAATAAACACAATCATTTTTGTCATTCACTTATCGTCACGTAAAGAACGACACAGGCATAGCCCATATTATCATGTTTTATTGTCATTCACTTATCGTAACGTAAATAACGACACAGGCATAGCCTATATTATCATGTTTTATTGTCATTCAATCACTTATCGTCACGTAAATAACGACACAGGCATAGCCTATATTATCATGTCTTATATATTGAAATAGTAAAACATGCTCAACTTCATCTAAAACTACCTCGACCAAAAACTTTTACCTGAAGTGGGACAGACGGACGAGACTGACGGACGGACGACCGAACAAACGAACGCACGGATACACAGACTAGAAAACATAATGCCCATAATTGAGGCATAAAAATTTATTGTTGAAAGGGAAAATAGTGATTTGGCAAAAATGAAAGTAAGGTAGAGATTAGAGGGAGGCAGGACCTTTTTCGGGGCGTCGGGATCGGGTGTTTTTAAGCTCGGGATTTGGGGATTGATCCTTACGGGATTCGGGAATATATTTTTCGATTTCGGGATATGAATTTCTTTAAATTCTGCAGTTTCATGGTCTTAAGTCCGGGATTTCGGGATCAGGACCCGTCCGATCGACAACCCCTCAAATTAGCCTTAGTCGGTATTAGTCATTTATACATGATTCAAATCCTACAATTGGCATGTTAATAAGGCTCTCAAAAAAAAAGCACTGATGAATTATCATATTTTTTAGACTAATAATGGTCTATATATTAGCAGTTACATTTATTTCATGTTTGAAACGGTGCAAATTTTTAATTTGATTTGACTTTTACTAAAAGAAGCATTGTAGCAAAGGAGAAGAATAATTGTGGTCGTAGGCCAGAAACACAAATATAATTGAATTTAACAGAAAGGAAACAAATATCGGACTTTGGAAAAAGGGAGGTATACCTTCTATGTAATTCTCCATACATAATATCTTTTACAAAAAATCATCCTGCAACAGTTCACAAGCTGTATATGCCCGCGATTTCGCGGGTGTGTTCTAGTTTGTTTTATTTGGCAAGCTCTAAATTGTTTATTTATGGTATTTATTTAATTCAAATTACAGTCGGTATGTTAAAAATATACTGATATGAAAACTGTTGCTATGGTCTTGGCATTAAATGAAAATGCTTGGTTACTGATCTTTTCGACTCCATATTTCAAGTTAAACCTTGCGGCAACTGTTCTTCATGTAACACTGCAAACTATAATTAGCATTATTTTGATATGTCGTTAGTTAATGACGCCATATTACGTGTGACGCCACAATGTTTCCTTTAAAACCTCATGCCGATATCTCACTAATAAAAGATTTTCACTGAAATACATGTAAAAAACATTTTTTCTCAAATAGAATTATGTGAAAGAACAAGTTTTGAAAATTTGCACTTCATTGCACTCTAATTATATGATTCAATTGACTTTTACAGTAGTTTATAGTGGTTTCTACAGTATAAAATACAAGGTTGCCACTGGCTAGAATAATTAAGTATTTTGGTGTTTTTTTTTATGAAATCTTCATTTTTGCATAATTTCTCTGTCAAAATGCAATTTTAGGCACCAGAAAATTTTATTGAATGCTTTAACAGGGTCTGTGTGTTGTAATTTAAGGTTACATTCAGATGTTTTGTCCTTCTTTTGACTAGTGAAGGTATACTGGAAGAAATTAATTATGCATACACTTTGTATTCAAAACAAATAAATATAGCGATAAAAGTGTCATTGCCTTATAGTGCTGAAACAACTTTATTTTTTTTCAGAAATGGACAAAAATACACAGATTTATTCAGAATGTCATACCGATGAAGATCACATAAAAATATTTGGAAAAATCAGAACTATGGATTGCAATATGGGACAACATCCCTAATGCGCCTCGAAATGAGGAACTCAAAAGTCACGTGTAAAGAAAAAATCTCTGTGTAGTGATATTGGACATGTTTCTATTTTTAACAAATGACTGAACTTAATTATTTGTGGTGATTAGGAAAGTAGAGGAACATAGAATAAATGTGTAAAAACTATGGAGCTATTGAATGTTCAAAGTATTAAATTTTCACAGAACTTATTGTGTTAAAAAGGGGATGTTTTACCACAAGGAGCCGCATCACAAAAGGATGTTCGGGGTTTGCTAATTTACGGAAAAAGTAATCTCACTTCGTACCCCGAAAATTTAACCACATATGTGAAAATGTCACAGCTTCGAAACGAGCTATCATACATATCCAAATTTACGATATGGACTGAGCTACAGGAAAAAACTTTAACATTACCGCCTATGTAAAAACAATTAAAGATATTGAGCCAATTGGTAAATATCAACGCCAGACCAATAACCGTTCATATTAACAACCTCAGCACGTACCAGTTCAGGAGCTGAATCTAGCTAGACTTTTCTTTTGAATGGTGGGTATCGTTTCTCTATTTCGGAATTCGGGATACCATCAGAATGCATCCCACATGTTGACATTGTTTCTGAGGTTATTAAGAAACGTATTTGGGAGGGAACATATGATCACCTCGCGACCCTGTTTATCCATAAACACGAAGCAGACACAAACATTGTTCAGCAACAAGGGTCTATCACGGTTAGCTTGTCTAATCATGAAGATACAAAATTTGAAATCTTTAAGTAAATTCATAACTGCTTTTGGCAAATATAAAAAGAGTGATGTGTTCAAAATTCCCTAATTGGAGAATTGAAATGGACAGATATGAAGCAAATATTATTTATATATACAATGTATATGGGGTTAAATTTTACGACTATCATTATCAGTTTTCAGCCAGGGAAGCAGCCGTATTGAGAAACTGAAACATTGACGTTGATTGGTCGACCAAAGATACAGCCATGCTCAGTATGGTTGCGGAGAATGCCAAGGTCAAATCATGTTCCAATTGCTCATCAACTATGCATTTATCTTTATTCTGTCCACAACTACAAAATATAGGAACAAACTAAATGACCAGCACAGTTTATTACTCAACGAGTTCAAACATTGCTGTGAACCGATATGGCAGGAAAAGGGTTACACACAATGAAAACTGAACTTTGCAATAACTTCACAGATAATACGTGTAATAGGCAACCTTGTCAATATGCACATATTTGTTCAATTTGCTTCTCAAATAACCATGCAGCATACATCTTTTTCCTGTGAACGTATCCTATGACTGGAGGACCAAGCTCACCTGTAATCATAATGACTGCTGTAAGCAGGATTTTGAGATTGATGATCTCATTTGTAAATCAGGAAGCAAACATGAAACAGCTATATTCACATCATTGCCAGTCCGTATTGGAAATATTGGACAATTGTGTTAGTGTTCTGTCACTAATCTTTATGCGATATTCATGCAAGTTCCACAACACATTAATAGTTATCTGATCATTAATTTACGGTACTCAACATGTTTTCTTGATTCTTTTGTAAGTCTTTATAATATTATGTTTTCTTTTTGTAAGCATATGCTCAGCACTATTTGAAGTGCAGCAGTTCAGCATTTATCAAGGCATGGAATAAAAGATGTTTGCAGCAAAACAGACCAACAAAAAAATCAGTCAATAATTTGATGTAGAACCTTGTTAGAAATAGGAAACAGGTTTAGAATAGGATTTATTTTGAACTGAATAGTGTTATGCTGTTTGTATTTATGTTTGGTGGACAGCTTAATTTAATTTGGATAAAAACATAAGGACCAGAATCACTGAGAATGTTGATGTTTTAATGATATGGTGATGTTACCAAATAATAGGAGATGGACATTTGTACAATATACATGGGTTATTTATTTATTCATGAACATCTTTAAAATAGATGAATTACTTTATTTCATTCACGAACCCTGTTACACAAAGTACCAGTAGACTGGAACCATTCTTACATTACAACAGTAAACAGACATCAACCTGTATGTAAAGAGAAGTTCAGAACATGATATTGTTTGAAGAGGAATCACAGCAGCAAAGAGTTCACCTTTTCATAAAATGTCTCATATTTGATTGTTATTACAAAGAGTGGATGTATCTGACTAGCATTTGTATGACATTTATCATATAAAGACTTACAAGGACAAGAATCAGATGTTACAAACAAATGTGTGTGCATTTAAGGACGTTTGTTTTAATTTTACTTCCTTCTTGTGATTTGAAGAGAATTTGGTTAGACTGCTGTGTATGAAATGAAGAATATTCTCAATATATTTATAGTTTTACAATTGCAACCTTTAATCTATTAAAGAAAAAAACGAAATTAAAAAAAAAAAAGAAATAGGAAACACATGTACTGTAACATGATTTTTGAGACTCAAGTTGCTCTCAAATATTTGAACTGTTATTCCTTAAGATAATTCCAAACCTGTTGTACATCTACAGAGACAGTGTAACAATCTTTACATTTAAGGTCTAAGTTTATACCAGACTTTATTGATTGATTGATTGTTGGTTGCTAAACGTCCAGTGGCAAATAGTTCATGCATATTCAGGACGAGAACAAATTTACAATAAATACAATAAGTAGGTTGATACAATAGAGGCCACCTGGGATGATGGTCGGGGAAATTTGGACTGCCACTGGAAAATGAGGGTATATTGGATATCTTATGAGATAATGTGATATTATTGTCCAAATTTTAAAAGTGAAGGTAGCTAATGATGAAAAGATCTATATATATTTGAGTTAGATAATGAAGTTGATGGTTTTACTTTGATAAATCTTGAGGAAAAAGACATTTTTTCAATGCTTCCTGGCAAAATAGAACCAGCAAGGAAGATAATAACATTGCTAAAGCAAATGAAAGACCTTAATAGGACATGTCATTCCAAGATCAGTAGTACATCAGAACAGGTATGTACTTTTAAAGATAGCAACAAATTAAGTAATTTTGAATCCAGGACAATACATTTTCTTTCAATATAAATTACATGTGTGGTTTATAAGTCCTCTTCTGTTGAAGTCTAAGGGGCTTTAGGTTTGCACTCCGTCCGTCCGTCAGTCCGGCAAATCAGTTTTCATACTTTTTTTTCTTTCTTGAAGATATTTGATATTTGGTACATTGTATATTGTTAACTCATGACAAGTTTGGATTTTGGTCCGGTCTGGAAAGTTTGTGTGGATAGTTGCTGTCCCTAAACTTAAAAAAATCATTCATTCGTTCGTTATGCTTTAAGATATTGATGTAATATTTGTTCTTAAGTTTACTCATGTCAAATTATAGATAAAGCTAGCATTTCGTTCCAGTACAATTGATTTTAATCAGTAGATATAGGGGACTATGTATTGCCACGCAATACTCTCAGAATTCTTGTTATATATGTATGGTTTTTTTAATTTACATAATTGACAAACCTGAAATATATTTAGGTATATATAATATTCTATGTACAATGTACATGCACATAACTAAAACGATGTACTAGTACACAAATAACAATGCCTGGACTATAAATATATACACACAGATGAAAGAAGTTGTGGTACATGTACGAGTGACAATGCGACAACTCTCCGTTCAAGTCACCACAATTTATAATTTAAATCATGATGGGTTAAACTATAGTCTTTAACACAGAGCCTTGGCTCACACAGAACATGCATGTTTACAGTATCATGTATATAATTAAAAAAAAACATGATTAAAAAGTATCTTTCCTTTCAGGTCCAGGTTAACAAAACCCACTGACTTCAGCAACAGATTGACGAAGAAGAAAAACTACCAACTTTGAAAAAACCGAATGGATCCAAGTATACATGTATGCTTCAACCTATTTCGTCAGGGATTGCAGAAATCCCGAATGAAGAATGTGAAACTATTATTGTATCAGACCATGGATCATCTGATTATGGTACCTTCAAGATTGAGGTGTCACAACCAAAATCAAAAGAATTAGAGAAAACTGTTCCTTCAACATGTCAAATAACAAAACCACTAGAATTATATGTGCCGTTTCATTCTTCATCTTTAAAACTTCTCTTTGAAAATGGTAAAATTTAAAGTAAGAGGGATAAGTTTATTGAAGAGACGGCATACCATGTACAATCAGTTGGTGGCATGATATCACTAGACACTTACTAAGAATTTGGTAGACTGATGTGTAAGAGGTACCCATGCGTAGTCCGTAAATCAATGAAAGAACCATTGGTATGTATTTTATTCATATGTAGCCATTTGAAATGGGTAGATATTTTATAGTATGTTAACTGATAATTTGATGCATAGGCATTATATATTGATAGGTCTTGTTGGTAGGATTTTTCACATGTTTAAAAAAAATAAACAAGAATGTGTCCTCAGTACACGAATGCCCCACTCGCACTATCATTTTCCATGTTCAGTGGACCGTGAAATTGGGGTAAAAACTCTAGTTTGGCATTAAAATTAGAAAGATCATATCATAGGGGACATGTGTACTAAGTTTGAAGTCGATTGGACTTAAACTTCATCAAAAATTACCTTGACCAAAAACTTTAACCTGAAGCGGGACAGACGGACGGACGAACGAACGGACGGACGCACAGACCAGAAAACATAATGCCCCTCTACTATCGCAGGTGGGGCATAAAAATCACTAATCATGTTAATGGTTATCTATTTAAACCCTAAGCCTAAACTTTCCAACAAAGAATATAAGGTAGTTTAAATACTAGTAACTAGAATGATTATATCATAGGAAACATGTGTAACCAATTTTTTAAATTGATATTTAAAAAAACTACCTTGACCAAATATATTTAACCTGAAGCGGGACAGATTGAAAACACAGACCAAAAAGCATAATGCCTCTCTACTATCAAAGGTTTGGCTTAAAATATAAGAAGATTCCTATGACATCCTCTGTCAATATTGCATGAAATTGTGGTTCTGAACTTATGATCAAATCCATTTTATTTTTTAATTAGATCTGACTTCTTGTACAATTTCTTTTATTGGTCTTACTTTTGATCTTTGTAGAGATATCTATAATACTAAAATTACGAGGTCCAATTTGTCAGCCGTCATCACGTAAAAACGACGAATCAAAGAATTCAACTTTATATACAACTAATATAGTACAAAGGTGTAGATTAAAAATTACACCACTCCAGGCCCTTTTGTTTTCCAATAATCGCCAATAATTAGGAAGTTCCGGGTCGAGTCCGATATCGATACCAATAGTATAATCACCTGTTACCTATTACCTTATCTGTACGTTCCGCATCTGACAGGCGCACCACCAAACGATGTATTCAGGATTAATATGCTATATAAACGGGTCATAATCACAGGGTTGACACTACTAAATTGTCAAATTGTTACCTATTGTAGTATTTTAATCCGTAAGACTTTCTAAGATAACAATACGAATACTAAAAATCTGGACTAAAAATAAGTTTCAATTTTTTAGCGGGCATGACGTAAAACAGCGAATCAAAGAATTCAAATTTATTTATAACTAATATAGGACAAATGTGTAGATTAAAAATTACAGCACTCCAGGCCCTTTTTTCCCCACGTAATTAATATCGCCAATAATTAGGACAATGCTGTTGATTAAAAAATACTCCATTCCAGGACCTTTTGTTTCCAAATATTTAATATTACCAATAATTGATAAGTTCCAGTTCGACGGGTTCAAACAGAAAGATTTAAAAGCAGAGAAAATTGTGTATCTTATAATCGGCATGACTTTATCAGATGACAGTACTAATACTAAGATAAGGCTTGCGCATAGTTATATACTTTAATTCAGTCACGGGCACGCGATATCACGGGTGTGTTCTAGTTTTAACAAAAATTGTCTCAAAAGATTAGAAACATCAGATGGAAAAGGAATGTACGTAGTAAAATGCCAAGTGATAGTAACCAAGGACCGAAAAAACGAAGACACACAAATTGTTCTGGCACTCATTCATCATTTGTTCTTCATTTGATTATCATTTTATATTGTTAATGTTTCATTGCGTACATCGCTTTACGTGCTCTAGTTTAAGGAGTTTTATACAGGACAGTGTAGGAATCCGTGTTACTTTCCCCTCTCTTCTGAATGACGAAAACTGCTCAGCAGGCCATGTGTACAACTGCAAAGAACATTCAGCGGACACGTTGTCCAAAGGAACAATTCGTGGCTAACCACAGCGCGAGTTACCTTTAAAACATTACAAATTATGTATTTACATCAGCGATGAACTGTTTAATATATTTTCCTATGTTATAAAGAAACTATGAACATTTAACCGTTCAAGCTGTTCGTATCTGCGATAACACAATTTAATTCAAGACAGAACCCGACGAGTGCAAGAATATTCATCTATTTATTATTATAAAGAACTTTAACAGCTTTATATATCTACGAACTGTTTATCCGTATTTTTAATGGACTTTGATTATCTTTGAACACATTGTTGAATGGTATTTATATTTGTATTTTCAGTTTTTCACCATTTGGATTGGTAGTAAAATAAAAGTCAGCTCCTGATTGTTTTATCCTTACTTAAACCCAGTCATTTTGGTTACACTCACTGGTCCGGCCAGTACAGTGACAAAGCTGCAACTTGCCTGTTGTTTTTCTTGAATAACGTACGCAACTCTACGACAGTAGGCAGACCAATAACAAAGTTTCAACAACAAAGTTTTGTGCTAGTAAATTGACGACAACCTGTCTCTACATATCTAGATAAGGAACGACAACGTACATACCTTTACACTGACAGTGGACTACATATCTTGTGTGTACTCGGCAGCAACCCAACAACGTTGAGTCAACATGGATCCCAGTCATGTGGAACAACAAGAAGAGATTCAGCTCCCAGATGGAGATGTCCCTGAAGTATTAGAAAATCCGTCTAAAACAACACAGTCAGATGAAAATCCCGAAGCTAGGCAAGCACGTGACCTCACGGAAAAAGGAAAAGGAGCGTTCACTGAAAAACGTGACAAGTTCTGTCAGGAACAAGAGGCTCTCTTGCCAGACATTGAATCCCAGTTATTGGAAGTCACAACGCCAACTCCTAACAGCCCAGGACAAACTTGTTAAAGCCTGTAATAATTACCGTAGGCTCACAGATGAATACCTAGACTTTCTGAAAAGGACCAGAACATTGGAGAGTCAAAAAGAAATAGATGCATGTAAACTCTCTTTGGATTTTCGACTGTCCAAAGTGGAACTGGTTATGGAAAAACTACACGAGCATCGCCTCGCCCTAACAAAGGCCAAATTCACTAAAACAAAGACCTCAAAGGGTAAGAACACCTTACACAGCGGTAGCTCTAACGTGTCAGACATGTCAAGTCTAGCACGAAGGAAGCGTGCCAACGCAGAGGCCGCTAAATCAAAAATAGCCTTTTTTGAACAACATTCACTTGTCCTTCAACAAGAGGCTATGTTGGAGAACAAGCCCTGTTCAGACAATCTGAAATGGAACAGGAAGCACAAGCAAGACGGCTGAAATAGAACAAGAAGCAGCAAGCAAAAAAGCTGAAATGGAACAAGAAGCAGCACGCAAAAAGGCTGAAATATTACAGGAAACTACACGTTCAAAGGCTTAAATGGAGCATGAGGCAGAACAAGAGGCTGCACGTGTAAGCCGAGCTGAAGGCCAAGTTAAACCTTATAGAAGCAGACAGGCTGCCAGAAGCCGAGGCTCGTTTCCTGGAATACGACGACAGCCAAGCATTTAGCGATCTCCCTGATGAAACTGAAGACCCTCTCCAGCGTGTGCAAGATTTCGTCATTTAGTTTCATGTACCAACTGCTGTAAGGGAAGTAACAGGACCTCAAAAGATAAAACAAATTCCTGTTAAGATTGAGCTGAGTCATGAAGCACCAGCGTTCGTGCCATCTGTGGCACTGAACTTACCGTCACAGACATCTGCTGTCTTGCCTTCCAATCCGAAGTCTCCGGAAGTTACCTTAATCCCGGATCTGGGAATTGTAACTGGCATACAAAAAGTAAGCCTTTCAGATGAGATCCCTGCTGAACACCAAAAACAGGGTGTTAAAGAAGCGATCCCTGTCTTACGCATTAAAAAAGAAGTTATAGAAGAGATCCCTGCTTCAAACCAAAAACAAGGTGTAAAAGAAGAGACCCTGTTGCATACCAGCAACAAATTAATCCATACATGGAAATCTAGCTTTAAAAACGTCATAGACGAATTAAAGTTTAGGACTCGGAACAAATAGACTTACTGATTAAGTGGCTAGGATCAGAGTCTGGTAAACATGCCATGAGTATAAGGGCATCAAATGCCAACAACCCTACAAGAGGCCTACAGAGGTTATGGCAAAGATTGGATGAGCGATATGGTGCTCCAGAAATGTTGGAAGCCTCTCTCAGGAGTAAACTTGACAAATTCCCAACCTTGAAGAATAAAGAAAACGCACGTCTCCATGAACTGTCTGACATTCTATCAGAAATAGAATACCCAAAGGAAAATCCCAAGCTGGGATGTCTGCTAGCTTATTTTGATTCACTCACCGTAATAAACCCTGTCATTGAAAAACTACCCGATGGACTTCAGGAAAAGTGGATTACAAGGGCGTCTAGATACAAATCTTACCACGGCGTTGCCTTTCCTCCTTTTACAGAGTTATCAATATTCATCAGTGAAATCAGTAGAATTAAAAAACGATCCTGGATTCATTTTTGGGTCAAGAGTCCCACTAAGTACAAATGGTGCTGTGCCAAGGTTCACACCTCACCTCAGCCTGGAACAAAAATCAACGTTTACAAGACAGCGGTCGAACAACGATCTCGAGAGACTGCACAGCAACAAAATCTGTGCATAATACACAATACCTAACATTCGCTAAATGAATGTCGTGGGTTCAGAGCTTAAACTATAGAGGAACGCAAGAAACTGTTGAGGCAAAATAATCTTTGTTACAAATGCTGTGATTCGACTATGCACAGAAGTCGTGATTGCAACGCGAGTATCAGTTGTAATGAATGCGGAAGTAAACAACACACCACCGCATTACACACAATCGAGTGTTCCAACCCAAAGGTGCACCGCCTTCACCGCCTAGATCAGTCGACGGCTAACCAAGCTAACCTCTGTTAGTTCAACTTGCATAGATATCTCCAAAGACGACAACAGTAGTAAATCTTGTGCCAAGATACTTCCTGTGAATGTCTCACAAAATTAATCAAGACAAAGTAATTCGCATGTGTGCAATTATTGACGACCAAAGCAACCGGTCTCTCGTGGCTCCTGAATTCTTCAGCCTATTCAACGTACAGAGTCTTTTGTTTCCCAAATGCTCCGGCAGTAAGGTTACTTCCGGTAAACGAGGAAATGGCTTTGTCGTTAAGTCTGTACAAGACAATTCTAGATTCAATCTGCCTGAACTGATTGAATGCGATAACATTCTCAATAATCGGAACGAAATTGCTACGCCTGAGGATATATTGCAATATCAACACTTGCAAGAACTACAAAAACATATCCTCCCGATTGATGGAAAATGCAAAATCCTATTGCTCATTGGAAGACACCTTATAGAGGCACATCATGTCCTTGATCAACGTCTAGGACCACCAAAGGCTCCATTTGCGCAAAAGTTAAACCTTTGGGTTGGATTATCGTTGGAGAAATACGCTCCGATGTTCACCTTGAACTCACTACAAAGGAAACAATCTAACTTGCAGTGTTGTGAAACCACATACAAAGAAATTACCTGAATGTAATAAAAGCAACACCCAGTCAAATGAAATTCAAACTTTATAACATAAAAAAATCACCGTACGAAAAGATGAAATATATGGGTCAAGTGAAATACCTATCTAATGAATCACAACAACAGAATAGATGTTTTCAAACAGCTTTTTTTTTTTACTAAAAGTACTTGACGACAGTCTTTTAGGTTGGATGATGAAAATGCATATCTTCGAAAAAATATTTTGTTTGTGTGTGATAACTAAGGGTTTATAATCTTCAACCACTGAAAACTTTTAGTCTGCCCTTCCACGAAATATTTAATAAGATTTTTTTTAAATGTTTAAGAATTTTCGAAAATTCCACCTGACAACCGATCAAACAATATTTTTAAGTTGAATCAATGCAGACAAGATCATTAACTGATGCTCATTAGCTAGTAGATACATTTGTCTTTTAAAATACAACTGACATATAAGGATCGTAATGGTACTATGTGGATAAATTTATCGGTTTTCAAGAGCAAAATTGGCAGCGCGTCATTCCTACAATGGCTTCCAATTCTTTGATTGTGAAAATGAACTAGCGTAATGGGGAAGTGACGAAGTAGAATCCTGACTGGGCTGTTATCATATTAAATCGGTTTCATAAATGTGTTTAGGAAAGTGTTTAGGCTCTAATCACAATTTTTAGAGTGTAAATATGCATCATATAAATTAGGTAATATTTTTTTGGGAGAAAGCTTTGATAAATATTTTAAGAATCTGAGATCTTTATTAAAGGACGAAAAATCAGAAGGTAATACCGGTATGCCTGTGCCAAGTGATATATCTCTAGATTTAGAAGAAACTATACGAGTGCCAATGAGGCAACTCTCCATTCAAGTCACAATGATTAGCTTATCTGTATTTGGCAAAATTTTCAGGATTTGTTTGTTCTATGCTCTACGAATTCGTTCTTCAATTGGTCTTTTGACTTGTCTAATGTGTCTTTTGTAGACGAATCGCTCGAATACCAAAGTTTAATCTTGGTTACTATAATGAGTGTAATTGTAGGATTTATTGATTGTTGGTTGCTTAACATCCAGTGGCAAATAGTTCATATATGTTCAGGACGCCTATATAGAGAAGGAATCTGATGTACAGTAGTTGTCGTTTGTTTATGTAATATATACGCGTTTCTCGTTTCTCGTTTTGTTTATATAGATTAGACCGTTGGTTTTCCCGTTTGAATGGTTTTATACTAGTAATTTTGGGGCCCTTTATAGCTTGTTGTTCGGTGTGAGCCAAGGCTCCGTGTTGAAGGCCGTACTTTAACCTATAATGGTTTACTTTTTTAAATTGTTATTTGGATGGAGAGTTGTCTCATTGGCACTCACACCACATCTGCCTTTATCTATCTATTGTTTATTTGTACTAGTTCTTTACATGCATAAATGTACCACTAGACATTAAGCAACAAACAATCACATCTCTTGTTTTTCTTCACCCTGTGACCTCAAGCAACACATTCAGTTGTTGCAGTTGATTTATATGTTTTCCCGACAGGACCACAACACCCCATCAACAAGAGGCTCTCAAGAGCCTGAATCGCTCACCTGAATTTTTTTGGTTTAATCTCTCATCAATGATTATTTTGGCTTTTCAATTTATTTAAATGTTCTTTGAATCGTCCTATTTTCTTCAAAAGCAAAAAAAAAATCATTTTCTCCTATGTTCTATTTTAGCCATAGGAGCTATATTTCTTGACATGCAAGGAAATGAAATATAAAATTTATACTAGATACTCTGAAACTCTGAAACTCATTTAGCCTAAGTTTGGCTGAAATTGATACAGCAGTTTCATAAGAGAAGATTTTTTAAAGTACAATGTAAGTCAACATGATGAACAAATTGTGAAAAAAGTCTTTAAAGGGCAATAACTCCTAAAGAGGTCAATTGACAATTTTGGTCAAATTGACTTATTTGTAGATCTTACTTTGCTGATCATATTTGCTGTTTACAGTTTATCTTTATCTATAATAATATTCAAGATAATGAACAAAAACTGCAAAATTTCCTTAAAATTACCAATTAAGTGGCAGCAACCCAACAATTGGATGTTTGATTCATCTGAAAATTTCAGGGCTGATAGATATTGACCTAATGAACATTTTTACTCCATGTCAGATTTGCTCTTAATGCTTTCGTTTTTGAGATATAAGCCAAAAACTGCATTTGACCCCTATGTTCTATTTTAAGTAACGGCGGCCATGTTTTTTGACGGATCAAAAATCAAAGCACACACTTTGTGCAGGATAATCTAAGGAACAACCATGCTAAGTTTTAACCAAATCCATTCAGTAGTTTCAGAGGAGAAGATTTTTTAAAGTTAGCAAATATGATGAACAAATTGTGAAAAATTGTCATTAAAGGACAATAACCCCTTAAGGGGTCAATTGACAATTTTGGTCATATTAACTTATTTGTAGATCTTACTTTGCTGATCTTTTTTGCTGTTTACAGTTTATCTTTATCTATAATAATATTCAAGATAATGACCAAAAACTGCAAAATTTCCTTAAAATTACCAATTAAGTGGCAGCAACCCAACAATGGTTTGTTTGATTCATCTGAAAATTTCAGGGCTGATAGATCTTGACCTAATGAACATTTTTACCCCATGTCAGATTTGCTCTAAATGCTTTCGTTTTTGAGATATAAGCCAAAAACTGCATTTGACCCCTATGTTCTATTTTAAGTAACGGCGGCCATGTTTTTTGACGGATCAAAAATCGAAGCGCACATTTTGTGCAGGATATACTAAGGAACAATCATGTTAAGTTTCATTCAAATCCATTCAGTAGTTTCAGAGGAGAAGATGTTTGAAAAATTGTTAACGACGACAGACGACGACGACGACGACGACGACGACGGACGCCAAGTGATGAGAAAAGCTCACATGGCCTTTTAGGCCAGGTGAGCTAACAATATTCATCAATGATATAATAAAGGCAACAGTAATCTAATAGTTTCAATGACTCCAAAGTGTAAAGTTAACCACTTATTAAGCACTATTAACGGTTTTACGAGTGTACCGGATTCTTCAATCGTCATGAATTATTTAAATAACTTTAATTTGAAGATAAACGGTTGTTCCCTTGTTAAACGTCCAGTGGCCAATATTTCATGGATGTTCATGACATATTAGCAACACAGACATATAATACAAGAGATTGGCAACTCTAGTAGAAGCTGTATAACGGCCAATGAAATCACTTGGCTACCGGAAGTGCTTGGGATGATGATGTGACATGGGGTGAAGATGAGCAAATTCCGCCATTGTTGTAAAGAGAGACGATACGCTTAAATATTTGTTTATCGTTTATGTCCATTGTTTTCACAGCTAAAGCATATAAGTATATTCAAAAGAAACATGTTACTAATTCTACTAATTTGTTTATACTTTAATGTGCTGCTATGATGTTAATAATCAAATACAGACCAATTTAAAGTCGGTCCATTCAGCTTCCCCTCTTTATTGCTGTAGAACAGTTCTGGTCCACCATTTTTTTTTCATAAAACGTAGAAATTTAAGAATGTATATACATTTTTGTAGTGTTTTTCTACTCCCGATTGTTATCCAATTAAAATTAGACTATTTTCGTATAGTTTGGTCAAATAGTGTTTTCATAAAATACCATCAAAGGGAATTTTTTTTTCGCAATGATACCCAAATGCAGCTATGAACTAACATTTTTTTCATGAAACTTAGAAATTAACGAATAAATATGCAATTTAATAAGCTTATATTACTTCCAAATGTTATCTTGTTAAAATAAGACCAGTTTCGTAAAATTCGATCCTATAGTGGTTTCTAAAAATTTCAGCAAAGGTGACTAATATTTTCATATTGATACCAAAAAACCTAGTCCAAATAATTATGACGTCTGGCAATTTACCAAAATCAAATTGATATGAATTGTTTCACATCAGACAAAGCAATCTGTCAATCGTAACATTTATCATGTTTATTGATATTGACTTGTGTTTAGTGTTTTGGAATATTGGTATTGGAACTCTTTTTTAGAATGTTAGATGTGTATATATTTGTTTTATTTCTTTTGTTTGAATTTTTTACGGTATTGGTTTGTTTTTCATACATGTAACCATTGCAAAAAATTTGTTGACTTCTATCTTGATAAAATTCTATGCATGCATATATTATATATATTTGTACAATAATGAGACAAAATAATTTGAGATGTTATTATTATTGTAGGTATGTTTGAAGAGAATTACAAAAGTTATGTAGGAGTATTGTTTGATGAGATCCGGATTAAAGAAGCTTTGTTTATGACAAGCACATAGGAGAATTAATTTGGTACTGTGATTTAGACTCTATAAGCAACTAAATCATGAACTTAGGGAAAGCTGTAAATGACATCAAACCAACACAAGTCGCAAAGTTCATGCTAGTGATAATGGTCCGAGGTATAACTACGAATCTCAAGTTTCCTTTTGCAGGCTTTGCAACAAACAGTATAACTGCAGACTTTTTATATCAGATCTTTTGGAAAGCTGTATCAATCCTTGAATGCTCAGTTAAACTTAAAGTCCTATTTTGTACATTGGACGGGGCCTCTGCAAACAGATTTTTTTTTCCAATTGCACAAATTAGACAACAGTACAGAACCTGTGTATTTCACCAAGATCCCCCATGATGAGAACCGTAACTTATATTTCATTTCTGATGTGCCACATCTGTTGAAGACCGCCAGTAATTGTTTAAGCAATTCGTATTCCCACAAGAAAACTCGTCAGTTATGGAATAGGGAAAAAGACATTTCATGGATGCACTTGGTCCGTTTGTTTGAAGAACATTGTGAACAAGATACTTATAGTACATGTCCAAAATTGTCCAGACCGCATATTGATTTGACAGCTTTCAGTTATATGTCAATCTGGCCGCTCAGATATTAAGTGGAACTGTGGCAAATGCGTTAGAACATTTTTACGATGAAAGTGTATGTTTCATTAGACATTTTAATAGATTTTTTGATTGTCTTAATGTGAGGAGTCTGTTTGAAGGTCGCAACAAACGAAATCCAGTTTTGGACCCATATACAGATGTGAATGACAACCGTTTAGAGGGGCTGACAACAACATTTCTGGGATACTTTGAGGAGTGGCGACAAAATATTGAAAATAGAAACATTGCTGCAACCGCTAAACAAAAGGCAGCCATGACTTTGAGTATGCAAACATTAGATGGACTAAAAATCAGTGTAAAATCCATTACTGAATGTGTTAAATTTATGCTTGGGGCTGGTGCTGAATTTATACTAGCTCACCATTTTAACCAAGATCCTCTGGAACAGCACTTTGGACATTATAGACATAAATCAGGAGCTAATAATAACCCGACAGTTTATGACGTAAGAAATATGATGACAACACTCCGTGCCGTTGGTTCCCAGACTCTCCAACCAAGAAGAGGTAACATCAGTGTGAACAGGGAAAACATCCCAATAGACAATACTAAGCTACCAAGAAGAAGATAGACTGGGGAAAGTATCTTGACTCCTGAACTGTAATAATAAGGGAAATGATAGACAACTAGTATAACTTTTCTTCTTTTAGTATGAATTCACATGTACTTTAGTTGTTAGCTTACATATTATTTAGGCGTGGTTTATTCGTGTAAAGAAGCTCGTGTCTGCATGTGCTACTCTTATTGTTTGTTCCTTATTTAGAAGAGATACACGTGGCAGAACTCATCTTTGTTATTCTGTTTAGATAGAAGAACTCTATTTCATATTTCTCCAACCAAGAAGAGGTAACATCAGTGTGAACAGGGAAAACATCCCAATAGACAATACTAAGCTACCAAGAAGAAGATAGACTGGGGAAAGTATCTTGACTCCTGAACTGTAATAATAAGGGAAATGATAGACAACTAGTATAACTTTTCTTCTTTTAGTATGAATTCACATGTACTTTAGTTGTTAGCTTACATATTATTTAGGCGTGGTTTATTCGTGTAAAGAAGCTCGTGTCTGCATGTGCTACTCTTATTGTTTGTTCCTTATTTAGAAGAGATACACGTGGCAGAACTCATCTTTGTTATTCTGTTTAGATAGAAGAACTCTATTTCATATTGTGAAGCAAATTTTTTCTTTAATTGTGCTATATCATAAAAGTACTTTTCTTTTCCTTTATGATTTAGACTTTTATATTAGTTGTCATCTAGATTGGAACTTTAAGCGGCTTTGATTTAGTTTCCTTCCTTGGATTTAAGTAAACTTGGATATTTGTATTCCTTTTTCAAACGTGAGTGGTAACTTTTATTTTAACTTTATAATCAAGTTCCATTATTAACATTATGACTACCAGAAAGTCGAAGAGACAACCGAAAAGGAAAATGCCTTACGAACGTCCGCCAGTATACTCTAGCGAGGACCCATCCACGTGGAGTAAGACCAAACTTATCCAAGAATTAAAAGGGATGGATATAGAAGTTCCTGTCGATCTTAGTAAGCCAATCATCTTACAATTATTCAACAGTAATATCAAACGAAAGGAGGCAACCGTTATTGAAGCAGAAGTAATTCCGGATATCGGAACTCTACAATCCCAACCGGAGCAACGCCCATTCATCAACCCAGAACCGGAGGCGGGTATACCAATGAGCAACACGTGTAATGCGTTCGTCGCTATGTCCCAATGCTTTACGGGTTTACAAAGTACCGTTACCCAACTTCTTTTGAGGAATCCCGGAGAAAAGCAGCAGAACACAATCAAAGACGGATTTACCCTTCAACATTGGTACAACCAGTCTACTACCGTTGATAACTATACTGCTTCTCATTCCGCAATACAGGAGAATTGTGTATCCGTAGACACCAACAAGGGAGCCAGATCAGATGATTTTACCGGTATAGATATTGTATCTTCATCACTGCAGCGACAGATTATTGACGGTAAGTATGCTAATATTGCTGCCTTGCTAATCCCTAATTATGAATGCCCACAATCACATACCGTAATTGCTGACAGCATTGAGGTTAATCTCCCAGGGAAACCCGACATACGATTAAACCGCACACTGACCATTCAGGAATTCATTAAGGCATTCGGCAAATATAAAAGAATAATGTCAAAAGCTTATCCAGAAAGACGCGTCGAATTAGATGCGTACGAAGAAGACATAATTGATATTAGTAATTTTTGCGGGTTTAAGTATTACGATTACCATAAAATGTTTTCAACCAAAGCGTCCACATTATTAAGAGAACATCACGTTAAGGTAGACTGGAGTAAACGTAACCGTGATTTATTCACACTCGTAGCTGCAGGGATTCAAATCAGCGTATGTAAATTATGCCACATGTGCGATCACACTACAGAATTGTGTCCACTGCAGCTGAGAAACACAGTAAATCATCAAGAGATTAATAGTTCGAGAAATGATGATCGTGACGATAAGTACGGCCGACCAAAATATTTTCAGGACGGTAAAGAGATTTGTAATAATTTTAATAGCATTAGAGGGTGTACAAAACGCACCTGTTCTTTCTCACATGTTTGCACCAAATGCCGTTCGCCAGGACATTCACAGGCTCTATGTGGGAAACGCCAATCAGCAACGTCTTCATTCAATCAGACACCCCCGGTTGATAACGAAACTTCTTAGACATCTCGTAAAATGTGACTAACTAAATTTGATATGCACGCTACAACCCCGGTCAGTGTCAAATAGCTTAAAAGTGAACTAATGAATCATCCCGACAAACATTTCGTTGATTATTCATGTAATGGGTTACAATATGGCTTTGATACTATGGTTAAATATGATAACATTAAAACAATGGAATGTAGAAATAATTTAAGGGCTAGGTCACAGAAAGATACAGTTGCAGATCTTATTAACAAAGAACTACTTTATAACGGTTTCGTTTATGGTCCGTTTGAAAAATTACCTTTTGATGATTATCGAGTAAGTCCGTTGGGAGTTGCAGAAGGTAAATATTCTTTCAAAAAGCGTCTTATTTTAGACTTGTCCGCACCGCACAACGATACAAACGTTAACATCAACGATCTTATAGACAAAGATTTGTGCTCTATGACGTATGTCAAGATAGATGACGCAATTCGTCTCATTACTAATTACGGGAAAGGGACAAAACTCTGTAAGGTCGACATTCAAAATGCATTTAAAATATGCCCAGTGCTACCAAATCAATGGCCATTATTTTGTTTTAAATGGGAATCTCTTTAATATTTTTATGTGCGATTGTCATTCGGATGCCGTAGTAGCTCAAAAATATTTGATAATATCTCTACAGCGATTTGTTTTATAGCAGAACATAATTACAAAGTTAAACATATTCTACATTTACTGGATGACTTCCTTACTGTTGACCCTCAAGAGTTCGATGCCGAAAGAACAATGGCGTTAATGACCATGATATTTAATCGATTAAATGTTCCACTTGCGGCAAACAAAACTATGGGCCCACTAACGTGCATTGAAAATCTTGGTATTGTGTTAGATCCAGATAAATTGGAAGCTAGATTACCTGCAAACAAAGTAGAAAGAATTTGCAAATTTATAATTTCAATAATTCAAAAGTCAACATGTACAAAAAGAGAATTACTTCAACTTTTAGGCCATTTAAACTTTGCATCACGTGTTATTGTGCCAGGTAGATCTTTTGTTTCCTATCTTATAAAATTATCCACGAAGGTTAAAGAACTTCATTTCTATGTCAATTTGCGCAAGGAATCTCGAGTTGACCTAGAATTTTGGCTCCGATTTCTTCATAATTGGAACGGAATAAACATGTTTTACGACTGTAATTACATTTAATATTTAATTCATACGTACATACTATAACAGCTATAACATACATGTACATGTATAATATATAGAAGGTAAATAAATCTGTCAGTTTAAATTTAAAAAGCATGAAAGTCCATAATGTAACACCGTAATACCTATACATTATAATATTTATAATGAAGTATAATCTTTTCATATTTGCTACATGTAATAGGTATACACAGATAGTTTCATAACAAGCTCATGGTGTTTGCTTTAACCGTGATTTATTTTTTGAAAGAAAAAAATCAAAATTCTCACCTTTATTGAAATTTAAAAAAAAAATTGTAAAAGACTTATTTTATCGACTTGGTATTTTCACTGTTTTCTTAAAATTAAGTTACTAAAAATAGGACATCTTGTTTACATTTATGAATACAATAAAGTACATGTACACTGTAGCTATACATAGATAGCCATAATTCATATTTAATGTATATATATATACATGGTCATCTACATGTACCGTAATGTACATGTCCATCTGTTCACCTTGTAAATACTGTTGTTATTAGAAATGATATAAGTAATTTGTGTACAAATATTTTTTATTTGTATTGACATCCATACTACATGTAACTAATGTCTTTCATACTAAGTTATTAACATGTCTTTCTTTCAACGCTTGTCTCACACTACTTGAGCTTTTTTCACAACTTTTTTGTTCTGTACTATATTATTACGATGGACACGAGTGAAAGCATTTCCACGAATGGTTAGAAACAATTTGATTATGTCCTCCAAAACAAGTATGTATTGAGAAAAATCTATCTCTGTAAACACCTTTTCGGAATAGTATTTAACCATATAGGACTCCATTATATTCTCCTGTACTTTTTTACACAAGAATGATGAAGCACATATGTTGGATGGAATATTTTTCTTGACAACTTTTAATCGGATATGTTTCTTGACACCATGAAGCCTTAAGCCACTTTGACATTTTTTTTATAACTATAATTTGATCATTATTGAATTTTATAACTACAAAATTGCTTTATATTTGAAATAAATAGTTAAAAGAAAAAAACTCGAAGATTTTTTTTTAATTGAGTTTTCCTGTTCAAAGCTGAATTGTGACTTTTTGTCCTACATTCGTTCAGGGCGAGGGTTATGACATTTGTATTTATGATAATGCAAAGAAAATTAAATACACTGTACCTTTTAAGTCTTGTCTTCCGTGTTGCTTCGATGTGTGACCACGGAACCCACTTAAAGTTTTTAGATATATATCGCAAAGTGGAGACTCATATCCATGTGCAGTTGCACTATTCTTCAATTCTTTTTGTTTTGGTCTTTTTGCTGGTATCTCACTAATATCTTCTTCAATGTCGCTATCGACGAAAAGTTCGTTATCAGTGTATTCGCCTAGGAGTATATCCAAGTCGTAACTATTGAGATCGTCATCCCACGAAATAAAATCGGACTTCGACATATTGCGTGCACATGAATGTAGTTTTTCAAATGAGACATAAATTGCCATTTTCTATTAAATATAAGTCCTAAATACACAATCAGTGAAAAGGAGAAACCATAAATTTACCGACAATCATAAAAAACAACTCAATGCAAGGTGTTAATGTAAATTTCGAAAATCACACTTAGAAAACAACATTTTACCGACAATCCTAAAAAAAAAACACCACTCAATACAAGCCCAATTAATAATGAACACAAAAAGTAATCAACTTTTAATGATCTATATAAATCATGAATATAAGACAAAAGTCGATCACGATTAACGATAAATATACTAACAAATTAAGTTTTTTTAACACATTAATCATCTTTACTTTTTGTAAATATGAGTTTTGGAAAGAGTGTGGACACCTGTGTTTTAACAACGCCTTGTTTACAAGGTGCCCATTAAAACTCTTTTTCACAGGTTGTGATTTACCTGACCTTCAAATAATTCAAACCTTATATACATGTCACCTGTGAAATTATATCTTCGAGATAGGTGTATATTCAATAGAAACCCATTATGAAACTATCAAATAAAATAAACTCTGATACAATTTATAAAGTATTAATTATTTAATATCATTTTTTTTAAATTCAGTATCAAATTATGTCTCTTTTTCCAAGAGTATAAATAACACAAATCAAAATTAAATGACATTGAAATAAATAATTATGTATGAACTCAAATTATTTAATTACTTATGTTAAATTTAACACGGAAACAGTTAATTTATGCTTAAACATTCACCCTTACTTCCGAGTACTTTTAATACTTTGATAATGACTCTATTACCCAAAGAGATCTCGCGAGGTATAAATCTGGCCGTGTGAAATTACGGGATTTCGCCGAGTTGCCAATCTCTTGTATTATTAGTTAGAAATATGGTCTATGGAGGAATATTCGGAAACTTTCTTTTTGTTCATTCGGAACATTTTTTCTTCTTATCTATATTAGCATCCTTCAATTAAGAGCACCTCCATACGGGGTATTCAATATATTTAAAACAGGGCAATAAAGAACTTTACACTGATTGCTTACTCACTTATATGCTATATGATAATAAAATATAAAGTTGAAAATCTATATAGAAAAAAACGAAATAGCTATGCATACGTATAATTTTTAAAGAATAATAATGATTCAAAACATGGACACATGTACCTTAGTCTTCCAAACATTCATAAAATTCATTGAGAAATAATTAATGAGGCATTGCGAACTGGTAACTAGTATGATACAATGTACATTAATTAATGTTCCTTACGACCGATCATTAATAGGTGTTACTCTCCCACGAGATGGATTGAGATTGAGAAATTATTTGACCTAATATAAAACCATAATTGAAGAGGCATAACTTTAGAATTGAATTCTAGATACAACGGATTTCATTAATAAAATAGAGTAACACATAAGATAAAAAGGGAATGCTTTCTTATTGTCTATGATGTGACGTAAATGTACACAAATATGATCATGGTTAATTTAAAAGAAACGGTTATCAAATTGAATGCAGTAGAATTAATTGATGCACAAGAATATCCTTTAAAGATTCCCAACAAAAAAGGTTTAACTGCATTTGTTAACTTATTTCTTAGAAACAATGAATTTGGGTTTAATGGACAGTTATACAAATAAGTTATAAGAGCGCCCATGGGTGGATACATTTTTTCACCACTATGCATATATATATGTGCATCAAATTAATGGCAACTTTTTTTATGCCAAACAACGATAATAAGCAAACAAAAAAACCAGGCTCCTGATTTCGGACAGGTATATTAAGTATACACGTATAAGCAGCAAATTAAATGTATTTGCTGGATCCAAACCCATTTCGTATGTGGAACAGGGTTTTACGGCATTCACAAACAAATGATAAGTAAGTTGCTTTTGTCTTATTGGTAAAAATAAACATTCCATATTCTATGCAAAATCATCGTACTTTAACGTTTAATCCTGTGTTAAATGCCGTACCTTGACCTAAAATGGTTTACTTTTAAAAATTATTACTTGGATGGAGAGTTGTCTCATTGGCACTCATACCACATCTTCCTATATCTATCTAATATGGGTTTTTTTCACAGAAAAGTATTTCGACCTTTCGCGTTGGTAAAAATTAATATCGAAATAAAAACATTAGTTATCTCCTCACTTTATATTTAACACCACTCTCAACATACCCAAATTGTCCTGATTTACAATAAAAAGAAAATATTATCCTCCACACAGATGATAATGAAAACACTGCGGTATAATTTACAATTCAGTTGAAATAAGATTTGCGAAAAAAAGAAATTAAGGTTCACGTATCGACTTTTTTTTTCTTTCTAAAATAGCAACTTGTATGTCTCCGTTAGCAATAAATACAAATGATACTGTAATCGAGACTAGTAGAGGCGATTCGGATTGAAGGTCGGTGAAAATGCGGGTATATTAAATTTGAGACTTGTAAAGTCACCTACGGGCTTCTCTATGAGGTGTTTAAATGATCTCAACTAGCAAATTACGTAGCAATCCTTTCACGCAAGGCATTAAACTTCTCCAATCTCAATGCCACTCTTTGACAAGGATTTTTCTCCTTCTACTTCTACCACCGATTGACCCCTGACATTAGGTTGACGATCCTGTCACTGTTTGGTCCAGAAAATCTTATGTTCACCATATCTCTAGGCTAATAATCGTTTAATGGTTGTATTAGTTACCGAATGATCTCGTTGCCACAACTCTAAATACTAGCAACGTCAAACTTATTTACCTGTGTAACCTAACGCGTCACTGATGAACAATTGTACAAAGACATAATATCATGATATTTACGTGGCTATTTTCATATGATTAAAACTATTTAATTGATATTAAATATCAATGTTACTTTAAAGGGCTACTTGTCTAAAATAATAGACCTTTATGAGAAGTGGTGCGGTATGTATACTAGCATCGACAAATTTATTTTACCTGTATGCTAAATAATTTCGTCGTTGCTAGGATGAAGAGTCAAATACAAAGTAAAGTAGTCGGGTTGCATACATGGTAAACGGACAGAAAGTCACGTAATATCATGTTAATGTGGGGGAAGACATCATTATACTTGTATTGATTTTCCTGATTTAATAAAAACTTGAAAACTTGAAAAAACACTGGACAAAAAGTCACAAATATTCTGGTGACAATTATTTGAATATATAAGAAAAAATATCTTGAAATATTTACTTTTTAATACATATATTCATATTCAAGTTTAAGAAATGTGTCATTATACTTAATTTTAATCATGCAAATGGTATATTTCTTGGCACCATGAAGCCATTTAAGTGCAAAGCCACGTTGACATTTTGTTTTTTTAACAATTATTTGATCACCTTTGATATTTTTTGGATAAATTTTGTTAACAATATTGGTTTATATACAATAGTTAAAAAAAAATACAAAAATATTTTCGTAGAAATAAGTGTTTTTAATTCAAAGAAAATATTCAGAAAAAATGAATTGTGACTTTTTGTCCTGTGACTTTTTGTTATGTGACTTTCTGTCCTACATTCACATACATACACTATAACAATGAACATGAGCTCTTTAAACCGACTGATATTAATAAACAAAATATACATGTAATAACATCAGATACACATACAACACAAACATACAGCACATATATATATTAATACATAGATGGCACAACAACAACAACAATTTTTATTTGTCGATCAAGACGCCACGAGGAGCAGTACAATCACAGTTTAAATTAAAGTGTACAAATAATTGTGGTGATTTTTTTCCATTGAAACTACAATACATGACAATAAAACTAAAACTATATAAGAGAAGGGAGACAACGTGCAGAATAAAAGCTAAGCAAGATATATATATATTAAAACAAATGTCAAATATCAGCACATAATATTTATATCGGAGTAGCACATTCAAATTTAAACACTATAAGCACTAACAAAAGACTGCATGCAGCTTTAGCAAATATTGTGTTGATGGCTCATGTTTTATATGTATCAGGCTGATTTAACGAAATAGACTGCCCTGGCACCGTGAACACCACAGATAATCTAGTTTCCAGATTTCCAAGAGACAACAACCACCCTCAGAAATTCGACTCATCCAGTACGCCGAAGGGGTAAACGCAAGACTCGCAAGTTAAAATACCGCAACATACACAACAGACTGACCCAACTTAAGGATAGATTACAGCAAGGACAGATCAACGTATATCACTACACTGATGCAGTATCCCATCTACTTAAACTAGGATGAAGATCTACTGAACATGCCTTTAGTGCCATTGTATGTTGTGTCACTCTACTGAACATTCATTTAGTCACGGTGTGCTATTGATATTTCTGTGCCAGTATTTTATAACCATTGTGCTTGAATTGCATTCAACTTACATTTTGTCCCATTTGGATTATTTGGTCAGAAAAATAGAAAAAAATGAACGAAGAGGATCTATTACACAAAAAAAGCTTCATCTCATTGACAAATCTCTTCATGAATAAAAGTGAAACTGATATCTTTCTATCCAATTCACATTTTAATTAACGGTAAAAAAAACTTTAAAATACTTTCAAATGATTGACATTGCATTAACTAATAAAATTGACGGTACTAATTTTCTTGCACCAGATGCGCATTTCGACAATACATGTCTCTTCAGTGATGCTCGTGATGTCAGTTGCACATGTAAACATGCTATGCTAAAAAATACTACAGAAAATGTAATCCGGGTATAATTTTCAGTCTTATTTTTCGCCTGTCATTCAACTCAAACTCTAATTGAAAAACCCTTTGTTCTTGAATACCTTTGATCTCATCTATCCAACTTTTATTTTTACCTGTACTACCTATAATTTTAAAAAGTTGGATAAACGAGAATGAACCGATGAAATATGGTCACTATTTTTGGGACAAAGCACCAAAAAGGCTTTACCCGTTATCCATTAAATGTATAATAAAAATAACAACAAGATTGTTAAAATATCTAAAGCAAAACAAGTGTAATAGTATAAAATGTTGCAACAGTATAAAATATGCCATATCCTATATACATATATACAGGTAACATTCTTGACATTATGAATTCTATTTAAACAATTACTATTACCAATGTTTTTTCAACTGATCGGGAGGAGCTTACGTTTTAATTTGCATAAGGACAGTCTATTGAAGATGTGTATGATGAGGATGATCGCCGTTATAATTATGAATTTGTAATCACCTATCAGTGTCATCAAAGGAATTTACAAAAGAATGACTGGACACTTCATTGATGAGTTTATTCTAAAATACAAATCTATAGATGGACTGGTTTATTATGAGCGAACCGGTTAAACTCCGCCCAGTCAAGTGAAATAAATCGAGTAATACCATTGGACACTACATTTCCAACTAACATCAATGTATTACACAAGTCATAAATGTAGAAAACGCTTAAACAGAATAATTCTTAGCTCTGTCTTGACCATTTTACATGTTAAAATAACAATAATAAATTGAAGCAAGTCATTGTACAATTGTAAAGTAACATGTGGTGTACTTAATATTCCTCTGAGAAATAGTTTATATTGACCTTTTATAACACATTTAATGAGCAGCAATTACCAAGTGACTCATTTTACCTAAGAGTTCAATGACAAGAATATTTTTCCATTCTCTATTCTGACAAATGTCTTATCTTACATTTAAGTTGAAAAGCTAATTATAATATATTGAATCAGTTTCAGCATGTTAAACAAGGTTATCATCACAAAGGCATGTTACTTGCTTCAATTTGTTATTATTTAGTTAAAAATGGTACTAAAAGAATGTTTTAACTAAACACAAAAACCAGGGGTACCTAAAGCATGCGTTGAGCATATTGATGATCCAAATTATAGTATTGAAGAATTTAAACAAGAAATATTTCTGTGCTTTATTATTGATGTGTAACAGCAAATTATTTCAATTCCTTACAATATGCTGGACATGCTAGAAATCAATTATCCAAACCAATCAAATTTTACAATCTACAACCTCAAAATAATGTTTATTAAATGAAGTATAACTTTTACCTACACATTAACTTCATATGGAGTTATCCTGATTGGCAAATTGTCTAGTTTATCCTTTTGTCTGTCAGCAAGGGTCTTGCCACTACCCCCTGCTGAAACTGAAAGGGTCTTTCCCTGGTGTTAAACACTCTACTTTAGTGTCTTTGTCCACCTCTGGCATGGAGTACTCCTTTCTATTTACATATGGGGGATAGTCTGTTAGAACTTCACCATTAATAAATCTCTCCCTGAGCTCCCCATACCAAAACATCTGTATAAATGAGTTCCACGTTTCCTTATAATAAAAAGAGTGTCCACTGGTTCGTAAACCTGCTCTTTTTCTAACTTCATAGCGATTTTTTTTTTAACTTAAACATAATCCTAGATTTTGAAGCGTTTAACGCGTTAATCCTGCAATTAAATTTGTCTTTTTTGTCTGAATAAGTCTTTAGCACCCCTGGTTTCTCTTTTCTGTGTCAACCCCAAGGGTGACTGGGGTATAGAAATATGGTCACTTGGTCTTCTCCCGACCGGCAGTAAAACGCTTGCTGAAGTGGGGCGTCCGTTTGGCTGTGCGGGATGTATCAAGTTCGCAGTCACGTCCGTCAGAAGGGGACGTTAAATCCGATGCCTCGTGTAAAGAGAGTGCCACGCTCTTTGCACGTTAAGAACCCTTGCAACAACTCTTTGAGGGGTCCGTAGGTGGCCTTTTGCAAGGCAAAATTTCTGTCCCTATCCAATATACCCTCATTTTCCAGTGGTAGTCCAAATTTCCCCGACCATCATCCTAGATGGCCTCTATTACAACAACCTACCTATTGTATTTATTGTGAACTTGTTCTCGTCCTGAATATGCATGAAATATTTGCCACTGGACGTTAAGCAACCAACAATCAATCAATCTTTTCTGTGTCTTACATGTCTAATAGTCTGGATACTGGTTTCTGAAACTGAAATTAAGAGAATAATAAATAAATAAACATGAAAAAGCAATAATCAACATAACTCATAGCTTAAACACTGACATTTGGCATTTACAAATTTGGTTATGCAGGGGGTGGTTTTGCATTTTTCTTTATGTCAACAACCGGGTTTGATTTTTTTTTACCTGTACTACCTATAATTTTAAAAAGTTGGATAAACGAGAATGAACCGATAAAATATGGTCACTATTTTTGGCGCAAATGAATTGCTAATTGGGACAAAGCACCAAAAAGGCTTTACCCGTTATTCATTAAATATATAATAAAAATAACAACAACATTGTAAAAATATCTAAAGCAAAACAAGTGTAATAGCATAAAATGTTGTAACAGTATAAAATATGCCATATCCTATATACATATATACAGGTAACATTCTTGACATTATGAAATCCATTTAAACAATTACTACCATTGGAAACTACATTTCCAACTATGGAAACTACATTTCCAACTAACATCAATGTATAACACAAGTCATAAATGCAGAAAACGCTTAAACAGAATAATTTATAGCTCTGTCTTGACCATTTTACATGTTACAATAACAATAATAAATTGAAGCAAGTCATTGTACAATTGTAAAGTAACATGTGGTGTATGTAATATTCTTCTGAGAAATAGTTTATATTGACCTTTTATAACACATTAAATGAGCAGCAATTACCAAGTGACTCATTTTACCTAAGAGTTCAATGACAAGAATATTTTCTCATTTTCTATTCTGACAAATGTCTTATCTTACATTTAAATTGAAAAGCTAATTATAATATATTGATCAGTTTCAGCATGTAAAACAAGGTTATCATTACAAAGGCATGTTACTTGCTTCAATTTGTTATTCTAGTTTAAAATGGTACCAAAAGAATGTTTTAACTAAACACACATCAGAAACCAGGGGTACTTAAGGCATATAATAAACATAATAAATGTCAACATGTGTTAAACCACCCCCCCCCCCCCCCCAAATAAAAAGACAAAAGTTAATGACACTCAAAATTCAACAAATTTATATGAAAAGCGGGAACCACATAATTGAACCAGGTCAGGTGGTTGTAATGTTTTAATAATGTCTTTTTCCATTATGAAATACTTGATTTCATCAAGAGCCCAGCTTGAACCTTTTCTTCTAAAAAAACCTGTCCCCATACGCCAGAATCATCTATGTCAGTAACCTGAAAAAGAGTTAAAAGACTTCTAATATACTATAAATTGCAAATATCCTACTTAATCAATTATCAGATTCACTTACAGACAAAACAGAGGGACTCCTAGGTTATATAACATTTGTATGAGTTCAGGTGGCATGTGATAAACTATCAACATTGAATTATTTATTTTTATATAAAACAAAGTGCCATTTGTAGTTTTATCTTAAATTATATCTAACATTAATTAAATACAAATATTTATTGAGATTATATAAAAAATAAAAAAAATCATATAAAACTAAACTAAAGAAGAAAGCATGATTAATTAAAAACAAATCAAGTTAAATGGTTAAAAACCTTAAATCAAGCAACTAATGAATATATATTAACAGATTTTCAGGTTCTAAAATACTGAAATGTCTAGTAATTTGTACCAAAAACAGTTTTTATTAAAACTTACAATAGCAGGGAAATCCATTTTACCATTGGTTACTTTAATATGTTCACCAATACAAAACCTATAAAATAATAAAATAATAAAAGATAAACATTTGGTTATTTTTTTTTAGTTGTCTATCATGTCTATCAAATCATTATAGGTCAATCATGTTTTTTTTTAATTCTGTTGAAAACTAGAGGCTATTCACCATGACATGTATGTCAGCTTGACTGCGTTTTTTTATATCATTTTTTATCACTGAAACAAAAACAATCATTGAAATGTCTTGCATTCATAACATAATTTCAGCCTAATATACAAATACATAATCATAACACAACAACATCAACATGAGTAACACAGCAGTTGCTTAATTAACAGCTGCGCCATACGCGCATGATACGCCTGTCATCTTGTGAATAAAATATAATAAATGTTTTTGTAGTAATTGTCATGACAGTGTTGTACAGAATGTTGTGCTCAGTATATCAAAATTGATTGACGTAGTAAAGATTGTCTTTACCTCATAACTTGGTTTTTATTCTTGTTCTCTTCCAGGTTTTTTCCATCATTTGCTTCATTTTTGTTCTCTTCCAGGTTATTTCCATCATTTGCTTCATTCTTGCTTTCTTCTAGTTCTTCCTTCTTTCCTTCTTCCTTGTTTTAGAAAATAAAAAAGGGTTACATTAAAGTATGTGTAATTTCAGACTACTGTAATAGGTGTTGCATCTGCCTCCTAATCCAAACATTATGATTTTTAAGATTTGGTCTTTTTAAAATGGTTTCTAGATTAATTCTTTCTGCTATATTAATCTAGTAAAGTATAAATGTCAGCAGACCAACATAGCCTTCAAAAGTTGCATTGTGATAACTTATATAAACTGTTCAACCACTTCTCTTCTATAATGTGTGTTTTCCAAAATAGCGGTCAAGTTTAATACAATATGTTTGTTTTGCAGAAAAGAAGTCAAGATTATAAATTTATTGATGTTTTCACTCATACTGTCCAGAGGTAATGATCCTTGAATAAACCTAAACAAAATCCGGCTGTCTTATAAGAGCTGTTGTTTAATCTGTGGTCAACCATCATGTTCATATTAGAAATATAGAAAATGATCGAATTTAAATTGAAATAAAAAATCTTTCTTGCCCAGTATGTCTATAATGTTTTTATTCAGATAATTAGTTTTCAATATACTTCTTGTAATTTATGAGAATGTACTGATTTGAAATATTTACATATTATTTTTATACAATTATTTATTAAACATGTTACCTGATCTTCTTCTAGATTAAACTGTATTCTTTTATCAGAATTGTTGCCTCACTGAAAAAAATGAAAAACAATTTATAACAACCATGACAACTGTTAAATGTTAACCGTGTTAACTGTGACATTAAATTCAATGCTTTTTTATTATTTTTTTTTGGGGGGGGGGGGGGGGTCAAGACAGGTGTATATGTTTCTATAGTTTCATGTTTTCAAGGTCACTCTATAGCTATAATATTTTATTTTGGTATTGCTTTTTCCCAAATGAAATTGAAGGCTGAAAAGAAACCAATGGCTTCTCATATAAATGGTTTCAGCAAATTTATCAACATTCATGACATTGGTGACCCTCAATCATTTCAAAAGGTACTTTTCTCTGTGGGTATCAATTTCCATGGTTTACCCAAATTCTGTTAGTTCCTGGGGTTTCAAATTTTGGAAACCTACTTATAAACTTGAATTTGTGATTTGATCACCTATGAAAATCAAAAATTTTAAAATCAAGAACAAAAGTTCTTTCACAATAGTCCTATTTTTTATCTGCTTACCTTAACAAAGATGAGTCTAGTGGAAGAAGAGGACTTAAGTCATTGAATTCTTCATCATGACTGTCTTCAATTCTGTAAGAGTATAAGTATATCAAAATTACATTATCCATTCTTATAATATGATGTACTGGTTATATTTGAATTTCACAACTAATATGTTATGTATGTAACTGCCACAAATAATTTTACAAACGCATCATCTTAATGATTAACTTCTATAAGAATATTTGAAAATCGGCTTCATGTACTTATTTACCATTGCTCGTGCTTGCACATGTATTGTTTATTAATATATATGACCATCGAATATCTTCAGAAATTTAATAACATGGTGTCTGGTCTTAAATGCAGACAGAATCTTGATGTATTTCTATGCCTATGTGCATTGTAATACTTTCGTATGGACTTTGAAACCATTGAATACTTCAAATTTTAACAAAATCTATTTTGATAAATTTATTAGTATGTTGACAATCATGACAATTTGTCTGACAATAAAAAAAAAGTACCTTTCAGTTGGCACACTGACTGTAGAGGTATGTTGACAGGATACACTTGAACTAAAAAAAAATGGTTGATACATTATCTTCCTGTTCAATTTATTAAAAAAAGTCAATTTTCAAAGTATTTGGAAACATGAAGTTGGTATTTAAAAAATCTGAACAGTGCTTACACGTTGTTACTCATCACTGTTAAGCTGGTGGCCAAGTATGAAGTCATTCCTCGCATTCAATTTAGAGAATAGTTTGACAGCAATATTTGTCGAGCAAACAAGCTAACAAACGAGCGAATAAGGTGATTGCAATATAGTCCCCACTCTAAAGAGTGCAGGCATAATAATAATTTTTTACCCTTAATAGGAATTCGATGTGAACTAATTTGGAAACACAGCCCTTAATAAATAAATCTAAATGAACAGTTAGATTCAGCATATTGTAGAACCCACATAATGAGTTTTTGATGAAATCAAACAATGTTTATTTTTTTGTAATTTAAGAATGGAAGCTTTATATTCCCAAGATTGAAATGTCATATTTACAATTCATTAATAAACAACTGCTTCCTAGGTTTCTTTGTTACTGGTCTGGATAAAAAAAAGTATTTTTATTTGCCAATGTATTAATCAATAAAATAAAATTCAAATTGTTAGAAAGATATAAAATTTCCTTGTTTTGCTCGGGTCGTTTTGGGGCCCTTTGTGGCTAGCTATTTGGTATGAGCCTGTGTTCAGTGTTGAAGACTGTACTTTGGGTATAATTGCTAACTGTAAATACATGTACTTGTGTCTTGGAAAGAGAGTTGCCCCATTGGCTCTCATATCACATCTTATTTATATTCAAATGTACCCAATTTAAAAACTGACAAAATGGTATTTATGTTCAATGAAAGTGCCAACCAGATACATGATTTAGGAGAGGAGTTGCCTTTTCCATAATCTAGTTAAAACATTCGTTATAGCAGAAGTGTAACTCTGTCAATACCTTATTTATGCGGTCAATATAATTAGCTAAAAACTAATAGAATAAAACATTTGCATTTAGAATTATTGAAATTCTTCTTACCTTTCAAATAACTTTTTTAATCTTTGAGTTTTTGCTGGTCCTGGTTTCTCTCTGAAACATCATACAAAAAAGGATTTAAATACAATTTAAACAAAAAGATGAAACATTAAAGAAATTCTATATCAATTTGAATGATTTCTATTACATGCATTATCAAGACTGAAATGGGAGTCTTTTAATGGAAGACAAAGATTGCCAAGTAACAACAAGTTTCAACAGAAGGATGATAAAAACAGCAATAAAAACTCGTCAAAGGTTCTAGGCTTTTTCTTTTTTTTACGCCAGACATGCATTGAGCATACTAATGATCCAAATTAGAGTACTTTGGAGTATAAACAAGAAATATTTCTGTGCTTTATTATTGATGTGTAACAGCAAATTGTTTCAATTCCTTACAACATTTTGGACATGCTAGAAATCAATTATCCAAACCAATCAAATTTTACAATTTTCAACCTCAAAATAATGTTTATTAAATGAAGGATAACTTTTACTTACACATTAACTTCATCAGGAGTTATCCTGATTGGCAAGATATCTAACTTATCCTTTTGCCTTTCAGCAAGGGTCTTGCCACTACCCCGCTGAAACTGAAAGGGTCTTTTCCAGGTGTCAGAAACTCTACTTGGGTGTCTTTTTCAACCTCTGGCATGGATTGCTCCTTCCTATTTGAATATAGGGGATAGTCTGTCAGAACTTCACCATTTATAAACCTTTCCCTGAGCTCCCCATATCCAAAACATCTGTATAAATGGGTTCCCCGTTTCCTTATGATGAAAAGAGTATCTACTGGTTCGTAAACCTGCTCTTTCTCTAACTTTATAGCGAATTTTTTTAACTTTAACATGATTCTAGATTTGGAAGCGTTCAACGCGTTAATCCTACAATTGAATTTGTCTTTTTTATCCGAATACGTCTTAAGCACCCCCGGTTTCTCTTTCCTATGTCTCACATTTTTAGTAGTCAGGATACTGGTTTCTGAAACTGAAATTAAGAGAATAATAAATAAATAAACATGAAAAAGCAATAATCAACATAACTCATAGCTTAACACTAACATTTGGCATTTACATATTTGGTTATGCAGGGGGCTGTTTTGCATTTTTTCTTTATAGCTTTATTGATGTGACGTCAACAACCGGGTTTGATTATCTGCTGCTATCTGGTTTGCCTCTTCTTTTTTTTTATAGATAACAAAATGTATATGTGACATCAGAACTACTTTCACCTGCTTCAGGATTGACGAAGACAACCGCACAGACAAAATTCAATATAATTTAACCCTTTTCTGTCATAAGCATAACATTAAAGTGAACTTAGATTATTTGCATTCAGTGTTAACAATCATGCTGCATATTCCATTTAAAAATAGCAGTGTCAACGTGTAAAGCATTAAAATTTTAAATTGTTAAACATGAAAGTGATTTTTTACTGTTATTTTTGTTCAGCTAAAAAACTTAAAAGCTATGAATGTGGGAGTGCTGGAATTCACTTGAATTTTCCTTACTTTATAAATATATTTAGCACTTTAGTCTGTATAAAATCACATGCAAACCATGCACATTAAAGGCGATCACTGCCCACATTCATGTTTATGGAAAATCTCAGATTAAAATACCTTGCTCGCAAATTAATGCGTAGTTATCGCTGGATCACCAGCCAAAATATCAATATTACAACAAGTAAGATACACATGCTTGCCAATTGAAGAGAAGAATATAAATCCTTATTCCAAATGCGATCTAAAATAGAATAATGTTTATTGGGTTAGACAGGTTTCACTGTATACACACATGCACATGTTTTAGTTGAATATGAAAAATTACTTTTGTGGGCCTAAAAATAAGGTCTAAGACAATGTCAGATGTAGGAATAAAGCATGCCAATAAAAATAACAATATCACAGAATCATAATTTGTTAGTTGTTCATCAATTCAAATTAAATTTTAATTAATTTTAAATGTAGAATAGGAAAAAAAACATATTTATTATTCATATGATGAACAAATAACATGCATGATATGTATGATGCTCAAAACGATTTTGTTAAATTATGGGTAAAAGGGTACAATATTACATATCTAATTCACAGTCAAGCAGCATTCATTTTAAAAATAGGTTAATGAAGACAAAGATATAATATCATGCATTGCAGCCACACTTTTATGGTTGTATATAATTCCAAAATACATGAAATATATCATGCGTTATTTAAAAAGAAATGAATAACCCAATTCCTAAATTAACAAATGAAGGATGAGACAAAGAACGAAACTAGTACCTATTTATGACATGTTTATTCCTGGTTCATTTCATATCCTAATTCAACTGTATTGTCTGTATGAAGAGCAGTTTTTACTTCTTGTAGAAAATGAATATGTTTGGCCTTCCCCTTTGTTTTCACTTCTTGCAGAAAATGAATATATTTGACCTTCCCCTTTGTTTTCACTTCTTGCAGAAAATGAATATATTTGGCCTTCCCCTTTGTTTTCACTTCTTGCAGAAAATGAATATATTTGGCCTTCCCCTTTGTTTTCACTTCTTGCAGAAAATGAATATATTTGGCCTTCCCCTTTGTTTTCACTTCTTGCAGAAAATGAATATATTTGGCCTTCCCCTTTGTTTTCACTTCTTGCAGACAATGAATATATTTGGCCTTCCCCTTTGTTTTCACTTCTTGCAGAAAATGAATATATTTGGCCTTCCCCTTTGTTTTCACTTCTTGCAGAAAATGAATATATTTGGCCTTCCCCTTTGTTTTCACTTCTTGCAGAAAATGAATATATTTGGCCTTCCCCTTTGTTTTCACTTCTTGCAGAAAATGAATATATTTGGCCTTCCCCTTTGTTTTCACTTCTTGCAGAAAATGAATATATTTGGCCTTCCCCTTTGTTTTCACTTCCTGCTGATACATATTTTGGAAATTCTTTCAAATTGGAAAGGGTCTGCAATTTCGTTTAAAAGTTTTAAAAATTTTTCCTGAAGTACTTTTATGATCATATTGCTGGTACTATCTAATTTCTCTCTCTCAAAAGGTGTGACTGGAACAGGATGTCGAAATATGTAATGCTCGGGTTGTAAGGGTAAACCTAGAAATTCTGTTTTTATAATATGAATTCTTTTCCCCAATGCGGCCTGTGTGAATCCTATCAACCCTTCATCAAGAGCCATACCAGAAATAGAAGTGTGGTCTGTTGGTTTTCCTTAAGAGAACTCTAAAGGCAAGAGCAGCATCATCAATACCCAAAGAGTGTGTACCACTTTTTAATGAAGATAATTCTCGTACACTGAGTGAGCGGTCTTTGATATTCTCCAGTAGGGTGATATTTCTACATACAGTCTGCCACATTTCATCAGTGGGAACACCTTGTGGTCTCCATGATTTCAGCTGCTTATTCTTTTCCTCAAGAACGAAGTCAAAATCTTCTCCTAGGGAATAATTGCCGCTAGTTGTTATTGACGAGTAATTATCATACAGCTGTCTAACATCTTCTGGCATCATTTTGTATTGAATGGCATCATACAGTTCAATAATTTGGTACTTAGGGTGCTGCCTTCCATGAAACAACTCTTTTGTCATGTACATTGAACTCCTCAATAATGATGCATTGTTCCTACGTGTAGCCATTCGAAGATTAAATATTCCTTGGGAGTATTTACCAACTTGATCCATTAAATAAGTTAGGTTAGGATACTCCTTAGAACTATAAAATCTAGCATTAAAACCTAGAAAGCCCTTAGCAGAAGGTGTTGATTTCAGCAGTAGGCTATGGCGTACATATGGTAAAACCAGTTCTTGTAGACTTCCAAGATGGAAAATGAGAAGGAGACGCCAACTCTTATGGTGGTCTTTGCATCTCTTTGCAAATAGTTTAGATGCATCTGACTCAAACACCATCTCTTCACCCATTTGTTCAAGAAATGGTACCCAGTTCAGCTCAAAGAAAGACTTTATCAAATTCATCTCATAATGTCCAAGACCAATCTTGAGGTATAACCAATCAAACTCAGTCATATTTTCTCTGCTCTTCAGGATGAGACTGATTAGCATGTTTGTTATATTCTTCAAGTGTTAAAAAGGATTTGTTGCAATCAGCAAATACACAAATAACTGCTTCTTGCTTTAACTTCATAATGATCATATATGGAAGGCCCCCATCACAACAGATAAAAGTCCAATGTCTTTTTCTACCACCATATCGAAGTATGTCATTCTCTTCTCCAATCTTTCGTAAGAATCTAGCAACTGACAAACTGCTATTAGGGTTGCAAAATACAGGATCGACAGAAACAACTCATGCTTTCCTTGATGATTTGATGTTACATGGTCAAACTGGGCAAATTCTGAATGTACTTCAGTCGCATCTTTCATGTCTGTCTTTTCTTTATCATGCTCAAAAACAATTTTCTGTATCATTTCTTTCTTTGGTTGAGTTGATTTTTTATCTTTTAGTATTGCGTTAGTTTCTTTGATACCCTCTCTTTCCCTACAGCCAATGCAGACTCGTTTCAGTTTATCATTTAATGTATGACAATTTTTGCAAGTTATGTAATTTTCCTTGTTAAAATTCTTCTTTACTAAATCGTCTATAGAATCTGTAAAATCTTAACCATTCTCTTTTTGATCCTTTAAAACAATCTGTATAGCATGATTAATATGGTGATAAAACTGTTCATTATGTTGTGTTTCCATTCTTATGTAGTCTTCACTATCCTGATCAATCATGTCTGAAATGATAGACTTCAATTTGTTATTCCCTTGTTTCTTTTCAATTGCTCCCTCCTCAGTTTGATCAATATCTCTTAATGGCTTCATTATCGTTTCTGGTTTTAGGTCTGGTTTACATTGCATATTTTCGTTGGAGAGCAACTTGACATATCCTTTGTTTGTAATAACAGATATTAGGTTTCGTGGCTTTATTGAATATTTCTTACCAATGACTTGTTCATTATCAAAGACATTCATCAAATCACAGGGATTACTGGTAGTTGACTTCCTTGGTACTTCAACCAATTTGCATTTATCTTGTAATGACTAGAAGAATTTGTGTTTCCAATCATATCAACGACTACTTTGCTTCCTGTGAATGCATATGCTGCTATACTAATTAAAAAGGAAACTGGTGATATAAGTTTCTTATTACTTAAAGCATGCAATTGCTCCAATGCACGTGAAACCAAAAGAAGATCAGTAGAGAATAACTGTTTAAGATCAACAGGAACGCTATCTGAAATTTCATTTCCAAGAATACCTAACAAATATGACAAAACACTCCCATCACGATGATTTAACCATTTCAATATGCTGAAATTTGACATAGCAACCATGTCTTTATAAAATAGTGAAAATGAATCTGCATCTTCAGAAATATTCTTCTTTTGTTTCCTGCCTATGCAGTTGCATAAAACAGACATTGTTTCCGGAGGCAGCATGTCTAAGAATTTAAAAAACAGACTTTCAATTTGGCTTTTCGTTGCATTTTAAAATTAGAACTTTAAATTTTTCCATCAAACTATCTGCATCCATGGTTGGTGAATTTTTTTCTTGTTCAGATATGTTTCTGCCAATATTTTCCTCTTGTACATCCCCCTCTGTCAGGTCAATCAAATAACTGCCAATAGGTTCTTCTACATAAGGCTCTTTTGATTCAAAAGTGGATGATCAAAATGACCTTTCATTTCAGATGCACTGTCTACACTGCTGAGTTGATTTTCATTTGTTGTGTTTTTTTTTTTATCATTTTCAGCACCAATAAAAGGTAACTTTTCCACTCTGACCAAATTGCTAGAAGTTATCTGTTCTATTTTTAATTTTGATTCTGGAGGTTCAAATAATTTCAAATCACTCTGTAAATTCCATTCTTGAGACGATTCATCAGATATACGGGTATGTTTTTTTGTTTGTCCTGTAATTGTTATTAGTTGGTCTGGACTCTTAATGCTTGAAGGGGACATCCTTGTTTCTTCTGGTATCAAAGATAAGGTTTTCGGCACTGTTAGTACATCAGCAGCTAGGTCGAATGATTCAACATCTGTGCAATAATTTTCATTCTGAGATATAGCACCAGGTACAATGTTCTGGTTGTCAAAATAAGCATCATTATTTGTTTGACCCGACTGATGCACTGCTGTTCTGTTTGTTATGTCTTCAGTTTCGTTACATGTTGTTTTTATCCTGGTTTCTACTGGATCAAACAAAGCATCATCTGTCTTCCGTTTTTTTGGACGACCTCTTTTTGGAGTTTTTCTTGAACTGCATAGTTCACATTCTTCAGAATGTGGTACAAACGTGTGGTACAGACTTAAATTAAGTTCTGGAATACTAACTTTTGTGTCTCTATATCTATACAAATTGCGAGAACAAGTGTTACAAAGGAATTGTGGATGAACTTGTTCACATTCATTTTTGACATCTATTTTCATTAAAACAAAGATTTCTTCTGCAAACTTGATTTGTTGGTATCGTTTTCTTTGGTTTATGCTTCCGTTATATAGGCGACAGATATCTTTCAATATGTTCATGTTATATTTGTTAAAAGCAGACATTGCAAATGTTTCTTAGAGGTGGCTAATGTAATAAATTGTTATTATACTCAGCAAGAAGTGATAAAAAGCGGATTCAGGAAAGTCATCTGAAAACAAAGTGGTAAACATACATGACATCAGGACATGAAGGACATCATAGTGCACATTATAAACTCCACAATTTCAAGGGCTGTTAAAAACAAACCAACTAAAATGACGCTAAAAATGTTAATTCTGAAAATGAACACCACTCTACACTTCGAAACATGGAGATGAACTAAAAGTAAAAAAATATACATGACTAACAAAAGCTATAGGTTCCTGACTTAGGACAGGCCCAGATGCTTTACAAGACCAGAAATCATGAATGATAGGACCAGCTTAGCAGAGGAAACAAAATAAACTGCTTCGCTGAGCGCAGCTTGATACACCAGTAGAGGTCCAACCAAGAACAGATGGGGCAATAATGGACACAATATTCAAGCTTGATACAGGTCTGAATTTGGATTGCAATTTAATATTTGTAAAATCTAAAATTTATAAAATGCTTAAGGGAGCTTACATCAACAGATATAAATGATTCACCAATTTTCATGATAACTGCTGAAAGCATTTTTTAGTTATTGTCCAAAAACTGGAAAATCCCCCCTTTTTAAGGAATAAAACCCCATAACTCAGAAATATAAAATCTAATATTTATAAAATACTAAAGGCAGCTAACATTATCAGATATAAACAATTCACCAAAGTTTCATGAGAACTGCTGAAAGCTTTTTTTAGTTATTGTTTGAAAACTGAAAAATCCACCTGGTTTTATGAATAAAACCATTCAATTTCGAAACGTAAAATCTAATATTCATAAAAATCAATACAGAATTCATGTCAAAAGATATAAACATTTCACCACAATTTTCTTGCAAGTTGGTGAAAGCATAATCATTCTCAAGTTATTGTCACAAACATGGAAAATCAACCCTTTTTAATGAATAAAACCCCAAACTCTGAAATGGTAATTCTGAAATTTATAAAAAAAACAACAAAAGGGAGCTCACATCAATAGACATAAACAATTCACTTAAGTTTCATGCATAAGGGTTTTTGAGTTACTGTCCGATATGTTGATGACGGACGGACAGACAGACAACGGTAATACGTCCCGTAAACAGGCATATCAAAACATTTTGGCATCTTACTAAACTTCTTATTGTCAAGAAACCAAAGGTCTTCAGATGAGGACTTGAAAGTATGGTATGAACACCAATCTTTCTTGTACAAAGCAGGGTCATAGATAATTTCTCAATATCATGACCAGTCCTGAATATGAAACTGGACATAAAAAAAACATCACCCCATATATTTTTAACTTACCATCTGCATTGTCTTGTTCCTGCATGTTATATTTTTCTTTAATTGTGTTATGTTAATATTACAATAAATAATGACATTGTGTTCAATTAATATTTGTTTATTCAAAACTTATATATTCTTAAATTGGTCAAGGCAGTATGGACATTTTCCCTTCATGTGACTTATAATCAATAAGAAGATGTGGTATCAATAGAGAAAATGTAGAATATACCCAAGATAAACATGAAATTTCAAAACCCAATGCACTTTAATATAGAGAAAACAAAATATTTTACTTGTTTAAGTAATTTTTTTTCACTCGAAACTTATTCTCAAATAAGTCGAGACAGTATTGTTATATTCCCTTCAATGACTTGTCTATAAAATGCATGACCCATATTTTTGTAACATCCACATATATAAACCAATTAATTAGGAAATTGAACCGCCCCTTTTTACCATCATAATATTTTTACTTGTTTAAGTAAAAAAAACTCATTACTCATTCTTAAATTAGTTCTGTTCAGACATTATTAAAATTTCCCCTTCATATGACTTGTCTAATTCAATTCACCTGATCAAGGATATGGCAAAATTGCCAATGAGACAACACTGCACAAGAGATCGAAATGACAATGTAAAACAATTGAAACAAGAAAACTAACGACATAATTTATGTACAAAAAGTGAACAAAACAAAAAAATATGTATTACAGTAACACATGAACAAACAACCACCACTGAATAACAGGCATCTGACTAAGGAGAGAAACAATCATACAGAGTGTAGCAGGGTTAATTATATAATCTTTTTAATTTGAAATAATTAGATTAGATAATATCATTTTAATAAACAAGACTAATTAAACATTTTGATTGACCTGAAAAACTTGTCAAGTTACATGCATAATATATTTGCCTGTTTAAGTATTTTTTTTTACTCGAAACTTATTCTTAAATAAGAAAGAGAGTATTGTAATTTTGCCTTGAAAAAAATAGTGAAGACAATACTTTATAAATGCAAAAGACGATTTAAACATTTAAATTGACCTGAAAAACCTGTAAAGTTACATGCATAATATTTTTACTTGTTTAGGTAATTTGTTTTTACTCAAAACTTATTCTTAAATAAGAAAGACAGTATTGTAATTTTGCCTTCATAAGACTTGTCTATTTCAATTATCCTGATCAAAGATATGCAATTTCAGAAAAATTATATATATTTTTTTTAAGTTGAAATAATGAGTGTAGATAATACCACTTAAATGCACAAGACTTTTTACACAATTTAATTGACCTGAAAAACCTGTAAAGTTACATACATAATAATTTTACTTGTTTAGGTAATTTTTTTTTACTCAATCTTATTCCTAAATAAGAAAGACAGTATTGCAATTTTCCCTTCATACATGTAATATGACTTGTCTATTAAAATTAGCCTGATCATAGATATGCAAATCAGAAAAATGATATATTTTTATTTTAAGTTGAAATAATGAGTGTAGACAATACCACTTGAATGTACAAAACTATTTAAACATTTTGAAAAACTTCTAAAGTTTATACATAAATAATATTTTTACTTGTTTAAGTAATTTTTTTTTACTCGAAACTTATTCTTAAATAAGAAAGACAGTATTGTAATTTTGCCTTCATAAGACTTGTCTATTTCAATTATCCTGATCAAAGATATGCAATTTCAGAAAAATAATATATTTTAATCTTGATGAAAGAAAATAGTGTAGACAATACTATTTAAATGCAAAAGACGATTGAAACATTTTTATTAACCTGAAAAACCTGTAAAGTTACATACATAATAATTCTACTTGTTTAGGTAATTTTATTTTTACTCAAACTTTTATCTAACTAAGAAATACAGTATTGCAATTTTCCCTTCATACATGTAATATGGCTTGTCTATTTAAATTAGCCTAATCATAGATATCCAATTTCAGAAAAATTATATATTTTTATTTTAAGTTGAAATAATGAGTGTGGACAATACCACTTAAATGCACAAAACTGTTTAAACATTTTGATTGAAAAACTTGTAAAGTTACATACATAATATTTTTACTTGTTTAGGTAACTTTTTTCTTACTCGAAACTTATTCTTGAATAAGAAAGACAGTATTGTAATTTTGCCTTAATTCTATTAAGTTGAAATATAGAGTAAGATTATGAACAATGAATATGAGGGTTTCCGGGAAGAGTAGTTTATTGTAACTACATGAATTAACTAAATTTACTCTCTTTAAACAAAGAAATTATTATAATTATATAATAATCTTTGTCATTATATTGTAATAAATTGTCAACTCTTCACAGAAAAATTAAAACAAAATAAACAAATATGCATGTCACAATTCCACTTCTTTTCCATTAATTTATATTTTACTGATCTTGAACTGAAAACTTATAATTTAAGTCATTTAAGAGTATCTAATTTAATATTAAAAATATATTATATTTTTGTTTACCTGTGGGAGTAATTCTTTTCTGCTGCATATATATCTTGTTGTCAATAAGAAATGATATTTTTCTTTTGATTTTTCCTGCATGCTTGTTCAGCATATTTCTACATAGACTTGAGTTTTAACTCTAATCTTTACATAATGACAAGACATGTTAATATGCACAGCTGTTAAGTCAATATGAATCCCATAGAAGGGTAGTCCTTTGAGAAATGCAATAACCTGATCAGTGATTTCTTATTTCATAAAAATGTGTTATTCATTAAGTAATTGGTTGGGATAAATGCACAAGACTGTTAAAAATTTTAATTAACCTGAACAGCATGTAAAGCTACCATGGTGGTGATTTCAATATTTTTTGGTAGGGGTATGCCATTTTTACTTGAATAAGTTACCCATATCTATATATATAGAATGGCCTTTACTTATGTATAAACACATCATAGAAACCGGGATTCGAATTTAATATGACTTGTCTATTTAAGATATGCAATTTCAGAAAAAATACATATTCTGACATAATGAATGTAGACAATACCACTAAAAATCACAAAACTATTTTAACATTTAAATTGACCTAAAAGACCTGTACAGTTACATACATAATATTTTTCACTTGTTTAAGTATTTTTTTTTCTTCAACATTTATTCTTTAATAAGAAAAACAGTATTGTAATTTTCCCTTCATACATGTCATATGACTTCGCTATTTAATGCTATATTTTAATTTTAATTTGAAATAATGAGTGTAGACAATACTATTTAAGTGCACAAGACTATTTTAAAAGCATTTTAATTGAACTGAAAAACCTGTAAAGTTACATACATAATATTTTTATTTGTTTAGATAATTTATTTTTTTACTCGGAACTTCTTCTTAAATTAAAAAGATAGTATTGTAATTTTGTCTTCATATGACTTGTCTAATTCATTTATCCTGATCAAAGATATGCAATTTCAGAAAAATGATATATTTAAATTTTAATTTGAAATAATGAGTGTAGACAATACTATTTAAATGCACAAGACTATTTAAACATTTAAATTGACCTGAAAACCTGTAAAGTTACATGCTTAATATTTTTACTTGTTTATGTAATTTTTTTTTACCCAAAACTTATTCTTAAATTAAAAAGACAGTTTTGTAATTTTGCCTTCATATGACTTGTCTATTTCATTTATCCTGATCAAAGATATGCAATTTCAGAAAAATGATATATTTTAATTTGAAATAATGAGTGTAGACAATACTATTTAAATGCACAAGACTATTTAACATTTCAATTGACTTGAAAAACCTGTAAAGTTACATGCATAATATTTTTTACTTGTTTAGGTAATTTTTTTTTACTCAAAACTTATTCTTAAATTAAAAAGACAGTATTGTAATTTTGCCTTCATATGACTTGTCTATTTCAAATAGATCGAAGATATGCAATTTCAGAAAAATGATATATTTTAATTTGAATTTGAAATGATGAGTGTAGGCAATACTATTTAAATGCACAAGACTATTTAAACATTTAAATTGACCTGAAAAACCTGTAAAGTTACATCCATAATATTTTTACTTGATTAAGTTTTTTTTTACTCAAGTCATTTGAGGAATTTATATTGCGATAGGTTTGTGCAATTTGCATAAGTCTTCCGGTTAGTAGAAATTATGATTTACCAAAGGGTTATAATCGGAAAAATTATGTTCATTTCCAAGGAATAAATAAAATGATTGTATTGATGTAGCTGTTTTTCACTCAACTGTTGTTAAACTTGAATAGATACTGATCTGATAGATAATATTGTTGTTAATTCAATAGTTGTTAATGTAATTCTTTAATTTTACAAGATGCCTCACAATGGGATTTGTAATTGGAAAAAAAGGTCATTAGAAAGGTTGATAATTCTTTAAAAAAAGAGAAAGGTTAGGAAACCATGGTTCAATAGATAATGTGCTGAAAAACGCAAATTGTATCATAGAGCAAAAAGTTATGGAGAGTTAAAACTGCTGAAAGCTAGATAAATTTAACAATGTGTAGTAAAGTGTAATCAATATAGATTGTATAATAAGAATTTTATTTAAGAAGTTAAGAAATCTTAGACAAAATGATTGTAAATCATACTGGAACTTACTGGGATATTGAAAGTGCAGGTTGGGAATATAGTTAAACTGAAAAATGAATATTCCGATTACTACTGGGTGGAATATAAAGGGGAGGAAGGATGGATTCCTGTTCTATCTGCAGATTTTACCTCAAGAAACAGAGGTAAAATAAATGCCATGGAAATTATGTAAAGTCTACAACATACATTGATCGAATGCCAATTAACAAATACACTTTGTAGTCTACAAGGTATCATAACGCATAAAACAAATATCACAATTGCAAATGTGTCAAAGCGACAACAACCCGACCAGAGCAGACAACAGCCGAAGGCCACCAATGTGTCTTCCATGTAGCGAGAAACTCCCGCACCCATAGGCGTCCTTCAGCTGACCCTTATAATATATATATATATATTAGTACAGTGATAATGGACGTCATACTAAACTCCGAATTATACACAAGAAACTAAAATTAAAAATCATACAAGACTAACAAAGGCCAGAGGCTCCTAACTTGGGACAGGCGCAAAATTGCGGCGGGGTTAAACATGTTTATGAGATCTCAACCCTCCTCCTATACCTCTAGCCAATGTAGAAAAGTAAACGCATAACAATACGCACATTAAAATTCAGTTCGAGAGAAGTCCGAATCCGATGTCAGAAGATGTAACAAAAGAAAACAAATAAAATGACAATAATACATAAATAACAACAGACTACTAGCAGTTAACTGACATGCCAGCTCAAGACCTCAATTAAACTGATTGAAAGATTATGTCTTCATCAAATGAATATCAGGCACAATCCCTCCCGTTAGGGGTTAAGTATCATACTATCATAACATATATGAGAAGAACATAACCCGTGTCATGCCAACAACTGTTTTTTTTTTAAATAAATGTGTTTAGTTCCGATGCAAAGACCCTATAAGTGAATCAATATTAAAGCCAAAATATGCAATCTTTAATGACCTGACAACAGTATCGTAACTATATCCCTTCTTAATAAGTCTGTTTAAAGATTTTGTAAGCTTTTGATGTGAATACTGACATTTTTGTGCTTTGTAAAGAATATTACCATAAAAAATTGGATGTGAAATACCTGAACGTATGAGATGTCTGCATGTTGAGTTATATTGACGAATTATTTCCTTATACTGATGATAAAATGATATCGAAAACCCTAGTGTAATAATTTTTCAGTAATACATAAATTTCTCTCGCTAAAATCTAATACGTTGTTACATACACGAGCGAATCGTACAAGTTGAGATATATAAACACCATAAGATGGTGACAAGGAAACGTCACCATCTAAAAATGGATAATTAACGATAGGAAATGAAAAATCATCTTTTTTATCATAAATTTTTGTATTAAGCTTCCCGTTAATGATATAATCCTGGTACCTTTGATAACTGTATAGATATCAAGATCGAGGAAAGTGCAGTGGTCATTGTTAGTATAAGCTTTATTTAAAGTAAGTTCAACAGGAAAAAATTCTTTAGTATACATACTGAAATCGTCATTATTGAGAGCCAATATATCACCCAAATATCTAAAAGTATTGTTAAAAAAAGGAAATATTTTATCAAGTAAAAAAATCAACAGCGTGCACACATCAGACGAATGGAAAACAACTGTCATATACTAGTACCTGACTTGGTACATGCATTTCCTGGATGGATTTAACCTGGTTTTATTTTGTATTCCTTTATATTGAAAACGATGTGTGACTTAAACAAATAAACATAAGAGGGAAAGGTGAAAAATAGGGGTACAGCAGTCCACATTGTGTTGTAATCTAAATCTCTATAAAAAAAATATATTTCAACAAAGAAATGTAAACTGGCATAGAGACAAAGCACATTGACGGGATGCAAAATGACCGAGCCAAGCCAAAAGGATATTACCAAGATTGAGTAAAAAGTAAAGGTTATTATTTTACAAAGAGAATTAATAGAACACTATTACACGTTATCATAAACAACGTCAAAACCTAGAATCTATAGTTTTAGACCAGCATGTAATATTTGTGAAATTGACACGGAATACTTACCAAAAAGGTGTTGGTATCTCCCGATGAACTATTTTAGAAAATGGACGATAAGTTCTTTGATATAACACTGGTTCATCAACTTTCTGCTCAGACACTAATGATGTTTAACAAAATATAGGTAGAAGCTACAACCACTTGAAAACCGAATGAGGTTGGAAATGTATATCACATATGCAGTTGGAATTGGTATATTGCTATTAAGGTGGGGTAGTTGCTTATATCAAATTGACAAAATTGAAACCGTCTCGTTTGACATAGATTCTGGTTCTGAAGTGAGCGCTTATGTCAAGTCGAGTTATGAGTCTAACAATGAGGCAGAAAAAGCTGTGTTTTTTTGTCTTTAGTTTCTAGTCCTGGATGATATATTTATTGAAACCCGATCAGAAAATTTGGTATTGTCAATGGAACGAACATTATCTTGTTGCAATTTCGAGCTTAATTTATCTTCAAAATTTACTTTTAGAAAGTACCGCTGAAAACCTATAGAGAAACGTAGTTATGGTAGTAATTGTCTGCTTGTTTGAAGACTTTCCTCTGACATCTTACAGTATAGTAATTACATTAAATGAAATGAAATAACGAATTAACGAATTAATTTGTAAGTCTTAAACAAGTTCCAACAAAATATTTTAACATATCAAAAACTTATATCCTATGTGTATAGGCAACCAACATACAACCTCAAGCGTACAATACAATAAATAGTTAAGTCATATGCAACAATACTGTCCCTTTGGTATCTTTCGTCCCTCTTTTATATAAATTTTAGATTTATAACAGGGTCATGAAACTCCCATATGGAAATCACTACTTTCAAATTGTAGTTAAATGCGACTCTATTATTTGCCCATTGATTTTCCTAATCAACACACAACAAAATAATCAATATGGTCAATTTCGTAAAATTGTCTAATGAAACGTTAATATGATTTTGAAAACTTAAGTTTTCCTACCCCTTAAGCATTATGAGCTTACACAACGTCTTCTTGTGAACCGATATTTGATTTGCCATACAGCTATGACATATGAACACAAATATTGATGCTTCTAACATTTATCAAATTGAATATAGATCAAATATAACCGGTCTGGTTTTGATGATCTGTATACCCTTTCCATGTTAAGAAAATCCTGGTAAAGTTTTATATAATTGCACAATACATACTCTTTTGTTATGTATGTGTTTTTTATTTGTTTGTAGAAAACAAAGAAGAAATTCGAATCATATTGCTAGGGAAAACCGGATCAGGCAAGAGCGCCACTGGTAATTTAATTAATATTGGAAACATAATATTTAAATCTAATCTCAGTGGCAAGTCGGTTACTAAAATATGTCAAAAATTTGAAGGCATATGCAATGGCAAGCAATTAGTAATAATAGATACACCGGGACTGTTTGACACGACTTTATCACATACTGCAATCAATGACGAACTCATTCGCTGTGCTCATTTGTCATTACTAGGGCCACATGTATTTTAAATTGTGTTACAAATAACAAGATTAACAAACGAGGAAACCGAGGCTTTAGAACAATTATTTGACATTTTTGGCACATCTATGGGGAATTATTCCATAATAGTCTTCACAAGATCCGATGAATTAAAAAGAGAAGGGAAAAGTATCGAGTCGTATGTTGAGGAAACAGATTCACCAATCATTGATTTCATTAGGAAATACAATGATCGTCATATTGCAATAGACAACAATGCCACGGGACAGGGCAAAGATGAAATGGTGACGGCATTGTTAAAAATTATAACAGATGTAGTAAGTGATAATAGCGGATGTCATTTTTCAAATAAAATAATCGAAGAAGCGGGAGAAGCCCTTGTAACATTGAATACAACAGTGAATTTACAGCAACTAGACGAATCTTTGTATAACCTAGACGACGATGAAGATCTATTTGATGACGATTTCGACGAAGAAGAATCCGACAGTGTTTCTCTTGAAAGCCATGATTCAGGGGTTTCGATGCCTAATCAACCTATGTATGATGAAATACATGCAGAATTTCGATCGAGTGTGATTAATCTCAATAATCGTATCGACGAAACTCAGCTGAAAATTAAACGCACAGAGTTATTTAGAAAGAACGTACAGGTTACAAACAAGAAAGATATAGAAGAGATCGATGTAGAATTGAAAAATAAAAAAGCAGAAGTCTTAGAAGTCACAGTAAAACTAAACCATGTTACAAACCAATATCGTAAATGTGAACAACACAAGAGAGGATTGGAGCGTGAAGTACAAATCGACCTCCAAATGTGACCTAAAGTTGAAGCAGCTAAACAAAACGAAAAAGGGTCTCGAGAAACAGAAGAAACAAATAGAACAAAAAAAGACTGAGTTGAGACAAAAAATTTCTAAAGAGTCTGAGAGTAAAAAAATACCCCCGAAAACGGTTGCTTTATAATGTAGTAGCATATCAAGTTTCGTCTTTTTAACTTTTGTTAAAACGCATAAATGTCGAAGAAATAATTTCAAATATGTTACATATAATTGATAAATATAAATGGAATTTAAAGAATTCAACTTGACTCAAATAAACAACATTCTAAATCAAATTTATTATCTAAATATCTTTAGAAATATGTTTTATTATCATAGCTATTCAAAAATATTTATTACGTTTGAGATCGTGAAAATAATAAATCTATATATTTATAATAAAATGTATTTATAAGTGAATCTTAGGTTTAAACAAGGAAAGTTACAATTTGCATTGATCATGTACAATGCCGTTACATTTTTTTCTCGATTGATTGAAAGTTTTTTTTCATTTTGTAATATATTTCCACATGTATATTTGGTATATTGTCAACATAAATTTACGGGTGTCTAAAACCCTCTCTTCTTTTTATGTGCAAAACATGCATTTAAAAGGTTTGTTATTACAATTGCTTTATGTAAATGATACGGCCAGGACTTCCTTTTTTCATAAACATTTTTTCTGATGTTTCCTTCTCAATTCTGTTACAACATGTACAAACTACACGCGGTTATTAAAAGTCGGTATCTATTTTCAATGTATATTGCATTCAGATGTTTATTGTCTTTGAGTTAGAAATAATTTGTGGGTATACATGTACTTCAGGTTCAATTAAACTATTTAATGACAAGTACAAGGGCAGAAGCTTGATTGTTATGTGTTTTATTTAGAACATGGCTTCTTCTTTTTTAGTATTTCATATTCTAATATGGTATCAGAAATGCTAATATGAATCTTTATATTCCTAATTACTTTCCAAATATGTGTGACACGATATAAAACTCAATGAAAACAATTTGTTAACGAAAACACACTGTAAACTAGGACTTTTCCACGACTATTTGGTGGGGAAGAGAATAAAATCACTTCAAACACACAATTGGAAAAATATGTGTAAGGTTTTGAAATATAAGAAACCGGGATTGAAAATTAATCTTGTACTTAGATTTCTAACTTTTTTGTTTCTCCTTGCATATTGTTTCCTCCCATAACATATAGGTTAAATCAACTTCGTTCAGACGTTGTTAGGATAAGAGTAAATTAGTGAAACAGAATTATAACACAATTTTTTGAAATTTTTCTTACATAAATACAAAGTCATTACTATTGAGAATATAAGTTAATATATGTAGCTTCAAATATTTTTAACTGTTTTACATGGATACATTTACGTTTAATAGTAGACAGATAGCATTGCCATGGTATTTGATTTATCATCGTGTATAGTTTGTAAAATAGAAATGTATGACTTTGCCTAATGTAAGAATTATTTATCGACGGAAACATTGCTCAATAGACTATTTTCTTTCATTTGCATTACATTATCGCACCGCGGGTAAATTACCACTTTTTGGTTGGATTATATCCGTCACGTGACGGCCCCCTATAATCCATAGGGGTTAAAGTAAATTTCATAGGGGTTCATGACGTAGTGTCTACTGTTAATGGTGACGTTATCTATTAATGTTGTTGTGTTTCATTGTTTATTTTTCAACAAAACGCAGCAGAAAAATTCCAGCGTGCGATAAATTCGTTACACGGTTTACTACTAACTCCCTGCGGACCATAGAGGGTGAATAAAATTAGTAGCGAACCATATTACATTATACTTTAATAGTTTGTTCAATGTCAGAGATTTGTATAATGTTGCAAGGTTTTACACTAAGTCTTGTATTTTAATTTAATTATATCATTTTCAAAAATAGTAACATAGCGTCCATATCATTTCCAAAAATAGTAACATAGCGTCAATAGCATTTCCAAAAAATGTAACACAGCGTCAATATCATTTTCAAATGAAGTAACATCGAGACAATATCTTTTTTCAAACTTACGCTATGATCTACATATGAAATATATAAATTGAGTACTTTCACTCAGTAATACGTTATATACGGGCCTGGTAAAATTGTAGATGATGTTGAACCTCGGACTTTGTCCTCGGTCAATAAAATCTAAGCAGGCCAATACTTAACGTATTGACCTTTTCCAAGTCCATATTTGATAATTATTTATGAAACAAAATTCAAAAGGGTAACCGATAGTTTACAAAGGTCATTCGACAATGTTTCTTTATTTGAATATTTGAGACGCTTCCATATTCCAGCATATTTTGTTGAATACACAATTCGTCGTTAAAATGTAATAGCTGAGCCATACAACACATTAAACCAAACAGCTACAAATCTTCAAAACATATTTTTATTGTAAAAGCTGGAAATATGACAAGTAATGAAACAAGTGTGAGGTATTTTGCTAAACAAAATTAACCTCACATCATACTAGATATTACAGTGCTATTGATATACATTTAAGTGGTTTATTGAAGGTTTTTTTTTGTTAGAGAAACATACATGCGTATTTCTTACACCCCAGCTCCATTGTTATATTACCTACTTGGTAGTTTCTTTTTCTGAAACAAGTGTATAATGAAAAAACTCATCATAGATACCATGACTAAATTTTGTATATACGCCAGACGCGCGTTTCGTCTACAAAAGACTCATCGGTGACGCTCAAATCCAAAAAAGTTAAAAAGGCCAAATAAAGTATGAAGTTGAAGAGCATTGACGACCATATGAATAGATCTATTGTTACGGATACAAAAGATTTTGACAACACGGTGTGACGAGGGGGTTTCGTTTCTGGAAAACCCTGCTTCTACATCCCGAAAACACTGTCCATTGTCATTAATAATAATAGAAATTGAATATTTTTTAATTAGCATGAACATAAGAAATTACTAATAGTGTTCACCACAAATTTTTCAAAATATGAAAAAACACAGTCAAGGAAATTACTATAGCGAAAAAATATTTAGCATCAATTTTGGATACGGATCCAGGGTCAGGGGGTCGACCCTTTCCCCCCTTTTTCTTGGATTGGAAAAAAATGGTTGGATCCGCCCCTGATGATCACAAAAAGGGAGTTCCTAAATATTCAATCTGTATCATAGTATGTTCAGCATGTCCGGTCGTTGGGTTTCAAAATCCAGACACACATATTCCTCAGTATGTCCGAATAGGAATGTTTGTTTATTCTCGAGAAGAGGTGTTTTTAAACCGTTAGATATAAAATAACGTTATGATTACCTTTATTAAACTGATACAAGTAAGAACTTTGGGTATAATATTATCTTTAGTCTCTTCTACCAAATCTAACGCATGCCACACAATTTCATCCGTCTTATACCCTTCCATATTGACAACTACATACAATGTGCGTGATGTATTTAGTTTGTAAGAACAGTACGAAACTGTCAATCTTGACCTGCAGATCCATATAAGCACATGGATTTAACAGGAATATGCAAACCAGGAACTTTAAAATTTAAAGTAAGGTAATTGTGGGGTTTCATGTAAAAAAATATTATAAATCCTGGTTTTATATTGTCACTAAATATACTATCCGTTCTTTTTCATTTGATAATCAATTTTACAAATATAGGGTTAAACTTAGAGTGTAGGCTAGTTATATACTTCGGGATGCGGCGTGTCTTGATAAAAAAAAACTGTCCGGCATCCGACCGACGGGGTTTCTTATCCAGACACGCATATCCCTCGGTGTATAACTATTACCTATTTTAATTGAATATTTGTCAGAACGATGTCGATGTTTAGGAGGAAGTTATAAACGCATCTGTAAAAAAGTGAACTCCAAATATTTCTTATAAAAAATGGTTGTACAAATGGTTTATCATGTTAAAAGATATGTTACCAAAAAGTTAAAATATCTTTTTTATATGAACACTTTGTCCGAACTATCTAAATATAGGCGAGTGTAATATTTGAAAAAGACGTCCAGTTAATGACTTTAATGCACCAACCTAACATACGGCAAATTTCTTTTTTAAATGAAAGAACAATGATTTAACTTTGATTTTTGCCCGGTCGTCACATAATTTCTTTTGACGACCGGGATATTTAGAAAGTACAGTCTAAGCTTTCCATTGATATATAATTTAGCCGTATGTTAGGTAGATGCATTAGAAATGTATATTTGGCTCTCATATCACTCGCCTAATACCAATTACTATTCAAAAAGGGATAATTTGAATTAGAGTTATTCCGAATATGCTGTTTATATATTGTTGCTGATGCATTTGTCTTGTGACAAAGAAGAAAATCATTCATTTAGCTGTAATAAAATAAAATAAATAAATTTACAGTGAGTTTTGTACTAACCAATTAAAAGATTTAAAAAAATTAGTTTTATTTATATCTATGAAAATATAGTATGGATTATTCATGTGTCGCGTCTGTATCAATACAACCAATATATGTACATGTTGGAGTTAAGGTGGCATGGCTTTATCAATCGAAAACAAAAGTGTTAATATTCATATTCATTTGAAAATTAAAACTACGATAGTCATGGTGGGAGATGAATTTTACCCTCTCCACTCAATTGTTTTTGCTCCTGTGGGATTTCATGCGATTTCCTTAGTTTGTGTTCGTTATAGTTCCTTTTTTCATGATCTATTTACTGAACTCGATAACTGGTAAACTACTGTTTCTTATCCATATAAAAAAGAAGATGTAGTATGATTGCCTATCAGACAACTTTCCATTACTGTTTTCAAGATTATGTTCGAAAAGCCCCAAAAACAATCGTAACTAAGGGGAATTTACAAATATACACAAATGTACAGTCCTTCATCAATTTTAGTTTTTATGATGAGTTCAATTATCTATTTTACATATTCAGTGATATGTGTAAATTACATTACCCGTACGACTCTAAACAGGGAAGATAATTTTATTTATTACGTTCCAACAACCAATGAAGTTCTGACTTTTGGAAGGAAAAGTGCCGCGTGCGTGGTTTGAACTCGCAATCTCAGTTAGGAAAGGCTAGTGATTGTTGTAAATGCACTACTTAGATCACACGTCCAAGGTAGCACCTATGATAATTACAAATCATTATTCAAGGGCAATGATTGCTAATAAGGATTATTGACTTACATGTATTTCTATCATAAAACTTATTTTTGCCCAATGTAGTCTCAAGTTCAAAATTAAAAAACTGTAAAAATATTATTTTAAAGCACGTATTTCTAATTAACGATTTCAGTCACATTTTTTTTTTTTATTTGTCAATGTTAATTTCAGTATTTTGTGTTCACTTTATAAAAGTTATGTCTTTCTTGACAACAGTGGTTCACTTATTTCTAGACTATATGTATATATATATAGAGAGACGATTTCAGTTTTGAAATTATAAACATTCTTCATCTTCGCAGAAATAAACCAACGTCACCCGAGATTCAAACACTATGCAAGGGCTAGCAGCTGCTACTCAGAATTTGTAAAACGTCACGGGTATTTGACCTTAAAAATTAATGAGGCAGAGTTTTGTCACAGAATGTCTTGTCTTTTTACTCTAAAGGTTAATCAGAAAGTACCCAGGTCTGATAAATACATACCCAGTTTCTAATTCACAAATGATACAAGATGGTCTTGAGATAAAGATTATATGTGTTGAAGCTGTGTACGTTTTTTCCTTCTCCGTAGTATTATGTCTTTTCCCTTTTGTTCGAATGCCATTGACATGACATATGTATACATTCCACCTTCATGTTGTTCGCTTTTCGTGCGATTCGGGGACACAAGAGTTTTTACAACGTTTATTTTCAATTGTGTTTATCCGTATACTTTATTTTACGTATACAGTATGTACTATCAATGATAAACACATTTTTGTTAAGACAGTGTCAAATTCAAATCTACTATTTATTTTTGTTTGCGTCTTTGTTAGATTTATTTGTATATATTTGTAAAGATTTTTATCCTATTCAGTTGTGTGGTATAACTGTGATGGATGTTTACAGTTTGGGCTGCAGGATACCTATTATTGTCTAGTAAATCTGTTTGCTATTGCTTACCAAGTTTTTTCAATACAAGAGAGGGGTCTCATGGTTAAAACTCACTACTGAATGATTAGGGTTCGATTCTAACTCGGGGAGCTTGAAATTTCTGTACATCAGAAGTGTGATTGTTTTACCCTCCCACACATATTTCTGGTTTCCAGACCGAAGTTGAAACATAATGAGTACTTTGAGGGCATCGGTTGTTCAAAATTGCTCCAGACTTTGACCTTGATACTATTCTGATGAAGACTCTTCGGTTTGTCTGTTCCCGCCGTTGGTTTTCAGCGAGTACTCCAACTTCCTAACCATAATAAAAGACTTTTAACAGTGTTTATATTTATAAATTAATAGTTTACAAAATTTAGAATTTTTGAAAAACTAAGACTTTTCTACCTCAGGCATAGATTACCTTAGCTGTATTTGGCAAAACTTTTAGGAATTTTGGTCCTTACTGCTCTTCAACTTCGTACCTTATTTGGCCTTTTAAACCTTTTGGGTTAGAGCGTCACTGATGAGTCTTTTGTAGACGAAACGTAAATATAAAATTAAGTCCTAGTATCTATGATAAGTTTATTTACAACCACTGGGTCGATGCCACTCCTGGTGGAGATTTATTTCCCCGAGGGTATAACCAGCCCAGAAGTCAGCACTTTTTGTGCTGACATGAATTACCATTGATATGGTTATATTTATAAATTAACTGTTTACAAAATTTAGAATTTTCGAAAAACTAAGGCTTTTTTACCTCAGGCATAGATTACCTTAGCTGTATTTGGATTTTTTTTTAGGAATTTTGGTCCTTAATGCTCTTCAACTTCGTACCTTATTTCGCCTTTTCAACTTTTTGGGGTTCGAGCGTCACTGATGAGTCTTTTGTAGAAGAAACGCGCGTCTGGCGTAAATGTAAAATTAAGTCCTGGTATCTATGATGAGTTTACTTGTACTCCCATTGTGTTGGATGGGTATATTTCTTGTTTCATTGTTGTATTTTAGTGAAGCATCTACATGAATCTCGATAGTGAGGTTGCACGGATTACACTGTATCATCGCAGCTCTGGGAACTACAACCAACTTTCAGTCAAATGGGCGGTTAAGCTTTTATACATTTTTTTGTAACACATGTTAACCCGAACATATATGTACCAAGTCACAACTGTCAACAAGAGACCAAAAGGACATAGACATTAACAACTATAGGTCACTGTATGGCCTTCAACAATGAGCAAAGCCCATACCGCATAGTCAGCTATAATATCTATACCAAGTCAGGAATATTGCAGTTTTTTTTAATTTTATTATGTTGATTAATAGTGTTTGATTTTATCAGTGTTTATGGACTTTCCGTTTTTTTTTTTTTCATTTTGATGTCGGTATGTTTGTTGTACAGTATAGTTGTAGAAAGTGAAAGAATTGTTGATAGCAATCGAAACCATGAAAACGGATACTGTTCACCTAAACAAATGACAAAAAAAAACCCAAGTATTGCATAGCAATACATTAATCCCTACCGGTTAAAAAGGCATTGTACAATGTTAACTTGATCTTCAATTTGTCATGGTGCAAGCTATATAGCAATAGCAGGTCTTTATCTTCAGACATGACGAAAAAAGGTGTGGAAAACAGATTATTCGAGAAAAAAAGTGTAGAAAACTGATTATTTGAGAAAAAAAGTGTGGACAACTGATTATTTGAGTGAAGTCCAAGGACCATGACTCTCATATAATCATTACATCTTAACAAAATTTAAAGGTGATCTGCAACTTGTCATAATAAAACCATATACCAATTATCATATCAAGATCTTCAAGAATGACGAAAAAGAGTGTGGAAAACTGATTATTTGAGTGAGGACCATAAATCTGCACAAAATCAAAAGACCGGAACAAAATTTTAACATGATCTTGAACTTGTCCTGATATAACTGCTTACTAAATATCAAATCAATCTCTTCCAATCATGAAGAAAACATGTGTGGAAAACTGATTTAACATAGTGACGGTTTGACAGACAGACACACGGAGTCCAAACCTAAAACTCCCTTGGACTTTGTTGATAGGGGAAAAATAAGCAATACCAACATTCAATTTTTGTTTGGTTTGTTTTATTATCTAAATCAAATAACTATAAAAGTTCTTTATAAAAAATCAAATAAATTAACAATTGGTCCTCAATCATCAGCAACAAATAATTAAAATTGTGACAATTCATAAACATGTTAAAATATGAAAATCTTTATGAAAAAATGTTTCTTGTTTACATTAAGTAAATTTGTCTAAACTGAATATGCAAACAAAAACATTATGAATATACATGAATACAAGACAATTACATGTAAAGTATACATAATAGCAATGCATGTCATGAACACAATAATATTATATCCTTCCTTGTATCATATATCAAACAGATGATCCGCAGGGCGCAACTTTATATGCAGAGGTCGAACCCTGAACAGGGGCAAGTATGGACACAACATTTAAGCTTGATACAGCTCTGAATTTGGATTGTGATTAAATAGTTGACACAACATAGGATTCTGACACAGAATGAATGTGGTCTAAGAACTTAAACTAAAAAACTTACAAAATTTTAATTGGACATTTATCTATTTTGGTCCAATATCCAAAATCTAAATACATGTTCAGATTCAGCATATCAAACAACCTCAAGAATTCAATTTTTGTTAATTCAATTTTGGATCCTTTGGACCTTAATGTAGACCAATTTGAAAACAAGACAAAAAAATAAGAATCTGAATACACGGTTAGATTTGGCATATAAAAGAACCCCAATAATTCATTTTTTGATGGAATCAAACAAAGTTTAATTTTGGACCCTTTTGACCAAAACTCCCAAAATCAATCCAAACCTTTCTTTTGTGGTCATAAACCTTGTCTTAAAATTTCATAGATTTCTATTAACTTATACTAAAGTTATTGTGCAAAAACCAAGAAAAATGCTTATTTGGGACCTGTTTTTTACCCCTAATTCCTAAACTGTTGGGACTAAAACTCTCAAAATCAATCCCAAACTTCCTTTTCTGGTCATAGACCTTATGTTAAAATTTCATAGATTTCTGTTTACTTATAGTAAAGTTATTGTGCGAAAACTAAGAAAAATGCTTATTTGGGCCCTTTTTGGCCCCTAACTCCTAAACTGTTGGGACCAAAACACCAAAAATCAATCCCAACCTTCCTTTTATGTTAAATTTCATAGATTTCTATTTACTTTTACTAAAGCAAGAGTGTGAATACCAAATGTCTTTGGACGACGATGACAACGACTCCAACGTTCATGACGTGATACCAATATACAACCAAAAATTTTTCAATTGTTGCGGTCGTATAAAAAGAACCGTTGATCTAGCCCCAACCTTAGTTAGAGGGTCTAATTGATATGGGGTTGCAAATAAAGAGCTGCATATACCAATTATTGTCACAATAACCTATCATGTATGTTTGGGTTGATTTTTTTTTATTACAAATAATTTCTTTAAACATGGGACTTCAAATTCTTTACATCAAATACTTCAGCAACACCTGAAAACCTATATCTCATGTGTAAAAATTCTAACTTTTGGAGTGTGTTTATAAATAAAAACAAGAATGTGTCCCCAGTACATGGATGACCCACTCACACTTGTTTTCTATGTTCAGTGGACCGTGAAATTGGGGTAAAACTTTTAATTTGACAATAAAATTAGAAAGATCATATCATAGATTAAATGTGTACTAAGTTTCAAGTTGTTCGGACTTCAACCTCATCAAAAACTACCTTGACCAAAAACTTTAACCTGAAGCGGGACAGACAGATGAACAAACTAACTAACGAACGGACGCATTTTAGATCAAGTATAAAGGAGTTTGATTTGAGGTCTAAACATGCTAAATCTGGTAAAACTTCATATCATTTGGTCAACTTTCATAAATACCCTCCACTAGTTGACCTTCTTGGGATGTGAATGTGAACAATTTATATAAATAGCTTGTCAAAAATAGGTCTATTTTACTTAGTATCATAAATGTCTTTTTTTCAACCTGAAAATATTTTATCTTGGTTGACCATTCCTGCCATTGGAAACATGGGGCCAAATATACTTTTACCAAACTTATTCCTTTCAATAGTATATATATGACATCATCATGATGATGATTACAACAAGATATCTAAGCATGGTTAGTGTCCTGATTATATCAATCTATTACAATCTATTAATTAATCTTGAAACATGTTCAACCAAGACATTGAGAGGATTGAAGATTTTTCCTATGCAATTTCACCGTTTCAATATAGGTTGACTCCTGATATCTCTACCTTTTTATGCTAAATATCAGTATTAAAGTGTATTTAGAAGAAACTTAAATATATGTACACTCATGGTGTGTTTTGCTCTATCAAAATGGAATAAAAGTCCCGACAATATATATCCTATATTTCGATATGTGAAATAAACACCTGAAATACATTATATGTATATAATTACTACATAAACATAATTAACATGATTTATATTTTAGCATCAATCTTTCGCAGACTGGCGAGTATTAAAATTAGGTAAAAACATATATTTTTGAGAATTAACAAGAAATGCAAAATGAATGTATACAAATATTAATAAACATGATAAAAAAGCATGTTTCCTTAATACATGTGTAATATAAATGCCACCAATGCAAGAAAAGATATAAAAGATATAATTATTAAAGTATTTTTTTTAAAAAGGGTCAAAAGACTTACAGTGAGTAGACTTACCGTGAGTAAGTCAAGACAGAAAAAACAAAATGAATCAGGGAAAAATCCCTCTTACTGGTACAATGTATTGAGTGATTTACTGAGAAACACATTGATCATAGTCAGGCTTCATTTGTATGCCTAATTGAAGGTGATTACATTCTGATATCAAAACTTCTCTCAATGAGAGCATTAAAAAAAGTTTAATTAAAATAAAAAAACAATTTGCAACACTCTTGACTTTTGTATAATTGGAGACATGTGTTTTTTTTTTGTCAAATAAACAGAGAAACATGACATAACCTGGGTTTTGAGTACAACCATAAGATATTCTAGGGAGGGGAGGGGGGAAACACAGGGGGCATTTTAAAAAGAAAAAAAAAGAAAGAACTGCGTAGTAAAGTGAAAATAGATTTATGTTTTGCAAGATGTGGAAAACATCTGAGCATGCGTAGCACTAGCAACAGTTAAAACAAATCGTAAATCTGCAAAAAATCCCCTTCCTCAGAATATCAAACAGTTGTACACTGATGTAAAGGTTAACCTATATAGTAAAGTGTAAAACTAATGCTTGTCATGTTGGTTGCATTGTCCAATAATTACATTAGATGTTAGATGTATGTTTCATTATAATATTTTATTCTGATTGGCTAACTGCATATCACATGATATTCCTTAAGCAATTGCATTACTCAATCAAACTTTTCATTCATTCTAACACATGGTCCGGTCCGACAATAAAGTGCACAGGTGAATTAAATAAAAAAATTATAAAATTCGTGTTTTTATGATCTTAGCTAAAAAATGTAATTATAAGTATTGAATGCTTCTTTTTGTAACTTCAGAGGGTTGTGAAAGCGTTGACCGTGCATACATTTTTAGAATGAAGCACTTCCGTGCTTCATACAAAATGTACTTCGATCAACGCTTTTTCACCCCAATAAAGTTACAAAAATAAGCATTTAATTCTTAAATAAAGAGGAGCTTTTACAGGTTTAATATAAATGATATTTCGATAAATGAGTGACAATGTGTGACAATGAGCATAACAGCATGATAAATAGTCTATTGTAAACTCATATAGCCCTTGCTCGAGGTAGCAAAGGTGAGGGGGTCATAAAAATAAAATATAATCTCACATAAAATACATCTATATCATTGTTTCCAATGCCTCACCATTAGCATCGACTGTTGTGATTGGTCTATATGGTTTTAATCCTTTCTCCTTATTGGTCAGATTGTTGCTAGGAAACAAAGCTGCTTGACTACTTGTGCTACTATTAGAAGGTAACATGTCTTCTGAGTACATAAAGCTTGTCTCAATGTTATCAATTTCCTCATAATAATGGAAATTTCCTGGATTTGGCTGAACGTACGGGGATTCCGGAAATCTGTGATAATTTTGTACAGGAGTTCTTGGAACACGATATGGCATTTCCTGAGGTGTATGATAAATGTTTGCTGATGTATGATATACATTACCTACTTGAACACAATTGGGTTTCATGACTGATGATGGTGAATGATATGGATTAGATGAATCATAAACATGATTATGATTTAAATGATGAAATGGAGATTGATAATTTGTCCTTGGCTGTAACCTTAACTCTGCTGAAACTCCCATTTTTGGCATGTTCCTTTTTTTAGCAGTCTGATTATAAGGAGGTTTCTGACTTTCTGAAACAAACACATCATCGTCACTAGATCCTGTTAAAAGTCTGTCTCGACTTTCATTCGGAACATCACTACTTTCACTTTTGCCATGATCCATTGTTTCGTAAGTGCATGTATCACTTTGAGAATCTGTGCGGACTGACGAACTGTCCTGGGATATGGATACAAAATCAGAATATGATGGAGGATGTGGATATGGTGGGAGTATTTCTGGTGAACTGTGACCTTTCCAATTAGCAAGTTCTTCTTGAGATGGTCTGTTATTAGACATCTCACTATATTGTTTTTGATAGCCCAAGTCTTTTCTTGGTGTTGCATATGGATTTTCATCAGATTTTTTGCACAGTTTAAAATTTTCCTGAATTGCTTTTTCACATCGGATTTCACCGGGAGTTTTCAGGCCCTTTGCATTTTGACTGAGATCCAACTGACTTCCAACAACATAAAATGCTGATCCATCTCGTTGAAGAGGTTTTGGAGGTAAAGTATCTCCATGACTTGACTGACGTGTAAGTGGTTCTGGAGGTAACATTAATTTGTCCGCATTTTGTCTTCGGATAGGCTCCGTTGGAAGAAAATGACTTTGTACAGAAGGTCGTGACCTTTGTTGTTTATTCATATTTACTCCATACACAGGATCAAATAATGAATTAGAATTAACATCTATTGTCTGTTTGTGACTTGGAACTGACTTCGAGCCACTTTTGACAGGATCTTTATTCTTGACCTTTTCAAGGTCAGCCTTTAACCTTTCACTTTGTTGTAAAAATAATTCTTTTATTTCCTCTTTGAATTTTTTTTCTCCCTGGTTTTTCTTAAAACTGCTACTGTGATTTATTTGATATGGTTGAGGTGTATGAGATCGTATAATTTTGGGTATTGTATTTTGTTTAACATAAGGCTGGGGAGTCAAAGCACGTCTATTGTCAAACTTTGGTTTCTCCTCTTTATTTAAATTTCCCTGAGATTTCAATATTTCAGTTTCTTCAGCATACTTTTTATGCAAATCTAAAATAAGCATCAACTGTTTTGTATCTAAATTATTAAGAGTTACAGCCCTTCTGCCCTTTTTCCTATGTTCTTTCAGTTTTCCTTGACCCTTCTGTTGTTTTAAATTATTATCAAGGTTTCTTGTTTTATCAATGTCATCCAATGAATCACATGACCTTGATCTCCTGACCCCAGGAAGATTCAAATTTCTTAATAATAGTTCATTAGACCTCTCACTATCAACTGATTTCCCATGTGATCTTGAACTATCCAATGAATTCTGTCTATCTGTAGATTTCAAAATACTAATTGGGAAGCTACTGATTGGTTCAGAATTTTGACCAATCACAGAGTGTAGATCATTCACTGCAGTCTGGTTACCTATATTGTCATCATCACTATCTGATACTGAAGAACTTCCACTTACTGTAAATATTTCATCATATGTCTCCTCCTGCAAAGATAATATATAAACATTAACTACACAATGATTATCTTAATTACTGTCATACCTGTGTATAAAAGTCACACTGTTCAACTTCTTCTTCTTCTATATATACGTACATTTGTATTTAATTCCAATTATGGAACACCTTCTCATTAGAATTATTTCCAGATGAGGAGTTATAAAAGTTTGTCGCACACATAAAAGTTTCTAGTAGATTAAAATAATATACACTAAAATCCAAAGTTCACGGTTTAAAATATAAACGAAGAAAACAGGACAAGATCACTTTAGCTTTATACAATAAAAATAAAAGGGACACCCCTGCCTCTACCTTATCACATACATACAAACAGCTTATATCACAAATGTTCAATATATATGGTTTTAACTTTATATACAGTTCACTGGACAGATTCATGATTTCTGCAGAATGCAAGTTCTCTCGTTATGCAACCTATAGCACATATCGGTAGACATTTTTTGAATTTTGTCTTAATTGGTACAACTGTTAATATCAGGCTTAGAAAATTGGCATAAGAGGTTTGCATTTAGGTTCAAAGGGCATTCAGGTATTTATACAGTAGTAACACAAATGAGGTAAATAGAGGCAATCTTTAAAAGCCTTTAAGAACTTTCACCTAATTTATATAGTTTGTAAAATGTTGTACTGTTACACACACTGGTGAGGGGGACAGCTTGGCATCTTACATGTTTAACCCCCCCACATTCCATATGTGCCAGTCCCAAGTCAGGAGATTGTAATAAATTGGTTGTCCCTTATTGTTGTATATCATATTTGTTTTTCATTCATTATTTTTACATAAATCAGGCCATTATTTCTCACATTTGAATTGTTTTACATTTGTTATTTCCAGGGCTTTAAAAGCTGCCTATGCGGTAAAGGTTTTACTCATTGTTGAAGGCTGTATAGTGATCTATAATTATAACTGTTAAATTCTGATATATTTGTCTTTTTTGAACATTTTTCTCATTGGCAATACCACAACTGTCTATTTTTATACATAATTTTATTAGACCTTACCTGCAGAAGTCTAAGTCTAGTCCTTTCTGTCCTCAGTACAAGATAAGCTAATACTATTGTCAAAGCGCACAAACATAACACAGCTAAAAATAGTCCTATCTCTGTATACAACAAGGCCGGTAAAACTTCCTGTATGGCTTTACAGCTTGATGTCCTCGCAAAATTAACTCTCGTTTTATCTGAAATTACACAAAAATGTTTCAAAACATGTATTTAAAGGCAAAGTGTAAACATATTATTCTTAGCAGTTTATATGTATGTATATGACTAACTTATCTCCATTCCAATGAATTGTTACATTTCTTGTGAAAACTTAATTTTGGGGACAAATACTGTCTTTTTGTCATCTAGAAGACAATAGATATAACTTACTTACAAATATATGTGCAAAGGAATTGGACATACATTATCACAACTTTCAAACACTACAACTATTCTAGTCAAAATATGTATGCAGCACATAGGCGGATCCAGGGGGGGGGGGGGGGGGCAGGGTGGCCCGGGCCCCCCCTTTCGTGGGAAAAATTTGGTTGATTATATAGGGAATCACTGAAGCATGACTGGAGCGGGCCCCCCCCCCCTTAGGCAAAGTTCTGGATCCGCCACTGCAGCAGTTCAATGCAGTTATATATAGATTTAACGATCATCATGTAAAGTACATTACAATGTTAGAAATTGAACCTCTCATGACAGACTAGATGCAGGGTCCTCTATTTCTATATTTCATAAATTTTTAGGTATTTTGTCTTCCTTTATATTTTTGACCATTAGATCATTCTTTATTCTTTATACATTATCACACCATTAATCTCTGTTTATTTTTTTTTTCTTCTTTTGTAAATTATTTTCCCCTTTTTCTTTTTATTTTTGGTCCATTATTTTCTGTTTTGTAAACCCTTTCCAGACCCTCATATATTTACACATGCATAATACACCTAATAAAAAGACAAATATAAAGTCACTTCCTATTTTCTACATTCTTTTTTGACTGACTTATTTGTGTTTCTAGAAAACATTTTAACTTCAGAATAAGAATAATAGAACAAAATAAAAAAAGTTATTACAGAAAGCATTCCAAAATATACTTAAGTAACCTTTGTTTTGAACATATTACACTTTCTTTCAATGCAAGTTAAAATTTCAATTAGAGTTATCTCTCTTTGGCAAGTAATTTATCACCAATACATATTTGGATTTAGCATGTAATAAATAATTACCGGTAATTAAGATATGTTTTGATGATATGTTTTCTAAATGTAATTTAATTGTGTAAAAATTGTGTAAATAAAAGTAATACTTTACAAATGAAAAACTAGAATTTAATGTCAAAATTATCTGAAATTAACTTATTAGAAAAGACAGTTGAAACTCAACATAACCATATACCGTAGGTTAGGAATGATACATGCATGTATAACATGTATAAAGACTGCTTTGTTTATATGCTTCATACTGAAATCGAAAACAGCTAAAAAGTTGAATATAATATATAGGCTTTATATGGAAGTTTGGTTTTTTGTATTTTAGAAATTAGATATAATTTTGCTGTTCCAGGAAAAATTGTGGCCTAATTGCTCAATTCCATTATAAATATTTTTGTCATTTTAAGTTTTAAACTGGTGCATATTTACCAGAAATTAGTTTAAAATTAAACTGTTAGTTTTCTTGTTGAATTGTGTTACATTTTACATGATTGGGGCATTTATAGCCTACTTTATACCGTGTCAGCATTTCTCATTGTCGAAGACAGTATTGTTGCTTATAACTGCTTGCATCCCCTTCATTGAACTATGGTGGATAGTTGTATCATTAGCAATCATACCACATCTCCTTATTTTTATAATGTTATCCCTGTCTTAAACTGTTTCAGAAAGCTTATAGCTGACTATGAAGTATGGGCTTTTCTCATTGTTGAAGGCCATACGGTGACCTATAGCTGTTAATTTCTGTGTCATTTGATCTCTTGTGGAGAGTTGTTTCTTTGGCAATCATATTACATCTTCTTTTTTTACATTTTCTACTGCCCTATAAAATAGTAAAATAAACAAGAGGGATAATCACCTGTTTTGGAATATTCTAATTCTAAACTGTCTCGTTTATAAAGTGACAAACATGAACAAATTGAGGTAGTTATACTGTAATCACATGACTCAAGGGAGGTAAGTGGCTTAAGTATGTGTGTTCCTGTAAGTATGGATATAACAACACAGAGAGTCCCTGTTCCTATGGAAACAACTATAACTGAAACAACCTGAAAGATAAAAAAACATTATATAAATGATACAAGAAATCGCCATTTCTAAAAACTGAATTTAATTTAATTCAATGTTTCCAATATTTTTCAAGGTATCTTAATACAAAACTTATAATGATATATATATCCTTCATAACATGACTTGTCTTTTATAACATATCTTATAAGTGAATCTTAGTGATTTTCCCCAACTTATATAACTTGGTATTAGAGAGATGAGTCGATGGATGGATTAGATGTTAAAACATCCAGTGGCAAATATTAAATGCTTATAAATGATATTGCCTACACCAACACCCTGCTCAGTCACTCCCTTAGGGATCTACCATTTGATTTTTATGGGGGGGGAGGGAGGGGCTAGGATGAAAAATTTTGTCCTGCATTTTTTTTAGTTGTAATATCTGTCCTGCCTTTTTATTTTTCACTCTATTCAGCTCTGCCTTTTTTTTTTAGTTTATCCTGCCTTTTTTTACCTAAATTGTCATCCTGCCTTTATTTTTTTGCAAGTGTGTCATCCTGCCTTTTTTTTTACTCAAAATTCCTGTCCTGCCTATTTTTTTCAAATTACATCCTAGCCCCCCCCCCCCTCCCCCCCCCATAAAAATCAAATGGTAGCTCCCTCATTATTCTATTACAGCTTTGAGACATGGGTAGAGATGTAAAGGACCAGAACATACCCAATTAACAGATTATGTGGCTTTCTGCAAGTATGATACTTTTTGCTTGTTTGCTAAACTTTCTCATCAAAATAGTGTGGATTGCAGCTTAGCAAACCTGAGATAATAATTTTTGTTTGCTGAACAAAGTAAGGTTATTCAATCTATTCAATGGTATAACTCTGTGATTTGTAAACAGCTTTCCAAGATTATATTTTTTACATAAAATTTTTTTTTCTTTCATGTCTTTATAAAAATCACATCAACAACCTGCACTCAAGAAGGAAATCTTTTCAACTTTTAATTTGTTTCTTTCTCCTATAGTAAATTTTTTTACCGTGGGAAATTGTCAATGTTTACAGAAATCATGCCCAACAAATGTCACTTTTGTTTACAATACTAAATAACAACATATCAATAACATCTCTCTCTCTGTTGTAAATTTCATAATAAAATGTCAATAGCTACTTATAAATCTGTGATTTACTGTGGTCTTATTGTACAGATTAGTGTAGCACAACTAACTGTATCATAATTTAATGTGAAAGTGAAAGATACAAAGGATTTGAGAATTGGAATGAACTTGCTTAAATTATTCTTGCTCTGCATATATGGTGTCTAGATGCCTCAAAAATACATTTTATGTCCATCAAAGATGTATAGAGAAAATCTTACCGAATGAATATAAAATTCTAGCTAAAACTTATTTATTGTACAGATTAGTGTTGCTGTATCATAATTTAAAATAAATACAAAGAAATGAAGGATTTTGATAAACTCATTCACAATATCATGATTGTTCCTGTTTAGAACTTCTTGAGTTTCTGACATCAAAATAATACATTTTATGTTTCAGTAAAATGATTGAACAAAGAAAAGTCATCATTATAATGTCTGAAACTTTCCAATACAACCATAACATAAAATATATTTTATATTGATGTCTGTAAATGTATTTAATAATACATATTGTTGGTGTATTATATGTCTGCAGACTTCATCCAAAATTTGGTGAATAAAAAAATCTGATCTCACTATATCGTTTTCCTGCTGAATCTTGTGTTTAATATCTAACTGTACTACATTTTTTTTGAAATTTGTAAATACGCCTTTGACACGTACCAACATGATTGAGCATTTAATAAACATGTGACCAGAATTATCAGTGGAACAATACGAAGGGAAAAAAAGAAGGCTATGAGCTCAAAAATTTGACCTTGCATAGATGAATGGATATGTGATTCTTTCTTTCCTTTTTTGTTTAAAATGACAAGAAATGCATTGATGTGAAAAGAGAGTTATCTCCCTTAAAATGATTTCTCTAAAAGCTTTACCTGAATTATATATCTTCTCCAAAATAATGTAATAATTAAAACTCCAGTTACTACAACCTGAAAAGAAAAAGGAGAACATAAAATTAATAATTGCGCGAGTTACTATGTATATTTGCAAATAGAAAGGGAAATATAAATACTCCGGCTACTACAACCTGCAAAGAAAAGGGAGAACATAAATTAACCTGCAAAGAAAAAGGAGAACATTAAAGTTAACAATTAACAAACATTTAAAAAGAGAAATGGGAGCAGAATATTTTCATATTTCATAAGACTTCAAATGAAGAAAACTTATCTAGTCTATATATACATACAAACTATAGAGGCTCTAAAGAGCCTGTGTCACTCACCTTGGTCTATGTGCATATTAAACAAAGGACACAGATGGATTCATGACAAAATTGTGTTTTGGTGTTGGTGATGTGTTTGTAAATCTTACTTTATTGAACAATCTTACTGCTTACAATTATCTCTATCTATAATGAACTTGGCCCAGATGGAAAATATTTTTGTAAAAATTTACAAATTTTACAAAATTTATGAGAATTTTTAAAAATTGACTATAGAGGGCAATAACTCCTTAAGGGGTCAACTGACCACTTTGGTCATGTTGCTGTACATTATTGCTGTTTACAGTTTATCTCTATCTATAATAATATTCAAGATAATAACCCAAAAGCTGCAAAATTTTCTTAAAATTACCAACTCGGGGGCAGCAAACCAACAACAAGTTGCCTGATTGGTTTGAAAATTTCAGGGCAGATAGATCTTGAGGTTATAATGAACAATTTTATCCACAGCAGATTTGCACTAAATGCTTTGGTTTCAGAGACATGAGCCAAACGCTGCATTTTACTCTATGTACTATTTTTAGCCATGTCGGCCATCTTGGTTCACCGGTCATCAAATTTTTTAAACTAGATACCCTAATGATGAATGTGGACAAGTTTTGTTAAATTTGTCTTAGTAGTTTTAGAAGAAGATTACAAAAAATTCAAAAAAATTGATAAAAATTGACTATAAAGGGCAATTACTCCTTCAGGGGTCAACTGACCATTTTGGTCATGTTGACTTATTTGTAGATCTTACTTGGCTTAACATTATTGCTGTTTACAGTTTATCTCTATATATAATAATATTCAAGATAATAACAAAAAATGTCAAAATTTCCTTAAAATTACCAATTTAGGGGCAGCAACCAAACAACGGGTTCTCTGATTCATCTGAAAATTTCAGGACAGATAGATCTTGACCTAATGAACAGTTTTATCCATATCAGATTTGCTCTAAATGCTTTGGTTTCAGAGATATAAGCCAAAATCTACATTTTACCCTATGTTCTATTTTTAGCCATGGCAGCCATCGTGGTTGGTTGGCTGGGTCACTGGACACATTCTTTAAACTAGATACCCCAATGATGAATGTGGCCAAGTTTGATTTAATTTAGCCCATTTGTTTCAGAGGTGAAGATTTTTTTAAAAGTTAATGACGACGGATGACAGATGCCAAGTGATAATAAAAGCTCACTTGGCCCTTCCGGCCAGGTGAGCTAAAATGTATGACTAAAATTCATAGAATCACGACCCCAAATAACCCCTCTGAGAGACATCTATTCTTGGCTTTGGGTGTGGACTTGTTACCAGTAGAAAGTATTATATTCTCATTACATTTTGGGGCATTGCCACTGGAATTTATTTTTAACTAATGCATCAAATTCTACATTGATGAGTAATATCAAATCTAGACTAAAGACAGTCATAAAGTTCAATTCTGTATAAAATATAGCTTTGTAAAATTGTTTTAAAATTAGTTGAAAATTATTGCTGTCGAAATTGAAAGAAGAGTTTGTTGACTGAATTTCTCTTTTTATTCGAAATATGAATGATCTATATACATGTATTCATATTACAAAGTATATATATATATATATATTACTTGGTAATCAGAACCAAACTGAAAAGTGACTTGTTAATAATTGATTGATGGACTTTCTTTACACCATGTGAAAAAAAGTCTATATGGAGATGAAATTAAACTAGTATTTATTATGAATACAAGTATCGACCAACATGCTGTAGAATTTCTACAGACATTTTGAAGGAAGATAAAGAAAATTGTCCTTTTTATGTAATTGTTTAAAAGCATCTGAGTTCTTGAAAAGTTGTGGTCCAAAGGTTTAACCACCAAAATTTTTATAAGCAAGAAACTGCAGTCATTTAAAAATAGATGAGATGGCACAATACTGTATAATCTATTTCATTTGTTTTGCAAGTTTTTTTATCCTTTATTAACATCCTCTAAACATGCTAAAGTGGACACACTCAATATCATACAGCGCAAAATACCCTCAAAATAACACTAAAAGAACAGATCTATTTGATATATATTTTACAGGATTTTTTATGCTCCATTTACATTCTCTAAAGTGGACAGACTCATATGCATTTAACAGCTCTACTGCGGAATTCCCTCACAACATATGCTGCCTTGATAATTAGCATCTTCTTAAGTTCTGTGACTCAATATATTCCAAAGCTCCATTTTTAAACTTTTGTAATAAAAAGTCAAACAACAAATATATTTCATTTTTGATTTACATGTTTTTGTAAGCTCCATTATATCCTTCTAATTACTCAATCATGTTTTAGCTACTTGTTAAGATAATAATTTTCCCATCATTTTCATCCCAATGACTTCATAAAAAACTGACGTTCTCTTTTATTAAGAATAATGTTCGTCCTAAGCTTTGAGAAACTGTGAGAAACCACTTCACATGACTTGAAGAAGGGGAACCACTTGGTGTTTTATCTCCGTCTTGTCTGGGCGTCCTTGAGAGATGATGAACTTCTGTCAGACTTCACAAAACATCATCAAAATATAATTACTTAAGGCCAAAAAATGTAAACTTATTTCCTGCCTCCTGGCATAAGGAAAGATTTCAAGAGTATGTATAGGAAGTTAGGTACAATACCTTGATTTTTGTTTAACATTTAAGGTAAAGTAGAAATGTGTCAAAGAGACAACAACCTGACAAAAGAGAAGAAAACAGCCCAAGGCCAGCAATAGGTCTTCAACACAACAAGAAAATTCTGAACCCAGTCACAGGGTTTAGCTGGCCCCTAAGCAATAATGTATACCATGTTTACTAGTTCAGTGAAATGGAGGATATGTATGGACAGTCACCGTACTTAACCAAAAATGTTAATAAAACATATTTTCTAATTGAAATATTTTTCTATGTACAACACATTTTCTATTAAATATATATACAGCCATGACAACTGACATGACTGGACTATCTGTGAAGAAAGATTTAAAAATAAAAAATAACAAAATGGTATTCTTTTTTCATAGAGAGAAAAATAATTGGGGCATTACATTTAATTATAGTGAATTAAAATGTCTAAAACTCTTTATTGAAAAATAAATGTGACATATGATACATGTATGAAAACTAAATCAAATGAAAAAACATGTATTCTGGTTTAACTAAACAAATTATACAAAAACTAATAAAAAACAGGATTCCAGAGTTATGTGAAATATTTGAGGAAAACACACACATCACAAAGAAAGCTAAAACACGACAGATGTTCCCCATTTACTATCAACTATGAGAGGTCAAAATAAATTCATTTCACTTCAGTAATTTGAATACCTTTAAGCTTGAATAACATACAAATTATAATGATTATAGAACATTGTTTACATTTCAAACTAAAGAAATTTTAACCACAAAACTTAAAAGTTTCTCTTAATTCACCAATATTTACAAATTTTAAAAAGTCATTAACACAGCTATTAAAGGGTTTAATAACACTTAACAGGTTTTAAATTTATTGTACTCGTTCACGTTGCCTGAGGTACGTTTCTACGCTTGGTTGGTTTGACGAACTGATGCTCCTCGCGTGGATACATTTTTTAGCTATTTTTCATCCAAAAATGGATGGAAAGTTAATACATTTTTATAGTCTGTTTTACAAAATTTAATGTATTTCTGATGAAAATATTAAAATTATCCATAAGATTTAGGATTGAAATTTATCAGATTTATACCATACTAATTCAAACATTTAAATGCAAATTTGAAAACATTTTTCCCCCTCTATATGTTTATTTATACAGATGATTTGACATTAGGTATTATGAATTATATTCATCAAAGGGACGTAACTCCATATACTAGCCCTTGTTTCTTAATTTGGATGGGTATATGAAAGAGGGTTTGGATGGGGTTAAATGATTAAAAGAATAATGCCCTTAAAAAATGAAGATTAGAGATTAACGGGCAAAAAAAATGAAGATTAAAGAAATGCATGGTCTAATTTTTTGAAGATTAGAGAAAAAAGGGGTTAATTTTTTTAAGATTAGAGAAAAAAGGGGTGAAAACTAAATGTTTACAGAATAACAGACCCCCATCCAGACCCTCATGAAAATGTTGCAATCATCTTTAACCACTGCCACCATATTCTGTATCTGCCAGTCTCAAGTCAGGATCCAGTCTGTTTATTGTTTGTCATAAATTAGGCCTTTGCTTTGCCCTTCAATATCATACTAATTAGTAGGGGTTTTGCACATTTTTGGAAGGTTGAACTAGCTTTTTAAGATTTTAACTTTTCCTCTTTTTAATCTCTTTTAGTTACATTGGAGGCTCCAGTATAAGGCGCAGAGTCTAGAGGGTATACATTTTGTATGTTTTCTCATCCAGACTCCCTTTGTTTGCAAAAAAAATACCAAAATCTCAAATTTCTAACCTTCTACTGTGGATCATACTGTGGATTCATTTTTTTTCGTGGAATGCTGAAAACTTGCATATATTCGTGGATATTTGATTTCGTGGTTTTGCCAATCCATTTATATGAAGTCTATCAAAAACATGTTATTTTTTAGGGGCCAGTTGAAGGACACCTACGGGTGCTGGAATTCTCCCTACATTGAAGATCCATTGGTGGCATTCGGCTGTTGTCTGCTCTATGGTCAGGTTGTTGTCGCTTTGACACATTCCCCATTTATTTTTATTCAATTTTATTCGTTAAACATTTGAATTTGTGGTTCATCAGTACCCACCAATCCACGAAAACTGGTATCCAAAGAAAAATAATGAATCCACAGTATATTAATTTTTAACATCCCCAAAAATATTCATCTTTGTTTCTTTCAATGATTTCTTGAATGAAGTCAGTTTGAAATTCTTGGATGCCCCCACCCCTAAAAGTTACTTCGGTTCTTTTTTAAAATTACCAAGTTATCTGAAACAGACTATACAAATCAAATTACTCCAGACTATTGGGTGTAGGGGAAATTGCTCTTTAATACAAAGTGTAAAGATATTCTTTAATTCTCAATGAATCAAACATTCTACCACAATACAGATTTCTATAGAATCCCTTATAAAGTATAAATTAGGGAAATAGCTCATTGTGATAATTTTAAAGGTTGAACTTTTCATCTTGTAACTGTTGTTAAGCTCACACAAAGATGTTTCCCTTAAATTTATTTCTAGATAATTGATTCAAACTGTAAATTTTTCTTTACAAATTTTCCAATTTTTATCACAAAGCATCTTTAAAAATGATCATTAAAGAACAAAAATTAATCAGGCTTTCAGCAAAAGTTTAAACACTGAAAGGTGAAAATTTTCTAAAATCAGATTTCTTTTTTAAGTGAACTTAAAATTAAAGGCAAACACAAATTTTAGTACTTGCTAAATGTGCAAATACAAAATTTAATGCAGGCATTTTAAGACACAAACATAGGATCCAATCTACTCCTAGTTTATATATACACATCATATGAATGTTTTTGGTTAAGCTCAGCAAAATTTTTAATATTTTCTAATTATATAGTGTATAAAATTATAAAATACCTCATAGTACCACTACAAAGTCGCACCATCAATACATGCAATTAAAACAATTTTGGATTTTTCACTTTTAAAAATGATCTAGATTAATGTAAATAACTTTATAACATATACATGATTAACAAGATTGAAGATTGATCATGCTTATGTCAAATATATATCTATAATACTAAAATTACGAGGTCCAATTTGTCAGCCGTCATCACGTAAAAACGATGAATCAAAGAATTCAACTTTATATATAACTAATATAGTACAATGGTGTTGATTAAAAATTACACCACTCTAGGCCCATTTGTTTTCCACGTAATTAATATTGCCAATAATTATGAAGTTCCGGATCGAGTCCGACACCGATACCAATAGTATAATCACCTGTTACCTATTACCTTATCTGTACGTTCCGCATCAGACAGGCGCACCACCAAACAGTGTATTTAGAATTTTGCTGTATACTGTTGTAATGAGTAAAAAATATTCCATTCCAGGCCCTTTTGTTTTCCAAATTATTAATATTACCAATAACTGATAGGTTCCAGGTCGACGGGTTCAAACAGAAAGATTTTGAAAGCAGAGGCAACTGTACACCTTATACATGTTATAATTGGCATGACTTTATCAGATGACAATACCAATACTAAAATAAGGCATACGCGTAGTTATATATCAGTCACGGACCCGTGATATCACGGGTGTGTTCTAGTATATAATATAGTTTGCATAATTTACCAAATATATCTAATACATGACAATTATTGTAAGTACATTTTTTTGTAATAAGGTCCAATTAACTTTTTCTGATCCCGTCTAGACTATTACTCTCTGGTCTGCAATGCAACTATTATGACAATTATCGTCTGCAATGCAACTATTATGAAAATTATTGGTGATTCAGATTTAAAAAGTGTTTTTAGTGTCATTGATTCAGATTTAAAAGTTTTTTAAATGGTAATTTTTTGTGTGTAATTGATCAAATCATTCTAAAAATCATAATTACACCTTGTGCCTTTGTGTGGTAACTTTGTTAGTCTTGTTCAGATAGATATATTCCTCAAGAAATTTGAAAATATTTTGTCAAAGTGTTTTCGTGTTAATGAACAAACACTGTTTGCAGCCTCTTGCCTGTCCCCAGCCTCCCGTACATCCCAGACCCTAAATCAACATGATAAATAACTGATTTTTCTTTACTCTTAACATTTGAGTCCCCACTCCACAAGCTCAATTTTTTGAAAATTTTATTTGAATTCTGTTGGCTTGTAGAGAAGAATGTTGCAAGCCAATGCCATAGGACTTGTGGTTATGCATGAAGACTGCTTTAAGTTCCTTAACAGGCCACAGTCCTCAGGCCCTACTAAATTGAAACCCTGCAAATTTTAACCCATTTGTTTTCATTTGCCATCAAAACAGATCTGTCAACTCCATCCTAATATAAATATGATAAAAATGCATAAACAAATTAAATGTAAATTTCACCTCATTTTCATTTTTATATATTTATCCCTTTAACCTGGTCAAAGGACATCAAATACTGATCCTATCATTAGCAAGTCTGTACTTTGTCATAATACAGAGGATAAAATAGAGATAAAATTACATTCTCCTGAAGTTGTAATAAAAAGTAACATGATGACTCAAGACCTAGCACCTGTCAATGGTAACATCTGGTTTATGTTAAAACTTTACTACTGTAAAATCAAACTCCAGGCATAGCTGTACATAAGTAAATACTTTTTAAGCTTTATGTTTTTTTCTAAATTATTCTAGGCATTCAATTGATGGCCACTTATAAACCAGTTTCCTGATGAAATTTAAGATGAACAAATCAGTGGCAGATTCAAGAGTAGACAGGTGCAAACTTTAAATGAAGGGTGCATCCCCATAATGTAATATATATGTAGCTAAATTTAAAGCCAATTTTTCAATAAAATATTGAAAATATTAGGTCCCCAGAATTGCACATATTTTAATTATCTATCGAAGGTGCAAGGGCAATAATTATAAAAAAACAGCTTTTTTTCTTCTTCTTTAAAACAAAGGCAAACCCGGCACTTATCTTTTAAAGTGTCCACTCAAAGACATTGCTGATATAAAACCTTTGATATAAGTTTCATAAAATTCTGCATAAATTTGTACACATGAGAGCGCTTACAATGCTATTTTCCATATAATCAATATTTCCAAGGGACATAACTCTTTTATGAATAATCACTGACACTGTCAGATTTTCAAATTGGTTTGAGACATGATTGATGTTATAAACTTACATGAATAAAAAAAGTTTCATAGAAAAATAACAAAAATTGTTCAACAGTGCTTACAATGCAATTTTCCATTAATAATTATTGTTACCAATGGGCAACAAATCTTTTGAAAATAATCTATAAGCACTGATTTTAGAACTTATCAGACATTGCTAATATAAAATTTTAATACATTTATAAGTTTCATAAAATCTGGAAAGAATTGTTCAAAAGAATGACTGTGTTAAGGATGCATTTTCCATACAAAATGTAATATTTCTAAGGGGCATAACCCATTAAAAATAATTAAATACTACATGATTTTCGAACTTAAGTATAAGACATTGCTGATACAAACCTATGATATAAGTTCAATATAATCTAGCAAAAATTGTACATATGGAAGGGCGAAATATATAAAATTAATATTTCTAAGGGGCATAACTCTTAAAATAATTGATTGGCACTGATTTTTGAAATTGTACATTACACGTCTGAAGCCATTGCTGATATAAACCTATGTAATAAGTTTCACGGAAATAGGCAAGGAATGTTCACATGAGAGCGTTAACAAGACTGGAGGGACAGATGCTCGGACAGACAGACAAAAACCAGAACAGGTTTCACACAGTTTTTCTATGTCCCAATTATGCTCTTGGAGGGGACAAACATTGCAGAATCAAATTTAATACCAATTTGCTCTTGATCATCATCACAGCAACCACTTAACCACCCACACTATTTAGTTAATCAAGTTTTTACAGTAAATGCATACTTTCACATGCTTTCTAAATCACTGTGACAAAATGAGAAATTTTCCCACGATTTTAAAACAAGCCAGATTTATTAGATTTTTAGAGTGGTAGTATGTAAAAACAATTTATTAGTAAGGAAGGCTTTATACAAAGGAAATATTTATTAATTCTGTTTAACTTGTGTAAGGGATATAGATTTATAGGTTTAAAAAAACAATAAAGTTTGTGTTAAATGATCTTTAAACAGCTAATGGGAGTTATTTAATCTATTTATATATCAATACTGATAATAGATTATAAATATCATTGTTAATGACCCTGGTGTAATAGAGAGGCTGAGAAATATATCAAAACAATACAAATATAAACTTCAAATGGTAAAATTAAAAAAAAAAATTCAGTTCATTGTAGTCTAATTGATTGTACTAAATGCTGCTACTGTACATTTTTTGTACTGTGCTACATAATTTTACAGTTTAAAGAATTTAACTGTACAAATTGTAATTAAGGACCTTATTGTTTTTCTAATGTTTTTTTTCTTTTTCTTTTTTTTAAAATCATATAAATACTGCTACTGTACATGTTTGTACTACATTATTTTACAGTTTAAAGAATTTAAACATGTTAAAGGTACAAATTGTACTATAATTTTGTAACTTTATTATTGTATTTAAACCAATTGCATAAAATATATATCATACTCTTTTTTTAAACAGAAATTCAATGTCCTAGCTTTCATTCTATTTAATTATTTTTTTTTCAGGCCCTATACCATGTATACAGTACATGAGTACATGACTTTCAAAAATGTATACAATACAATACAATATTTTTTATTTTCCAAATTAAAGGGCCCACTAAGAGCATAACATTAATTACAACATGACATAAACATTACAGAGTGATTAAAGAAACATAAAATAATAATTGAAATTCAAATGCATGAAGAAAGGATCAGTGGTCAAGGGGAGATGTATATACATGATATATATATTGGGTTGTAAAGATCTTTATTCTTTTTCCTGTTGAAGGTCTTTGGATCTTTTCCTGGGTTCTTTTTCAGACTTCTACCACCAATACAAACTGTCTGCCATTGATACATGTACATCAAAGCAGAGGCAGATATAGTGGGCACAGGGAGCACCTCCACCCCCTCTCTTTTTTGTCGAAAAAAATGGTTGACTATATAAAGGAATCACTGAACAGTGACTGGAGCTGGTCCCTTCTTAAACGGTCAGAGAAACCCCTTGTCCCCCATGAAATTTCTTGAGTGTACTGAAGTGGGGTTAATTACCATTCCTCTTTTTCCCAAAGTTATGTCCTCATTACCTTAATCTTGACACCCTTAAACATACAATTACCTGGTTACATCATATTCTAAAGATATACATCTTAAAAAACATATCATAAAAGTGCTAAGTACTCATGTTATATTATATAGATAAGAGAGCTCTAAATATTATACTGTATATTTAAGACTATCAATAAAGTATACTATTTCTTGAGAAAAACAAGCAGACTTTTAGAGTCTGACTGACACACATAAATCTGTCATACCTGAATGAAACATACATTTACCTGGGACAAATTGACAGGTGGTGGTATTATTATGCAAATTCCTCTTAAATTTAATATGTGCAGGAATTTAAATAAATCAATCTCAAATTTAAGAAGTCTGGCTCATGAGGAAATTGATATTGTGATTTTATTTTATATTTTGGCAGCTCACATGGCTAAATCGGCAAAACTGTTTCCTGATGACCACTGCTCTATTTTTTTATATATTTATATCTTCTTCTTTATATATATTTTTATATATTTATATCTTCTTCTTAAAATATAGATTGACATCATCATCGTCATGATTCATTTTAAATTGTGGTCATACTGAAGAAGGATATATCTGTTATTCGAAATATATCTATAGTTACGTACATTTGTTCATTTTATTGTTATTTTTTTGGTAATGTTGTACCCTTTTAGACTGGTTATATTATATTTTGTAGTGTACTGTATCATATTTATATGATCAATCGCCCCGTAAGATTTATCGTTGGCTATTTATTCAGTCATTATATATAAATAATAAATGAACAATACAGTATGTTCGGTTCTATTCGATTCGATTCTATTCTACATACACATATGTGTACATAAATGAGTCAACTATTCCATAAAGAATCTTTTATGTAAAACTGCATTATTATACCATGTACCATGTATACTGTAGAAATCTATCAGTCATTCAGTAATAATAAACTATTCTTTGTATATATAAATAAACTTTCAATTGTTTACAAAACAAAACAAACAGACTTTTAGTGTTTATAAAATAAAACAGGCAAATATCAACAAACAATATCAAATCTATAAAATCTGGTTTAAGTTTAAATCTCAATTCTTTACAAGAACCCAATGGATAAAACAGACTTTCGTAAAATAAAAAGAGGAAATGTCAACAGACAATATCAAATCTTTAAAATCTGGTTTAAGTTTAAATCTCAATTCTTTACAAGAAGCCAATGGATAAACATATACACTAAAGTGATTTAACCTGACAATTACAGATGTAATTAACTCAGAGATAACAAGATTACCTGACAGGTACAGTAATTAATGACAGACAGGTATTCTTACAAAATCATGATCCATGTAAACTGAAAAGTTAATCAAAAGGTCAGTGCTTTGGTCATCAGAATTTTGGATAAAAGGGGTCGGAGAAAATTGCAACAAAGAAAAGCTTAAATCTAATATATGATGAAATGCATATTGCATGTTTGAAAATATGTTTTAAAGAAAAAGTAAAAAGTGGTTGAACTTTGAAAGCCATTTAAAAACATTGACCAATTAGTCTGTTCACTGTTGCAAAAAATAAGTGCATGAATTTATACCTGTGCATTTGATGTGTAAATGTAGACATGGTAGATGCAATTACATGTATATTGGGTTTATATGTACTTCTACTCGTCCACTGCTCGTTCTATCTCCCTCAGCGAATACGACACCCCCCCCCCCCTTTATAAAAATTTTAAAAAAATGAAAGAACGAAATTATTTGCAAGTTTTTTGAACGGTAAACTTACCAATAAACAAAGTATGTAAGTAGGTAAAATTTCTGTCAAATCTGATGATGTTGTGACCGACTGAATGTTGAAATAAATCCCTCCTACAATTAATCCAAGAATTGACACAACTGCTCCAAGAACAAGAAATATCCATAAACGCTTAGTTAATACAAGGTGTTTCTTCACTCGGTCCCGTGAATTTTTATTTTCTTTGTTTTTGTCTTTCATTTGAAACATATTTGTTTTCAAAGTGTCTACAACTTTTACAAAATATACATCCTTCTTTTAACCGGCATTCAATGTTTATGAGCCGTCTCAGTGTAATTAACTTTACCAACAAAGATCATATTTCAGATTTTTTGTGTCTATACGACTGTCATCTTTCAAAAGCATCTATCGGCACGCGGCAGTTACGCGCCGATACACATGTGGATTTGTTTACAGTCAAATTCTCGTGTCGTACACCTTCCGAGATTACATTTAGGCTCCGCCCATTTTCTTTATGAATGAAACTGATTGGGGCACATGCGGGGTCGACTTGTTACTTGATTTTGTAAATTGTTTAAATTCAAGGGTTATGATTTAACAATGTAAAGGTTAAGCATATATTATATTTGTAACAAACTCAAATCATTTACCATGCATATGTTCCGTAGTTTTTATACGAAATACGAAATATTTTATTAAAGAAAGCTCAATTATGAGCATAATCATTAACTATTAATAGCTTAGATACAGCAAAGAATAACATTTAAAATATAGAATAACATTTACAGCGCAATATATTTTTTCTCAGTTCTCTTAAAAAAATATCATTTATAATATTGAAATTAAGGTCATGAAAAAAAATTACAAAACCCCAAACCGAATAGAATACACAAGTTAATATTGAATTAACATTAACTTTTTAAAAAATGTTAAAATATTCTTTTAATTCGATATGGCGCAATGAATCTAGCACAATATCCGCAAGAAAGTAAGTCACCATTAAAATTCTATCATCACTGTATAATAAAATGCAGCCGATACCGTTCCATTCATTAAGAAGTCATTTGCACCGAGGAGGGTTGTCACCACACCTGCTTAAGTATAACTGTATTTTTACTTTTTTTAATACCGACATAAAGTGTTTGAATAAGTTGAAGGAATTGTATAATATTTAAATTTAAGACTACTGTAACGTTTGTGTTAAAGGGGACACTAACTGTCAAATTCATATTCAACTCGATTTAACTTAAGTTTCGATATTTCATTTATAACAATGTGAAAACATAAACTAGTAGCCAAATTATAAAAAGTATAAAATAAACAATATATCGGACATGAGCTCGATAATATGTAGCTTCATTTCGTGTATATTTTAGTCTCAGGTTTAATATACAATTCCTTGATACGTTACACATACGGATTCTTTTTCATTGTATATATGTGTTAACCAGATGACGTCCAGCTCTCGGGGTATAGACAATTCTTAAATAATTGAGAAAAAAAAGAAACAAAAACTCCATTTACTAGTAGAAACAATTGAGCAAAATCTTTGCACTCAAAAATACGAAGCAGAACTAGAACTTTGTATGTTACGATCTTGCATCACCAGACTATAGTAAAAGATTTTTTTTTTGTAATTTTTTTTTGTATATTTTGTTTTCAGGCGCCGATTCTGCGACATTGTTTCGCCGGCGATTCAAGACTGCATAGCGGTCCAACGTTTCGTCATCTTTGTCAACATTTAGGTTCCGTCTGTGGTCAACGTTTTTCTTGACATCAATAACTTTGTCAAATATTCATGGAAATTAATTAAATTTTTCAGATAAGTTTTGGGTTAAAGTTTGTTTTATATAACAGAAATAACTTTGTCTAACCTGTATATAATCTTATGAAACATATGCAAAAGCTTGTTTATGATCATTAGGCGATATATATGACGCACATGTACTTTTTCTTCTATTTTGTTATAGATTGACTTAGTTATTTGCAGTTAACATTTTATTTTACATACGGTTTATTGTTCTTTTTGAAAAAACGTCAATGACTTTGGTAAACCTTGAAGGAATGTTGTGCATCATGCATGTTCGAAAGACGTTCTATAAATTAACAAAATATCATCAGAAGATCTAATACATTTTCAAAACTAAACAAGAATATCCCCAGTACATGGATGCCCTATCCGCACTATCATTTTCTATGTTCAGTGGACCGTGAAAATGGGGAGGGGGGAATATCTAATTTGGCATTAAAATAAGAAAGCTCAATTCATAGGGAACATGTGTACTAAGTTTCAAGTTGATTTTACTTCAACTTCATCAAAAACTACCTCGACCAAAAACTTGAACCTACCTTGACCAAAAACTTTAACCTGAAGCGGGACAGACGGACGAACGGACGGACGCACATACCAGAAAACATAATGCTCATAAATGGGGCATTAAAATGTTCTCATTTTATTGATGAATAGACATACTTTTTGACAGTCTCCACTACCCATTTACACCGGCAGTAGCCATTATATTGTACATGGGAGTCACATGGTTCTGCAGAATCATTTTTCGAATTTTTATTAGGAATTATCGATATGCAACAAAGATGAACATCTTTAAAATGCAACTATTAAAATTATGTTGAAGACTGGCTTGCTTAATGTCCAGTAGCAAGTATTTCATGCATATTCAGGACGAGAGAAATAATGAAAGTAAGGCAAACTATAGTTTTAAATAATATAAAACAACAGTTATTTTGCTTTAAATAATTTTAAATTCATAGTCATGTCTTTTAAGGTAAATGTTATCAAACATAAACACAAAAACAAATAGAATTATCACTAAATGTAAAAATGTACCATACATGCATTAGCAAACACTACATTGCAAGTTAATATTATTCTGATAAAGATGTATTTAAATTTTAACCAGTTTCAAGTAAGAGAGATGAATCATTGTGATATTCTTATCCCAAGGTAAATGATTTCGGAGAAAGTTACTTTTTTCATTGTTCTCGACTCACAAGTTTATATCCCACTGCAGAAAAACAAAGGAAAACAAGAATGTGTCCTCAGTACACGGATTCCCTCTCAGTGGACCATGAAAATGGGGTTACATCTATAATTTGGAATTAAAATTAGAAAGATCATGTCATAGGGAACATGTGTACTAAGTTTCAAGTTGACTGGACTTCACTTGAACTTCATCAAAAACTACCTCGACCAAAAACTTTAACCTGAAGCGGGACAGACGGACGCACGTACTAACGAACGAACAGACGAACGAATGGACGGACAGACGGACGGACGGACGGACAGACGGACGGACGTACGGCACGACGCACAGACAGAAAACATAATGCCCATAAGTGTTCCCCAAAGTATAACCCTAATGAGGACATACAATAGAAGGTTAGACTGTTCAGGCTCGTCGGCTTAATATATGTGCTTGTCCATTTACAGGGGACACAATACTATAAAAAGGTGTAATAAAATGATATCAAATTATATACAATTGCGTAAAATTAATACACTTTACGAGCTGTCATTTGCAGACATATTAAATCATATATTCTTTAACTCAAGACAAGAAAGAAAACACCATAATCAGCTAATTTATGTTGAGTAGGACTACTGTAAGTGAAGTAACAAAGGCTTCTTTCTAGCTGAATGTACATACCTCAAAATAGTATTCAACAATTGCCAAACAAATCTTTATCTCACAACTAGACTAACAGTACTTTTCTGTAGACTTGTTTGGTTTAAGTCTATAGCAAGAGCTCCAGTCTAACTCTCTACTGGAAATTCATTCAAATGTGAACATACATGTTTGATTTTAGTGAAATGCACAAAGGCTTCATTCTGTTGCTCATTGTATACACCTCAAAAGAGCTTTCAATAATTGCAAAGTAAATCTGCATTTGACAACGGGATGATAAGTTATTCTCTGTAAATTTGTTTGAATCACATAATCACCATTTTTTTGCCAATATAATCACATAATCATTAAATATTTGCTTATCTTTAGTAATCAAATAATCATAAACTAAAAATACAGTCCTAGGTAATCAAATAATCATGAAATATTTGGCTTAATAATCAAATAATCATTAAAAAAACGGCCAAGTAATCACATAATCAAAAACCCCATGAGGGCCCTCGTTAGTATTTACATAAGCAGAACCTCTCTCCTACTGTTGAAATTCATTCAAACTTATAAACTTACCTCAAAACAGCAATCCCAAACAAATCTGTATCTGACAACAGTACCGTCAGTGAAACATATATAAACTTACCTCAAAACAGCAATTCCAAAACAAATCTGTATCTGACAACAGTACCGTCAGTGAAACATATATAAACTTACCTCAAAACAGCAATTCCAAAACAAATCTGTATCTGACAACAGTACCGTCAGTGAAACATATATAAACTTACCTCAAAACAGCAATCCCAAACAAATCTGTATCTGACAACAGTACCGTCAGTGAAACATATATAAACTTACCTCAAAACAGCAATTCCAAAACAAATCTGTATCTGACAACAATACCGTCAGTGAAACATATATAAACTTACCTCAAAACAGCAATTCCAAAACAAATCTGTATCTGACAACAATACCGTCAGTGAAACATATATAAACTTACCTCAAAACAGCAATTCCAAAACAAATCTGTATCTGACAACAATACCGTCAGTGAAACATATATAAACTTACCTCAAAACAGCAATTCCAAAACAAATCTGTATCTGACAACAGTACCGTCAGTGAAACATATATAAACTTACCTCAAAACAGCAATTCCAAAACAAATCTGTATCTGACAACAATACCGTCAGTGAAACATATATAAACTTACCTCAAAACAGCAATTCCAAAACAAATCTGTATCTGACAACAGTACCGTCAGTGAAACATATATAAACTTACCTCAAAACAGCAATTCCAAAACAAATCTGTATCTGACAACAATACCGTCAGTGAAACATATATAAACTTACCTCAAAACAGCAATTCCAAAACAAATCTGTATCTGACAACAATACCGTCAGTGAAACATATATAAACTTACCTTAAAACAGCAATTCCAAAACAAATCTGTATCTGACAACAGTACCGTCAGTGAAACATATATAAACTTACCTTAAAACAGCAATTCCAAAACAAATCTGTATCTGACAACAATACCGTCAGTGAAACATATATAAACTTACCTTAAAACAGCAATTCCAAAACAAATCTGTATCTGACAACAGTACCGTCAGTGCTTCTCTGTTAACTTTTTTTAATTTTCTATTGTTACATAGGAGGTCAATACACAATCAATGGAAAACTCCCTGATCTTTTAAATAATAAATGAAGTCGAAGATCAACACCCTGATTAACAATAAAGTTGAAGATGGAGAATCCGATAAGCAGACGCTGGGCATACAGTAATTATATAACATATGTTACATCGATTAAGAGTAACTGTGGGAGATAGAAACAAAAGCTTGAATGGATTAACTTGAATTTGTATGTCATTCATTGCTCTGTTGCGTGCCCGTGTCAATGATATTAGAACGATTACGTAAAGAGAGACAACTCTATCTGATATTTGATTATTGAAGAAAACTGAAATACCGAGAAAAAAGTGAATGACCACACAATTGCACTTTGTGAGGTATTGTTGATTCAATGGATTATGCCATTAGACACATAAAGTTATATATATATTTTTTTTTTATTTCAGCAGATAATACGATGAACAATTGAATATATGAAATTGGGGCCTCGGTAGCCGAGTGGTCTAAGTACCGTAAATCACTAGCCGGTCAAAACTGAGTTTGTGAGTTCGAACCCCGCTCGAACAGCTGCACTCGACTCCAATCTTAATTGACTAGAATTGTCAGTTTTCCTATCGAAGGTTGGTCGTTTTCTCCGGGCACTCCGGCTTCCTCCACCAATAAAAACTGGCCGCCACGAAATAGCCTAAAAGTGGCGTTAAAACACCAAAAATGTACGGTTTTATTTCAATATATCTTTATGCTATAAACTTGGCGAAAAGCATTACTTTAGGTAGTCGAAAAACGATATACATGTTTTGACCAGCTGGCATAAATGTACCGGATTACAATACTAGTTATTTCAATACTATTAAATATGCCTCGCAACGAACTTTGTTACAAACACATCTATTTTTTATATTTTAACCTTTTTGTTGTTTGGAGGGGACTTTAATTCTATTAACTTATTTACTTTAGGTACTTTTTTCTTTAAATGCTTAATATTTAAACTATAAATCCGAAACAAACGTGTGACATAAACATTTTATTGTGTGTTTGTAAAGTTGGCTTGCTGTCTCATGAAACTTTATTAAATTATTTGGTGTATTCTTATCCATATACATGTACATTTTTGATACAGTCTTCTTTTCAGCCATATTTTAGGTAGTTATCTCGTAAATATACTCCTTACCCCAAGATGTGGGCTATACACAAATGAAACAGCAAACCAAGGTACAGTTTTCTACAATGAACAACTGTATAGACAATCACCGTTTGGGGTTTATTAAAAAAGTTTTAAAAAGAAACTGATTTCTGTAACTTTACTTTGACTTTTGAGGTACCCGGAAACAGCAGTCAATTCAATATATCACAGCCTAGAGAGGAAAAGGGTCGATCGAGACGAAAACTAGGGAAATCCTTTACGATCCCAACCCTTCCTGAAAAATAATGATCAGTGATGAAGCATAGTTCCTTCATTCATTAGAATTCACAGGAGATAAATATTTGTCACTATACGTTAACCAGATATCGATCGATTCAGGGTGCATTTCTTTCTAACACAAACAATGCAAACGACTAAGCGCGCATATGTTTTGATCATTTGTTTCTAACATACGTTTGCAAAGTTTACATAAACTTTGACAAACTATGCAACCGCTAAAGATGCGTCTACAGTTTGTCGTTCGTCGTTTGTAAGTACAAGCGCTACATTTGTTTCTAACTTACATTTTTTTGTAGTTATTTCATTATATTCATTATTTTATTATTCATATTAGAATTTTCAGAAAATAACACGGGATGGTTCTTAAATGTTAGTTTCTGGTGATTACATTAGATAAAATACAAAAAAGTATTATACTCTTTACAACTTAATTTTATTAACTTTATCAAAGACCCTAACTGGGCTTAGTACAGACAAACTGGGCATTAATACAGGGCTTTTATAGAAAAACAGGGCCATTACAGAAAAACGGGGCCATTACAGAAAAACAGGGCCATTACAGAAAAACGGGGCCATTCAAAAAAAACCCAGAGCCATTACAGAAAAACAGGGCCATTACAGAAAAAACAGGGCCATTACAGAAAAACGGGGCCATTCCAGAAAAAACAGAGCCATTACACAAAAACAGGGCCATTACAGAAAAAACAGGGCCATTACAGAAAAACGGGGCCATTCCAGAAAAACAGAGCCATTACAGAAAAACAGGGCAATTACAGAAAAAACAGGGCCATTACAGAAAAACGGGGCCATTACAGAAAAGCAGAGCCATTACAGAAAAACAGAGCCATTACAGAAAAACAGGGCAATTACAGAAAAACGGGGCCATTCCAGAAAAACAGAGCCATTACAGAAAACAGTGCAATTACAGAAAAAACAGTGCAATTACAGAAAAAACAGGGCCATTACAGAAAAACGGGGCCATTCCAGAAAAACTGAGCCATTACAGAAAAACGGGGTCATTCCAGAAAAACTGAGCCATTACAGAAAAACAGAGCCCTTACAGAAAATATCTAATTTTTAATAAACAGTCATTGTTGGCAATAATGAACTTAGTTGGTTAATAAAACGATATACATGATCACCAGAGATCAACACATTACAAGTTAACCAAGTCTTTGCTTTGTTCCGGTAGGAAAATGTTGTGATGTTATGCTATTGTTTCAGAAAAAGGGAGAAGGTTTGAATCCATTAAAACGTTTAATCCCGCTGCAAATGTTTGCACCTGTCCTAAGTCAAGAATCTGATGTACAATAGTTTGTTTATGTAATTTATACGTGTTTCTCGTTTCTTTTTTTTTATATATATAGATTAGACCGTTGGTTGTCCTGTTTGAATGGTTTTACACTAGTAATTTTGGGGCCCTTTATAGCTTGTTGTTCGGTGTGAGACAAGGCTCCGTGTTGAATGCCGTACATTGACCTCTAATAGTTTACTATTTTTAAATTGTTATTTGGATGGAGAGTTGTCTCATTGGCAGTCACACCACATCTTCCTATATCTATATACTTATCGAATTATATTAAAACATCAAAGAGATGTAATTAATACAAGAACTGGACGGCGTATGTTGAAATGAATCATAACTGACTATTTTCAAAAGTTATTATCGATCTGTGACAAGTAGATTTTAAAACTATGAAAAAAATGTCTGCTGTACTGTTCAAACAATGAAACTGATATGTTGTATTAAGGCGACGCTACATGTACCAGGGAATTCTGATGATATTTCCAAAACTTGATAATTGATAAATTTCCATTCATTGTTTCAAGTATCCTTGTATTGACTGTAAAAAAGGCAAGCTATTTTCAGTGCAAAAGTGAGACCCATTATATATGTTATTGCATTTGTTTTGCATTGTGTATGTAATATTTTATGAAAAAATTGGAGAGAAATCATTAAAATATTATTACACATGTTTGGATATTTTAACCTAGAAATCCTAGATGGGAAATATTTACTTCGTTTTCAGTTTTTTATACATGAACCGATACAAATGTCATTAGGAAGAATCAGTGAACGACCTGTAGTGCAGGAAGTCGTTTTGATGGATATTTAGTCATTAAAATTTGAATATTTGTATCGCTAAGAAAACATTTTATAATAAGAGTAGTCAATTGGTTGTGTGGAGTCCTAGTGGGTGTACATGTTTTTGTTGTTGTTGTACGGAATGTTTAACCTTATAACACTAAAGGTGTGTCTTAAAACAGGATCAAAAGAGGGACAGTCAAACTCATAGATCGAAAATAAACTGACAGCACAATGGCTAAACAAGAATGTACACTTGCATCTTTATGTGAAAAGTCCGTACTCCATCTGCAACTGGTATCGTGTTTAATACCAGTTGTAACATAAATTGGATTTTTTCCTTTGATGTTTTTATGAAATAATTTGCTTAAAAAGTGTGGTGAGGGAAAACCATGGTATATTATATGCAAATTTATGTTGTACCATACTTTTCTAATTAAATATGCAACTCAACTAAAATCCAAAGGAAAAAAGGCGGAGCTTCAGCCATGGTATAACATATTCATTTTCATGTTATTCCATGGCTGAAGCTCCATCTTTTTTTTAATGTATCCGCCTCTAAAATATTTAGGAAACCGTAAAACGTACTAAAAGGTCAAGATCTTCATTTGTTTTCATTTTATAAGAAAAAGCAATGAATTATGTGTACCACATTTCAAGAAACCTTTTTCAAACTATAAGATTGTTACGAATTCCCTTAATTTTGGAAACAATTACTTAATGTTTCTTCTTTCAGTTTTGAAAAAAAAAAAATGTAAAACTATTATTTCCTTTGCGAAAATTCAATTAAATTTCGATATAAAAAGGACTAAATATCAGCTACAAATATCTGTGAAAAAAACATGATTTTGTTTGCAATCAATTAGGGGGACGTACACTATCTACGCCCTCTGGATCCGCCACTGTTTAAATACATTGTTTTATTATTAAAATTGTGTTTTAATAAATAATCTAATAAAATAACGGAAGAAAAACATTTTTCAATCAGATGAAAATTCTGTAAAATATGATTAACTTGTATGATACATTGAAAACAAACAAAGAAAAACAATTCTTACCGTCATTAGAATAATCATTTAATCCTTGTCGCTGGAATCCGACATTTTTGTTTACCTCAGTCATTATGAAATTACCTGCTCATACAATCATACACGGGGCGCAAAACTAAAATAAATCGGGAAAATCCGACATTTTCTTTACTTTCTGCAAATTCAGGGGCTCTATTACATAAAATACACAGACGATCATACACGAAGCGCAAAAGTGACGCGCGAGCTTCCATTTCATTGGATAAAACTGTAACGTGATCAATTTCTAATATTAATTGAAGGTCTTGAAGCTGTCAATCATTTTATTTATATTACAAATTTTATATACCATGTGTCTTACTCATTAACATATTTAAACAAACTCATCCTTCGGATTCGTTTGTTTAAATATGTTAACTCGTAAAAACCATGGTATATATAGTACAAAATTGTCCGCAAAAATGTCTCTCACTTTTTGAAAAGTTGATAATCTCACATCTCATCGTTTTAATGAATTATACATCCTGTTGGTAATAAGAGGATAATGATGCAAAATCCCAACCGTGCCACATATAGCAAACTTTGAATTGAATTTCAGTTGAAATTAACGGCAATATATATACATCTTGTATAATTTAGCCAAGTTATATATCTTGACAGGACAAACGTTAATAGGGCAAATAGCATTTAATTGACACATCAATTTCAAGCTTCAAAGAGACGAATTGTGTCAATACTAGAGAGAAAACCTCTTTGAATTGTACACTGAGCATATTTGAGAAATAATAGTGCAAAAACATTGCAGCTCTGCATAATCCTTACAACAGCCAAATAGCAAGACATATCAAAGCATACATTTTTATCATAAAACAGTACTGTTCTTTTCAATTTTCATTCTATTCACATGATTGCTGCTAAAATCATCCTTTCACTGTCAATCTGAAAATATAAAATGATATCTATTAAGCAATTATTTATAAAAAAAAGACCAGTCGCCAAGCATACGTCCTGCCCACGAATAACTTGACTCAGTACTTGGGTGTTGACCTTTTTTTTTTATCAAAAATTTGCTGAGAAGAAGATGACCTTTGAATAGACAAAAATTAATTTTCTTTGTTTTTCGTTTGGCACTAATTGTTTGGTTTTCGAACGTCATACACTGCTGATCAACCAAAAATGTTGAGTTTACCTAATAACTTATAACACCCCCCTCCTTTCCCCCCCCAAAAAAAACCAACATAATTTTTTTTTTTTTCTAAAGTACACCATTCGTTGTTATTTCTTTAACTCTACCTTCACTTATTTATAATGTGTCATTTGCATACAGTTGTTGTGGAGCAATGCAATGAATTAACCATAAAAGTGTATTTTAACTATCCATCACAATAGCATCTTCAAACAAAACAATCGCTACGTCAATCAGTACAAGTAAATATTGGTTAAATACAGTAAACACCCACAATCATGCTGATCATGTATTCGAAATACGTCCTGAATGAAAAACATGCCTTACAAAATTTACTTTAAAAATCAAATGGTACAACGTGTTAGTAAGAATATTGGTATGCATGTGCTCAAAAATCTGTATGACTTATACATGTACGTCTCGTCCTTTTTCTGAAAAGGTTCATCGGAAGGTACGAAGACCTTGTTGATAAATATTCCTGATCAACTTCACAAATAATACACGATGATCTTGAAGTATAGATTCTTGGTACTGACGTTGTTTATTATCCAAATAACGTATCTTATCGGACCACAGATGAATTATCACGTTGTGATTGGTTAAACGCCGTCACATGGTGACCCCCTATGAGACCGTATGGGGTTAGTAAGTTTCATATGGGGTTCATGACGCGTTAATGGCGACGTCATCTATTAATGTTGTTGTGTTTCATTGTTTATTTTTCAACAAAACGCCGCAGAAAAAGTCCAGCGTCCGATAAATTCGTTATACGGTTAACTACTGACCCCCTACGGATCCATAGAGGGTGAATAAAATTCATAGGGGACTCGACCTCCGGCCTCACCCCCTATGGATTTTACTAACCCTCTATGGATCCGTATGGGGTCAGTAGGGAACCATATAACTTATAATAGTATTCTTTTATTTGTCGTTATGAATAGTCTGATTTAGACGACATCCATTTGACGTGGATCTGTACTTATACATCTCGTCATTGTATTATTAAAATTGAGAATGGAAATGGGGAATGTGTCAAACAGACAACAACCCGACCATAGAGCAGAAAACAATGGGTCTTCAATGCAGAAATAAACTCCCGCACCGGAGGCGTCCTCCAGCTTGCCCCTAAACAAATATGTATACTAGTTCAGTGATAATGGACGTCATACTAAACTCCGAATTGTACACAAGACTAAAATTCAAAATCATACAAGACTAACAAAGGCCACAACAATACTCACAGTTAAAAAATCATTTTAAGAGAAAACCGAGTCCGATGTCAGAATAGGTAACAAATGAAACTAAACAAAATGACAATAATACATAAATTAACAAAGGACTAGGCTACTAGCAGTTACTGACATGTCAACTCCAGACCTCAATTAAACTAACTGAAAGATTATGTCTTCATCATATGAATATCAAGCACAATCCCTCCAATATTGTACCATGCTAAATTCTTGTATTCTTGTCTTTCATTTTTTCTTCAGTGCTTAATCTTTATGCCTCTTTGTGTTTCGTTGTTACATATTTCGTTGTACTAATAGTGATTAAGATTATATCACTATGTTGACTGCTGTACTCCAATTGTTGACATTTTTACCTATCATGTGTGGTTTATTTTGTTCACACATCGTTGTCAATATAATGGAATTTAATGCGACTGTCATACAAGTGAGAGGTTTAGCTAGCCATAAAAACAGGTTTTATCCATCATTTTCTACATAGAAAATTGCATTTACCAAGTCAGGAATTTGACAGTTGATATCAATTCGTTTGATGTGTTTGAGCGTTTTATTTTGCCATTTGATTAATTAGGGACTTTAAGTTTTGAATTTTCCTCGGAGTTAAATATTTTTGTGATTTTATTTTCTGCATATCATTATTACCTTTACTTCTCGCAAATGTATCCAGTTTTGTACGAACATGGCGCATCATTCCACTTTGAAAGACCATTCATATAGATACTTCCACAGTGTTCATACGGACCTCCATTTCCATTATTAGGTTCACCACCATTCCAATTAGAATATATCAATGAACTGTGATCATGTGCCCAAGTGAAATGCCCTTCTCTTGACAAATCATTCAATCCTGCCCAAACCTGTTCACTGGCTGTTCCTATAAACACAGTTACTTTAAATTATTGTACATGCAATATAAAATTTCTATTTACTGGTTGCGTCAGTATTGATCTTAACAAATATTGTTGATACAAGTTAACAGCCAAATACTTTGATTTAATTTCAGCATTCTCTTAATATTTTAAGCCTTAACGGCCAGGATGGTTGGCATTTGTTGTCATATGACACTTTTTGGGGATACATTAGATTCCTAAAGAATGATACCCGCTAAACAACTACAATGACGACGATGACATAGGGAAATGAGATAAACTCATCATATATACCAGGATTAAATTTTGTGTTTACGCCAGACGCGCGTTTCGTCTACAAAAGACTCATCAGTGACGCATGAAAAAAAAGTGAAAAAGGCCAAACAAATAAAGTACGGAGTTGAAGAGCATTGAGGACCAAAATTCCTAAAAGTTTGCAAAATACAGCTAAGGAAATCTATTCCTGAGGTAGAAAAGCCTTGGTATTTCAAAAATTCAAAAGTTTTGTATACAGTTAATTTATAAATATGACCATATCAATGATAATTCATATCAGCACATTCTGTGCTGACTACTGGGCTGGTGATACCCTCAGGGAATTAAAACTCCATCAGACATCATTATTAATAATCAACCGTACAGGACATTAAAAACAAAATGCAGGGTACAAAATGTGATCGAAACGATATTGTCTGTAAAGATTAGTTATAATGACAAGTATTATCTTCGATAAGTTCACTTACTTGCATTGACATTTATTTCGCTGCCTATCCATCTGTTTTCAGACGAACTTTCTATTTTTACTAGATAAGCTTTGTTTTTCTCACATTCGTGCTGTAGATGAAAAATTAAATTCCACTTAGTATCATGCAAGTGATTCCTTAAAAGATTTTAGGTTAACATATAAGATGACTTTCCAAACGGATTGGTTTAGTTTATTCTTTTGTCGTATCGTTACCTTTCTGTCCTCTGGTTGAGCGCTATAACAATCATGTTTATTCTTGCAACATTTTATTAATGTTCCTGTCTTTTACATATTCAGTGGTTATCGTCGGTTGCTGTATGTCGTATATGTTTTTCGTTAATTGATATTATAATTATTCAGATTGGCTGTTTCTTTTGATTTTTTTACATTTTGTTATACAGATTTACAGAGTTTGTACAGAAGCATGTAAAATAATTATGTTTGAATCGACTAACGATTTTTATTATTTTGAATGTCATAACTTTTAGGAATTTTTGGTCCTCAATGCTCATCAACTTCGTACTTCATTTGGCCTTTTTATCAACTTTATTTTTTCGAGCGTCACTAATGAGTCTTTTGTAGACGATACGCGCGGCTGGCGCAATTACACCAAACTCCAATCTTGGTATTAATGATGAGTTTACTTCCATTGACTACCAGCTTGCGATCAACATGACTTGCTTCATTGGTACTTGTTAAATCAAACATAAATATTTGAAATATTTAACGTGTTTTATGTAGCATGTTTTTGTTTTGATTGACATTTCTATACGCCAGACTCACGTTCCGCCGTTTATAGGAAGAATCATCAATCATTCCTAAATCAAGAAAATTAAAAGGTCAAATAAGGTCATTGAGGACCACATATTCCGGTTTTGACAAATACAGCCTAGGTAATCTTTTCCTGAGGTATGACATCCCAAGCAATTCGAACAGATATTTAGTAACATATACTTTTATTCATTAATTTTGTAACATTAATACCTTCGCCTGATGCCATGTTACTTTGCCATATCGAAACATGTAACAGTGATTGTTGAACTTTTTCCATCCAGCATTACACATATCCTTCATAACTGTCAATTAACAATTAAATAGTATATAATTATAGTGAATAAATGTTCTTTCTGTATTCAGGTTCGGTCAATCTTTTCAACATTGATCTTACACTACCATTAAATGTACCAATTTTTCTGCACCAGATGCGCATTTCGAAAATGTATTTCAGTGATGCTCGGACCAACATATTTGAAAATCGAAGGCTTAATTTAAAGACATAGTAAAAAAAAAATAAAAAAATAACACAAAATCATAGTACGTCAATAAAATTAACGGTAACAATTTTCTTGCACCAGATGCGCATTTTGACAATACATGTCTCTTCAGTGATGCTCGTGGCCAAAATACTTGAAATCCAAAGCTTATATAAAAGATGAAGAGCTATAATCCAAAAGGTCCAAAAAGTATAGCCAAATCCGTGAAAGGAATCAGAGCTTTGCATGAGGTATTGTACAAACAGCATCAGTCATCTTTTCTTTCTTTCAATTGTTTACTAGTATTTGTTTTATGTTGTTCAACATTTTTTTCCGTAAAACGTTTAAATTAGTGTCCTTATTGACAATGTTGCAAATATAATGCTAATCGACTTTCCGAAATAATAAACGTGTTAAGTTGAATGTTCTAGTGCAAAACGAACAGATTTAAATATAAACACAACTTACCGTTTTTCATTACTTTTACATCATTTTTCAAATCGGCAATTTTCTTGCTATTGGCAATTAGTTTTGTTTTAAAGCCACTGAATTGTTTTCCTAGTTTATCAAACTGTTTACTAATTTTAGTCTCGACCTTATGTTCTAGGTTAGTCAATTTTGTCTGAAAAGTTTGAAGTTGATTTATAATCATCCATAACATAGGGTCGGACTTTCCTGCATCAGATGATCCGACAAACCTCTTATGTTCCTCAGACGGCAAATAAGACGCAAACAAAGTCATTAATAGAACCAAATACTTCATTTTGAATTCAATGAGTACACACTACTGTTGAATATAACATTGCATGCTGGTAACAGATTGACTTTTAAAAAAATAAGGTATCGAATATCATACTTTTCATCGAAAATAGCTAAAATATTAGAACGGGAAAATTAAAATTCTCACTATGTAGTAATGTTGTGTATTCAGACTATACTTGCTAAAGCAATAACTTTCTTTGCTGTTATTTATGAAAAAAAAAACTACATTTCGTGACTTTCTTTGATTACATTGTGGATATACATCATGTACATAATTAAATAAAATACATGCTTTTAGAGATTGATTTTGTTTCTTCTTTAATCGTGATTCCTATATATTATTTGATAACACCCGTGAAAAATGACTTACTAGCACAAGTCCACATATTCTACAATATTAATATGTTTGGTAACATGAAACCTATTGCAATCCTGGGTAGCACTCTCTCGTGCTCCTTAAAAGTAAGTGTATCCCTAATATGATTTAAAGCTGGCACAACAGCATCGGGGGATGTCCTGAACTAGAATAAAAAACGTCATTAATACAATATAATTGGGACGAATCCGTGTTTATAAATATACACATGACTCTGATTTAATCGCCTCGACCTCTTGTTTTAATAAATTTATCTATGTCTAGATCAAGTTAGTAATGAGAAGAAACGCAAACATCGGAAGGTTGTAACAAATTGCAGACATATAGTTCTCATTCAGAATCTTAATATATGGGTCCATGATCGGGAAGTCCAGTTTTCAACCGAATAATTCCAATTTGACTCTTCTTTTAGAACATGTTGATGTGCAGTTATGTTTTACAGAGTTATATCTGTCAGTTTCTAAGTGACATTGCAAGATATGACACGGACTGTGTTGTATCTTTTGTATCCATAATTTCAAATTCAACGGGATATATGCGATCATGATATGAAAGAAAAACAAAGTGTATGAGATATCCATCCATGACACAAAATCAGCACACACACAGCACAAAACACACAAAAAACAAAGAATCAACACTTTTACAAAGCTTTACATTTTTCTTATCCCAGACATAGATTACCTTAGCCGTATTTGGCACAACTTTTTGGAATTTTGGATCCTCAATGCTCTTCAACTTTGTACTTGTTTGGCTTTATAAATCTTCTGATATGAGCGTCACTGATGAGTCTTATGTAGACGAAACGCGCGTCTGGCGTGCTAAATTACAATCCTGGTACTTTTGATAACTATTATCGATTTTCGAGCAGATGCGAGGAAAAAGGCGCAGAAGCATGCGTGTTAACGTAGAAAATGTAAAAATAAATTAAATTATTTAGAGCCTTGGTACTGTCACCCAATATTGCAATTTTCTTGTGTTGTTGAAATTTGTGCTGGATTATCAAAAAGACTTGTGGACACTATAATTGAAACATATTAAATTTATTTCATCTCAATAACTTTTCAATCTTTTATCAAATGATAATATCTTGCTAAAATCTTATGCATTGAACACTTACCACTAAACATTAAACATCCAACAATCAATTAATCAAATGCAAACGAGATGCGGTGATTGACTGAACAACGACATTACAAAAACAATATTCATTTTCAAATGGATAAGGGATATAAATCGAACGCATATATGACATGTACACAAATGAAACTCGACGTAAGATAACGAAATATTCAACAGCACAAAATAAATTTGAACTATAAATGTTAAACAACAACAATAAAATGCAAGGTTGCAAAAAGAATATAATATTGTGAACTGTTGTCTTGAAACATACTGCAATATCGGTGGACATTTTTTATTGAACAAAATTACTGCTCCTTAACAATACGTTCATAAAGTTTCGTCTGTTCGTAAGATGTTTAGAAACATCTATTATGAAATAATAAAACAGTAATTTAAATATTTTTATACTTTTAGTCTATGTTTATTCGTATTATTTCTTACAAGACCATCGATGAACAAGTCTTCCTTTAAATCTATATCATTCTGAAACAAAATAATTATATATCAATTATTCAAATTGACAGTTCATTTCAGAATTAGGTTGTAATTATATTTTTGTTTGTTTCATAAGGCATCTACTCCATGTAACAACACCTTCCAACAAAATAGGAAGAATTCCACACAATAATTCAAAGACACAATACTACACAAAACAGGTATACATTTGCATCAACATTTGATCAATCGAACCACGCATCATTATGCTGTGCTTTTATTATAAACCAAACATTACGACATTCGTATGTCAATTTTTGATTTCTTTTTCTGCTCTGTATCTTCATCTCGTTTACGTTGAGCACATTCACATGGATTTTAAACATCAAGTCATCAAAATCTATCAGTAGGAGGACACAAAGCAAAGAATACATGGCTTACAATTTATTTAATTTCTAATTGTTAAAGTTGGAAGTCTCTAATATACATTTGAATGTATCTTCCTGTTTTTGGTCCAATTCAAATGGTGTACCAACAATAATTTCACGGAGACAATTTTCTCTCAGTCAGATTTATTTTGTACACGAAGCATTTAAAATACACGTCTGCGAAATGGTTCCAAGCAACGTGCACACATACGACTGTGTTAGTATTGTTTTAGTAATGGAAAAACTGTACAAATATTAGACAATCAAACGATGCCACGTGTTAGATAGCATGGCAGATGACAATGTTAAAACACAATGGCATACATGACATAATTACCAATACTTCTCGCATACATATCCAGTTTTGTGTGAACAATGATTATCATTCCATGTAGATCGGCCATTTGTTTGGATGGCTCCACAATCTTCACCTCTATTGTAATTGTTTGGTTCAACGCTCAACCAATTTGAAAAACCAACTGAACTGTTATCAACCACCCAAGTAAAATGTCCTTCACGTACCAAATCATTCAACCCTATCCAGATTTGTCCATGGCTTGATCCTATGTAAAATAATTACTCATATAAAAAAAATTAAAATAACATAAAAAAAACAACAAATACCAGTTTGTGTCGCTGTTGCTCTTAACCCTACTTCGATACAAAACATCATGGCATATATTTCTGAAAAAGATAGACGAGAGAGTCCAGAAGGACAATTAACTTCTAAAGTTGAAAATAGACTAACAACGCCACGGCTAATTAAAAAAAAAAACAACAGAAAAATAAAGTATATAAATCCAAAGACTGAGCAACACAAAACCCACATAGAACTGGAAGATGGTTAATTTTCTTTTAATTTCATCTATGCAGTACTGAAATACTAAAAATCGTTACTAAATATATTGTTTCTTTGTTGACATTGATAGATTTATTTGTGCTTGCTCTATGTTTAGTGACAAATCTTTCAGGAAAAAATCAAAATAACAATAAGTATAACAGTCAAGACGCGCGTTACGTCTATAAAACAATCGTCAGTAATACTCTAATATAGAAAATAAATAAAATTCAAGGTCGTGAGTATATGACCGCTCTCCACCTTAAAGAATCTAATAAAAAAATCCATGATGTGTACGCATATCAAGTTTGATCAAACAATGTTCAAATGAACAAAAGCTATGCGATGGACATAAAGCAGGACCGACAGATAATCGGACGTTCAGACAGACAAACATAAGTACAGACGGAAATATATACTTCAAAACTTTGTTTGATTGGAATTCTATAACGAACAATAGATGAAATAAAGAAGTATTGTTGTGTTGGAAGATCAGCTGCAATTTGCACTCGATTTCGCTTTAAAAATTAACTAACTTGCTCTAAAATGTATTTCGTTGCTAATCCATCTGTTTTCTGCTGACGTTTCTATTTTAACTAAATATGCTTTGTTGTTCTCACATTCATGCTGTAAACGTAAATGTAAAACATTGTTGAAATACATATAGTTTTAAAACCGTATAGGTTAACCGATTTGACCAGTTACTGTTAAGCCTTTTGCTTTTGTTGTTATTCTTGTGATGTGATACTCTTGTTATGATTTTTACAGTTTACGCGGGTACATGAGCTCTCATCAACATATTAAACCCCACCACATTATTTGGTTGCCTGTCCCAAGTTAGGAGCCTGTTATTAATTAAGCAGTTGTCTGTCATATTTGATAATCGTTTATTGTTTTAGCATTGATAAGATCCTTTGTTTATACATATTATACACACTCTTATTGATGGGCCAGTTGAGGAGCACCGCCGGGTGCTGGATTTTCTCGCTGCGATGATGACCCATTGATGGCATTCGGCTGTTATCTGCTCTCAGGTTATGTTGTTGTCTCTTTGACATATTCTCCATTTCCATTCTCAATTTCATGAAATTTGATGAGACTGTCATCAAAGTGAGAGGGTTAGCGTTATAGAATCAGGTTTAATCCAACATTTTCTACATTTGAAAATGCCTGAACCAAGTCAGGAATATGACAGTTCTTGTCCATTCGTTTTTGATGCGTTTTGTTATTTGGTTTTGCCGTGTGATTATGGACTTTCCGAATTGATTTTCCTTTAAGTTCAGTATTTTTGTGATTTTACTTTTTTTACCTACAGATAGTTTTAACGGCGATTAACGGTGCATCTTTTAAAATAAAACTTTAAAGGATTTTATAATTAATTTGGAGAAATTTATACCTTTGCTTGATGCCAAGTAAGTCTATCATATCGAAACATGTAACAGTGGTTATTGAACCTTTTCCATCCAGTATTACAATTTTTCTTCATATCTGTCGATGAATAATCAAAGAGTTTAAAATATATAATAAAAGAAGAAACTTTTCTTTTGGATTTTTGATGTAACAAACATCCCTTCGTAAAGAATTAACATGTGTTATGTGATTATATTATCATATGAACGTTCAATAGAAAACTTTTGGTATAAAGAGGTAGATTTAAAAAAAAACTGCTAACACATTTAATTGAAGGTAATGCATGTTTTCTTTAATCTTATGGTACTTTATGACAAAAACTAACGAACCGTGTAAAAAAGAATCAATAATTTCTCTTTCTTCCCAACGCATAGTTACTAGTAATTGTTTTCTGATATGCCGTCTGTTCAAAATAGTTTCATGTATAACATTGTATGATCGTACATATTAAAGGTTGCAACAAAAACTTTTTCACTTTGTTAAATGCTACTACTCGTTTTACTTGTGCATACGAACAAATTAAAATGTATAAACAACTCACATTTTTTAATTAGGTTTATATCGGTCTTCATATAATTATTTTTCCACTATTTTTTCTCATCTTTGTCTCGAAGTTACTTAAATGTTTTCCAAGGTTATCCATCTGTTTCTTTTCCAAATCTGTAATTTTCTTATTCAGTTTGTCGTCTTTGTCTCTAAGATCACTTATTGTTGCTTCTAATTTTTCGCCGAGTTTGCTCATTTTAGTCTCAACCTTATGCTCGAGGTTTGTAATTTTCGTCTGGGAAGCTTGGAGTTGATTTATAATCATCCATAGCATTGGATCTGTCTTTCCTGCATCCGATGATCCGACAAACCTCTTAAGTTCCTCAGAAGGCAAACATGATGCACACAAAATCGGTAATAGAATCAAATACTTCATTTTGAATCCAATGCTGTATGACGGAATAAAATATTGCATGTTGGTAACATATTGGATTTTCAATAAAAAAAAGTAACTAATAGCATATGCTTCGTGGAAAATATTGAACACATCGAAATAGAAAAATCTAATACCACCATGTGACACTGTTGTATTCAGACCTTTTCCTTGCAATACCAATGTTTGTCATATCTACCTCAAGTAGTGTCATTGCAATTTGTTCGTTTTGGGTACACATATGGGTTTCGGTACATTGTCAAATTAGACTATTCTTCAGGAAGGATATGCCAGAAAATTAAGTTTGTTAGAGTAATGCCGTAATGAAATTGGAAATTGTTTGATCTGTCTTCGTAGGGTTGTATGTGTTCTAGTGTCGTTACTTCTCTACATTAGTTTGGTTTCTTTGTTAAAGGGGCACTAGCTACGATATATATAAAAAAATAAAGTATGATTTTTTTTAGATCAATCATTAATCAAATTGGAATAATGAAATAATAATTTGCTTTTAGCAATCAATTTCCTTTAATTTTGTTGAAATAGGCGATTAAACATAATTTCTGACTGATTCACTTGCAAGTGAAAACGTCATCATCATTCTAACCGGTATTCATGTGAACTTCAAGTTAACCCCTAGGTAGAGATTGACAACGCATGCATTGTACGTGTACTGGTTATTTAAAGAAAAAGAATGTCAACAATGAAAGTGAAACTACGGTAAATCATTTGATTACTAATTCGATGCACATAAAATCATTCTTATATGGTTAAAAACAATGAGAAAAACATCTATTTTTAATCTATAAAATAAAATCAAACAGACCTATGAAAATGCAATTGCACGTGTTGGTTTAATCTATTCGTATCTTTATTTTTGTTTACATCGCTTATATGGTCATCTGAGGTCAAATCGATAGTTAATTAGATGGCGTCTGGACTAAAATACACACGAAACGAACCTATATATTATCTACCCCATGCTCTGTAAACTGTTTATTTTAGACTTTTGATAGTTTGGATAAATGTTTTACATTGTTATAAACCAAATATGTGAATTTGAGTCAAATCGGTTACAATGAATTTGACAGCTAGTGCCCCTTTAACTATTTTTTTCTGTAAATTAAAAAAAAAACATGCACGTGTCATAGTCTAGTTTATTCTTTTTCAAATCCTATAACAACAATATAAATCATACATTTAATCATGATAATAATTTAAGAGTCGAAATGAAAACGACAACACAAAAACGATTTCAATAAAAAAAAAACATCATCGGCAAATTTAGTACAACACAGAAATTGCGATTATACGCAATAAGTACCACATTTAAAACCAGGACGGATGTTGGTTGCCTCGGATTGTGGATATTAGTATCAAATAATAAAAATACCAATTGTAAATATCGAGTATAGTTTGTAGTTAAAATCTAGTGTGAAGTGTTCTTCTATAATACAATTACATCATAATTTAAACTGTAGGTTGGTACACAATATTTCTTTGTTGTCTGTATGTGGGTTTATTCTTATTGTAAGTATAGGCAATACACAAAATGACCAAGAAAATCAAAGCCAGGGAACATCCAACCACTACTCCCATTATTCTGTTGCCATTGATTTCATCTTCAATTTCGGCTATAGATTTACCTGAAGAATACAAATAAAAAGACAAAAAGCAAGTCATTAGTTTGTGCACAAGAACACCATCTTTTGTTTAGCTCATAATTGTTATTTTTCACGTGTACAATGTACGTGCTACAGTATTAAACATAACGCTGATATAAAGTTTATAAAAAAGTATTTAACAAATATACCGAACTCAAAGGAAAATTCAAATCGGAAAGTCCGTTATCAAATATCAAATATCAAATATCAAATATCAAATATCAAATTCAAACACTCAAACCAATCATACGAATGGAAACAATGTCATATTTCTGACTTATTATATGCATTTCCTTATGTAGGGGATTAAACCAGCTTTAATAGCTAGATACCCAATTATATAGTGTGGCCATATCATCTGGTATAAGGGGAAAATAAATGAAGAATCTAAACAATTATGAGTTTTCATATGGAGTGTTGTGACATTGAGGACAGTGCCGATCGTGAGGTTGAAATATTTTTAAATATTTAGTTAAACATTAATGTGTTTAATAAGTGAAGATGGAATCTTGTTAACCGATAAAAAGACCTGCCAATTACGATAAAATATTCTGTTATAATAATTATCTTTACAAAAGTCAAATATGTTCAATGTAGTACTTGGTATCAATTAGTTCATGTTATTTCATCATTTTGATCATGTTACACACCAGTGTTTCTGTTGTTCGGGATTTGTTTTCTCTCTATAGATTTATGACTTTGGATACTATAAGACGTGTGACGGTACTATCCCAAATTCATGTATTTGGTTTTGATGTTATATTTGTTATTCTCATAGGATTTTGTCCAATGCTTAGTCCGTTTCTAAGTGTGTGTATGTGTGTGTTTCATTTTAATGTTGTGTCGTTGTTCTCTTATGCGTTTCCCTAAGTTTTAGTTTGTTACCCCGATTTTGTTTTTGTCCATGGATTTATGAGTTTTGAACAGCGGTATACGACTGTTGCCTTTATTGCCAAGAGCGATATACTACTGTTGTCTTTATTTGACTCATGCATATACTTTCACTTCTGAACGTAGCGTCTTTTTTGTCGTATTAATTACACTGCCACGTCCGGTCTTTGTTTGTGTATTTAAACTATTTATGTTTTGTATCAATCTGTTGAGTTTAGCTTTTCCAACTGATTTTATGTTTCACTGTTACACCATTAATTATACCCCAGGTATGGGTAGGGTATGGACTTTTTTTAGCTGTTTATTATGTGTTATCTTCCTTACTTTTGTACATAAATGAGGCCGTTACTTTATTTGTTGGCATTGTTTTATATGTGTGATGTGATTTCGTTGAATTTTATAGCTGACTCTTGTGTTATGAATTTTGCTCACTGTTGAAATCCGTAAGATGCCCGTAAGTTGTTAACTTGAATGTCATTTTGGTCTTCGATGGACAGTTGTCTCATTGGCAACCATTCCACATCTTCTTATTTTATATTGGTATTTTTTACGATGTTTATAAACCTGCAAAAGTTTATAATAATTCTACATTAACTGCTGCACGGAAATAAATATTTTGCACCTAAATTTGTAATTGTAAAACTAATGTGAAAAAAAACCCAGCTATTTTTCATTCAATAACAACAAAACGTTGTTTCGTTTAAAAAACTATGTTCTCATGTGTTTAAATTTCTGAATTTAAAAGTTTACGTATAATTGTTCTTGATCAAATGAATCAGTCTTAAATTAATAGTTATCTATAACACTATTATATATAAAACAATGCTTGATTTTTTTAAAGTTGCTACTGGCTTTGAACTATAGCTGTCAGTAATTGTGAGTACTCCCAGATCTGAACTTACATGTACCGCTGCCACGGCCGTTCAGTGTAAAATAAACTCATCATAGATACCAGGACTAAATTTTATATATACGCCAGACGCGGGTTTAGTCTACAAAAGACTCATAAGTGACGCTCGAATCCAAAAAAGTTAAAAAGGTCAAATAAAGTACGAAGTTGAAGAGCATTGAGGACTAAAATTTCTAAAAGTTTTGCCAAATTCAGCTAAGGTAATCTATGCATGAGGTAGAAAAGCCTTAGTATTTCAAAAATTCAAAATTTTGTAAACAGTTAATTTATAGATAAAATATAACCATATACTGAAAGGAATGCCTTTTCAGTTGATACTACTGTTTTTTTCTTCTGTATTTGACTGGTTATGTCACTGTTCATGGCTAATGCAGGGTTGGCGCCTTACAACCTGTTTAATCTTGCCACAATCTATATGTGCCTGTTCCAAGTCATGAGTCTGTAATTCAGTGGTTCGTGTCTGTCACACGCTTTCCACTGTTATAAATTAGGCTGTTATTTTCTTCTATTGAATTGTTTCATATTTTGTTATGACGGGAACTTTTATAGCCGACTATACATTATGGATTTTTTTGTATCATTGTTAAAGAACCTATGGTTGTCTACTTTGGTGGATAGTTGTCTCATTGGCAGTTAGATCAACACTTCTCATTTTATATTGAATTTAACTTACTATCCTTAGTTTCCATCAGTTCGTGTCCACTTGAAGATGATCTGACGCAGTTTAACATAACAGTCATATTAAATCCATATGTACCAGTATACTTTGGATCCTCTATAACTGTGATGACCATTGTTTTCGAATTTATAGACAATATGTTATGGTAGATCGGAAAACAACTTAATTCCTAAAAAAAATAAAGGTTTGTAAAAATTCAAAAATTATATCCACTATTTCAAGATAAAATGAGTTTTAGGAATTGCAAATCATTGTATTTTTATCAAGATGATGATGGTGTTGTTGATTCTGATTATAAAGTTGATAAAGAGTAGGAGAAGCAGGATCAGGAGGGAGTAGAACCGATAAAAAGGGGAAAGGGCTGGAAAAAAAATTCCCCATGCTTTATATCATGCTAGGGCCATTTGCAAAGAGTGCTTCAATTGTTAATAAATTCACAGTATCACAGCGAAATATGTGTTCTTTATCATAGTCAACCTGATTCTTGCATATGTCGCGAAGAATTGTGGGTTTGATGATGAACATTGAAAGCATGCAACTTGACACAATTGTAAATATAAAGTTATAACAAACGTTAAGCCTATTTCAAAACAGGTTATTAGTTTATAATTTTTGAAGACTTCCCATTAACCCAGTTTAAGAGATTTGTCATATTTTGAGCAATTATTCCAAAAAATTGGATTAGGACGAACACCATCAAAACCCAACAACACTTAAAAGTAAAACTATGTTTTGTCATTTTTGGTTAACGATGTCCTACCGTATATTTTGACAAAAACAAAAACGTAAAATTGCAACTAGTATATTAAAATACCTTTAACGGCAACATGTACCGCTGAATATTTTTTATTGAGATATGTTAAGTTGTGGATTTATTTTTCGGTATATGATATAGACTCTAAATATTTACTCTCGACTGTGAACCAATCACATTAAAAGATGTTCCGGTAAATGTCACCTTGGCAGAGCAGGTACCCAATGATAACTTATTGACAGATACACGGAAGGTTGGGAACTGGCAATGCACCGCATGGAGCGCAACTGTACAAATCCCATCTGATAGATTCCCATTGGAGTAGAGAGATATTTTTTCTTTCTTATCGAAATTCATACTGTTTCCACACATGGTTGAACCAGAACCCATATTAACTTGAAAAGAAATGGTTTGTTCCGTAAGTTCAAATTCTAACGTCTGGAGCAATCATGAAATCAGTTATGAAGCAAATCTTATATATTGAAATATAAGGAAGAATGTTTAAAATTGATGAAAAACACACTTTAAATTTGATTAAATCAAGGTTACAAAACCTCTAGACTATTTTAAAATGTAGTACTGAATTCTGTGACAACTACATGTAATTTCAATCGAGTATTTTGACTAATTTTAAAGAAAAGTCAAAATAGTATTATGTCTTAGAAATATCAAGTGGTCAATATAATAAAAGAAACGTTTTAGGTTGTGACTTACCTGTCTTATTGGACCAACACAATTTCATCAACATTGTTGTTACATGTACTAGGATAACTGGTGTTATTGTCATGGTTATTTTCTGTGCAGAAAATATGAATTGATTAATGTGAAGCAGAAGCAGCAATGCATGTTATCCTGCATGTGTCGTAGATCAAAAGTCAATGAGGCATGGTTATCAAGCTAGATGAAACTTAAAAACTGATTATAGAAAAATTACAGAACGTGTCAACCCAACGAAACAATTGTTGCTTGTGGGTTGTTTTCCTGTCAGTTAATCCGGAGAATTTGTATAATTTAGAATAAAACATTTTTTTAAATCATATAAAAGATCAAAATTCATTATGAAACAGATCATTTTTCAAATCATTTACAGACCAAGTTAAAAATCCAATGTTGACTGTTATTCTTCAGTTTTCAGGACGGTGTGTTTCATTTTTCTTCAAGCATTTGAGTATGATAACAACAAAAACTAAGCTTAATTTTACATCACTAACCTTGCCGAGTCTCTTGCTCTAAATGTTTCAAAACAAATAGGTAACTTAAAACTTTTCTTATTTTTATTTGATTGACGGATAGTTTTCTTCAAAATTCGTATATGGAAAAATCTTTGTTTAATCTCAAGTAATACTTAAAGCATTGTTGAAGAAAAATTGGTTTAATCAGGTGCAAATCGTCAAAAGACAAAAGAAATCGATTTGATATGTTTACTCCGGAAAAATTAAAGTATTTGAAAAAAAGTTTCCCACGTTAAATATAATCTATATTTCCTTTTATCGATCATTTTATAAATAATCATATGCTTGCATGAAAGTAAGAAAAACGAGCCAGACCTTTACATTTTACACATAAATATAAATTAAGAAACAGTATAAATGTCTGGAAAGGGGGATATTTTTCAAATTAATAAAAATAAATATATGGCTAGTTTTTTTTTATTATAAAACGTATGTACATATACTTTCTCAAGAAAATTCTACTATTTGTTAATATTTTGAAGAAATTCATTTTTTTTAATTGTTTTCTTCCATTAAACAATTCGTCGATATGTTTTCCGTATGCTGTGAACTCAGCGGGAACTTTCTCGTTAAAATCCGGTGACCGCTTTACGCACGATAGAAATTGTGTTTTATTATCCAAGCAAGAAATGAAATTGTTAGTATTACATGCTTCTTGTAGTATTTTTTTATGGTTGTAAAAGTGTTGACACTGCGCTTAATTATAGAATGTTCAAGCTTTATACAAAATGTATTTCGGCTTTCCGACGTATTTCGACAATTACGCCCAATTGGAATTACAATAAGAGGTATTAAATTATTTGGGTGTCGGCTATAGGCCGGCCTTCTGGTGCGGGATTTTCTCGCTGTGATAAGGACCTATTGGTGGCCTTAGGCTGTTTTCTGTCCTCTTTGTTGAGATTTGTCTCTTTGACATATTCTCAATTTTATTCTTTTTTAACGGTCTCACCGAGGAATGTATTACGGGTTGTGCAATTGATATCTTCCAAGTGAACATTGTCTGCTACTTGATTGTATGATATTGTCTCATGTACGTTGATTGGTTTATTGTCTCATGTACGTTGATTGGTTTATTGTCTCATGTACGTTGATTGGTTTATCGTCTCATGTACGTTGATTGGTTGAGACAATTTGAATCACATTTGATTCTTAGTAAATGTCTTCCAATCCTAATTAATTGGGACTAAACTATTTTATTTTGTAATTTCTATATTTCAACTAAACTTGGCTCAATTTACCCAAATTCTTGTTCGTACATTAATGCAATAGATCTTAAAAAAAAAAATAAAAAATCATATATTTGAATTCGAAATCAGATTCCAATTATCAATTTTAATCTGAAGAGCTCAGTGTTTTCCGTGAACTCCAGTTACTACTGTAATTGTTAATTCGTTGTTTTAATACTATCTCGCAAATTTTTTTGCATCTTCTACCATTTTTTCCAAGCTTTTATGCTTTGGAAACTTTAAAAAAAAATGGAAAATTCCACACAGCTGACAAACAATACACATTTATTCTTGTATTGGATTTTAGATGGATTCTATCATCTGTTCAAATTTACGTTTGAAATATATTGGTTACATTGATTTTTCCTGTAACTTTAGAATTGTTTTATGAAATATGTTGCTTCTGATTAACAAAATAACAACGCATTCATACCACATCTTCTTATATCTATTTAATTTGCCACTGAACGTACAATAACCGTTTATCCATCCATCATAAAAATTATACACTAAATGTAATTTTCCATTACAAATAAATTTGATCTTTCAGACAGAAAACTTATATTTTCTTATATTAAAAGTGTGGACACAGTTTAGTGTTGATTGTATCTGTTCTATTTTTTTAGTGTTTGACAGTGTTTAGTCCACCGATTTTATGCATTGAATGTACCACAACAAATACAACCTGGGTTATTTATATGTCTTTCTCATACGGTTATATGTTTAATGTACGACAATGACAGCCATATTAGATTATGTAAGTAGCACAAACTCAAAATTCAAAAATGAAGATGTGGTATGATTGCTAATGAGACGACTCTCAACAAGAGACCAAAATGAGACAGAAATAAACAACTAGAGGTCACCGTACGGACTTCCACAATGAACAAAGCCCATATATCGCATAGTCAGCCTTTATTAGCATACATATACATTTGTAGTACAGGGTCCAATATATACTCTTCCGAACAACTTGCCTTTTAAGGAAATAACCATACTTGTTTGGAAGAGACAAAAGTAAGATAACAAAAACACCGAACTCCGAGGAAAATTCAAAACGGGAAGTCCCTAATAAATTGGCAAAATCAAACCTCAAACATATCAAATGAATGGATAACAACTGTCATATTCTTGACTTGGTACAGGCATTTCATTAAGTAGAAAATGGTGAGTTAAACTTGGGTTTGTAGCTAGTTGAACCTCTCACTTGTTTGACAGTCACATATAAAATTCCATTGACAATAACGTGTAGATTTTTTATATTATAACGATATACTACTTCAAAGTATTTTATTACAAATTGATATTGTTGATTACAAAGTTAGACAGTTCATACATTAGACAGTTGGATAACTGGCTGATGTTGAGATACCACAGTTGTTCCTTCTATTCCTGGACATCTGAATATAACCTTTCTGTCCCCATGATTCTCCCCAGCTGAAAATAAAGAGATTGAGTAATAATTAACAAATATATGAATACAAATAAAATATGCATATAGAAATAAATTAACGTCAACTCTGTATGCAATCTCAATTGAACAGTAAATGTAATGGATTAAAAAAAAAAGATAAGTTGGAATACTTCTAATATAATCGACAAACTCAGGATATCTTCGTACGCGTCAAATTTAGGATATCATCGACAAAATCTTCTCTATTCAGAGAACCCCATCCAGACCCCCATGTAACTGACCTGTTCTTTACAATCCAGAAGTCCTTTCCGTTATCAGTTCCGTAACCGACGGCTAAAACACCGTGGTCAAGTCTGGTCTGACTACAGAACCATTCATGGTATACACCAGTCTTGTAAAGCTGGAAGCTTGTATGGCTAGCATCGATGGCTACGGCGATTGGTCCCTGTGTAGCGACAGCGGACATCAAATCTTCCTCACTTTTTGATTTGATGTCAACAAATCCAGTATCGTTGGCACCAACATTGGCTGCGTTGAAGTTACATTTTCCATTCTGAAATAAATGGCTAATGGTTTTATATACATATAGCTCCTAATAAAATACCATATGAATACATCCCCGGCTGTATGTGTCAAATAATTGGGTTAGATGAAGGTATAAAGACAGAAAAGTGCATCTGGTATGAACTGTGTAGTGTTTTTGTCATTATTTTAAAAAGTATTTTGTGTTACATCATTTAAAAAGTATATCAATTACTATGGGCTTACTAGTATTCGTGGCATACAAATGTTTCAAAAATTTCTCAAGAAGGGTAAAACTACTTATCTTACCTCCTATACATTTCCAGGAATATGATTGGTTAAAAGCGTCCGCGTGCAAACCGTGTATATTTGATATTAGGTTAGTAGGGAGGCGGGGCTTATCTCATACACGGTTAGTAGTGGAGTTACGTCCCTTTATATTCCTTATTAGGTAAGAAGGGGGCGGGGCTTTTTTCATACACGGTTAGTAAAGGTGTTATATCCCTTTATAAAAAACAAAACGGTACTGAGAAAAAATCTTAAAAGTTCCAACAGACGAAGAAATTGATGATTAAGATTGAAAAAAAATCATAAAACACATTTAAACCTTACAAGTCGTTATTGTAGGCATCTGTTTTTGTAGGATCAATGGAAGTATTTTCTTAGTAGACTTTCTCATTTTGAGAATCACTAGTCTTAATTTCACACGTTAAGATAGTCGGTAAGATAAATTCGTTACATAGTGTGCTAGTGACGTAATACGGTATATATGGGGTCAGTAAATTCCATATGGGGATTCGAGCTTCGCTCTCACCCCATATGGAATTTACTGACCCCATATATACCGTATTAGGTCACTAGCACACTATGTAACTAATATTGTATTTGAATTGTGTTTCATAATCATGGTCTTTACAAATTTTGATGAACGTTGATATAGGAGCAAATTGATTATCATTTTCTAATTGTGAAAATTGATAGCAACGACAATAAATGCATCTACATGTACATTTACATAACCATGTACAGATATCACCGTTTGAAATATAACATTAGTTAAGGCATCTGCTAAGATTGATTGATTGAGTGTTGCTTGATTTATATCCAGTCGCAAATATTTCATACATATTCAGGTATAGAGAGCACAATCACAGTTAATACAATAGGTAGTTTATGTAGAACAGACGAAAATAGGAAGAGCTGGGACTTCGAAATGCTTAAAGAGTTACTTATCGTTCAGAGAGCATACAATTATTTTACTCAATGCATCAGATTTTACGTTCGCATTGCGATTGAACGTGGCTTATGTATTTGTACATTCGACACAGCAACAGGAACGCAAGGGTCTATGGTATAAGATTAGAAACAACAATATGCTATTTACCTTAGCAGTATACTGGTATCCAGCCTCGGTATCAATACCAATGTTTGTTTTAATGTACTTACCTTAGCAGTATATGGGTATGAAGCCTCGGTATCAATACCATTGTTTGTTTTAATGTAGGTGAAAGCCAGATCCATCAATCCTCCTTCACAACCATGGTTACCTAAAAAAATCAAATGTAAGACATAGCGTTTTGCATCAAAGAAAGCTGGCTGCCTAGTCAGTAAGTTGATAAAAGATATACAAAAAGAGTTAAATTCGTAAGCTTTTGCGCATGCAATCCCTTATGACGCATTGCAATAAAAATCTGAGTGGATTTTTTCTTACAAGTGCAGAGCAAACATGAAGCATCGGAATTAACGTTTCAATTCCGACACGCACAGCCATCAGCTATCATTATACAAGGAAATATCACTCACGTGAATTTCACATCAAACTACCTTTTACGTGAAACTCGCGTGAATTTCGCATTATACTAATTTTAACGAGAAACGCACGTGAATTTCACGTGAAAACCACATGATAAATTTCATGCAACATTCTCGATAAATTTCAAAATCAAGTTATTCAAATAAAATCTAAATTTTCAAACTCAATTAAACCAACGTTTCCATATTACTTTAACCAAGACAATCACAGAGGTTAGAAATATTTAATGACGATCATATTTGATCCTAAAGTATTTATAATGCATCCAATATCCATCTATATATAAATAGAAATATAACAACTGATATTTCGTTACTCAATGTACATACCCTGTTTTGTTGAACAGTCTACCAAATTTTGTTCAGAGAGAGATGTCAATGTTCCTGTCTTCTTGAACCATTGTCCCTCTAGAGATCCAGTGGCACTGAAAGACCAACAGGATCCACATTGTCCCTGTAAACAGACATTTAATAAATGATCACAATAAAGAAAGTGGTCATTGATGTGAATTCATTATCAAATAGTCAATACATGTTAGGTATATTCGTAATAAAGAAGCGGTATTCTTTCTTTCATCTTCATGATCTTATTACAAAGTCTTTCGCGCTCTTCAATATAAGGACTTCAGGTTACGGTCAAGTTTGATCCTGAACTAAAATGTTCAAACTACAAACATACCAAAATTCAACTAAAGACAACCTCAACAAATAATACCCAAACAACACCCAAAACATTACTCAAAGAAAACAAATATAAAACATACAGAAACAAACATTATTTCAAATAACTGAGTTATAACAATTTCTATCATGAGAGACTTTCCCTACCTGGTTTTTAATTCCTGTGACGTAACCTTTGGGTCTCCAATCAACAGATGCTGGAGGATCACCGACATTTGATGGAGGTAAGTAGGTTGATCCACTTGTTTTCTTCTCCATTTTGTAACCATTCATTACTCTGTTGAATTCTGCGTTGTCCTTTTAGTGAAAAAGATTTTTAAGAGGAATATAGAATTGAAAATTGCTTCTTGAATAGTTCAAATTACACGTATGCACTTTTTACTGTAACATATGGATTCGTACACTATATTTACATATGAATTTGTACGCTCAATATAAATAGGGATTCGTATGCTCAAAATAAATAGTGATTCGTATGCTCAAAATAAATAGGGATTCATATGCTCAATATGAATAGGGATTTGTATGCTCAAAATAAATAGGGATTCGTATGCTCAATATAAATAGGGATTCGTATGCTCAAAATAAATATGGATTCGTATGCTCAATATAAATAGGTATTCGTATGTTCAATATAAATAGGGATTCGTACGCTCTATTTACATATTGTTTTGTATGCTCATTTACATATGGTTTTGTATGCTCTATTAACCTATGGATTCGTACGCTCTATTAACATATGGATTCAATTATAATGAACGTATATATCCAAGTTCAATTCTACATAACTTTTTTTTTATATGATTTTGCTTGTTATAGAATTTTGAAAAGCAACAACGTTGAAAGTTATTCGTGTTTGTATCAGTTTTCGGTATACATTCAATGTACTTGCATTTTCTATAATTTGTTTGATCTCGGTTATGAAGAAAATCATGTTTGTTGTGTAAACCTACTGTTGATAATAGAGTATGAAGCACAATACGTACGTAAAAAAAATAACGGGGAAAATATACCCCCCCCCCCTAATCTCTAGTAGTTAAATAGTTGCTCCCTAACTTCAGATCCAAATATACCTACCATATCTCCGTATTCGTTCATTCCAACCCAGAAGGTATGCTGTCCTCGGTCAGCCTCCAAGTTGTGTTTCTCAATAAAGTTTAGATGCTGTTCCCAGGTAACACGTCTGAAAAATAAGCATGTTTAATTGAAGTCTGGAGCTGGCATGTTAGTTAACTGCTAGTAGTCTGTTGTTATTTATGTATTAATGTCATTTTGTTTATTTTCTTTGGTTACATCTTCTGACATCAGACTCGGATTTCTCTTGAACTGAATTTTAATGTGCGTATTGTTATGCGTTTACTTTACTACATTGGTTAGAGGTATAGGGGGAGGGTTGAGATCTCACAAACATGTTTAACCCCGCCGCATTTTGCGCCTGTCCCAAGTCAGGAGCCTCTGGCCTTTGTTAGTCTTGTATTATTTTAATTTTAGTTTCTTGTGTACAATTTGGAAATTAGTATGGCGTTCATTATCACTGGACTAGTATATATTTGTTTAGGGGCCAGCTGAAGGACGCCTCCGGGTGCGGGAATTTCTCGCTACATTGAAGACCTGTTGGTGACCTTCTGCTGTTGTTTTTTATTTGGGCGGGTTGTTGTCTCTTTGACACATTCCCCATTTCCATTCTCAATTTTATGATTTAAATGATCTTTAGTACGACATAACAAAGCAGATTTATGTTAATACGTGTAACAATATTATAATACGATGTTTATATTGATATCTATATACTATTGAATTACTGCAGTCGAAAAAGAACAGTTTGAGGTTTTTGTATATATAAAAAAGAAGATGTGGTATAATTGCAAATGAGACAAATCTCCACAAGAGACCAAAATGACACAGATATGAACAACTATAGGTCACGTATATGTTTACTTTGCAGCAGAAATGATGTCAGCATCATGAACACGAAACACCTAAAAAGCAGGTTAACTTTCTATCATATGTAAATACATGGAGATTAATGAAATTTAATGTCCATTAAACATAGTTCATCCACCGAAGGGCTTTAAGCATATCTTATAATTAGAAATAGAATTTTAATTTGTTCTGCTCAAATACATGTATGTATGTACCTTCTGGCCTCTTCCTCGCCTTCGTATGTCTTTTTATGTTGTTGTTTGTAGGCCTCCCATTCTTGGTCCAGTTCTGGTTGAGTCAAACGTGCAGTTGCTACTGCAACCAAAACGGCTACCAATAATAGTTTCATCATCTGCAAAATCAAAACGATAGTTATGTAGATTTTCATTATCTTTCTTTTTTTTTTTAAGACATATTAACGTTTTATTCAGAAATATTTCCTGTATACAATTACCTTAGTCGTCCAGGAACAGGCTAAGGGTCCCTGTTTACAAAATGAACCATCTATCCAGGGGAAATAGAAGGCAATACAAATGTAGTCCACTTTTAACCTTGGATTAACCATTAGTGTAAAAAATATATCCATATAATGTTAGAAGCATCTAACAGTTATATTCTTTAATTTCAAAATAGTAAGTAACTAATAAGATACTCGCACAAAAGATGTGCATTTACTGCAATAAACATGCTAGGCTAATACACCATTATCTTTAATTTTCGAAGTCACAACATGACATTGATTTAACAGTAATTAATAATTAGAAAATTATAAATGGAATTGAAAATCTTTTTATATTCTGCAATTTTAGGAACCAAATAATAGCCTCCTTGTAACCATGTCTATGCAAAGTCAACATTTTAAAAAGACAGACAAATAACATGTACTTATATACTGGCTTATTTATTCTACGTTTAAAAAGAAAAAAAGTAGTAGAAGATAAATATAAATATCTTGTGAAACATATATCATCTTAATAGCAAAAAATACAGATTGGTGCCGCCTCGTATTTTTTCTTACAATTAAAATTACTAAGCTTATTAAAAAAAATGTATATGTCATTTAACTTGTATATAATACTTTTTTTGTAATTAAGGGTTATTTTATTTCAACAATATTTCGGTATGCATTTGTATTTTTATTTGTTATATTACACGTTTATTGTGCAATCCTTATAGAAATGAAGGCACACTGATGGTCTCATAGAAAAGAGTTTTCATTGGTTACGTGAATCTGTGACTGCGGTCAGTCCTCGAGCTGGTCTAACAAACAAAAAAAGGCAAAATGTACCAAGGGGACATAACAAACTTATTAGTTGAAGTGAAACTGACAACAACATGGAAAAACTAAATATGATGAAAGGATAATAAAGTCCACAAAACACTTTATCAGGAAACACTTAAGACTGAGAAAAACTAACCCCGCCAAATACCTTCGTTCAAAACTAATATCACAGGAACTTATTTCACTTTTTTTTTAATTTTAATATTGGAACAAAACTCATGGTACTGTGATTTTTGTTCTGGAACTTATTTCACACTTGGTTAAAAAATTAGTTCCGGAACAAGTGTTATAGTGCTTGAACATATTTTCTGTGACATAAGTTCTGGTGGAACATATTTCCTATGAAATTTGTTCCGGCGGAACAAATGTCACGCCTGAACAAATTTTTTGTTACAATATCAGGGGTTTTGAAGATTCTGATTCATTATGTTGGCATGCTTATTATCAACTTCCGAAGCAAGGTTGTCGGTTCTCCGGACATTCCCGAAGTCCTGCGTTTAATTGATTGCCGAGTTTATGAGCTTCGGTCCTTGCTTGGAAGTTGGCTTCTTATAGTTGAGTGACAAATCGGAAAAAGTCGCTTATTTAAATAGTTTAATGGACCGAAATACCTCACGGCTGAAAATTCGCATGAAGATAGAGTAAACATTATACTTTCATTTTAGCCCTGCATGTCGTAGAGTTTTCCCACGGTGCAGATCTTTATTATGGTATTGGTACAAAGCGGAAAAATGGAAGCTAAACTTATAATTTGTAAATGCTAATTCTTTATCGTACAAGGGACATTTAAAAATAAAGAAAATAACGCGGAGGAGGGAGGAAAGAATGTCTTTCTGAAACCTATATTGTGACAGCTACATTTGTACCACGTCCAAAATCTGGATCACAGTCGAACAAGTACAAAATATTTTCTGATTTTAATCAAAATAAAACATTATCTTTGAAGCTTGTCCACTTGACGTTAAACTAGCATCCATTTATCACAACAAACAAATCTTAACCTAGATTCCTTATTTTAAGGTCGTTTCACAACAATTTATCTTGTGTGTATTGGCAGGTGGTTATCCTTTTATCAGTAAATAATCGCGTCGTGGAGGTCTCAGATATTTTGATTTAAGTAAGGTATGATAGTCTTGAACTTGACCTTGATTTAAACCCCTGCAAAAAGTAAAATCACAAATATTACTGAACTATAAAAGGAAAATCAAATAGGAAAGTCCATAATCACATGGCAAAATCAAATGACAAAAAAAAGAATGGACAACAACTGTCATATTCCTGACTTGGTACAGGCATTTTCAAATGTAGAAAATGGTGGATTAAACCTGGTTTTATAGCGCTAAACCTCTCACTTTGTACGACAGTCTCGTCAAATTCCGTTATATTTACAATGATGCGTGAACTACATCAATAATTTAAAGCATTTCTGAATTTAAGACCGAAAGAGGACAACAAGTTTAAAATTTCGTATCTACAAGCATATTGACAGAAACAAACATGTCACATTTATAAGCTTCGATTGCTATCATGAAAATGACTCCTAATGCATGTACATGTAGGGTAAATCTGTTTTTGGCTTGCTTGCTTTGGTTGTATACACTTTTGCTCAAGCATTCTTATTAAAATTGGCATCTGCAATCAATATCTTCAGGCATATGTAAACATGTGTACTATCTGAAATTTGATTGGGAACAAAGCAAGCAAGGAATCAAGCTAACCAAAACCTTACTCTACATTGTACATGCGTTAGTCAATTAGCCCTCAAATTAAAGTACAATTGTGTTTAAGAGTCTACTTCCTTAATCTAGGTCTCTCTAATTACTATCTGATTCAACAGTTACTAGGTGTTGAGGTAGTTAGCTACCCCATTTCTTCATTAAGTAAATATTGATGATTTTTGCCAATGGCCATCGAGTTCTATGTCACCTTTCCAGATTAAGTTGACCAGAACAACTGATATAAACATTTACCAAAATCGGCAATAAAGTCCTATTTTGATGTACCTGTAGCTAAACCTACGATATAAATTTGTATCGGCAAATCGCAAAATAAAATCCTCTAACAACTCTTAAAAGGTAATTCACCCTCCCCATCCCCTCACACCCCCCCCCAAAAAAAAGAAAAGTAAATCGAAACAGACAAGACAGACAAAAAAAAGAAAAAAAACCACATAAAAAACAGAATAATTCCAGAAAACAATTAACGAGGAGAAAAAAAATACTTTAAATTGAATGCTATTCCTCACGGTTGACTGGTTTATCGAAAATTTTTCAATCGAAACTAACCGACATTTAATGTAATGAAAAAAAGTGGTACTGCCAATTATGCATTGGTGTATACTTAGACTAGTCTTGCAAATCGTCTTCAGCAAAACAGAATATTTACGTTTGATATATAATTTGATAATTCAAAGAGATGTCTTCTTTTCGGTCTATACAAATGAAAGGAATGGTGCATGTTTGATAAGAATGAAAATATATATTATTAAAACATATTCGTAATGAAACATATCGCCCTGAATTTGCATGAAAATATTTGCCACTGGGCATTCGGCAAACAATTAATCAATTAATAAATTAATATTCCGTGCTAGCTTTGCATAAAATATTTGCCAATGGATGTTTCTCAATAAATTAATCAATTGGGAAACTAAATATTTGCGCCATCAAAGTACCTCTACAAATTTAAGCAAAAATATATATTAAGAAGGAGTAGACAAGAACCTACCTTTCCGATCTACCTGTAAAGGAAATATGTAAAGCGGTCCGCTATGATAACAGTCTTTATTCCAGTCTATCGTTTTATCTTTCTTTGATGTGTAATGTGACGGTCATGTGGTCCAATCTAGAACATATGACCTTATCTAAATAATTGCACTTTATGATATTGAATTTTGTCAGTCATTTGGCATGACTTCTCATATTTATTTTTTGTTTAAATCTGGCATAAGTTTGTAAATAAAACGAGGAGCCAAATGTCAATGTAATAGCCAGCAACTCTGCAACACAAATAACCAACACATGGATATATCTTGATCAACATTTATCATATTTTAGCAGAGATATTAAAATGTTTAAAGAATGTTCAGATACAATGTATGAATGTTGTAGTTTCACAGTAAAAACACAACGACACATTTTTTTACTGAAATTTTATCACAATTGAAAAATAAGAAACACAAAAATCTGTTGCTGAATGTCTGTCTGGAGAGTCGATCTTATTTTAAAAACGTCTCCTTAAGGTGGTACCCAACACTTTCACTAAAATTAATTTGGCTCTTTTAATTTCATAAAATTTTGTCAAAGTATTTACTTTGACCCTTTAACAAAAATATAAAAATTTCAAAAATTTTGGACCAACCGTTTTGTCAGAAAAATTACACTGGTTATATAGCAGTTTGACAAACACCAGTTTTGATCATTGAGAAGCTTAATATTACGACACAACGTAATTAAAACGTTTAGCTGACTTTACAAAGTTATCTCCCTGTAGATTTAGGTACCACCTTAAGTGAGAACATATTTTATTGTCCCATATTTGATTGTTTTCTCAAATGTATGAAAAATCAACGAAAAAGTAGAAAAAAAGTAATAAAGATTTGTAAAACAAACTTATATAATTCAAGTTGATTGCCTGTGTACATCATCACAAAATCCATACCTATAAACGGTGATTTCCAACATTCTACAAAGTTCAAAGTAATCTTATATGCTCTTAGTGCCGTATGGCGGACAATGTATGAAAATTAAGAGGCAGTTTTTCTGTTGACCTACCTGGTCATTCTTCGTTTGAATTTCAAACAATAACCTGTTTGTACCCGAGACTTCAAAACATGTAATTGCTTTATGTACAAGCACATAGCCATGAAGGAGAAAGGTTATAGAGGCTGCTAGTTGGTAAGATAATCTTTCAATTTTTTTTCTCAAAATTATTACTTCGTGATCTATCATGTAATAGAGGGGCGAAATGTATCAGATGGACATTCATACTCATAGATCAAAAATAAACTAACAGCGCCATGGCTAAAAAAGAAAAAGACAAATAGACAAAACAATAGTACACAAAATACAAAATAGAAAACAAAAGAATAAGCAACAAATACCCCACCAAAAACTAGGGGTGATCTCAGGTGCTCCGGACCTGCTCCACATGTGGCATCCGTCGTTTTGCTCATGTTATCACAAATTCGGTAAATAGTCGACGCATAACAAAGCAGCTTATATACATATCCTTATTACATATCATTGTCCTGAATATTCTTGTAATATTTGCCACTGAACGTCAATCAGTTATTCCTATGAAATGAATTAACATTAGAATAACATTTTCAAAGGAAAATTTGGTCAAAACTGGTTTGATGTGTTTGACCTCTCGATTTTGACATGTTATCAGTAGGGGACTTTCCGTTTTGAATTATTTTAGAAGTTCGTTTTTTTTTAATCATTTTTTCTATATTAACAGCCGTATTTTATAAATGAATGTTAAACCCAAAAATGTATGTATAACATCTACTTTTATTTTTTTTCAAAATATGTATTCTTATAATGGAGTATCGATATAGTATTTCTTATAATGAATTATCGATAATTGACGAGTCAACTGATTTTTAGTTTGTTCATTAAATTTTATGCTGTTACATCCCAGAAAATGCGGGTAAGGCGCTTGCACTAAAAGGTTTAGGCTGAATTGTAGGTCAAATAGTGGTAATGCATACCCTGAAATATGTCAGTGAAACTACAAAATATGAAAAATAAGTTAAAACAATTGTATATGTCATTCATAAGCCATGAGTAATGACAAAATTACTCGGCCAAAGTGAATGAAAATTACAAAAACATGTTGTTACAATTAGGTTTATATTCACATAATTACAAAACAAACACTAAAATTGCCGGATGCACAAATGCATATATAATTTAAATCATCGTGTCACATTTAAATTCTACATTGGTTGTTTACAAACTATGCAAGGTCAACATCAGCTAGCGCGCAATTGTTGTTAAAGTAACCCCAGAGAATGATGAATGTTTGGGAACCAAATGAAGAAATGCAGATTGCATTGTTTTTCTGTCTATAAACAAGACTTCTGTATTGCCTTTTCTAATTGAACGATACACATAATCCTCCTTTGAAATTGTTTGATAAAAACTGACATACATATCAACGTCCCCTTCTCCCCTGCTCGTCGTGACTTGGATTCTTTTCACATCGGAACCAGATAATTTATGTAATTTCTTGAAATCAAGCCGAAATAATAGAACGTTATTTGCTGAATTCACTTTAAGGTCTTTTATCTCCATATATTCACTGACCATACGGATATGGTCTTCTACACTACAAATTTCTATTCCAACATTTGAAAGAGCATGAACGATATGAATTAATTGATAACTAAGATCGTAAGCGGCCTTCAAAAGACCACATCCAGCATTATTAAAATCCGAGGTTTCATGCCAGAAAAATCTACTGGCATATGTAAATAAAATAAAAATATCTTTCCATTCTAAATTGTCCCTAAGAACACAAGCAACTCTGTTAAAAATGCCACTAGAATAGTGAACGTTTAAATCTTCAGTGAAGTCTTTGACATGAACAATTGAACGGCCATCTTTATCCTGGTCACATAAATCTCTTACAACCAATTGTTGTTCGTTTGCTACGATTCCATCACCAGCCTTGTTATCCGTAGTTTTTGTTATATACCATTCTGCTGCCTCGCCAATAATGTCAGATATTGATTCACATATGGCTCCTGATTGTCCGCTGTATTCAAGATTTGTATGTTCATCAGTAAACGCGTGACCAATTTCATGACCAATGACGTCAATAACGGCGTACGGATAAAGGACAAATGGTATCCCGTCACCGATTTCAACAGCTACGTTATTTGGGTCAAAGTGCGCAGTTTCATTTTTTCCATAGTGTACACACACTTTGACTGGTGTCTTTGCTACGGGGGGCAAATGTATCCAGTCTCGAAACATTTGAAATATCCTTGTACTATAGTAGTAGACATCACTCAGTGGAGAATATGCATCGTTCACTTCGTCCTTAAATCCATCAGAACATCGAAATGTAAAGGGTAACTCTGGTTTGTCTAAATTGTTATGTAAATGAAACACACGCACATCCTCATTCTGGAGTGAACACTGGTTTCCGTTTTGCTGTACGTGAAGAAATGGCATATCCACTCCGTATTTATGTTGTCCAGTCTTTATATTACCTCCGACTGATTTAAGATTGTAGGATTTTAGTTTAGGTATTTGTTTAATTATTTGCCCAGTTTCTGCTGAAATAAAAAATCCCGGAAGTGACACATGATTGTTTATTTTCAAACGAAAGGAAACATCGTAGACTAAAATTGCCCTTTTATCTAAAGTGTATATAAATATTCGGATATTCTCGCTATCAACTTCAGCCTCTTTATGAAAAACGGTAGCATTTTCCACTGCTATATTGAATGCCTGACTTTCAGAAATTATTTTATTCTCCGTTATATCATCTGGAATCTCGTGGAGTAATTTGCCGTCTGCCTGTCCTGTATATTCGTTAGTAGTTTTATCTGTTTCAATCGAAGCGTAAGCATCATAAACAGGGATTCCGTTAAATTTTTCACGATATTTAACTATGATAGTCCCTTCGGAAGTCACTTCTTTGTCAACCTGTTCGAGTTCTTCGAACTGTTCCAATCCAACAAGATCACGTGGTGATAACCGATGAAGAGATCGTCTGTCACGTGGATTCATAGAAACAGAGAGTCTTTGTGAAATACGTTGTGAAACATCTACCCACTGAACTGAGCAAACACTATCAGAGAAAACTACAATACAAAAAGTACAATAAAGAAAAAAATCTATGTATTTTTTTTATATTTCTTACTGACTTTTACGGAATCTAATTAGTGGACATGTAGTTGTTGTTGTTGTTGTTGTTGTTGTTGTTTGGGGTGGGGGTCTTTGGATGACTAGTTTACATGGATTGAAGGCCTCAAAGTGACTTAGAGATGAAGAACATCAATGACCTTTTGTGTGTGTTTTTTTGTTGTACTGATAATTTGATGAATTTTAAGTGTAAACAGACAGTCTGTATCCCTTTGATTTCTGTTTTCCTTCATATTAAGGAACAAGTTCGATGTATCCATCACATGTTTCACAATTTGTCTTATCAGGGCCTTTTATAGTTAACTACTAGAACACACCCGTGATATCGCGGGTCCGTGACTGAATTAAAGTATATAACTATGCTCAAGCATTATTTTAGTATTAGTATTGTCATCTGATAAAGTCATGCCGATTATAAGATACACAGTTTTCTCTGCTTTTAAATCTTTCTGTTTGAACCCGTCGAACTGGAACTTATCAATTATTGGTAAATTATACATGTATTAATTATTTGGAAAACAAAAGGTTCTGGAATGGAGTATTTTTTAATCAACAGCATTGTCCTATATAAGTCATAAATAAAGTTGAATTCTTTGATTCGCTGTTTTACGTCATGCCCGCTAACAAATTGAAAACTCTACCTATACGCCTTATTTTTAGTCCAGATTTTTAGTATTCGTATTGTTATCATAGAAAGTCTTATTGATTAAAATACTACAATATGTAACAATTCGACAATTTAGTAGTGTCAATCCTGTGATTATGACCCGTGTATATAGCATATTAATCCTGAATACACCGTTTGTTGGTGCGCCTGTCAGATGCGGAACGTACAGATAAGGTAATAGGTAACAGGTGAATATACTATTGGTATCGGTATCGGACTCGACCCGGAACTTCTTAATTATTGGCAATATTAATAAAATGGAAAACAAAAGGGCCTGGAGTGGTGTAATTTTTAATCTACACCTTTGTACTATATTAGTTATATATAAAGTTGAATTCTTTGATTCGTCGTTTTTACGTGATGACGGCTGACAAATTGAACCTCGTAATTTTAGTATTATATAGATGCAATATGGTATCGGCTTTGACCATTGTTGGCATATACATTGATAATTGTCTCATTGGCAATACTGCCATGTCCTACAGTATGTTTTCGTCATATCATATGCAAAAAGAATATCAAAATAAAAGTCTTACCCAAAAGGAGGTACACGCAGCTAAACATGTATATTCTCTCCATTATATATATATATGTTTTATGTTTTGTCCAAGCAGCGGCCTATTTATCAGCTTATCAGCTACCTAGTCAGCTACACGCTCTCCGCTATATATTTGCTTGTTCCCTGTCAATTTAGCTTCTATTTATACCAGCTACATTCCTATTCGTTGCAATTAACCCCACAACATATACTAAAATTGGCTTCATTATAATTCATAAATACCAGGTTAAAGGTTACATGTAGTAAATACAATTACCTCTAATGCCTACAATTTTCTGTATCATTAAGTCTGATGAATATATTATATATATATGCAGAGATGTAAGAATTATAAAGGTCAATTATTGTGAATTGTGAAGGTAACTTTTATTGAGGATAGTCAAAATTACCCATCAAATTGGTTTGAAGTGTCAATTGTTTTGCCATTTGATTTCCTGGAATTTTGCTTATATGGTAAAAAATATTTCAAATGCATTTCGAAATATTTGAAAATGTTAACTGCGCTGAAAAACTTTATGGGTATTATTTTATTGAAGTTTCGTAGGAATCGTTAGTTGAGTTTTATCCAAAGTTTCTTGCGTTTCCTTTGTGTTGTATTTCATAAATTTTTTTGTATGTGTTTTATATAAAAAAAAGATGCGTTTTATAAAGTTTCTATGTGTCTAGTTTGTATTGTGTTTCATTAGCAAATTTCAGAATTTTGATATTTTGATGTTTTATGATAAGCGTTTTGTAGTTTTTTTGTTTGTTCTACTGTCCAATGAAGTTTCTTTGGTTTCAATAGTGTTTCAATAGTGTTTCGATAGTGTTTTGATAGTGTTTCAATAGTGTTTCGATAGTGTTGTGTTTAGTAAAACACTTCATGGATTTCATTACTGATGTGTTTAAATTGTTTTTGGGGTTCGTTAGTGTTGGAGGTTTTTTTGGGTTTGAGTGTTGTAAGATACGTGTTTAATAAGATAATTTTACGTTATGTAAGTACGTGTTCTACAAAGTAGTGCGTTATACGTTGTACCTTTCTTGGTTAATGATGTTTAACTACACAAGGCCTTTTTTTGACATTTTTATGTCCTTGGGGTCAATTTTCATGAATAAGATGAGTTATTGAGACGACATATACAAACAAATTGATAACCCCAACACTCAATGATAAAGAATGTTGATTTTAGTATCTCTTTATTAATGTGATATTTATTTTCAAGATTACAAACACGGCAATTGAAAAAAAGTCAAGAATATACTACGCGGACAAACATGCTTCAAGAGGGTCCAAAGTTTTATTGATACGAGATCCTTAATGTGTCACCAACCATGGATATACTGTGTAATTTATTACAAAGACCGCTGATATATTTTCCAGTCTGCCCTTTCTGTACAGATTTTCATTGTACGCTCTTGCATGTACCTATTTTTGTTAAACTCAACAAGGATACCAGGCGTAAAATTTGGTGCGCAAGACGTGCGTGTCGTCTTGATTAAACTCGTTACTCGTTACTTTCGCCCGAATCAAATAGTCAAAAGGTCAAACTAAGGAAGATTTAAAACAGTTATCTTTTATTCCGAATAAGCTAGTTTCCTCTACACCGACGTATGAAGTTCAAGATTTATGGCAATCATGTTGCCTACCAGTTTCATAATCAGTTCCCATGTGCATGGCTATTACGTAAATTGTATGAGAATCAAGATTAACGGTAATCATGTTGCATACAAGTCTTAATCAGAACCAAGATTAACAGTAATCATGTTGCATACATCATGTACATGTACCAGTCTTGATATCAGTACGAATGCGCTTGGCCTGTGTACGTGTAAATAAAGACCACATATATTTAGTGCATATACATGTACAATATACGAACATTTAAAAGTAGTCCATAAACACATTCTATGTAGTAAGCAAATCAAATTGAACAAATGCAGTGTTCACTGTACACTTTTTACACGTGACGTAATATTAGCTTTAAGTTAACTTAAAGATATAAACAAATGAACTAAGTAAATAATTTCATAGAGAATTCGTGTAAATGTAATCGAAATAGTTTTGAATTTAATTGGACATTTGCAAACACTGTGCTCACATATTTTCGGGTTTTTCCCTTAACTTGTAAGAAATGTTTAATATGCCTTTCCGATGTACATTTGGTTTATATATGTTGCAAAAAACATTGGTGACAACAACATACAGGTGAATGACAAACACCCAAGTATAGAAGCTATAAGTAATAAATACTTAAACGGGTCAACATCAAATAAACTTATTTTTCAGCCTATAAATGAGGAATTTGTTTCTAAAAGAATTGGTAAAATAAATGTTAAAAAGGCTACTAGTATAGATGATATATCACCAAAAATTTTACACGCTGCTAAACCTGTAGTGATTAAACCTATCACACAGCTTGTAAATTTATCATTATCCACTTCCATTTTTCCAGACTCATTAAAAATTGCCCAAGTGGCACCTGTTCACAAAAAAAAAACAGTGTTCTTGAAAAGGGTAATTATAGACCAGTTAGTGTTTTACCTGCTATATCTAAAATTTTTGAAACAGCCATAGAAAATCAACTTACTAAATACTTTGATATTTTCGACCATTTTCTTGCGGCATTTCGAGCTGGTTATGGCTGCCAGTCAACAATACTCAAAATTTTGGAAGATTGGAAAAAGGCACTGGAAAACAATAAATATTTAGCGGCTATATTAATGGACCTAAGTAAAGCCTTTGACTGTCTCCCACATGATTTACTTCTTTTGAAATTGGAAAAATATGGCCTTAGTCCATCTGCTCTGGAATTACTCAAAAGCTATCTGACTGCAAGAAAACAGTGTGTAAAAATAGGCCAGAGTATCAGTCAGATGCAAGATATATATATAAAGGTGTTCCTCAGGGAAATATACTAGGCCCTGTATTATTTAATGTTTTCATAAATGATATTTTTCTTTTTGTCAAACACTGTGATTTATACAACTATGCTGATGATAACACCCTCTCAAAAACAGGTACTACTTTGGAATCAGTCATTAAACCCTTAGAGGAAGATAGTAATTCCCTAATCTCATGGTTCTCTTTCAACAAAATGCAGGCAAACCCAGAAAAATTCCAGGCAATTTCCATAGGTAAAAAAACACACACTCAAAATATTATTTTCAACCTAAATGGATTCAACATAAAATGTGACGACGAAGTGAAACTTCTCGGTGTAACAATAGACTTTAAACTGGATTTCAACACTCACATCTCAAATATTTGCAAAAAAGCTGCACGACAACTAAACGTTCTAAAAAGAATTGGCACTCATCTCACCAGACTTTCAAAACTTACAATATACCACTCATTTATCATGTCAAACCTCAGCTATTGTCCTCTTACATGGCACTTCTGCAGTGAACAAAACACAAAGAAAATAGAAAAAATACAAGAAATAGCACTCAGATTTAATTATGACGATTACACAAATTCTTACAATACACTTCTTGAACAATCCAAGCTACCAGCACTAAAAATCAGAAGATTGAGAACCATGGCATTAGAGACATATAAAATAATAAATAAATCAAGTCCAGAATTCCTACATAATTTAGTAAATATTAAAGAAAATTCATATAACTTCAGGTACAAAGGCATAGCAGATATACCACGGCCAAAAACAACAAGGTATGGTAAGAAAAGCTTTAGTTATGAGGCAGTAAAACTCTGGAACTCCTTGCCAAATGAGGCAAGGAGCTTATCAACTTTTGGCCAGTTTAAAAATTTTATCTCCACCTGGTGTTTTTCAGAAAAATGTACATGCAGTTCTTGTAAATAATGTACTTACTTGCTGCCCCATAACTTGATCTCGAAGCCTGCTGTTTGTTTGTTTTTTTTATGTTTTATCTTTTTGCAGTTATTTTTATTTTTTATTTAGCCATTTATTTCTTTTGCTTATGCATTACCTTTGCTATAGCTGCATGCAGTCTTTTGTTTGTGCTTAATGTGTTTAAGTTTGCATGTGCTACTCTTATATAAATACTATGTGCTACTATATATGTGCTGATATTAGACATTTGTTTTAATATATCTTGCTTAGCTTTTATTCTGCATGTGCTATCTATGTATTAATATATATATGTGATGTCTGTATGTTTGTGTTGTATGTGTATCTGATGTTATTACATGTATGTTTTGTTTATTAATATCAGTCGGTTAAAGAGCTCTTAAGAGCTCATGTTCTTTGTTATTATGTATATATGCAACCCGACTTTAAATAAAGATTACTTTACTTTACTTTACTTTACATATATCGGCCAATTAAGTTATATTGTTTGTTTCACGAATGTTCTGATATTTGGTACTTCAAGATAACACAAGACTTCAGTCCTATTTCAAAATACCAACAAGAACTAATGTCATCAGAAATGGATTGACCGACTTATTCATAGGAAAGCAAATTAAATTATTTATGTAAATTTCGCCATGTAAAAATAATTTTACCCTTCCTAAATGTCAAATACACTTTAAATGTAATTTTTGAATATAAAATAGTTTAAAATTAAATGGTTGTTAAAGTACAGGAGGGGATCAAGGCCATTTATGATAAACGATAACTACATTATTGTAGTATTAAAAGTTAAAATAGTTTCGAATTTCATTCATACTTATAAATAGGATGGAATGGTATGGTCGCGAGAGAATAGAAAAAAAAATGAAGCGATATAAAAGAGGCCATAATCGGATTGAAAAGAGACCCATTTTGATTAAAATAATGAAAAACGGTAAAGAGACATACTGCAATCCGCAAAACTCTACACTTTAAAGTATAGATTAAGTAATATGACCAATCAAAAATAAGAGTTGAAAACAGGTGCTCCGGAAGGGTAAGCAGTGTTACAATAACGTTGATAAGTCTGTTCCAGTCATAAAAGAAGGTCTGGGACAGAACAGAGAATATTGGGCAACACAAATATTTAAAACAACACGTTATTAATTTCATGCGTTCGAACCTGTTTTTCTGGATTGACCTTCATTAGGAACGCTCAAAGCCAAACATTTGAAATCCAAAGATGTATACGTTATAAAGGCAACATTTGGTTCGTTACAAAGAATAGTGAAGAATAGACAAAAAATTTAAAATGAATAAAAAATACCAGTATCATGAGTATGATAGGGTGCTGTAATAAAAAGAATAAAGAATATTTTTTGGGAAAATAAAGAATAGAGAATAATGGCATAACAAATTGAAGAATGCAGTGATGAATGATCCCTATCTAGACACTCTTTACCATTATACAGAATCAGAACAGTATTGTCTCTAGTGTAACTTTAAAATAAGACATAACCTAGTTTATAAGCAAACGCTAATGTTAGGAAATTCCTAAGATCTGTCGGTTTGTGAAAGTGCGCATACGATACGTCTTTAGAAAAAATCAAGCATTCACAAATTTAACGAACTCTTGGGAAAATTCCAAACGGAAAGTCTGCAAACAAATGGGAAAAAACCAAAAGCTCAAACACATAAAATGATTTGATAACAAGCATTTTCTGCTGAAGAGAATGATGGGTTTTATAGCTAGCCAATGCTCTCACTTGTATGATTCTATCATATTGAGAAACATGTCTAAAAAAAAACAAAGACATACTTGAGGTAAAAATATCAAATATTAAACCACAAAGTTCAACAAATAGTACAAGATAGTACAATCTACTTTTCGAACGAAAAAAAGTGAATTATAATATATGCAGATCATTGTTTAAACATTACATAAAAATGTCCATATTCTATGACATACATGTACTAGTATTAACGAAATCATATGAATTTTTGTACCACGTGGAATACCTCGGGATTCATCACCTATAGCGTATGATATAAAAAGATAAACAAAGTTATCTGACATTACTGTGTCTCTAAACAACCAAGGTAAGTGGATCAACTTTAGTTAAGGTTAACTCAAATTTTAGATACATGTAGTTTTTATGTTCAATATTTCTTGATGCAATTCAGCAGTTTTTCGTTTGGGTTTTATTCGCCAATTTTTTCCAATTTTTCCACATAAACTTAATTGTCAAAACTTTTGGAATAAATAAATAGTTAAACATATTAAAACATGTGACCGCAAAAACAAACTAATTAATAAATATGCGTAGCAAATGCATTATAATACAATGCTATTTGATCGCGAATTTTGAGATTTTTTTACTTCATATATAATTGCTAACTTAGTCTTTTCATTAAATGGACGATTGAATAAACAAACAAAGACAAAGAGACGTTAAAGTAGTGGAAATACGGGATTTATTTTGTATGTAAAATATAGCTTTTATATGTATATCAATGTAAAACCGCATATTCCCAAAATAAAATGTTGTTTTCTGTAGTAGTATAGCTACTTAGAGAGAAGGTTTACATTTGGAAAAATATGACCTTGGTTTCAATCTTTTTCATGAAATATAATTAAACAAGGTCAATATTTGATTATTAAATGGTTATATTTGACAACACCTGATAGGTTAAACAATTCTTTTCCAAGGAGTACTGTATGGTGTTCAGATCTTGACAATACATAAGGAATGTCAGTTGTACATTATGTAAAAAAAAATAGTTCTAAACTAACGATACAAAAATGCACTTTTATGTATGACAGTAGACGTGGCACATAAATGTACACGAAAAAGAGGGAAAGACACGATTTTTAGAATATGAGATATTGGTGGTAGAAAAATGTTCATTCGGGATGCTATATTGAGTTAAAAAAGTGGAATCTTGAAAAATGGAAACATTTTACACATAAATAAAATGCATGACAAACTTGAACAATTCACCGTGCATTCTTCTTGCACGAATAAAAATTGACCTGTCCAAGATGTAGAAATATGAGGCCCACCGAGTACTTCTATCTTGTTTTGTGTCGAGTACATGCATGTATATAATAAAAATGAGAATGGACATGGGGAATGTGTCAAAGCGACAACAACCCGACCATAGAGTAGACAACAGCCGAAGGCCACCGATCGGTCTTCAATGTAGCGAGAAACTCCCGCACCCGAATCTTTATTCGAGACTATGCCGCAGACCCGACTTTTATCATAACTATTTGAAATAAGAACACCGTGTTACCTTTCGCAACTTCAATTAATGTTTTATATACATGTACGTAATATTTTCTTTTTATTCTATCCCTAGATGTTCCGTTTGATGATAATCGCCGCTGTCACTGTTGCTGCCCTGGCCTCTACACTGGTAACACCAGAACTAGATGACCAATGGGAGAGCTTCAAAGACTTGTACAACAAACAATATGGCGAACAGGAACATTTAATGAGGTTAATATACGTTAATTTATTCACTACATGGAATGAATAAATTAAAACAAGGTCAAATATAATAGTTAAAATTATCTTTTTTTCAATATTCCAATAGGGAACATACTTTATATAATTGTAAATTGGTTTATTGATACAATTAGTTAAAATTATGTCAAAGGATGATATTGAACTAAATTTTTATAAACATGTTTTGCTCTATTTCGCCTGGGTTTAACACGTCCTTTTGTTTTCTATTTTGAATTACTCAATATTGACATGTGTTATAAATGCTGTGGTCTGCTATCTTAATCTACATGTTAAAAATTTTGCTTAGTGTTGATGGCCGCATTTAAAGGTTAATACAAAATTTGTTCAAGAATGATATCACACGACCTATTGTTGTTTATGCATTTTCGTCCTTTTGTCACGGGTGAATTGTTACCTCACTGACAATCATACTAGCTCTCCTGAACAATTTCAAAAAAATGCTGTAAATTATTTTCACCAATATTTGACCTCATTTGTGATATATTTTTAGGCGTTTAATTTGGGAGAGCAACTTGAGATACATACAAAAACACAACCTGGATGCAGACAAAGGTCTTCATTCATATATTCTTGGAGAAAATGAATATTCTGATATGGTTAGTATTATATACTGTGTACATTGGATGTTTGTTATGGGGTTAGAATATTAAACATTCAAGAACAAGACTATTAAAGTTAAATACGCTTTTCATAGTGTCGAGGAAAATAAAGCCTTATTAGTACCACAATTTATATTTAGATGTGAATAGGAAATATTAAAAGATCTTGATTTCAAAGTATCTTAAATGATCTAAAGTAATTGCCAAAAAATAAACAACAATAGAAAGGGTATGATTAGAACAATGTTTTTGCTGCCTTACATATTTGAAACATTCAAATTACATTTTGTAAGTACAAGTTCCAAACTAGGTAGAAATGTACTGAACCTAAAATAATTTAAAGTTCAATATTTCTATGAGTATATAGATCCTATGTGTAACAATTTATTATGCATAACTGCATGCCAGATCTTAACATGACACATTCTTGTACTATTTTAAGCAACATAAAATGGGATTACAGGCATGCATGTAACTGTAAAGATTGTATGACAGGGCAAATATGTAGAAAAAAATCCTAATTCAGAAAAAAACCTCTATTAGTTTGGTACAATAACTATTTATTTTTATTTTTGCAGACACACAAAGAATTTGTATCAGTAATGAATGGATATATTATGCCAAATGGTAGCAAGAAAGGAGACACATTCATGGCACCAATTGGAGTAGAACTGAAGGATGTCCCTACATCTGTTGATTGGAGAACCAAGGGTTACGTCACTGAGGTCAAAAACCAGGTATGTGTTCTTCCTCAAATGGATAAAAAAAATCACTGCATATAAACATGACAAAAATGTTGTATATTAAGTAGCCAATCTAGCAACAAAAACTTCTATCTGGCACTGTTGTAATTTTTAAAATTATTTAAGATAATCTTTTCCTTTACAGACAATTAGCTTTTTAGTTTACCGGAGTTCTACTAGATTATTTCTTTTAGTGTAGATTGATGGTATGGCGTTATTGAAACACAAATTATTTTGTTGGTACTTGCAATGACAGAATGTATACATAATGACGAGGAAAATATATAATCTTCTAACTTGAACCTTTTTAAAAGTGCTTACTCAAAATATATAAGAGGAAAACAATTACCTGCAATAATGAGCAATTCACCATAAACCTAACAAACCGTAGATAAAGTTAGGTAATTCACCATAAACCTAACAAACCGTAGATAAAGTTAGGTAATTCACTATAAACCTAACAAACCGTAAATAAAGTTAGGTAATCTAAAAAAAAAATAATCAGCAATTGTAAACTTACCTTCTTATGCGTACCTATTATAAACTGTTTGTCCTGTGAAGTTCTTGTCCTAAACATGCATGAAATATTTACCACTGAACGTTATTAAGTAACCAACAATCAATCAGTCAACCCTGTGGGATTCTCCTTTAAATGCATATGAATTTTCAAAATATTTAATTTTCCTTGTGTTTGTTATCTTCTCACACGATCTTTTAAGATTGTTTTCTTTTACCACAGGGACAATGTGGATCATGTTGGGCCTTTTCAACAACCGGTTCCCTGGAAGGTCAGACGTTCAAGAAAACACAGAAACTAGTGTCACTTTCTGAACAGAACTTAGTGGACTGCTCATCAAAAGAAGGTTAGCTTTTAATGCCCCAATTATGGGCATTATCTTTTCTGGTCTATGGGTCCGTTCATCCGTCTGTTCGTTCGTTCGTCCCGCTTCGGGTTCAAGTTTTTGGTTGAGGTCGTTTTTTATGAAGTTGAAGTCCAATCAACTTGAAACTTAGTACACATGTTCCTTATGATATTGTCTTTCTAATTTTAATGCCAAATCAGAGGGTTTCCCCCATTTTTACGGTCCATTGAAAATAGAAAATGATAGTGCGGATGGGGCATCCGTGTACTATGAACACATTCTTGTTTATCAATATGTCGTCTAACAACATTCTGTCTTCTTTGGTCGCTATCTGTTTTTTAAGCGTCACAGTTTGTTATCCTACAAATCCTTGTAAATGTCTGAAACTGCCTATCGTAATAATTACTTTATTTGCTTTGTTCACACATTGTTGTTTATATGTTGGAATTATAAGCCACTGCCATATAAGTAAGATGTTTAGCTAGCCTCCCTTTTCTACCCGAGGAAATGCATTTAGTGCTAACTATGATAATTATTTTTACCTGTTTATAAACTTTTAAACATATATCAATATGCTTTTAAATGTGCTATGCTATGATTTTTATACGCCCGTCAAAATTTTGACGGGACGTATTACGGTATACAAATGTCCGGTGTCCATCCGTCCGTCCGTCTGTCCGGCGTAAACATGTCGCACCGTAACTTGAGAACGACTTATCCAAATTTCATGAAACTTAATATAGTTGTTTCTTATGATGGTCAAATGATCTGTATACTTTTTGGTGAAAATAAGATTTAAACTTATTGAGTTACGGCACTTTGTAACTAAAACAGGGGTGTGTGTTTTTTTCACATGTCGCACCGTATCTCAAAAACGTTTCTTGATTATTGCTTAAAACTTTACACACTTCTTAGTTATATTAATCTTAATATCTGTATACTTTTTGGTGATGATTCAAAATTTCATTATTGAGTTTTTGAGTATTTTGTAAAAAAGGGGGAGGGTTTTTTTACATGTCGCGCCGTATCTCAAAAACGATTTATGATTATTGCTTAAAACTTTACACACTTCTTTGTTATATTAATCTAAAGATCTGTATACTTTTTGGTGATGATTCAAAATTTCATTTTTGAGTTATTGAGTATTTTGTAAAAAAGAGGGAGGGTTTTTTAACATGTTGTGCCGTATCTCAAAAACGATTTATGATTATTGCTTAAAACTTTACACACTTCTTTGTTATATTAATCATAAGATCTGTATTCTTTTTGGTGATGACTCAAAATTTTATTTTTGAGTTATTGAGTATTTTGTAAAAAAGGGGAGGTTTTTTTTTACATGTCGCGCCGTATCTCAAAAACAATTTATGATTATTGCTTGAAACTGTACACACTTCTTTGTTATACTAATTTAAAGATCTGTATACCTTTTGGTTTGATTCAAAATTTTATTTTAGTGATATTTGTAAAAAAAACAGGGGGGGGGGTCACATGTCCCGCCGTGTCTCAAAAACAATAAATGGTTATTGCTTAAAACTTCCTCAGAAACTATTTATGATTATTGCATAAAACTTCCACACAAGACGTCGGGCGTATCATGCGCTCATGGCGCAGCTGTTTATTAAACTTTTAACTCTGCTAGGTCAAACCTGCCGTTCCCGGATAAAAGAGGAGGATAGTCATTCAAACCAAATATTACAAAAGCGAAAAGGTCCTATTTTAAAAAGCGCAAATGTCCTATGATTTGAAGCGCAAGTGTCCAAAAAAAAAAAGAAAGCGCAAAAGTCCTATGAAAAAATGCAAAGTCCCGCCCGTGATTGATTAAGTTTTTAGTCTTTAGTCTGTTAAATGAAATGCAAAATTAAAAAAAAAAAAAAATTACTTTGTATTTTTTAACAAATATCGACATTTTTTTTCAGGTAATAAGGGATGTCAAGGAGGATTAATGGACAATGGCTTCACATACATTAAAGTTAATAATGGCATTGATACTGAGCAGTCATATCCATACAAAGCCAGGGTAACCGGTTTATACATTTTAGCGTGTCCTTTCATCGTAATTCTCAGTAAAATATTATAAACTTATTTTTTTGTTTTCTCGTTGTTTGAAAGTACATTTAATTTGTTCAGAGTTTACTCCTTTTACATGCTTTTTAGTTAGCCTTGACTTAGTTTTATTGTTTATTTATTTGTTGGGGTATTTTAATAAATATATTTATTCTTTTGTCAACTGCAAAATTACAATTTTCACAGTTATGATCTAGGATATTTATATGTAAGATAAAAGGTGGCATAAAAATTGGCGGTCAAAATTAAGAAAAATGTGCCAAAAAAACCCAAAAAACATCGGCCATAATTTACGTAGAAAAAGACATTGAAACAATGTTAAGATCATTCTTATTATGTTGATTTATAATCCAAAAGTGAACTTTCAAATTGAATATGTCGGCCATATAACTAAGGTTAAGTAATTAGCTACACGTGTACAAGTATTGTACCTTGTCTCTAATACTATTTATTCTCACTTTTAGACAGGATTTTTCTGTAGATTTAAAAAGGCTGACATAGGAGCAACAGATACCGGATATGTTGACATCAAAAGAGGAAGCGAGGATGAATTGCAAATGGCGGTTGCCACAGTTGGACCCATTTCCGTTGCTATGGATGCTGGTCACCCATCATTCCAACATTATAAAACTGGAGTATACAGTGAAGCAAAATGTAGTTCATCACAATTGGATCATGGTGTGTTGGCTGTAGGTTATGGTAGCAGTGATTCAAGTGAAGATTACTGGATTGTTAAAAACAGGTAACAAATAAAACAAGTTTTTAGCTGTTGTCTGCTCTATGATCGGTGTTGTTGTCACTTTGACAAATTCCCCATTTCCATTCACAATTTTATTTCGGTGGTATATATTTATTGATGTTTTCGTGATAAGTTATATAGTGATTTACTTTTTGTATAATAAGAATTAAAATTATACGTTTGACTTTTCTATATTTTGTTTTAAATGTATACATGGTATATGCTTTTATTTCTTTTATATGCCGATGGAGAGTTTACATTTCGGAAAAACAAAAGCTCTTTAAAGTTTCTATTTTGTTTTTTACAAACACTTTGTTGATCTGTTTTCCGGGTATATTTTTTAGGTACATTTAAACGTTTGATTGGTTTTCAAAGCTGACTATGTTAATGCTTTTTTCTAAAGATATATTCAAATGTGCTGTTTTTAAAGATTTTGTAATATACGTTTTTATTAAGGCCTAATCTTTTTTTTTACTTTACAGTTGGGGTACTACCTGGGGTATGAAAGGATATTTTGAAATGTCCAGAAATAAAGAAAACATGTGTGGAATTGCAACCCAAGCCAGTTATCCTAAAGTATAGAAGACTAGTTACTGCAATGCACAATGTCATATATCATACTAGTGCCATTTAGTTTCGAACAGCAACAAATAGTGTTATCTTGAAAAGGAGCAAAAGAACATAGTTTTGCATGTTCATAATACGACGAAGAAATAAATGTTTTATGAAGTGAAATGTATTGTTTATTTTATTTGAATTAAAAAAGTTAAACGAACGAACCAATTATAAAACAATATTTCAAAATTACTTGCATTATAACTATTAATGTTAAACATGTAGGCAGATCATTGGTTGTCTTCGTTAAATGCTTATTCAATTAGAGGAGGAAGGGAAACATAAATGGTTGATAATGTATATTGTAGTCTACATGTCTTGGCTTACTGGATGTATACCTCGGTCATGCATGAAATTCCAATTAACAAAATGATATATCATAAACTTGTGCCATGCGTTCTGAAATTGGTATTATATTCTGATGCTTAGGTATAGCAATAATAACTGTAACTTACACAAAACAGAAAGACATAAAGGACAAGTAGTCAAATGAAGCTTTGTCTGATAAAATGATAGGATTGGAACAGTTAGTTTACTTCATTTTCACACACATCTGCGAATATGGTTATTAGATATAAGAAGATATGGTTTGAGTGCCAATGAGACAATTCTCCATTCAAATCACGATTTGCAAAAGAAAAACACATTATAGGTCACAGTACGGTCTTTAACACGAAGCCTTGGCTCACACCGAACAGAAAACTATAAAGGGCTCCACAAATGACTACTGTTAAACCATTCAAGCGGGAAATGAGTTTGAACTAGAACTATGGAAATCCCATACTTTTTATCCAAAGCAATGAAAAGAGTCCAAACATACAATCGAATGAAAACAACTGTTCTGCTGCAAAAACACAGAATTGTTGATTAATGTTCATTAGATCCTTGTTGTGCTCAACGTTTGTAATTATGCATAACTATTTCTGCTTTGATGTTATAATACAAAAAGGTACATATATGAACTAACAACTTGTAGCTCATTATCCATATGGAAAAATATGATTGGTTGTTAGTTTTATCAGTATCTATTCGAATTCCCATGTATAGCAGTAAAGTTTATAGAATAACTGTTCTGTTGCACCTGAATGTCCTACTTATATCAATGTCGATCAATTTAGGTAATATTGTGCCAAACCTATTCTATCAATATGGTTCATGAACTAAAACCAACAACCGTATCGTGCGCTAATTTCAACTTGAAACGAATTTAGAGGAACGTATTTGTATACTGCTTACATTGGGCATTTTGATGCTTTCATTAATGAATCATTTACGAATTTTCCTTGAACTAGTATTTTACCGTAATGAAACACCACCGACTATTCAGATATAATACGATGTTGTATGAGTGCCGATGAGACTACTCTCCAGTCAATTCTCAATTGGTGAAACACAAACCATTATAGGCTAATGAACAACCTTCACCATGAAGCATTTTCTCACACCGAACAGCAACCAATAAAAAAAAACAACACCACTAGTGTAAATCTACTAATATTTGACATCAACTGCCTAATCTATATGAAAAATGAGAAACACACATGCACCAAATCAATACAAGACAACCACTGAACAACATGTTCCTGATTTAGGATAGATGCAAACAAATGCTGCAACTGGTTTAAGCGTGTCAATAGGCGACAACCGTCACCTTTAGCTGAAGTTGTGGTGTAACATTACAGTATAGAAAGACTATAAAATATTAATTAAAATGGGTTACCTCAAATAAAAACACACATGTGCCAAAAAACTAAAAATACAGTACTGTTTACTCTGGCATTGTTTTATTGAGCAGGTCAATTGCAGCGAATATACATTTTTAGACAAGGACTGTTAATTGCTGGTAGCTAGCTACGTCTATCAATTTATTGCTCCACATTTTTAGTGCACAAATTAAATAAACATGAATGTTCTTGCATGATTATCTGTTGTCTATGTTTTAATTATCTAAGATTCATAATTTATGTTTGATTTAATATTAATATCTAAAACTTTATTTTGATGTTTTCTGAACAATTGCAAATCATTTGGAATTACAAAATTATCTTCGTCACGCAAAATGCAGATCACTTGTCCGCGTGTTGTCCTTTTTTATTATATCAACTCATCAACAGTTGGATACATTTAAAAGGTGTTTTCCTCGGTCAACGCCCTAAAAGACATGAATTATCGTTATGCGCATATGATGCAGTGAAACGAATAATTTAAATGTATTTAATGAATGTCAATAACTTATTTTGAATTTATTGAACCATAAAATTAACTTTTGACTCTTCACATTGAATAATCCGCGACAATTTATTGCCATTCATTATAAATAAATTTCTATCAAAAATAAGGCTCAAAGAACTTTTTATATTATTTATATTAATAATAAGAACGTACATATATGTTGGCGTATGATTACAAAATGTCAGAGTGGGCGTGTCGCCATAAAAATTGACAACATTGAAAATTAAAGTAATACTTTTAACCAATCGGAAGTCATAAAATACACCAAATTTATTTATTTTATGATATTGTCAGTATACAACGTTTCATTTAACGTCAGACGGTGTAAACTTCCTTAAGTGTATTTTAAGTTGAATCCATTATACGAAGGGGTAAAAATGTGGTATTCAATAACACAAAAAGAACTTCTTTAACGTTTATGGGGACCCTTTGATTAAAATGGCTGACTTTACAACACAAGGTTATACACCTCTGCATTTGTACAAGTTTTAAAGCAAAGCATGCTCCATAACTATAAAGATTCAATGCATTTTTTATGTTTTAAATATAATCAGCTCTATTTGCTTCTTTTAGAGATAAACACAGTTATTTCTTTGGAAATACCTATCCTTTTAACAGACTTTTCTAACTTTTATCAACATTTGATTCAAAAGATAAAAAACGGTAGTTTTTGTAAAAGCATATGAAATGTAGTCCAAACAAAATATATATAAGAAAATGTTTTTATAAGTGCCAATAAAATAACTCTCTATCCAAGTCACCATTTGTAAAAAGTAAACCATTATAAATAAAAAAAAACAGCCTTCATCACGGAGCATGGGCCCACAACAAACAACAAGCTATGAATGGCTAAAAATGACTAGTGTAAACAACAAGCTATGAATGGCTAAAAATGACTAGTGTAAAAATAATTCAAAAAGAAAAACCAACTCTAATATAGATAAAAAAAAAAGAGAAACGAAAAACACTTAGGAACCACACGAACAAACGACACCCATTTAACAACAGGTTCATGACTTAGAACAGGTTCACACAAATGCAGCGTGTTTTAACAGGAACTAACATTCACCCTTAAGTAAGTATGCTATAAATTTGTGTAACATCTTACTGGAAAAAAACTAATTCATATAATTTAATTGCCATTTGATTAGGGACTTTCCGTTTTGAGTTCTGTATTTTTGGGATTGTACATTTCATTAAAAAAACCAGCAGTTTGTACTATATATTTATTTATTTAAAAAACATTCATCGGAAATTTGGTTCTACATGTATAAATTGATACATTAAAATGCTTTCACAACCAAGCCAAATGTAATGTTTAGAAAGAAGGAAACATCTGTTCGTTGTCGGGCTCTTTGCTAAATCAGTTAAAAATGTATCTTATCCCGATATTAAACAGTTGGACGCCATGATAAAAACAATTTTACGTTAGCAACGTCATTATCTCCCATGTAACTGTACCGTATACCCTTAAGCAACATAACATTACTAACCTAAGACGTAATATTATTTGATGTTTGATATCTAAGTAAACAAGCCTTGACAAACCTGAACAACTTTGTCTCACGAAACATATACATGTACATATATGTTGCACTTTTAATCGCTTCAATATTAAAACTATGTAGAACGACGTTTGTAACATCTCATATTGTATACATGTAGTATAAATAAACGTCAAAGTAGATCTGACAAACCAGTTTATCTTTAATACGAAGGTAAGCGTATCATGTAAACTATATGTTTGTTCTAAAATTGATAAATTTAATGTATGTACCAAGTCAGAAATATGACAGTTGATATCCATTCGATTGATGTGTTTGAGCTTTTGATTTTTCTATTTAATTACGGACTTTTCGTTTTGGATTTCCGTAGGTATTCGGAATTTGTAAATTTACTTAAAAAAAGAATACACTTTTAAGTGAAAAACATATTTAAATCTGACTGAAATGTCGTTTTGTAATTCGTAGTAACCTTAGATGTATATCATTTATTGATGTCCCAATTGCTAAATTGTTTTTTAAATTTTGTTAAATAAACGAAAAGTGTAACAGAAAATATATATTTTAATGTTTGTTGTTTCCGTGTTATCACAATGAAGAAAGAAATTGTTCTTGCTCATTCTTTGTCTAAGTGTATTAAACATGCAATTATTAAACATACTACCATCATGAACAAAATATATAGAAATATATAATAGACTTATAATTCATTGAAGCAGCAATCAAAAAACCCAATAAATTCACACAGATATTTAGATTTTATCACATGGTATGCAGTACATAGACACATTTCGACATCACATGCCTTCCAGTTTTAGGATCTTTTAAATTTAGTAATGATCTGAAGATAAAATTAGGACAGCAGATTCTTTTGAAACACTGCTTTGAAGCTTGCAACAAAAATTCATAGATTCACCAAATATTCGATCATTGGTCATAAGTTGTTTACATATATTAAAGCTAGACTAATCACCTAATCTACAGGAATAAACCAGCATACCCTTTACACACGTAACACTGTAGTTATGGCTGCCATTCTTCCGAACAAAAATCATATATCAACACAAATAATAGTTAAGGAAAAATACTTCTTAAATCTTTTGAGATAATTATCTTAAGTAGTATATTTGAAATTGTTTTCATGGATTCATATTTATATTTAAAGGCTACAAACTCAAATTATTCAAGCCGTAACAAGTAAAAAGTAAAACTGAACTGAACTCCGAGGAAAATTCAAAACGAAAAGTCCGTAATCAAATAACAAAATCAAATGATAAAACACATCAAACGAATGGACAACAACTGTCCTAAATGGTCCTTTGAAATAAAGCATAACTTGATAGGATTTAGATATTTTGTTTTATTTTGTAGATGTTTCGTTTGTGTATACTGGTAGCAATCGGTGTTGCAGCTCTGGCTTCTTCTCTGATCACACCAGAGCTTGACAATCAATGGGAGGAATTCAAATTGACGTACAAGAAAACATATAGTCCTTCGGAACATCAGCAGAGGTACTTTTCCAAGATTTCTTTAAACGATTATATTTCGGTTTGTTTGGTCTTTAAAAAACCAACAACCAATGCTTCTACCATAGTTGTAAGTTATGTAAATGAGTTAATTTAGCACTCTTTAATTCATATATCTCTGTACATATCATTTGAAACACTATTAATTTTGTTTCCTATTTTATATTACCAAGTACAATATTTTTTTATAAATTGCAATACATGTATGCCATAGATAATCATTCTCAAAAATCGGTTACATGTGATAAACTTTTTATTATGGCACGGTATAATCCAAATTATTAAAGCGGTAACAATTTTACTCATCAAAAAATATTTCCGCAAATAACATATAATAATATTTCTGTACCGAATCTGTGTTTCTAAATTAATTATATTGCGTAAAAAAGATTGCATCCTAACACACCTAATCCCTTCTTAGAAAACAAAACCTGTTACCTATAACGTCCTGTCGGGATCAAGTGTCGCGAAAACAAATGTCTTCAATGATGAGCCAAGGGTAGATTATTTTTTAAAAAGTAAAATAAACATGCCTCTTTGCATATATTTGCAATTTTGTGCACAATACTAGTTTAAATAGGGATGCCGTTAGTTTCAATTGATTTGTGACGTCATGAAAAAGCTGTTTAACTGATTGGAATAAATAGAAACAATTTAAGGTATTTGCTTTTATTGTGAGAGGTAGACATTTTATTACATAAAAAGGTATATGACTGTGATCTTTGTGGTAAATCAATTATTGTTTATTCAGACGTATAATATGGGAGAGTAACCTACGATACATTAGAAAACACAACATTGATGCTGAAAAAGGACTGCACACATATATTCTTGGCGAGAATGAATACTCTGATATGGTAAATAACGTCAAATATATTATGAATATTCATAATTTGATCACACATTGTTTCTTCATAACTAGAGACATAAGCTGATGGACTGGTGTATTGTCATCATTTGTGAACTAAATAAAAAAAAAGAATGAATATTCTCCAAAACACAGGTTATTAAATTTAATAATTAATATAAATAAATAAAAGTGTGTATCTACTTATTGAACGTCACATCGAATGCCACATTTATATTAAATCGTTTAACTATCGTAATTATTCAGATTAATGCACGAAATGTTATAATAGTACAGTTAACACTATTGATGGTTTAATTATAACATTCAGATATATTTCAAAATACTTTTTAAACAAATTATCAAATGAAATTTCGCATAATTTAATCTACAGACAAACAAGGAGTTTGTATCAGTAATGAATGGATTCAGAATGCGTAATTCAAGACGAGATGGTAACACTTTCCTAGCACCAGATGGTGTCACAGTTAACAGTCTACCATCTACTGTAGATTGGAGAACCAAGGGCTACGTTACTAAAGTTAAAAATCAGGTTTGCATTATTTATATCTTTCAAAGTGGGTTCATGATCTTAGCTTGTCCTGGGTAATACACATTGGGAATGCATGTGAGGGATCATGCCATAATGTGTTGTTTCATAGGTAAATAAGGAAAGTCCGATTATATCTAACACTCAGGGAGATTAAGATCCTGATATGTTTGTAATTTTATGCGAGTCTCACAAGTGAGATGTTAATTAGCTACCTGTAAAACCAGGTTTAGTCCATCATTTTCAACATAGGATTAAACCTTTTTGCTGTTTGACATAACTGCTTACATCCACTTCATTTAACTTTGGTGGATTAATGTCTCATTGGCACGTCTTCTATTTTTATATCATTGATACATTGTATCTGTTTGTTTGTAAACCAGTTGATGAAGAACCTGACTAAGTTTTGATCAATCAAAACATTCGCCCGAGGTTTTTCATTTGGTACAATATAAAACAAAACATTATATTATTGCCAATGAGACAACTCTCTATAACAATTTCATACCATTAATGTTTTCGTTTTACACAGCTTATACCTTTTCGTGGGGTTCTGTGCGTAAATACTGCATGATGGTATGTTATTTGGTTCCAAATAAACTATAAATTCCTGATTATGCTGCTATTACTTGACTGATTTATAGTAGGTCATTGCACTTTTTTTGTAAAACTGGGTTTTGTAATTTTCATCGTATTAATTCTAATAGATAATGTCATATCAAGATATACTAGTTGTTAGTTGCTCTGATCGTGATTCTGTACATGTTTTGAACTTACATGTAACAGTCAGTCATGTTATTCTATATTTTCATAGAAAGCCTGTGGATCATGTTGGGCATTTTCAGCAGTTGGATCAGTAGAGGGACAATGGTTCAAGAAGACACAAACTTTAGTATCACTCTCTGAACAGAACATACTTGATTGTTTAGGTATAGTAGCTTATATGTTCTAATTGTGTATGATAAAAACTTTAATCAATAAAGTCAACAGTAGTATACCGCTGTTCGAAAGTCATAAATCGATTGAGAGAAAACAAATCTTCTTACAAACTAAAACCGAAGGAAACACCTCAACTATAAAGGATAACGACAAAACAATATAAACGCTGAAGTGCAGCAAAAGAACCAACGACAATGCAACACACACAGAAACAAGTATAAGATAACAATTGCGATATTTCGTATAAACAAAGACTAAGCTCATCAAATATTTCGCCCACAAGTTGATATCAGATGAGAATAACCTCAATATAAAACAGATACAATGAATGCGAAAGGTAACAAAGGGAAAACCAAATTTCCGAAACGCCCGAAACCGCGTTTTGGTAGGTTTTGTATCGCACTAAGCATGCTAAGCTTAAGTATATTGTTATTATGCCATTTTCAATTTGTTTTTGACTAGTAAATTTCAAAAATTCTATTGGTATCCTTCACCCCTCATTTACTTCAAAAGACGATTAACAAATATTTATGTTTTGAAGTGACAGACATTTTATTGTTTGATAGGTCAAGGTAATTGTCTTGGTGGATGGATCGATGATGCATTTCAGTACATAAAAAATAACAGTGGAATAGATTCTGAAGAATCGTATCCATACAGAGACCACGTAAGATTTTGATACTGTTACTTAACTGAATTAGTATGATAATGTTAACGTATTTCTTCGTTTTAAGTAGAAAATAAGAGCACGCAATTTCGAAATATAAACAAAAACAAACCACACAATATTATCCGAAAATTGGTATGCAGTACACATTGTTTACGTAATGTCTTCGTTTTAAGTAAAAAATAAGATCACACAATTTCGAAATATAAACAAAAACAAACCACACAATATTATCCGAAAATTGGTATGCAGTACACACTGTGTACGTAATGTCTTCGTTTTAAGTAAAAATAAGATCACACTATTTCGAAATATAAACAAAAACCACACAGTATTATCCGAAAATTGGTATGCAGTACACACTGTTTACGTAATGTCTTCGTTTTAAGTAAAAAATAAGATCACACAATTTCGAAATATAAACAAAAACAAACCACACAATATTATCCGAAAATTGGTATGCAGTACACATTGTTTACGTAATGTCTTCGTTTTAAGTAAAAAATAAGATCACACAATTTCGAAATATAAACAAAAACAAACCACACAATATTATCCGAAAATTGGTATGCAGTACACACTGTGTACGTAATGTCTTCGTTTTAAGTAAAAATAAGATCACACTATTTCGAAATATAAACAAAAACCACACAGTATTATCCGAAGATTGGTATGCAGTACACACTGTTTACGTAATGTCTTCGTTTTAAGTAAAAAATAAGATCACACAATTTCGAAATATAAACAAAAACAAACCACACAGTATTATCCAAAAATTGGTATGCAGTACACACTTACGTATACACCTACAACTAACAATTAAATTTTCCTTTCGAATAAGCTGTTCTTTTTTTTACCAGTAATGTTTATTCTAGATGAGCTACCAATACATATTTTGATCTAATATTCAATTTACTATTGATTTTTAAACATTTCGGCAAATTTTCTGAAAAATCTATCTTGATTTACTCTCGTAAGAATCCCTATTTTATACAGAACTGTTATATGGTATTGATAGTTAATGGCAATTTACAATGATATTACAGAAATGGTTTTGTAGATTCAATCGAGATAATATTCGCGCAACAATAACCGGATATGTCGATCTAACTGCACAAAGCGAGGAAGAAGTGCAAATGGCTGTTGCTTCAGTTGGACCAATATCAGTGGCAATTGATGCATCTGGACCGCCATTTCAACATTACAAAAGTGGAATATACAACTATAAATATTGCAGTTCAACGGTATTAGATCACGCAGTACTTACCGTTGGATATGGAGCAAGTGGGGCAGATAACTACTGGATTATTAAAAACAGGTTGGTATAGATATAAGAATACGAAGCTGATAACATGGGATGAAATTTGTTTATATTCCTTATTACAACCATTATTCAATTTATGTAGCCGATCTTTTGTATAGAAAACAAATTAAAGTCACTGCAGAAATATTTACCGTTCTGATTTTATAACTTTTGTTCTATGTACGATTTGTTTACCCACAATGGCATTTTCAAATATACGACAGATAAAAAAATATATATTTTTTAACTCCCAAAACGGTGTGATTGGTGGACAACTAACACAAATTAAGTTATATTCCTGTTCCCCAAAGGTTATAAGTTTTAGCGACCAAAATTGAATTATATTCCCGTTACCCAAAGGTTATAAATTTTACGGACGCCATCACCAGTTGGTTGACCGTTATGGAATAACCGTTTCACAAATGATATCGGATATGTTCCTTACGTCGTAACTACAATCCCCTTCCCTTTCATGAATGTGACCTACCGAATTAGACTATTTGCCGGATTTGTTATCACATAAGCAACACGACGGGTGCCACATGTGGAGCAGGATCTGCTTACCCTTCCGGAGCACCTGAGATCACCCCTAGTTTTTGGTGGGGTTCGTGTTGTTTATTCTTTAGTTTTCTATGTTGTGTTTTGTGTACTATTGTTTGTCTGTTTGTCTTTTTCATTTTTAGCCATGACGTTGTCAGTTTATTTTAGATTTCTGAGTTTGACTGTCCCTTTGGTATCTTACGTCACTCTTGTAAGACAGTTCTTACTATGCAAATATTATTTGACTATTTCAGCTGGGGAACATCATGGGGGATGGAAGGATATTTCAATATGGTGAGAAACAATAACAACACATGTGGAATTGCAACGCAGGCGAGTTTTCCTACTGTATAAACAGTTATAACACTAAAAATACCTGTTATTTTATATTTACAACCATGATTATTGAATTTATTATGTGAATAAAAACGAACGCACGTTTTGTAACTCATTCTGCACATTTGTACTTTGAGAGATCTATTATACCTAAACTGTTGTATTGTTGTATGGCCTGTGTTATCCTTTTTTTGTCTTTTGTTTTATTATATTCATTTGTATCTGCAGGGCCGGATCAAGCCATTTTCAAAAAAGGGGGGAAGGTCCCATTCCAGAGTAAAGGGGGGGTTCCAGCTATATGCTCCCATTCAAATGCATTTGCAATTGCGTCCAAAAAAAAGGGGGTGGGGTTCCAACTCACCGGACCCCCCCCCTTGGTTCCGCCAATGATCTAAACTGAACTATATACAAAGTAAGATGTTATATACCTTTCAGTAATGCCACGTGCAAGTGTATCAAAACCAGGATTGAAGAGAGAAATTTTGTATTTGCACTAGACGCCAGTTTCGTCTAGAAAAATATTCACAAATGACGCTCAAATAAAAACAAATAAAATGACCAAATAAAAAATGAAGATGAAGAGCGCTGAGGACCAAACAAATACCATGTGTCCTTTTTGTTTGTTTCAAGGCATAATCTCAAAAAAAAGAAACAATGTGAAATGAACGATTAATATCAACAAAATCAATGATCGTAGAATTTTCACGCATGTGTATACTTTTGTTTTCAATCATACATGTATATGATAGTACCAGCAGCTTATAATTACTTTGACACATATGCAAAATATACATTTATTGCATAGAGTCAACAAAACATCAACCATAATCAATTAAATACATTTAAACACAGTTAATACCGCAGCGGTCTTTTACATAAGTAAAGTATAGATAGCTTACATACATTATGTTCCCTAGAATGCCTCTTTGAGCTACCTTTCATAGTGAGTGACTTGAAACGTTCAGCAGGATTCTTAATTCGAACACGCTCATGCCGATGAAGATTAAGCAGATTTGAAAAAAGTGCTAACGCCATGACACAACATAGTGAAAACAAACCACAAAACAAACCACTGTTTACAACACAGAACAGAGGAAACTTACGACTTAGCAACACACAATCCCCTCCCCAACCGCACAAAATATCGCAGATGAAATATTAATTTGCAAGTAAATAATTCGACCTCAATGAAACCATATTCATGTGACATTTACTTAACTTAGCTGGTGATCTGTTACGCATGTTTTCAGCTACAAAAAGGAAAGCGAGTGTCAACATGGTGAACATAGAAATAAAGCAAAGATGAACCATTTGGAATCAATCCTCAAAATCATACTTATACAAGAAAACACAAGAATAAATATATATTTTAACATACATTATGAAATCAATTATGAAAACTTCAATGCACGTGATAGCTATCTAATCATATATTTATATTTTTGTTTATATCGGGTTATATGATTGTTTAAAGTTTTCTGATTTCATCTCTTTATTCACTTTGACAGCATTTAGTCAAAATTAAACTAAATACAGATGAAAATAATCGAGTTCATATATTTTTATTATTTTAGAAAATTTTGTAATTTGTTATACATTTTCATTATGTTCTATATCAAATTTTAGAATTTGAACCAAATCTGTGAACATTAACTTGACAGCTATTGCCCTTTAAAAAAATACCGATGAGCCATTTAAAAATAGTTCTGAGCTAAAATGATAATATAGGTTCTTAAAGTGTGTAAACAAATATGTGGGTCCACCAGGGTAAATTGTATATTATTTCAAAAACACTAATTTGTAATTAAATGTTATGTAAATAAATGTATATTCCTTTACATATTTAGGACTGCTCTGTACCGATGTTTCTGTAATGGCCGGGTATGAAAATAAAGATATTGCATTGCATAAACTATTGTGTTATAAAACATTGTAAAAGGAACAATATAGGTTTAATAGATTGAAAACATGTAATTAGTTTAATCACACACAGTTTTCATGACTTCAGGGCCTCAAGGTCAAACAATGCTTTTTATGTCTTCCTACGAAGCATCATGGAGCTTCCTTTTAATGAGTAGCGGTCTCCTTTGAATTTTTCCCAGTTGATTCCCATATTTTGATCTGCTCTACCATTGGTCTTGAGATATTCCCCATTCAGAGAGGAGTGACTACATGCTTTATACCACCATGCTCCCTTGTTTCTGGCAGCGCATGTTGTACTTGTTTGTGTATTATCCTGATCATGGGTACTGAACTTCAGTCCATGATGATAAGCTAAACCATCACCTGAAAAGAAAATTGTTAAAATAATTGAAAGCATATCCTAAATTCGAGCTACGTTTGCATAAAACTGACAACGCCTATTTTTAAAATTTGTTCTGATGATTGTTGTAGCAGTTTTTTTAACTTTAGAAGATGTGTATCATAAAGACGAATCAAAACAAATAGACGAGGTCATTAAAATGCCAAACATAGCTAATGGAATTTTTTTTTCAGAGACGTCCAAAAAGTATTCGGTCACAATTGCGTCGTGTTTAGGTTTGTACAGGTGACTGACTTTTAATGGCCTTGCCCCACGTCAATCACGTCACTGAGTAGCACTGTACTAGTCTTTTAGCGTTTTGTATCACATGGGCTACCGTCATGTGACGATTGTTGTCGTCTGCCATTGTAGTTTTGTTTAAACAAGTAAAATAACAAGATGGGTAGAAAAGGTCAAGAATTGTCAACGGATGTTAAAAACATGATTGTGGAAATGTTCCAGAATGGATTTTCACGCCTAAAATCGCTGACATACTTAAAATTCCAAAGTCAACAGATATTGACAATATTCGAAAATGTATTGACACAGAATCTGTGGAGAATAATCCAATAAGTGGCCGACCATTGTTTGTACAACCACGCGACTACCACAAGCTTAAACGCATTGTAAAGACAAGTCGGAGGAGTTCTTTATGTGACATAACAAACAAGTTTAATGAGGAAAATTGTGTTCCGTGCCTAAACGTACCATCCAGCACCATTTACATAAACATGGGTCTCACAGGTGTGTAAATACGAAAACAATCATGATCCGGGAAGTCAATCGGAAAAAAAGACTTTCATGGTGCAGAGAACTAGAGGCTCTAAAGAGCCTGTGTCGCTCACCTTGGTCTATGTGAATATTAAAGGAGGCAGATGGATTCATGACAAAATTGTGTTTTGGTGATGGTGATGTGTTTGTACATCTTACTTTACTGAACATTCTTGCTGCTTAAAATTATCTCTATCTATAATGAACTTAGCCCATTAGTTTCAGTGGAAAATGTTAGTAAAAATTTACAAATTTTATGAAAATTGTTAAAAATTGACTATAAAAAACAATAACTCCTAAGGGGGTCAATTGACCATTTCGGTCATGTTGACTTATTTGTAAATCTTACTTTGCTGAACATTATTGTTGTTTACAGTTTATCTCTATCAATAATAATATTCAAGATAATGACCAAAAACAGCAAAATTTCCTTAAAACTAACAATTCAGGGTCAGCAACCCAACAACGGGTTGTCCGATTCATCTGAAATTTCAGAGCAGATAAATGTTGACCTGATAAATAATTTTACCCCATGTCAGATTTGCTCTAAATGCTTTGGGTTTTGAGTTATAAGCCAAAAACTGCATTTTACCCCATGTTCTATTTTTAGCCATGGCGGCCATCTTGGTTAGATGGCCGGGTCAACGGACACATTTTTCAAACTACTAACCCAAAAGATGATTGTGGCCAAGTTTGGATTAATTTGGCCCAGTAGTTTCAGAGGAGAAGATTTTTGTAAAATATTACTAAGATTTACGAAAAATGGTTAAAAATTGACTATAAAGGGCAATAACTCCTCAAGGGGTCAACTGACCATTTCAGTCATATTGACTTATTTGTAAATCTTACTTTGCTGAACATTATTGCTGTTTACTGTTTATCTCTATCTATAATAATATTCAAGATAATAAACAAAAACAGCAAAATTTCCTTAAAATTACTAATTCAGGGGCAGCAACCCAACAACAGGTTATCCGATTCATCTGAAAATTTCAGGACAGATAGATCTTCACCTGTTTACCAATTCTACCTCATGTCAGATTTGCTCTAAATGCTTTGGTTTTTGAGTTATAAGCCAAAAACTGCATTTTACCCCTATGTTCTATTTTTAGCCATGGCGGCCATCTTGGATGGTTGGCCGGGTCGCCGGACACATTTTTTAAACTAGATACCCCATTGATGATTGTGGCCAAGTTTGGATTAATTTGGCCCAGTAGTTTCAGAGGAGAAGATTTTTGTAAAAGTTAACGACGACGACGACGGACGACGGACGACGGACGACGCCGGACGCCGGACGCCAAGTGATGAGAAAAGCTCACTTGGCCTTTTAGGCCAGGTGAGCTAAAAAAGGAAATGGACGGTTAATAACAACTGGAAAAGGGTTATTTTCTCTGATGAGTAAAATCATGATAAACCATGATGAACGTGTGTACGTATGGCGAAAAAGAGACGAGGGGTGGAGACCGGACCTTGTGCAACAGCGGACTTCACAAACTAAATATCAAGTCATAATTTGGGGTTCTATTTGCTGGAATGGCGTCGGTACACTTACTCCTGTAGAAGGCAACATTAATGCTGTCAAATGACAAGACATACTTGATGAACATTTGTGGCCAGTGATAGGTCGGCATTTTCCGAGAGGAAATTATTTATTCCAGGATGACAACGCCCCTGTCCATCGTGCACGGTCCACCCAAGAGGTTGTAGCTCGGAACGGAATAAACGGTATGAGCTAGCCTGCACAGTTCCCCGACTTGAAAATAAAAGAAAACGTTTGGTTACATGTAAAAAGAAAACTTCAAACACGTACTGGGATGATTAAATCTCAAAATCATTGTTCTAAGAAATCAATCGTATTTGGGTCAGTATTACCCCTGCCTTTATTCAGTGCTTATACAAGTCGATTTCGAAAAGGATATTAAATGTAATCAGGCTAAAAGGACACTTAACAAAGTATTAGAGGTAGTTTTTATTTTTGTTGAATATGATTGGTTGATTTATTTACAGTGCAAGCATGAACTTTGCAACTTTCGTTTTGAAACGTAAACACGACGCCATTGTGACTGAATACTTTTTGCACGTCTCTGTATTAACAACAATATACGATTTTTTTCAAAATGGATCCTGTCAAATACGAAAAGTTCAACTTTAATGACTATAACTTATCTTTAAGATGAAATGTGAAACGGGTGAGCGAATACATTTTATCCATCATTTCCGGAATTACAAAAATCAATTATTGCATGATGAGTTTCATTCCGACGAAAAGTATTCCAACTTTAAAGACTTTTTTTAAGACTATGTCAAAAACAGAGATTGCATGCGATTTTTTAACATATTTTTTCCCTTAAAAAGAGAGGCGTAAGATACCATAGCTACATTCAGACTCATACGTGGAAAATAAACTGACAACACCATTGCTAAAATAGAAAACGACAAACAAACAAACACTAATTTAGGAGTTCAGTGTGACGTAAATTTTCACTGAACAAGTACACAATTTTATTAAGGAGCCAGTTGGGGACCACCTCCGGATGCGGGAATTTCTCGCTGCGGTGAAGACCCATAGGTGGCCTTCGACTGTAATTTGCTCTTTGGTCAGGTTGTTGTTTCTTTGACATATTTCTCATTTCCATTCACAATTGTTATAGTCCAGAAGACAGAGCAACACGAAAACGATCATTAAATGGGGGTGATCTCTTGTGATCCAGAAGAATGAGCAGATTCTGCTCCACATGTGCCACCCGTCGTGCTGCGCATGTAAGTACAAACCTGATCAAAAATCCAGATCGGTACGTCACATGTAGTTTATGTAAGTCGTGGAAAAGAAATCCGCATAAATATGACCTTATTTTTTACCAAAAATTGCGAAATTTAAGTACTTATCCAATATTTGTATTGACGATGGTAAAAAATAAAATCGGAATAGTTGTAGAGCTGTATAATGGTAGTTACCTGCATTTCCCCCAAATCCATCAACAGATAGAGTATACTTTGAATGAGCATCACCAATTACGAAGGAAGAGTACTTTGCATATCTCTTCTGTCCATCCCATGCCTCTAAGTCGATGCGAAGTTCTGTAGGGACTTGTGTTAAGATATGGAGATATTTATTTCCTGAAGTTTGCGAACAAATGAAATATGTATTACTTTTATGATTGCAAAATGCTGCCGAAATATTGTTATGTTTGGCTGAATACGTTAAATATTTTCAACGTTTTTTTCTTGTCGATTCGGAGCAATTTAGTGCACAACATTTAGTCTTTTAAGTTTCTCTCGTCTTTCATTTTTGCTCAAAACACAAACGAGGGTAAAAGATAAAACTCTTTGAAAGACAGTTACATGATATTGACCAATATATATCATTTACATTATTTAGTTGTATTTTGTCGTTATGTTACTGTTGCAAGGTTAATATTTTTATCGGTTTTTATTAATCATGTTCATAAGATATGCTAAATATGTCTGGGACTGCTCTTACTATATTGCAAGTCTTTATTATTTTGAATAAAATGTATAGATGTCATTATAATATATGTATTAAACGTTCTTGACTATATGCTAATACTTACAATAAGTATTCTTCGTAAAATGAATTCGATAGTTATAAAAAAAAAACATGGTAAATGGTCTTCTAATATTAATTCATGTCCAATCCGTGTGTCTTACTTAGTTATAATTTTAAACAAATCAATAAAATATAACCTATCCAAAATTCTCCGTGGAGGGTTCCAAAACCATCTTCATACGCCTGCCAGTCCCTGAAGAAATTTTCGCTGCCATCAAATCGCCTCTGGAACACCTTGAATATATACAAATAAAAATAAAAAATGGTCGTTGCTTGCATTGCGGTTTTATTTTAATCATCATCATCATTTTCGATTTACACCAATCAAAATATATTTCACTCATACTGTACCGATTGTTATCTTTAATTCATACAATTCACATGTCAGTGACATCTGGTTCAAGTATAACATACTTGTAGATAATTGTTAATAATTATTGTAAGACCTTTGATCCTGTAGAATCATTCTCAAGTATTTCAAGTTGACGATAGTTATCTGGAGTGTTGTTTTGACAAGTTATGGTGAAGTTTGATTTTGTGATCTTCATCAACTGTTATACCAAAAAATGTCACGTAGTAACACAATATATAGCAGATACAGATCTTTTGATTAGTTTTCATTTGTTTCAAAGATCCAAATTACTCATATTCAAAATCATTCTTAAAGTTTACAAAAAAACGTACATTAGGTATACATAATAAGTTTTCGTCTAAATCAGTTATAAATGAGACAGCGCGGGAAATGATCTAATCTTGGTAAAAATTACGAGCTGGAAACACATGTTCTATAGAGCATAATTCGTTCAGCATGAACTGCAACGTCAAGGAATAGTGAATCATAGTTCTCCATCTAGTAACAACTGTCATATTGTTCGCGTGCACAGTAAGCATTTGGTGAAAAGGCGCTATAGGTATTGTCAACATAGCGAACGGTTGCATTAGTACAAGTAAAACATATGCGTTGTAAAACATGTAGCTTTTTAACAAGTGAGAGGTTTAGCTACCTATAAAACCAGGTTCAATCCACCATTTTCTACATAAGAAATTGCCTGTAACAAGTCATGAATATGACAGTTGTTATCCAGTCGTTTGATGCGTTTGAGCCTTTGATTTTTCCATTTGATTAGGGATTTTCTTTTTAAATCTTCCTCGGAGTTCAGTATTTTTCTGATTTTACTTTTTATATCGTTCAAAAATCGAAACTTAAAAAAGAGAAAATGAATTTTACACTCAATTTATCAAAACTTCAGTAAAGACTTACTTTTACAGCTAACCTGGTTGACCAACCATAACACATTTGTCAAAAATAAATACCTACGCTGGAAAAAAGTTATCTGTGAAAGCTTATACTTACAACCCAACCACCGCCGTCTGTTGTCATGTCACAGTATACATTTAGTATCGTCTTATCATCAGGACTAATACTATATATCCCATTGGTCAAGCTACCACTCTGTTTCCATGCTAGACAATCCCGATGTGTGCTAACATTATCTGTAGGTTGTGTTGGCTCTGAAAATCAATATATAAAATGATGATGATATTGTGTGTATCACAAATTACATTTTCTTTCAATTTACAATAAGTAAGGAAATATATAAATTTGAATTAGGGTTCTTTAACATAAGCCATCTGTCTGGGGTTCAAATCATGATAACACATTTTGATAATTGTTAAGATCTAGTAAGTATAAATTAATGGTCAAAGCATTTGTGTCTACTATTATTTTTTCATAAATTATCAATCAACATAACCAACATATAAAGTTTGACATATTGAACAAATTTCAAGCAGGCAATTATTATCGTACATGGAATAGAATCACTGCTTAATAATTATGAACATTATAAATTCTACAGATGGATACAAAATAAAATAAACAAAAGTGTGAAAACGGGACAATGTTACCACCATGATACAAAGTTTTGACTTTATCATAATACAGGTAGATATTATTAGTTACATAGTGTGCTAGTGACCTAATACGGTATATATGGGACCAGTAAATTCCGGAATTTACTGACCCCATATATACCGTATTACGTCACTAGCACACTATGTAACGAATTTATCTTTTGGACTATCTTAACGTGTGAAATTTAGACTAGTGACCTATCAAAATGAGCAAGTCTTTAATACTGTTAGCATTAAGAAACTATTTCCATTGATCCTACAAAAACAGATGCCAACAATAACAACTTTTAATCATCAATTTCGTCGTCTGTTGAAACCTTTAAGATTTTCCCTCAGTATTGTTTTGTTTTTATAAAGAGACGTAACACCACTACAAACCGTGTATGAAATAAGCCTCTCCTTCATACTAACCTAAAATGAAATATACACGGTCTCCACGTGGCCGCTTTTAATCAATCTTATTTCTAGAAATGTATAGAAGGTAAGATAAAAAAAAAGTTATGGTATGAGTGCCAATAAGACAACTCTGCATCCAAGTAAAAATTTGTAGAAAAAGTTTGACAAAACGTGTTGACTTTTGTTTTTATTTTTTACTTACTTACTTCACAGACACAGTTATGTATTCAATAAAGAGGTAAACAAAATAGATAGTTATTACCTGTCATATTGAAAGTTTCATTTCGCACACACATGTCAGTAGCTGCTAGGACTTTCAATATATCATATCTCATTTTCTGAAAGGACATGAGATCTGAAAGGAAAAAAATAATTAATAAAGAGTTGACACTGAACCTTTGCATAGTTCAACTGAAACTTGAAATATAAAATCTTACAGACCAACAAAATAGGTTTCAATTCCATAAACATAAAAAGAAATGATTAAAATTTTGCATTCCGACTTAAACGCCATATGCATTTGGAACATTGTACTAAAGAACGTTTCTAATATCTAATCAAATTATGACATTTTGCCGTGTTGACTACAATAAAAAAAAAGATCTGTTTACAGCTTTCAATTTCATTTAAATTTATTTTTCACAAGAAAATGTTCGGTAAAACTCACACAAAACATTTGAATAGTTAGTTGCTAGTATATAAACTGTTAAATGTCGTTATCAAAGAGTTGAGATGTACATTTTATATTAATGAAACGTCTTAATACCTTGTTGACTTTTTCTCCGAAACTCTCGATATCGTACCTTACTTTCATTTCTCCACTGTTGAATGATTCTTGTTTCTGTAAAAATGGAATGTTGACAAAATTAAGTGGTATCAAAACTAAAATTATAATTCAATTTGTATAACTATAGCACCAACAGAAAACAAGCCAAAAAAATAGAGAAAAAAAATAAATAAGCGAAATATTTAAAAAACTATTTTTTTCAGTTACATGTACATGTGACTATATTATAATTAAAAAGATACGGTTTGATAAACAAATGACTTGCTATATACGTATAGTTCATTTCATGTCCTACACGTATATGTACATTTTTTCCTATTTAACAATTAAGTGTGCTACATACACATGTAAGTCTAAAAAGGAAAACCTAAAAAGATGATCGTTTATTGTGTTTTCAAATTCAATTACGCGTATAATTCATTTTTTATTTCCATCATCAATAATAGGCTTTATTGTCTGATTCTCCACTGTACTGATATGTAATGTTATGTGTTATTATAATTTTTGAATGGAACCTTTAATTTATGTACACAATTATAGGCATATTTTTTTGTTTATCGGTCTTTATTTTTGTCACAATTTTGTGTTTTTAAAAATAAAAAACAAAAACAAAAACAAATTAATCAATACTTCAATAGCTTTGATCAAAATAGTCTATGTTCGATATATAATTAAAATTACACGCTGGCGCTAAAAAGATTTAATGCAGTAAAATTATAGAAAATAGCAATGCATTTAAGGAGTAATGATCATATGTTTGGTACGCTTGGGCAATATTTTTGAATTTTGTTTTATTGATATACACCAACATTGCACGATTTCTTTTGATATTTACAATTACTGAATACAAAATAATAATAATAAAACAATACAGATTACGTTAAACACATTTCGACAACAAATGTAGCTAAATTCACTATGTCAACTATCAGGAGACTGCTGAACAGGTACATTTCACTTACCATTAAAATTCATATTTCGCATTTCTGTACGAAATTCCAATAACTGGTTTGTTGATTGCATCCTGCTTAACTGCTCTAAAAAATAAATAAATCGATCAATTAAATGTCTTCATAATTATATCAACAATTCATTCAAAAACTACATATTGCAAGAAAATATTGTTTAATATTGCCTTTTTTACTAGTGTATGCCCTATAACATACTCAATAAGATATATATTCCATACAACTTCATTTTATGGTTTTGTAAGACGTCATGAACACCCACATATGTATACATACATGTTAATCCTACATACCAGTTTTACTTTTATTTCGGAATTCTGCATAAAATTGCCACGCTATGTTTCTTGTTTCGTTTATTTTTGAAAGCTCTGAAAAAGAAATAATGTAAATTTATAGTCTCTTTCATAATGCCCTATATCATTATCAATAACCTTCACATTGCCTGAAATTTGTATAAACGGTTTTCTGCTCCAACCATACTAACATGTTGTTGTAGATCGTGAATGCGGATCCTCAATGCTCTTCAACGTTTTACTTGTTTGGCTTTATAAATATTTCGATTTGAGCGTCACTGATGACTCTTATGTAGACGAAACGCGCGTCTGCCGTACTCAATTATAGTCCTGGTACTTATGATAACTATTGTATAAGTTAAATCAATTAAAAAAAATCAGTTTTTATGATAAGGGAAAGAAAAAATAACATATGTATAAAGTATGTTAGAACTTAGAACATATCAGTTGAGGTAAAAAAAGTTCATTATATAGATCAAGTTGTGACTATAAAGACTTACAAAGTAAAATATCAAAAACAACCGAGGAAAATTCAAAATGGAAAGTTTCTTATCAAATGGCAATATCAAAAGCTCAAACACATCAAACGATTGGTTGGCAACGTATATATTCCTGACTTGGTAAAGCCATTTTTATGTAGAAAATTGTGGAATTAACCTGATGGTGTAGCTAGCTCAACCTCTCACTTATTTTACATTCGCATAAAAATCCATTATATTGACAATAATTTGTGAAGAAAAAACTAACAGATATAAAAGGTAATGATGTCAATAATAGGTGTACATTCATGTACCACAATGACGGGACGTATAAGTACAGAATCAAACCACAGAATGAAAGCTTACCCTGTTGACTTGTCTGACGTATCTCATTAAGTAGTTGCAAAGTCGAATCAAAAGACGTCTTCACTATCAAAAGTTCTACAAGTAAAGAGATAAAAACAGCATCATAAAACAAAAGTAATGTTTCAAGACTTTTGTGGTTGCTTTAGAACTTTGATAATTGAGGCTCCTCATCGAAGTACTTACATAATTTCGAATTTTTTTTTGGCTAATATAATCACGTCCTCAATGATTATTTGTTTTAATAAGTTTATCAAATAATCAAAAATACAGTCCCAGTTTATTCATTAAAATAAAAAAATCTTGAAATATTTGGTCTGGTTATTAAATAATCACTATACGACAGCAAATTTATCACATAATCGAAAAATCCAAAGAGGAGCTTATAATTTGAATTGTTTTTCAAGTTATTAAGCCAAGTTATTAAGCGATTTTCAAATAATGTTTTGGCACATTTTGAAATACTATACACTGACAACAAGATGTAAGTTGTTACGGTGTGTCTTGATGTATCTGTCAGAGTGAAATATATCTCAACGTCGCCATTTATCAATGATATATATTTCCAAAAATAGAACCATATCAAATGCTGTCTGTGAAGTATATCATGTAAAATGTAATTGGGAATTTAATAGTTTCCACGCACGTATGATAGCGTTACGTGAGTTATCGACAAATCCTGCCACATTCAATGGTTCTAAAATGTGACATGTAATTCTGCCCTTACCGGGGTAACTGATTTCAGTCATCAGTTTTCAATCGGTTTTCTGGCTATTACAAACATGTAAACCTTGGATATGAGTACTAGTATATAAAATACCTTTACGAGTAGTGTTTTTTATATCCGTCAGATAGTCCACCAATTCTTTTCTCATATCGTGAATAACCATAAGATCTAGAAAGAAAAGAAAATCTTGAACATGAATTAATTTCAATTATATTGTATTACACACAAACAAAGCCACAACAATCAGAACACATTTATGTCTTATATCTATGTATACATGATATCAGAATTAATATTTTTGGGGGCATTATTGTTGTGTAAATAAATGAAATAAACAGTAAAAATGCTATGCGTTTTCAGCGCTTTTTGATGATTTACCCGTATTATGAACCCTTAAAGATGTTTTTAAACCTTGGAAATATACATGGAGATGATTTGATTTTGATTTTTGGTGTTTAACGCCACTTGTAAGCACCGCATTTTGGCTATTTCCTGGCGGCCAGTTTTTATTGGCGGAGGAAGCCGGAGTGCCTGGAGAAAACCACTGACCTGCAACAGGAAAACTGACAATCCTAGCCAATTAAGATTAAAGTCAAGTGCACCCGCATACATGGAGATGTAATAGAAATGTAAATTGTCTTGAATCATTAATGTGAAAAAAGTGAAATGTTGGTATTCATTAATCAATTCAACATTAGGGCCGGATTGTATCAAATGTACTTGACAAAAAAACCCACCTGCATGCACGTTATGGTTTAGGTTTATTGTATACATAAAGGCAAAAGTAGTATACCGCTGTTCAAAACTCATAAATATATGGACAAAAAACAAAATCGGGGTAACAAACTAAAACTCAGGGAAACGCATAAGTTATTAGAGGAGAACAACGACACAACATTAAAATGTAACACACACAGCAACGGACTAAGCATTAGACAAAATTCGATGAGAATAACCAATATAACATCAAAACCAAATACATGAATTTGGGATAGAAAAGTACCGTGACACGTCTTTCAGTAATGTGAATTCACACTCAAATATACATGTAGGAGAAAACAAACGACACAACGAAAACACAACGTAAAAATGTTACACACACAGAAACGAACTATGATATAACAATGGCCATTTTCGTGACTTGGTACAGGACAGTTTTAAAGAAAAAAATGGTGGGTTGAACCTGGTTTTGTGGCATGCCAAACCTCGCACTTTGATGGCATTGTTAAATATAACATTAAAATGACAACATAATAATACAGGACTACAATACAAATAAATAGGAGAACGTATTAGGCACATGAATAATAGATAACAAAAGGCATCAGGTTTAAAATTCATTACGTCAAAAACGCGCCTCGTCCAAACAAGAATTACCAGTGACGCCCAGATATAAAAGTTGGAAAGTCAACAAAAAGGGTATCTTAGTTAATTTTATTGCCTCACATTCTCATTAAGAAAAAATTCACACACCTAATTAAGTACAGCTCTTTATAAGAACCAGGCAGAGTGCCATATACATGTGATATATGGGGGGTTCCAGATTTTATCTATAATTGGACTAATAGAAGCAATAAATGAATAAAGCTCAAAAAATAGTTTTGAGTGTAAAAATATGAGTGGTTGCCATGGTAACGGACACACTATTTTTGGGTTGTTAAGCATTGAAAAATCATTAAAAAATCAGCTAAATCACCACATTTTAGAGCCTGATTATGAATAGAATCATGCATTTTTCATTAATGTTCATATGTAACATTTATACAACTTGGTTTAAGCTTCATTTTAGTGAAGATTGCATGTCAACCAAGTTTGTATATTTTTTGAAAAATTTTGCGAAAAAATGCATATTTTCAACATTTCTGAAATTGGGATTTTTTCGAAATTATCAAATTTTCTCATGTGTTTTTAAAAAAGTGCAAATGTGTACAGAATAGTTAGCACTGTAGTAATGAAGTTTGGATACTACTTTACCAAATTAAATAGAAAAATGCGTGGGATTTTTTTTAGTTTTATCACCATAGCAACCGATTTTTCCTTGGAAACAGAGTTTTTATTTGCAGAATATTGCAGTTTTAGAGCTTAAATGTCCTGAATTGTTTTATAACCAATAAGAAAATACATAAAAGCCAACTCAAACTTTAAACTCCTATCGTCAAGTGTTGTTGACTTCAATTGTTACCACGGAAACACATATTATCCATAGCAACATCCACTTAAAAACTGCAAAAATAGAAATTTATGTAAAAAAATACATAAATAGAGGGTGTTTATTTTCAAATTGGAATATGGCTTCATTCTTTGCTTCACTCACAGTCTTGTCTGGTTTTTTTTTCCTTCAGATTGTTCAATAAATGTAATATATAATGTAACATTGGGGTTGGAGAGGGTTGGAGGGGATAGGGGGGTATGTTGATTTTTTAAAAGTTCATCATCTGATTATCAATTTTTGGAAGTTAGCAGATGATGAACTTCATGGGTTTACAATAACTGGGCCAACCTGGCTTATGGCAAGGCAAGATAGATATGTCCCTATCAATTGTAAGAAATTCTTAATTTCTTATGGCACACACCCGTCTAAGATGTGATTCCAGCATATATCACAAAATTGACCTGTAACATAATATTAACAAACCAATAATAGAATCATTTGGTCAAAGCATTTCTAAACTGAAACTTAAGTGTGATGGACGGACGGATAGACGGACAGGCAAATTGAACACATTTTAAGTTGGTGGTGACTTAAAAAAAATAATAATAGTCAATTGTTGATCGCTAATATCAGAAGTCCAGTATAATGGAATCCTCTTTAAATATACATGTAGCTATTAACATATCATTAATAACTCCTTTGTTGTACTACTATCCCGCAATTAAAATTCAGGATCTCCGAGATAGACAAATAAAATACATCTGCTAAGTTGGAATTGTGCTAATCCCGGTAAAATAATTATGCTATTACCGGCAAGATTATCATATCAAAATTATCAAGCAAAATAATTGTATCAATTATGAATTATTCCTTACTATGCGTCGTTCTACATACATCTCATAAGTTCAAGATTCCGATAACATATCTTGTTTTGTGTGTGTGTGTGTGTATGTGTGTGTGTGTGTCAAAAGGAAGGTTGGGATTGATTTTTGGAGTGTTGGTCACAACAGTTTAGGAATTAGGGGCCAAAAAGGGCCCAAATAAGCATTTTCTTGGTTTTCGCATTATAACTTTAGTTTAAGTAAATAGAAATCTATGAAATTTTTACACAAGGTTTGTGACCACAAAAGGAAGGTTGGGATTGATTTAGGGAGTTTTGGTTCCAAAAGTTTGGGAATTAGGGGCCAAAAAAAGGCCCAAATAAGCATTATTCTTGGTTTTCGCATAATAATATTAGTATAAGTGAATAGAAATCAATAAAACTTAAACAAAAGGTTTTTTGACCACAAAAGGAAGGTTGGGATTGATTTTGGGAGTTAAGGTCCCAACAGTTTAGGAATAAGGGGCCAAAGAGGGGCCCAAATAAGCATTGTTCTTGGTTTTCTCGCCCTAACTTCAGTATAAGTAAATAGAAATCTATGAAATTTAAACACAAGGTTTATGACCATAAAAGGAAGGTTGGGATTGATTTTGGGAGTTTTGGTCCAAACGGTTTAGGAATAAGGGGCCCAAAGGGTCCAAAATTAAACTTTGTTTGATTTCATCAAAAATTGAATAATTGGGGTTCTTTGATATGCCGAATCTAACTGTGTATGTAGATTCTTAATTTTTTGTCACGTTTTTAAATTGATCAACATTAAGGTCCAAAGGGTCCAAAATTAAACTAAGTTTGATTTTAACAAAAATTGAATCCTTGGGGTTCTTTGATAATTATGCTGAATCTAAACATGTACTTAGATTTTTCATTATGGGCCCAGTTTTCAAGTTTGTCCAAATTGTGGTCCAAAATTTAACTTTGTTTGATATCAATAAAAATTGAATCCTTGTGGTTCGTTGATATGCTGAATCTAAACATGTACTTAGATTTTTGATTATAGGCCCAGTTTTCAAGTTGGTCCAAATTGGGGTTCAAAATTAAACTTTGTTTGATTTCAACAAAAATTGTATATTTGGGGTTCTTTGATATATGCTTAATCTAATCATGTATTTAGATTTTTGATGTTTGGGACCGGTTATCAAATTGGTCCACATTGAGGTATAAAGGGTCCAAAATTGAACTTTATTTGATTTAAAAAAAATTGAATTCTTGGGGTTCTTTGATATGCTGAATCTTACCATGTATTTTGATTTTGGATATTGGACCATAATAGGTAATGTCCAATTTAAAATTTAAAGCTTTTAAGTTTAAGTTCTGAGACCACATTCATTATGTGTCAGAAACCTTTGTTGTGTCAACTATTTAATCACAATCCAAATTCAGAGCTGTATCAAGCTTGAATGTTGTGTCCATACTTGCCCCAATGTTCAGGGTTCGAACTCTGCGGTCGTATAAAGCTGCTCCCTGCGGAGCATCTTGTTTCAGGTTCAAAGAAGTAGGTCCGGTAAGACCCCTTTTTGGCCCCAAAATATAGCAGTTTTACAAAATTGTTAAAATGTAAACGTTTAGTTATTTATTGGACAGTAGAATGCTTCTGCTACATAAATATGGGCTGTTTTTGACAATACAATGCACATATATCGGGTACTAGCACCATTAAGTCATGCTTAATTACTGAAATCTTCACAATTCTAGAATTTTAGTTAAATTTTAGCTATTCGTGTAAAACAAAAGTGGCCGCATTCGTGTTCATCCTTAATATTGAAATGTCAGTTGTATTTTATGATAATACATAACATATATAAAGGTTGGGGATGAACACGGATGCGGCCACTTTCATTTTTGACAAAAACCATCTGAAAAGTGACATTTTTCGGATTATTTGGTAGATTTTTCATATTTAAGCTTGAATCGGATCGTTTTTAATGACTAAATCAGTTAAAATCTTTCACATAAACTAATTGATTCAAATGAAATTGACACTTAAGTGTTTAAAAAGTGGTCAAAATCTTTCGTCAGATGAACCTGAAATTTGAGACCAAAATCGGTCCATACCGGACCTACTCCTTTCAAAAATAATATTTTGCTATTCTCAACGTTTTTTTAACCTTTACATGAATTACGCCCCTATTTTCTGTATCTGTCACTGTAACCATTATAAAAGACTGCATTAATCCCGAGATTTGGAATGAAACCACTAAGCTGAGAATATTTGCATAAATACAAGATTAATAACAGTAATAATTTGAAGACAAATTCCACACATGGTCTTATTTAATTAAATGCAACACTAGAAACAGCGCAGTACATACCAATGTTATTTTTCTTTGTAATTATCAATGTTTTCTAGTCCCAACAAGTTGTAATCATTCATGAATACAAGACTTTAGTGTCCCATGTGTAAAAAAATAATAAATTTCCGATGTCCCACGCGTTGTGCACACATTTGATCGATTCAAGGTACAATGGCAAAAACTAAAATAAACACTTTTATGGCCGCGCCGCAATTTGGGAGGGGGAGGGGGCGTTGTAGTAGGTTTAATCCATGTCCGTCAGTACATTAGTCGTCACAAAGTTGGTTTCTATTTTGCAATTATAGTTTGCCTCAATCAAATCATATGAAACATGTATACACAATGCTTATTACCACAAAACAGAGATCAAGTTTGAATGTTGTTGGTTAACTATAAAGAAATTTCTAAAAGTGACCATTTGATCTTAAGATAGTATCCAGAAGTAAATTTTGTAAAAATAAAATTCTATTTTTTTCCGTATTTTACTTATAAATGGACTTACTTTTTTTCTGCGGGGAAACATTACATTTACTCTGTGGTTAAAGTTTTTAGAATTTTAATCACTTTCTCAAACTATCCTGGGCATGCTGGGTTTGTACCAAACTTGGACAGAAGCTTATTTATGATCATAAGATAGTATCAAGAAGTAAATTTTGTAAAAAGATAAATCCATTTTTTCCGTATTTTACTTTTAAATGGACTTATATTTTCTTCCAGTTAACATGACATACAGTCTGCAGTAAAAGTTTTTAAAACATTTATTAGATTCATAAACTATCCTGGATTTTTACCAAACTTGGACAGAAGCTTCTTACAATCAAAAGATAGTATCAAGAGGAATATTTTTACCGATTTTTTTTCTCATTTCTGTTGAGCCTGCGATTTACGGCAAAAGTAGGCAAGACACTGGGTTCCGCAGAACCCTTACAAATTTATTATCAAGGCATTCAAATGAATAAAACTTGAGGTTTCCCAAAATCTGACAAAAATCCCAAAACATGACAACTACCTTAACTTAGCTCTGAAGCTAAAACCAAGTTATATCTATGTTATATAAGAAATTTCTGAGAGAAAAAAATGATTCTATTTATAATCAGGCTCGCCGACCAAACGTTATCTTTTAAAAAATCTTCATGTAAGATATCTTTAAAAAAAAATGAACCTACCCCCCCCCCCCCTTTTACCTTCTAACCCCAATATTACATTATATATTACATTTATTGAAAAATCTGAAGGAAAAAAAACAGACAAGACTGTGAATGAAGCAAAGCATGCAGCCATGTTCCAATTTGAAAATAAACACCCTCTATTTATGTATTTTTTTACATAAATTTCTATTTATGCAGTTTCAGAGTGAATGTTGCTATGGTTAATATGTGTTTCTGTGGTAATTGAAGTCAACAACACTTGATGATAGTAATTTAAAGTTTTTATGTATTTTCTTATCGGTTATGAAAAAATCCAAGACATTGAAGCTCTTAAACTGCAATATTCTGCAAATAAAACTCCGTTTCGAAGGAAAAAATTGGTTGCTATGGTGATAAAACTGAAAAAAATCCCACGCATTTTTCCATTCAATTTGGTAAAGTAGTATCCAAACTTCATAACTACAGTGCTAACTATTCTGTACACATTTGCACTTTTTTGAAAAACACCAGAGAAAATTTGTTAATTTCGAAAAAATCCCAATTTCAGAAATGTTGAAAATATGCATTTTTTCGCAAAATTTTTCAAAAAGATTACAAATTTGGTTGACATGCAATCTTCACTAAAATGAAGCTTAAACCAAGTTCTATCAATGTCAGGTTTGAACATTAATGAAAAATGCATGATTCTATTCATAAGCAGGCTCTGAATTGTGGTGATTTAGCTGTTTTTTGAAAGATTTTACCAAGCTTAAAGACCAAAAAATAGAGTGTCCGTTACCATGACAACCACTCATATTTTCCCACTTAAATTTTTTTTTGAGCAATATTCATTTACTGCTTCTTCTAGGCCAATTATAGATAAAATCTGAAACCATCATGTATCGCACTCTGCCTGGTTCTTACAAAGAGCTGTACTTAAATGGGCATTTAAAAAGTCAGAATGTGAATATACATGTTCAAACTCTTTTAGGTCATTTTTTAGTAGCAATAAACAAAAAAACTATGTCAATTGGACATGCTTTGATACTATATATGCCATTGAATTTTTACTAGATAACATTTTTGTTCGCTTTGGGGATTCCGAATATCGTCAGATTATCGGAATTCCAATGGGGACTAACTGTGCACCACTTATTGCGGACCTGTTTTTGTATTGCTATGAAATTTATGACAAAAATAAGCAAAGACCAATCGAAACAACATCTGCTAAACAAATTTAATAATACTTTTAGATATTTGGATGATATTTTGGCTCTCAATAATGACGACTTCAGTATGTATATTAAAGAAATTTATCCTGTTGAACTTACTTAAAATAAAGCTAATGCTAACAATGACCACTGCCCTTTCCTCGATCTTGATATCTATATCACTAACGGAAAGCTGAATACTAAAATTTATGATAAAAGAGATGATTTTTCATTTCCTATCGTTAATTATCCATTTTTAGATGATGACGTTCCCTTGTCACCATCTTACGGTGTTTGTAAATCTCAACTTGTACGATTCGCTCGTGTATGTAACAATGTTTTAGATTTTAACGAGAGAAATTTATGTATTACTGAAAAATTATTACACCAGGGTTTTCGATATCACAAACTAGTCAAAACATTTACTAAATTTTATCATCGGTATAAGGACATCATTCGTAAATATAGCTCAACATGCAGACTACTTATACGTTCAGGTATTTCACATCCAATTTTGTATGGAAATATTCTTTATAAAGCACAAAGGTGTTAGTATTCACCTCAAAAACTAACAAACCTTTGAATAGACTTATTAAGAAGGGATATAGTTACGATACTGTTGTCAGGTCATTAAAGATTGCATATTTTGGCGTTAATATTGATTCACTTATAGGGTCTTTGCATCGGAACTAAACACATTTATTCAAAAACCAGTTGTTGGCATAACACGGGTTATGTTCTTCTCATATATTTTATGATGGTATGATACTAAACCCCTAACGGGACGGATTGTGCCTGATGTTCGTATGATAAAATCATAATCTTTCAGTCAGTTTAATTGAAGTCTGGAGCTGGCATGTCAGTTAACTGCTAGTAGTCTGTTGTTATTTATGTATTATTGTCATTTTGTTTATTTTCTTTGGTTAGTGGCTAGAGGTATAGGGGGAGGGTTGAGATCTCACAAACATGTTTAACCCCGCCGCATTTTTGTGCCTGTCCCAAGTCAGGAGCCTCTGGCCTTTGTTAGTCTTGTATTATTTTAATTTTAGTTTCTTGTGTACAATTTGGAAATTAGTATGGCGTTCATTATCACTGAACTAGTATATATTTGTTTAGGGGCCAGTTGAAGGACGCCTCCGGGTGCGGGAATTTCTCGCTACATTGAAGACCTGTTGGTGACCTTCTGCTGTTGGTTTTTTCTATGGTCGGGTTGTTGTCTCTTTGGCACATTCCCCATTTCCATTCTCAATTTTATTACCTTCTTTAGTCTTGTTAACATCTTCAATCATTCGGGAAATTTGATTGTCGTACTGTTTACTAGCACCAACTATAAAAAAAAGAATTTTTAATATCGTTAAAAAAGTTTTTATTCAGATATTTTTGTGATACAATATCTACGTTTTTAGGAGAAAAAATATATCATTATAGTAGATAATTGATAATAAGACTCATTATCCTTGAAAATTTAAAATCGTAAACTTTCTTACAATCTATAATTATACTAAAAACAATCATCGTCCTTTGTATTTCAATGTGGTGACCGAAGATTATTTTAGTGAATTTTTGACCCAAGGGGAAACCTTAATAGAGTTTCTTATTTAATCCATGTCAAATTAAACTATAATCGTAACATTTGACATTTAAACAATATATAAACCTTGACATATACAAATAAAATTACATATAGTAATTAATGAGCATCAATCCAGATTTACATTACAATTGTAGCTCTGAAGTTATCTATTTTACACGAGGTTGACATTTCGATGATAATCATCGTTTCACTTATACTTATGTGTTTGTTATATATATATTGTGTGTTATAAGCTGGTTACAAGAATACCGAACTCCGGGGTAAATTCTTAATTGACGAATTATTTATCAGGAGGTTTGTGTAAATACTAATAACACATAGCAGTTGTAACACTGTAGATTTATTAATATTCGTTGGATATCGATTGTTGTGGATACAGGGGAAACACGAATTTAAATGTTCCACGGAATAAAAATGTTCTAAATGAATTTATGCAGACTTTTTAGAAACAACGAAATTAAATATCCACGAATATACAAGTTTTTCTAAACCACGTAAATTGGTACCCACGAAAAAAAATGTATCCACAGTAAATTAAATATTAGTTCATCGATAAGTAAAAGTAAAATGTACATTGACTACAAGTACTGATCCATATGTATTTCAAAAAGTAACCTTCAGTAGTATTTTTTAACTAAGTATACGAGAAAATATCTCGATTTGATTATCCATATTTAACATATGTTTTTGTAATATGTTTAATATTTGATTCGAATAAAATGTGCTTCATGTGTAATTAGATTAATATATGTATTATGTAAGGTAATACAATACTTACCACTTGATTGAACATTTCTGCAGTTTTGTTTATTTCCTAAATTAAAGAAGAGATAACAAAATCCAACAGTAACAAAGCAACCAACTAACAAACCACCAACAACGCACAGAAACGAACGATATTTAGTACGGAATGATTCCCTTTTAAGCGAACGGTCGAACATAGTCATAGATTCTACAGTGTTATTAACGTTGGGTTCTTCAAGTTCAGAATCAAGATTTTCTCTATAAAGCGGATTGTCCATCGTTTGTAGCACACATGTATTCTAAACCATGTCTTAAATGTGCACACTATTTTTAAAGAGATATTGCATCCACAAAGTTTGATTAGTAATAACAACATATAATGCAAAACACTTAAATTTCACTTCAAGTTGTAAATTGTAATTAAGTAGCACGGGACTAAGGTTTCAAATAATTACATGTATATACTTATTCATGTAGTGTGCGAATTAACTTTGTAACGTGTACTGAGGTGTACAATTGTACTTTGTTCGATTGGATTAATTTGGAAATTCCCTGTTGGATGACATCTTCCGTATTCGTAATTCATGATTCATGTACAGTCGGATTTTTATATGTGATTACATGTATTTAATATATTCCTTCCAAGTAACGGATAGTTTAGAAAAATGTATATACTATGACATTTAGAGCGAAGAAAATCCAAAATCGGATTGGTACAAGCAAAAACATGTGTACGTTGTGTTTATGCATATAATTATTCTTTTCCAATTTGGAGGTTATAGTCATGAGGGTCTGGATAGGAGTATTTTACCATTTCATTCTTTTTGAAATACCATTATTCTCTATGTTTCATACTATAACACCGGTTTATTATCTAGTTATATGTTCTGCCTTTTTTCCTGTATCATTTGAGTCATTTATTCTTCACAGTGTGCCCAGTATTCTCTATTATATGAATAATACGGGTCAGATCCTACGTAATACTAACAGTCAACTGATATACTTGAAAAGAAATGCGACATGTTGTGTTGTAAAAATTAGATCAATAAAATTTAAATTTGTAAGCAACGAGGGCAAATTGCAAATCATATCATCTTCAAGTTTGATTTATTCCTGATAAAATGGCAACAGTTCAGTCCTTAGAATAACGTTATATGTATTTGACTGCTGTTTATTTTATAAGAAAACATTCCTAACAATACGTTTGTTAATGCAAATTTGTTTTTCTAATGACATACAAGAACTCTATCTATTGATTTCATACTTTGTGGTCTACAATCAAAACGTTACATTATAGGTTTATATGTGAATTTTACTTTTGTTTTTGTTTAGATCAAAACAAAAGCATGTGATTTGAATGATTGTGTCAGTGTATCAATGAGTGACTTTGTACACTTCGATATGAAAATATGGTTAACCTACCAGTGAAGTTGGATGTCACACGATTGTATAAAAAATTTTATTTATAAAAAATGTAATTGGCTAGTAATCAATGCATAAGGAAGGGAAACAAATTTCCTCAAACTAGTAGACTAATCAAATCAAACTCTTGTTAATAATTCATAACATAGGAAATACTCAATATTTTATTTCATTTTCAAGTTCTTCCTATATAACACGTTTATTCTTATTGTCTATGACAATTCAAATATGTATCAGGCACGTTTTTCAATCATTGTTACGGTAATGAAAATTCCTCGTTCAAACACATGAATTTAGAACTTTAAAAGTTTAACAGTGTTATTGCTTTTCAACGTTTATATTTAGAAAATTATATTGAATATGTCTCATGCCGTGGGATTTAAGGAGGGGATTACCTATTCACATTATATTTTGTAACATTTATTAAAAAACAACGCGATTTCCGTCTACAAAATTCTGAGGTAACACAGAAGCAAAAACACAAGTAATTGATTTTTAAATCCTTTGTAGAAAATAGGGCAAAACCTAAAGGTACCAGATAATCAAGATCAAATTTTGATAATTTATGAAGAAAGTTATTTTATCGAACCACATATCTAGTAGAATCAGCATAACTGTACATAGGGAACATTATTAATAAACTTCAAACATCAACAACTGTCCAAGATCTTTTCTGAGTCATTTTTTATTACAAATGTTCGGATTATGGCGTCAAATCCCTGTCGTGTGACTACTTCTTTTGTCATGGCATTGTCAGTTTATTTTTCCCCCTCCTTTGTGTTATGACTCATAGATATATAGTTATCACAACAAAAACTAAGACATCAAAATTAGGGTATCATAAATGGTCAAAAGTGTTTCCTCTGTGGTACCAAGAGTTTCAAATGGTGAAGTTGAAATCATCCCTTCGTAAATTTTATGGACGCCATCACGAGTTGGTTGACCGTTATGGAAAAAGCATTTCTCAGATGATATCCGATATGTTTCTTACGTCGTCACTACAATCCCCTTCCTTTTCATGAATGGGAACGAACTATTTACCGGGTTTGTAATAACATGAGCAACACGACGGGTGCCACATGAGGAGCAGGATCTTCTTACCCATTCTTAGCAACTGAGATCACCCCCAGTTTTTGGTGGGGTTCGCGTTGCTAAGATTTTAGTTTTCTATGTTGTTTCTTGTGAACTATTATTTAAAATTGAGAAAGGAAATGGGGAATGTGTCAAAGCGAGAACACCCTGACCATAGAGCAGACAACAGCCGAAGGCCACCAATGGGTCTTCAATGTAGCGAAAAACTCCCGCACCCGTAGGCGTCATTCAGCTGGCCCCTTAAAAAATGTGTATACTAGTACAGTGATAATGGACGTCATACTAAACTCCGAATTATACACAAGAAACTAAAATTAAAAATCATATTGTCTGTTTGTCTTTTTCATTTTTAGCCATGGCGTTGTCAGTTATTTTCAATTTATGAGTTGGACTGTTCCTCTGTTATTTTTCGCCCCTTTTTTTACTTTCCTCAATATAGCGACAGGAATGGTTTTATTAAGAAGTCATATATCCCTGTTAGTTAAAGCATTCGAGCCAGATTAGCATAAGCATTTGTTGCATATTTCTAAATTCTATTTGTCAATGTGAATTTATTTTGTATAAGATGTATGTTATAATAAATAAAAAAATAATTAACACTGAATAAATCAATAATTTGAAATGCTAGATCGTTTGATATATGCTTTTTTGGATAGTGACACTAACTGTTCTATTTCCAGAAGAAGCAGTTGTGTTTTAAATTTATTCATCAACACAGATAGCCATTGAGAGAGTTACGGTTAAAAAGATGTGAACAATAACGTATCAAAACTATAATAGTTCACAGGACGTAATACAATGAAACAATTTACAAAGAAATCCAACCGAATGGTATACAATGCAACTAAACAGTAAACACGTAACTATAAAGATAAACGCCAAAAAACAATCACTTGATCACAGACCCTTTGGCCATGCACTTTGGTGGTATTGAAAGTAAAGTTTATTAGTATTATAGTATCTGTGATGAGTTTATTTATTTGTATTATTTGTTGTCATTCTCCGCCGATGATACAAACTGTTTGTAATTATAAAACATGTATGTAATTATTCACTAATTATATTTGTATATGTAAATTCTATAAGCTGTATTGCTTCTGAATGAAATACTATTATCTAAAGCTATACATCCACGCTCATTTGTGATAGCAGTAGTGTTATAAAATAAAATTTAAAAGAAAAACTATAATTCAGTAGGATTAGGATGAACCCATCAAACCAGTACTAAATGAAAGATTAAAATCAGAAAGACAAATGTACAATATTAGGGTTGGTGCGTTCAAACATGTTTAGCCCGCCACATTACATACATGTATGTGCCTGTCTTAAGATTCTCAAAAGATCGATCCACCTCAAATTTGATATCTCATTTAATACGTGACGCTTGTGCATGTTCCAACTATACGGGCCTTTGTTAGTCTTGTTTGTTTTTGTTTTTTTACTTTGGTTCATTTATATGTTTTGAAGTTTAGTATGACGTCCATTTTGCTGAAATAGTACACATTTTTGTTACGGGATCAACTGGAGACCGTCTCCGTGTGAGGGACTTTCACGCTGTGTTGGAAACTAATTGGTGGCCATGAGGTGTTTCCAGCTCTTTGGTTGTCTCTTTGACACATTCCGTGTTTCCATTCTCAGTTTTATTAACAGGGGGTGTGCGCCTCACACAAAAGAATGTTCTTCTACTTATGAAGAATAAATGGCTGAACTCGACACGATATAGTTTTACGGTCATCATCACGATTTGATTGACCGATAGGTGTATCGGTATCTCAAGTTGCTAGCGACACGTGACTTCGTTCTTTGATCTTTTTATACCAGTAATGTCGTCTGATCTGTAATTTTAGCGATTGTGTGTCACATTCATAAATGTTAGATTTATATTTAGTTTATCTTGTCGTTGATGAATGGATAGCAGAATCTTTTTATGCAATCGACGCATCCGGTCTCGCCGCTTTTTGGATAGCCTGCGATTTCCTCAGTTTTAGTTTGTTGTCTTGACTTGTCTAATCCCAATCGACTTGTGAAATTTGAAGTAAACTTACTGTTTACCTTATTTCACAACCCCGGTTTGACGAAGGCTAAATATTTATATATTCTAGACGACAAAGTGGTTAAGGTTGACTGACACAGTCCATATGGTTTCCCTAGATGTCACAAACATAGTTCAGTTCAGTTGATGGGAGTTGAATAATATACAATTTTTGGACTCAATTTCAGACCTACTGCATTGGTAATTAGTCCTGTATAAGCAAAGGTTAGACGATAAAGAAGTTCATAATTAAGTGATAAAAAACATTGTCGGGGAAAATGTTTTCATAAAAAATAGCAAACTCCTAGCTTTGATTTATTAAAAACAATATAAAAAATGTGAATTTATCAATTGTTTCCTATAAATTATGCAGTCAATCACATCTTAATTTTCCAACCTGTTCCATTCTTTTATGCCATCCAATTATGATCTTGTAACTTATCCAATCGGTTCCCGCCTTTTTTTTACATCAAATTATGATTTTGTTAATAACGATGTTGTCGAGCGTAACTTGACATCATGATCAACAATAAAACATAACGTTTCTGCACATGAAAACTAAATAGTTATGAATAAAAATATGTCGTATGAAAGCCGATGAGATAAGTCACTAACTAAGTCACAATGTATAAAAAAATGTTTGTTTTCGGCTGTAATTTTCAAAGTTGTTTCTTCATACTTACATTTCATACACAAATATTTAGAAATGAAAAGATGAAATCATGAAACGATAATAAAAACAAAGCTAAAACGAAATTATAACAGACACAATTATAGAGCTTGCTAATGAAAATCACGTGTGAAAAAGTTTAATTGAACACATGTTATACATGACTAAATTCTCATAATTTCCACCATACGTTATTATATTTTTCTACGAAGCATCATGGAGGCTGATTTTAATGAGTAATGATCTCCTTTGAATTTTTCCCAGTTGATACCCATATTTTGGTCAGCTCTGCCATTGGTTTTAAGGTATTCTCCGTTCAACGAGGAGAAGCTACAATCATCGTACCACCACGCTCCCTTGTTTCTGGCCGCGCATTTTGATCCTGTTTTTGTATTATCCTGATCAAAAGTACTAAACTTCAGTCCATGATGATAATTTAAACCATCACCTGAAATAATAAAAAAACCCAGATGTGAATCTTATTGAAATACACATCTTGTACCCAGATGACGTTCGCGTGAATCTGACAACGCTTCATTCTAATAACTGTTCAGGTGACTATTGTATCGACTAAAAAATCCATGCATTTAAAGTTATGAAGGTATGTATCATTACGACAAACCCCGAACATACTGTAGAGACCTTTAAAATTTAAAGCGAAGCGATCACAGATCAATATCAAAGAGGATTAAATACAAGGCTGTTGTCTGCTCTATGGTCGGGTTGTTGTCGCTTTGACATTTGGCATTTCCTTTCTCAATTTTAAGATCTATAAGGTCCGAGAACACAATTATTTCGTAGTGCATTTCTTTTAGAACATAAATGAAAATAAAAAAAAAATCCCACCTGCGCTTTCTCAAATAAACTTTTACAGTGTGTTGTACTACTTTTGGGACAAATTATATCAAAATTATAGAAAACTTCATCGGCTCTAACTCAAAATATGGACAATTTTATATTTAGGGCGTCTTGAAATCTATTGACAGCTTCCGAAGTGCTAATTTTCAACCTTTTTCAGCTGGACCAAATCACTACTTTCCTTTAAAATTCTGGACCTAAATTTTTTTACAGTGTAATTTCATCCCCCTACTTGCAATTTGAGGCATTAAACATGGAGAAATAAATTTGGAAGGGGTATAAAAATTAATGGCAAGTAACCCACTGTCAACACTAGGGACTATATTCGTGAACAACGAAAATCAAGGGACGACAATGGTGGTCTTGGACCATAATGTTATCCAATTGCAAAAGATATACATGTACAATTAATACAAATTGATCCATTTAGAAAGCAATGTTACCCTTTAAATGATTAGTTTAAATTACTTCTATTCTTAATCCCACCTGAAACAGGTTCAACTGATTTTTATAATTCGTTCTTATGTTGTTACACCACTGTCCAGGTAAAAAGGGGGGAGGTTTGATCCCGCTGACATGTTTAACCCGTCACATTCTGTATGTATGAGCCTTTAATTCAGTGGTTGTCGTTTGTTGATGTGCTACATATTTGTGTTTCGTTTATTTTCTGTACATAAATTAGGCCACTAGTTTTACATTTGTCATTTCCCGGGACTCTTATAGCTAACTATGCGGTATGGGCTTTGCTCATTGTTGATGGCCGTACGGTAACCTATAATTGTTAATTTCTGCGTCATTTGGTCTCGTGTGGGGAGTTGTCTCATTTACAAGCATACCATCTTCTTTTTTAATATATATTCAATCCACCATCATATAAGGAATCATTTCATTGAAAAGTGTAGAACATAATCACGTAATTTTTAATGCAATCTTAGTACAGGTAATTGAATGTAGCACTCATTATGCTCATTCTGGTGTTAATTATTCCTCCTTTACCTGTTGACTTCATATCTAAAGGCTCTATTCAAAGTATTGATCAGAATACATAATTCATGCGTTCCTTTTGCATTTTAACACGTTAAAACTACTGATAAGTTATAGGAATCTACAAGGGATTCAGATATAAATTAACTAGTCAAACGTATCATGTTATTATTTTGAACTATGCAAAATCTGATCAGTGATGCTTGAATATAATAAAAAAAAAAGAATAAAGGCAAAGTAAAGTAAACACTTGAAGAGCTAAAAGCACCAAAATTCTGAAAAAATCATGATAATGCATGTCACATAAAAAAAGTCTGACTTCTGGGATGGAAACTTCCATCAGCAGTGTCATCGATACAATGCTTGTTAGAAAAACTCTCGATAAATAAAAGACTAAGACTTTTTATTTCGTCTACAATAAATTCATCAGTGACGCTCAAATTTCAAACTATATCTTCAACGAACAAGAAATACACAACAACAAACAGACGATAAATTCTAAAAAAAAAATAAAAAAAAAATAATTTAATTAAGTATTTACCAGAATCTCCACTGAATCTCCCCACAGATAGAGTATACTTTGATTCAGCATCACCAATGACGAATGTGGAATACTTTGCATATCTCTTTTCGTTATCCCAAGCCATTAAGTCAATACGTAGCTCCGTTGGGACTTGTGTTAAGATATGAAGGTTTTTATTTCCTGAAATATGCGAAGAAATTTTAAAACATTTTAAATTTTATTTTTTTATACTTTTTTCAAATTGTAAATAAAGTTATCATTGACACCAGGTTTAAAGCTTGTAATTTTGTTATTTCACAAATATGGCCATTTCAATGATAATCCATATCAACAAAAAAAAGCTGACTACTGGGATGATGACATTAAGACTTATCAGTGACAGTTGAATAACAAAAATACTGTTCATGTGAACATTTCCTTTTACTTCATGTTAATTTGGTAATGCATGCAATGTATTTACAGTTTTTGTCGATTCAGGACAGGTCAAAGATCCACTTATTGTTTTGAAATCAGATTTCTGGGGGTTGCTTCATGCTAAACCAATGTGTCCTTTGGTTAATTCATATCGTCAGACTGCTGTCTCATTGATTATTATAATTTTTATATCTTTATAATTATTTGAATTATTTGATATGCAAAATCTGTCAGGAATAATATAAATACATTGCTAGTATTTTTATTTTTTAAATATGTTTACAGATGTATTTAGTATGCTTAGTATCCAATGTTCTTTATCAATTGTAAGTAGTTCATATAAATATTTTTCATTAAAAGTAGATGATAGATCTATAACTTTAAGCATGAAAAGGGATTTTCTAAACTATATGCTTGCCATTAATGGTCAGCAATTCGTATGTAACCAAAAAAGGATATTTGTGTTGTGTGTTTTAATATGGATATTATTATATTTTGAAACAAAATATGACATGCTATAGTTATGTAGCGTAAAAAGATACGGATGGCACGGAGTACATTTGAAAGCAATAAGTCGAATAACTGACACGGATACGAGTGCATAATTGTATATCAATACTATATTTAGGTGTGTGACAAGTGGAAAAAAAAAATAATAAGTAGGGATTATGAAATCCCTGAAAATAGAATAAATCAATGTAAGATAACCTATCCAAAATTCTTCGTTGAGTTCTCCAAAACCATCTTCATACGCCTGCCATCCCCTAAGGAAATTTTCGCTGCCATCATATCGCCTCTGGAACACCTATAGAGAGGAATACAATTGGAGTATTTCATGTTTTTGTTGTTTTCAATGCATTTATATATGTGTTTTTCTATAAACTAATTTGGTAGGAATAGAATCATATTATCTCAGAGGGCACAGAAACACAAATTGATGTCACCACATTATCTAGATTTCACAATATAAGTATAATGATTGTTAGTTTATAAAATGTACATGTTAGTAACATCTAGTTCAAGTACATTATACGTGTAGATAATTGATCATAACTGTTAATTGAAAAACGTTTGATCGTGTAGAGTCATTGATAAGTATTTAAAGTTGGGGATAGTTATTTTAAGTGTTTTTAAGGCGAAGCTTGATTTAGTGGTCTGCATCAACAGTGTTTTATATATACCAATGATTTCATGTAATAACAAAATATTCTTTCTCGTTTCATAATGATAAAAAATAAGTCGTTTTTAGATTACAATTCATACCCTCATATAAACAACATCCAATTAATCTTTTTTCTGTAAACATAAATTGGTTTAGATTAGACAACAATGTGATTAAATGCATTCCTCTGTAAAAGAAATATTTATCGGATAACGGGTATCAACAGTACACCACATTTACGTTGCACATGCCCAGGGTTTTGAATGAATTTAAACAAGTGACAATGCTTGCAGAAACAAAAAGGATATACAGTAATGTATTCACAAACTTCACCTAGTAGCATGTTTAGATGCATCCCCATTTAGAAATGTGTTATTTGTGACCGATTCATGCATTCCCCTACCGGTTGAATATGTTTTGAATCAACATGTTTGTTCATTCCAATTCTTCATTTAGTCAAAATTCAATAATGACGTAAACTGTTCATGTTTTCTTCTGAATTCGCCATTACGACGTCGCGGAAAAGGCGACCATGCATAATAACATCACGTCGCAAAAACATCTTTTTACGGTACATTCAAAACAGACAATTTTTTCAGTATACAATGTACATATATTTACCACAACTATTATAGAAAATAAGGTGTGGAATACTGCAACTTATTAAATGCAGTGATTTAATCTTTATATATTTCGCAAAACAATAAACTGCAATAAACGTAGGCGATCCTAATAGAGTGAAAGAAGATACAAAGGCAAATACAAAAACCATAAATTCCACATAAACTTGAGATACTATAAAAATAATGTCGAAATGACAATTTGAAAGTGTTTAAACAGTCCACACTGCAATACACATCCAACTCAATATTGAGCAATAAAAACCCTACCAAAGACTGGAGCAGATTCAGCTGTTTTGGGAAGGCAAACATTTCAGCTCACCTTCGAACAACTGCAGTATACTTTCTTAGTCATACCGTCATATCGTAACACATTGCATCTGGTGTTTAGATACAATAGCTGTTTGGTTGATGTCTCACTTGTCTAATTTTAAGACACCGACAAAATATAAGATATGGGTTACGACAATATCTAAATCCTAGAACTTTATTCAATGTAACATTTGGAAATGGATCGAGTAAACAATGGACAATATTGTTACTAATAACACAAACCATTGTAAATATAATCAATATGTATTAAAAACTAGAGCAAAACCATTTTCTCCGTCAAGCTATTTAAACCTTCTTGCAAGATCATCAGAATTATCTGACGAAAAACCTGTTATTTTAACTATCACAACCGTGTAAACATTTCCATTTCCTTATCGTTTGTAAACATGTTCTCTGTTTATGTGTATACTTACAACCCAACCACCGCCGTCTGTTGTCATATCACAGTATACATCTAATATATCTGCATCATCAGGGCTAACACTATATACCCCATCCGTCCATTTACTATTCTGTTTCCACGCTAAACAATCCTGCATAGTGCCACTTATATACGTAGGTTGTGTTGGTTCTGATAAATCAAGTGTTGAGGATATTATGTTTTTGGATAGATGTTTTTGAAACGATTAATAATATAAATGTTTTCCCGAAGTTTGAATAAACACGTTAAGCGTCTGGTCTTCAATATTGATAAAACAATTAAATAAATTAAAAAGTCTAGTCAAACAAAAATTGTCAAATCATGTTTGTCTGCATTAACCTCTATATGAATGATATAATCAGCTTAAGTGCATGCAATGATTTTGTGTCATGGATGGATACCTCATATCCTTCGTCTTTATATTATAAGACCTTATATGGCTTATAAAACAAAATTTATCTTTGTCCATGCTTTTCTTTGTCTAATATGGTCTCCTTTTTATTTGTATTGTAGTCCTGTAATATTATGTTGTCATTTCAATGTTATATTTAACTTTGCCATTAAAGTGCGAGGTTGGCATGCCATAAAACCAGGTTCAACCCACCACTTTTATTCCCCTTTAAAAGTGTCCTGTACCAAGTCAGGAAGATGGCCATTGTTATAGTATTGTTCGTTTCTGTGTGTGTTGCATTTTAACGTTGAGTCGTTTGTGTTTTCTCTTATTTTTGAGATAAGACGTGGCACGGTACTTGTCTATGACAAATTCATGTATTTGGTTTTGATGTTATATTTGTTATTCTCGTGGTGTTTTGTCTGTTGCTTGGTCCGTTTCTGTGTGTGTTGCGTTTCGGTGTTGTGTCGTTGTTCTCCTCTTATATTTAATGCGTTTCCCTCGGTTTTAGTTTGTTACCCCGATTTTGTTTTTTGTCCATGGATTTATGAGTTTTGAACAGCGGTATACTACTGTTGCCTTTATTTACAATTATAATAATAACCGCAGAGTTATGCAGATTGCTAGATTAGATTGTTTTTATGAAATTGTAAACTTGACTTGATACCAAAACATATAAATTTACCTATAAACACATACTAGTACTACAAAATATAGAAGATAAAATAGAGGAGGAAGATATCAACAGAATATTTATCTCACAAGCTGAAAATAACTGATAAAGTCACGGTACATATGTAGGACTCTAAACATGCTAAAGTGCGGTAGTACTCCAAAATGCGAAGGTCACGCTAAAGTGCGATGGTCTACGCTAAAGTACGATGGTGTTTCACGCTACAGTTTGCTAATGGACGATAGTATATGACACTAAAATGCAATGGACCAATAGTAAAGGTTTGGGGATTAAAACGTTAAAGTGCATGAATTTTTAAAAATATTCTTTTTGCATTAGTTAGTATATACATATGCTAAGGTATATTATATGTGATAGGCTTAGTTATAATTTCCAGATGGGCGTAAGTGATTGTTTCTAAATTTAGAAGAACAACCACGTTATAATTGCTAAAAGAAATGTAGGTGTCACAAAATACTATTTGTCCTGTTAAATGTTTTTTTTCACAATTCGGGCGTACTAAACAAATGGATAATTGGTTTATCATGCCGTACACACAGTCTTTCACTAATGTGAACACTCCCCTTGCAGTCGTCACTGTTACAAATACCTTTATTTTAACAACGTTAATTTTCAATAAAATCGAAATCCACTTTAATTGGACCCCTAATTAGACTGCAACGTAAACAATGATTTAAATGTATATGTTCGTTTCAAGTAGAAGCAGGATATAGGATACATATCCGTATACTGTTTTGTATCTATATAGAAATTTGGTCAACTGCAGGACACAAGTCCTTCTTCCAGCACCCGAAAATAAACATATTCGTTTCAGTCTACAAAGCCCGGTTAGGTTTGAAATTATGGCATGGACATTTCGGTTTAAAAGTTGCTAATAAAATATTCTTAATCTATCTTCCGGTATGTACACTGATTTTTGGTTTGTATACACGTTAAAATCCAACAAAGTTTTTACGTCTATACTTTCGCGGACCATCCGACTTTAGCGTAAGTAGGCATCGTACTTTAGTGTAGACCATCGTACTTTAGTGTAGACCATCGTACTTTAGCGTAGACAATCGCACTTTAGCGTGACCATCGTATTTTAGCGTCCCCATCGCACTTTAGAGTTCTACACATGTTAACAAGAATATGTCCATCGTACACGGATGTCTCATCCGCACTATCATTTTCTATTTTCAATGGACCGTGAAAATGGGGAAAAATCTCTAATTTGGTATCAAAATTAGAAAGATCATATCATAAGACACATGTGTACTACACTTTAACTTTATCAAAAACTACCACGACCAAAACCTTTAACCTGATGCGGGGCGAACGAACGGACGAACTAATGGATTTACAGACCAGAAAACATAATTCCCATAAAAAGGGCATAAAAACGAACAACGACCCAAAGAGAAAACTACTAGTATTAAACATTATAGAAGATAAAATAGGGGAGGAAGATACCAAAAGAATATTTAATATCACAAGTTGAAAATAACTGATAAAGCCATGGTAAAAAACGAACGATGACCACAAGAGAAACAGTTTCCAAAACACAACATCGAAAACTGAAGACTTAGCAGCCCGAACTCTAACTACACAATCCATGTCGAAATCAAAACAATTCTCTAAAAACTCATCTATGATATACGTGTTATAGCAGTGTATAATATTGATTATCACATATTTTGTACTGATATGTACGTTTTTCCATGGCCAATAATAGCCGGAAGTTAAGCTTGGTTATCAGCCCTCTGGGCCAATATCGATATAAGCCCTCGAATTCCGTATCGAGCCCTCGAGTTTAATACCGGGTAACATGTCAATCAAAAACTATTGTAAACAAATTGTCATCCGAAGCAGCTAGACGATCAGGAGAGGTTTCTCATAAATCAAATGACGATGCATGTTAGTTCATACAAGAAATGAAAAATGAAAATACAATGAAAAGAAATTTAGAAAGTTACGAATCTGCTGTAGGAGAAAAAAAATGTAAAAATCAACAGTGGAAATCACAAAAGTTCCCGTAAAATTTTGACGTCATAAAGAATTTAGAAAATATATGACGCCACAATGGAAAAGTTATTGTTGTATGACATCGTCAGTTCAAGCCGAATACATTTCCAAATCATAGAAATGATATGGTGTATTCTTCCTCAGCATCAATTGGAAATGTAACACTTTAAGTCGTTTAATATTTACAATTCTGAAAATTAATAGATTTAATGTTAATTATTTGTTAAACTTTTCGCAAAACTTTGTTTACTCACTGTGATACATTTTTTTTTTCGTTAAATGTTTTTTTTAATTTTTGTTGAAAATATCAAACATAGTTTGGTATATGCTATCATTTTTCTCTTGCTCGAAAATATGTGATAAATAGATTATTACATGTCATTGTCCATATGGTCCGTGATATCAGCCCATGTAGTTTGCTTGTCCTGCATTGTCTGATACGGATATTATGCTCCAGATATTTACCAAAGTCTCGCAACGGAAATAAAGATATGACGTATCAGTTTATGACACAATGTCATACGAGAACATGAAAACAAATTGTTTTAGCTTCTTTTTTTCACTTACGTAAAAGTCAATGTCAGACATTCAACAAGGAGCATATAAACAGCGCTTACCTGTCATGTTAAAAGTTTCATTTCGCACACACATGTTTGAAGCTGCTAAGACTTTTGATATATCGTTTCTCATGTTCTGAAAGGACATGAGATCTGAAAAAATAAATTTGAAGAACAAAGTGATGACATTTAAGAAGTTATCTATTCAAATGACACTTGAAACTATATAATTCTTGTATCATTTGCATATCTATAAATACTTGAATTGGATTGGTCAATTAGAATATTTATCTTGGTTTACACTTCGATAAACCATGTTTCCGAAACTACTTTCGTAATCTATTCATGCGCGATACACATTCTTGCTAGGATACTGGGATTTTCAGCAAATTGAGATTATAAAACAATTGCATATAAGTTGTTTCTATTCTAATACATATGTAACAAAAAAAAGAAATAAAATAAATGCCCTAAAGCGCCGAAAATGTATAAAAATAAAATTTAAATAAAATTCCGCGAAATTTCATGAAGGATTTGGCGAATTTACGTCATGGCAAAATACGACGTCACACGAATGAAAGTTTTCAAGGGAAAGATTATTTCGTAACGTGTACGCTTCAAATTCGGATAATATCTAATTAAAATGAAGTTTTTGAGGTAGGTGCTATTTCATTTTAGATTCTGTTGCATTTATCGGACATGTATGGTTTTTAGAAAGTCAAGATGGCGGCGTACTCCTTAGTTACGACATGCCATTGTGCTTTTGATGGTAAATGTAGTAGCCGTCAACCAAATAATGTAAATTAATAATGGCGTATGCTTGGCTGAAGAATTATAAGGATTAAATACATTTTTTCTAGAGGTTATTGATGTATAATTCTTATATCATTTGCATATCTATAAATACTTGAATTGGATTGGTCAATTGGGAATTTTTCTCTTGGTTTACACTTCGATAAACCATGTTTCCGAAACTACTTTCGTAATCTATTCATGCGCGATACACATTCTTGCAGGGATACTGTGATTTTCATCAAATTGAGACTATAAAGCAATTGCATAACAGTTGTTTCTATTAAAATGCATATTTAACAAAAAAAAAGAAACAAAATAAATGCACAAAAGCTTCGAAAATGTATAAAAATAAAATTTGAATAAAATTCCGCGAAATTTCATGAAGGATTTGGCGAATTTACGTCATGGCAAAACACGACGTCATACGAATAGAAATTTTCAAGGGAAAGATTATTTCGTTACGTGTACGCTTCAAATTCGGATATTATTTAATTAAAATGAAGTTTTTGAGGTAGGTGCTATTTCATTTAAGATTCCGTTGTATTTATCGGACATTTATGGTTTTTAGAAAGTCAAGATGGCGGCATACTCCTTAGTTACGACTTGCCATTGTGCTTTTGATGGTAATATATATAGTAGCCATCATAAAAAAATGTTTATTAGATATCATAAATGTTTGGCTGAAGAATTATAAGGATTAAACACATTTTTTCTAGAGGTTATTGATGTGTAAACCGGGGCTCTTACTCACAAACTCAACATAAAAGTCCCTCTAGAAAAAATGTGTTTAATCCTATAATAAAACCTTAAATAATGAAAAAAAAATGGTTAAATAACATGTTTACTACAAGGTAATTTCCTGTATTTCTATTGGTATCAATCTGATGAGTTAAGCATTTTTCAACTGATTTTTATAGCTTGTTCTTATGTTGTACTATTAAACAACTGTTCCAGGTTAGGGCAGGTTGGGCGCCCACTAATATATTTAACCCCGCCACATTCTGTATGTGCCTGTCTTAAGTCTGTAATACAGTAGTTGTCGATTAGTGCTGTTTTACATATTTGTTTTTTGTTTACTACTTTGTACATAATTAGACCGTTAGTTTTTTCGTTTGAACTGTTTTACATTTGTCATTTCGGGGCCTATTATAGCTGACTATGCGGTATGGTTTTTACTCATTGTTGAAGGCCGTACGGAGACCTATAATTGTTAATTCTGTGTAATTTGGTTCCTTTGAGAAGAGTTTTATTTTTTCAATGTTTGTAAATTGTTTTTCATTTGTACTGGCTATTGTCTTATTGAAGAATACCCACATCACATAACGTTATATCTACACATATCAAGTTGGTACGCTGTTCTTGTTTAAAGAGTATAGAGCATTAAAATGCAAACTGACTGTCTCTAACACAATTATATATATAATCCCGTTGTTTGCTCCGTGAACACATTTGTACAACCTCGATGATTTTTACGTCTAATCTGGTCAAAATATATATTAAAGTTCATTTGGCAGATGACATGATTTATTTTTGCTAAAAAAATCTAGCAGTATCCATTCAGAACATTGCACTAACCACTTTTCATAATATCTTTATTATTGATAAGTTTATAAATGAGAGGATAATCATCATAATCTACGATTTATTTGCGTTGATCACTATGAATGAGTCCTGTCCCGAAACATGTATTGTTAATTTTGAAATACTCGGTAAATCTAACATTTCAAATTTGAACATTTACGCATTTATAATGGATAAATATCGATTTAAGTGGAGTTACATGAAAAAATCCATATTAATAAACTGTCAATTCGATGTTATGAATACCTTGTTGACTTTTCCTCCGAAAATTTTGGTACTGTATCTGAGTTTCATTTCTCCACTGTTGCAAGATTCTTGTTTCTGTTCAAGAAATATTGGCAAAAATAGATATTTGTAAGTCTGGTATTATTACTCAAATAGTTTAAATACAGAAAGACCAAGAAGCATATGATATGCTTTATATGTATGGTCCATTTGACATCCTACAAGTTTTTGTATTGTCCAATTGTGCTACAAACGTTACAACAAACGAATAATTAATAACTTTGAAAAAATGAGAATTCGTTTATGCTTGCCACTGGAATGCTATACATTTACTAACAATTATAAATGATTTTAATTTCCTTTTGCCCGTAGTATACACATTGTCTGCTACTCCTAAACAGTATACTATATTTTAATAGATTATTGTATTGACATTTATCTAAACGGTTAAAGTCATCGTGTTTGTTCACTATTGTTCTATTGTTGACACACTACTGTGTCTTGATTAAAATGCTTTAAAAAATTGTCGAAACGCAACATGTTGAAATTTATGATGTTTGAGGTTATACAATAGAGAATGTGATGCTATATAATAGATGCAAAATGGCCATTTGTTGGTAATGATAATAGATATTGTACGCATGCTTTTGTTGATGTCACTGTTGTTATCTGAATTATGATAATGTCTTTTTCTTTTGAAATTTATCAATGTTATAGGCTGTTGATAACACTGCTTTCTTCACATAAAAAAGTCACCAAAGATCGGTTTATATCTTCGAATCTCTTATTTACATACAAACCGCAATTTCATTTTATTCTAATTATATTATTTATCTAAATTGACTAAAATAAAACTAATACAACATTTATATGACAAATTTACTTTTTCCACCAGTCATGAAACTGTAAATGTGTGACCGTGTTACATACCATTTAAATTTCTGTTTTGCATTTCTGAACGAAATTCTGACATTTTGTTTCTTGATTCTATCATGTTTGTACGCTCTAAAAAACATTAATTAATCAATTAACATTTCATCAAAATGTCCATTGATCAACAAATCATCCTGTTGCTACATATTGAAATCGATTTGTGTTTAAAATTATCTTTTCTAAGTAGAGTGACAAGTGGTGAAGATGATATCATCCCTCTGGAAATTTTACGGACGCAATCAAGATTCTGGTTGACCGGTATGGGATATCTGTTTCACAGATGACAATTGATATGTTATATTGTTGAAACAACGAGCATGTTCTCAATTTCTCGAATGCGACCTACCTAATTGGACTTATCACCGGGTTTGTACGTACATTCGCAACAAGAGATATGTGCTACAATTGTGTGGGGCAGGATCTTCTTACCAATCCGGAGCACCTATGAACACGCCCGGTACAAATGGGGTTCGTGTTTTCAATCCATAGTTTTATATGATTATTTGTTTCTGTACTCTGTACTGTTTTCCTTTTCATCGTTTTTCGTTGTTGCCATGACCTTGTCAGTTTGTTTTCGACTTTTGAGTTTGAATATCCTTTTGATATTATTTGCCTCTCTCTTTCATATGAAGTGCATGCATTATAGACTAATGTATTATTTAGTTCATTTTATGATTGTTTTTTTTCATGGAACTGTCATACATTTTTATCCAACATACCATTACGACTTTTATTTATCAGTTCTGAATGCAATTCCGACATTTGTTTTCTAGTTTCTATGATAATTGAAAGGTCTGAAAAATAAAAAAAAATATCAATCATTAAAAGTCTTGTTTTATAAAGCTCCTTCCAATTATCGGTAAACTACATATCAAAAGTAATTTGCATTTAAGATTTTCTCTTTTCTCTCTAGCAAAATGTATCATACCCAAATATATATTGTACATATTTTATCTTGCTTTGATACCATTCAATATCTATTTGATAGATGAAAAACACCTTAAAAGTATGTTTAACCATAGAAGTTAAGGTTAAAGAAAAGGATTCATATGATGGATTAAATTTAAGTTCGACTACGGACACATAACTATTGACAAAACAATGTCGGCTTACCTTGTTCACTTGTCAAACGTATAATGTTAAGTAGTTGCATAGTCGAATTAAAAGACGTCTCCAGTGTCAACAGTCCTTCAAGTAAAGAGGTAAAAAAAAAAAAACATCATACAAGACAAACAATAAAAATTTTAGTGCTTTAAGATCTTTGATATTCTAAATAGTGTTTAGCTTTTGAAGTTATCTTAAAAAATATATTGACTTATTCCAAAAGACGATATGTTGATCGCAATCTGTCCATTGGTTCGCTGTGTCATTATGTTGATGTCAAAGTGACCTTGACTTCCACGTCGCCCTATATTAGTATAGTAATTTAAACATGGTACCATGTCAAATGCTGTCCATGATGTGTATCATGTAAAATTTATCCGAATGTATTTTTTTTTTTATACATATACGATAGTCTACAGGAAATGGAACGAAAAACTAGAAAAAAAAGAAAAAAAAAAGAATATATAAAAGTAAAAACTAAATCAAATGATGATTCTTTTTATATAATTTCATTACTTTCTGAGGCGTACAAGAAGCCGGAAAACGCCGGACGTTAACATTTGACGCCGAAAGCATACGTGTGATATCATCCTGTTTAAATGCATAAGACGATAAAATCATTTTCGCGCGGAATTTTGTTTATAAAATTTAGTACAGAAATAATGACTGAAATAGACTGATTTGTTCATATTGTATCCGAAAGTAATAACCGTATTGTATTTAAAGCTTGGCCTCTGTAAAACTTTTGTGCTAACTGTCGCAAGTATCCGATCGCGATTATCGGCTCTTCAATATGTCGTCAGGTAAACTCAATTTGCGACAGTAAATCCCACGTTCAGACACTATACAAATGTATCTTAAATGGAGACCACCCAATCCGTCTGTAGAACATCGATACATGTACAGTCTTTATATTCCCAAATATGATATAGCCCAATTGTAAGACTTGAGGTTGCTGAAAATAATACACAGCTGAGACATATTTTAAAAATATGTTTCTGCAATACATATTTCTTCAAGTGATTAGTCACGTAGATTTGTACTTATATGTTATCAACAACTCTAGTCATATTAGATTGTTCACATACACAGTAAATGCTTACTCTTCCGGAACAACTGATTTTACTCACCCGTTTTTTTATAAATCACGTGGTTTCATAAAAACAGCTAGACACTTGCATATAGATATATAATAATACCTTTGAGAGAAGTGTTTTTGATATCTGTCAGATAGTTAACCAATTCTTTTCTCATATCTTCAATAACCATAAGGTCTAGAAAGAAAAGTAAATCTTGAATGTGTATTCAACGAAAATGAATAACAAACAAAAACCCTCACAACTAGAACACAATAATGTATATAGTTGTATATATATGATATCAAATGCAATGAAATGGTGCTTTTGGAGAGCGTTGTGGTATGCAGATGAAATTAACACTAGCAATTTCATGCGTCAGAAGCGTCGTAAGCACATTTAATGTTTACCCTCCATCATGAGCGCTCAAATAAAGTTGATTTTTATCCAGTGAAAAGTAAAATCACAAAAATACTGAACTCAGAGGAAAATCAATTCGGAAAGTCCATAATCACATGGCAAAATCAAATAACAAAACGCATCAAAAAACGAATGGACAAGAACTGTCATATTCCTGACTTGGTACAGGCATTTTCAAATGTAGAAAATGGTGGATTGAACCTGGTTTTATAGCTAGCTAAACCTCTCACTTGTATGACAGTCGCATCAAATTCCATTAATAGTCACCGATGCGTGAACAAAACAAACAGACATAATAGGTAAAAATGTCAAAAATAGGGGTACAGTAGTCAACATTGTGTTATCATCTTAATCACTATAAAAACAACAAATGTAACGAAGAAGCACAAAAAGGCATACATCAAATTAACATCCTCATTTTGATTATATTATACGATTATATTTGTCTATGTAAAATGCACCCATCAAGGAAGGAGGGTATGGGTACTGGTGTAAAATTGCGCGTTTGAAATTCGCACAGGTAGACATGAAATAATTTTGTCGTTCAAAGTATGACGGGATGCATAAATACAGTCACGCAAAATAGATATAACAAACACTGACTTAGCAGTTAAAGTAATAATAATAAATAAAATAATAGTGAGGTTCAAAGTATGACGTGATACATAAGTACAGAGTCACGTAAGATACAGACATTGAGATGTGGTAGAAATTATTTTCCAGTCAATACAGTTAAGAAAATGATGAAACATGTAGTCGATAAATCTACTATACAGAAAATGAGGCTAATATTATCTTTAACGTAAAATCCCTTCGCCTCAACGTTACTTTTTTTTGCCGTTTATGTCAATACTCTCTTTTTTATTAAACACGTTTTGAATTGTCAATATTATGTCTCAAACATCACTGAAGAGTGCATCTGATGGAGAAAATGGTACCTTTAATGTTACCACTCTTTTAACTTTAAAGTACATATACTTTTTTAATCAATTGAAGCCTATCAGGACAATTATGGTGTACAGGTGTAATAATCTGTATTTTTTAAAATGTTATGTCAGCATCACCTTCTTTTGTCTTGTTCACATCTTCAATCACTCTGGCAATTCGATTTTCATCCAGTGTGATAGCACCAACTAAAAAAAAAAGATTGATATAGTTCAACCTTACCAAAAACCTTTTTTAATGCATGTGACTTCGGTAACATGTAGTCTACCTTTAGTGAAGACAAATTAATTATTATAGTAGGAAATTTAATAAAGACTCATTATATTTAAGAATTCATAATCGTTAACTTTTGAACATTTTTTATCCTTAAAAAATATAAAACCAATGTATTCCAATGTTGTGACCGCAGCCCATTTTAAATGTTACATTTGACCACAGGATGATAATTTACTTTAGCCAAGTATTTGATCCAGGGCAATTTAAACTTTTGTTATTTTCATGTGACATTTTGTTACATTTAAACACACACCAAAATAAAATTACAAATTCAAAATAAACACCAATCCAGATTAACATTGCATATGTAGCTCTTGATATATTTGTTTTACAAGAATTTGACATGGTGTTGATAATAATTTATTGTATAGTATATACAGTTATGTTTTCGTTCAAAATAGATTGCTTGATTATCAGTCATCATGTAATGTTTAAAAACGTTTTTAAAATTTGTCTTAAGCAAAACATGTTATAAAATCATCAACATCTATACAATTTTTCACGCATTATATTGGCATAAGGAAGTTAAGCTTATATTTAATAAAATTTATCCAAAATCTACAGTAAACATCGAATTCTACAAAATAAAAAGAAACATGAAAATATGGCATAAAAGCTGTAACACCTTACAATTGGTTCAACGTACAGAAATAGTGAAACGTACAACGACATACTCATCTTTAAGTATTTGATTAATACACCTTCAATAGTATGTTTTAACGCAGTGAAAAAAGATATACTTGCAAATTAAATTAGTTCAACATTAAGGAATAGTGAAACATACATTGACTAAAAGTGTTGATCTTTATGTATTTCAATAATTCACCTTCAATAGTATTTTTTGTATGCAGTGTATGAGAAAATATTTCGACTCCTCATATAAATTCAACTAAATACAAACATATGTTTTATGTGTGATTGGATTAACATATTATGTATAATGTAAACTACTGAAATAGTTACCACTGGACTGAATATTTTCGTTGTTTTGTTTTGTTCCTAAATTAAAGAAGAGATAACAAAATCCAACAGTAACAAAACAACCAACTAACAAGCCACCAACAGCGCACAAAAATGAACGGTGTTTAGTCCAAAATGCTTCCTTTTTAAACACATGATCGAACATAGTCATAGATTCTACAGTGTGGTTTCCAGCGTTTTCTTCAAAATCTGAATTAATATTGTCACTGACAAGCGGACTTTCCATGTTTTGATGCACATATGTATTCTAAACCATGTCTCAAATTCACAAATTATATTTGTAGATATTTGGTATGCAAATCTGGATTAAATAATTATATATTATACAGATATCGCAAAACACTTGTACAAAAGTTATTCATTGTAATGCAGTAGTACTCGTTCTAAAATTCATACTTAACACTATAGTGTCCAACTTAATTTTGTTACATTATATTGAAGTACGTAATTGTACATTGTTCGATGGGATAGATTTGGAAATTTCAATGTTCGATTACATGTTCTGTCAGCGTTAATCATAAATCATTCATCATCGCATTTGTATATATTAGTACATGTATTTAATATATTCATTTCTAATTTAGCAGTAACAGTCATATCCTATACGTATTATGATCACATCTACTCATAAATAAATATTGAAATGAAAAACATATTTTTTAGTAGCTTGTCTAACCTCTGCAAATATTAAATGTAATCCAATCTCGTCTTCTTAAATGACTTCTTCCAATCATCATCATCTTTGACACAGAAATAAATGACAAAAAAAAATAATCCAATCATTTATCCGTTTGTATTTGGTATTTTTGATTTAATAACAATATCTAACGTCACTAGACGTACGTATCTAATAGGAACGGTAATTGTCAACCTATGCATTTTGTTAAATTCTTATAGTCGAGAAACTGACAATTTCATTGTAAAAACATATAATACGAAGAAAATATATTCACATAACACTACATAGAAAGCTTACGACTTATCAACACAAACTAAACAAAAATTAGGTATGATCTAAAGTCTCCTGACCTGTTCACGACCGACCCTCATTTTCAAAAGTGCAAAATGAAGCTTAAGGCCAAGGTTAACTTCATTCTTCCTAGGAAGCTTCTGCATGTAGTCTGCCTCATATTTATAAAGGAAAAAGGGGGCAAAAAGGGGGCACAGTTGGTTACCATGGGAATGCTGATTGTTTGTTGAAACATAACAAAGGTTTTGTCAATCAAAAGCATCTTGATAATTTCAGTTTCAGATAATTTTATGTTTGAATCAGAGTACATTCTACAAAGTACGATGTATTCCTCCCACAGACAATATACTTGTAACTATAATCTTTTAAAAAAAGGCAGGACAAACTATTTTTCAAATATATTTCATTTCGCACCCTACGTGATAAGTCACATGTCATAATAATATTACATGAATGCGCATATCATTTTCTGATTTTCCTACAAGGAAATATACTTTCCGATTTCCGTTGATATATTTCTGTTAATATCATGAAGAACAATATTTCTAGTTTCATTCGAAAGTAAAGAGAGATGCGTCATAACTTTAAGGGAAATTTAAAGGTCGTGTTTTAATGTTACCTTCCTCCATTTGTTCAGATAAAAAAACAAGAGATAAAAGATAACTTACACAAGTACAAGTGCAAACACTAGTAAACAATGTACAAGGAAGGAAATGGGCAGTCCAGAAACAAACAGAAATACTTTGACCAAAAAGAAAAACGACAAAAACCTTTACAGAAAACTATAAAAGCAACATTGTTCTCACTAATGTAGAGATATCCTGCTTCACTAGCGACCATCGTTGTGTTACTCATAATGTAACAAGAAAACATTCGGTTGTAAGTCGCTTGAGAAAAATGTCACATCGTGGAAAAGAGTATATTTAGGCTATTGGCAATTGGTACATAACTGTGACGAACATATTTCATTGCGGTTACCCAATACATGTTAAAAAAGCACTAAATAAAAAAACTAAAGACTGAGCAATTCTAACATCACTAAAACAAAAGGTTAATCTTAGGTTTCCCAAAGTGTAAGCATATCCTCCTTAAGTAGTACACGTGTCACCCGCAGTGAGTTTTATGTTAAGTACAAAGTCGGAGATGGCATTTGGTGATGTCAAAATTGTGGAAAAGATGAGGAGATATGATAACAACAATTGGAACATATCCGTGGTCATCTGTAACAAATATACTGACACACGAGTATTAAAATATTTTATGACAGGAATGTATGTACCTGTGTTTTTATTTGTTTATTTTAACCAGATTGATCAAAAATGACTATTCTTAGTAATATGAAACAGGCGTTCATGTGAAAGGGGACGAAGTCAGAAAACCTTAAGAATACCACACTGATCTTTATCCCGTGGTAAGGGAGTAAAACATTTTTTTAAATAAAATTTGTTCATACCATAGCCGGCATAGGCGGATCCAGGTCAGGGCACATTTGTTTAAAATATTGGGTTGATCATATATGGAATCATTGCAGCATGGCTGGAGTGGTCCCCCTAAGGTTAAATAATTAGTTGATGAAATTACATTGTATGCCTTTTATCATGTTAATTCATGTAGAGGTAAAACTGTATTTGTCAATATACTTTAATTTGTTAATATCTTTCAAATGATTTCGGATGTCTGAGTAAAAGAAAGAAATATTATGCCCATGTACACAATATGTGTCTGCATTTACATGTGCATATTAGATGTAAGTTATACATCCTTGATTTACCTTAATTTTTAAAAAAGATTTAAATTGTAAAAAAAAACACAAAATGGAAAGGTTAACACAAAGACCTTGTTGTGTCAGAATTACTGACTAAATCGTGTACCTGCACACAATGATAAGCACTGGAGAGGAACTGAATGTAACACACGACAATTGAATGATATCTGCTTTACGACATGTATCTTATTCCTCTGCAGATTACTGGGCATCAGTTACCTTATGACGTACGTACAACAATTATGAGTTGTGCTATTTGAATTAACACTTGGAAAGTCAACCTGAAGGGTAAATTCTTAAACTGCATGATTACATCTGAGATTTCTAGAACCACTAATATAGTAGTCTAACGTTATATGTAATGTGGAAGGTGATATGCAGTACTATTTTAATATCGATGCCAGACATAAATGGCATACCAATACAGTAGACAATAACACTATTGAAGCTTGCGAACTGCAATTAGTTAAAATTTGAACATCTTTGTGCTTTTTATAGTCTGCATGTGACACAATCTGGCCCTACAGTAAATATATTTGGTCTTCAATGAATATAATATATTAACAAGAACAATTCAAACGAGAAAAGGTATCGGCCTTCGTCTTTTTTTTTTTTATTTAGTCGGGTTGATGTCTAATTGACACTTTCCCCATTTCCATTCTCAATTGTGAGTGCAAATTCGGTGCTTAGTCTCATTTCGGGATGTCACAATCGCACCAAAGATGACCGGAACGTGGCGACAACAATTAGAACATATGTTTTCCCCTAATATGTGACAAGTGTACATGTACCGACAAATGATCATTGAAGACAGAAATGTATGGACTTTGATCTCAGGTATACATGTACCAGTTTTTATTTTAACAAGATAAAGAGTTATTATTCTTACTATTAAACAAGTTTGACACTCAAAGCTCTTCACAAACAACATCAAGATTGATAAACAATGTTTTAGCGTTTAGTGTCAACTCGTATGTCTAAGTGGGTCACTTTTATTTTTGATCTCTGCCTAACCTGACCAATTCCGTAGGAGTTTAACAAGAACATTTTCGATGGGATATAGTACATGTATATTAACAAAATATACCTTTTTGAAGTCATACATGTCGACTACACATATTTAAATCATTTTCACTTTTATACGATGTAATATATGGGTTTCAAAACGAGCTAAAATTTAATTTCGCATGCTTACAATTTGAGATGTTTGGTTTCAATATATATAGCTTAAAGATTCTGTGGCGAGTTTATTATTATAATTTATTATAATTGATACAAGACAGCGATTGAGAATTGGTTTCAAGCGATATCGAATTATCACGAGTTGTTGATAAACAAATAAGAATAATTGTGATATGTTTGTGTGATAAATGTGGTATGATTGCAAATGAGACAACTCTCCACAAGAGACTAAATGCCACAGTAATTAATAACTAAGTTACCACACGGCCTTCAACAATGAGCAAAGCCCGTACCGCATAGTCAGCTATTAACGGCCCCGAAATGACAATTGTTAGACAATTAAAACGAGAAAACTAATGGCTATTTTTATGTTTAAAGTAATGAACGACAAACAAATATGTTGCACAGCACGGGACAACCATTGATATACAGGCTACTTGACACATGCATATACAAAATGTGGCGGGGTTAAACAAGTTTGAAGGTGCCAACATAAGATCAAACTTTATAAATTAATTAAACTTAAATCATCAGATGGATACAATTAAAAAAAAATTATATGTTTATAAACAACGGGGTGGACGTGGACGGGGACATATACAATGTACATCCCATCAACAACAAAAACACACTACGTACAGATCTGCGAGTTCTCGCAGTTACTGACAGCTAGTTCAAAGCCGATAATTTTTTTTTTTAAAAGTATGCATCTTAGACTTAATCTTTTTTACTTTTGGTTTAAAAAAAATCACTGGATTTTTTTTTCTAATTCGGAAGATTCGCTCCAAAAATTAGTTGACGTGTGTTATAACGAAAATGTTTTCAGGAACTAATACTACTGTATATATATGCAGATTTTTAAGTTCCAGAATGAAATCAAATCTAACAAAAATATATTTTCTGGAGAAGATTGATATTGTTTTGCATTTGTTACAAAAATCCAAAATTACGGCTCCATGTTGACTGTTGAAAGTTATCATTGACCTAATAAATAGCCAATGGAAAGATCGCATTGTGGTAACATATTACATGATTACAAGATAGGCCAACCGGATACAAGTAATATAACCCGCCGTCCAGTGTGATACGCGAAAATAGATATCGGACCACAAGCATGAGTAAACAATAAGAGTAGCATCTATATAAGCAATTACATGTATAAGCAATTTCCTCCAAACTGTACAAATCTTTAGTGTTTCGACTAAGTGATAAATTTTTAATGTATTTAGATAATGTCCGGAGAGGAAAATACACTAAATGGTCCCTGTTTTCATACCGCTGTTCGCAAGAAGAACATTAAGCCATGTACTCCAAGAGGAACATTAAACCATGTGATCCCCGAGATGATAATATGCTATGTTCTCCGCAGTTGACCATTATACTACTAGATAGTAACTGTTACTTAGAGGAAATTACAATGCCCCAGGGGAACATTTACTAAATGGTTACTTCTGCAATAATAAAGAGTAATTATTTGTGTTCCAATGGAGATAATTCCACAAAATGATAATTTATTTAAGTATTATAACGGATTCAAATAACTTCCCAAGAAGAACATTTTAAAATTTCTCTTAAAAAATTAATTTAAATTTGCTCATTGCAAGTAAGTATAGTGCCAAACTTCGGAAGTTACAAAGCGCCTTAACACATTGAACAAATTGACGCAACTGCTGGTGTATGTGTGGTATGCTAACATTTCATTTAGAAAACAGTTCCGAAGGTCAACCATTAACACTATTATGTGACGTTTTAACAATAATAATAACATTTTTTGTTTGCATCAGACGCGCATTAACACTTTTGGAGCACATGTAATTACCGTTGGGTTTTTGCGGAGTTTTCAAGGGCGATATCTGTTTGCGCAAAAAATGAACTCATTGGCGCCAATGCTACTTCTGCGCTACTTCAATTTAAGAATAAAAGGTATCAATTGCGTCAATAAAAAAACATCTAATTGCGCCATTTTTTTTTAATATAGTCTAATTCAATATTGTAATTACATCTAATTTGAGATAGTTACATAATATAGCTTACGTAAGGGTTTCTTTGTGACCTTATTTACGGACACACTCTTATGTTATTGTATTTGCTTAGGATTTGAATTCAATATTTAGAACATGCGTGGTTCCTCTTAATTTAAACGTGTTTGTAAACAAAGAAGCATGGTTATCTTTACTATTCGATATTGTTTATTTCGGCCGAATTATTTCGAACTTGATCAAGGACAGTTAAGGCCAAGAAAAACATATTTTACCAAACCTGTAATTGTCAAAATGCCTCTGTTACTATCATTATAAGACCAAACTTTTAAAGTTTTGTAATACACATTACACTATATCATCTAAGTAAATATTTGTTCAGATAAATTCTGATAGTTTAATCAAATTTAGTGTTGAATTAGGTACAATTTATCATGTGAGAATACATACCACAAGCACGTGCTGTATCTCGAGACCATCTGGCCGAATGTATATAAGGGTACATATGGAATTTATAGTTTACTTTGATTTCTTTAACTAAAGGTAGGTCAACTTGTTTTATTCTTGCAAAGGCATTCGTATTGCATCTATCAACATATTAAAATTGATGACAAAAATCAATGCATTAAATAAGTATATGACATGTATATAGTTCATTTTCATATAACAAAACAATGTTAATGAATAAGTTTTAAATGCGTCCGTTTAATTAAAATCTTGTTGAAAGCTCATATTTGTTTTTCAAAAGGGTTGTTTCTAGTTGCATTAATTACGATTTGTTCCATCGGGTAATTCACTTTTTGAACGCACTATATTTATTTTGTTCGCATAGATGATAACACATAATGTTTGTTTTAATTGTTGTTTTAATGCATGATTGTATTTTTTTAGATTCATATTCGCTTTTTTACCGTAAATAAAACAAATTCAAGGTAAATGTCAACGAGATACAGCAATCCAACGCGAGAGCCATCTATTCAAACAAATCGTTAACAAATGTACATTAAGGGGGTAGACCTTGATTCAGGGAGATAACTCTTTAAATCAGTTAAGCGTATGTAAAAGTCAAGTTCATCAATGTATTTTAAGCATTCACCTGAAACAGATTGAAAATAATCTATGTAACCTAGAAGCTTAGAATATATTTTTGAAAATGGTTGACACAAACGTACTAATGATTTTAAGAGTTATTTCCCTTAACCTAGGTCTACCTCCTTAAATTGTTGTTAATGATTTTGATTAAGCAAATATGTCAGACAAAGCGGTCAGACATTATAAACAGTCTGAGGTATTTGTAAACAAAAAATTGTACACGGAAAACCGACCGATGTTTGCGATGCCAATCTTAAAATACAGAAAATACTTATTGTGTTTTATTAGACATCAACTAATTTATCACTAGCATGTTAAAAGCAACTAATTGTTCATCAGTTGGTCGTAGTTATTTTTATAACCTTAAAAACTAAATAATATTTTCAGCAAGGTAGGGAATTTCATGTTTTATTTTTTTATATCAATTACCATAACGTAAGACTGGTCGAAATTTCATTTATCTAGGCTGATCTTGATATATTATATGATGCTGAATAAAGAAAGACTTTTTCTAAAAAAATATTTAAACAAAAATTGCGACATCATAGTTTATGACAAGTTTCTATGTAAAAGACCTGCAATAAAAAAAGTGCTTTTAAGTAAAAAAAAATACTCATATAACAATATCTCAATCAAATTCAACAAATAATGCAAAACCCCCTGAAACGTCTCTTTTAGTTAAGGAGTTCCTGTCCATTCGTTTTTGATGTGTTTTGTTATTTGATTTTGCCATGTGATTATGGACTTTCCGAATTGATTTTCCTCTAAGTTCAGTATTTTTGTGATTTTAGTTTTTTTATGCTATATTTTATATTCCTTTCAGATGCTTCGATTATCTGTCATAGCTACCGTTCTTGCAGTTGCCCTATCATCATCCCTGGTAACCAGGGAGCTCGATGACCAATGGGAAAGCTTCAAGGACTTGTATGGCAAACAATATGGAGAAGAGGAGCATCTCATGAGGTAAATATTGGCGGGAAAAACAATTTATAATGCAACCTCGTTTGTAACGTTCATTTTGATTGGATAACGTCACCCATTTTACATGGCATCAATTCATTCAAAATATAATACAGCTACATGTATCTCCTAAATATTTGGCTATAAGGTTCTTCTTGGTCACAGACTGTTTCAATTCTTTAACATCTTTATGAATCCACTATAAAATTAAAACCGACAGCCATAAATTAACCAATAGTGCATAAAGGGGTGTTAAACACAAAAAAAAACCGAATATAATGCTGACCAGATAATTAACTATTGTAACAGTCATCATGTTGTCTCGAAAAGTTAGCCCATTCGTTGCAACTCGGCCGATTCCGAGAGTAGCAGATTCTACCGAGGATTGCCGAATGAAAGTTAGCCGTCTCATGTTGTAAAATGATCTCTTGACACAATTAAAAATAGTGCTTCATGATATAAGAGGTCCGTTATTGAATTTAGTTTCTTAAGTTTACATACAGTTAAAAAAAACAATTCCTAGCACCGAACAACCAATAGATCATACGTTACCTGTTTACACATTATAATATAAAAAAGAAGATGTGGTATGATTGCCAATAAGACAACTTTCCACAAAAGACCACAATGAAACAGACATTAACAACTATAGATCACCATACGGCCTTCAACAATGAGCAAACCCCATACCGCATAGTCAGCTATCATGCATGTTATACATGTTTTCTGAAGCTTATTCAGGTATTGTAAATAAGTTTATAATAATTTCAGGCGTATAATTTGGGAAAGCAATCTGAGATACATCCAGAAACATAACATCGAGGCCGATAGAGGAGAACACACATACATCCTAGGAGAAAACGAATACTGTGATATGGTAAGGTTCTTATAGGTTCTATTTGAGGCTATTGACAATTCAATATTCGCTCAACATTAATATAAAGGTAAAACCAACAAAACGATAATTTATTTAGTCGAATATACTTTGTTAAAATTGTAAGGACAGCTTAAAAATACAGTTGTTGATTTAGAGGGTTATCAATAGGTCCCGCCCCCCTTTTGTGGGGAAAATGTTGCTGATTATTTAGGACATCACTGAAGCATGATTGGAGTGGACCCACTAATAGGTCTCCTTCGAAGAGTTTCCGGTTCTGCTTCTGAAATTTACTGTTGTACGCTTTTGAAATTATTATCTCAAATGCATGAGCTTTTGGATTTATTTTGTTCTTTTCTTAGAATTTTGTTAATACATAAGAATTTAAATCCTAGACTTAATATCTAAATTTACTAAATGGAAACAAGCATCCAGTAGTTACATGTACATAATGTATATAAACAAAATTTATACGCCACTTCTTGTGTGTTTCATACAGTCATTTTAATTACAGACCAACGCTGAGTTCAATGCCTTGATGAATGGTTTCGTTATGCAAAACACTACCGGAGGTAACTTGTTTTCAACTGAAGGTCTGACTGACCCCCCTGCATCTGTCGACTGGAGAACTAAAGGATATGTTACTGAAGTTAAAAACCAGGTATGTAACGCATGTATGCTCTGTATAATCAACCTTTCGTAGGAGCACCACCATGTGTAACATGTATACATAGTGTGAAGGAGAACATTTAAAAATACATAATGCAAATAATAACAATTAAAGTTTAAGTTACAGTAACTTATGAAATAATTATAATAGCATTCCTGTGTCTTGGGATATACAAGTTGAAGACCGTACTTTGACCTATTAAACTATGAGATTGAAAAGTTTTACACACCTGAACCAACAACACAGTTTTCTTTTTCTTTTGTCATTTCAATTTCGTTGATTATTTTCAGAAACAATGTGGATCTTGTTGGGCTTTCTCAACTACCGGATCTCTTGAGGGTCAGACATTCAAGAAAACACAGAAACTTCCCTCTTTATCAGAACAAAATCTGGTAGATTGTTCCAAGAAACAAGGTATGTACAGCATAAACATCATATACATCACATAATACAAGATGCGTGAAAGTACAGTTGAAATTTCTAATTTCCATTCTCAATTTTGATATTTCTCTGTGAAGTAAACGAATTATACTTTTGAGCAGTGGGATGCAAAAGTCCTCATCCTTATGTTAAAGTCTATTTTAACATAATGATTGACTAGTATGTTTTTATTTTCGACAACTTTTCTAGTTTCATGTCTAAATATTTTACAACTTTTTCGTATAGAATGATGCATTATATCTTTTTTCATATTTCAGGAAACAAAGGTTGTCAAGGTGGATTAATGAACAATGCTTTCACCTACATTAAAGTTAATGATGGTATCGATACTGAAATGTCATACCCATACAAAGGAAAGGTAAGAAAAGGCGCATACAAATTTAGTATACAAATAGAGCATTTGCATTAATCTAGTATTTGCTGTCGTATCCGTATCGGCGTATCGTATAACACGTCTATGAGGAGAGAATGAATTAAATCAAATTGGTCCCGATAAAAATATCATTTAACGCATTTAAACTTAATTGAGATCGGGGTTAAATCATTACTCTAAACAAATCTGTTCGATACGTATACGTCGATCCGTGTACGTACATGTATCCTGATACCCGAATAATGCAAATGCTCTAATAAGGAGTTGTGGTATGATTGTCAATGAGACAACTGACGACCAAAGTTTAAATGAAATTGATGTAAGTATGAGACAACTAACGACCAAAGTTAGTAATAACATGTAACCGTACTGCCTTTAGCAATGAAAAAAAAATCCATACAGTTTGGTAAGCTTTACAGTTACTGAGTCGATGTCACTGCTGATGGAGTTTTCCTCGACGAGGATATTATCAGCAAAGAAGTACGAACTTCTGTTGAAGACATGACTTACGTTTACCAAGGACATGGTCACATGTTCGACCACATCAATAGCCAAAGGTTAAAATTCGCCATGAACCTGAAATTAGCCTTAAAATATAGTCATTCCATTGAAAGTTGAAACATACGCAACGATCTTGATATGATACTGTAAAGATTATTGCGATTTAGTGCATAGATTATTATGTAACCATTTTCGATAGCTGTAATTGCGTCACTCACACATTTCAAATGTGTCTCCATTTAATTACATTTCGTCTTTATAGAATGGCAAATGTGAATTCAAAAAAGCTGATGTTGGTGGAACAGACACTGGATTCACCAATGTCAAGACCGGAAGTGAAGAAGATCTCCAACAAGCCGTAGCTACCATTGGTCCAATCTCTGTTGCCATGGATGCTAGTCACCCATCTTTCCAGATGTACAGAAGTGGTGTTTACTCCGAGAAGAAATGTAGTTCCAAAAGACTTGACCACGGAGTACTAGCCGTCGGATATGGAACTGAAGGCAGCAAAGACTTTTGGATTGTCAAAAATAGGTAAACAGAAAGTTAAAAATACATTTTTTAATTTTTTTTATTTATTGATTTATGCATTATTAACTGCTTATCTGTCATTTATTTGTTTATACCCATAATTCAAAAAAGAAATTTAAATATTTCTAATACGGTAACTTGTTCAACACGAGCATTGATTGATAGCGTTTATCTCACAAACACGCGACATATTAGTTTATTTATTTATTATATAATTTATTAATCAAGGTACATGTATGTAGATATATATCTGTATTTGAACAAGCTCTAATCTTGATAAATTTATATGGTAGTTTGATGAACTAGATAAAAAATATAACTGTAAAAAAGAATGATGCTCTCTGTTCAGCTCATCCGAAATACCCTGCTTTTTCTGCATAGAATACCAGTAAAATTATTGACAAACAAAATATTTCTAATTTGCAAAAAAATATCTTTTATATATATAATCAGATCGATGAAAATATAATAAAACTAATATAAAAAAAAACTTGTTTATAGTCAAATTGAAGTAAAGTTAACTGTATCAATTCTACTTTCAGCTGGGGTCCATCTTGGGGAATGAAAGGATATTTTGAAATGGCAAGAAACGATAAAAATATGTGCGGTATTGCAACACAAGCCAGTTATCCATTAGTTTAAAGACATTCAAATCATTCATAACATTTCATTGTATTTGTGATCTGATATTCATATATAAATAAAGCTATTATTTTTCGTTATACATGTGTATTATTTTTTTAACTTTGTTTTTCATGTATTGTTTTGTATATAACTGAGGCCGTTTGCTTTCTGATTTTAAATGCTTTTCGTTTGTCATTTCGGGTCCTTTTATAGCTGATTGTGCGGTATTAGTTTTACTCATTGTTGAAGGCTAAACAGTGATCTAACTTTTGTTGTCTTATATATATATATAACTCGTCTAAACATCAACCCAACAATGTTAGATCTGTAAATTTGCTTTCGCAAATTTTTGGTTCTTCCCTCGCCGGGATTCGAACCCATGCTACTGTGATATCGTGACACCAAATCGCCTGCACTGCAGCCGTCCCACTAGACCACACGACCACCTGGGCTCTCAAAAAAAGAGCTTTCGCTGGCCGTTTGTTACCTTTCCTCGTCAGTTTTAATCTAGCGGCGTACTACAGTACATGATATGTATAAGGCATGAAGATGTTATTGTTACAGATCAGCTAAATTATCTATAGTAAAGGATCCTACAAATTAATGTAATATACAGTCACAGAAAAAAGTTATATTTATAAGTACGTCTGAATCAGTGACAACTCTACAACAAATGTATCCATCGGATCGCCATCAATGATGGTGATACATGGCTTTGTACATAATGTATATACAACTCGTCTAAACATCAACCCAACAATGCTAGATCTGTAAATTTGCTTTCGCAAATTTTTGGTTCTTCCCTCGCCGGGATTCGAAACCATGCTACTGTGATATATATCGTGACATCAAATCGCCTGCACTGCAGCCGTCCCTCTAGACCACACGACCACCTGGGATCTAAAAAAAAAGAGCTTTCGCTGGCCGTGTGTTACCTTTCCTCGTCAGTTTTGATCTAGCGGCGTACTACATACAGTACATGATATATAAGGCATGAAGATGTTATTGTTGCAGATCAGCTAAATTATATATAGTAAAGGATCCTACAAATTAATGTAATATACAGTCACAGAAAAAAATTTATATTTATAAGTACGTCTGAGTCAGTGACAACTCTACAACAGATGTATCCATCGGATCGCCATCAATGATGGTGATACATGGCTGTGTACATAATGTATATACAACTCGTCTAAACATCAACCCAACAATGTTAGATCTGTAAATTTGCTTTCGCAAATTTTTGGTTTTTCCATCGCCGGGATTCGAAACCATGCTACTTTGATATCGTGACACCAAATCGCCTGCACTGCAGCCGTCCCGCTAGACCACACGACCACCTGGGCTCTAAAAAAAAAGAGCTTTCGCTGGCCGTGTGTTACCTTTCCTCGTCAGTTTTAATCTAGCGGCGTACTACAGTACATGATATATAAGGCATGGAGATGTTATTGTTACAGATCAGCTAAATTATCTATAGTTAAGGATCCTACAAATATATATATATATATATATAAAGAAGATGTGGAATGATTGCCAATGAGACAACTCTGTAGAATTCATTCAGAATTTGTTCATACATAATTATTAATAGCTAAGTTGAGAGCCTGATTTGTTGTTAAAGACCCTATGGTTACTAGATGTTCATTGTTCATTCAATTGCATCGCGTTAGGTTATTGTATGATGTATCATTAAAGTCTTGTTCATGAATAGGTTTCTCGTAATGTTTATTTACTCGGGTATATTTCATGCCTTCACAAAGTCAACAAACAGAAAGTTGAATCTGGTCGATGGAGTTATCAAAAGTAGACGACAAAATAATGAAACTCTACAAATGTTACTGGGTAGAGATTCTCACTTTCTGTCATGCTCCTATACAGACAGTATTTCATGTATATTATAGTGTGTTACTTTAGAATTATACGTAAATAAAATAAAACCAGCAGTCAATATTCGACACGGACTTTATTGGCAATCATACAACATGTTCTTTTTTATATGTATGGTTTATTATAAACAGTGTGCGTATAATACTGTTGAGAACATTTTGATTTTCTACTGCACGTATGGTAACCTTTAGTGTTCTAGGTGGTAACACTCTTGGTGTAGTTGGCTATTGTTTTATTTGCCATGAGTACTACGGATACAATGTTTTGAACAGAAATATATTGCTTCTTCAAATCTTTTTTTCGTGTTTTGCCTTGATGTTTCAGTTCTCTACGACTTATGAGTTATGTCCCTTTGAATTTTTTTTCTCGTGAAGAGTTGTCGAATTTTTTTTATACTCTATTATATATTCTTATTTTTATATTAAGGTTTTATTTGCTATTATTATGGATTATTAACTATTACTATTATTATAAATATTATTATTGTATACTCCATTTAAAACCTGTCTGTACTCTAATGACTATGTGTCCGGCTGGGTAATACGCAATATTTCAATGCTTCTACACTGAGCATAAGGCAATCTTAGACTAGAAAAAGTGCAAAAACTATTTAGCTTCATTGTAGTAACCAATCGTTGAATGGTGAACAATGTCCTCTTTCGGCCTACCAATCTTGGCAAAATCTGGTCAAAGCATGATTCTGGTATCACCTGTTATACGATCTAGTAAACATTTCTTTGACACTAACAAATTTTCGTCATGAATACATTGAAGACCTGTTGGTGACCTTCTGCTGTTGTCTGTTCTTTGGGTCGGGTTGTTGTCTCTTTGACACATTCCTCATTTCCATTTTCAATTGTATGTATGTATGTTCTTTTCCCCGCTAAACGTTATACATGAGGGGTTGTCTTAGGGATCCGCCAATTCTTTCTTGTGTAATTTTTAAAGACATTTTTTTCTTTTCTTTATTTAATTTTTTTATTGCTGTTCATTATATTTTAGCAACAAATTCTTCTCTGATCGCATTTTGCTAGCTTGTATTTATTTTCGTTGCCCTTACTATAAGACATTATTGTGCATTCTATATTCTTACGTGCATTAATCAGTGTTTACGTCAATGTTAGTAACTTGTGCAGTCCAAGCATTCTACTTAAATTAGTATGTTTAGATGTCATGCATCAAAAAGATATTCAAGTTTTACTAAAGCAAACAATATTAACTGTCTGCACAATGTTTTACATTATAAATTATGATGTCTTTAATGATAAAATAGGACAGTATGTTATCAACATTTTGATGTCGTTTACGCAGAAATAGGAAAGTATGTCAATAAAGGAGCCCAAAATGTCAAACTACATAAACAAGATTTAGTGTATTAGTATCACCAAAACTGATGTCGCTACATGTTTTGTCCTTAATCTAGAACATAAACATGATTAACTGTGAGCTATTTATTAGCAGAAAAAAAAATCCGTGTGCTTGCTTTTGGGATATAAGCCATTAAGAATTTGAAGGGAAATCATTCTGAATAAATTTGAAAAACGTACAGGGATTTTATAGCATTTTCAAAATAATTTTTTACACTATATGTAATGAAATAATGAAAGAAATGTCGGGGTAAGTAGGGAAATCATTTTAATGGCAGTATGTATATATAGGTAAAACCAGAGGTTTCCGAGTACCTGAAAACATTTCAAAAACAAGAAGAGCATACATCTTTGATGCTGAAATTTAGGAGCTACGATTTGTTATTCCTAAGAAATTTGCGACAACATACTTTATATATAGTCACACTGTATAAAAAGTTAACAATTATAGATCAAAGTACGACCTTTAACATGGAGCTTTGGATACCGTCGAAAAGCAAGCTACAAGGGGTATCATGATGTAAAACCATTTAAACACGAAAACCAACCAAATCTATATAAAAAACAAGAAACGAGAAACACTAATGAACCAAACCAACAAACGACAACCACTGAAACAAACACTGGCTCCTGACTTAGGACAGGAACATACAAATGCAGAAGGTTTTATCAGAGGTCGACCTTCACCCTAACCTGGAACAGTAGTTCAACATTACAACATAAAAATACACTCACCAAAATATCAATTCAGACAATTTAAATGGCTTAACTCGATTAAAAAGACATATAAAGAAAAACAAGTAAACATACATTGAGAGAAAAAGTTTCATCTATGACACATTACAAATACAAAAGTTGTATGAACGATGTAAAAAAAACCCAACTATAACCCGAGACAAAATGGCGTTGAATAAAATGACGTACGAGGGTACGGAAACAAAAGTTGTTGTTCACAGAAGTGAACATTTTTCATAATACTTAATACTTATTAAAGGTGGTGCATATTTTAGTGAGACGAGATATAACGCAAAATAAGTAAAAAATTGCATAACATACATGCATTAAATAAGTGTCAACAGGTCAAAATAACACAAAAGACTCGACTTAAGAGTATTCGAAATTACTGAAAGCTAGTTAAACGACAAAAAGTTTTAATTATAAAAAATCCTACATCAGAGACTAAAATCAAATAAAACAGATTCCAGGAGTCTGGTGTTTAATGCCATGGACAGTCAACTTTTGCAACATCTCTGTGGAGAAGGGGATATTGGGTATCCGAGGATGGCATGTTGCAAGGCAAAATGTCACCATCTAAAAAGTAAGATGACAAAAATACTGAACTTAGAGGAAAATCAATACAGAAAGCCCATAATCACATGTCAAAATTAAATAACAAAACGCATCAAAAACGAATATACAAGAACTGTCATATTCCTGACTTGGTACAGGCATTTTCAAATGTAGAAAATGGTGGATTAAACCTGGTTTTATAGCGCTAACCCTCTCACTTCTCCATGTCCGTTGGCAAATCAAACGTTTCCGGCCTTCACCCGGATGGCAACCATAATATAACATTCCAATTGTATTTATCATTTACTATTCTCGTCGTGAACATTCATGAAATATTTTCAACTGGACGTTTAGCAACCAAAACCAATCATTCATAAGAACCAATTGACAAAAGAAAGGTTGTCTTACATTTTTAAATTGGATATTGTATAATGTCGGTTCTATAAGTTATTTTTTTTATGACTCATTCGCGAAAAAAAGAATTTGCTTTGTAAAATTTTGGGACGAAATATACGGCAGTCCGAAAAGGACATAGAAAACTACGCCACTTTTTTCGTCTCATGTATTTATTGTCTTTGATTCTTTTCTTTTTTCTCCATCGACTCACTCTGGAAAAGTGTGCCACGTCCACATTTGAACGTTCATAATAAGGCGTACATAAATTATACCCATTACATGCATATAAGATACAAATTGTAAGAGGTAGTTGTTTTCATAATCAAATTCTGAAATCTTTTCCTTTTATTCATCAATTGATGGATTTTTTTTGTAAAAAAAGTTTGTTTCAAGTTTTTGGAGAAAAAAATAATTTGTTTTTGACCCCGAGAAAAACAAATTGTTTGTTTCACCCTCAGCTGCCACTATTTGTAATGCTAAAATTGAAAGAAAAAAAATTGTTTTCGACTTGTTGCGAAAAAAATAGATTGTTGTTCGCCGTAGGCGAAAAAAAAAAGTTTGTCCACAAAAAAAAATAAAAAAATCCGTAGCACCCCTCCCCCTTCCGAAACACAAATGGTTGCTGCCTTACCATTCTTGGGTCAGTGAGATAATTCCCAGTTTTTAGTTGGGTTCGTGTTACTCAGTCTTTAGTTTTCTATGTTGTGTTTGTTTACTGTTGTTTGTATCTTGGTCTTTTTCTTTTTTTGTTTAGCCATGGCGTTGTCAATTTTCTTTCGACTTGTTAGTTAGAATGTTTCTTCGGTATCTTTCGCCTCTCTTTTATAAATTATAAGTAATTTATCTAAACTTCACCGTCGTGTAACAGAAACACGACATTACAACTCTTTCGGACTTCGAAGGTTTAGCAGAAACGACATTACAACTCTTTCGGACTTCGAAGGCTAAGCAAAAACGACATTACAACTTAGCAGAAACGACGTTATAACTCTTTCTGACTTCGAAGGTTTAGCAGAAACGACGCTACAACCCTTCCGGACTTCGAAGGTTTAGCAGAAACAACATTACAACTATCGGACTTCAAAAGTTTAGCAGAAACGACGTTACAACTCTTTCGGACTTCGAAGGTTGAGCAGAAACGACATTACAACTATCGAACTTTGAAGGTTTAGCAGAAACGACACTACAACTCTTTCGGACTTCGAAGGTTTAGCAGAAACGACATTACAACTCATTCGGACTTCGAAGGTTTATCAGAAACGACATTACAACTCTTTCGGACTTTGAAGGTTTAGCAGAAACGACATTACAACTCATTCGGACTTCGAAGGTTTAGCAGAAACGACATTACAACTCTTTCGGACTTTGAAGGTTTAGCAGAAACGACATTACAACTCATTCGGACTTTGAAGGTTTAGCAGAAACGACATTACAACTTAGCAGAAACGACGTTATAAATCTTTCGGACTTTGAAGGTTTAGCAGAAACGACATTACAAATCTTTCGGACTTCGAAGGTTTAGCAGAAACGACATTACAACTTAGCAGAAACGACGTTATAACTCTTTCGGACTTCGAAGGTTTAGCAGAAACGACGTTATAACTCTTTCGGACTTCGAATGTTTAGCTGAAACGACGTTACAACTCTTTCGGACTTCCAAGGTATAGCAGATACGACGTTATAACTCTTTCGGACTTCAAAGGTTTAGCAGAAACGACGTTACAACTCTTACGGACTTCGAAGGTTTAGCAGAAACGACATTACAACTCTTTCGGACTTCGAAGGTTTAAGTAAATAATGCTTGCGTTATCACAAGTAAATTTATGCATAATAACATATAACTGTTGGAATACATGTCAACCTTATGATCTTATCAATCGAGGTACAATAGTTAGATTAAGATTGAACTCAATAACACTTTCATTGACAATATGGTATATAACCAGTTCAAACCTGTAGCCTTTGTTGCTATTTTTGCTTTATTTTTTTCCCAAACTTTAGGAACCCCGGATGTAAACCTGGAGATTCAGAACCTTAAAACAACTGTTAGCCAATTAAATAATGTGATATTAAATCACAACGACAAATTGGTGGAGCTATACAGTCACTTAAAACAGCACGAAATAACTATATCAGTTCTACAAAATGATCTTCAACAGAAACATGCAGGTTGGTGGTTCAGTTCTTGTTTCAGTTATAAGGGTCTGCATGTCCTTTATCTTTTAATTTTAGATTTTTTTTTACTACTTTTTTATTTACTTTCTCCATTTTATATTCCTTTTAGATTTAAATCCCCTTATTCTTTTATTCTTTTGGGGCCTATTTATATCTACTTTTTATTAGTTAAATCTACATTTTTGTGGCCTCTTTTACCTATAATTATTTTGACCTTCAATCTGTGTGTTTTTACCCTTTATTAGTTTAATCTGCATTTTTGTGGCCTTTTTTTATCTTTATTCTTTTGCCCTTTAATCTGTGTTTTTTTGCACTATTTTTTTTCTATTCTTTATTAGTCTGCCCTTAAATCTGCAAATTTTTATCAAAATTAAATCTGTATTAATATTATCATTAAATTTTAATCATCAGTTTTTAGGCCTATTTTTATCTGTTCTTTATTAGTTTTGCTCATTTATCTTCATTTTTGGGGCTTTTTTTAATCTATTCGCTTTTAGTTTAATTTTTTGTTTAACTTCTCTTGGCTCTTCGGAAACCATGTTTGCCACTAAACAAGTTATTACCTTTTTCTTTTCAACAGTTTCTCATAAACTCACCTAGCCCGAAGGGCCAAGTGAGCTTTTCTCATCACTTTGCGTCCGTCGTCGTCGTCCGTCGTCGTCCGTCGTCGTTAACTTTTACAAAAATCTTCTCCTCTGAAACTGCTGAGCCAAATTTAACCAAACTTAGCCACAGTCATCATTGGTGTATTTAGTTTAAAATTGTGTCCCGTGACCCGGCCAACCAACCAAGATGGCCGCCATGGCTAAAAATAGAACACAAGGGTAAAATGCAGTTTTTGGCATATATCTCAAAAACCAAAGCGTTTAGAGCAAATCTGACATAGGGCAAAGTTATTAATCAGGTCAAGATCTATCTGCCCGAAATTTTCAGATGTATCCGACAACCCGTTGTTAGGTTGCTGCCCCTGAATTGGTAATTTTAAGGAAGTTTTTCTGTTTTTGGTTATTATCTTGAATATTATCATAAATAGAGATAAACTGTTAACAGCAATAATGTTCAGCAAAATAAGATTTCCAAAAAGTCAACATGACCAAAATGGTCAGTTGACCCTTTAAGGAGTTATTGACTTAGTCGGGTGTATTTTCTATACGTTTTCGGTCTTTGTATTATGTATTCGGGTTTTGTTTTCTGAAATTAGTTTAGACTTCAGTTTTATCATGTACATCTTTTATATTCATTTGTTAAAATTTACTGTTTGCAATAGCATAAATTGTTCTAAATAATAAGGATGTTCTTATCACAAGCAGAAAACCCTAGCCGTATTTGGCACAACTTTTTTCAACTTTTGATCCTCAGTGCTGTACAATTTTGTACCCTTTTTTGACTTTCGAACTTTTATATCTGGGCGTCAATGGTAAGTTCTGTGTGGACGAGATGCGTTTTTGGTGTATTGAATTTTAAACCTGATGCCTTTTGTTATCTATTATTCATGTGTGTCTTTGCCTAATACGTTCTCCTATTTATTTGTATTGTAGTCCTGTAATATTACGTTGTCATTTCAATGTTATATTTAACATTGCCATTAAAGTGCGAGGTTTGGCATGCCACAAAACCAGGTTCAACCCACCATTTTTCTTTAAAAATATCCTGTACCAAGTCAGGAAAATGGCCATTGTTATATCATTGTTCGTTTCTGTGTGTGTAACATTTTTACGTTGTGTCGTTTGTTTTCTCTTATATTTAAGTGTGAATTCACATTACTATGAGACGTGTCACGGTACTTTTCTATCCCAAATTCATGTATTTGGTTTTGATGTTATATTTGTTATTCTCATCGGATTTTGTCTAATGCTTAGTCCGTTTCTGTGTGTGTTACATTTTAATATTGTGTCGTTGTTCTCCTCTTTTATCTAATGCGTTTCCCTCAGTTTTGGTTGTTACCCCGATTTTGTTTTTTGTCCATAGATTTACGAGTTTTGAACAGCGGTATACTACTGTTGCCTTTATTCATTGCCCTTTATAGTCATTTTTAACCATTTTTCATAAATCTTAGTAATCTTTTACAAAAATCTTCTCCTCTAAAACTACTAAGCCAAATTAAACCAAACTTGGCCACAATCATCATTGGGGAATCTAGTTTTCAAAATGTGTCCGGTGACCTTCCCAACCAACCAAGATGGCCACCATGGCTAAAAATAGAACATAGGAGTAAAATGCAGTTTTTTGCTTATATCACAAAAAAACAAAGCATTTAGAGCAAATCTGATGTGGGGGTAAAATTGTTTATTATGTCAAGATCTATCTGCCCTGAAATTTTCAGATCAATCGGACAATCCGTTATTAGGTTGCTGCCCCTGAATTGGTAATTTTAAGGAAATTTGTCTTTTTTATTATTATCTTGAATGTTATTATTGAAAGAGATAAACTGTAAACAGCAATAATGTACAGCAAAGTAAGACCTAAAAATAACTCAACATGACCAAAATGATCAATTGACCCCTAAGGAGTTATTGCCCTTTATAATCAATTTTTAACAATTTTCATAAAATTTGTAAATTTTCACTAACATTTTCCACTGAAACTACTGGGCCAAGTTCATTATAGATAGAGATAATTGTACGCAGCAAGAATGTTTAGTAAAGTAAGATCTACAAACACATCACCATCATAAAACACAATTTTGTCATGAATCCATCTGTGTCCTCTGTTTAATATTTCCCGTAGACCAAGGTGAGCGACACAGGCTCTTTAGCTAATTGGTTATCATTTTGAATATTATTATAGATAGAGATAAACTGTAAACAGCAATAATGTTGAGCAAAGTAAGATCTACAAATAAGTCAACATGACCAAAACGGTAAGTTGACCCCTTAAGGAGTTATTGCCCTTTATAGTCATTTTTAACCAGTTTTTCGTAAATTTTGTTCTTTTACAAAAATCTTCTCCTCTGAAACTACTGGCCTAATTTCAACCATACTTGGCCACAATTATCATTGAGGCATCTAGTTAAAAAAATGTGTGAGTTGACCTGGCCAACCAACAAAGATGGCCGCTATGGCTAAAAATAGAACATAGGGGGTAAAGTGTAGATTTTTGCTTATAACTCTAGATCTGAAACCAAATCATTTAGAGCAAATTGGACAAGGAGTTCACTTGTTAAGTCAAGATCTATTTGCCCTGAAATTTTCAGTTGAACCGGACAAATAGTTGTTGGGTTGCTGCCCCTTAATTGGTAAATTTAAAAGAAATTTTGCCGTTTTTGGTTATTATCGTGAATGTTATTATAGATAGAGATAAACTGTAAACAGCAATAATGTTCAGCAAAGTAAGATCTAAAGTTGTCCTCTTTATGAGTTATTGCCCTTTACAGTTAATTTTTAACAATTTTCATACATTTTGTAAATTTTGTAAATTTTATCAAAATATTTTACTCTGTAACTAATGGGCCAAGTTCATTATGGATAGAGATAATTGTAAGTAGCAAGAATGATCAGTAAAAGTAAGATCTACTAGATAGAGATATTTGTAAGTAGCAAGAATGATCAGTAAAGTACAAGATCTACAAACACATCACCATCACCAAAACATAAATTTGTCATTAATCCATTTGTCTTTTGTTTAATATGCACATAGACCAAGGTGAGCGACACAGGCTCTTAAGAGCCTCTAGTTTTGTCATATCGGGACCGTTTTTAGCTAATTATACGTTATGGGTTTTGCTCACTGTTGGAAAGTCAAACAGTGAAATATAGTTTCTTAAATCGGCTTCATTTCGATTCTGTTGGATAGTTTTCATATGCGCGAATGCTACAAATACTCATATGGTCTGGATTATATATAGATATAGGAAGATGTGGTATAAATGCCAATGAGACAACACTCCATCCAATCACAATGTTCAAAAGTAAACCATAAAAAAATTACTAGTGTAAAACAATGCAAACGGGAAAACCATAATCTATAAAAAATTACTAGTGTAAAACCATGCAAACGGGAAAACCATAATCTATAAAAAATTACTAGTGTAAAACCATGCAAACGGGAAAACCATAATCTATAAAAAATTACTAGTGTAAAACCATGCAAACGGGAAAACCATAATCTATAAAAAATTACTAGTGTAAAACCATGCAAACGGGAAAACCATAATCTATAAAAAATTACTAGTGTAAAACCATGCAAACGGGAAAACCATAATCTATAAAAAATTACTAGTGTAAAACCATGCAAACGGGAAAACCATAATCTATAAAAAATTACTAGTGTAAAACCATGCAAACGGGAAAACCATAATCTATAAAAAATTACTAGTGTAAAACCATGCAAACGGGAAAACCATAATCTATAAAAAATTACTAGTGTAAAACCATGCAAACGGGAAAACCATAATCTATAAAAAATTACTAGTGTAAAACCATGCAAACGGGAAAACCATAATCTATAAAAAATTACTAGTGTAAAACCATGCAAACGGGAAAACCATAATCTATATAAAAACGAGAAACGAGAAACACTTACACCTATGTATCACATAAACAAACTTTTGGGTTAATATGACTGTAAATAAAATTGGAGAAACAAAACAGATGGTGTTACACTTCTTTTTTTTGTGCTACGGCCCTTTGAAAAGACCCAATTTTGATGATTTTCCCATTTTTCACAAAATTTTGGGCTATATTATTATTAAGAAATTCACAATCAAACTTTTTTTTTTCATACTTTCGGTGAAGATGCATAAATATATTTCCATTCTCCATTCTATTAACTTAAAAAAAAAAAAACTATAGGTTCAAAATGTAGGTTTTAACATAAGAAAGTTTCATAAAATTTTGTAGCTCTTTCGGGTCAGACTTACCATGTTGTCAATTTTGTCAATTTGGAATTTTTCTCTCTTTAAAGAACAAAAGGCATATCATTTCAACTTCTTTGACATATTTTAATGATTGAAAAAATACATATGTTAGAAATTGGGAAAGAAAACATTTTTATGGGATTTCACCATAATTTTATTCCCCAGTCCGTATGGGGGGGGGGGGGGGGTCAATAGTTATATAACTAAAATATAATTGAATGAAAGATATATAAAAGCAAGCTGTTAGAAAGAGTTATGTTTCGCCTATTCAAGTCAACATATTAGTTTAAACAGTATTTATTAACAAAAATTTATAGCAATCAATCAGTACAATGCTACCTAAAAATCAAACATGGGATTTGGAAACAAGTTTGGAAAAACTTTTATAAATCCGTCTCCGTAACATATTACAAGCTTAACAATTGTTGACGCGGTTGACATGAATATGTCTCAATTCTGTCGCAGGCGAAACAAAATGGCCGGCATTTGCAATCCTTATTGGCCTTGTAGCATGTTAACGACACATACGCACAATGGAATTCAAGGTTGACGATAATCTCTAAACAAATACTTTGACAACCATAGCCAACCCTCGGTTGATTTAAATTCTCTTCATCTATCTATTAAAATCGTGTTTGGACGAATGCTTTGACAACTTGGCCAGACATTTGGTAACAACAGTATAATTCATTGATTTTTTAAATTTGATTTTAGCTACAAGTGGAAGTGTTTACATCAGATGGGGACGGAAAGATTGTCCGTCAAAGGGAACAGACATAGTTTATACAGGTAACATTTGTTAAAAACATGTGTAGGCCTCGGAGTTGTTATAGGATGCTGAAGTGAGATGTTCACGTTGACGTGTGATGGCCACGCTGCAGTGGGATAGTCCGTTCTTTGGTGTGCGATGGAGTCTATATACTACGCATGATGGATAGTTAAAAATATCTACCTTAGGTTAATGAGAGCTAGATTTTTTAAAAGTAATACATTTTGTAGATAATTATGCGTTTGTTAGTGTCCATGTACGACTATGTATGTTTTTTTCTATATTGGTTAGAGGTATAAAAGGAAGGCTAAGATCTTTCAAAACATGTTTAACCCCGCTGCAGTTTTGCGCCTGTCCTAAGTCAGGAGCTTCTGACCTTTTTAAGTCTTGTATGCTTTTTGTTAGTTAATTTATATGTTTTGGAGTTTAGTATGACGTCCATTATCACTGAACTAGTACACATTTTTGTTTAGGGGCCAGCTAAATCACACCTCCGGGTGCAGGATTTTCTTGCTGTGTTGAAGACCCAATGGTGGCCTCGGATGTTTTCCTGCTCTATTTTGGGGTGTTGTCCCTTGACACAATCCCCAATTTCATTCGCAAATTTATGTTCTTCGTACAGTTGCAAAAAATAAAGTTTATTTCATTTTATTTTTTTTTTTACATGTGGACATAGTTCTGCATTGATATATTATCTGTACTTTATTTCTCTCATTCCTTGTTTACCGTAATATCATAAACACGAAGAGTCCATTTAAGGTCCTGGTTGTACGATGAAGGACGCCTCCGGGTGCGGGAGTTTCTCGCTGCATTGAAGACCTATTGTTGGCCTTCGGCTGTTGTCTTCTCTATGGTCGGGTTGTTGTCTCTTGACACATTCCCCATTTCCATTCTCAATTTATTTGTATAGTCTATCGAACATCGTGGTAGCTATCAACAATATAGCGTCTCGATGCAACCAATAAAACAAACTTCAGCGTCAAACCATCCCACACCATCGTGACCCTCGCAGTTCGAAGTACCATCGATATTCAATATTCAATACATACATGTATATTCAATATTAGGTCAATGTTAGACAAATATATAAAATGTTATGTATTAGGCTTAGAAACTTCAAAATACTCATTCAAATGGTAAACACAAGTACAAAGTTGAAGACCATTACATTGTGTTATTCACTGGCTGTTTCTGTATTGGCACTGATATAGATTCAAGGTTTGCTGTATTAGCGTCGAGACCCGTAGGATCCAGGGCCAATACAAGTGACCGAAAATCTATACCAGTGCCAATACAGAAACAGTCAGTTCATAACACTTTTATTAAATGATTATAAAAAATAAAAAATAAAAACCGTAATCAATACAGGGGCAATACGGCTTTTTCCCGCTTTTTCCTGTATCGGCCCTGTTTTTTTCCGTATTGGCCCTGTTCGAAGAGCAACATTAAATCTTGATTTATATCGACAGTGGAACGTTTTCAGTATTGCACATGCTTATTTATTCGTATTCGGGCTTATTTGCTCATATATCATTTAATAAAGTGTAAAAACAATCCAAAAGTTTTTTTTTTCAATACAGCTCAATCCTTAGTTTGTCGAAGAATTCCCAGTTTTGTAGACATTAATTTACAGATATGACAATGTCAATTATATTTCATATCACACAGAAGTGTTGTTTTCTACTTATCAATCGATCTACATGTTATAAAAAGTTGAAAAAGGTTAATCGTTCGAGATGTTAATTTAATTTATCTCCTTGTAGAACTTGGTTATATGTTTTCGTATTTATTCCAATTTAAATGAATATATTGTCGCATTACGTATTCATCATTGGAATCGATTGATTGATTGATTGATTGATCGATTGACTATTTGATTGTTGGTGATAAACCCCACTTACAGTACTATATTGACTTTATCGTGGCGTTCAGTTTTTATTGATGGATGCAGCCAGTGTGCCCTAAAAGAACCCCTGTCATTCGTCTTTATTTTGAACCTTTACACCTACATATTTATTAATACTACTAATAATCATGATGTTTTTACTTTTTACGATTTTCTGGGACGATCTTTATCTACTGATTTATATTGATGGACACATTTAGCAACCAAACTAGTCAGTACATTAGGCTACTGTAACAGACGACATGTTGTAGTGTCCCCTCTGACTTGATATGATGGATATCTCTAATCATATAAAGGTCGGTTCATTAGGCTACAGACGACATTGATGTTGTAGTGTCACTTCTGACTCAATATGATGGATATCTCTAATCATATAAAGGTCAGTACATTAGGCTACAGACGACATGTTGTAGTGTCTCCCTTCTGACTTAATATGAAGGTACCTCTGGTCATATAAAGTTCTGTACATTAGGCTATAGACGACATGTTGAAGTGTCTATTCTGACTCAATATGATGGATATCTCTAGTCATATAAAGGAAAGAAAACAATATAAACCGTATTGGTCGCAACATTTTGTTTTAACATACTTAGTAACGTTATTTCATTATTTGTTTTTAACAGAACGTTGTTTCACTATTTAGTAGTGTGGTTTTCTTATATATCACATAATGATTCTCTGACAAGTTGATTCTCATTGTGTTCTTTAGTGGTCGGTAGAATTATTCGGTAGATTGATTGGTCTCTAGGATTGGTCTAGGATTGGTCGCCAGCTTGAGTCTGGTGATGGTTGATATTTTATGCAGTTATAATCAATAGTATATGTAATAAATAATTAAAGAAAAGTATATTAATACATTGGAGTATTGCAATTGTATTTAGGAATGGGAGCTGGTGGCAACTATGCAAATATTGGTAGGAATGCAAATCCTCTTTGCATACCCCATGATCCGGAAGTTGGACGAAAAAACACAGATGGAGCATTTGGAGCTGTCTTTGGAATGGAGTACCAGACAAACTCGTTTGGTAAACACATGAAAGGAAAGGACGTGCCATGCGCTGTTTGTCGCACAGAACGACCGACATTCTTAATGATCCCAGGACATACGCAGTGTAAAGATGGATGGACAAAAGAATACAGCGGGCATCTCATGTCCGGTCACTTCGGGCATGCTGGTTCATCGAACTACTTATGTGTAGATGGCGCTGCTGATACATTAGTAAATGGGACCCACAATGCATTGAGTGGATACCTGTTGTATGGAGTTATTTCCTACTGCACGTCACTTCATTGTCCACCATATAAACACAATACGTTGTTCAATTGTGTGGTGTGCTCGAAATAAAAACTTACCATTAGTTGTTTTCAAATTAGAATCAAAAGTCAATCAATAAGAGTTTAATTTTCTCTGTAAGTGACCCTTTTCTCTGTGTGTTGAACTATGGCACTATTCTAGCCATTTAGTCCATGTATTGAAAGGGTAAACGAATGGAATATATGTTTTGTGTAACATCTATATGACTCTTGTAAACAGTAGCTATAGTAGCAACGTCGTTCATAAGACACAATTTGTGGACGATAAAACAAATAAGAATAAACAACTGTGTTTATATAATGACTGGATCTGCACCTTAATCAATCAATTGTGTGGACTACACGCGAGTCTGGCGCACAGAATTATATCCTTGGTTTCTTTGATGATTGATTTTGCTACATGTATGCAATTGAATATTTATACACTAGATATAGAAATTAGAAAATTGGTAACTCTCCACATTAGACCAAATGACCATAGCTACTATAGGTCACTGTATTGCATCCAACAATGCGCAAAACCCGTACAGCCTAGTCAGTTTTAAAAGACCCCAAATGGACAGGCGTAAAACAACTTAAACGAGAAAACGAACGATTTGAATAATGTATAAAATAATGAACAAAAACAAATATGATTTAGAGCAACACTGACAACCACTGAACAACAAGCCCCTGCCTTGGGACAGGCACTTACATAATTGGACGGGGTTGAACTATATTCACATTAACACATAGAATGCAGAAATATACACCATGGGACATTGGGACTTTTGGCTGTTTTATGCTCTTTGGTTGGGTTGTTGTCTCTTTGACATATTCCCCATTTCCATTTCCATTCTCAATTTTATCCTTTTTATTTGTCTCATATTTTTTTTAAAAACATGGCTTTATAATATTATAAATGTTTTTATAATCACTTGTCTACTGATCAATGATGTCTGTTAACCTTTATTCTACAGAATTGTAATGCATAGAAAGCATGAAATATGTCATCAAGCTAAACAAAATACGCTTGTATAAAGCTTTAGTTACCATTTACATTATATATGTAACATCATCTAATTATAAAATATAAGCATCACACAGTGAAGGAGAATATGTCAGTCAAATTTTATTTTGAGCAAACACCGCAGTTAAAAATGTTGTTTTGTACATAAGTAGGACACTTCAGAGACCCACAATAAGTTTTGACTGGGAATATAGTATACCCATTTTCATTCTGAACCCCTCCTTTTAAAATCTCGGGTGAGTGATCCATACAAATATAATTTTTATAATGATGCTCCAGCATCGCCATGATGACCGGATGCTAGTATTCCCTTATGTTCCATGTTCCATCCTTTGTAGCAACTTGATTTTCAAGGCACCGTTACAGACTGATCCCGTTGGAGCTAAAACCAAATCAGCAATTAATTAAATGAAATAAATATAAATTTTATCAGACACATAAAACTATATATTCTATCTGCCCTCTTAAATTGGCATTTAAAACCAATGCATGTTAACCAAAATTGAAAAGAAATATATACAAAATTAAAATGTCAATTGTTCTTGAACAATTGAGAGGTCTTTCCTTTTGTAATGTAAAATACATGTTCCAATAGACGTCGAATGTACTGAAAAGCTTTAAAATACACTGAAAATCCTTTAAATTAGGTCAAAAATACATAATTCGCTATATAGGACTTGACCTTTGACCTTGTGACCTTTGTCAAGGTTATTAGTCCCCAATGTCATTGTAAAAGACCCCATGGGTCTAGGACTTTTTGTTCAAGAGTTTAGGCTAATTTTACCTTTTCAGAAACCGTTAACGGGGGTTATGCCCCTTAAGAATATGTCAAATACTTTCGGTCAAAATGTAAAAAAGATGTGCCTCAGTCACCTAAACATTTTTCACTGTTTACTATTTCTGTAAGTACAATCGTTTTTGAGATATCGACTAAAAAGTGGTAAGGTCAAAGTTCAAGGTCAACCTTAAAAAGCTTTAAAACACACTGAAAATGTTTAAAACACACTGAAAATCCTTTAAATTAGGTCAAAAACACATAATTCGCTATATAGGACATGACCTTGACCTTTGACCTTTTGACCTTTGTCAAGGTCATTAGTCCCCAATGTCATTGCTGAAGACCCCATGGGTCTAGGACCTTTGGTTATATAGTAAAAGCTGATTTTGTCTTTTCAGAAACCTAAATCAGGGGTTATGCCCCTTACAGAAAGGTCAAACCTCTTTGGTCAAAATGTAACAAAGTTGCGCCTTAATAACCCAAACATTTTCCACTATTCAAAACTTCTGTAAGTATAATGGTTTCTGAGATTATCCCATAACAAGGTGTTAGGTCAAAGGTCAAGGTCAACATACACATTTGACCTTGAGGTATTTTTGAAAGTCTCATGAATTGTTGATGAATGGTGAAGATCCTAGGTCTCTACGATTTACGGTTTCTGAGTTTTGGTGGTCCACCGACACCGGTTAATTTTCAAAGGGGCATAACCCTACCAATGAGTCGTTGAATCTTTTCGAATCAAATGTAACGAAGAACCGGGGTCTGGTCCTGAACAAATTTCACCCTTCGTTTTTTTTCTATCTATTACGGTTACGGTGTTGGAACGATAACAAGGTTTTTTGGTTTCGGAGGGATTACTCCGAACCGACAAAATATTTCGACTAACAGGGTGAGTTCCGGATAGGTATTCATGACACCGATACAAAGTGAGAACATGAAAGCGACACGTCTTACGGTTTAGGCTGCTAACTTCGTCAAAGTTTGGCGGAAAAAGAATAATAATAAACAGAAGAAATACAGTAAGGTCTTTCCTTATAGAAAAAGGAAAGACCTTAACAAGAAAAAACATTTTTAAAAACAGAGATACAGACGACAACTGACCAGCTTACTAAGACAGAAACCTTCTTTCTTTTGGGGTGGGGGAAGGGACTATGTTTTTTTGGAAAAAAAGTTGTTTCCAGGTTTTGGAGAACAATTATTTGTTTTTGACCCGCGAAAAAAAATTATGTTTGTTTCACCCTTAGCTGCCCCTATATGTAATGCTAAAATTGAAAGAAAAAAATTGTTTTCGACTAGTCGCCAAAAAAAAAGAAAGTTTGTCCGGAAACAAATCCATGGATATATTGACAATGGTTAATTGTGCTATCATTCACAAGGACTCTCTCATATAAAGTGTAATTATACATTGTCTAAAATATATTTGTGTGGATTCGAACCCTCACAATTCAGGTGTGTTTGGTAGCTATCTTCAATAACTAAGATTGTCAGTTTTTCTGTCGAAGATCGGTTGTTTTGGCATTCTCCATAAAAAAAAACCCTGATCGCTATGATTAAGGCAAAATCTACAAAAAAGGCGTTTAACACAAACAAAAATTTACTAAAATGCATTGTGAATGTGAATTGACTGATTTAAAAAATCTGCATTCATTTACCAGGCTATAGAATACGAATAAGAATACTTTACCTCACCAATTTCAGCCAATAAATAGAATGTTACATACAATAATTACAAATAAACACAAATAAACAAACACATGATAAATTATGTTTATGACATGTTACAGTTGCTTTCATAAATACTGATGAAATTCTCCTAACACACATTGTACCAGAATTATAATTTAATACGCCAGACGCGCGTTTCGTCTACACAAGCCTCATCAGTGACGCTCATATCAAAATAGTTATAAACATGATAAAGCCAAACAAGTTCAAAGTTGTTAACGTCACAAACAAGGCTTTATTTAGTCATATGCATTGACAAATAAGGTTTAGATTTATACTTTTACTTTAATTCGTAAAGTTAAACTAACTGCGGTGAATTAATTAAATGTATCCTTATAGATGTGTGTCTTCCTAATGACAAATACACAGACCGAACTAAATTGAGTGTTCCTGCATTTGATTTTAAGGTCAATGTGGTTTGTTCCCTTTGTTGTAACTTAGTTTGTAATTCAACAATTTCATATTGTAAACTTGGAATTATCTGCTTCATTTTCTGTATGGTTGATTTCAATCCTGGGATTTCTCGATATATCTGTTGGTTATCTGTAAATCGTAGATCTGTATAACTAAAACGTTTTGGCTAAAAGACTGTCATAATGATATATTATAACAATCAATAAGTATATAAAAAACCCTGCCATCAATTCTTTGTTTTACGAAGTGAGAGTATTTCTTATCTGTATATTGACATGTCGTTCAAAACAAAGATCGGTCCCTACAATATTTGTAATCTGAGATTAGACATGCACTGTGTGTCTTGTGAAATGACATTATATTGAATTATATTAAAAAAGGGAATGTTCACCTTTTATTTGTTTTCATTCAATCATTTTTGTTGCTTTGTATGGCCTTCTCTGTGAATATGTATGAAATATTTACACCTGGACTCGCAATTACATTTCGTTAAAGTCTTACCCAATAATTTGAATTTTGAGAAATAAATTATATTGACATTTATCTACAAAGGAGATATTCATATACTATTTGAATAAGTATAAATGGGATATATTGGGGAATACATTGATGGTGAAAATATTAAATCTGATGTTTATTGTATAGCTGTCGTTTCTGACAGGCGTGGATTGCACATTCATAATCTACTTGTTAATTAATTTCTGTGTGAAATGAAAAGTGGGATGTTATAACACAATGTTGACTACTGTTCCCCTTATTGACTTCTTTATCTATTATGTCTTTTTGTTTTGTTCACGCATCGTTGTGAATTGTCGTACAAATCAGGGGTTTAGTGAAAAAAACAGGTTCAATGCACCATTTTCGACATAAGAAAATACCGGTACCAAGTCAGGACTATGACAGATGTTATCCATTCGTATGATATGTTTGAGCTTTTAGTTTTACCATTTGATTAGGGACTTTCTGTTTAGAATTTACCTCGGAGTTCAGTATTTTTGCGATGTCTTTCGAAAACGGAATAACACATTTGTAGTCATTTGTTTCGGTACATATTCGATAATTTGACTTTAAAACATTTCACTTCGATCGTTGACGTTCCATACTAGGTCAGCAAAGCGTCGAAATCAGTAAAAAGTTGTTTATACAGTATGTTGAACCCTAAATCGCCTCCACTCTACATTAAATGTATGTGAAGTTTTAAAGTAAGGTACTGGTTTGAAACTGACATTATATCTGCATTGTATAAGTTCGTGAAATATATCAGACCTACATAGCCGGTACTTGGTAACTCGTTTTCAAAGTTGGTATAGTAGTGGTTTGCTGTGCCAAACATCCCGTTTTCTATCTCCGGCTAGTAGAATGATTAATTTGAAAGAAAAATAATAAAAATGTCAATTGCTTTTGTAATTCTGTGGCAGATAAATAATATGAATTTTGGGTACTGATGGTGGGATTTCTGTTACCATAAACATTAATTCTGTGTGTATTACTCCTATATCATGTAATATATGTTTGACTTTATTTTAATAGAACTTTTTTCGATGTCTTCTTATTTCTTAGTGCAACGTATTATTTCACACAAAACGAAGAACATCTTTGAACCACACCAACAGACGACAACAACTGAGCAACAAGCGACGGACTCGGACAGGTGCATACAAATGCAGCGGGTTTAAACGTTTTAACAGGCCCCACCTTAATCCTAATATGGGACAGTAGTGTCACATTGCAAAATAAAAAGACACACTATAAAATATCAATTGAAATAGTTTAACTTGATCAAAAAGACATTTAAACAAAGAGGACATACACTTAACGTATACGTGGGATCTATGACACACTATGAATACAATATTAAAACGTAAGTGCCAATATAACACAGACATTGGGTTACCCATGCATGAAAGCTACACGAACATAAACGTCATACTAGTGTATATTATCAAATTGAGAATGGAATTTGAGAACATGTCAAAGAGATAACAACCCGACCAAAAAGCAGACAACAGCCGAAGGCCACCAATGGTTCTTCAACGTAGGTGGTCCTCACTTGGCCCTTAATGAAATTGTATACTAGTTCAGAGAAAATGGACGTCAAACTGAACTCCAAAACATACAAATGTACTAAAATTTAAAAAGGCATACAAGACTAACAAAGGATAGAGGCTCCTGACTTGTTACAGGCGGAAAAATGCGGCGGGGTTAAACATGTTTTGTGATATATCAACCATTCCCCTATACCTCTAGCCAATGTAGAATAAAGACACACATAGCAATAAACACAGTTTAACTCAGTTTAAATGAAGTCCGAGTCCTATGTCAGAATAATATTATTTGTATATAAAACATATGCATTAAACAACCAATTTGAACATGTCAACAGAACTTTATTTAGTGCAAACAACGCAGTGGAAAATACTGTTTTGTACATAAGGAGGGCACTTGAGTGATCCACAATATGCTTTGACTGGGAATAAAGTATACCCATTTTCATCCTGAACACCTCCTTCTAAAACCTCTGGTGAGTGATCCACACAGATATATGATGATGCTCCAGCATCCGCATGATGACCAGATGCTAGAATTCCCTGATATTCCGTAGTCCACCCTTTGTAACAACTTAATTTTCCTGGTACCATCATGATAGATGTCCTGTGGATGGCCATGCAAACAGCACATGGAACATCTTTATCAAAATTATTGTTACCAAAAGCTGCATCGTTATATTCCATACCATACATCGTTGAGTAACCATTAGTAGAGCTAATAGGTCCAAGGTCGGGATCATGAGGTACACAAACTGGAGTCGCAGATCGTCCTTTATTGCCCATAAAACCTCCACCGCTTATACCTTTAAAATATTTGAAATGCATATATCACTTACAATAAACACATATACGTGTTCAATAGATATAAGTTCATTGGTGCTTTTGACATTTTGCTGAGTGCTATCATATATTTGCAGATTATTAATTTATGTAACCTTACATTATGCACATTTCTAATTTTAGCACTAGATTTCTGGCATTTTGTTTTATATAAACAAAAGATGTAATATTTGCCATTTGACATATCGTCGCTGGGCTTCTAAAATGTTGTAAATTACGATTTTTTCAAGAAAAAAATTTCTCACAAACAGGCTTTGAAAATTTTGGCGAAATGCATGCTTCCAAAATGTCGTATGTGAACTTGAACATTTTTGTAAATAGCAGTGAAATAAAAACGTTGACATTTCTGGATTAACCAAGAACTTAAATTATTTTTCCAGAAATAAAGAAATGTACAATTATTTTTTTCCCAAAACCATTCTACAACGATTTTCAAGTTTTCATACAACATTTTGGAAGCAAACTTTACTAACAACTGACATTGGCAATTTTGTAATATGTCTTATTTCACACATTTTGATTGGTCTAACTGTATGCTATTTTGTGATAACAAAGATTTCCTCCCGCCCAGACCATTGGTGTCAAAAAGTATTTTTAGCCAAAAAAGTCATATACGACATTTTAGAAGCCCAGCGACGATATTGTTTTATTGTGTATGGTAATTTGGAATGGTTTAGATGTGTTAACAATAAAGAAAACAGTGAATATTTACATAAGCGTTCATTCTAACATAAGGCAATTAGTTTTCAAAAAATATTCAATAGGAATTACACCAAACCTGTATAAACCAGTTCTGTTCCATTTCTTGTACACGTTTTCCTTCCCCATTGTGTATAGATTGAACCCGTTGGACCTTTAAAACAAAAATCAAATCTTCAAATCATCAACACATATCTCTATTTACACAACACGTGTGCCCATATGTTTGCATACAGAATAAAAAAGCTGATATGCTTATAATGTAATGACATGTACATTTTTAACAAAAGAATACAACTTAAACTTTCAACTTGATGACTTTTCAAGTTTTGTTTTTTTGTTTTTTTTTTGGCTTTTAGCAAGGACAAACAATTACATGCTAAGAAAACTAGAAGCTTGCATTAACAAAGGAAATGACAAATTGAAGCTTTCAGTGCCTTATGAGGTGTGATTTCTGTCATAAGGTCATTGCTTTGACTTCGTAAGTGCATCAAAAACATATGAACACTGGATTTAGTTAAACCTATATTTATGGATTGAAAATGTATAACAGATCAAAGCATGTTCCCTTAAGATTTAAAAAAAAAAGTAGATATGTTATCAATTCCAGTAAGACAACACAAAAAGAAGCTATCATCTATAAGTTATACACTCGGGGTCTAGGAAGGAAAAGCATTCGTATCATATAGCAAGATATTAAAGGCCCAGAAATTACAAAGAGACAAACGGCCTTATTTATACATAGATTAATAAACATATTAATCCTCCCCACATCTGGAACATTGGTATAAATGCACGTCACAATATCAAACTATACAACACGACAAACGAAAAACAAATACCACAATCAGGAAAAACTAAGATATATGATAATACCGACATACGTATTTAAAACATGGCTCTTAAGCTCTGAATTGTGCCGTCTGGCAAGAATGTGCGGGAATTAAACATACCGCCAACATTTTTTTGGATCACCTAATTCTTCAAAAACCATGTTTACAAAACAAACAATACAAAACTTAAGACAACAAACGACAATTAAGCAAACGAATTTCCGTTATATTAATCTTGACAACTTGAAGACTAACATCCGTCAAGAGCCGGTTTTAAACGAAAGATATACAGATTATTTATTGAAAAAAGAAGTAAGTCGTTACAAATATATTTAAAATGTTACCGTACTTGAGATGATCTTTTGTAGTTTAGTTTTCAAATCCATTTGCGCCTTTTCTCCTTGTTGTGACTTAGTTTGTAAGTTTGCAATTTCAGCCGACTTGGTGATTTGTAAATTTGCAAGTTCAGTCGTCTGTTGTTGTAACTTAGTCTTTAAAGTTGCAATTTCACCTGTCTGAATTTGTAAATTTGCAATTTTAATCGTCTGTTGTTGTAACTTAGTCTTTAAAGTTGCAATTTCAGCCGTCTTAATTTGTAAATTTGCTATTTCAATCTTCTGTTTCTGTATCAACGTAGACTGGGAAACTACAGTCTGTTTTATGTTCTCCATGGTTGATTTCAATGTCTGCATATCTCGGTGTAATTGTAAATTATCCGCATTATCAGGATCCGTTAGCAAAATACGTTTTTCGTCATGTTTCGCTAAGATACTTTTATAATAAAATACCAAATTAATCAGAATATATATGACAGTTCTGGCCATTATTTGTGTCTTGTATGCTATACACGATAACGGATTCTTATCTATATATTCGGTCATTCAAACTATATTTTTAGATTTTACATGCACTGCTTGCATGTCTTGTGGAATGACATTATATCATTTGCTTCCTTTTAAGTTCACCTGGCCCAAAGTGCCAAGTGATCTTTTCTCATCACTTGACGTCCGTCGTCTGTCGTCGTCCGTCGTCCGTCGTCGTCGTTAACTTTTACAAAAATCTTCCCTGAAACTACTTGGCCAAATTAAACCAAACTTGGACACAATCATCATTTGAGTATCTAGTTTAAAAATGTGTCCGGCGACCTGGCCAAATAATCTAGATGGCCGCCATGGCTAAAAATAGAACATAGGGATAAAATGTAGATTTTGGCTTATATCTCTGAAACCAAAGCATTTAGAGCATAGTTGACAAAGTAAAACTGTTTATCAAGTCACGATCGATCTGCTCTAAAATTTTGATGAATCGGACTAGTTGTTTGGTTGCTCCCCCTGAATTGGTAATTTTAAGGAAATTTTGCCGTTTTTTGTTATTATCTTGAATATTATTATAGATAGAGATAAACTGTACACACCAATAATGTTCAGAAATGTATGATCTACAAATAAGTCAACATGACCAAAATGGGCAATTTATCTCTTAAGGAGTTATTGCCCTTTATAGTTATTTTTTACCAATTTTTCGTTAATTTTTGTAATCTTTCAAAAAATCTTTTCCTCTGAAACTACTGGATCAAATTTTACCAAACTTGGTCACAATAATGCATGCAGTTCAAAAACTGTGTGCGGTGACCCAGCCAACCAATGAAGATGGCTGCCATGGCTAAAAATAGAACATAGGGGTAAAATGTAGATTTTGGCTTATGACTCTAAAACCAATGAACCAAAGCATTTAGAGCATATCGGACAAGGCGTTAAATTGTTTATCGAGTCAATATCTGTCTGCCCTGATGAATTAGATGAATTAGACAACTGATTGTTGGGTTGCTGCAACCCCCCCCCCCCCCACCATTTTGTACTTTTTAAAGAAAGTTTGCTGTTTTTTTGTTATTATCTTGAATACTGTTATAGATAGAGATAAACTGTACACAGCAATAATGTTAAGTAAGATCCAAATATAGGACAACATGACCAAAATGGTCAGTTGACCCCTGAAGGAGTTATTGCCCTTTATAGTCAATTTTTTAACAATTTTCATAAATTTGTAAGTTTTTGTAAATTTTTACAAAATATTTTCCTCTGTATCTAATAGGCCAAGTTTATTAATAGAAACAGAAAATTGTAAGTAGCAAGAATGTTCAGTCAAGTATGATCTACAAACACAATTTTGTCATGAATCTATCTGTGTCCTTCATAGACAAAGGTGAGCGTTGTTTCATGAAGTCAGTGAGTTTTTTTCTTCTTCTTATATGACTATGCATTTTAAACCTTGACGTTAAAGGAACAACAATGAACCTGTCTTATTATATAATTTGTTTTGGTTTCTAAGGCGCAAACGTTTTGATATTGTATTTACTTTCCAAATTCTAGGTCACGGACGAACCTTCGGATGGTCATTACAGAACACATGCTGCATTCACCCCTACTATAACATTCTATTTTATTTACCAGAGGTGCTACGTTTAAACACTTTTAGTTCATTGTGTTGCAGAAGAAAAATGAAGACTTTATATCTATTAAGTAAGAAACCTGCAATTGATTTATGTGATATGTGAATAACATTGAGTTTATATTCTCCCTCACTACGTTCGTCCGAATATAAACTAATTATATTCTATGGCCTTAACAAAGAACAAACGACATAATGTAGGTGTGCTACTCGCTATAACCTTAAATTCTATAGAATACATCGCTGTATGTATCAAATAAAAACATAACAATAATATCATAATTCCAATTACAAATTCACATTAAATCACCCGTGAATACACGTGTCTTCTTTAGGCTATAGCGACGTCGATGATCCGAAAGGTGACCGCACGGGTTTTAAGTGCGGACAAACGGAATATTCATTAACGTACGACGAAATAAATTTTATATAGTACGTCTTTGATTAATCTACGATTTCATTCTCCGGTGTCTTTTCTCTTTGATAGTGCATCTTAATGATGTGGAATTGTAATACTTTCCCTTCCCTTGTAGTAACATTTCAACGTAATGGAATAATTATATACTAGAAAAACAGGAATAAGCAATATTATATCAAGTAATATGTGCAGTAAAGGTCAATGTGGAATCCACCCTGAAAAATACAATACCAGAAAAGATCTATAAGCGATACTGACTTTGATAAAATATGTAATTGGAGTGATTGTTTTTTCGAGGAAAACATTTTGAATATTGCAGTAAATCAAACTAAATCAACCAAAACTAAACAAAGTCGTATAAGGACCAGCATTGCGTCTTATACAGTAATCAATTACTCTATCATGTGGGTGTTGTGCAGTTTGATGATATATTCACGTTTAACTTAGTATTTTTATCAATGCTTAGACGATGTGTATCCGCCCTCCCTAGATGATCTTCTGACGTAGTACTGTGTATTATAGTTGAGTTGGTAGAGAGGTTATTTTCAGTTTCAGGTTTGATCCTCAACTGGAAAGTGATAATTTTGAACTTGAAAAGTAAAATCACAAAATTACTGAACTTAAAGGAAAATCTATTCGGAAAGTCCATAATCACACGGCAAAATCAAATAACAAAACGCATAAAAAACGAATGGACAAGAACTGTCATATTCCTGACTTGGTATAGGCATTTTCAAATATAGAAAATAGTGGATAAACCTGGTTTTATAATAAAGATGTCGATTGGTTTTTGTCCCTCTATCGTTAAATAAATTTTAAAACAGTGAATGTGTTTACCTTCGGCAATAATTTATATATTATATCAATGACTATACATTACAATGCAAAAATGTTTTTTTTATATAAACATAGTGAAAATTAACACGGGCAATACATATGTCTTTGAATTTTGTTCCCTTGCTCATATTTAGATCTATTGACATTTTTTTGTTTAATAGAGACGGTCAAAAGTGGCGCTAGAAAAACATTAATAATCAATCAATCTTTCTAAGCAAATCACTTTGTTAAAAAAAGTATTGTTGATCAAGCTTAAGGCAACACATAAATTATTATGAAGTTTCTAGAAGCTAAATTGTACACGTTCCATTGAATGAAAAATCAATTCGGAAAGTTCTTAATCAAATGGCAAAATCAAAATCTCAAACAAATAAAACGAATTGATAACAACTGTCATTTTCCTAACTTGGTACAGACATTTATAAAAAATGATAGGATGCCATAAAGAGATAACCGGCCGGGGAGAAGACTGATTGATTGACCGTGTAGGAAACGAAAATATATTATAATAATGTCTAATTTAGGATGTAAATGAATGTTATGCCCCAAAAAAATGCATGATATTTGTGTTTACCAAAAGTAATATTTCGTGTGTTGAACTTAAGACGTTTTGGACGATTATTCGTTTTGTTGGACTGCTGGCTCATTGGCGTAAACCAATATGTTAACTCGCAAACATTTTTAGACGTTTCACAAACATGCGTATTTCTTACGTAACTTTTCTAGTCTTCGAGTTGGGAAACATATTTTTGACCATACAGTGGAGATCACTTCTAACCTCTCATTAGAACTGTCAGGAGAACTGTCATAGAACTGTTCTAACCTGTCCTAGAACAGTTCTACGTAGAACAGTTCTACCCTAGAACTGTTTTAAGTAGAACTGTCCGAATCAGTTCTAGGTAGAACTCACTACAAACCATTAAAAGTCTGAAATGGCCTATATCTGTACTCGACTGTACTGATTTTTACTCGACCAGTCTGAATTCGTCTGAGATTTACTTGATAATACTCGACTGTAGTCTGAACCATACTAAACAGTCTGAATGTGTACTTGACCAGTACTTCACCATTTTATACGAGTCTGAACCGTACTCGACCTAGTCTGAACCGTACTCGACCTAGTCTGAACCGTACTCGACCTAGTCTGAACCATACTCGACCTAGTCTGAACCATACTCGACCAAGTCTTAACCAAACTAGACCTATTCTTTGTATCTATCAACTGAATTTTATCAATTTAGGATTTTTTTTTAATAAAAATGAAATTTGAACAACAACTTGAAATTAAAAATGTATTCAATACAGTATTGAAATTAAAATTTCACAATAATCAATCATAATATAACTTCAACTCAATATTAATCAACACTTACATAATAATATGTATCAGCTTTTAAAATATAAATAAAACAAGCTGATCAAATAATCTAAAAAAAATGAATTGTGACTAATATTTTCAATATTATTCAAAATGTTATGAATATTTTGGAAGTATTTTATGGTAACTGGACTATTTTCACCATTAACTTAAGCCTAGTATAGATTTATGGTGTCAGTTGAGTTCAGGTAATAATACAGTGAATGTTTTTTATTAAGATATATATAAAATAGTATATAAAACAACTTAATAATTTAAAAAAAAATGAGAGCTTAATTGTTTTGTTTTATTAAATCAAGAATTGAATATAATCAAGATAATAGAATTTCCATAGCAATCCTTGATAACCTTTTTAAAAAAGGAAATGTATTCCAAAGTAACAGTAAAAACATTTTTCAATTAATTTAGGTATTTTTTTGTCAAATAAACATGCACTTTAACATGTTCTAATTACCTCAGTACATGTGTGTTTTACAGGTAAAAAGAAAGCCCTATTTTCTTAAATTCGTGTATTACTTATCTAGTACATACATGTATATTCGAAAGGCCTTGTTATTTAATTTAAACAGGATGTTGCAATTTTGAATCAATGTTATTTAGAATTTAATACCTCTGACCAGGTGTGATCTTAGTTATGAGTTTGCCCCCATGCAGAGGTTATACTTTATATTTCACCACTAATCAGAAAAACAATTTTATTTATTTATTTAAATTTATCCCTTTTTGATATAAGTTATATATAATATATTTTTTTTTATCCTAAATATAATATATGTTTTTTATAAATTTTGTTGGCTGTTGTTATATATGTCAGTTAAAAAGAAATTTATTTTAACAGTTAAAAAAGTAGAGGTTTGTTGGTCTAGTATGGTTCAGACTGGTCGAGTATTGTTCAGACCTTTGGTTAAGTATGGTTAAGACTTGAAAAATAGGTCGAGTACATGTCGAGAATGGGTTAAGACTGTTTCAGACTGGTCGAGTAATAGTTCAGACTATTTTCAACGGCAAAGATAAGGGTCAAGTACGATTCAGTACAGTCAAGTATGGTTCTGACTGGGGTCGAGTAATGTCAAGAAAAAGTCAGACAAATTCAGACTGGTCGAGTAAAAATCAGTACAGTCGAGTACAGATATAGGCCATTTCAGACTTTAATGTTTTGTAGTGACTGTCAGGATCAGTTCTAGGGTAGAACTGTCTAAATCAGTTCTAGGTAGAACTGTCCAAATCAGTTCTAACCGTAGAACTGTCAGCAGAACTGACTAAATCAGTCAGGACTGTAGAACAGTTCTAAACTGACGTCACTGCAGGAAGGGCATGCACTTTAGAATTTAAAAGAAATAAATTACTTCCAATTACTTTGCTATATAATAGCAGATTTTCTATATTTCTTTCTGATCATACGTTACATGTACAAATATCGAAGTGAATAGGAGGTTATCCAACTCATCGGAGAAATATTTTTATAAGATTGCATAGGAAACATCATTGTTTACGTTTCTTCGTTCCCCGTTTTTAACAGTCTCTTCATACATGTCATAAATATATCTCTGCATTTAATTCATGGAATTTTAATCGTAATTTACCTTGTTTGCCTTGGATTTACATTCATTTAAGATTCTGTTTTGACAAATGTTCATACGAAAATTGTACAGTGGATGAATTATGGGATATTAATGATAAAAGTGTTGTATTATTATAACGTAAAAAAAAACTATATACATTTGCACCATCTCGTCAATTTAGCCAGACTTATCCATAACGATTATAAATGATATCTGGGAGTCTGAAACTCAGAAAAGTATACTCATCTGAACATGAATGAAGCATTTGCCACTGGACGTTCGGCTACAAACAAAATCATGCATTTTTCTTTGCCTTCTTCCATTTGTCTTCAAATTATATTAACAGTATACTATTCCAAGAAGAAAACTTCCAATACATGTACTTTTTATTTTAAAATAAAGTATATGAATCAGTCATGTGAGTGTTGGATAATGCCGTAAAATAGTTTTGTTTAAAAAAAAAACCATCACAAACTAACTGACTTAAAAAGTCACTTTAGTGACGGTTCATTATTATGGATATAGAGAGAAAATAAGGGTGCGCTAAATTTTTAGATATGGTATAAATACACCTTACCGCTATTTGTCTGCCATTACTGGATATCGCACAGGTTCCCGTAAAAATTTGACATCATAAAACAAAATATCTGACGCCACAATGGAAAAGTGATTGTTGTATGCTTTAAAAGTTCAAGAGGCCGGGTCAGCCAGGATTAGCAATATAGGTGTATTGTGTTCCAACGTTGGTGTCATTTTTATCATACGATCCGTCCTGACATAGAAATATTATTGGTTTTAGTTTACAATGAGGCCATATATATATTTACATGATAAGTGTAAATAAGTTCAGTTTTGGTTGATATGGTCAAATAGTTTTGTTAAAACGACTCAGTCGGATACATGTATATCGAAACTACTGAAATTTGTTTAAATTCAATATTTTGAATAAAAAAAGGACTTGCAGAAAATTGCTGGTACTCTAAATTGATGTGAATTTTTTTTTTAGCCAATGTGTTACAATATTGCTGTCATTTGAATTATACAATCCATCGTGATATGTAACTACATGTATAAGTGATTTACTATGCGGCTATATATATATATATATATATATATTAAGATTTACATTATAAAGTGTACATATGGTCAGTTTTGGTTGATGCTGTCACATATGGTCAGTTTTGGTTGATGCGGTCAAATATGGTCAGTTTTCATGGTTTTGGTTGATGCAGACAAATAATTTTGTATATCCATGAGTCAGTCTGAGATATCAAACTACTGAAATTAGTTTACCATTCAAAATTTTGATTAAAAAGAGGACATGCTGGCACTTTAAACTGATGCGAGCATAATTTTGTTTTCCAATGTTGCTTTCCTTTATCATGTTTATATTGAACATGTTGAACAATCCATCCTGATATAAAAATATAAGCACGCGCAATATAAAATTCTACTCGGAACAATATTCCCCAATATTCATGCAATAACCCTATAATATAGATCATTTGTATTATAATGATTATACACTCCACCCTTACATAAAAATATTACAGATTTACTATGAGACTATAAGAGTTGTATAAAAAAGAGCAAATATGGTCAGTTTTGGTTGATGTGGTCAAATATGGTCAGTTTTGGTTGATGCTGTCAAATATGGTCAGTTTTGATTGATACAGACAAATAATTTTGTAACATGAGTCAGTCTAAGGTATGAAAACTACTGATATTTGTTTCTGATACGATATTTTGAATAAAAATAGAAAATGCTGGCACCCTCAATGAATGCGGGAAACAAAATTTGTGGTCATTGATTTCCAATATTGCAGTTATTTATATACTACAGTCCCTCTCAAACTAAAATTATAACTGAATTGCTGTGCAGCTATATAGATTTACATAATAAAGAGCAAATATGGTAAGTTTTGGTTGATGCAGTCAAAATATTTTATTACACGACTCAGTCTGAAGTATAAAAACTACTGATATTTGTTTATGATTCAATATTTTGAATAAAACAAGGACATGCTCATTGGAGGATCAAGGGGAGGGGATCCAGGGGAGGGGGTCCAGGGGTTGGAACCCCACTTTTTTTTTTAACATCAATGCATATGAATGGGAGCATATAGTTGGACCCCCAGCCTGGATCTAGCTGCCCCTGCATGCTGGCACTATAAATTGATGTGAACAATTACATTTTTTTTCCAAAATTGCTGTTACTTGTATATTACAGTACCTCTAGACCTAAAATTAAAACTGAAGTACTGTGCAGCTATATAGATTTGCAGAAATGAAAGCAAATAAAGGCAGTTTAGATTGATGCGGCCAAAAGATTTTTGTTAAACAGGTCGTCCGAGGTATGAAAACTACTCGTAAACAGATATTATATTGGTTATTGAGGTCCGATAATTTTGTTATGTGATAATGAGCCATCCTGACTCCCGGAATAACAAATGTAAAACAATTCAAATAATAATGCCCCCCCCCCCTAATACTAACGGCCTAATTAATGTACAAAAATTGAGAGAAAAACTAAAATTTATGTAACACATCAACAAAAGAAAATCAATGAATTACATGCTCCTGACTTGGAACAGGCACAAACATGCAGAATATGGCGGGGTTAACAGGTTAAACATGTTCTCTAAGGCAGCAACCATTTGATTTTCGGGGGAGGGGGAGGGGGGCTATGGATTGTTTTTCTGTACAAACTTTTTTTTTCGACTTCGGCGAAGAACAATCTATTTTTTTAGCGACAAACCGAAAACAATTTTTTTCTTTCAATTTTAGCATTACAGATAGTGGCAGCTGAGGATGAAACAAACATTTTTTTTTCTCAGGGTGCAAAACATAATTATTTTTTTCACCAAAAACTGGAAACAAACTTTTTTTTCCAAAAAAAAAAACTGACCAAATCAGTTCTAGCTAGAACAGTTCTAACCTAGAACTGACTAAAAGGTGTCAGGCTGACAGTTCTACGTTCTGGTCTAGAACAGTTCTCCTGACAGATTTAATGAGAGGTTAGAAGTGATCTCCACTGTATATACACATAAAAACAATCCGAAAGATTGACCATCACTTTAGCACTTTTTCATGCAGAATAGCAACCGTTCGACACAATTAAAAGTTCTATTCATTTTTTTCTGCTGCTCCAATCGTAAATAGCTTCTTATGGTAAGTCTTAATTGATATGTTTCTTTTTCAAAATCAAAATTCAGGAGAGATGATAAAAAGGTCACAAAAATACTGCACTCCGAGGAACACGGGCGACTTCCTAGCCGGTTTGTTCTTTGTATTATTTGTATTCATCATGCATAAAGCTACCAAGTTAATGATGTCCACGGGGAATAATCCACCAGCAGTATAGTTTCTTCTAGGAAGAAACTTGACATAAACTTGGTTGTAGTAAACATTTAAATCGCAAACATAATGAACTCCAAGGAATCTTGGGGACTCGATTCATAAAATAAAAATACAGTTTTATTCAAAGACACTTTTTACAATTTTCTCCATATAAAATATAAGCAAACACCAACAAAGTAGAACGTTTCAACAAAACTTTATTTTGAGCAAACAACGCAGTTGAAAATACTGTTTTGTACGTAAGGAGGGCACTTGAGAGATCCACAATAAGCCTTGACTGGGAATAAGGTATATCCATTATCATTCTGGGCTCCTCCTTCTAAAACTTCGGGTGATTGATCCATACAAATATATGACGACGCACCATTGTTATTATGAAGACCAGATGCTAGTATTCCACGGTATTCCAAATTCCATCCTTTATGGCAACTTAATTTTCCTGGCACTATTAACACAGATGTAATATGAATGGCCCTACAAACAGCACATGGGACATCTTGATCGTAAAGGTTTTTACCAAAAGCTTCATCGTTATATTCCATCCCATACATAGTTGAGAAAAGGCTAGTTGAGCTAACGGGTCCAAGGTCGGGATCATGTGGTACGCATACTGGAATCGCAGATCGACCTCCATTGTTATAATAACCACCTCCGCCTAAACCTTAAAATGTTTGAGAATGAAACAGTTACATGAAGTACTTACAAGCTATCAATTGGAAAGTAACACATAATTAATCGACATTCTATGTGTTTCATTCATATTTTTTTGTTTAACCTGTTTCCATATGTTGAAATTTGCTAATAGATTTTAAACAGTTAGCCTTATTCGGTTGAAAAATAGTTTTGAAATTCTTTCATTCAGTTTCGTATATTTCACATTGAACTGTCTAGCTTCATGTTAAATCGACCTACTTATGACTCTTTTCACGAAATTATGTACAGCCTCTATTTTTTTTTCAGAAAAAGTGGTCATTCAGTTGGTATCTGTAAGTTGCAAGTTTTTAAACCCATGCATGGGCATTATGTTGATCGGTCAGTGCGGCCGTTGCTCCGTATGTCCCGCTTCAGGTTAAAATGTTTAGTTAAGGTACTTTTTTATTTTGTTTCAGTCCAACCAACTTGAACATTAGTTAACAATTTCACTAGGATACGAGTAAAATTTCTAATTTCAGAACTATATTGGAGTCAGAAACTTAATTTCACGGTCCACTGAAAACAGAAAAAATATAGTGCGAGTGGTGCATCCGTAAACTAGGTACATTCTTGTTTATTGTGTATTTAATTTTTACATCATATGGTCTAAATTAACGGACAGGTGTGTATGTAGGTTTTAACCAACCAAATGTTATGACTGTATCTGTTCGCGCTTTCGAAACCTTGTTTGTTTTTGCTCTTGTTTGTATTTATTTGTACCTTTTCAAATAGATTTTATAAGACAGTAAGTTGATAAGAATGTTTTAATACAAACTTGTAATTTCTTTTATCCTTTTTATGTATTATTTTGAAAAGAAACATGCTAACTTGACAATATCGCTCATAGTTCGAACATCGATATATGTATTGTTTATAGAAGAAACAAAGCAAACCTGAATAAACAAGTTCCGTTCCATTTCTGGTACATGATTTTCTTCCCCATTGTGTATACACAGATCCCGTTGGAGCTATAAAAATCATTTAGATTTATCAAACCAAATAAATTTAAAATGCATTTGCTTGAAGCTAGTTTGGCTACATGTGTATGAAATAATTGTAAGGTGTACATGTCTATCTGACAGGGTTTATTTAACATTTACCATACTTTCAGCGCTTATTGGTCAATACAAATTTTCATGATTGTGTCTGGCTCTCAGATATCTGTATTTTGTTTACCAAGATGTGTTGGATTAAGTATAATTGATTGCAATGCAAAGCTCATATAAAAACTTCCGATGTAAAGTGGAATTGGTTGAATTTTCGGGAAAAAAAAAGACATGTATTAAATTTCAAGTTGATATTGAGAAAGAGGATATTACACAGCAATCAACCAAAAGAGTTATCCAAAAGATATATAACGGTCAACATTGTAAACGTTATAAATCAGTACACTACAATAAACAATTTAATAATGCAACAAAAAAAGAGTAAATTACTCGTCTTTTTTCATATAATGCTTGCAAAAACTTAAACCAAAAAATTTAAAGTCAGGTTCGTACACTACAAAAATGGTGATTTTTTCAAAATCATGAAAAAAGCAGTGTAAATAAAAATTGTAAAAGATGAAATAAGGAGACTAAATCGCATGAGAAAGATTTTCATCTGAATAAGAAAGTATAAGAGGTATTGTCAATTTTAATATATCAAAAAAGTGGCAACGTACTTGAGATGATCTGTTGAAGTTTGGATTCAAAACCCAATTGAGCTTGTTCCCTTTGTTGTAACTTCGTTTGTAAGTTTGCAATTTCAGCCGTCTGTTGTTGTATCAAAGTAGACTGGGAAACTACAGTCTGTTTTATGTTCTCCATGGCTGATTTCAATGTCTGGATATCACGATGTAATTGTTGGTTATCAGCATAATCAGGATCCGTCAGGAGAATACGTTTTTCGTCATGAGTCGCTGTGATACTTCCATAATAAAATACCAAATTAATCAGAATAGATATGACAGTTCTGGCCATTATGTCTGTCTTGTATGCTATACACGATAACGAATTCTTATCTCTATATTCTGTCATTCAAACTATATTTTGCTCTTTGACATTTTACATGCACTGATTGCATGTCTTGTCGAATGCTTTATAACATTATATATGTTTTTATAATCACCTGTTTACTGTTAAACGATATTTGCTGACCTTTATTTTACAGAATCAAATTGACAGAAAGCATGAAATGTGTAATAGATTTAAACAAATTACGCTTGTATAAAGCTTTATTCCGATGTACCTTTTACAATATATATATGTTACAACATCTCTATATAAAATATAAGCATAGGAGAATATGTTTGTAAAAATTTATTTTGAGCAAACAACGCAGTTGAACATACTGTTTTGTACATAAGGAGGGCACTTGAGTGATCCACAATATGCTTTGACTGGGAATAAAGTATACCCATTTTCATCCTGAACACCTCCTTCTAAAACCTCGGGTGAGTGGTCCACACAGATACATGATGATGCTCCAGAATCAACATGCTGACTAGATGCTAGAATTCCCTGATATTTCATAGTCCACCCTTTGTAACAACTTAATTTTCCTGGTACCATTTGACATATTGTTTTATTGTGTATGATAATTTGGAATGGTTTAGATGTGTTAACAATAAAGAAAACAATGAATATTTACATAAGCGTTCATTCTAACATAAGGCAATTAGTTTTCAAAAAATATGTAATATGAATTAAACCAAACCTGTATAAACCAGTTCCGTTCCATTTCTTGTACACGTTTTCCTTCCCCATTGTGTATAGATTGAACCCATTGGACCTTTAAAACAATCATCAAATCATCAAATCATCAACACATTCATTTACACAACACGTGTGCCCATATGTTTGCATACAGAATAAAAAAGCTGATATGCTTATAATGGAATGACATTTTAAACAAAATAATACAACTAAAACTTTCAACTTGATGACTAATTTTTTTTTTTTTTTTTTTTGGCTTTTAGCAAAGACAAACAATTACAAGCTAAGAAAACAAGATGCTTGCATAAACAAAGGAAATGACCAATTGAAGCTTTCAGTGCCTTATGAGGTGTGCTTTCTGTCATAAGGTCATTGCTTTGACTTCGTAAGTGCATCAAAAACATATGAACACAGGATTTCGTTAAACCGATATTTATGGATTGAAAATGTACAACAGATCAAAGCATGTTCCTTTAAGATTTTTAAAATAAGTAGATATATTATCAATTCCAATAAGACAACACTCCCCATAGAAAAAAAGAAGCTATCATCTATAAGTTATACACCCGGGGTCTAGGAAGGATTATCATTCGTATCATTTAGCAAGCTATTAAAGGCCCAGAAATTACAAAAAGACAAACGGCCTTATTTATAGATAGATTAATAAACATATTAATCCTCCCCACATCTGGAACATTGGTACAAATACACGTCACAATATCAAACTTTACAACACGACAAACGAAAAACAAACACCACAATCAGGAAAAACTAAGATATATGTTAATACCGACATACGTATTTAAAACATGGCTCTTAAGCTCTGAATTTTGCCGTCTGGCAAGAATGTGCGGGATTAAACATACCGCCAAAATGTTTTTGTATCACCTAAAAAAAACATGTTTACAAAACAAACAATACAAAACTTAAGACAACAACCGACAGTTAAGCAAACGAATTTCCATTATATTAATCTTGACTACTGGAAGACTAACATCCGTATAGAGCCGGTTTTAAACGAAGGATATACAGATTATTTATTGAAAACATGTTACAGTACTCGAAATGATCTTTTGTAGTTCAGTTTCCAAATCCATTTGCGCCTTTTCTCTTTGTTGTGACTTAGTTTGTAAGTTTGCAACTTCAGCCGACTTGGTGATTTGTAAATTTGCAAGTTCAGTCGTCTGTTGTTGTCACTTAGTCTTTAAAGTTGCAATTTCACCTGTCTGAATTTGTAAATTTGCAATTTTAATCGTCTGTTGTTGTAACTTAGTCTTTAAAGTTGCAATTTCAGCCGTCTTAATTTGTAAATTTGCTATTTCAATCTTCTGTTTCTGTATCAACGTAGACTGGGAAACTACAGTCTGTTTTATGTTCTCCATGGCTGATTTCAATGTCTGGACATCTCGGTGTAATTATAAATTATCCGTATAATCAGGATCCGTAAGCAGAATACGTTTGTCGTCATGTGTCGCTAAGATACTTCCATCATAAAATACCAAATTTATCAGAATAAATATGACAGTTCTGGCCATTATTTCTGTCGTGTATACTATACACGATAACGGATTCTTATCTCTATATTCGGTCATTCAGACTATATTTTGCTCTTTGAGATTTAACATGCACTGACTGCATGTCTTTTGGAATGACGTTATATTTTTTCCCCTTTTGTATTTGTTGTCATGAAGTCAGTGTTGTTGTTTTCTTCTTATATGACTATGAATAAGGTATTTGCACCAGGACATTAAAGAAACAACAATGAAGTTGTGTTATTTTATTCACTTGTTTTGGCTTCTAAGCCAGCAACTTTTTGATATTGTATTTACTTCTGGGTGGAGGAAGAACATTGGGATGGTCATTAAAAAGACACATGTTTCATGCACGATTCATATAACATTCTATTTCACTGACCAAAAATGCTACGCGTAAAAAAACTGTATTCATTGTGTTACAGAAACAATCTGAAGAATTTATATAACTAAAGAAAATAATTTGCAATCTGATCTTTGTGTTACATCGCATGCAGTAGTCTTTTGTCAATTTACAGCTTTTAACATCGCGCTTACAATTGAGTACTATGTATCTCTTTTCGGTTAAGATTGCATCTTAAGTCTCTCCTGTAATAAAATTGAGAATGAAAATGGGAAATGTGTCAAATATACAACAGCTGGATTCTAAATTAAAAAAGATAATTTAGTGATAACGGACATCATACTAAACCCCGAAAGTTTCAACATTATGCAATAATTGTATTTTAGCATAACATAAATAAGCAATATCAAAACAGAATGACATATAAATAAAATAATATGTGCAATATACGACAATAGGGAAGCAACCCAATAACATATAAAACCAAGATCTACACGTTATAATTTACAGTTATTGACTTCAATAAGATGTATTTTTTGCAATAATAAAAACATCGCAAAAATTTCGGAATTCACGATATACAATGAAGTCGACTTAACTCGACTAACTAAAAAACAAACGCAAATAATTCGTCCAAGGGTACGAATATCGTATTATTTAGTAATCAGTTAAGTATGCAATCACCCCATGTCTTGAATTAAGTATTTTGCTGTTTGATATTATATATACGTTAGTATTTGTATCAATGCTTTCCTTGACAACGACTATATTTGTCTGCCTCACCAAGATAAGTTGATAAAAATGTTATTTACAGTTTCATCTTCGACCAATGGCTGGAACAGTAATAATTTGGAAGTATGGAAGTAAAATCATACATTCTGGTTCAAAAATAAAGATGTCGATCCCTCTATGCACTGTAAATAAATAATGTGACAGCAAATGATTACATAGATTATACTAGTAACCATACATTACAATGCCAACTTAAAAGAGGGGCGAAAGATACCAGAAAGACGGTCAAACTCAAACCAATGGCTAAAAAAGAAAATGACAAACAGACACGTACTAGTACACACCAACACTTTATTTTGAGCAAACAACGCATTTGAAAATACTGTTTTGTACATAAGGTGGGCACTTGAGAGATCCACAAATAGCCTTGACAGGGAATAAGATATATCCGTTATCATCCTGAACTCCTCCTTCTAACACATCAGGTATCTGATCAATACAAATATATGTCGATGCTCCATTGTCAAAACGATTACCAGATGCTAGTAATCCCTTGTATTCCATATTCCATCCTTTATGGCAACTTGCTTTTCCTGGTATCATTATAACAGATGTACTGTGAATAGCCCTGCAAACAGCACATGGAACATCTTTATCGAAAAGGTTATTACCGAAAGCTGCATCGTTATATTCCATCCCATACATCGTTGAGTAACCACCAGTCGAGCTGACAGGTCCAAGGTCTGGGTCATGGGGCACGCATACTGGAGTCGCAGATCGTCCTTTATTGTCCATAAAACCTCCACTTCCTATACCTAAAAAAATGTAAAATGAAAATAACAATTACTCTAAACACATACACGCTTTTAAAAGAGATTTGTTCTTTAACCTTTTTTTTCAAACGCTGACACATCTTTACAGTTTGATAACTGTTGATGAATTAATGGTATGTTTAGGAACGTCTTGTCCTTTTTCTAGAACCGTTCATAGGAAGCTTCTTATATCATGATGATTCTGTATCAACTTTACAAATAATACACGATGGTCTTGAAGTATACAGTCTATGTAGTGACGTTTTTTGTCATCTGACTAATATGATATAGTATTAATTTATTTGTCCTTTTTGATATAACTTTCACTGTTTAAAGTTGTAGAAAGATATAGTCTTTTGTATATTATACAATAAGACGAGGTTATGAACTTCATACATGCCGTCATTGTGTTGTAGTGCTATGATAGATGTTTGTTTTCTTGACTTTCATTTTTGCTAATGTGCTTTGTATATATATGTTTTCTGTGTTTCTTTGTTACATATGAATTTGCTCTGTGCTTATACGTCCCGTTGTGTTCTGGTAAATTTTTGTATTTTGTCTTTCATTTTCGCTAATGAGCTTTACATGTATCTATATGCCTGTTTTCGATTCGTTGTTACATATTTGTTTTTTTTTAAGTGAAGAAAATTATAACCCAATGTTGGATGATGTACCCTCATTTTTGACATTTTTGATCTTTTGTGTCTAATTGTCTGGTGCAAACATTGTTGTCAAAATAATGAAATGTTATGCGACTTTCATACAAGTGAAATGTTTAGCTAGCTACATAACCAGGTTTAGTCTACCACTTTCTACATGATAAAATGCATGTAGCAAGTCAGGAATATGGTAATTGCTATTCATGCGTTTAATGTGTTTGAGTTTTTGATTTTGCGATTTAATTAGGGATTTTCCGTTTTGAAGTTTCCTCGGAGGTCGGTTTTTGTGTGATTTTCTTTTTTTTCAGCTTAAGTATGTCATATTTTTTTTTGGAATTAATATTTTTTTTACATTTTATTTAATATAACTGTATTTATGATATTTGCTTTTTCATATATTTTAGATTTTATGGTAGTTTTAGATAGCTTAAGTGACTATTTCGTGTTATCAAGAAATTGACATAAACTTTCATCCATACGAACAGCAATTATTCATGTAAAATATTTAACAGAAATTAAATCAAACCTGAATAAACAAGTTCAGTTCCATTTCTGGTACACGTTTTCCTTCCCCATTGTATATAGACTGAACCCGTTGGACCTTAAAAACAATAATGAAATCAATAACACATTTATTCATTTTCATACAACACGTGTGCCGACACGTCTCTGATTGAACAAAACACATTGTTTATCTAATAGGCTTAATTATTGACATTTAAAACAAAAGACTACATCTGATTGTTTTTATCAATTTGAGGACATTCCAATTTGTATTGCCTTTTAGCAAGGGAAAAGAGATTGTAGTTTGTAAAAACAAACATGATCCCTGCTTAATCAAAGGCAATGGCACAAGGGTTACGTGCCTTATATCGGCTAGTAATTATTTTGAACTCGTAAGTGCATCACCCATACATACAGTCCGCTAAAAGTTAAGCACCACCTATTTTTATTGTAAATCATTTTTTTTTTATATTAAAAATCAGTTACTCCTAAAAAAAGAGAAAACCTTTACTCTTGAATCGCAACGATTAGCTATGGTGGATCTTTGCGATTATGATTTCTGCCAATAGTATACCAGACATGTTGGATAGGTGTCATGTCTGGAGACATGGAAGGCCAACATATAGTGGCAATGGCTTCTTGCTCTTTGTACTCGGTTACAATCCTTACACCTTGTGGTCTAGCGCTGTCGTCCATGAACAATGGTCTTGACGAAAGTGAGAAGTTGTCAAAATGAGGGTCTACGATGCTTCCAAGCACCAATGCAAATCCCTTTATGTCCGTGACCATTAATAAAAGTTGCCTGACGGGTTTATCGGAGTTCGATCGTTTTAGTCATGACGAATTTTCTTAGTGTTGGTTTAAGGCAATTCATAACATCAAACATAAATAACTTTTTCGAAATAGTTAAACAAATATTGCCAGTTATATTGAGGTGGTGCTTAACTTTTGGCGGACTGTATTTAATCACACGTTGTCGTAAAATCAGTATTTCCAAAATAAAAATAAAAATGAGAAGAAAGGGTTTGATTTCCAATGAGACAACCATCCACCAGAGACCAAATAACCTTAAAGCTGACAACTAGAAGTCAAACAACTGCCTTTTACAAGAAACAAAACTCATACCTCATAGCAAGCTATAAACATGATAAATGTCCGAAATAACTAATGTAAAACAATTAAAACGAGAAAACGGCCTGATATATGTATAGATAAAAATATTCAAAATAAAAAAACAATCGTTCAGAGAACAATTGAAGGTCTTTACACCTGAACTTCGATAATAAGAATTGAAATTTGAAAAACAGTGTTACAAGGTATCACTTTAGGTGTAATTTGTTACTTCAAACTGATTTAAATTAAGTACTTTTTCAACAAAAAAGGATACTTCTCGTTAAAAATAATTTCACATCCGGTTAACCTTTTAAAGGTCAAATGTCATAAAAATCAAATGCAAATAAACTAATGGGTTTATTATGAACCTATATGAATTTTTAATAAAGAATAAAATCTGGAACGTAAAATTTACCTTTGACCTTGAATTATCTTTCAGGGTCATCGGTCAGTGATCTCAAATCGAAAAATATCATGTCATTCACGTGAATGGTTGGGGTAAATAGCGATTTCAAATACATAAGGGAAGAAAACTTATAAAAAAGGATGACATCATATCCCTAACTGTAACAGTTTCTACGGAATACACATAACAAGCAAAGTTCAAAATCAAGAACATGACATTGACCTTTAACCTTGACCTCAATTTCCTTAAAACGGATCAAGTACTTCATATCAAAACCCGTTAGACCTCTATGAATATGGTGTATGAATGTATTCATCAGATCACTTATTTTCAATTTTTTAAGTGAAATAACTCCCATAAGATGTCATTGGATGATTTCGGTTACACTCAACCTAAACAGCAGGTGAGTAGACACACAATTTGGTGAAACATGTCTTTTACGGTTTAAGAGAAATAAAGATAACAAGAAAAAGGGAAAACGAGGAGATAACTCCTATATGAGTTAGTGTTTAGTTACACAGGGTGAATAGGGAAATTCCCATCACTGTACGACATCATTGGCAAACTATCCTTCAATTATGTGGTAAAACAATAAACATCTGTGACTGCACAAGCTGCAGTAGAAAAAAAAATCAGAACAGAAAAAAATGATCTTTCTACGAAAAGTTGAAAGACATAAGAAACCCCAATCCGGGATAGTGGTGCAACAGCACACCACAAGATCAAATAATACGAAACGAAAACCAAATACCACATGACACAAAATCAAGAGATATCTCAATATATACGCATTTAACAATGGCTGTTAAGTGCAGAATTGTTCCATCTAGAAAAATCGAGCGGTAATTACGTAGGATACAATATTTATTTTATGAAAAAAATATTATAAGTCAGCAGGGTATTGTCATTACATATAAATTTAAAATGTTACCGTACTTGACATCATCTGTTGCAGTGTAGTTTCCAAATCCAACTGAGCCTTTTCCCTTTGTTGTAAATTTGTTTGTAAATTTGCAATTTCAGCCGTCTGTTGTTGAAACTTAGTCTTTAAATCGGCAATTTCAGCCGTCTTAATTTGTAAACTTGCAATTTCAGTCGTCTTTTGTTGTAACTTTGTCTTAACATTTGCAATTTCAACCGTCTGTTTCTGTATCAAAGTTGACTGTGATAATACAGTCTGTTTTATGTTCTCCATGGCTGATTTCAATGTCTGGATATCTCGGTGAAATTGTAAATTATCCGCATAATCAGGATCCGTAGGCAAAATACGTTTTTCGTCATGTGTCTCTAAGATGCTGCTAGAAAAGGAAATCAAATTAATCAGAATAAATATGACAGTTCTGACCATTATTTCTATCTTGTATGCTATACACGATAACAAATTCTTATCTCTATATTCGGTCATTCAAACTATATTTTGCTCTTTGAGATTTAACATGCACTGCTGGCATGTCTTGCGGGCAGACATTATATTTTTGCTTTCATTTTTAGTTGTATTCATGAAGTCAGTGATTGTTATTATGTATTTTGTTTTCTTATATGACTTTGATTTAGGTTTTTGCATCAGGATGTTTAACAGTTTTAAGGAACATAAATGAAGGTGTCTTATTATTTCAAGTGTTTTGGTTTCTAAGCCACCTTCGTGTTGATATTGTATTTATTTTCCAAACTCTAGGTCGCGGACGAACCAGAGACCGATATTTCAAAAAACTTGCTGCCAAAAATGCTACGTGTAAACACTTTTAGTTCATTGTGTTAGAGCCATGTGAAGAATTTATATAAATAAAGTAAGAACACAGCATGTGATATTTGTATTATATTGTATACAGTACAGTATTTATCAATTTACTGTTTGCAACATCTCGTTTTTACTTGCAATTGATTATATCTTTTCTTGTTAAGAGTGCATCTTAAGAAGAGGCATTGTAGTTCTCCCCCTGTTATAAAATTGAGAATGGAAATGGGAAATATGTCAAGGAGACAACAACCCAACCGAAGAGAAGAAAACAACCGAAGCCCACCAATGGATCTTCAATACAGCGAGAGAATTCTACACCCGGAGGCGTATATAAAACTTTGACGAAAATGGTTGACTGTGTTACAATAAAGTATTTATATGTACAGAGAATAAAAAACACATAACAGAAGGTACATGTCATAATTTCTTATTGTTAACTGTAGTTTGTACATACATAAATAAAATTGAGAATGGAAAAGGGGAATGTGTCAATATTATTCCCAAAAGCTGCATCGTTATATTCCATCTTATACATTGTTGAGTAACCATTAGTATAGCTGACAGGTCCAATGTCGGGATCATGAGGTACACAAACTGGAGTCGCAGATCGTCCCCCATTGTTATAATAACCTCCTCCGCCTAAACCTATAGAATATTGAAAATTAAAAAAAAAACAGTTACAATAAACACATACATAATTTCAATAGATATTTGTCCATTTGTGTTTTTAACCTTTTTTCGAATGCTGCCATATATTTACAGATTATTTTGTCATTTTGGATAGTTCAGATGTATTACTAGTAATACTAAATAAAACAATCGATATAAACATAAGCGTTCATCCTTCCATAAGCAATAAGTTTATAAAACAAATATTTAACAGAAATTATACCAAACCTGAATAAACAAGTTCCGTTCCATTTTTTGTACACGTTTTCCTTCCCCATTGTATATAAACTGAACCCGTTGGACCTAAAAAAAACGAAATTGTTAACGCATATATTCATTTAAATACAACACGTGTGCCCACATGTCTGAATAAAGAAAACAAACCTATTAAACTGATTTGCTTTATGTAATGAGATTTAAAACAAAAGAATACGACTAAAACGTTTAAACTTGATGACTTTCAAAGTTTTGTTCTTGCTTTCTACCCAAGACAAACAATTAGTTGGTGAAAAAATTGGGTGCTTGCCTAAACTGAGAAAATGACAAAGGCTATCCTTGCCTTATGAAGTGTGCTTTATGGGATCAGGTAATTCTGTTGTGTTCGTAAGTTCACCATACATATATATATACCCAAGTACCAAGTAAAATCGGTATTTATGCATTGAAAACAAACCAAAGCATGTTCCTTTCAAAAAGTTAAAATTAAGAAGATATGTTTTGATTTTCAATGACACAACCCTCCAACATAGAATACATAGAAGCTATAAACTATAAGTCAGACACCCGCCTTCAACAAGGACAAAAACTTATACCACATAACTACCTGTAAAAGGTCGACAAATCTGGGAATCAAGATCAAACTTTACAACACTACAAATGAAAATACTGCACTAAAGAAAAACTTGGAGGTATCCTAATAAATGAATATCGACATACTTATTCAAATATGGCTCTTCAGCTCTTAATTGTACCATATGATAAGAACGTGTGGGAATTAACCATATCGTTAAAAAATATATTTGATTTCCTAATTCCTCAAAAACCGTGTACACAAAACACAAACTAAAAACTATAAGTAACAAAAGAAACAACTGACGTGTTTTCTTACTTAAATAAGCACACAAACCTCCCTTACATTAATCCTGATTACTGGAAGACCAACATCCGTAAAAAGTCAAACGGAGGATACACAGTTTATTATTTGGATAAAAATAAGTCATTACAAATATATTGAAAATGTTACCGTACTCGAAATGATCTTTTGTAGTTTAGTTTCCAAATCCACTTGATCCTTTTCTCTTTGTTGTAACTTAATTTGTAAATTTGCAATTTCAGCCGTCTTTTGTTGCAACCTTGTCTTCACATTTGCAATTTCAGCCGTCTGTTTCTGTATCAAAGTAGACTGGGAAACTACAGTCTGTTTTATGTTCTCGGTGGCTGATTTCAATGTCTAAATATCTCGGTGTAATTGTAAATTATCCGCATAACCAGGATCTGTAAGCAGAATGCGTTTTTCATCATGTGTTGCTGTGATACTTCCATAATAAAATACCAAATTTATCAGAATATATATGACAGTTCTGGCCATTACTAATGTCATGTATACGACAACGGATTTTTATCTTTATATTATGTCATTCAATCCATATTTTTCTCTTTGAGATTTAACATGCACTGCTGGCATGTCTTGTTGGAAGACATTATATTTTGCTCCCTTTTTTATTTGTATTCATAAAGTCAGTATTTGTTATTTTGTATGTTTTTTCTTGTATGACTTTGATTGCGGTTTTTGCACCAGGACGTTTAACTGTTTTAAGGAACATCAATGCAATGACGCTGTCTTATTATTTCAGGTGTTTTTGTTTTTAAGTCAATAACGTTTTGATATCGTATGTACTTTCCAAACTGTAGGTGTGATATTTGTATTATATTGTATACAGTACAGTATTTATCAATTGACAGTTTGCAACATCTCGTTTACACTTGATTATCTCTTTTCTTGTTATTTTTATATCTTAAGATGGGGAATAGTAGCCCCCCCCCCCCCACCTTTGTAAGTTTGAACGTAATGCAATATTTATATTTTAGCATAATAGAAATAAACAATATCAAAACCAAATAAAGCAATATGTGCAGTATACGACAATTGGGAAGCAACCCAACATCATACAAAACCAAGATCTACAATTATAAGATACATATACTGGCTTTAATAGAATTAGTGTATGAATTTATTGATTTTTAAAAGAAACCAAAATAAACATACAATGAAAATTTACGATAACAAAGGTTTTGTCATTTCCTATTGTTATTATCCATTTTATTAAGAAGACTTGTATGTAACAACGTACTTGCTTTTAACGTAAGATTTTTTTTACTAAATTGTATCATCGGTACAAGGAAATCATTCTTCAGCATAAATCAACATGCAGACATCTTGTAATATTCCTGTAGAAATGATTCTGCTGAAAAAGACTTGATTTTGTTTAATTGTTAAATAATCAATGTAATACATTTGTAATCACTTGACGTATGAAATTGAATTTAATTGTACTGTTCAGTTATTGGGTTTCATAATTGTATTGTATTGTATTGTTATATCAAGTATTTCACTTCCAATCTTTTATTTTTTGATATAAAGCTTAATATTGCGTCATTCATCTCCAGAGAAAACAAAACATTTAAACATACTTAATGAGAAGGGACATAGATAGTCACGATACTGTTGTCAGATCATTTAAGGATGTACTTAGGTGAAATGAATAAAGTCAAGAACTCAAAACTGATGATATAAGTCGGTAGAGCATTAGTTAAGGGACAAATTAAGCTAAAAATATCGATAGGTCACATGGAGCTCCTATTTGAGATATTTGATTTTCAAAATATGGCGGGAAAAGGCTGACTCGAACTTTTTCCTTATATTTGAATTGGTATTATTTGGGTCCAAAATCAAATTAAAAAAAAAAAGATTTTGCTTAATTTTCGGCAAATTACCTTTTCTGAGCTATCAAATCTTAAATATGAAACGATAAACGGGTGTTATGGGGCAAAAAATGTATCCTTGTATCCTACGGTAAAAAAAACAAAGGAGTCCGAACATCCGACACAAATTCCAAAACTTCACCTAAGTACATCCTTAAGATGGCATATTTTGGAACTAATAATTATTCACTCATAGGGTCTTAATATTGGAAATAAAAACATTTATTCTAAAAAAAGGTGTTGATTAAATACGGGTTTTGTTCTACCCGTATATTTTGTGATAGTGTATACTAAAACCCATTATGGACGGGATTGTATTTGATGTATATATAATGAAGACATAATCTTTCAATCAGTTTACTTAAAGTCTGGAGCTGGCAAATCAGTAACTGATAATAGTCCTTTGTTAATTGATGCATCATCGCCATTTTGCTTAGCTTCTTCTGTAACCTATTCTGACATCAGACTAGGACTTCTTATTAACTGAGTTGGACTGTGTAATGCAGTGTCTTTGTTTATTTCTACATTGGCTAGAGGTAAAGAAGGAGCCTTGTGATCTCATAAAACTAATGTAATACATCCGCAAGTATACGCCAGTCCCTTGGTAGTATTGTACTTTTTTTTAGATTTCAGTCTATTTTTATGTTTCGGTGTTTAGTGTGAAGTCCATTTTCACTGAACTAGTTTCCATTTTTTATTAGGAACTAGTTGAAGCCCGCCTCAGAATTCGAATGTTTATTGCTATGTTGAAGACCAATCGGTGGCCTTTGGCAGATTTCTGCATTTTTTGTTGGGTTGTTGTCTCTATGACACATTCCCAATTTCCATTTTAAATTCAATTCAGTCCACAAACATGTGCCGAAATTCCCCAAAAAGTAAACTGAGCAATAAAAACGCAACTAAGCATCAGGATTAGCCGTAAGTTGTCAGGAAGAGTCACCAGATGTGTTTCTCAAAAGGCACTCGCTCGGTAATTTTACTGTTCTTTGATAAATCATTATTCAATGATAGAAAGGTGAATGAATGTCGCTTGTTTTCTACGAAGGCATAACATAAGTGTTTAACAGTTATTTCTTAGGTAGTTAATATAGCTTATTTTATACCATCTGAAATGGTCATTTATAACTATACAGAACACTAACAAATAAGAATCAAACCTTCTAAAAAAACAGGGTTGTGAACCTAACTTTAAATAAACCGTTCCGATGTGCATTCTTCATGTTCTTGAAAGAGGGACGAAAGATACCAGAAGGACAGTTAAACTCGTAAATCGAAAACAAACTGACAACGCCTGGCTAAAAATGAAAGAAGATAAACAGACAAACAATAGTACCCATGGCACAACATAGAAAACTAAAGAATAAACAACACGAACCCCACCAAAGTGAAAGTAGAATAACTGATAAACATTGAACTTTGTTGCATTTTCTCAATATCATTACCCTGAACAACTTTCAAATGCATCTTCATCATCTAAATGCAGTTTTTTTTTACTGCGGTATTTAAAAAAATTATAAAAGATATTGATCACATAGTTATTTTGAGCAAACAGTACATTTCACCATACTTCCTTGTACATACGTTGGACACTTCAGAGATCCACAATTAGCTTTAACTGGGAACAACAAGTATCCATCGTCGTTCCTCACTCCTCCTTCTATAACTTCGGGATTATAATCAATACAAATGTATGATGATGGACCATTATGGTTCTAGTAGCCAATTGTAAGCATGTCTTTATATTCTAAATTCCAACCATGATAGCATCTTGTTTTTCCTGGCATCATTATAACGGATGAAACTAGTTTGGATCTGCAAACAGCACATGGTACATCTTGATATTTGAGAGTTTTTCCGAGTGATGGTTCGTTATATTCCATACCATAGAGAGTTCCAACATCATTCGTAGAAATAACAGGGCCTAAGTCAGGATCATGAGGTACGCATACCGGATTTGCAGATCTTCCTGATTCACTATAATGCCTACCTCCTCTCATACCTGAAAAAAAACCAATGATAATATAACTTTAGTAGAATAATGTTAACGGTACCAATATTTCTGCACTAAATATAGTTTTCTAAATTAAAGCTCTCTTCGGTGATGCTCAAGTCTTTTGAAATATTTAGAAATTCAAAAATTATCAAAACAATTAGGTTTTCACAAGCCAATTAAAAACGTATACTAAGTTAAAGCCGGGCATAGAATCAGAGGTTTTCACGAGGAATAGGTATTTCACAATTAAAATTAATTCCAAGTATATTTTTACAGCAAATCTTAAAAAAGAGTGTGTTTTATATACACAATCCAACGATAAAAATACGCAAAATGACGTCTAAAAAGGCAATAGATATATAGTATCAATGATATCGGGTGTCGTTATAGTATATCTGGATCTACGAGTGCCTCGTAGTACAAATCATCAGTACCACACGCAGCAGACATGTTAAACAGAAAAATAGAAACGTAGCAATATACATTGTGTTATTTTCAAACCTGAATAAACGAGTTCGGTACCATTTCTGGTACAAGATTTTCTCCCTCACTGTATATTAACTGATCCACTTGAAGCTGTAATAAATATATACGATTTTTCTTGACTAATTACATGGTATTGTATTGCATTATATATATATTGTATTGGTCAATATTCAATTGCACTGTTGCGTGTTTTGCATCGTTTTGTATTATATTTATTGTATTTGCTGTGTCTTCTATTCCTGATTTTTTGTACAGTAATAAATAGTAATGTTCAAATTTCTTTTATTTTTTAGGAATATAAAAATCAATGTAAAAAATCAATCCTGAGAGAACTGCATCAATCAGAAGAAATGGAACCTGATGCATGGATAAGGTATGTGTTTCCTGCTAGGCTTGTATAAACCTCATACAAATCAATTATCAGTAAAACGTCAAAACAGGGATTAGGATACAGCTACTAAATTTCCATAATAATTTACAATTCTCTCATTTAAAATTATGGCCAAGAAAACATGTTCCGACAGAGTTGAGAAACATTCACATCGTTCCATTTAACGTGATGATAACAGAAAACAATACAATCTGGAGTACAGAAGTACTTCATACAATCATAATTTAGTATTATACACAATATATTTACTATTCTGAATTCAAAAACAGGTATTTAATAAAAGAGGTAAATACCCCCCAAAAACAATTCTAGTTTATAAAGTGAAATAAATGATCAATAAAAAATTAAATCCTTTTATTTTGTAACTTTAATCATTGACTTAAAAAATGAAATAAAATGTTACATATTTAAAAGAAATATTGCTCTTTTTTTTTAATCAATTTAACATTGATCATCAAGACGTTTAGGCATTTTGGTCCTCAATGCTCTTCAACTTCGTACTTTATTTGGCCTTTTAACATTTTTCTTATTCGAGCGTCATTTATAAGTATTTTGTAGACGAAAATCGCGTCTGGCGTTAATACAAAATTTCAATCCTGGTATCTATGATGACTTAAAAAAAAACAAAAACGGGTGCATATCTGTTTAGATTGAAGAAAATATTGTCATCTCATATGTTGTTGTTAATTGTCCTCCTCTATATATACATAGACAACATGCTGTCTTTAATAGACGGTATAGACAGGACTTTCAAACATCCTCCAGCATTGTCAACACTTTGTATGGAGAAAGTGATGCGACCTCGGGTACTTCGTAGTGATAAACTTGAAAACAACTTTGAAATGTTTATTATTCTTATCTTGCGCACATTAAATTGTTCGAATCTGTAGAAACATTTTCCTTTTATGTGTAGTAATACAAACAGATCACAATATTTTTAAAACAAACAAGCGTAAATGTTTCAGCAGTACAAAACGTTTTAATGTTACACCTATAAATCATTGGACTAGTCAAGATCTCTTAAAAAAACTCAATTGCACAAATGTACCTGATGCTATTTGAGTGAGTTTTGATTCCATTTCTAACTGGGCCCTTTCCCGTTGTTGCAACTTGATCTTAAGGTTTGCGATTTCAGAAGCCTGTTGTTGTATCAAAGTTGAATGAGTTGTTTAAAGACATCTAGTGCAGCCTTTAATGCCTGGATATCTCTATGGATTTGTTGATGACCAGTATAATCCGGGTATGTTATAAGAAGGCGTTTCGGTTTCTGAACTGCCAGGGTAAATTGATACTGAAAACTAATAACAACAATAAGACAAACATACATATTCACCATGTTGGTCGGCCAAAATGATAAAGAAGTCTTATCTTAGTTCACGTGCAATGGTACCGTTACAACCTATGTTTTAATCTATTAATGAAAGAAATTATAGAACTTTTGTTTATCGTAACAAGTAACGTAAATAGTGTTACGCTTATTACAGTGGAAACGATTTGAAGCCAGCATGAGACTAGTAGTCGATTCTTGAGAGTGAATTCAAAAAACCGTGATACGGTTTGGGAGTCTTTTTCGTGCAATAAAGACACCTATTTAATTATGTTATATATGTACATTCACAACCAGATCAAGTTAATAATAATTCTATAAATATATGTAGAAATAATAAAATAGAATGACCCGAAAGAATTTCAACTGCAATTTGAAAAAAAATGCCCAAGTAATACATACAGTTAGATATCTTCTTATGTAATAAATCAAATCAAATACGTTATTGCTAATCAAAGCAGCAACAAGGAGCAGAACAATCAACATTAATTACATACTAATGATTACAAGCAATTCAATATGATTAAGACACAATGTAATAACAAATATTCATTAAGTCACGCAAAAGAATACAACAAGCACAGTGTTATTAATATAACTAGGTTAAGAAAAGGGGGTTCACTGGGCTTTACTACATCCATATATTATTTAAGGAAACTTACCTACAAGTGGATAAATCTTCCAATTATTCTCCGAGTTTCTTGAGTATGAAAATATCTTCAGAAGACATAAGCCACTGGAGTATGAAAATATCTTCAGAAGACATAAGCCTCTGGAGTATGAAAATATCTTCAGAAGACATAAGCCAAATAAATTGTGATTTAATATCTAAACCACTAAAATTTGTATACCGTTGTTTTATTTCATTTAAAAAGTTGAGACGAATAGTTGAAAATTTGTGGCACTGAAGAAGAGATTCCATCCTCAACCTTATTATCACACAATTTACAGGTACGTTCTGACACTGTCAGATTTCTGTACCTTCCCATTTATATCTCTAAATCGTAATCACTGATACTGAATTTTGTAATTTCTATATTCAAAATTTTCCTGCAGAAAGTTAATTTTCTAAGCAAAATCTGCTTTTAAAAAGTCTATAAGTTCTAAGCTTGTTCCCATATAGTGTATTGCCTCTGAAATCATTATTAAGCTCAGTTTGCCATATTAAATCATATTTTGATTGCATCATTTTGCATAATTTTTTTTTAAAATTTGTCTTCATATTAAGTGCATAATTTTCATTGATGCTGAAGTCTTTACATAAAGTGTGAATACTTGAATACCAGCTATTTTTCTGCTACTCAAGTAGAGACTTTGAGAGGGTGAACATCTCTTTTAATAATCAATCATCAGGTTTTAATATATATAATATTTAAACATATTTAAGAAAACCTCCAAAAAAAGAGGATATCTGCCCAGTTCACCCATAACTGCAATATTTGTTGCTTTTTTACTACAAGTATAAATTTACAAGAGCTTAAATGAGCCTTCTCTACTGCCAGGTCTCAACATAGTTTTTTGAAATAGTTATCCCTTTGGGTGTTTAGTTTGTTATAGTAAAAGTCACCCTATTTTTCACTGCCATCCATTAAGACTGATTTAACTGTATGGTCAAAAACATGAAGTAGAGTTTTAATTTTTAGTTTATGACCTGAGAAACATTGTTTTTAGTTTAAATAAGGCCTTTAACCCTTTATTATACATTTAATTGTTAAATAGTTTGAACCAATTCAACTTCTTTGCCTATATAAATATCATTCTAAATTGTTTTATATTTGATTTTTTTTGCTTCTTAGGCAATGGTAGCAGCTCCTCTGATTTGCACATATTCTGTTGACAAAAGTTCACACCGTCATTTGTTCAGTTGTGCATTATTTCAATAAATGTGTTCCTTTTGATAATTAATCATTTCAACATTGATTTTTTTTCTCTCCAAATTCTGGTCTGAACATAAAAACGGTTTAATACATAATAGATAAGCTTTTCTTAAAAATGTGTACACTGATCCATTCTTATATAAAGCTTATAAATACAGAAGCTATCCATGTCAGATAATTCGGCTACATTAAAAATGCCTGTACCAAGTCAGGACTATGACAGTTGTGATCCATTCGTTTGATGTGTTTTAGCTTTTGATTTTGCTATTTGATAATTAGGGACTTTCCGTTTAGAATTTTCCTCGGAGTTCAGTATTTTTGTGATTTTACTTTCTACATATACAGGAGGTTTTTCGACTATTTGTTACCCTATCGCTCAACAACTCAGAGTTTAATGCGATCTGAATTTCCTGTAACACTTTTGGCATAGATGAGACCTAAAATCAGCACTTGATAATTTAAAAAATATATTAATTATGGAAATTCAAGCAACATTTTAAAATTCACAAATGAAAATCATTGTGTTTAACTATTTACCTGTTATTCGCATGGAACAGAAGTTCTTTAGTAATATTTGTTACAACTAGGGGAAATTATGAAAGAAAAGTAAGTCCACTGCAAGAAATATTATTATGTTGTTCCTTTTAAAAGGGCCAACGTAATAGAATATTTGTTCCCAGTTGCACATATATCAAAGCATACGTTTCTCAGAAGAAAAAAAAAACATTTTAAGGGTGGCACAAAAACGTTAACACTATAATACGAACAATATATAGTTTTGGTATTTTTATCCTGTAATGTGGTTTTCACTGGCACTTTGGTAACCTTATAAAGAATTGTTTCAAAGAAGTAAAGTTAATTTTAATATCAGTTGGCCATTTGATTAAGATCTTTCCATTTTGAATATTCCTCGGAGTTTGTTATTTGTGTTATTCTATGCTTTTCGTAGCTACTATTTACAAAATATCCCGATTTGAAAACATCATTTTCTAGTCACTATAATTTCAGAATAAAGGCTAATCTATTTTAACAATAGTCAAGCATGATTCTTCGAAGTGACCATATATGTTTAATTGGTTATCGGCAACCACAGCAACATAGTCTCCAGTACCCAAATATATCGTAACAAATCCGGAACCTGTATGATAGTTACCACACTCTATTGGAGCAATGTAAACGCCCACAAGTTTATATCCATTTCGGCGTACGTAAACACGTCCTTCATGGTTGGTCATTACTGTCAGGGCAATAATATATAGTCCTGCCAATTCACAACGAAAAATTCCAGTTGTTTTGAATCTATTTATATCTATCGGTCCTGTTGAATATTTTTCATTGGCAAATTTAAGAATCATATTACTATTTACGGTTGAGGCAGCCGCACAGCAAGTAATTGCAACTGAAACAAAAATGGATAAAATTGGATTTTATTGTTAATCGCTTATTATACGACTTGGTTCAAATTCATTTCATGAACAACCAAGAAAAAAATTAATTACCCAATGTGTGCAAGATAATGCGCTAGGCCTATATCTAGTTAATGCTAACCGCTCTAATAGATATTTCTTGTACCAAACTAGCAAAGTGTGTAATGAATAAGTGATAGAACAAATGAGTTAATTTTAATGTCCAACAATGTGTTACTATTTCATTTTGCTATTAATTAGGTCAATGATCATTTTCAAAGTAACACATGTTTCACCTGCGAATACACGAAGCTTAAAAAACGTCTTGTGGTAATGTTTGGCATTGGTATCAGATTGATGACGTCGAAAAGTACATCCCGTTTAGTGATAATTTTATAGAATGAAGAACGTAGTTAACACGTTTTTTTTTACGTTATGCAACGAATTTAAGGAAACGTCAATTTTCTTTTTCTAACGTGATATATATCATTATGACGTTTTACCGTTATGCGTTCAAATTAGGGCATTTAAATTGAAGAAACCATATAATGTAATTTATATTAGTATTCCAGTTTGTAAGTATATTTGAGTTATGTTTTGAAAACTCTCTTTTTCTTATCTAACAAGAACACATACATATATATCGCGTGTTCTGTCGAAAAAGGACCTACATGTCCTTAGCGCAGCCAAAGGGTAACATGAATACCTTCATGACTACATATATATACCTTTTAAATATTTTGAATTTACGTGATTATAATGGATAAAAACACAAAACTTCACTTTTCAATTCGTTTACAAAATATAATAGATTTTTCGAACAGCTAAGCAATCTGTGCTCTTACTCTAAAATTCCGCAAATTAAGCTTTGAAACAGCTTATACCAATTCCAACGTCTTTGTTTGAACCGGTCGGAATTCGAACCAACGACCGCCTCTCGAGGCGAACACACTTACTCGAGACTAATCAGGAGCACGGAAATATATAATAACATACCAAAATCTCAAGGATAAAATATACAATACAGTTTAACAGAATTTTCACAGTTACTTAGATAACATAAAAATTATCTGTCCCAAAGAGGGGCGAAAGATACTAGAGGGACAGTTAAACACATAGATAGAAAAAAAATGACAACGCCATGGCTAAAAAATAATAAAGACAAACATACAAATAACAGCACATAAGACACAATATTTTGTATTACGGATTGATGTGTTCCAGTGTTCAGTGTTTTCCACTGTATGCAAAGCAAACAACATTGTTTGGATTGTAGCTCCTCATCTTTTTAATAAGCTTGTGATTTTCAAATATTTTGAACTCGAGTATCACTGAAGAAACATGTATTGTCGAAATGTGAATCTGGTGCAGAACAATTAGTATCTTCAATGTTATTACTATTACTAAATCGATGCCTCTGCTGGTGGACTGTTACTCCCAGGGTATATCACCAGTCATGTAGTCAGTTGCTGTTACAAAAAGTTGTAAATCTGATTCCTTGCACGACTTTGGCTAAACTTTTTGTACCTGTTTGGATAATAGCTCATCATCTTTTAAATGACCTTTTGATTTTCAAATATTTTGGCCACGAGCATCACTGAAGAGACATTTATGTCGAAATGTGCATCTGGTGCCGATTTTTGTTGTTGTTTTTTTTTGTGTTATTGACTTCTCTGTAGATACGCATTTGTAAAACATGTTTATTTACGATAGTCCAATCTTGTTTAAAGTTGTTATGTCAACATCGAGTAACGAAATGTTTATCATCTGTTTAAGTACAATAATATACCAAATGATATAAGTCATGTCAGTGGTTTGTCAACACAATGTTGACTGATGTACCCCTATTTTTGACATTTTTAACTATTGTGTCTGTTTGTTTTGTTCAAGCATCGGTGACAATATAATGGAATGTGATACGACTGTCATACAAGTGAGAGGGTTAGCTAGCTATAAAACCAGGTTCAATCCACCATTTTCTACATTTGAAAATGCCTGTACCAAGTCAGGAATATGACAGTTCTTGTCCATTCGTTTTTGATGCGTTTTGTTATTTGATTTTGCCATGTGATTATGGACTTTCCGAATTGATTTTCCTCTGAGTTCAGTATTTTTGTGATTTTACTTTTTATAGATATTGGTTATCTTATTTCATAGTAGATGCAAAATATAAAAAAAATAATAAACCTGATTTTCAAGATTTATTTTGAGGCTCGGACTTTAAAAACTGATAATTTAACTATCTCGATTGGATAAATCCGATAACCCACTAGTATCAATGAAAGTACCAATCTATATATAACAGCCAGGGTAAAAAAAAAATAACTGCGAATGAAAGTTGAAAATAAGATCTGTCAATAAACCATTTCGATGCATTATATATGATGGCCGAGTGTTCATAGTGTCTGGTTTTGAGGCGTTGGACATTCAGACACTGCGGACTTTTTGAGGTTACTCTCTCTTTTACTAAATATTTCCTTATTGCTGAAAGATATACTCAGACAGCAGTCTGATTAATGCAATGTGTTTTATTCACAACTAATTGCAATCCAATAGCTGAAAGGAATATCGTTTCAAGCTCATTTTTATATGTAGCAATGTTAAAAAGTTTTAAAATGATTGTTTTAATTGTTTTAATTGGATAAAGCAAATATTCAAACACATATTAAATTGTTTACTTTTTTTATTACTACAGTCTTTTTCAACATTCTTCTTTTGGAAACTTCTCAAAAACTATGAAGGCATTTTCTTGCAAGCCGTCAAGAACTTTGCTTAGAAGTTTCCTAGAAGGGTGTAAAAACGGATACTCAATGTACTGTTCCATATCATCATCAGCAACTTCTTCAGGTTGCTCTTTTATTGTACTGTTACATCTTCGTTTTTTTATCAACCTTGCTATATTCTTTATTTGCCTGTCCCAGGCCAGAGCCTGTAGTTTAGTGATTATCGTTGGTTCGTGTCTTGAAGATATTTTGTAAATTGTTTTGTTATGTATAATTAGGTCGTTGTTTTTTCCGTTTGAATTGTTCACACTTTCATGTCGGGCCTTTTACAATGTATAATAATAATAATAATCTATTTTATTATTGTGTCACATATTGATTGACATACATACATGTATCATACAACAATATCAAAACATACATAAAACAATCAATACCCAGCCATATTATTTGGCTTATGAGACACATTGCACAAAATATATATACATGTTCTTAAAAATCCAACGATACCTAAAAATACTGTATTTTTAAAACTAATAACTATGATTTTAGAGTATTTTCAACATGATGAATAAAACTTAAGAAAAAAATATTTAAAAATGTTTCGAGAAAAAAAGATATTTACTTTACATACATCTAAAACTTTACACATATATGTGAAAATATCAACTGATATGCATAATTTACATAAACTGAATGAATTAAAATAATTTTCCACGGTTAAAAATCTAAGTAAACAATTTATGTCGCATGAAAATAGTTAAAATTACAAAAAATGTATGTAAATAATTTACGTCGCATAAAAAACTTATGAATACTTTTACATAAAAATGGCTGAATCTCGGAGCAATTCATGATTTGTATAAATTTAAAATACGACCTTACAGTATCAGGTTTTTTTTGTCAATGTTGAAGGCCTTACGATTGTCTAGTATTGCTTACTTCCACTTCGTATTGGAACTGCGGTGGATAGTTGCCTATTATCAATCATATCCCATCTCTTCGTTTTTGTATTACATGTATATACCTGACTTCTAATATCGTGTTTTCCTGAATGACCATGATATATTTGTCACTGGGCATTAAAAATTAGCTACAAACAATTGATCAATGTATACGTATGTTAAATAAGAATAACACCATTTGATATCAATTTATTTGTTGGGGTGAGGACCCTCATGGGGTTTTTGATTATGTGATTACTTGGCCGTTTTTTTAATGATTATTTGATTATTAAGCCAAATATTTCATGATTATTTGATTACATAGGACTGTATTTTTAGTTTATGATTATTTGATTACTAAAGATAAGCAAATATTTAATGATTATGTGATTATATTGGCAAAAAAATGGTGATTATGTGATTACTAGGACCCCCCCATGAGGGGCCTCTGGGGTTAGGGGGAGGGTTTCATATACATTGTAGGAATATAGTTGCCTGGTAAGAGCTGATAAATAGGCATGATTAGCGACAGATTAAAATGAATAATAATGTCCTCTCTTCCCTTCCCTATCCTTTATCTATATATTTAAACTGACCACCACGGAATAGCCCAATAGTGTTGAAAGTAGCATTAAACACCAATCAATCAACATCCCTTTCCTAGAATATTAAATAATCATCCATTAACTGTTATTGTCCGTGTAGTAATTATATTTATCAAGCTTCAAGGATGTCCTTCCACGGCTGTAATACCATAAAAACATTAATAACAAACCTCACATTCTAATATGCATGTATCTGCATTCATTTATCAGAACAGGAATCAGCCCATAGACATAATTTAGTCATGTGACCGTGACGTCATCAACGTTTTTTCACGGTTTTCTACGGTTTAAAATGGAATTTAGAATTAGATTATAAGAAATGACTGTAATATTTTTTCTGTCTATTCGAAATAACATAAAAAATGTGGTGCACACTGTTAAATAACCCGCTACTCGCGTTTTTCAGTGTGCACCAAACTTTTTATGTTATTACTTCATAGACAGAAAAAATATTACAGTCATTCCTTAATTAATTTTATGCCGTCAGAACCAAAACATGGATGGGTACATTTTTGTATATGGTCCGAGACCACAATTATTTCGTAGTGCATTTCTTTTAGAACATAAATGAAAATTAAAAAAATCCCACCTGCACTTTCTCAATGAAATTTTTATAGTGTGTTGTACTACTTTTGGGACAAATTATATCAACATTAAAGAAGTGCTAATTTTTAACCTTTTTCAGTTGGACTAAATCACTACTTTCCTTTAAAATTCTGGACCCAATTTTTTACAGTGTAATTTCACACACCCCCTTTTTACCTTCAATTTGAGGCATTAAACATGGAGAAATAAATTTCGAAGGGGTATAAAATGTAATGGCAAGTAACCCACTGTCAACACTAGGGACTATATTTGTCAATTATCTCAGATGGTGCCATTAAAACAAAATACATATATGGTTTGGCGATATCTGGCCACAGCTTTTATTCATAATATGATAGATTCATATAATATATAATATATATACATGTAGATAGATATGTTGTAGATAGATACTAAGATATGTTGTAGATAGATATATAGACCATAGACCATGTATATGTAGATAGATCTATGGTCGGTTACCCGAAGATAATATGGCAACCAGGTAGATAGATAGATATATGTGAAGATAGATATATATGAAATGCACCGTGGGATACACTGGTGCTTAAAATTTAGAAAACACCGTGGGATACACAAGTGTAGTCTGTATTATCCAAAAACCTAAAATTTCATAGTTAACATTAAGATTCTATGCAGCGAATTCTGCCACATTGACGGAGGAAAACAGAGACTCTGTCAACCGCCATAAAAAGGGCGGTTCGCTGCAAAGCTGTGAACCAGATATGAGATAACTCAGATAGGTAGATATTTTTATTTAACGTACAACTTGGTACATATATATATTAAATAAACTAGATAGATAGATAGATATTATTTAACGTACAACTTGGTACATATATAGATAGATAGATATTTTACTGAACGTACAACTTGGTCCATATATATGATAATGTCTGGATAGATAAATAGGTATTTTTATTTAACGTACAACTTGGTACATATATATATTAAATAATCTAGATAGATAGATAGATATTATTTAACGTACAACTTGGTACATAATAGATAAATAGATATTTTACTGAACGTACAACTTGGTCCATATATATGATAATGTCAAGATAGATAAATAGATATCTTTATTTAACGTACAACTGGTACATATAATATTAAATAATCTAGATAGATAGATAGATATTTTTTAACTAACAACTGGTACATATATAGATAGATAGATATTTTACCGGATGTACAACTTGGTCCATATATATGATAATGTCTAGATAGATAAATAGATATTTTTATTTAAAGTACAATGTTAAATAATCTAGATGAAGTTTTGTGAACAACTGTTCAAAACATATTTACCTACACAGATAAAAATACTTACCAAAACTACAGCAAACCATAAAATAGTTGATTGTATTTGTATATCATAAAATATAGTATATTATAGTATAATATCAACCAATAATATAAAGATGTTTAAGAATTCATTTCATAAGCAGGTTAAGAGTGACAAGTGAAAAACATCCAGTGAAAAAGTTCTGATCTGATCGAATCATAATATTTTATGTAGCAACCTGACAGCTTATTATAAAGGCAATAAATAGTTGTAAATTCTATAGCAGCACCAGTCCAGTTTGCATTGGTCTAAATTGCCACAATCCTTACTTAAGAAAGATGAATTTCACACTCCATCTGGTCATGACTACATCTCATTGGCAAAGACCCACTCTAGAACTACCTGTGTCAATACCACTACAAGTTAATTAAAATTATGTTGGATCCTTACAGTTTCATTATACATGTATATTCTGAGTTAACGTTTAACATGTGACAAATATGCCACCACAAAAAAAAAACATTTCCATGCCTAGACCTAGTCAACCCCATCTGGAGGATATCAGTCTGCTACAAAAACATACTTACTATTGAGGATTCTACTATTAAAACATCAAACATCAAACAAAGTTAATCTTTTCAGAAAATGCTCGTCCTAAAAAGATTAACTCAAGGCAAGACATTTACAGACTTGGTGGGGAAGTCCTTGAAGGTGATGACCATAGTGAGGATTGACCATCCGTTACCATCATATTCTTGTTTGTTTTGTCTGAATAAAGTTTACTAATTCACAAATTTACTCGGAACTGTATGATCTAGTTTAATACTATGTACAATATGTAATATGTCAATATGCTGTTTCAAGAAAGTGTCTAAACTAGTAAGCACTATCCGTATTTATTTAATTTTTAACAGTAACTGTTGTATAATACACGTGTTTAGAAACACGTGGTAGTGTTTACATACACTAAAATAATACATCTTTGGCAATGTCAATAGGTTTAAATTCTACTCTATATCACATGAGTGATAATCAACGAAGTGTGTTAAAAAAAAAACCCACATTGTATCACGTGACAATCGTTACGGTTATTATGTCCAAGCTAAATTTATAGTATACCTTACCTTATTTGACTACAATATGCAAATCAGATCATTTCCACTTTCGATATAATTCAGAGAGGCGCATAAAAATTGGTCACTTAATTTGGATTATTTTATCAAAGTATCATTAACTTAAAATCTTTGTTAAAAATTCAGCTCTCTGATATTTGCAATACCAACATCGAATATTTACGATGTTGAAATATTGCTTTTTGTACATGTACATATTTTTCTTTTTTTCTTTACTTTTTATTTTTCTGAAATTCATGAAGGGTCATTCGAATTATAATTGTCCATGCTATGTATCATGTTTTAAAATGCAGTCCTATATTGTTATCCTTTTCTATTGTATTGTATTTGACAATGGGTAATGATATTGTATCGTACAGGATAACAATAGGACTGTTTTATCACAAGACTAGTTTGGGTTGTTTGAGAAAAACAGTTTACCGGTATTGTTTTTCCTTAAATGATATGCTGGCAGAATTAATAAAGATGATTTCAAGATTTAAACTAAGTATACGCAACCTATATAGAACTTGTAGTAATTTGATTGCTTTTTATTTAGTGCTTTTATGTTTATTATTAATATGTGGTGACATTGAACCGAACCCGGGTCCTGAACGCACACACGAGTATTGCGAGAAAACATTGTCAATTTTCCATTGCAACATTAGAAGCCTTAGAAATAAACTGAACTATATTGCCGATATTATTGAGGATTATGATGTAGTATTTTTCACAGAAACACATTTAGACTCTAATATTGCTGATTACGATATATCTATTATGGGGTTTGAAACACCAGTTAGAAAAGACAGAAATTCACATGGTGGTGGTATTATCATGTATTTTAAAAATTACGTTCACATAATCCGTCGACAAGATTTAGAGCATGATGAAATTGAGAGTATGTGGTTTGAGTTAAAGACCAAACTTCGATCTATTTTGATTAATATAAATTATAGGTCGGAAAGGCAATCTACAGTTTATTTCTGGCAATACTTTGATCAAATGTTGAAAAACGCCCTTGATGAAAATAATTGTATAATTTGCTTAGGTGATCTGAATAAAAATTTTATGTCTGATCTACCGTCAAATATTAGAGATATTATTTTTATTAATGGCCTGATTAACATAATTGACAAAGCCACACACTTTGACACACGAACAAGTAGTTCGTCACTACTTGACCCTATTTTAGTTACAGACTCTATACCAGTTTTAGATAAAGACACAATACCTATTGATAGAGGTATAAGTGACCATGATGGAACATATGTCACAATTGATTGTGGTTTTAGTAAAAGTCGAACATATATTAGATCTATATGGGATTATAAAAGAGGGGATTATGACTTGATGAAACAAAAAGTACTTAATACTAATTGGGAAATTTTGATTTCTGATGCAAGTGATGTTCATGTTGCTGCTACGAATTTCACTAACACTTTTATTAATATAGCATCTGCGTGTATCCCTACAAGGGACGTAACTATAAGATGTGATGATAAAGTTTGGTTTGATTCAAATTTGAGACGGGAAACGAGAAAACGGGACAGATTTCGAAAAAATTTTATGCGTTCACATAGTACATCTGCTGAACATAAATATAAGCAACAAAGGAATAAAGTTAATAATTTAAAAAAGCAAGCTAAAAAGCATTTTTACGCGACTATAAACGAGAATTTGGATGAACTTAAAGTTGCAAACTGTAAACAGTATTGGAAGACCATCAATATGCTAATTAAAAGCGACAGACCAACTCATGATATTCCTCCGCTAAGAGACCCGGATCATAACTTTAACCTTGCGTATGAAGGAACAGAAAAGTCTGAGATTTTAAATAAATATTTTTGTTCTATTTCTAATATAGATGATGCTAATAAAGATTTACCGGAATTTGATGATCGCTGTCATGATTTTCTTTCGCAGATAATTGTTAGTGAACAAGATGTACTTGATATTATTTCCACGCTTGATCCAAATAAAGCGGTAGGACCAGATATTGTTAGCAACAGAATGTTACTTGCTGTTAGAAATGAAATTTCAAAACCATTATGTTTACTTTTTAATAAATCACTTCATGAGAGAGTATTTCCCGATCAATGGAAAATTGCATATGTTATTCCATTATTCAAAAGTGGTGACAAATCACTACCTTCTAACTACAGGCCTGTCTCCTTATTGTCATGTGTGAGTAAATTATTAGAAAAAATTGTTTTCAAAAATATTTTTAACCATTTACATGAAAATAAACTGTTGTATAAGTATCAATCTGGATTTATTCCAGGATATTCCACTACGCACCAATTAATTGAACTTTACAACAAAATTTTATTGGCGCTAAATGATAAGCTAGTTACTAGCATTACATTTGCTGATATAAGTAAAGCTTTTGATACGGTTTGGATTAAGGCTTTACTATACAAACTTGAAAAATATGGTATAAAAGGAGACTTGCTGTGTTGGTTAAAAAGCTACTTATGTAGCCGATCTCAGAAAGTTGTCTTAAAAGATTCACTTTCAAAATTTGGAAAATTAAACGCCGGTGTGCCTCAGGGTTCGGTATTAGGACCGTTATTGTTTTTGATATATATTAATGATATAGCTGATGGTTTTTCTGGATTTGGGAGGCTTTTTGCAGATGACACTTCAATAGGTCATACTGCTCCTAATGAATCCATTTTAGAAAATTTAATCAGCACAGATCTTGTTTATTTAAATGCGTGGTCAAACAGATGGCTAGTGAAGTTTAACCCAAATAAAACAGATATTATGATATTCAGTATGAAAACGATACAAAGTAATTTTTCTTTTGATTTTGATGGCACTACATTAGAGCCAGTTCATACGCATAAACATCTTGGTGTCATATTTAGTAGTGATTGTAAATGGAGTAAGCATGTTGATAGGCTGATAGAAAAAACTTCCAAGCAGCTTAATGTTTTACGAAAACTAAAATTTAGACTTAAGAGGGAATATTTGGAAAAAATTTATATGACTTTTATTCGGCCAATTTTGGAGTATTCATCAGAAGTATGGGATAACTGTGGACAAACAAATTCTGATCGGTTGGAAAATATCCAAATCGAGGCTGCTCGAATAGTTACGGGATTAACAAGTTACGCTAGCCGGAACAGTATCTATTTAGAGACGGGATGGGAAAAATTAAGCGTCAGACGGGAGGTTAAAAAATTATCTATGTTTTATAAGATTATAAATAACCAAGCGCCAGATTATTTACACGATTTGGTTCCGGATTTTGTATCAGATATTTGTAATTATAATTTGCGTAACAGTCAAAATATTACTATTCCCGTAAATCGTTTATCAGCTTATCAACAGTCTTATTTTCCGTCATCTATTGCACTGTGGAACTCTTTAGACTTAAGTATAAGACATATTCCTACATTTTCCTTTTTTAAATTAACCTTGCACAAACTATACTATAGAAATAATAAATCTCCGAGATTTGGTTCTTTAGGAGATCGTTTGTATTCTGTTTTACACACAAGGCTGCGTAACAGATGTAGCGCACTGCGTGCTGACTTGTTCAAAGCAAATTTGATACAAAATGCAAATTGTTCATGTGGTTTTATTAATGAAAATGTTGAACACTATCTATTATATTGTATTAATTTTTCAGCTCAGAGAAATCTGATGTTTAACGAAATTAATGTTTTTAATGTAAATATTACTATCGATTTATTATTATTTGGCGATGATGCTTTACGTACTGAAGAAAATGATATTATTTGTTTATCTGTTCAAAGGTATATAAAAAATACCAAACGTTTTTCTCTGCATTGACAACCTTAATTCTGCTTACAACACATGAAATTAAAGATATTTCTATATACATGTAATGACAATAATCGAATGATCTTGATGAATATTTGATGAATATTTACTGTTAAGTTTTGTTATCAATAACGATTCAATGGATTTTAACGAAAGAATATAAGAATAAGTTTCAAATCTATACTTACCAGTGTGCAGCTGACATCCTGTTCGAAAACTTGGATAATATATTAAGATCCCACGCTTTATTATGAGAAAAACACACACACTTATTTAAGTTATGTCCACAAGAACAAAATTTGCGCATAGGTAATTCCACTAACTATTCGGTGTGTTTGTGTCGTATTTATACTGTAAAAGGATGCACTCGATTAAAATCCATTGATTCGCTTCAAAAAGTTTCCTTTTGTTTTCATGTCTTTATTCTTAAATTATTTGTTAGTATGAAATATTTGATGTGTTCATTAATTAATGTGTATATTTTGTATTTGTTTTGGAGAAGACGTTTCTAAGTTGTAAAACTTGTGTCGGATCCTTTTGTCATTTTGAACAATAAAATATGTTTAAACTAAACATTAAAAATCTCCTACAATTCTGTATGGCAAATAGCTACATGGAAGTATATGCTACATAGTAATATGATTACAATTTAAAGCATAATAAATCAAGACAAATAATAATTCTTCTGGAAAACCCTGTATTAAGTGTCAGTATTGGATCTCCAACCCATTTATTGATTTTATAATCCTTCAAAATCAATGAAAGGACAGCTTTATTACATTAAATGACAAGGTGATTTGAACTTGAATATCACAAGGCCTAGATTAAACAAGGTAAACCTGGTTAAAGTTACCTGTTAGGACATCCAAAAGTTATAAAGGATGACCTGTGTTACACAAAAAACAAAACACAAACAAGTGCTTAACAACATCTAGATACCCTCATAATTAAAAGCAAAACAATTCAAATAGTCCCAGCGTTCATGCTTAAGTTACTGAAATTCAACCTGTACTATAATTTCCATGATAAATAACAACCATAATTTGGAATCAACTGTTGCCCAGCAACCAGTAGGGCCAATCATTTATGCAAAGAAAAGTTCCATATAAAGCACCAGCCTAAAATAACAAACGGCACCTAAACATACAGCGTACAATACTCATAAATTGGGCAACTTCTAGAATCCCCCAGGATGAAGATTACAATACATTCTATACTAGTATATATATAAATTAAGCTGTTGACACCTAAATACTCAAGATTTTTAGCAGTGGAGCAGACTGCAAGACAAAGCTGTAAATAATTACTTTGTTTGTTCTAGATTTGCTAATATTACATGTACATACATGTATATATTTAACTGCGACTGACAATTTAAAAAGTAAAAAAAAACAAACTTGTCAAGATTAAAAGTTGATTACAAGATAAAACCATTGGACCCCTTTTTTCCCTTAATATATATGTATATATATAAAAACAAGAGTGCACACACTGAAATGTCTTGCCTTCTTTACTAATCCTTGATACTATCTTGATAGGCCTAAATATACAGCTTTATTACAACTGTCAAATAAACTCAACATTAACCAAGAAAAGGAAACATTGATCAATCAACCATGAAAATGAGGTCAAGGTCAGATGAACCATGCCAGGCAGACATGTACAGCTAACAATTCTTCAATACAACAAATATAGTTGGCTTATTGCTTATAAATAAAGAAAAACAGACCAAAACACACAAACACTTAAAACTTAGCAATTGACCGTGAAAATGAGGTCAAAGTCAAATAAAACCAGCGTAAACCACATGAGGATCATAAAATATGTCCATACACCAAATATAGTTGACCTAATTCACAAGGTATTAGAAAAATAGACCAAAACTAAAAAACTTAACTTTGACCACTGAACCATAAAAAATAAGGTCATGGTCAGATGACACCTGTCAGCTAGACATGTACACCTTACAATCATTCCATACACCAATTATAGTAGACCTATTGCATATAGTATAAGAAAAACAGACCAAAACACAAAAAACTTAACTATAACCATTGAACCATGAAAATGAGGTCAAGGTCAGATGACACCTGTCAGCTAGACATGTACACCTTACAATCATTCCATACACCAATGATAGTAGACCTATTGCATATAGTATAAGAAAAACAGACCAAAACACAAAAACTTAACTATAACCATTGAACCATGAAAATGAGGTCAAGGTCAGATGACACCTGTCAGCTAGACATGTACACCTTACAATCATTCCATACACCAATTATAGTAGACTTATTGCATATAGTATAAGAAAAACAGACCAAAACACAAAAACTTAACTATAACCACTGAATCAAGAAAATGAGGTCAAGGTCAGATGACACCTGCCAGTTGGACATGTACACCTTACAGTCCTTCCATACACTGAATATACTAGACCATTTGCTTATAGTATCTGAGATATGGACTTGACCACCAAAACTTAACCTTGTTCACTGATCCATGAAATGAGGTCGAGGTCATGTGAAAACTGTCTGACAGACACGAGGACCTGCAAGGGCGCACATACCAAATATAGTTATCCAATTACTTATAATAAGAGAGAATTTAACATTACAAAACAATCTTTTTTATTTATCAGGTTATTAAACAAGATAAATATTAATATTATAAATATATAAATCGAAGCGTCCTCCATTCAAAAAGTGATAAATACCAAACAACATTTAAAAGTTTCAAAGTATAAATATATTATATAATTATATAGAATGTAACGTCATATTTCCAAAAGTTTTTTATTTAAAGCACATGATGTGGCATCCCATCATTGTATGGCCATAAAAATTTGTAAACGTAACACATTCAGCAATTTTAAGTTTAGAAACTGAGATATAAACATTACACAAATCTTTTCAATCCTACCCATAAGATTAGAAAAAGTTGTCTTAATCTATATAAATAAGTTTGTTATATGTTGGAATCACATGTACATTTTGTACATGAGTTGGTTTAACTTAAAAGTAATATACTGCTTTTAACTAAAAAATCTGACGATTACCTGAAAATTTTTCAACTGAATCATACCAATGCGAAGCTCTAGGGGTTAGCATAAATATCATCGATGATGATCCAATGTACAAATGTATGTGACCAAAGCAGTTGAGTTAGTGGCGTGATGAGTCGTGAATCCAGTCCAGTATGGTAACCCATTTGTAAAAAAAAAAACTGGTGTGGCCTTGTTGTCCAAGTCTCAGGTCCAACTGTTACAATCCTTGGCCATGTTCTGTGGCCGAGCAAGGTCTCTTCTTGATCTACCCAACATGTGCTACAACTCAACAAAAAGTAAATATTAGTTTCCCCATGCTACAATGTACATAGCATTGACATAACAAAACCAAATGACTGTACAAAGAAACAATAACAATTAAAAATTATGTATACTCATACATGTGGTTGTGTCAATAATAGTTACAATGATTTAAAAATAATTCAAAATTAGTATATATACAGATTTATATAAACTAAAATCCATAGTCAGTTGATAGTAACATAGTGTAATATTAGTATATAATTGAGTTATTATTGATTCGTTATTACAACAATAATTCAAGCTGTGGCCTGTTGACATATTTGTTGGCTAAATTCTTGATCTAACTGAACTATTCATACCATATCGACCTAGTCTAGTCTAGAGAGTAGTAGTTACTATAAAAAGTATACATTTGTACATGTCACTGTGATGAATGACTCTTGACAATTTTGAGTACACAAATGTGTAGGTACACGCAAAATGTATAGCCGGATATATACAGATGATAATATTTGCTTAAATCCACCAGCAAGCTAACATTTAGCAATGATTTCTTCTGACTACTGCTTCTTAACTCCAGGTATGGTCTCTGTTCAAGATTTCCAAGATTTTTGTTAATTTGTATCGAAAGTTGAACTTCCGGTTATGAACCTGGGTCCTTCGCCCCAAAGAGTACGTCCCTTTTACGTTCATATCCTTTCATGGAATATTTTCTGTATATGTGCTATGAAAGATCTAGATACACAATTACCGATGTATACCCTCTTAAGGAAAATTTACTTTTAATTCGGAAGTTTCGGGAGTTCATTAGATAACACCTGCCCCACCGTGACCACATAATCATTAAAGACACGTTACTAACCTGCCTGATCTGTTACAGCGCAAAATACCATTTGTTAGGCTTACCCATAGGCACTTGACGATCTGTCAATACTCAATTTCAAAGTATAAGATCAGATATGAGATCAAAGTAATATATATAAAAAAAATTAAAATAAAAACACTCGTGCATCTAATTTTACGCCTGGTAAACATTATTATAATCTGCAAATCTTAGGACAATGTTGCATCTAATTACTCGCACTTGTAAAAATTAAATAATTATAAAAATTGAAAACGAGTAATCCATTCATGAGACCAATGAATTTGTCATTCAGTCTTTCCATGTGCTCTCCACGTGGCGATGCCATATGGTTAAAAATTGACGATCGATAAAACGAATTCTTTCTAAGATTACTTTTAATCACATTAGAAGCATAAGTCAGGTTATAACCATACAAATTCTTACACGGTTTACTTTACCATTTCAATTTTCAAGTTTACCGCTTACAAAATTTAAACATCTTGCTTGCTGCGATGAAATTCTAAAAAGGAATAAATGACGTCACAGAATATAACGTCACACATGTCGGGTAAATCTAAAACATGAAACGCAATCCGTGAGTGGCCCCGGCGATAACTGAATTTAAGTCTATTAACTTAAATTCCATTGTGGACTCGGACCATATGCAACTGACTTATTTAACCAATAACAAATCAAGTTCACTTAGTGTTTGGTGTTGTCCATAATTATCTGCAATGGACGAATCATTCAATATAGTTTCAAGAAGTAAATTTGAATTGAAAAAAATGAAACTTGTACAACATAAACTCGAAGACAGCATGCATGATCTTTTTAGCTTGACTAAGTTCAACTTTAATGCCATTTTAATTCTTGTTGTTTTGGAGGGTAAAGCTCATTAAAAATGTATAGAAAAAAACCAGTATGTACATGATGTAAACAAACAAATAAATTATTTTCGTATACCAGGTGCGATACAAAGGGTATTGTAGTGATACCACCATTATGTAGTTCTTATATAAGTTGTTGTAATAATAAATCCGAAACAGACTTTTAGGATCAATTGAAAAATGATGGAGAAGAAAACAAGCAAAGCAAAAGGAAAGGTCAACATTGGTTCATATGTCTTACGTTTTATTACAACCTCCTTGTGGTCAACTATCATCTAGTCTATCATAATCATTACATGTGTAATTACAAAATTGAAACATGTGATGGTTATAGGTGTCAATACATGTACATGTACCTGTAGGACGGAGTAAACTGTTACGTATTTGGGAACATGACCAAATTTGGAAAGATTTATGAATGAAAAACATTACGTATAGTAATTAAATAATAATAATTACTAGTATTTACGTCAATGATGTCTTTAATTGGAACTATGTATAAAGATCGAAATGATTCGATTACAAATAGAACACAACAAATCGTCAAGAGAAAAACATACCGATTCAAAAGACAATTTACCCTATACAAAAATGAGAACTATGAAGCTGATATCTTTTTTCCTAGTCTATGTCATGGAAACAGCCTATGCAATGTATATACCAAACGAGGTGAGTCTTTGCGCAGTATTACATTTTATTTGATTTTTTAAAGATTTTTTAAAGTGAAAACAATTATATAGTACATTATTAGAATAGAGTATAACATAACCACAGCAATACAAAAATATAGCATTTTTAAAACTGAATATGAATGTCAAATTAAATAGATCTAGTTTCTTATCGGACACCATACACGTTTTGCTTTGCTTAAGATTGTTAATATTTCCTTTAAATTTTTATTTTCGATTCTCGTTGACAAATATACCATTAAGATTATAATATTGTACATGTATAGACTTGCGAATGCTGACAATGGCCCGTTATCTAACGCATCAATCAGATTTTAAACAGCTTGTTCATGTCTTATATGATATGTATAGTATCATGGACAATATTGACAACCTCCGCTTTTGAAGAAATAATATCGTTGATATTGTATATCTTGTTATATTACATGTAAGCCATTTTATCGGCTTTTTTTTAAAACAGTATTAGATGATGGCATCTATCTGTTCTGTTGAATAACTTAAAACTGGCGTAACCTGAAATACCTGCACTATAAAAAGAAGATGTGGTATGAATGCCGATGAGACAACTCTCCACGGGAAACAAAATAACACAGAAATTAATTATATCAAACAGGATGCACTATTGGTCTAAATACAAGTACTTATGTTTAGATTTGTTCGTCCATTCGCACATGGCTTTCTTCAACTTTTGATTTTAATTATTATTTCGCATCATTTTCAGAACAATGAAGAAACCGGTAAAAACTCAATGTTTCCTAGAAACGACGACATCAGACTGAATACTAATTCTGATACTTCAGGAATACGAATACATATCAATTCAAACGGAGGAAGGGATACCCCATACATTGTTTTTCGTAGAAAGCCAAATTCAAACATGCGGCTGCGAATCAACCAAGGCATGAATTCCAATGCACCATTAAGGATAGTATATGCAGGAAACAAGCACAGTTCTTCGGAATCTAACGGACCTTTTCATCCACAACATGCTCCATCAAGACAAAGAATCGTATTTAGATCACCGGAAGTCAACGAAAATCCGACAATGTATGCAAGAAACCATCTAAGTACTTCGGATTCTATCGGACCCTTGGATTCACCACATGTCCCTTCGAGACAAAGAATCGTGTTTAGATCATCGGAAATCAATGAAAATCCAACAGGAGTGTTTGACAATCAGCTTTTTTCAGATTCTACCGGACCCTTTGATACACAACATGGCCCTTCGAGACAATTTGAAAGAATCGTATTTAGACAATCGGAAGTTAATGAAAATCCAGCAAGAGTGTTTGAAAGAAATCAGCAAAAAATTTCGGATTCTCCCTTTGACCAATCACATACTCCTTCAAGACCAAGAATTGTGTTTAGACAATCGGATGTCAATGGAAATCCCAGCAGGATTGTTTTAAAATCTACAAATCAATCGAGAGTGCGAATATCATCTAGAAACTTCAAACAATCAAGATCTCGTCAATGAAAATATTAAAAATTTAGACATGTTTTGAAATCCAGATATCCCGGATATATTAATACATTCGGAAGTTAACAAATTTCTTTGTTTACCATATTTTGTATTAAATTATATTTTTTAAATTGTGTTATCTTTCTTTTAACATTGACATTATTTTGAATAAACAAAAACCCGAGAATTAAAAAATCGTTTTCCCTGGTATTGCCATTTATTTTGATAAACAGTTTTATGAAATTTGAATACACACATAATGCTTGTCACCGTATGTTGTTATATTAACGTATGCGAACATTCTACGATACCTTCATTTTCGTTGCATAATTTTGCTTTCTTACATGCACATTTCGTCCTACACGAAAAAAAACAAGCAAGTTATGCGTATGATATCCCTATAAAGAATAACATTTTCGTATACAAAAATTGCGAATAGGATATACGCTAATGATACAACTACCCAACGACAAAAACAAATAATAAGAAATCATCATTTGGTAAACCATGTTTTAAAAACAGTTTTCAGATGTCTATGTAAAATGTCAAGCGCTTAATCATCCACGCAGAGTTGATGTTTCTCACTAATTATATAAAAAAGAAGATGGGGTATGATTGCCAATGAGATAACTATCCACAAAAGACCAAAATGACACAGACATTAACAACCTTAGGTCACCGTACGGCCTTCAACAATAAGCAAAGCCCATACCGCATAATCAGCTATAAAAGGCCCCGATAAGACAATGTAAAACATTTCAAACGAGAAAACTAACGGCCTTATTTATATAAACAAACGGTGGTTATCTAATTTAACCCCGCCACATTTTGTATTTGTCCCAAGCTAGGAGCCTGTAATTAAAGGCATACGATACAGTTTTGATCCTGTATTTACAGTACGATGAAAATTTCCATATGGGCTAGTTTTTGCCTGATCAAATCAAATATGTAAAAAATAATATACCTTCATGTGCTACTCTTTGAGTTAAATGAGGTCGAAATTTTGTATATTTGCTCAAAATTCGGATTTGTGGCCATATTTTCCCTTTCGAAAGAAAGCCATAACTTTTTGGTTTTAAAAGAGAAACACAAACTGTTTTTTGTTAGATAATTTGTAGTTTTTGTATTTTATAAGACTTAGTTAGTATCCTAAAAAATATGCATTTTTTATTCAGAAATAACTCATATTGATCAAATGGTCATGAATTAAGAATTTGCTGTATATTTATCAAAATTAAAAAAAATCCTCTATTTACAGTTTTATAAAATTTGGTATACATAATCTCCCTGCAAAATGAAACAAATGTCGTTTTAAAAAATAGGAGTCCATGCACTCGTTTTCAAATTAAATCAGTTTCAATGATAAAAATAGTCGAAAAATGCATCTTTTCCCGATATGTCATAGTTTGACGTCGCGAAAATAACATTTTACGTTAGAAACGTTATTACCTCCCCTGTAACTGTATCGTATGCCCTTAAGTGGTTGACGTTTGTCTCTGCATATCGTATTGGTTGTCGTTCAATGATTCATACATACATTTCAGGCCGTTAATTTTCTTAGTTGAATTATTTTACATTTATTTTTGTCATTTCCGGGACATTTATTGTGATTTGTTTATTGTTGAAGGTTGTACGATGACCAATAGTTGTAAACTTGAATGCCATTTGCTCCCTCATAGGCAATGCTACTTAACCTTCCTTTTTGGTATATCAGTGTATAAAATAATGACACGGAATAATATCCCCCAAAGCTCTAATTTTACACAGGCGGATTTAGTCGGAGGGTTGGAAGGGTGCGATATAAGTATGAAACTACGTTATTACTTCATGCAAAGTCCCACTCCTTACGTTTACTCGGTGCTCCCTTTTGTAAAATTCTAGATCCTTAAGGATGCTACCATTTGATTTTTATGGGGTGAGCATCTTGGCTGGAGTATCATTTATATAAAAAAAAGACAGGATAAACTAATAAAAAAAGACAGTATCGAAAAAAGTGGAAAATGAAAGGCAGGACAGAGATTACAATTAAAAAAATATGCAGGATTAAATTTTTCATCCTAGTTTTCCCCATAAAAATCAAATGATAGCTCGATCCCTAACTGTATTTTTTTATGAACAACTTCATTTTTTTTTAATTTTTCATTCATGTTTTTTTTGTGTTGGGGTGGGGGTCAGGTCTCCATTAGTAGAATGTGTTTTATTACATAGCATTTTTCGGATTCTTCTTTAGGCTGGTACAGTATTGGGTACATGTTCGCAAATGTCGCCAACGTCGCCAACATTCTGAACAGTACCCTGTTCGCAAACGTCGCCAACATTCTGAACAGTACCCCTGTTCGCCAACGTCGCCAAATTCGCCAACATTCTAAACAGTACCCCTGTTCGCCATCGTCGCCAACGTCGCCAATATTCCAACCAGTACCCCTGTTCGCCAACGTCGCCAACATTCTGAACAGTACCCCTGTTCGCCAATGTCGCCAACGTCGCCAACATTCTGAACAGTACCCCTGTTCACAACATTCTGAACAGTACCACTGTTCGCCAACGTCGCCAACGTCGCCAACATTCTGAACAGTACCCTCTGTTCGCCAACGTCGCCAACGTCGCCAATATTCTAAACAGTACCTCTGTTCGCCAACGTCTCCAACGTCGCCAACATTCTGAACAGTACCCCTGTTCGACAACGTCGCTAACATTCTAACCAGTACCCCTGTTCGCCAATGTCGCAAACATCGCCAACATTCTAACCAGTACCCCTGTTCGCCAACGTCACCAACATTCTGAACAGTACCCCTGTTCGACAACGTCGCTAACATTCTAACCAGTACCCCTGTTCGACAACGTCGCCAACATTCTGAACAGTACCCCTGTTCGCCAACGTCGCCAACATTCTGAACAGTACCGGTGTTTGCTAACGTCGCCAACATTCTAACCAGTACCCCTGTTCGCCAACATCGCCAACGTCGCCAACATTCTAAACAGTACCCCTGTTCTCCAACGTCGCCAACATTCTAACCAGTACCCTTGATGACCCTTGTTGTTCGAATTCTTCTACATTGAAAACATTCTCAACAGTACTAGTACCACTGTTTGCTTACTATCTAAACATAATGAAGGTTTGCCCACTTAGAATATATTTAATGTTATTTAAATATAACATCTTCTTAGTTTCGCTTGTATTTGTAACACTGCATTTAGTTTAAATAAAAAAAATCTCTGTATTACTAAAACATTATTACACCAGGGTTTTCACTATCACAAACCAGTCATTACATTAACTTAATTTCATCATTGATACAAAGACATAATTCATAAATAAATCAACATGCAGACATCTTATATGTCATGTTCAGGACAATTAGGTATTTGATAACCAACCTTTTATGGTAATATAAAATACAAAACACAAACATGTTGTCATTCCTCAAAGCTAACAAAACCTAGTTATTCACAAGGGATATCGATACATAGATAGATTTTCGTTCATTTTTTTATATAAATAAGGCCGTTAGTTTTCTCGTTTGAATTGTTTTACATTGTCTTATCAGGGCCTTTTAAAGCTGACTATGCGGTATGGGCTTTGCTCATTGTTAAAGGCCGTACGGTGACCTATAGTTGTTAATGTCTGTGTCTTTTTGGTCTTTTGTGGACAGTTGTTTCATTGGCAATCATGATACCACATCTTCTTTTTTTATATAATACCATAATCCTGTTCGCCAAATTCCACAAATTCCAAATGATTTTAACAAGAACCCCTGTTTCTACAGTTTAAAAGTCTTTCAAACAAGTACCACTTGTTTGCCTTAAAATTAGCTATAGCCCATAAATAGTTTCCAAAAAGGAATACAAAAATCTTCAAAAAACACTTACCAGCCTGCTAACAGCCATTTAAACATCATTATAAAATGTAACAAGTGCTTTTAAAATAAAAAGCAGAAACTCAACAGTAAAAATCAGGTCAATGACATGTACATATGACAGACATTTATAACTTCGTAACATTATATATCTGCATAAAAATAAAATGTAAAAAGCATTCAATTCTTTAACTTTAAAATATCTATAGGCTCTAAAGAGCCTGTGCTGTTGACCTTAGTCTGAGTGCATATTCTACAGAGGACACATAGTCTCCAACATTGCTCTTGTCAGATTATCTCAATTCATTACAGTTAATAACTAAATAATAAGACAAAATTTGCATTTTACACTGTGTACTTTTTTTTTACCATGTCTTTACTTCATTGGCAGGCGGACGGGGTCAGAGTACATATTTTACAAAAAAATACATACTCCAATTATGATTGTAGCCATGTCTGGTAAAATTTTACCTACAAGTTTCAAATAACATTTTTGTTAAAGTAAACCATGTAAATAGACAAATTTAAATGAACATTATCTAAATAAGATTTATATTCAATTAAAGATTTCTTGCTGTTGTGCAATACACTGTGCTGTTGCGCAATACTTAGTATGCTGTTTGGCAATACTTAGTATGCTGTTGGGCAATACTAAGTATGCTTAGTTATCAGAAATTTATAAAAAAAACTAAAGGGAGGTTATCTTATTAGATAAGAATCAGTCATCAAATCTTAATAAAAACTGCTTTAAGCACTTTAAGGATATTGTCCAAAACTTGAAAATCAACCCTTTTTATAAATAAAATCTTATAACTCAGAAGCGTAAAATCTTCAATTTATAAAAACCGAAAGAAAGCTTACAACAATAAATATAAACAATTTACCAAAGTTTAAAAAAATGCTAAAAGCATTTTTGAGTTACTGTCCGAAAACTGGAAGATCCCCCTTTTTGTATAAAATAAATCCCCTTAAATCAAAAAAGGTATAGTATAGAATTTATAAAAATCAAAAGGGAGCTCATGTAGATAAATTAAACAATTCACCACAGTTTCTTGCAAGTTTGTGAAATTATTTTTAAGGTTATTGTCAGTAAACTGGAGAATCTCCCCTTTTTTAATGAATAAAAGTAGGAAACGGTAAATCCGGTATATTTATATAAAAAAGAAAACCAACTCATGTCAATAGATATAAACTATTCACCAAAGTTTTATGCATATTGGTTAAAGCGTTTTTGAGTTAATGTCCAACATTTTGAAGACGAACAGAACAGACAGAAGGACAAACTTTCAACGATATACCATAATACGTCAGTCAGGAGTACTACTTGTACAAGTTATTTTTAATTACTTGCAGAAGTAATATCAATATACTTATATAAGTAAATTTGTAGGATACTTATACAAGTGAATTTTATTTACTTGTATAGGTTAAAAAAAATATTGGTTGAGTTATGTCCCTTAAACATTCTGATTTTTTTTCTTGTAGAAGTAAAAAAGTCATCCTATCTTCCTTATTGAATTCTTATGATTTCTTTGCTCTAATGGAATTTTAAATTATCTGCCCTTTGCAGATGTCTTTACTAATCATTTAAGTGTAATTTCATGGACAATTAAAATCCCATTTGTCTGTTATCTTCAGAACATTTACAAGCCCCCAAGGAGCAATTTTTGAAGGCCTTGCCCAAATACTTAAGATCGTTGCGCAATCAGTTTCTTCGTTAAATTAATAAGATGAAACATTGAACTCTAATAAAAAAAATCAGCAGCCTGGGAAAAATCATGAAAGGCATGAATTTACATCTCAAAACTTAATAACTTTTGTGTGATTGTAAGAAAAATTTACTTATACAAGTAAATTTTAAAGAAAATTAAGGGAAGATTATTCAAACATTATTTATTTACTTTAATATATGTGTATATTTTTTTTTGACTTCTTCAAGTAAATAAAAATAACTTGTACAAGTAGTGCCCCTGACTGTACGTCCCGTAAACGGGCGTACAACAGGCATTCTGTGAGTATTGCATGGCCATTGCATGGCAATGCAAAATCCCCTACCATTTAAAAAAATCATTGTATTAAAACAAAATTGTAACTTAATTTATAACTTGTCATTGTAAACATTATAACAAATATCAAGTTAATGTATTTAAGCATGACAAAAAAAAGTGTTTAAAACTGATTATTTCAGATAATTTTCTAAGCCCAACAACCATTACTCTGCACAAAATTATCAGACAAAATCAAAATTTAAACTTGAACTGTTACATGTACTTGTTATGATAAAGTTATATACTAATTATCAAATCCATATATTCAAGAATGACAAAAAAGGTAAGGAAAACTGATTATTTTAGTGAATTTTCAAAAGTCAAAGGACCATAACTCTGCCCAAAATCATTAGACTGGAACAAAATTCAAACTTCTTTGTAACTTGCAATGATAAAATAAAAAAACAAACAACAAATCAATATCTTCACGAATGACAAAAACAGTGAGTAAAACTAATTTGCAAAACGGATGCCGATGAAGGGACAAACCAATACTTCAAACTTAAACTGTTCATGGGTGAGGAATTGATTTGAGGCTCTTAACAAACTGTGTCACACACCTAAATATATAAATTTGCACGTTCAACAAAGGCAAACGAATGTCCACTCTCAAATCTTCATAGCATAGTATAAATCTAAAATGTAATTTATGACTTAACAAGTGTCCATAGTATACAGATTCCCCACTCGCACAAGTTATCATTTTTCTATGTTCTGCAGTTCAGTGGACCGTGAAATTAAAATCAAAACTCCAATTTGGCATTAAAATTAAAAAGATCATATCATAGGGAACTTGTGTTCTAAGTTTCAGGTTGATTGCAATACAATTTCATCTAAAACTACCATGACCAAACCTTTAACCTAAAGCGGAACAGATGGACAAACAAACGCACAGTCCAAAAAACATAATGGGGCATACAAATTATTTTCAGGGGAGGATCCAGCCATTTTAAAAGGGGGGGGGGTCTCAACCCAGGACAAAAGGGGGGGGGGGGGGTTCCAACTATATGTCCCCATTCAAATGCATTGATCGGCCAAAAAAAGGGGGGTTCCAACCGCCGGAACCCCCCCCCCCCCCCTGGATCCGCCAATGATTTTAAATGGTCTTGCTGATAATTTTTGTTGTATACATTTTTTTTATTCCCCCAAGTTTTCCCCAAAAATGCATATATATGGGGAAAATCATCATGGCAATATTCCTATAATAAAATACTCCCCAGGGCGCAGCTTAATACAACCGCAGAGGTGGTACCCTGAACAGAAGGTGCAAGTACGGACACAACATTCAAGCTTGATACAACTCTTAATTTGGATTGTGATTAAATAATTGACTCAGCATAGGTTTCTGACACAGAATAAATGTGGTCTAAGAACTGAAAACTTTTAAATTTTCCTATTATGGTCCAATATCCAAAATCTAAATACATGGTTATATTCAGCATATCAAAAACACCCAATAATTCAATTTTTCATAAATCAAACAAAAGTTCGCTTTTGTACCCTTTTAACCTCAATAAGGAACCAACTTCATAACGGGACCCAAACATCAAAATGTAAATACGTGGTGAGATTCAGCATATCAAAGAACCCAAAGAACTCAATTTTTGTTGAAATCAAACAAAGTTTAACTTTGTACCCCAAATTAGACAATCTTCTGGGCCAATAATCAAAAATCTAAATACATGTTTAGATTCAGAATATCAAAGAACACCAAGAAATCAATTTTTGTTAAATCACACTAAGTTTAATATTTGACCCTTTCAACCTTAATGTAAACCAATTTAGAAACCAGACTCAAAATTAAAAATTTAATTTCAACAGTTACAATGTAAATTCGGCATATCAAAGTACACCAAGAATTCAATTTTTAAGGAAATCAAACTACACCTGTAAGTTTAATTTTGAACCCTATGGATCATAATGTAGACCAATTTAAAAACGGTACCAAAAATTAAAAATCTAAATACAGAGTTAGATTGGGCATATCACAGAACCCCAATAATTCAATTTTTATTAAAATCAAACAACGTTTAATTTTGTACCCTTTGGACCTCAATGTGGACCAATTTAAAATTGGGGCCCAAAATCCAAAAATATAATACATGGTAAGATTCAGCATATTAAAGAACCCCAAGAATTCAAGAATAAAACCCTGTTGAAATTAGTAAAAAAAATAAGCAATTTATACAAAGAAATAGAAAAGTATTGGTTTTGTCCCCTAATTCCTAAAAAAGTTAAGGCCATAACTCTCAAAATCAATCCCAAACTTCCTTTTTTAGTATGGAACCTTGTGGTTCAATTTCAGAAAGATCCATTAACTTACAAACAAGTTATTGTCTAAAAAAACCTATAAAATGCTTATATGGGCCCCTTTTTAGGACCTTAATTCCTAAACTGTTGGGACCATAAACCCCAACTTTCCTTTTCAAGTTTCCATCCTTCAGATTAAATTTCATACAGATCCATTCACTTAAACTAAAGTTATGTCCGAAAATTCATACAGATCCGTTCACTTAAACTAAAGTTATGTCCGAAAATTAACTATTCCTACTCATCACTTTTCTTTATTAAATTTTTTATCTGTCTATGTACATGTTGTACATTTATGACAAATTTTAAGGTACATTGTAATACATTAAAATGTAACAAAAATTAAGTTGTAAAGTTTAAATAACATCAAATTGAGTTTCGCGTTTTCAGGCGTTTATGACCTTCAACATTCTATGCCTATTTTCATATTTATAAAGTACCATAACTCCTAAACAGAAAATTAAATATATATTGATATTTAAATGAATCAAAATTTTGTAATGCAGTGACCATGGTAAGAGCATATCAAAATTAATAAACATGATAAAAGCATCGGCTTAACAATTCATTAGTAAATTGTATAAAAACAACATAAAGTGCAAATTTTCAATCTATAAAGAACTATAAGTCAATAATGAAAATTGTCAAAATTTCAATGTATATATTTAACTTTACCATGTTTACTATTGTATTATTACTAAAATTAATACCACCATTGTTTTCCTATATTTATGATATCAGTCTTTGTTAAATTTGAGTATTTTTTTTAAGTGTGCATAATTTATTTGTGTCAACATATTCAAATAAAGAAATACTTCATATGAATAAAGTTTTATGCTGTCCAGTAAACCAGCAAAATTTCACATAACATTTCATTGTTTTTAAAAAAAATGACCATCAGTAGTACTGCACAAAGCTGGAATAGTAAAAGTAAACAAATTTCTCAACACTTTTTTTCCTGTTTACAAGCTTTTAAAATTAATTCAACCATGTATCCTCAAATTTAAAAAAACATTTTATAAAAAGACTAAATTAAAATAAAATGGTGCTATGAAACTCGTCTCGTTTGTCATAGATTCTGGTACTGAGATGACTGTGTAAGTCAAATTCAAGATATAACTATGAAAACGAGGCGGAGGAAGCCGTGTCTGTTGTTTCTTCAATCTCTAGTTCTGGGGGATATATTAATGGAACCCAATCAGAAAAGTTCGGATTGTTTATGGAAAGAACATCATCAATATATCTGAAAGTGAAATTAAATAATCTGGCTTCTTTGATCCTCTTGTTTTGACAAGTGTCTGGAGGAACTCCGATTCATAAGAAAATAAGAAGAGGTCGGCAAGAAGAGGCGCAGTTTGTTCCCATAGGAATGCCGACAATTTGTTGGAAAAGTCTACCTCCAAACTCAACAAATATGTTGTCGATAAGAAACTCCAGCATACTGACCACTTGTTCTTCTGTGTAGCATGTTTTACCTTTTTGTTTGTCACTATGAACGAAATATGTCTTATGAAATCCCAAAGTAATAAATTTATAGCGTATGCTACCATTTTTATGTTGAAAGGCATTGTGGATTATTTCTGTAAGGTGATTTTTCAATTTCACATGGGGAATGGTGGTATACAGGGTTGAAAAATCAAAAGTTTTGATAGAACTAATTTCAGAAAAAGACCGAGATTTAAAATTGTCTAGAAGTTCTTTAGAATTTTTAAGAATCCACATATGGTTAATAGCACTACGCGAGTAAACAGTTTCACAATATTTCTGAAGACCCTTTTTCACTGCGGACAAAATTTTAGTCAATCTAATGGACAATTCTTTTGTGTAACATGAAGATGAGCCAGCAATATACCGTTGTTTGTACGGAATTTTTTGAAGCTTTGGTATCCAATACAAACAAGGTAAGTCCTCCGATTTGGTGTTAATGTAATGTTTATTGAAGCCATGAAGAACTTATGATTTGCTAAAATCTCATCCTTGTCAAATGATATGGCTTTGTATGTGGGATAACCTGATTGCTCCTTTATACCTAATTTTTTTACAAGACATTCGTAGTAATACGATTTACATACAAAGACAATATTATTTGAAGCTTTGTCCGCAGGAACAACAACAAACTTATCATGAAGAGATGATAGACATTTCATGGCCTCATTGTCTCTGAAAACAGACTTTGGTCGATCGTTCACACAGTTTTTCAACTTGTGAATGCGACGTTTTATCAGAAACCTGATAGTTCTAACCCATTCTGACAAAGTGTTCAGTTCAACTTCTTCTCGCTAAGCCCATGCTCTGGTGTAGTCCTCAATGAAAATCATAATTATTTTGAAGTTTTGGTTCTAATTGATGTGTTGGGGTTCTCTAAACTTAGGACCATAAGAAATCACCTTTCGGAGATTTTCATGTTGAATTATGTTTAGATCCCCATTTATAACATGACCAGAGGGGCTGTAATTATAAGGCGATTGGGAATAGTCACATGTCGGAGGATTTTTTGTGTATTGTTCTAAGTCAAGGTCCTGCAATGCTTGTTTATAGTTAAATATTTTAGATGCAATGGTTTTGGTGTAACTGTAGGATACAATAGGAACAGACTGATTTTGAAAATATATAGGAATTTTAGATGTTACCTCCTTGTGATGTAGAACGTTGCAGATATTGATCGCATCAATTCCTCTATTGGCAAAATCAACAGGAAGGAATTTCCTCTTTTCCTCGTGTAAAGGTTCCGTTCTTACTGGTTTGAAAAGACGGAAAAGAGCTACATCACAAATAATACTGACTAGTCTGTATATTGCAGAACATGTATTGGTGCCTCCTTTGTCAAGTGCATAATCTCTCAAACGTGTAAGAAAATTAACTGGCAGTGAAAAGAGAATAGTTCGATGTAATGTAACCCTAGTGGATGATGAAGATGTGAAAGAAGGTCATCAAAGCTCACAGAGGGTGATCTAGATTTGGAAGACTTTTTTACATTAGGCCGATGGTAATGTTTTTTAAACCGGAGTTAGCTATTTTTTTTACTTATTTAATGTAAAAGTAAATAGAACCATATATTTTTGGAATCAGTGTCAATATAACTAACAAATGATACTGGAAGTGACATTTTTCAAACCGGAAGTAACCAATTATCTCCCTTATTCCAATCAAAAGTGTATAGAACCCATATATTTTCTTTTAAATCAGCGAACAAGCTATCACTTGGCACTGAAAATGACATTTCAAACCAGAATTTATTATTTTTTATATCAAAATATATCGTTTCGGGTGGAAAGACCTTTAATGGTTCCCTGAACAATTGGGTTTTAATTATTTTATATTTTATTCCGCCTAATTTTTTTCCTTGGCTGTTTGGTTGTTTTGCAAGAGGTCGCATAGGTATTTGATATATAATATCGAACAGTTTATACGCTTTTGAAACTAACACCGCTTAACCGATTACTTTTCCATGTAAGAGTTATCTCCCCGAATACTGTTTTCTTGTTATTTATAATACTTTGCAACCGTATAAGAAACCGACAAATTTATTTTTTTCAAATTGCTCGTTATATCCTCAGGATGTTTTGATTAATTTTGAACGAAGCGGTATAGAGATCCCATATGAGAGTTATTTCCCCTTCTGTATTTGATATAAGTGAAATGTATTCATAAACCATAAGATAGACTTTGGGTCTTTTGATTTGAGGAGCTTGGTCTAGGTCATGTTCTAAATTCTGAGTTTGGCTTGTTATAACTAATTTTCAGAAATCGTATAAGATATCGACAAAATATTTTTTACAGAATTGTTAGTAGAGACATGTTGTAACACATAATTTTTGTTTCAAAGGGTACGTAGACATTAAATGGAAGTTTTCTTCTCTCTTATATTTTAAATGAGACGTATGGTGATATAACTCATTAACAGTATATAGTGAAGACCTAGGGTCCCTTGTTTTATGACCTTGAAATTGAGGTCAAGGTAAGTTTGATTTGACGTTCCAGATTTTTACCTTTGCTCTAACTTTTTGATGGTTCAAGATAAAGTCAATGAGTCTTTTACATTAGGTTACAGATGTATGCCCTAAAAGGAGGTCAACCGATAGTGACCTTTTGTAAACTGGAAATAGCCGCCATTTTTACATTATTTTCATGTATAATTTACTAGAACTTTCTATTTTTGGAATCATTGTGAAGTAAGGTTCAAATGTAACCGGGAGTAATTTTTGTTTTACTGGAGGTAGCTACTTATCTCTTTTATTTCAAGCAAAAGTATATAAAAAACATATATTTTCGAAATCAGTATAATTTAAGCTATTATTTGAGACCAGAGTATACACTTTAAACCAAGATAGTATATTTTCCTGTCTATATATGTCTATTTGGGGTGGAAAGACCTTCAATAGTTTTCTGAACAATTGGTTTTTAATTTAATTTTTTTTTATTTCTTCCTCTGCCTTATTTTTTTCTTGCGCTGTATTGATGTTTCAAAAGATGTCGCTTAGATTTTTGGTTTATATATCGTACAGTGTATACGCTTTTGAAACTGACCCTGTTTAACCGAACACTGTTTTTCTTGCTATGACTTTTCCTTCACAACCGGAAAAGAAAGCGACAAATTTATTTTTCCAAATTGCTCGTTATATCTTCAGAATGTACCGTTATTTGACCGAATCGTTCAATAGACTCTATACGAAAGTTATTACCCCTTCTTTATGTAACATATGTGAAATGTTATAGAAACTCACAAACCTGAAGTCATAGAGACCTAGGGTCTTCTGATTTGAGGTTCTTGGTCCATCATAATGAAAATGAGGTAAATATTAAGGTCATATTTTAAATTTTGATTTAGCTTTTTTTCATTTAACAGAAACCGTTTAAGAAAGCGACAAAATATTTTTACTATTTTGTTAGCTGCGACATGTTGTTACCCCTAAATTTTGGTTGCAAGGGTACGTTGACATTTAATGAGAGTTTTCTCTCCTCTTATAGATTGAATAAGCTGTATGGTGATATAAGTCATTAACAATTTATAAAAGGGACCTATGCTCTTTTGATTTAAGGCTCTTGGTTAATGATCTTGAAATTGATGTCAATGTCAAATGTAAATTTGACGTTCTAGATTTTGACCTTTTGTGTTCTTATTGGTATATGAGGTGTTTAAAATGAGTTTTAGACATGACCTTAAAGAACATGTACCGGAAGTTACCTTTTGTAAAGCGGAAGTAGCAATGTTAACATTAGTTTCAAGTGAAAATTACTAGCACTTTATTTTTGGGAATCAGTTTGAAGTATGGTTGAATTCAATGAAACCGATAGTGAAATTTTGTAAACCGGAAGTACCTACCTATCTCCCTCATTTGAACAAACGTATTAAGAAACCATGTATATTTATAATCAGTATTAATTAAGCTATCAAAACATGTGCAATAAGAGTGGAAAGACCTTATTATTATTATTATTATTATTATTATTATTATTATTATTATTATTATTATTATTATTATTATTATTATTATTATTATTATTATCATTATTATCATTATTATTATTATTATTATTATTTGTGTTTAGTTCAGGTTTGCTAATAATATATTATGAAAGTTATATTAAAATAAGTATTTGAATTTTTCCTGTCAAAGTTTAAAGTAATCTGTTGAAAGATTTGCAAAACATCTGTTAAAACATTGCTATAAAATAATATAAATTTTTGAAATATTTTCTTACAAATGTTTGCAAACAGTGCAACTTGGCTCTGAATTTAGAATATCGTTAATTTCAAGATGTATGAATACTTATGTATGAAAAATTCCAATACACGTACAACATTAAAAGAAATAAGAACATATGTTAACTAGAGTGCATACGTTAAGTAAAGTTCATATGTTAACTAAAGTTCATACGTTAAATAAAGTTCATATGTTAACTTAAGTTCATACGTTAAATTAAAGTACAAATGTTAACTAAAGTCTAAATGTGAATATATGTTCATATGTTAACTTACGTACGTTATATTAACAACAACATGACAAAATAATCTTATTGTGTTTGTCCCCAATGGTCGGCAATGTATGTAGTTATCGATATAAATAGTTTTTTTTTAACAAACAGAAGCTTTCAATCGAAAGTACATCAATATAAAACGTACATTATTCCCTTAAGCACTGATTTGCACGAATTGAAATAAGAATTAACCAACGTTTTTACAGCCCGAATTTAAATTTATAGATAACTCGTTAAAAAGCTATTGCAAAATTTGTTTAGTAATTATTCAAATCGGACAATACTATTTGTACTGTGAAGTTTTTGATGGAGATATAAGATTATTAACGTTTTGTAGACATTTGTCTGTATCCTCTACTTTCATAATGGTTCATGTGTAGACATTTGTCTGTATCCTCTACTTTCATAATGGTTCATGTGTAGACATTTGTCTGTATCCTCTACTTTCATAATGGTTCATGTGTAGACATTTGTCTGTATCCTCTACTTTCATAATGGTTCATGTGTAGACATTTGTCTGTATCCTCTACTTTCATAATGGTTCATGTGTAGACATTTGTCTGTATCCTCTACTTTAATAATGGTTCATGTGTAGACATTTGTCTGTATCCTCTACTTTCATAATGGTTCATGTGTAGACATTTGTCTGTATCCTCTACTTTCATAATGGTTGATGTGTAGACATTTGGCACGTGATCCTCTACTATTATAATGGTTCATGTGTAGACATTTGTCTGTATCCTCTACTTTCATAATGGTTCATGTGTAGACATTTGTCTGTATCCTCTACTTTCATAATGGTTCATGTGTAGACATTTGTCTGTATCCTCTACTTTCATAATGGTTCATGTGTAGACATTTGTCTGTATCCTTTACTTTCATAATGGTTCATGTGTAGACATTTGGCACGTGATCCTCTACTTTCATAATGGTTCATGTGTAGACATTTGTCTGTATCCTCTACTATTATAATGGTTCATGTGTAGACATTTGTCTGTATCCTCTACTTTCATAATGGTCCATGTGTAGACATTTGTCTGTATCCTCTACTTTCATAATGTTTCATGTGTAGACATTTGTCTGTATCCTTTACTATTATAATGGTTCATGTGTAGACATTTGTCTGTATCCTCTACTTTCATAATGGTTCATGTGTAGACATTTGTCTGTATCCTCTACTTTCATAATGGTTCATGTGTAGACATTTGTCTGTATCCTCTACTTTCATAATGGTTCATGTGTAGACATTTGTCTGTATCCTCTACTATTATAATGGTTCATGTGTAGACATTTGTCTGTATCCTCTACTATTATAATGGTTCATGTGTAGACATTTGTCTGTATCCTCTACTTTCATAATGGTTCATGTGTAGACATTTGTCTGTATCCTCTACTTTCATAATGGTTCATGTGTAGACATTTGTCTGTATCCTCTACTATTATAATGGTTCATGTGTAGACATTTGTCTGTATCCTCTACTTTCATAATGTTTCATGTGTAGACATTTGTCTGTATCCTCTACTTTCATAATGGTTCATGTGTAGACATTTGGCACGTGATCCTGCAATGTGGACGTTTACATGTTTCCTTGTGCTAATGATTTAAATGTCTTGATATCGTATAGATCATATCATAAATGTACCCTTTTTTTGCGAATTCATTTTAATTGATTGAATGAAGTTATACACTATTGAGCTCATCTACTTTTTATTAGCTTAAAGAATATTATACTCACATAAAACCAATTAAAAGAATGAGATTTACACTATTTTAATGATGGTATTGTGTTTTGTTACATTTGCTCATATTGCGATACTTCTGTTTTTCATTCGTTGAAGATACTTTCGACTGCCAGTTTTTGAAAACATATAAAACTGAGTGGAGGGTGTTGAAATTATAGTTATTGTAGCAATCGGACTCAAATTAATAAAACATGTTAAATCTGCTTAGAGGTTGGAGAGTTCATTATTTGCATTTACAATAGATTTAAAAAAAAAAGGTCAAACTTCTTTTGTAAACCCGAGAGTGTTTACTTCTGGGATTCGTTTATGTGATGAACTTTCGTTATTTGTCCCTATTATGGTTATTTCGGGGCCTTTTATAGCTTACTATCGGTATAGATTTTGCTCATTGTTGTACGGTGATCAATATTTGTTAACTTCTATGTCATTTGGTGGAGAGTTGCCTCATTAGCATTAGTACCTCATCTTAATTTTAAGTGTCATCTTTTAGCCATTAGGTCATCTCAACTATATTTGGAGCATTCAGTAGAATCGACGTTCAAAAAGATATAATCATAAACAAAAGCCGAAATTAAAAGGTTGTTCGCCGATGTTTTTTTTTAAACTCATTAACACAGCTGTTGTACAATGTTTAAAACAAATCTGTTCATTCGGTAAAATAGAAAAACACTAATAGGTTTTTTACAGGTTTTTTTTTAATGTCGTTTCCAGATAAATTATATCAATAATGATATTGTAAAGTTGTTAAAATTAGTTTGAAATGGCTGGACTCATCAAATTCGTAAAAAGTATATAAACTACTGTAAAACAATATTAACTACAAAGTACCAATCTGAAAGTACTCGCGGTCACTGTAAAGTAGTTCAAATGAAATAATAACTTTCCCCCCATAGTTGTGGCCTGTTATATACATTTATATGATGACGGCATCAGAGAACAATACAGAAATAGAGCTTGGGAAAAAATCTCCACAAATAGATTGTGCAGTGGGGATATTCCCCAGTGTATTGTTTTTTTCGTATGAGTCATCACCTCTGCAGGAATATCTTCCAGTTTCTGTTTTGAAACGAATTTATACCAAGAGTGTCATATTTCTATGATGGCACCATTAAAGATTTCTATTTCTAAACAAATACGGTGTTAACTTTAAATTTATAGTTGCACATTGTACATTAAAATGCACTTTTGTGATGGAATTTGTTTCAAAACTGAAACGGGAAAATAATTCTACAAAGGTGATGACTAAAACAAATTAGTAGACTAGGGGGATATGCACACTACATAATTATTCCATATATATAAAGGACAAAGAGAATTACAAATATTATACTACCATGCTAGATTAAGAAGAGAAAATAGTGGGAAACATCAGATACAACAACAGAAACCAATGACTAAGAAAACATTGCAATATATATATAAACGCCTAAAAAGTGTACATAACAACACCAATGATATAAAAAGGAACTATAAATGTAATTATTCATAAATATTTCGGATAACAGATATCCTTCGTCAGTCAGATTCTGATGTTTTATTAATTAACTGGAGCTTATTTGACTAAATACGAGTAAAACTGCCAAATCGATAATTTTGTCCTATAAGGCCAATACGGATTGGCCCGGGTTTAGCAAGCCCAATATTAGCATATTCGATTAGCTCTAGACTAATCGGTTGAAATCCCGATAACTCTAGAGAACTACGGCTAGTGTCGTCTGACAGGAGAAAATGACAACAAAACGATGGAGCAATAGCTCTATAAAAAATATAGATGATGCGATGGATGCGTTAGTTGAAGACTATTTTCACTACGACGATTTATCTAATAGGGAGGCAGAGTACATCAAGAGAAATCTCGCAGATGTCAATGGGGAAGGAAATTTGATTCTGGAAGAAGTTGATTCAGCGAATTTCAACTTCCCAAATGAAATTCTGCAGGACATTGAAAATGCACAGAATCATGAGATTGACGAATCAGACAAAGAAAATAGCTCGAGTAGCAAGAGGTTTCGCTCTGTCACTGATGAAGACACTGACTCTTTTCTAGCTTTAAGTGTTAACAAGAACACAAAAACTAAAACAAAGAGTGACTTGAAAGTGATGCTGGATTTTTTCATATCTGTTGGAGAAATGCGTGATTCAGTGGAAATACCTGCCAAAGACTTGGACAGTCTGTTATCAAGATTTTTTCTTGGAGTCCTGAAGAAAAATGGTGACGAATATGAGCCTGACTCTTTATCCTCTATGTTCAACAGCTTGGATAGACATTTGAAGGACTCAAAAAGTAGTATAAGGTACGATTATTTTCATGTAGATTATTTGATATCTGTGAGACATGTAACTCCCTTGTCTTGATATAGCATGATAGCCTTTGCATTATTCTGTCAAGCATTATGACTCGAATATTCAGTGCCAATATTTTAATTTTAGCCTTGTGTCATTTTTTTTGGTAAAAACTATATATATCATCTGGGTCAATGTGGTTTTGATGATCTTAAGCTTGTGTACAATGAATATTCCTTGGTTTCTCTTTGCTATAAGTATAAAACATGTACATACAAAAATTACATGTCAGATATTATGCATATCTTTTCTTTAATGTTTCAGTATTAAAAAGGATCCTGAGTTCAACCACACAAGACGGGTATTAGAAGCGAAGCGAAAGGCATTAAAGTCATTGGGCAAGGGCAGTAAGCCAAACAGAGCTGAACCTTTGACGACTGAGGAAATCCAAATCTTGAGGGAGAAAGGCGTTATTGGAACACGTAAGTTTAAAAAAAAATGTTGTATTCCAGCGTGTCAGTCAGTAACTTTTAATTAAACATTTTTCTAACCTTGTGGCAAACAAATTATTTTATTTCCTTGTCGCCCTCTATCCATCCCTGATTATTAAATGGTTGTAATAAAAAATGTTTAAAATACACATAAGGTCTTGAACAATGAGAGTGTCTCCAGAGGTCTTTTGCATTTTGATACAGTATTTGTCCTTTAAATACTATTTTAAGTTGGATATTTACATTAAGATACATGTATTTTAGTTAAGTTCTTTTTTTTTTCCAGAAAACCCTGATGCATTACTGAATGCTGTGTTTTTAAATAATGCAACATACTTTGGTCTACGACAAATGTACGAGGTCGACAAGACCATGTTAACATGACATGGGGAGATGTCAAGTTAAAAGCTACATCTGATGGAAAGGAGTATTTGGAATTTAATGGTGAGATTATGTTATGATTTCCATCATTTAAATAGTTGATATTTTAAATCTTTTAGAAATCACAGAATATATACTTCTGTGGATAATGGATGTACATGTACAACAGTCCTGACAAAAGTTGGTAATTTGTGCTTTTAAGGATATTAACCATTGTTTTATATTTAACAAAATATTATTTACTATGCAATACATGTTTTTTGTTATATAAAAGTGAAAGTTTTGTACAGACAGGAAGGATAATTCTTCTTTAAATATTGACATAAGCATACTTTTTTCAGAAAGAAGCACCAAAACCCGTAGTGGAGCAAAAAGCAGGGATTTCCGGGATATTACGCCAAAGATTTTCGGGGAAGGAGGAAGTAATTGCCCTATTCATGTTTACAAGGAATACAAACGGCATAGACCTTAAGACACATTAACTGATGAACATAGATTTTATTTGAGGCCTTTAGATAATAAACATGAGGAAATATGGTACACTCGCCAAACCATAGGCAAAGATAAATTAGGTAAAATGGTAAAAAATATGGCAGAAAAAGGAGATCTTCAAGGAAGAAAGGTTAATCATTCGGGACGTAAAACTTTTGCTACCACACTACTTCAAAATGGTAGACCTGCCAATGAAGTTGCTCAATTAGGAGGCTGGAAAGGCATTAGTACCTTAACTCATTATTCAGTACCGTCTATTGAACAACAGCAACAAGCTTCTCACACAATATCTAAGGTCATGTTGCCGAACTCAGATTTACAGACGACATCAGATTCAGAGGAACCTTGTGAACTTTCAAACTCAAATACATTAGTTCATAATAATTTAAATGCAAATGTATCAAATACAAATAATCAAACTGCTAACAAACATGACAACCCAATGGCCATGTTTGCAGGTGCAACTATAACAGGTGGTGTTTTCAATATTAACATATACTCAGGGGAAAGAAAGAATACTATAAACTGCAGCCAAGAGCTTTAATCTGAAAACTAGATAAAAACATGTTTTTTACTTGTTGTGTTTATTTACTGTTGATTATTTAATAAAATTGTTACTATTTTATTGTTTTGATTAAAATCCTCAATTTTCATTGATACATATTCAAATCACTACTATTGAAGTCCTGAATGTCAGATTTTCACACTATTTTCAATCTTCATATTGGCCCGGCTAGAGTTCATATTGGACTGGTTAATTAATAAAGGTATCATTGCGTAACAATTTTCATATTGGCTTAGTTATAGGTCCTCGGGCAGCCATATTGGCCTTCGGCTTCGCCTCAGGCCAATATGGTACCCTCGGACCTATAACTAAGCCAATATGAAAATTGTTACGCAATAATACCATAGTATACAACTCGTCTAAACATCAACCCAACAATCTTATATATATATATATATTTAACTATAAAATATACAGATATAGGCAATAAAGTACAAGCAACACTTTTTTGCATTTTTTGTTTGAAGTTTGAAAAGGTAAATGTTTGTTTACTAAAACACAAAATGTTTATGTAAAAAAACAACACGTTCCTTTTTTCAGCCTCTATTTTGAAATTTAGCATACTTGTCGCTCAAAAGCAATAATTTGACGGAAATGAAAGTTGTTTGTGAATTTAAGATGCTTTTAAAAATTTATATCATTTAGTAGACAAAATTTTAAGTGATCAGGTAATCGCCAAAAAAAGAAAAGAAAGGACTAGTTCTTTCTTTACTTGTTTTTGTTCGGCAAATGATTGTAAGTTTTTTTTTTATAAGAATGAAGCATTATGTCCAGTTCGTCTTATATCAAAATTTATGTCAATACAATAATTGTGTCGGTATTCAGTTCATAAAGATGCAATTGAAGGTCTAAATTAATTTTTAAGACTGCTCATTAAATACTGATTTGAAACTTGTAAAGAAAGGGATAGGGCCATTCCCCACGTATTTGTTTACTTTATATATCAAAATATAAAGGCTGTCAAATCACAAACTCGGTGACAAGTCTTATTCGTGAAAGTCAAATTCGGAGGGAAAGGGATGGGCCGCTGCTACTCATCTTAACTACGTGTTTTAATGTTCTTTAATTTGAATTAGACTGCACACCTAGTTTGTGCTAATACGAACAACATAACGGTTGTCACATGTGAAGCGGTATCTGCTTACCCTTTCGGAACACCTGAGACTACCCCCAATTTTAGTGGGGTTTGTGATGCTTAGTCTTAGGCTTGGGTTTCTATGTCGTATTTTGTGTACAGTTGTTTGTCTGTATTTTTTTTTTTTTTTTTTTTTAGCCATGACTTTGTCAGTTTATTTTCGACTTAGTATATAAACAAGAAGATATGGTATGGGTGCCAGTTAGACAACTCTCCATTCAAGTCCCAATGTATAAAACGTTAACACTGATAGGTCAAAGTATGACATTCAATACGGAGCCTTGGCTTCCACCGAACATTAGTTTAAAAGTCCTTTTGGTATCCTTTGCCTATCTTTCAGTACCTATAATATGTACTTTCAAGACCATCATGTATTATTTGTGAAGTTGATACGGAATGTTTATTAACAAGGTCTTAGTATCTTCCGATGAACTTTTTTTAGAAAAAGGACGAGACTTTCTTTGACAAAATCCTGGTTCATCAACTTTCAGATCGGACACTGGTGACGTTTTATAAAGTCTGAATGGCAGCTGTAAGTTCTTGAATACCGAATTAGTTGGGAAATGTATAATCCATACACAAGTGAAGTTGGTATATTGCTGTTAAGGTGAGGGAAATTGATAAATCAAAATTAAAATCATCTCGTTTGTCATATAGTCTGGATATGAGATGACCATTTATGTCGAATTCGAGGTATACGCCTAGCATTAGGCGGAGGAAGCCTTATCTATTGTTTCTTTATTTTCTATTTCTGAGAATATATTAATGGGACCCAATCAGAAAAATTTGGATTGTTAATGAAATGTACATTATCAATATATCTGAACTGAAAATTTAATGATCTGGCTGTTTTGATCTTCTTGTCTTTTCTTTGTCTTAAAGATTATCGACTGATATAAAAATAAGAAGAGATCGGTAAAGAGAGGCGCACAGTTCTTTCCCATAGGAATGTCGACAATTTGTTGAAAGATTCTACCTCCTTATTCAAAAAATATGTTGAAATAAGAAAAATAAGAAACTCCTGCATTATGATCACTTGCTCCTCTTGCTTTGTCTTTTTCTTTTTACAAAATACGCTGTATGGTATCGAACGAAATAGAGTTGTAGATTATGCTATCATTTTTAACTGAATAAGCATTGTGGAATATTTCTTTTAGACGATTTTTCAATTTTACATGGGTAATGGTGTTATAAATGGTTGAAAAATCAAAGGTTTTGATAGAATAAGATTTTAGAGAAAGATCGACATTTGAAAATGCCCTCAAGTTCATTAGTATTTTATCTGTCGTATGCTATCAAGCCAAGCTAAACGGCTTTTTATTTTCATTTTCGTCATTTGTAATGTCATGCGCACAAAATTTTAGAAACTTTTAAAATTGTCATTTCGGAAGTAATTTTCAACATTTTTTTTTAATTAAACACTGTAGCAATGTTTCTATAAAAAAAGCAAACTAATGCATGTGCATATACAAAAATGTAGCCACAAGAAAAAACGGAATGATATCTGATTTTATACTTTTTAATTCAAGAACAGTCAGGCGTTTTACCATCGTTTCCTCCACTGGTGCATTGCATAAATGTTTTTACTGCCATTTGTAAACTGTTCATAGACACATTTTGATCGATCACTCCAATCACAAGGATAAAATGTAATAGAACCGATGACTGGAATATCTGACTTTTTATTAACATTTGTCAACAGACCTGTTATTATTGTACGTCGATAGAAAGAAGACAATCTATTAGGTTCTATAGAATGTAAATATTTCTGAGTTACTCTTACACTTTTTTCAAATAGTCTTTTCATCAATATACTGTTTTTGTTGGAAGTAATAACGGCAGTGCCTATCGCATCACAAGGCACTTCCATCAATAAATTGTTTATTCTTGGTTGTTCACAAACTACGAATCCTGATTTAAACTGTCTTAACAAAGGTTCAACTGATCTAATGGCCCGTATATCCGTGTCTAAATACAAACCTCCATACTCGTACGAAACTTTAAAACGTACAATATCAGATATCCATGATGGATTTGGTATTTTCTTTAAAAGGTTTGCTAGTTTTGAAAACTTATGCTTTATCTTACTGCTTGTCCACACTATAACTTGATAGTTTACGTGTATACTTTTCCACTCATCAATTATACTTTTCACATCTTCTAAAATCGTATCGTTATCTTTCAAAAACGGTTCAACTGATATGAAATGTAGTATCCGAGGCACATATGGTGTGTTTCCAAATTGTTCTTTAACGTTAATCAAATAACCAGGGAGCAAGTGTAAGAAGTGATTTAACAAAGTTAGAAACAACATGCACAAACACAAAGCCAAAGCCAAAACTTGTGAACATCGCAAATTCATTTTGAAATTCGTATTAACTGATTGTAGTATGTAGTATGCTTCTATTTATAATAAAAAATATTATGTTAATACATGTATATACAGATAAATCAATAATTACATTGTCAAATGTAAGTAAACATTTACTGAGGCTTATATTTTTCGATGGTTTCCTAAGCTATTATAAAGTGATAGTTTTACAGTATCTATTTGTTAGTTGCAACATACAAATAAGCCAACGAAAATGTCTTAAATGTTTAGGCGACTTTGTTTTGTTATAAATATATATTTCAAATAGGTAGGAAGGAAAGAACTTCACCAATAGTAGAATTTTATATGCAGTAACTTGAAAAAGATTTTTTTTTATTATTCTCAGATAGATAACAGGGGTTTATTTTCAATTGCATGTAAAACAGAAACACGGATAACACCATGATCAAAGTGAAAATTTAAAGTCAGACAGACAAACAGTTCAGAAAAACCTACATTGTTATGTATGAATCCTCATTTGTCTTCCTAAAACTGGTGGTGATCGCAGTCGTTCGGAAAAGGTATTCAATCTTCCATGATATTAATGTTTCGTCATATTTGATAAAACAAATAATATTTTATGTAGTAATGTGAAAAAAACCTACATACAAACAACTGTACACAAAACACAACATGCAAAACAAAAGACTGAGCAACAAGAACCCCACCGATACCTGGGATGATATCAGGTGCTCCGGAACGGTAAGCAGATCCTGTTATAAATGTAACACCCGTCGTGTTGCTCAGGATGTTTTAGTTACGACAACTGAAACATGTCCGTTGTCATTTGTGAAACAGTTACTACACAACGGTCAACCAACTTGTGATGGCGTCCGTAAAATTTACGAAGGAATGTTTTCAACTTCACCACTTGGAACTCTTAGTTTAATAGCTTCCTGATGAGCTGCAAACCTCTATCAAGGAAAGTATGATAGGAACTATAAACTCTGGAATATCGTATCAACTGGAAGATATATACTCCGTATGCAGGCTCTGTTGGAATGTTTCTACATAGAAATCGAAAGGTCACAATAGGAAAGCAGCAATCATCTCTTTTGTTGTAAAGTTTTAATTTTAAACCAACCCCATAGTCAATATTTCTTGATGAAAGTCAAAATATGAGAACAACTTAACTGTATCTGTTTTATCCTTTATCTCAAGTTCGATGGGCGTGAAGCAAACAGTATTCATTCGAATATTGAACGAGGATAAACTTTTTTTACATGTCTTCAACTTTCTACATATTTTTACTGTATCAACCTTATATATTCCTTAAAGCATTTGTTTACCCTTTTCAAATATCATAAAATTTTATTTCCTGATATTGACAATAAATCGACGTGTTATCGAAACAAAGACAAGCAAAATGAATCCTATTTGCAGAGGATGTTATTAGGTCAACTGCAAAAGCTTCATTGGAAGACTTTTCGTGCATTTTTCATTGTTATTAAACACACAATAATAATCTAAGATACCTCGGACGATATCATTACCTTACCTAACTTCACATTAGTTTCTACACCGCTTCGGGGGTACCTTTATCCGGTGGTGGCTACACAGTAATACAGTGTTATTTAAATGATTCTTTGACGTTAAGAGAGCGTGAAACCCTCGTTACACGAGGCATTTGTAAAACGACGTCTCCATTACGACTGGACGAAGCTGCGTATGTATATATCCGTAGAGTCAGACGGACGCCCCCTTAAGCAAAGTTTGACGTCGATCGGAAGAAGTCCAGAAATGTCAATATTTCTATACTAAGTAAGTCTATCTTTATGGTTTGAATAAAAGGAGATTAGGGTATACTTTAATGAGACTGCAACTCAACGTCATAGACAAATCAAAACATTTAGCGTCAACATACATGTACAGTCTTTCATATAGAAAGATGCATATACAGAATATGAAGCTCAAAAAATCGCCCCATTATATACCGTCAAAGATATCCCAACGGGGACAAGGACCTTTTGTGTTTGAAAAAAAACACCTTTCTCTTTTTTTAATCTCGATCAATGGAAATCTAAGACAGTGTAATAAAAACCAGTACAAAAAAAAGGAACCACTATATATAGTAAAAGTAAAACAAATAATGACAATAGATGGCTGCTTATCGTCCATCCGTCACTGAATTTATATTCAGGAGGAGAACATGTTAATTAAGTATAAATACTCTTTTGTCTGTGTACTAGATCGAGAAGCTCAATGTTGTATATATTAGTTCACATAGTAACAGTTCGCAGGTAAAAAATTAATTTTACCTCGAAATATGTCCGACTCCTATCCGAACAGTCTTTTCCCTTTTTCCTTAATGCCTCGTGCGTAGCATTTATACAGAAAATGTCAATTTCAACGTAAGTGTTTGACCGGCTGGAGTTCGTACCAACAACCTCCCGCGCTCGAGGCAAACACACTCACAAGACACACAAGACCACACAGGCGATAGGTATTATAGAATATCACATCAAAATAACTCAAGTACAAAACACAATACAGTTTCTTGGAATACAGTTGCATTATAAGTTTCCCATCCGACCTGACAATCGACCTCCTATTGCAGACTTACCTATTGTATTAAAAAAATTAAGTGTTTTGGTCAAGAACATGCATGAAAATTTTGCCACTAGAAGTAACGTAAACAACAATCAATTAACTTCATAAAATATTCAGTGTAAACAGTACACGAAGACAAGATCTTGTACGTTCTTATAATGTAAATATTTTATTTAAATCACTCGATAATCATGCAAGCTTAAATGTTTATTTTTGTAGTTTGTACAAAGTTAAATGACTTTTTACCCATATTACCCTCAAAAGAGGGGTGTTCCTAATAGATGAACTTATTAATAAAGGTTATCTTATAAATGTTGTAATAAGATCTTTGTATTTTGTTGACATTCGCACACATAAACATTTTAAACTGCTGCATTTGTATGCACCTGTCGTAAGTCAGGAGCATGTTTAGTGGTTGTAGTTTGTTGATGTGTTTCATAAGTGTTTCTCGTTTCTCGTTTTTTAGCTCACCTGGCCCGAAGGGCCAAGTGAGCTTTTCCCATCACTTGGCGTCCGGCGTCCGTCGTCGTCGTCGTCGTCGTCGTCCGTCGTCCGTCGTCGTCGTCGTCGTCCGTCGTCCGTCGTCGTCCGTCGTCGTCCGTCGTCGTTAACTTTTACAAAAATCTTCTCCTCTGAAACTACTGGGCCAAATTAAACCAAACTTGGCCACAATCATCATTGGGGTATCTAGTTTAAAAAATGTGTGGCATGACCCGGCTAACCAACCAAGATGGCCGCCATTGCTAAAAATAGAACATAGGGGTAAAATGCAGTTTTTGGCTTATAACTCAAAAACCAAAGCATTTAGAGCAAATCTGACATGGAGTAAAATTGTTTATCAGGTCAAAATCTATCTGCCCTCAAATTTTCAGATGAATCCGACAACCCGTTATTGGGTTGCTGCCCCTGAACTGGTAATTTTAGGGAATTTTTGCTGTTTTTGGCTATTATCTTGAATATTATTATAGATAGAGATAAACTGTAAACAGCAATAATGTTCAGCAAAGTAAGATTTACAAATAAGTCAACATGACCAAAATGGTCAGTTGACCCCTTTAGGAGTTATTGACCTTTATAGTCAATTTTTAACCATTTTTCGTAAATCTTAGTAATCTTTTACAAAAATCTTCTCCTCTGAAACTACTGGGCCAAATTAATCCAAACTTGGCCACAATCATCTTTGGGATATTTAGTTTAAAAAATGTGTGGCGTGACCCGGCCAACCAACCAAGATGGCCGCCATGGCTAAAAATAGAACATAGGGGTAAAATGCAGTTTTTGGCTTATAACTCAAAAACCAAAGCATTTAGAGCAAATCTGACATGCGGTAAAAGTGTTTATCAGGTCAAGATCTACCTGTCCTGAAATTTTCAGATGAATCGGACAACCTGTTGTTGGGTTGCTGCCCCTGAATAGGTAATTTTAAGGAAATTTTGCTGTTTTTGGTTATTATCTTGAATATTATTATAGATAGAGATAAACGGTAAACAGCAATAATGTTCAGCAAAGTAAGATTTACAAATAAGTCAGCATGACCAAAATGGTCAGTTGACCCCCTAAGGAGTTATTGCCCTTTATAGTAAATTTTTAACCATTTTTTGGTAAATCTTAGTAATCTTTTACAAAAATCTTCTTCTCTGAAACTACTGGGCCAAATTAAACTAAGCTTTGCCACAATCATCATTGGGGTAATTTGTTTAAAAAATGTGTGGCGTGACCTGGCCAATCAACCAAAAAGTGCTACGGCTAATAATAGAACATAGGGGTAAAATGCAGTTTTTGGCTTATAACTCAAAAACCGAAGCATTAAGAGAAAATCTGACAGGGTTTAATTGTTTATCAGGTCAAGATCTATCTGCCCTGAAATTTTCAGATGAATTGGACATTCTGTTGATAGGTTACTGTCCTGAATTGGTAATTTTAAGGAAATTTTGCCGTTTTTTGTCACTATCTTGAATATTATTATAGATAGAGATAAACAGTATACAGCAATAACGTTCAGCAAAATAAGATCTACAAGTAAGTCAACATGACCAAAATAGTCAATTGACCCCTTAAGGAGTTATTGCCCTTTATAGCTAATTTTTAACATTTGTCATAAATTTTTGTAAATTTGTAGAAAATATTTTCCACTGTAATTACTGGGCCAAGTTCATTATAGATAAAGATATTTGTAGCAACAAGAATGTTCAGTAAAGTAATATCTACAAACACATCACTATCACCAAAACACAATTATGTCATGAATTTATCTGTGTCCATTATTTAATATGCACAAGACCAAGGTGAGCGACAAAGGCTCTTTAGAGCCTCTAGTTTTATATAGATTAGACCGTGGTTTTCCTGTTTGAATTGTTTTACAATAGTCATTTTGGGGCCGTTTATAGCTTGCTGTTCGGTGTTAGCCAAGACTCCGTGTTGAATGGCGTACTTTGACCTTTTAGGTTCACTTTTTACACATAGCGACTAGGATGGAGAGTTGTCTCAGTCTCATTTGCACTCATATCACATCTTCTTATTTTTATATACACACTGTTTTATATGCCTTTGTCTGATCTATTCGATTATATTTCATGATTACTGACTGATTAAAATCATAAAATATTTTAAGCAAAAAGTTTTAGTGCAGAATTGCCATTATGCAGTTTTAAATTAGGCCTGTAAGGGATTAATTTACTCATTTAGAACATAAAAATCAATTATTTGAGAAGTTGGAATATGAAACTTTAATTTTACTCCTTATACAATCACCCTTTTGTGTAAATTTAAAGCTATATAATACTTTGATAATTTAATGGTGTTCTGCAAATTAATCGGTCTATTTCGATGCAATTAGATAACTGTTAATTGTATATATCTGTCTGTTAACTATCATTTAAGTTTAATCCCATCTAGACTCGTCCATGGTAGGGGAATTTTATGGTAATGCATTATTCGTGTACATTTACTTTTCTTACGTTGTTGACCGTATTTAAGTAAGTAAAAGTTCAATGATCAGTGAAATAACAAGCCTACCGGGCTCGAGGATCTGAGCATCCCATTTTGTTTGGAGGTCTATTATACGAAAGTCGAGAAGGATGATTTAAAATTCAAAATTCAAAATTACTTCATTGAACTATCATGATCGGACTTGAATATGTTACGGAAAGCTATTTTATAAATCTAAAGACCACGACCTATTAAAACAAGACACAGGTTCCGCAAAACTTTCAAAGTGATACATTTAGCTCTACCATTCGAAACCCTTGGTAAAACAGCGTCATTGCAACCAGCAACTCTCTATCAAGAAAATAAAATAAGCAACGCAAGCCCTATAATATGGTATCGTATTTTACATACATATTCAAGTGCAAATTTCCTTATATAACGATGTATATCTAAGAGTTTGACATTTATAATTATTTTTATAAACATCAGGTAATTTTGGTTCTGATTTGCCTGGTGAATTTGGAGGTTAAGATTTTTTAAATGATTAATAATTTTTAAAGCATATATCATTTGATCTAGTGTTGTCAGAGGATAAGACATTAATATTAATCAAGTTTACAGATGACGAACGGAAAATGGTGGCAATAGTTCAAATGTCACTTCCTCTAAGGTGAACTCATGAGAGGTGCATATTCTATATTTAAAAAAAAACATTATCAAGTAATTATTTTGATCATCTGTGAACATAATTTTTTTTATATAAGAATTTTAAATTTGTAATGAATACGTGTACAAAATTGACAAAACAATCATCGTCCTAACATTGTACAAGTGATGAAATAATATACTATATACTCCAAAATGTCAAATCTAACTACCCAAATTCGCACCAAAACCTCAATCAAAAATTTAACCCCAAATCTCCGCTTAAATTTTCCACTCCTACACTCAACTTCATAAAATACAGTATGCCAACATGATGAAGGTTAATGTTAAAATAATGAGATTGACGCATAACTTGATCAAATGGAAAATATGTCAAATGTTAAAAATAACAAGAACAGCTTGTAATATATCAAAATGTTGAAGTTTTATGTTCTTATAATATGTTTTACGAAAAAACTTATAACATGAAAAATATGTGAAAGTGAGAAATAAAAACCAAACATAACAGCTTGCAATATATCAATAAGACAAATGTATGAACTGTATTTGGGAATGTTTTCATGTAAATAAATTAATCTTTTCAAGTATAAAAAATATCTAAATTTTTAGAAAATGTGATTCGATCTCTTCTTTGCGGTGATTTCGCATATTTGACTCAATTGTAGACAGTAGTTATCTTGAAATGACAATACAAGTGTGATTTTTATGCCAAATTATGACTCGAAAAGGCATTAAAAGGACTACATTTTGTAATACAAGTAACAGTAGTGATGATAATTCTTCAGTAGTATTCGTAGGGTTAGTTTTAGGTCATCCGATAGACAATCTAGAGATGTCCCGATCTTCTACTTAGAAATCAGCCTTTTCCGGTAATGAACTAATGGCTACAAACGACATACATAATACTGAATAGCAATCCGACCGTTTCTGACACAGGACCGACCATCCAAGGTATCTATCGATATTTAGATGTTACCTAGTAGATATTTTTTGGCACCACGATCAATTAGCGGGCAGTTCCAGCTTTTAAGGAATATTTTTTTTATGATTTTGCCGCGCCGGTGGTTGACGGTCATTTGTAATAGAGTAATGAAAAGGGTGTTTTGAGTTATTACAGAGAGGGAATAACTCATTTCAGGAAGAATACTTCACGGTAGTTTGAAATTAAGATTGTGGCAGTAGACGACAGATCAACAGGTGGCCTTGCTTGACCCATAAGGGACAGCTAGGTACCAGTCACCGTTAATCAGCACCGTTTTTATCTGTAGACTCATAGGGGACATGATAGCAGTCGCTTTTGTTTTTCTGTTTGTTCTTCCGGTTACCGCAAACTAGACGGACGGGTTACCAGTCGACTGGTTATTGTTTTGTTTTCATCTGTTAACTGCAGACCAGAAGGACGGGTTATCAGTCGAATTGTTATTGTTTTGTTTACTTCCGCTAACCGCAGACCAGAAGGACGGGATACAAGAAGCATTGTGTGTTGATTAATTGTTTTTTTTTCATAATTAATCGTTGAAGGGAAGCATTTGTTATAGTTTACGATCAAACATGTCGGTTGTAAACATAAACACATGCAGTTTTCAAGAGTTGCTCCAGCTCCCAGGTATAGGCATTAGTACTGAGGAGCAAATTATGGACATAAGGGAGGGCAAGGCAAGTGGCAAGTGGCAAGTCAATAGGGGCGAGGACACCAGTCAGACCCCAGCCTGTACCTAGCCTGTACCTATGGAGATGGTATGGGCAAACCCAGGGTAGGTATAAACAAGGGTATACACCGGTACCCCCACAAGGGGTCACCGCTAGGGAAAGTTATGAGCAGCAGGCTTACCCAGTAACATATGAGGATAGGCCTAGGGAAATTACGATGGGACCTGACAGCCGAGACGGGTCAAAACGCAATTCCGTCAATGCCTTCAAAGTGAGAAATGCCCTAAGAAACATCAAGTATAAAGGGAAGGGCAACCTGCTAGCTTTATTCACGAAATATTCAAGGTATACAGAGGTTTTTGAGTGGGGACCACAAGAGTGCAAAGATCAGCTGTGCTGGTGCCTTGAGTTGAAGGCAAGTGAACACTATGTCCTCATTACGGAAAGAGACGGGGAGGTGAGTTACAGGGAGCTAGTTGAAAAACTGAACATGCGGTTTGGTTTTAAGGCGCTTCCTGAGACTGCCCAGGTCCAGTTCAACAATACCCGGCAAGCCTCCGAGGAGTCCCTTGTTGACTGGGATGATCATTTGTTGTCTTTGGCAATCAGGGCCTTTAGGAACCTCCCGGATGTATATATGTATTAGGAAGCCAGGGTATCCAACCTCCAATCTCGCAGTATTAACACTAGTAGCCAGATTTAAGTCTGAAACGGTGATTTTGGTCTGATCAAGTCTCAATTGACTTAATTTACCGCTAGAGAAAAACGTTAAGACCTGTTTAGACACTCAGACTCTGTTAAGATATATTGTGTTCAGTCAGATCAGTCGTGTCAAGATAAACAAGACAGACTCATCTAGCATTCAAATAAGACTTGATTAAATCACGTTCACCTGTTTAGTTGCTGTAAGATCGTGTTCAGTTGTGTTAAGATTTTAAATATTTTGAATAAAACGGGCGACACTTTATCTGTTTTTATGAGGGGTTACTTCCCCTTTATGAATATAATCTCTATATCTTGGATGATATTCTTTTGTGGTCTTTTAATATGACTGTATATCTATTTCATTAAATAAAGTATGCAAACTTTAAAAACAATTCACTTATTTCAGATAGAATTTTTAACATTTCATTGGTTATATGAGAAAAGATTAATTGTTGTAACCGGAAAATCTGTCATAAAAACTTTGCAGTCTGACATAAAGTAGTCCTGTATGTATGCATTCCGCCTCTAAAGATATAATGATCAGTATTAAATATATCTCATTTAAAGATGTTTTTAAACATTATATGTTTCTAATGTAGAGTAATAGTTCTTATCTATATTTGGTCAAGAAACGTATATTTTAAGTATATAATTTACTTTATATTTTAAAATTCTACACAGATGACAGATGCTTGGTGAAAGTTATTTATCTTTTAATAAACGGATTATTTAAGCAGTCAACCGAAACGGATGATCACAAACTACCTAAATAATTACCAATTCGTGTCACTGGACGTATAATGAATGAAGTTCCATGTTTTATCTTTTATATAAAATGTATAAGGTTAAACCGGGTTAAATTATTACATTTACAAATAAAACATTATTTTTTTTTTTTAAATAAATGCAACAATTATATAATCATATTTTACAGTTTCTTATTGACCATTATATACATATAAAGACCGATGTCGATAACTGTCTCTCTTGAATTTTTTTTTTTTCGTCATTTTTTTTTAGCCCGAACTAAATACAAAAGTAAATCATATCATAGAAAAATATCAACCAACGTTATTTAAGACACGATTGATAAAATCTAATATACGGTTTATATTTCTGTTTCGTATCAGATTTTTTGAAGCACCAGTGTTACTACTCATTTTGAAAAGCAGTGAGACGCTTACTTGCTATTTCGGAATTGACCAAAAAGCTATAAAATAACGTAGCAAAATGACTTTATTTATAGATTAGACTTTGTTTTCCATTTTTATTGTTTTACACTAGTCATTTTAGGGACCGTTATAGCTTGCTGTTCGATGAGGGCCAAAGCTCCGTGTTGAGGCCGTACTGTTGACCTCTTATTTAATTATACCATGTGACTTGAATGGTGGAGAGTTGTTTCTTTGACACACATACCACATCTTCTTATTTATATTAACCGGGAGCAGTTTACAACATTTACATTTAGATAAAATAAAATATATAAAAATTCAGTAAACCAAATGGATTTGTACCATATTGTTACATTCAAAATTCTTTAATTTTGATTGATAGTATACATTATATGTATTGCATTGCTCTAAAAATAATGTCCAGTGTCAAATATTACACATCGATGACCACTTAGATTAGTTACTTTATTAAACAGGCAGAATAACTTTAAAGGACAAAATACTGGCGTGTACTACCATCCAAGGAAATGAGTTTCTATAAAGTAACTAATCTAAATAAGGTATGAAAATTTGTTTACGGTTGCATTCAGGCAGAGAGAAATATGTTTTATTTTATTTCAGATTATTAAGTACAGATATAAAAAAAAAATAATCTTTTATAATCTACAAATATAATTTGATAATGTTTTTATTCACATGGTAGATGAAACCTGTATGATCTAACTTTTTCAGAGGTCTGTGAAATGTTGAAAATAGGACGTTCCGGAAAACACAAGTCGCTATATAAAATCAGAGACATATAATACATGTATTATATGTCTCTGATAAAATGCATGTAAAATTCCGTTACATGTTGTACGCTCAATTTAAATACCTTTCTGTTTAATATATTAAGAGAGTGAAAAAAAAAAAACAGTTATTGAAATTCACCTGAAAAAGAGTAAACGAATAGTGGCTATCTAACTTATTTTTCAAATATCGAATCCACAAATCAATCTCTAATTTATCCGCGCTTGCAATTTGTTTTTACTGACAGGTGTCTGCTGGTATTCGATTGGATATCAGTATCAATGTAGGCGTAACAACCTATCATATTTATCCAATCAGCTGTCTTGTATTCGATGACATACGGTCCACATAGTTTAGTTTTTTTTTATAATGAAATATAAATTGATTACAATACAAATTATTCATACACTCTACAACAAACAATATCCTGCCCAAAAATGACTTACAAGACACTATATTATACTTTTAAAAATAACTAATTACAAATCAAGACAGCGTAAAAATAAAATAATAACATTAATAACAATGATAGTCCTAGCAAGGTAACAAATTGATCATCAAAAGGATGGTTGTGGTATTGTAGGCCAGGGACTTGCCGGTACGTCTAAAAACCACCTAGGCTGATTTGGTGCACTAACTAGTCTAAGCTCTCACACCTGCACTAAAACATTGATGGAATACTATAGCGAACTTTCTAGACTAATGCAAATTCTTGTGTGGACTTGTCAGATAAAAATAGAAAAGGCTTATATTTAGGAATAAACAAGTCATGAAAAGAAATATTACTATACATTGTACGGACATTTAGACTAATTCACTAGCTTTAATTATAATGTCATTGAACTCAAGCATTTTAACTGAAAAGCCATATACATGTACTATAGAGGCGAATCCAGATTTTTTTTATTAGAAATGTATATATGCAACTATACGTGTGAGGTTATTTTGAGGGGAAGGGAGTTCAGATCATCATTTCTATATTTCTATATCTTTTATGTTTTTACCATTTATCTTTCTACTAAATATTTGTCTGCCTTAAATGAATCAAATATTTGCCACTGGATGTTAAAAACAAGAACAATCAATCAATATGTTCTTTATATTTCATCACCTCTGTATATTCTTTTATCCATATTTTTTACCTCGCTTCCAGGTTTACTTTTTTGCACATTATTCTTATATCCATGATATCCGTGAAACATCTTCATATGATATCTTTACAAATGGTGACCTATTATTATCCTCATGCATGTACATGGTAATTCAGACAACAAAATACACAAATTTGAGAACTGTATGCTTGGGCTTTTAGAGAAAGGTATAAGTCCGAGATTCTGCTCCAAAGTAGATCTTGTGAAAAAAGCATTTTATTATTTATTAATGCCAACTCATATTCCTGGACCGGAGGAAAAAGGGGAGAGGGATTAAACAAATTGTCGATTTCCCTTGAAATAAGAGGGGAAGGAAATACGACATTCCGTTTAAAAAACAAATGTTGTATGGTATTCAAAAAAAAAGATAGCCAGTTTAATTTGTTGCTGAATAAATTCACAAAAAGACGTTTTCCAAGAAAAATACGAAAATACATCCACAAGAAATGTTATTGTGAGTACTGAATTTTGGAAAGAAGTGATATCCAATGCAAATATAAATGTGACTACCATATTCGACAGTAAACATATATTTGTACCTATTCTTTAAAACACAGATCAGAAGTTTCACCTGTTAATCGATCTTAATTTGCATTGTATTATAAACCAATATAAATTCGTGCTGCTAAAATCAACATGCATGTAAATATACTTTACATCAAAACTTTTGCAAAGTGATGTAACACACAGGTGTCAATATTTAGGTAATCACAACATTATTTACACGGGAGAGATCCGTTTGCGCCAAAAATGCGTCCTTTTGCGCCACAACTTTTTTTCTCTAATGCTACGTTTGCGCCACCTGTTTTAAAATTACATGGTATCAATTGCGCCAAAAATAAAATATACGATTCCGCCAAAAATAAATGGCGCAAAAGGAGTGTTGCCATTTACACACCCATCGATAAGTTGACATAACTACCCATAAAACAAAAATACGCATGTGTTAATTTGCTTCCGCTTCATTTCTGTGGATTGTCTAATTGGCAATTATACCACATCTCCTTTTTTTTTGTGGTAACGTTTAAGATTTTTCCGTTTCTAATTTTCAAATACGAAACATTTTTTCACAAAGGGTTCACAACATGTTAAGGTTAAATATATGGCAAACATTTTTTTGTGTATACGATTAACATACGTCCTTACATTTAACATTTTATATAAATAAATAAAATAACATTTATTAAAAGATAAGCAACATAAATAGACGAATAATTTTATAAGCTCCTCAACAAAACAACACCATCAATAAAGAATCAACAGAGGATTTAATCTTTTAATTATCAACTTTTTTTATAATTATTTATTCGAGAGATATAGTACTTTAACTCCTAATAAATATATAATTAATCTAAAATGCACTAATCAAGCAGAAGGGGCGTAACTCATAGTATCATACCAGCATACTGAACGGATCTGAACAGGGTCTGACAATTTTGAAAGTTTATTTTGAGATTTGATCTGTTTTGGTCTGACACGGTCTTGACGGGTCTAAACAGCTCATATCAGTAAGAAGATTAACAGATATCGACTATGTCTTTGCCTTAATTTCAGGTAAATGGAGATTAACTAAAATATTACAAACCCACTTGCACCTCAACTATTGACTAACCTTAATATCAAGTTTGAAATCTAGCAGTTACTTAGGTATAACGTTATGGTTATTTATACTTTATCCCTCTGGACAGGCCTAGGGTTATCAATTTACTCTGTGGAATGCTAGTTTACGCATCTATTTCCCGTTGGAATGTTAGGTCAATTCCGATATCGCTTGTTCTACCAGTGCCGCGTATTATGCTTGCTGACGAACTCAAAAATTTGAATGTGGTTTGTTCCAAGACAAACTCTGTTTCCAATGTCCAACATATATTTATCTACCCTATGGAAAACATAACAACCTTTCCTTCATCAGGGTATTTACATTTTTGAATAACTTCTAGTACTTGTTTAATGATGATACTGAACATGAATGGCATAATTACCAAACACTATTTGCAAACAATAATGAATCAATTTAATTTATGCATTTCTGAGATATATAACGTCTACGTTTCGAAACCAGGGAACGTTGATTTTACTATCGTTGATCTGTAATTATTTGAATAATGTCTGGGACAAGCCAAAGTATAAACATGACTTGCTTCATAACTATTAAACATTTAAAGACAGAATAAGATGTTCCCATTTACACTTGTGTTAAGTTAGGGTGAATGCAAATCTTCTTTTATTTAGTTATTGACTTAGCATATCGTGTTTTATTATATATGAGGGTCTGGATGAGGGGGTCTGTAAACATTTGATTTTCACCGCTTTTTTCTCTAATCTTTAAAAAATTAACCCCTTTGTCTCTAATCTTCCAAAAATTAACCCTTTTTTTCTCTAATCTTCTATTTTTTGGCCCATTATTCTCTAATCTTCATTTTTTAAGGGCATTACTCTTTAATCATTTAACCCCATCCAAACCCTCATATATATAGTTGTCTATAATATACTGTAAATAAAGTTTCTAAACCAAAGGTCCATTAGCGGCAGCACTCAATCAGGTTTAGTATACCAAGTTTAAGGTACCTAACAAGATGTCACTGAAATACAAAACAAACCCAACGTTTTCTTGATTAAAAGACAGAATATGATATTAATCAGAAGCATGACTAAAATATTTCATATCATTATGTTTTCCCAAATATTTTGTGTTTTGTTCTTTTCTTATTTGCATGTGCTATTTTGTGACTGCGTCGCTGCTCGAAACTATCTGTTCATGAGGGTAATATCATAGTTTGAAATAAAGCTCAATATATTAATGTAAAATGTGCATGTTCCAGTGTCAAAAATGAGTGTAATATGTGTCGCTGGATGATTATCAAATATCTTTCAAGTAGTCTCCAAAGTGACTATCATCAGTTTAGCTTGGAGCTCGGTATTGTTGTATACTGTTTTTCAAAATGTACAGCTTTCCAAATAGGTTAAACGAATCTATTGATTGGTGAATAGGATGGAAAGTTTTTAGTTGCACGCAATACTATCATTATAATATCAAATGACTCTATGTTATTATTTTAGTAATCACTGCTAAACGAAATCAAATGTTAGTTTTTTGTTAAAGTTTGATATTTTACATACCGATTCATTTATAAAAAATACTTCTCAGGACCAAAATGAGAAACCTATATATTAACATACTGTTCGGTACAATTTTGCTTGTTTATGGTGAGAAGGACTGTTGCCGAAATATTGGTATGTACTTGACTTGTTTGATTTTTTTCATTTTAAAATCAAAGAAATGCCATCTGTAGTCTACAACATAAGTTTTAAATTATTTCTTAGGTTGATAGAAAAGTATCTTGTCAAAAGTAACATATTTATTTTTTGATTGAACATTGTGCGTTTGAAACTGGTTTTTATGACCTGTACATGTCTTTGTACTATTGGCTTCTCCTATAACGATTCCATATCCTGGTTTCATTGATTAAGGGTTGATGCTGACTAAGAGTTCAAAGTAATATTACAAATATATTGTATTAGAAGCTTCAATTGTAGAGGCCAGGTATGAAAGTTTACACACAAATGTTGTAAAAATCATCTTATTTTAGGTAAATCTAAGGCAGCATTATTAGGGGCAATTAATACACTGCAGAGAACCAACAGACTGCTTGGAGAGAGTAAGTTTTAGCAAGATGATTTTTTTTATAAAAAAATATAAAGAGAACACAAGCAATGTTCACAGCAATCAGCAAAATATGATTATTGATAGAACAAGCAGCTTGAAAGTCAATTCCATAAAATTCTTCGGTAAAGCGTTTGTAAATAAAAATATCAAAACAAACGAAACAGTGTGCGACAACAGGATAAGCATCATCTTGAAGTGTATCCTGCTATATAAATCTATACTCAGTCTAAATTTCATAATTTTAAATGGAATTTATTCATTTAGACTAGTAAATCATTTTAGTCTTTAAGTAAGAATACGTAAATGGAAGTATTCGATAATCATCAGTAGTTACTGACGTAGAAATACAAAACGTTCCACCGATTTTAACAACAGACATATAGATAACACAGCAACTCAAACATAAGGAAAACTAAACATCGTGAAACAAGCTGTTAACAACCACTAAGTCATGTAGTTTAGTTCAATAATTGATTACATAGATTGTACAAACATTGATTGTTTTCTTTTTCCTTTTAATTATAAAAGCAGGTTCTCCAATCTCTTCCATTGAAGTTGCATTTCATGCAAGATTGAAACCGTATATAACCCTCGGCTCAAGACAGACAGTAATTTTTGATCAGTTGATTACCAATATTGGTCAAGCCTATAACAAACATACGGGTCATTTCACAGCACCCTATGATGGAATTTACTTCTTTGCCTGTACATTTCTTAGACCATATAATGCAACTGTATTACATCTTCAAATGGTAAAAAACATCAGCGAGATATCACGAGGGCACGCAGCATCTGGTGGCGGATCGCAGACAGGGGCAATGAATGCAATTGTATATCTGCACAAGGAAGATATTGTCAAAGTGCGTCATTTTCCTGGATTTGGACCAGAAATAATACATGGCGATTGGAGCTTCTTCACGGGTTACCGTATCTAAAAACTAAAAATTCACTATTAAAATTTTTAACAAAAAACTTTTTTGTTTATTTGATATAAATACAGTTGTAAAGTTTGACGTGTATATGTATCTATTGTAATGTTCATGAGATACTACAATGTGTTTAAGTAAAGGAACTAAATAACAGAAAATTTCAACAGGGTTTTGGATCTATTGTCGTGTTCATATTAGTTTTGAATATATATGTTTCTTCCAAAATTTCAACTATTTTTAACATAAGAACTATTTTTAACATTTTTAACATAAGAACATTTCAACAATACATACAAAGCGTAATCTGACAAGAAAGTACGCGATTTTATTGAACAGTACAACATACTTCATCAATACTGACTCGTTCGAAAACTAAAATATACAATTTATAAAGAAAACAGCAACGTCGACTAATGCATTATCAAAATACAATAAAATTATGTTTTAGTATATGCTCTGAAAAAAAGTTGGCGAGACAGGATCTGCTTACCCTTCATGAGCATCTACGAACAGCCACATATGTTGAAGAAAGTACGCGATTTTATTGAACAGTACAACATACTTCATCAATACTGACTCGTTCGAAAACTAAAATATACAATTTATAAAGAAAACAGCAACGTCGACTAATGCATTATCAAAATACAATAAAATTATGTTTTAGTATATGCTCTGAAAAAAAGTTGGCGAGACAGGATCTGCTTACCCTTCATGAGCATCTACGAACAGCCACATATGTTGATTGGGTTCATGTCTCTTAGTCCTTATTTTCTATGTTGTATTTTGTGGACTATTGGTTGTCTATCTTTTTCTTTTTTAGCCTTGGCGTCGTCAGTTTAGTTTCGATTTATAAGTTTGACTGTCCCTCTGCTATCTTTCGCAACTCTGTTGTGGAAACGTACAACTGTGTTAATATAAAAAAATATGGGAAATGATTGCCTATAAAAAATCTCTACATAAGAGACCAAATGGTACAAAAATTACCAACTGTAGGTCACCATACGCCCTTCACCAAGGAGCTAACTCCAAATTGTATTAGTATAAACTAACGAACGAAAAACAAAAACATGTATGTTACACGGCAACAGATCACAACAACTGAATTACAGGCCCCTTATTTATGACTGGCACATTCAAAGTGTTACAGGTTTAAACACGTTTGAAGGAACTAATCCTCCTTTGACATGGGACAGTGGGGGCCTGAGACAACAATTTTTCTCTCCCTTGGCTACAATGCATTTTTCGTAAAAATTATTAAATTAAAATAATTTGCACCGCTTTAAACATGAAATAAATTATTTCTTTTAGACTATTATTATTCTAAAAAAATATAAGTATTCCAGGACAATCCATCCGAGCTTTTTCTTTTTGAGAGCCCAATAACATGGTAGGATTTGAATCTTGAATAAATGACGACGGCTATTTCTTTTTTACTTTCATTTTGGCCAAATCACTACTTTCACTTTCAACAATAATTTTTTTCCACATGTTTTATATTTTTTAATATTTATGCAGCTGATAGGACCATTTACATAGTAAATATTTTAAATAAAACAGTAGACAGAATACTTAGGAAGACAAAGCCCATATAATTATTGGAAACTATATTCCTAGACCACGAACAAAGGGAAATCGTTGTGGTTTGAAGCTTGGTGTTACAGTTCAGCATAAGAACAAACTAAAACTCTGTTGAAAGAGGCATATCCAATCAATATACTTAAGATAAGACAGAGTGCACGTGGGAGGTAACTTATACATCACCACAACAAAAAAATTGTATCAGCTGGGTACTTTATTAGCATCATCCCTTTTTATGTGAGTACAAACTAAACAAACTTGCACCATCCAACATGAACATACATCGATTAAAATATGCTCGCTTCTACAAGAAACTAGTAAAGGTAGCAATATCTGTTGATTTAATACTCGATGAAACAAGGAAGATGGCTATTATTAACGGAATATTTTCACTTAGAGAGAAGTCGTTTCGATATGTAGGATATTAATGGCCTCAAACTATTTCTGGAAGAATTGCACACCGACCTGTATTTAGTAAAGGTCTTTATTATAAGAAATATCATGCAAATCACATTTGAAGTACGTCCTTTATATTACCATGATTCATATCATAAACATAAACATGATGCATGTCATCATTTTGTAACTAAATGCATTTCGACATTTGTTGCATAAGGAAATGTCTGATCAAAGTAAGGAAAGGAAAATGTAACAGTTGTTTTTCATTCGTTTATAATTTTGGTTCTGCAATTTGATAGGGGACATTCCGTTTTGAATTTTTCTTGTAGTTTTGTTTTGTTGTTTTTTATTTTTCTAATTTATTTTTTTCTGCAGAAATTTACAGGTATCAAAATATATTTATTTTTATAAGAATTGAATGTTCTTTTTTTGTAAATTTATTGGTTCCGCGCTTCATACAAAATGTACTTCGGTCAACGCTTTTACACCCCTATAAAGTTACAAAAAAAAAAGCATTCAATACTTATGATTACATTTTTACCTATAGGATCATGAAAACACGCCTTTTATCAAGTTATTATTTCATTTACCTTTGCACTTTATTGTGGGACCTCGTGTCATCATGAATGAAAAGTTTTATTGTGTGATACAACTGCTTAAGGAATAACACGTGATGTACAGTTAGCCAATCAGAATAACGTATTATAGTGAAACATACATTTAATGTAATTATTGGTATAACAGTTTACAAATACTTTCAAATACTCGTATACACAAATATGTATATTCATTTACCTCATTTAGATTAAAACAGTCACCTTTACCCAAGAGTTCCAGTACGAGTTATATTCTTCCTCATTTGAATGTTTTGAGTAACTATATTTCTCTAAAATCAAGTTTTCTTTTATACAGCTTTATAACAAACTACAAAATTATAAACACATATAACTAGATAAACAGTTAAGATATATATATATATATATATATATAGCAAGCAGATAGATAATTACATGAACGTAATCACCTTCCTTTTACATGAGGTCCTGCATTTCGCATCTGCAAATGAAATACTTTATCATATAACTTTATTTTTAATAAAAGTCAATTTATAATATTCATAGACCCAAAAATGACAATATTCAATTCTAGTGGAATTTCAATATGAATTATATGAAAAATCCATAAATTTAGATTGTGCAAAATGTGCGCTACAATTTGAAAACCCTTAAGTAACTTTTCTATAGTTTCTGCCTCTTCCTTGAAAGTGTACAACTTGCATACTTCTATATTGAAACCAACATAACCTAGTGTTTTTTTAAACCTTGGTAACACCCACGTGTATGTTTTTTTTAAACTTTGGTAACACCCACATGTATGTTTTTTTAAACCTTGGTCGCACCCCCGTGTAAGTTTTTTTAAACCTTGGTAACACCCACATGTATGTTTTTTTAAACCTTGGTAGCACCCCCGTGTAAGTTTTTTTTTAAACCTTGGTAACACCCACGTGTATGTTTTTTTAAACCTTGGTAACACCCACGTGTATGTTTTTTTAACCTTGGTCACACCCACGTGTTGTTTTTTTTTAATTTGTTGAAAGTATTAATATTATAAGGTATAATAGCTTGAGGTTTATTGGTGTTTTCAGTGTTGATTTCAACATTTTTGTATTTTTATTTTTTTCATGAGCACATTTTCGATGTCGCGGTAACAGGATATCAGAAAATACATCTTAAGCAAAACAATACATGTAACGATGTCGATAAAGTGTTAACAAACTCAGATTATGATTTGATACATTGAATTGTTAGAAGAGGTTTGACTATAAATGCCAAAGAGTTCGTAGTAGTTGTTTTGATTTTTACAGAATTTGGATGATAGTATACAGTGGTATTGTAAGTCGAGTATTGCATGAGTACACAAGGAATACCGCAACGCATACACGATTAGACGCGATTGATAAAGAAATGTAGGACTAAGTAGTAGCATTTAAAGACATAATATTTTTAAGTAAATACAGTAGTTTTGAATATTATTTTTTTTTATAAATAGCCAGCTGTTTTATCCGTATCGCTTAACTTTGATGCAAACCCTCTTTATCGCACCGGTACTCAGATTTCTCATTGATGACAGTAGTAACTCCGACTAAATTTACATGAAGTTTTTTAACTTTATTTTTTGATATTTCAAATGTGAACATTTTACTTTCCAGTCTCAAAGTAGTCTATTGTTTTTACAGTAACCTAAAGTAGGATAAAAAGAGAGAACTCAACGAAAAGCCATATCAAGCACAAACCAACACTAAACAATACAGCACACAAAATATGTCTATGAACAACATAACTCGCATTGAAATCCAGGATTTTAAAACATGACAAAAATAAAGTGAAAGGTAACACAGGCGCTTTGGATCAGTAAGCAGTTTAATCGATAAATTGTTTGACGTTCTTAACAATTCAGATCATTGTAACTCCTTGTGAATAGGAACTTATTTTTTAGTTAATGTGATGGTCAAGTGAGAGTCATTTTTTGTCTTATTCAACAAATTTTGCAGATTGTATGTAAAACATTTGGAAAGCATACAGCGTTTTTCGGTCATTGTCGTACACACTAGTTGTACCTCGGTTTTTTTGTAAATATGTTTGTCATTAATACTTGATATTTGTTTAATTCTTCAAATATCTTGCATTAATATGTAGCTAGGAGAAAAAAATGCTTGGAAACAAAATGTCCACACACATGCATATATACATAGTCGAGGCGTTGGAGATCAGTTAGATCTTTAAGTGTTTACAACAGCACCGAGATATCACACAGACAAGCAGCTAGTGGTGAAAAGGACTTGTTATGATCAATACGATGTTTCCTTTCTATCACCGGCGTAAATGTACTCATTTCTAATCGAAGTTTTTCTTGTCTTTTTGAAACCTTGATTAATATTACACTAACCGTCTCACCTGACTGCTAAGTATAAAAATAACAAATAATGTATATTATTTTTAAAAACTGAAAAGATAATCATAGACAGTTGGTTTTCGTGGACAAAGTAACATTTGTTGTCCTTTTTAGTAGTATAGGCATCTTTTTGCAATAAATCTGTCGTCACCAGTTCTCCATGACAAATTAAAAACTATGACATAATAGGTGTTTCAATCGTAATAGTCAACTGTACATGTATAAACCTTGTACGGTAAGTTTCTTTTGAATCTCGAAGCAACCATGACAACACGATAAAGTTACACGATACAAAAAGATATCGCAGCATTGTATCCTAGCATTGCAATGCACACAACATATATATCTCAATTAAAAAACGAAATGCTTCAAGTAAAGTTAAAGATGTGAATTTTAATCACCAAATGCATATTGATTATCAATTATTCGTCAGCGATAACTATCTTTCGATGATCATTCTTTTATACAGTAAATCTTTGTTACCTAGTATACCGTTATTTTAAGCCTAGATCTTTTCCTGTTCTATTGTATACTGTAAATTGATAAATTGATCGAAAATAAAAATAAAGGTTCTAATAAGCTTCCCGGGGCAAGCATCTGACATCTTGCATATGTACATACAAATACCGTATAGCGGATTATTTTCGCAGGGTGTAGATGTTCGATTATTTTCACGGAAAGAACAAAATCTCAAAAAATATTTTTTGTCAATTTAAAAGTGAATATGTTTCAATTAAACTGCACCCGATGAGCAAGTCGACAATTAATCTGTCTTCGTGGTCCCCTCGAGGCAAAAAAATATATAAATCAAATACAAAACTAATGTAGACGTTGAAGAGCTGATCAAATCCAACATGATCTAAAATAGAGCAACATGCAATGAAAATGAATCAGAGCTTTGCATGGGGAAGATAATATCACCTAATTAAAACCGTTTCAATTTTGTTGAGAGGCGAATGTCAATAAAAACGATATCAGTATGTGCATGCCAAATCAGAACTACTACATACTGAGCTGAATTTAACATCGGGCTGTAACAGAAAAGAATCAACCCAGTGGTAATGATAACGCAACCGGTACCAGAAGTGCGTTTGGACTTCTATGGCGCTCGAGGCCAAATATATAAGGAAAAAAAACACAGTTATAAGAAAAAACTCTAATCGATAATTTTACATTCTAATCATTGCGACAACCAATTTTTAATTATCAATCGATACACGCTAGGTTTAAATGTAGAATGAACTCTACCTGTTTTAACTGACTGATTATTTTGAATACTGATTTCCTCCTTTGATTATGTGTTGTGTATAGTTGTAGTCAACGAAATACACACCATATTGTGTTTTAAATATCCTCAACACTAGAATTTGTTTTGAAAAAATCCGTTCAAAGACATGGATTATGTAATTTTGTTCTGTAATGCTATTCTTCTAGCACTGATGGCCATGTACATATACGAGAATGAAAGAAGAATTAGGGAAATATCTACATCGCATGATCAAACAGGTAATGAGTGTACACAACCTATTGTGCTATTAAACCTATGTTTTAAGACTTTGCATTTACTTCTTCCTTTTCTTTCGTAAAAAATACCATCACGTTGATGCTGTGTCATCAAGAACAGGTGCTGTACAAGTTGTGATCAACAAAACCGGAAAAAAAATATAAACAAGTTTGAAATTGTGGTTGGTTCAGGATAAAAACAAGGATGTTCTTTACATCATCACTGTGTCTCTGGTTTGAACAGAGGTTTTCCTTTAAAATGTCAGAGTCTGTGGCAGTTGCGATGTTTTCTTGTATTTAACAGCCTTTAACACGATTTAATGTTAATTTTTTAATAAACATTTTCCTTTCATGTGTTATTTTACGACATATGTCGGGGAAACATTTATTTAAATTGAGTTACGGGACTTTGTAACTAAAACAGGGGTGGTGTTTTTTCACATGTCGCGCCGTATCTCAAAAACTATTTATGATTATTGCATGAACTTTCGCACACTTGTCAGTTATATTATAATAAGATCTGTATATTTTTTTCATAATGATTCTTTATATTATTATTAAGTTATTGAATTTGTATTGAGATTTTTGGTAAAAAAAAAACACCATATAAAGCATGTTGTGAGCAATTTCTTTTTCTGTCTCTTATATGCATTTCCAATTTAACAGGAATAAAAAATGAGACAGAATATACTTCGCATGACTTCCTGTACAACCCCCTTTCTATTCTAAAAACATTATGTTAATTTCAAAAGACGCTCGTGGTGCAGCTTTTTATTTATTGGTGGTTTTATTGTCTTTTTTGATTTATATTTCATTTGTTTTTTTAGTTTATTTTGTAAAGTATCGCTGATTTTATACTATCATATAAAATTGTGACTATTAGATAATAACATTAGAATTGACTCTTGAAACTTTTAGTCATAGATCTTCTTTATCTAGCTATTTTATAATATCGGTCCCGGTAACTTCAAGTACAAAGTTGAAGAGCATGGAGGACCAAAAATTCGAAAAAGTTGTGCCAAATACGGCTAAAGTAAACTTTTCCTAGGATAAGAAATTCCTTAGTTTTTCGAAAAATTCAAAGTTTTCTAACAGGAAATTTATATAAAATGACCATATAATTGATATTCATGTAAACATCGAAATGTGACTACTGGGCTGGTGATAACCTCGGGGACGAAACGTTCACCAGCAGTGTCATCGACCCAGTGGTGTAAGTAGTTATCAAAGGTACAAGGACTATAATTTTATACGCCAGACGCGCGTTTCGTCTTCATAAGACTCATAAGTGACGGTCAGATCAAAAAATTATCAAGACAAACAAGTACCAAGTTGATGAGCATTGAGTCTCCAAAATTTCATAATGTTGTGCCAAATACGAGAAATCAAAGAATACAACTGAAAATGTAAATCTATCACACATGTGAAAAGACAAGTTCAAAAAGGAATTTCTGTAACTTCCTCAACTCCATGTAAGTTGCTTTATTTAATTGAAGAATTAAGATTATTTAATAAAAGTGTAATGAAAAGGCTGTTTCTGTATTCGCCCTTTCAAAGATATTCGATTAACTGTATTTCCTCTCGATTCTTCGAGTCTCGGATCCAAAACAGCTAACCTCGTATCTATAACAGCAGCAATACAGAAACAACCATTTAATAACACTATATTAGTGATTTTTTTTTGTTGGTAGCAGGTTCACCGATCCCTTCCAGTAAAGTTGCATTTCATGCAAAATTGGTACATTCTACAACCCTTGGTTCGTTACAGACTGTTATTTTTGACCACGTGATAACCAATGCTGGTAAAGCATATAACCAACATACTGGTCATTTCACAGCACCCTTTAATGGAATGTACTTCTTTGCCTGTACATTTCTACAGGACGGAAGTACACGTCTACATCTTCAAATGGTTCAGAACAGCAGCGATATATCAAAAGGGCATGCACGAAGTGGTGAAGCAGCGTCTGGATCGATGAACGCAGTAATATATTTGAACAAGGGAGATGTTGTCAGTGTGCGTCTTTATCCTGGCCAAGGATCGCAAACTATACATGGCGATTGGAGCTACTTTACGGGTTATCTTCTCTAATATTTCATTATTAAAAATGTTTATAGAGAATGTTCTTTGTATATTTGATATGTATAGCAGCGACATATGTGTGTATATAGAATGTTTCCCCAGAAACGCTCAAAAATTCAATTATTATTTTCAAACAAAAACAGAAACCTTTGAGAGATAAATATTTAAAATCCCATTAACCACAAAATTTACTGGCAAGAACATATCGATTTTTTAGATTCTATAAAAAAACTTGATTGAATGCATAAATCAACACACAACGGTTGAAAAGAAGACATTTGTCGAACTTGACTGATACATTAACTGGATAAATTGAATAACTATATAAAACTGGATATTACAACAAATATTTTATTAAACGGAATAAATCACATCTGAGAAACTAAATCATGATATCCCTGCTTTAGAAAAACACGATATACCTTAATATATTTGTATGAAGACTTGGTTTTTCAAACTTGGATTTAAAGTTGACTATGTGTTCACAATGTATATTTCTATTATCGAATGTTTATATGACGTTTAAATGATTTTGTTGACCGTAATCGGGTATCAACTATCATGTGAGTAACATATAATTTATAATTAAAGTACTGTTATGATATAGTGACAAAGAACTTAAGAGATGCAACATTGAAAATACTCATTGGAAAACATGTTAGTGCATGATGCTGGAATACAAACAAGATGTTCATGAAATGCAGATACAAAGGAACATGCATGAACATAACTGGTAAATATAAAATATCTGACGTTCCATGTGGTTACAAATGTCACCATGGGTGAGAGTGCCAATAATAGAATTCAGATAGACAACTAAATAAATATTAAGCCACTCATTCAATTTATTCATCTAATTTTAATAATATAGATTTATAAACTCAATAAACATGATAAAAGGTGTTTATAAATTTGTTATTTAAAATTTACCAATATGTCCAAATACATGTATACTCATGCAGTTCGATTTTTTTTTATCTTGTTTCAATTTTTCCATGTCATTTCTTTTCTTAAACGTATTGCCAAAACTACTTGAAGCCACAACGGGCGCCATCATGACCAGTGCAAAACAACTCAAAAGAGAAAAAAAGAACACCTACAAGACCACAGTACTGTTTTCAACTTCGTACTTTTTTGGCCTTTTAAACTTTTTGTAACAGGAAATTTATATAAAATGACCATATAATTGATATTCATCTCAACACCGAAGTGCTGACTATTGGGCTGGTAATAACCTCGGGGACGAAACATCCACCAGCAGTTTCATCGACCCAGTGGTGTAAATAGCTATCAAAGGTACAAGGATTATTTTTTTTTAATACGCCAGACGCGCGTTTCGTCTTCATAAAACTCATCAGTGACGCTAAGATCAAAATAGTTATCAAGACAAACAAGTTCAAAGTTGAAAAGCATTGAGGACCCAAAATTCCAAAAGGTTGTGCCAAATACGGCTAAGGTAATTTATTCCTGTGATAAGAAAATTCTTAGTTTTTTGAAAAATTAAAAGTTTTGTAACAGGAAATTTATATAAAATTACCCTATAATTGATATTCATGTTAACACCGAAGTGCTGACTACTGGACTGGTGATACTCTCGGGGACGAAACATCCACTAGCAGTGGCATCGACCCATTGGTGTAAAAAGTTATCAAAGGTACCAGGATTATAATTTAATACGCCAGACGCACGTTTCGTCTTCATAAGACTCATCAGTGACGCTCAGATCAAAAATATTATCAAGATAATTAAGTATAAAGTTGAAGAGCATTGAGGACCCAAAATTCCAAAAGGTTGTGCCAAATACGGCTAAGGTAATTTATTCCTGTGATAAGAAAATTCTTAGTTGTTTGAAAAATTCAAAGTTTTGTAACAGGAAATTATATAAAATGACCATAGTATTGATAATAAAATTGAGAATGGAAATGGGGAATGTGTCAAAGAGACAACAACCCGACCAAATAAAAAACAACAGCAGAGGGTCACCAACAGGTCTTCAATGTAGCGAGAAATTCCCGCACCCGGAGGCGTCCTTCAGCTGGCCCCTTAACAAATATATACTGGTCCAGTGATAATGAACGCCATACTAATTTCCAAATTGTACACAAGAAACTAAAATTAAAATAATACAAGACTAACAAAGGCCAGAGGCTCCTGACTTGGGACAGGCGCAAAAATGCGGCGGGGTTAAACATGTTTGTGAGATCTCAACCCTCCCCCTATACCTCTAACCAATGTAGTTAAGTAAACGCATAACAATACGCACATTAAAACTCAGTTCAAGAGAAATCCGAGTCTGATGTCAGAAGAAGTAACCAAAGAAAATAAACAAAATGACAATAATACATAAATAACAACAGACTACTAGCAGTTAACTGACATGCCAGCTCCAGACTTCAATTAAACTGACTGAAAGATTAAGATTTCATCATATGAACATCAGGCACAATCCTTCCCGTTAGGGGTTTAGTATCATACCATCATAACATATATGAGAAGAACATAACCCGTGTCATACCAACAACTGTTTTTAGAATAAATGTGTTTAGTTCCGATGCAAAGACCTTATCAGTGACTCAATATTAACGCCAAAATATGCAATCTTTAATGACTTGACAACAGTATCGTAATTATATCCCTTCTTAATAAGTCTATTCAAAGGTTTTGTAAGTTTCATTTAGCGTCACAAAAAATAGTTTCATTCTAGACACAGACCGTGTTGTATAATCAAGTTTCTTAGAACTTCCAGACCTAACTAAGAATAAATATTATGTGACATCTAGCTGCAAAATAAAACTGTTTTCAAGTTTCCTGTTAATCTCTTTTGTTAATGCCAATTCTTTTGTCATAGTCGCATCTCGAGTACATGTTTTACCTGTAACAGCTAAAAATGTATCCAAATGCCTTTTTCAGCATTTTGAAAAAAATGCAAAATCGGCACTTTTTATATACAAGTTTTAATTTTTTTAATGAATTCAAGTCAATGTCTATTTACTTTATTGTGTTATTCCAGACCTTTATTTGTTCAGTATACTTATGATTTAGGCTAAAAATGTATATTTGTTAAAAATAATGAAAGTTGAAAAATTATGTATTTTGAGATTTTGCTACTCTGATACTGGGCTTATATATATGGTCCCTGTAACCATGGCAACAGAAACCTCCAAAACAAAAATGAAAGTTATTTTTGTTATCAGGGCATCATATTGGCTTGATATTGAAAAAGATATTTAAAATCTGTGACATTGATGTGAACAGTCCCATGAATTACAGAGAATGACACTTAAGATAAGACAGAGTGCACGTGGGAGGTAACTTATACATCACCACAACAAAAATTTTGTATCAGCTGGGTACTTTATTAGCATCATCCCTTTTTATGTGAGTACAAACTAAACAAACTTGCACCATCCAACATGAAAATACATCGATTAAAATATGCTCGCTTCTACAAGAAACTATTAAAGGTAGCAATATCGCTTGATTAATACTCGGTCAAACAAGGAAAATGGCTAATATTAACGAAATATTTTCACTTAGAGGGAAGTCGTTTCGATACACAGGATAGTAATGGCCTCAAACTATTTCTGGAAGAATTGCACACCGACTTGTATTTAGTAAAGGTCTTTATTATAAGAAATATCATGCAAATCACATTTGAAGTAAATCCGTTATATTATCATAAACATAAACATGATGCATGTCATCATTTTATAACTAAATAATTACATTAGATGTATGTTTCATTATAATACGTTATTCTGATTGGCTAACTGCACATCACGTGCTATTCCTGAAACAATTGTATTAGACAATAACATTTATCATTCATGATGACACGAGGCCCCACAATAAAGTGCACAGGTAAATTAAATGAAAACTTGATAAAAATCGTGTTTTCATGATTCTAGCTAAAAAAATGTAGTTATAAGTATTGAATGCTTCTTTTTGTAACTTTATATGGTTGTAAAAGCGTGACCGTGCGCACATTTTTAGTATGAAGCGCTTCCGCGCTTCATACAAAATGTACTTCGGTTAACGCTTTTACACCCCAATAAATTTACAAAAAGCAGCATTCAATTCTTAAATGCATTTCGACATTTGTTGCATAAGGAAATGTCTGATCAAAGTAAGGAAAGGCAAATATGACAGTTGTTTTTCATTCGTTTATAATTTTGGTTCTGCAATTTGATACGAGACATTCCGTTTTGAATTTTCCTTGTAGTTTTGTGTTGTTTTTTTTTTTTTAAATTTTCTAGTTTATTTTTTTCTGCAAAAACTTATAGGTATCAAAATATATTTATTTTTATTGTATACCAGTATACAAATACTTTCAAATACTCATATACACACATATGTATATGTATTTACCTCATTTAAATTAAAACAATCACCTTAGCACAAGAGTTCCAGTACGAGTTGTATTCTTCCACATTCGAATGTTTTGAGTAACTATGTTTCTCTAAAATCAAGTTTTCTTTTATGTAATTTTGAAGTCCTTTTACATGAGGTCCTGCATTTCGCATCTGCAAATAAAATACTTGATCATATAACTTTATTTTAAATAAAATTCAATTTATAATATTCATAGACCCAAAATTGAAAATATTCAATTCTAGTGGAATTTCGATATGAATTATATCAAAAATCCATAAATTTAGATTGTGCAAAATGTGCGCCACAAAATGAAAACCCCAAAGTAAGTTTTCTATAGTTTCTGCCTCTTCTTAGAAAGTGTACACACATTACAATTAACAAGGTTCATTTTAAAGAATACACCATTTGTCGCCAATATACAATGCATAATTCTATATTGAAACCAACATAACCTAATAATTTAATTTTGGATGTAATGCGTCTCCTGATTGGCTGACGTTATTTTGTTATCAGCCGACAGACATAGTGACCGTGACGTCTTCAACGTTTTTTCATGTTTTTCTACGGTTTAAAATGGAATCAAGATTTAAATTATAAGAAATGACTGTAAAATGTTTCTGTCTATTCGAAATAACATAAAAAATGTGGTGCACACTGTTTAATAACCCGGTACACGCGTTATTCTGTGTGCACCAAACTTTTTATGTTATTTCTTCATAGACAGAAAAATTATGAAAGTCATTCCTTAAGTGTTTTTTTTTTAAACCTTGGTAACACTCACGTGTGTGTTTTTTTTCTTTTCTAAATTGTTGAAAGTATTAATATTATAAGGTATAATAGCTTGATGTTTATTGGCGTTTTCAGTGTTGATTTCAACATTTTTGTATTTTTATTTTTTACATGAGCACATTTTTGATGTCGTGGTAACAGGGTGTCAGAAAATGCATCTTAGGCAAAAAAAATGCATGGAACGATGTCGATAAAGTGTTATCGAACTCAGATTATGCTTTGATACATTGAATTGTTAGAAGAGGTTTTACTATAAATGCCAAAGAGTTTCTAGTAGTTGTTTTGATTTTTACAGAATTGGGATGACAGTATGCAGTGGTACAAAGTATTGTAAGTAGAGTATTGCATGAGTACACAAGGATTACAGCAACGCATACACGATTATATGCGATTAATAAAGGAATGTAGGACTAAATAGTAGCATTTAAAGACATAATTTATCATATATTTTTAAGTAAATAGATTAGTTTTGAATATTATTTTTTGGATAAATAGCCGGATATTTTATCTATATCGCTTAACTGTGATACACACCCTCTTTAACGCACCGGTACTCAGATTTCTCATTGATGACAGTAGTAACTCCGACTAAATTTACATGAAGTTTTTTAACTTTATTTTTTGATATTTCAAATGTGAACATTTTACTTTCCAGTCTCAAAGTAGTCTATTGTTTTTACAGTTACCTAAAGTAGGATAAAAAGAGAGACCTCAGCGAAAAGCCAAATCAAGCACAAACCAACACTTAACAATACAGCACACAAAATATGTCTATGAACAACAGAACTCGCATTGAAATCCAGGATTTTAAAACATGACAAAAATAAAGTGAAAGGTAACACAGGGTCTTTGAATCAGTAAGCGGTTTAATCGATAAATTGTTTGACGTGCTTAACAATTCAGATCATTGTAACTCCTTGTGAATAGGAACTTATTTTTTAGTTAATGTGATGGTCAAGTGAGAGTCATTTTTTGTCTTATTCAACAAATTTTGCAGATTGTATGTAAAACATTTGGAAAGCATACAGCGTTTTTCGGTCATTGCCGTACACACTAGTTGTACCTCGGTTTTTTTGTAAATATTTTTGTCATTAATACTTGATATTTGTTTAATTCTTCAAATATCTTGCATTAATATGTAGCTAGGAGAAAAAAATGCTTGGAAACAAAATGTCCACACACATGCATTTATACATAGTCGATGCGTTGGAGATCAGTTACATCTTTAAGTGTTTACAACAGCACCGAGATATCACACAAACAAGCAGCTAGTGGTGAAAAGGATTTGTTATGATCAATACGATGTTTCCTTTCTATTACCGGCGTAAATGTACTCATTTCTAATCGAAGTTTTTCTTGTCTTTTTGAAATCTTGATTAATATTACACTAACCGTCTCACCTGACTGCTAAGTATAAAAATAACAAATAATGTTTATTATTTTTAAAAACTGAAAAGATAATCATAGACAGTTGGTTTTCGTGGACAAAGTAACATTTGTTGTCCTTTTATAGTAGTATATCCATCTTCTTGCAATAAATCTGTCGTCACCAGTTCTCCATGACAAATTAAAAACTATGACACAATAGCGGATTATTTAAGCAGGGTGTAGATGTCCGCTTATTTTCGCGGAAAGAACAAAATCTCAAAAAATATTTTTTGTCAATTTAAAAGTGTACATTTTTCAATTAAACTGCACCCGATGAGCAAGTCGACAATTAATCTGTGTTCGTGGACCCTAGAGGCAAAAAAATGTATAAATCAAATACAAAACTAATGTAGACGTTAAAGAGCTGATCAAATCCAACATAATCTAAAATAGAGCAAAATTCAATGACAATGAATCAGAGCTTTGCATGGGGAAGATATTATCAGCTAGTTAAAACCGTTTCAATTTTGTTAAGAAGCGAATGTCAATAAAAACGATATCAGTATTTGCATGCCAAATCAGAACTACTACACACTGAGCTGGATTTAACATCGGGCTGTAACAGAAAAGAATCGACCCAGTGGTAATGATAACACAACCGGTACCAGAAGTGTGTTTGGACTTCTATGGAGCTTGAAGCCAAATATATAAGGAAAACCCCCACAGTTATTAAAAAAACCTCTAATCGATAATTTTACATTCAAATCATTGCCGTTTTACAGCGACAACCAATCTTTAATTATCAATCGGTACACGCTAGGTTTAAATGTAGAATAAACTCTACCCGTTTTACCCGACTGATTATTTAAAATAATGATTTCCTCCTTTGATTATTTGTTGTGTATAGTTGTAGACAACGAAATACACACCATATTAGGTTTTAAATATCCTCAACACTAGAATTTGTTTTGAAGAAATCTGTTGAAAGACATGTAATTTTGTTCTGTAATGCTATTGTTCTAGCACTGATGGCCATGTACATATACGAGAATGAAAGCAGAATTAGGGAAATATCTGCAACGCATGATCAAACAGGTAATGAGTGTACACAACCTTTTGTTTTAAGTCATCAAGTGCAGGTGCTGTACAAGTTGTGATCAACAGAACCGAAGAAAAAACATACAAGTTTGAAATTGTGGTTGGTGCAGAATAAAAAAAACAAGGATGTTCTTTACATCATTACTGTGTCACCGGTCTCCGGATGGAAGTATGACGAGAGGTTTTCCTTTAAAATGACGGAGTCTGTGGCAGTTGCGATGTTTTCTTGTATTTAACAGCCTTTTTACACGATTAAATGTTAATTTTTTAATAAACATATTCCATGCATGTGTTATCTTACGAAATATATCGGGGAAACATTTATTTAAATTGAGTTACGGGACTTTGTAACTAAAACAGGGGTGGTGTTTTTTCACATGTCGCGCCGTATCTCAAAAACTATTTATGATGATTGCATGAACTTTCGCACACTTGTCAGTTATATTATAATAAGATCTGTATATTTTTTTCATAATGATTCTTTATATATACATGTAATGACAATAATCGAATGATCTTGATGAATATTTACTGTTATGTTTTGTTATCAATAACGATTCAATGGATTTTAACGAAAGAATATAAGAATAAGTTTCAAATCTATACTTACCATTGTGCAGCTGACATCCTTTTCGTAAACTTGGATAATATATTAAGATCCCACGCTTTATTATGAAAAACACACACACTTATTTAAGTTATGTCCACAAGAACAAAATTTGCGCATAGAATTCCACTAGCTATTCGGTGTGTTTGTGTCGTATTTATACTGTAAAAGGATGCACTCGATTAAAATCCATTGATTCGCTTCAAAAAGTTTCCTTTTGTTTTCATGTCTTTATTCTCAAATTATTTGTTAGTATGAAATATTTGATGTGTTCATTAATTAATGTGTTATGATATTTATTTTTGTAATGTTTATTTGTCGTTACAATGTACATGTACGTTGTTATATTACTAGCTTAAACAGGACATCTCCTTTTTTGTTAATATTCAGAAAATCTGTAGACAGTTTGGAAGTATGAACAACATTTTGATATCCTGACATATTACTGCCTGTGGTTAAAATAGTTCTCAATCGCAGAGATATGTCATATGCCACAGTTATCGATAGTATCAAGGATTACTGCACACATAAAACATATCGTTTAGGAACCTTTAGCAGTTTCAAGTTTAAGCTGACATGCAATCTTTGTAGCAATTTCACAAACAAAAGAAGAAATAAAAAATATCAAGGCGATAAATCAAAGTTCGAATTAAAAACAGGTAACATCAGTGCCAAAAAAGAAAAATAATTACGACACAATAAAAAGTTCCTAAACCATGCACTTCACAGAAAAAAGATGGAACATGAACCGAAACAAATACCAAATGTGAAGACCCCTCCCCCGGGAAAGAGTTAGAAGGTTCCGTTACATAAAAGGTACCCGGAGATTATATAATGAGATGTGTAATTAAGTTTTCAGTTATCAGTATGTACAAATGCAAATACTAAATCAAAATTTAGACTAAAAACTCTTAACTGACATCTGTTCTCTATATTTTAAATTGTCAACCTGTCCTATAATCTTGTCACATTTTCTATGAAACAATTCAAAATTCTTAAGAAAACGAAAGGCCTAATTGTTCAAAAATAAAGTTATGAAAAGAAATACGAGAGACATGAAACACTGACAACTACTGAACTACAGGCTTGCATACTCTAACAAAAAAAGTGACGGGGTTAAACATGTTTGTGAGCGGTTAATTCTGCTCATATTTGTCGGTACTTATGTAACAGCGGAACCTTAGAACACACTATAAAAATTAGATGAAAAGGACTCATCAAATGGATGCAAAACCATGTTACATAATGAAATACTAGTACAAACATGTTGTAATCTTATTATTAAAATGAGAACATATAAAAGAATTTATTATTGGAAGATTGTGTTTAAGCTAGTGCGTGTGCACTTTATTTTATAACTTTACAACATTCTGTAACATTTTGTGTAATATGTATGATTTCTAGGAGCACTTATAATGAAAACATGCATGTGTTCATCCAATTAGTTAGCTCATAACTATAACTTCATATATTGAATAAGAATAAGAATATAATACTATTCCGATCAAGGACCCTTGATGGACAGCATGGCATGTACAAATAAAACAATGCCTCGTGATTTGTAGCAGAAACATTTTTTTAACATATATAACTTACATGTATATTGGCATGTTGGACAAGCACGTGCGTCCATAACTTTTCCATTTGGACAGAAGATCAAACACACTGGCCAACAGTCAATATTACGAATCGGGTCTAGTACTTTATCTGTAATCATAGATTATGTTGTTTTTTTATTTCTAAATAAATAAAATAATTGTGCTTTTGGGTAAAGTAGAGTACACTATTACAATTAAAACCAATGAATATAGATTTATATGATATTTAAATGATTACATGTTTTCGATTAAAGAAGTATGTCCTCTTCACCACACTTTTTGAACCTATTCACATTGTCTTAGTTTTTTACACATTAAATAACACTTGTTTTCATCAAACCAATGACAAATATTTGAGTGTCTGACTTATATACCATTTGGTTATCCCAATTACCGAAATAGTGCTATTATCAGCAATAAGATCTGTATTTTGATTAGGATTACATAAAGGCAAATCATTAATTAATATTAAGAATAATATAAGATCAAAAACTGACCCTTGAGGTACACCTGCTTTAAATGAAGATACATCTGAAAAAGTATTTGAAATTGATACGATGTCTATCAGCAAAATACGAAAAATACATTAAACTCCTATCACCACTATTCTTTGTTTAGTATACAAAGTATACGATAACGGATTATCTTTACCAGTTATGTAGATAAATAGTGGAGATAGAAATCGTCAAAAAAATGTTGATGACTTATCGAGATTAATTATGTCAACTCAGTTTCTCCATGGCAGATATAGGGCACCTTAGATTGTAATTTGTGCCGCTGGATAATCAACCAGCAATACTACCCCTTGAATTTTCCTCGGAGTTTAGGATTTTTGTGATTTTACTTTTGACCATCTGACATATACAGCATACAAATACTGGTCAATAAATGTTGCAATCTAAAAATCTAACGTGCACTTTTTTATTGTATTGGTTGTATTGTCATTTGTTAGCACGCAATATGATCATTATGGTATCTAATAACTTCATGATAATATGTAAGGTAATGAAATAGCACTTTACCACATTGTTAAAGATTCATGTCATACCGACCAGTTTGTTAATACGGAAATAATTTTTAAAGCAAAAATGAAGTATATTTTTATTAGCCTATTGTTTATAACATGCATAAGTATTACATATGTTTATGGTGGAGATGACTGTTGCCGAAAAATTGGTAAGTAGTCCAAGCTGCGTTTCTCTACATAATAATGATATACGTGTTTTTCATGTCAATATGACGACAATGGGCCTGACTTTTAGAAATAGCTCATCTTATTTATTTGTCTGCTGTGCATGTGCTTATAATCTAGTGTAGTGCTTTACCTGCTTGTGCTTGATTTATATATATGACCTTTGCTTATACAATATAGCTGTCTTTATATTGTCTATTGTGTATGCTGTATCTGTCTTATGTGTCTTAATATTTTATGTGTTGTTATTGTTATTAAAGTCGGCAAAAGCTCTACAGAGCTTATGTTTGTAGTATTTTATATAACCCGACTTAAAATAAATTGTCTTATCTTATCTTACATATAACGTATGAGTTCTTCTTAAATTATTAAGCGCAAAATCGTAATCGTCCATATTACATAATAATGTGATTTGAAAGATGTTTTTCTGGTTAAAGATTAATTATTTACTCACTGTTTGAACATAACGACTATTTAATTTGTTTTGCTAACATGTTTAATTGGAATTTCATCCTGCTACATCACTCATCTTTGATGGTCATAGCTCTGAAACATTTTATTTATTTTGCAACAGGTCTGAATTATAAATGGTACAGATCAAGTATATTGTATTCACAATAATCTAATCTAACCTCTAGCTGGATGGGATGTGGATAAACTTTTTCTGAATTTAAGTCATCAAAGCTCTTACGTCGTACTTGATTTGGACTTTTCAAAATTATTCGATTTGAGCGTCACTGATGAGTCTTTTATAGACTAAACGAGCGTCTGGCGCCAATACAAAATTGCAATCCTGGTATCTATCATGAGTTTATTGTATATTTTGTAGGTAAAGCAAAAGCAGCAGTAATAGAAGCAATTGATACTCTTCAGAGAACCAACAGACTTCTTGGAGAGAGTAAGTTAAATGTTTTATAGAAGTAAAACAAATAGTTATGCATACAGTTTTCAGTCACTAAACAATATTGAGAATGTGATTTTTGAAAGACTGACCAAATTTAAGTTTTCACAATAAAATTCCCAGTTGTAATTTTTTAAATAATGTGTAACAAAAGAATTTATTGTGAAAAATACATTATATAAATTTAGATATAGGACATATTCCAATAAAATTGAAATATATAAAAACAATTCAAGAGTAGAGCAAATATCACATAATTATAATTCATAAAAGAAGACATACATCTAAATACATTTACAAGTATGAATTTTTTTTTTAATTTAGACTTGATGTGAATAAGACATGTATGCATCAGAAGTGGATACAACCGTTGATTTTTTAATTTTTTTAAAATAGCAGGTTCAGCGATTCCTTCCAATAAAGTTGCCTTTCATGCACGATTGACTCCACAAGTAACCCTTGGTTCGACACAGACTGTAATTTTTGATCACGTGATAACCAATATTGGTAAAGCATATAACCAACACACGGGTCATTTCACAGCACCCTTTGATGGAATATACTTCTTTGCCTGTACATTTCTACAGACAGGTACATCTTTACATCTTCAAATTGTAAAGAACAGCAGCGAAATATCGAAAGGACATGCACCAAGCGGTGGAGCAAATGCAGGATCGATGAATGCCGTAATATATCTGCACAAGGGAGATGTTGTCAAAGTGCGTCATTATCCAGGCCGAGGATCGCAAACTATAAGTGGCGATTGGGGCTATTTTACGGGTTACCTTCTCCAAAATTGCATTATTAAAAATGTGTATATATAAAACGTGTTTGTATATTTGAAAAGAATAGGATAGGTTCTTATGTGCATAAAGTGTATCTTCCAAAATGCTTAAATGATTGAAAAATTACAGAAAACATTTGAGAGCGTTGAAACATTGGAAATGATCAGCTGAATAAATGTTTCAATACACATTAAACCTGCATCCAGTGCAGACACATTTGTACTTAAATGACATTATATAAACGTAATACATTGCCTAATGCAAAAAAACAACTGCGCACATGATAGATTTTCTGTTTCATCTGGTCTCTAATGGAGAGTTGTCACATTGGCAATGTGTAAACTGGATTTGTTTTCTCTCAATCGGTTTATGACTTTTGAACATCTGTAAAATACAGTTGCCTCTACATACCCCATTTTCTGTTTTGGTTTTTATATTTCTAGTTTTTGCTATATGTTCAGTTCAAATTCATTTGGTTGAATGAGATGAAAAGCATTTGAAAAGTGTTTGTTCTAATTTTGCTTCATATAATTACAAAAACAAGTCGCCAAGCTGTCAACAATAAGTACATATTTCAAAACCGACTCTGTACCGGATTTGTAATTACATAAGCAATACGACGGGTGCAACATGTGGAGCAGCATCTGCTTACCCTTCTGGAGCACATGATATGACCCCCAGTTTCTGGTGGGGTTTGTGTTACTTAGTCCATAGTTTTGTCTATGATGTGTCTTCTGTACTATTTTTTTCTGTTTGTCTTTTTATGTTTAGCCATGGCGTTGTCAGTTTATTTTCAATCTATGAGTTTGACCGTCCCTCTGGTATCTTTTGTCCCTCTTTTGCAAAACTAAATATTGCATGACCTAAATATCAATCAGAAGATGTTGTTTTAGTGCTAATAAAACAACTCTAGACTAACCATGTATTAAGATTTTGAGTATTGGACCATATTAGAGGTTAATTGTCAATTTAAAATTTTTAAGTACTTAGACCAAATTCATTCTGTGTCAACTATTGAATAACAATCCAAATTTAAAACTCAGAGCTGTATCAAGCTTGAATGTTGTGTCCATACTTGCCCCAACTGTTCAGGATTCAACCTGTACGGTCGTATCAAGCTGAACCATGCGTAGTATTTTTATTGGTTATTATTTTGAATTCTATCTCTGATAAAGATATACTGTAAACAGCAAATATAATTAGCAAAGTAAGGACTACAAATATGATATTAATACAACCAAAATTGTCAATTGACCCCATAAGGAGTTATTGCCTTTTAAAGACAATTTTTCACAATTTGTTCATCTATAAAAAAAGAAGATGTGGTATGATTGCCAATGAGACAACTATCCACAAAAGACCAAAATGACACAGACATTAACAACTATAGGTCACCGTACGGCCTTCAACAATGAGCAAAGCTCATACCGCATAGTCAGCTATAATAGGCCCCGATAAGACAATGTAAAACAATTCAAACGAGAAAACTAACGGCCTTATTTATGACAAAAAATGAACGAAAAACAAATATATAACACATAAACAAACGACAACCACTGAATTACAGGCTCCTGACTTGGGACAGGCACATACATAAATAATGTGTAGTTTGCCTAATACTCCAAAGAATCTTCTCCTTTGACAGTGCGGAATGTATTGCATCCAAACTTGGACTGAATGAGTTTCAGAGTAACTAGCATGAAGTTTGTATTTTATTTCCTTTTACGTCAAGACACATAGTAACTTTATAGTTACATGGCTAAAATGGAACATAGGAGTAAAACGATCACAAATGGAAGATTGATTCAAAGAAATTCAGGTGAGCTCTTCAAGCTCTTGAGAGCCTCTTGTTGAATTGCTTCTGTAAGTAATATATATTAATTTGAAATGTTGACGCGTGATACACATACAGATTACCCTGTGAACAATATTTCAGAGTTTAACGTAGTCAAGCGAACAAATCATAGAAGAATAGTTGAATCATGTCTTTGTTGTCCAATGAAAAATTAGTACGAACACGAAGAAAAAGTGAATGTTTGTTTTTAAACTATTGACCAGGGTGAAAGTCTTTGAAAGTGGTGACTGGCAAAAAGTCTGTGAAATGAAATAGCACAAATATTCCATTCTTTTTAAATATTATTGTATTTAGAGAAAAACACATACTGATGTTTAATAATAGTTTTTACCATTTTTATATTTAGGACAAAAAAAAATAGAAAAATAAAGAAAAATATAAACAGTTACAATAGGAATGAGCTGAAAAACAAGATAAACAGAATACAACAAGGCCTAAATGGTAAGACCACTTCTATATACTGTAAATTCAGAAATTATTGCTTGCATTTATTATTGTGATTTTTCACGAATGAACAACTTATTGTGATTACAACATAAATCTGCATAAAGATCTATATATTATATGTTTCTGTTATCAAAATATGAGTCCTTATTTTTGCGATACTCACCCAGTCACATTATTCGCATTACTAAAAAACCTCTTGATAATTTCTGAATTACAGTAGTAAAAGTAATTGCCTTTGAATGATGACTCGTATAAAAATAAGAAGATGTGGTATGGTACACGAGTGAGTTATCCACCAGAGTTCAATGAAGTGGATGCAAGAAATTAAAGGCCAATGATGGGCCGGCCTTCCATAATGAGAAAACACTTCCTTTATAGGTCAGCCAATAAAGATCCCAACATGAAAAGATTTAAACAATCCAATTTAGTTCAACATGTTCAAAGTCAATAACAATTAATAAAAAAAAATCATGTCTGTGAGCACTCAACCTTACCATACTAAAGGACAGTGGTTCAAATAACACAACATATGAACATTCTATAACAACTATTGGAAGTGTCTCAACATAAAATATCACTGCAAGACACTAATTAACGAATATTAAATCTTGGACACAAAGCACTGAAATAAGAGAACTCATAAGTAAGAATATTAAATGAAAGTTTCTCAAAATGTTCATTAAAATATGATAAAATAAGCTAATTTATATTGCTACCTCCATTTATAACATTCTTTTTTTATTTTGTGTATTTATAGATCCAGATATCTTGGTTTTTATGATCATCAACAGGTCCTGCAGGTCTATACTGCAGAGGAAACTTAATTGTTAATACTTTTCTACATAATGTGCTAATTGGACTAATTAATGTGAAATGAACTGTGTGTTTTTCTGGAAAAAGAAATAGAAAAAATTCTACAAAATTGCTATAAACAAAATGGAGTACTATCAAAGATGCACAAGAACACAATTGTATAAAATGTAACAACCTACATATTCACTGATGGATTATGGAGAAACTAAGAAAAAAAATAGTATCTTTGTCATGTTTGTTGTCGAAATAAACACCTGCTTTATCCATTCATGTACAAATGTACATGGCTCCATCATATCAAATATACAGAGAAGATGTTTGAAGAACAAGTTGCTAAAATTTATTCAACCAATTGAAGGAAGATGTCTTGTGGATGGAATTATTCATGCACTGAACTGTTATGTAGGGGGTCGAATAATTGTACACAGCAGCTGAAACAGAAGACAAGTTAATTTAACATGAAAAGTGTTTATTTAATGGTTATTTAATGTACAAATATGAGCACAATATTAATAACATCACAAATGGTATGATATTCATAGCGTTTTGATTATTAATGTGTTGTCTTAAACATGTTAAACAGTCAGTCTTTTGTTTTTGTATATGTAATACTCACCATGAAAACTTGTATTAAAGTTTTAATTATCTTTTGTATCAATAATTCAGTCTAGGAAAAAATATATTTATACTGTTTGTACTGTTATGAAATTTCTGTAGAGGAAACAATAGGGGAAAACATTTCCTTAAGGGAAATTTGATGTTCAGAAATTTCCTTAAAGGAAATTTGAAGAACAATGACTTCCTTAGAGGAAATTTGTTGTCTGGAATTTTCCCTCAAGGAAAAGTGTTTGTCAAAAAATTTCCTCACAGGAAAAAGTATTTCCTCAAAGGAAAATTTGAAGCTGCAAATTTTCTCACAGAAAAAAGTATTTCCTCAAAGGAAAATTTGAAGCCGCAAATTTCCTCAAAGGAAATAGAATTTCTTCAAAGGAAAATGTGAAGCCGCAAATTTCTTCAAAGGAAAAAGAATTTCCTCAGAGGAAAATGTGAAGCCGCAAATTTCCTCAAAGGAAAAATAATTTCCTCTAAGGAAATAGAATTTCCTCTCAGGAAATATAATTTCCTCTAAGTAAATAGATTTTCCTCAAAGGAAATACTTATGCAGCAAATTCCCGAAGGGAAATTTGTTTCCCTTGAGGAAAAAAAATCCCCTTGAGGAAAAATCTTTTTCAACAGTGGTGATAGAGCCAAAAATTTTTAGGACAAATATCAGGGAACCAATACCAACCAAGTTATCAACATCATTTTGACTTAACTCCAAAAATTAAGGTGACAACTTCTGCACTTAGCGGAATTGCAAACTTGTCCCAGAGATTGTTGTATCCTTTATTTCAAATTCGATATAATAAATGGGTTCAACGTTGTCACCAAACTATTAATTATCTAATTAGAGGACGTCATCTATTTAGCGGAACGTAAAGTGAAATGACAATAACTAAAAAATAGAAATACAAAATTGAATGATACAGTTCATTCAAGGCATTTCAGTATTGTACTGTAGTTTAAGTGTTGCTGTTGTCAGCTTAGACAACCGACGTGCTAAACTCTTCATTTACTGTCCTGTTATTTCTTAACAAAAGAATTGTATATCAGTACTGCCATATGATTGTAGACAATCCTGCATCGTAGAACATTTAACATCGTCAGGAATATGCGTTGTTGTTATCGTGTGTTATATTTTGATCACTTGTTTTTTTACGTATGGGGTTTTCACTCACCATTATGTTAGGTTTAATTATGATGTTTTGAATAAGTATTGTTCATAAGGGGATACACTTGATTTGTCTTATACATTGCGGAGTTTCTTAACTGTCTTGACTATCAGTGAGGGTCACAGACGGCAGAAGGTGTTCCAATTATTTCAAATGATACTGTTCTGTGAGCGTAAAGATGGCACTTATGTGGAGCTGTACGTCCACTAGTTAAAATGATATCAAGCTAAATTTTGGTGTGTTTATAATTATGAAATATATTGTTGATATACAATAATATAGGGTTATTACATAAATATTGGGGATTATTGTCCCGAGTAGAATTTTATATTGCACGAGCTTGCGAGTGCAATATATGTCTACGAGGGACTCTGTTTAATGATGAACATAGACATATTACAGTTTTAACTGTAAATATATTGAAAACAAAACGTTTAATATTTTCTTGCGTCCGACGCGCTTTTCTGGATTTATCTTCATCAGGTACACTCAAAGCCAAACATTTGAAATCCGAAGACGTTTAAGTACCGAAATCGCTGAAGAGCTGTATGTCCAAAATACCTAAAATAAATAGCCATGAGTGAACGTTTTAATTCAGTATGTTTTTTTTGTATTTAAATTACTTTAATACAGCCAGTAAGTAAGCAACTAGTACCAAATCCGGAAAATTGAGGAGTCAATCATTTAGTTGATATATATAAATAAAAACAAATAAATAAATTTGGCGTAGTTATATGTTTTATTTTATTGGCGCAAATGATACCGATAGTTTTAAAATGAAGTGGCGCAGAAGAAGCGTTGGTGCAAATAAATTGAGCTCAAAAAGATATCGCCCAGAAAATATATGCTACGATATAACTTTTAAGATCGATGAAAAAGACGTGAAATCTATTTATTAGAATTCCAGGAAATATGATTTTAAATATATTTTTGAAAGATAACCATGACAACAGATGTTACAGGTTTATGTTGACTGATTTCATTACAATCGATATACAGGATGTATTCAATAATGTCCGTGTAATCACAATCTTTCTAACATGTTTTGATGTTTATTTTTAACAAATATTCCATTCATGTGTTATCGTACGAAATATGTCGGGGAAACATATATTTAAATTGAGGGACTGTGTAACTAAAACAGGGGTGGTGTTTTTTCACATTTCGCGCCGTATCTCAAAACTTTTTTTCATTATTGCATGAAATTTCGCATACTTCTTAGCTATATTAATTTAAAGATCTGTCTATCTGTTGGTGATGATTCAAATATTTATTTTAGATTTATTAAGTTGTTTTTTTAAAGTTTTTTTTCACCTTTCGCGCCGTATCTCAAAAAACCTAGTTATGATTTTCGGGAAAAATTGCACACTTGTAATCTGAAGACCTGGATACGTTTTGTTTATGATTCAATATTTTATTAAAGAGTTATTGAGTTTTTTGTAAAAAAAAAGGGGGAAAAGGAGTGATTTCACATATCCCACTGTATCTTAAAAAATGTTTTTATCATAAGCGCATGAAATTTCGCACTTTGTAATTTATATTAATCGGAAGATCTATATACTTTTTTGTGCTGATTTTTTATTTAATATTTGAATTTTTTTTTGAGCTTTATAATATTGATAAACAGAGTTTCGGTTGCCAAGGTTACCGTACTTCACCAAATGAAGCTTCTACAAAAGTCTGTCAATCAGTGAAATTACCTTTTGCTTTGCATGTAAAACATAAAGCATACTGTTCTAATGTCATATTTAAAATTATTTGTCATCATTAAGACAACGGTCTATGCATATTTCCATCTTATTGGCATTGGTTTACATTGAATAGCTTTATCTTCCTTTCTTCTGTCAATGTCCACCAATCTCCGGGTTATCATCAATTGCAACTCTCGGTCGTTCTAATAAAAACTTTAAAGTTGGTTGAAAACGACTTCTGTAAATGAATAATCTTTTTGTCACTGATGACTGATCTGCTATTTCTCTTCCTTTTGAAAGATGAATCTGAAATTATTTTAAATAAATGTGAAGGTATATAACATAACAAATAAACTACATTTATTATGTATTTAGTGGCATTATGCTAGTGGTTCACAAATAAACTACATTTATTATGTATTTAGTGGCATTATGCTAGTGGTTCACAAATAAACTACATTTATTATGTATTTAGTGGCATTATGCTAGTGGTTCACAAATAAACTACATTTATTATGTATTTAGTGGCATTATGCTAGTGGTTCACAAATAAACTACATTTATTATGTATTTAGTGGCATTATGCTAGTGGTTCACAAATAAACTAGATCAAATCACAACGTATGCCACCAATGCTGGCAACAGGATACGTATGAGTCGCTTTTTGACTAGGCGAGATACAAATCATGGGTTTATTTAATTTAAAGTATAAATTTAAACAGGTCATAAAGGATCATTAAGAAAAAAACATGCATAAATATCCAAACTAACAGAGCAGTACGGATAATCAATAACATGACACCACTCCATGATATCAACAAGTGTTGAATAAATGCAAAACAATATCAAACAACTGTTAACTACCAGGCAATTGAAAAATAAAATAAACAGTCACATATAATTTAGATTTATTTAACTTACGTGTTCCAATAGGAAGTGTGAGGCCATAACACTTCTGAATCTTCTCTACATCATTGATGGTGGTATTGCGTATAGGCTTTGGCTTTTTAGTACCGACAAAAGAATGTGATGCTACTGGAGGATGTGCACTTATCAAAGAAGGTAGCTGACATACTTTTCTATTTCTCAAATCCGATCTTCTTTTCAATATTTGGTTAAATGGGTTGAACAAATATCAAAATCAGTACAATTATTTGGCAAAAGACCATATTCAGTTTCAATTATATATTTGTCATATATGTTGATATCAGTTACATCGTCAGAACACTCATCTGTAGTGCAGATTGTGTTAAAATTGCAAACAATTTCGTGTGTCTGCTTCAAAAACTATTTTCATTTTCAACATAAACAACGAAACAGTTGTACTAAGGGAAATAACTCTGGTAGAATTTTGCACTCCTATATATTTTTCCTATCAAATTTCTGTATGACCATATGACCAAGATGTATTATTTTTCTTATTTGAAATAACAAATATCTGATTTTTGGCATATAAAAACTAGTAGATGAGAACTCTGTATTATGTTAATTTCAAGGATTTTATCGGTGCATTTTGAAGGAATACCAAATTGGATTTTTTAAGTTTCTTCTTTAAATTTCTGAAAATGAAATGTTAGGCTACCATGGTAATGCACATTCTTTTGTTGTGATCATTCAACATCACTAAGCATTCATTTAAAAACGTTTTATTAAAATATGTGACCACTGGTTTCCATCATTTGTTGATGCTTACAGAGAATGGCCCTTAAAATGGTAAATTATATTGTGTGTGGTTTTTTGTTGTTGTTGTATAGATTGTAACATTGTGCATTTTATATGGGCATGGAAATGTTTCCTGGAAAATATTTTGTTAATTGGTTAAAATCAATTTTTTTTCGTCATGCTTTTAATAAACAATTAATTCATCTACCTGATATTTAAATACAAATATAGTGCCATTCGCCTCATTCTGTCACAAAATTGAACCGCACAGTTTGTGTGACTAAAGGGTTGACAAAAAATATTACCATAATTGCTGGACCAATAAACAATTAAGAAGATGTGGTCTGATTGTCAGAAAGCCTACTCTCCACCAAAGACCAAATGACGTGGAAGTTACCAACTATAGGTAACCGTACAGCTTCAATGTCTGGTATTTACTGTATATGACAAAAATAAACTGTAATACAGAAACAGCATACAACATACAACATGCATAATACAAAATCTATTGCACGATAATGTCATTCATATATTTCCACTTGCAAAACTATATTAATATTTAGCTATGGAACATACATATTGCATAGTTTTTGTCGTATAAGAAATGTATTGGGGTCAGAATGTGAAACAATGCAACTACATGAGGTAAGCTGCATGAACCAATATTTTTCCTAAGCCATAATATGAGAAACAGTATAATGTGTGCTGCTTGGTGTTAATCAAATATCTCTTAACTATTCAATGATATTTCTCCTTCATTTGACCATCTGAAATGTACAGCATGCAAAATGTCTTCAACAAATGTATCGGTTGACAATTGCTATTTGAGAAATAAATAAACAATTTTGTATTGTATTAGGTTTAGTTACTAATGTTTTAGCACGCAATATGATCATTGAGGTATCTAATAACTTCATGATAATATGTAAGGTAATGAAATAACACATTACAAAATTGTTAAAGATTCATTTCATACCGACCAGTTTGTTAATACAGAAATAATTTGAGAGCAAAAATGAAATATATATGTACTAACATATTATTCATAACATGCATAAGTATTGTATCTGTTTTTGGTGGAGAGGACTGTTGCCGAAAACTTGGTAAGTAGTGCAAGCGTGTCTCTACATAATAATGATATACGTGTTTTTCATGTAGAAATGATGCCACTGGACACGACAACAAACGTATGAGTTCCTTTTAAATTAAAAAGCTGAAAATCGTAGTCTTCTATATGATATGTTTGGAAGATTGTGTCTCGGTGATTAATTAACTGTTTGAACATCATGATATTTTACTATGTTTTGCCAAGCTGTTCGATTGAAATTTCATAATGACCAAAACTAATCTTTGATGGCCATAACTCTGAAACATTGTAATTTGATCGAATAGGTCTCAATTACAAATGCCACAGATGAAGACTTCTTTTGATATATATTCCCAATCCTACCTTAGTTGAATTTGGCAAAATCCCTTTAACTTTGTACTTTATTTGGCCTTTCTAACTATTTTTTTCCAATGGCACTGACGAGTTTTTTGTAGACGAAACGCGCGTCTGGCGCAAATACAAAATATAAATCCTGGTATCTATTATGAGTTTATTGTATAATTTCTAGGTAAAGCAAAGGCAGCATTGTTAGAATCAATTGATACTCTTCAGATAACCAACAGACTGCTTGGAGAGAGTAAGTTATACATTTAAAAATAAAAAGACGTGCATACGGTTTTCAGTAACTAAACCATGTTGAGAATGTGATTATTGAGAGACTGACCAAGTTTAAGTTTTACAATAAAATTTCTAAGTTATGTTTTTTAAATAATGTTTAACAAAACAATCTGTTGTTTAAATTACCAAATATAAATTTAGATATAGGATACCTTTCAATGAAACTGAAATATATAAAAACAATTCAAGAGTAGAGTAAAGATCATATAATTGTAATTCATAAAAGAAGACTTACATCCAAGCACATTTACAAGTATGCACCTGTTTTAATTTAGAATTGATGTGAATAAGAAATGCATGCATCAGAAATGAATAAAATCGTTAATCCATTATTTTAATATTTTTAAAATTCATAAAAGGAGACTTACATCGTAATACATTTACAATTATGCACCTTTTTAAAAAGAAATTCGACAATGTGGATAACAAATGTATGCATCAGAAGTGGATACAACCGTTAACGTTTTTTTTAAATAGCAGGTTCAGCGATTCCGTCCAATAAAGTTGCCTTTCATGCCAGATTGACACAATATGTAACCCTTGGTTCGGCACAAACTGTTATTTTTGATCACGTGATAACAAATATTGGTAAAGCATATAACCAACACACGAGTCATTTCACAGCACCCTTCAACGGAATATATGTGTTTGCATGTACATTTCTACAGACAAGAGGGACTGGTGTCCATCTTCAAATGGTTCATAACAGCAGCGAAATATCAAAAGGGTATGGAGCCAGTGGTTCAGGAGAGACAGGAGTGATGACCGCAGTAATATATCTGCAAAAGGGAGATGTTGTCAAAGTTCGGCATTTGCTGGGCAAAGGATCGCAAACTATACATGGTGATTGGAGCTTTTTTACTGGTTATCTTCTCTAATATTTCATTATTAAAAGTTTTTCCATAAATCGTTTTGTATTTTTAATAGATTAAGAATCGACAGATATGTGTTTATATAGTTATCAAAGGTACCAGGCTTATAATTTAATACGCCAGACGCCATACGCCATACGATTCATCAGTGACGCTCAAATCAAAATAGTTATGAAGCCAAACAAGTACAAAGTTGAAGAGCATTGAGGACCCAAAACTAAAAAAAAATTGATGCCAACTACGGCTAAGGTAATCTATGCCTGGGATAAGAAAATCCTTACTATTTCGAAAAAAATCATAATTTTGTAAACAGGAAATTTATAAATACTGACTATTCAATTGATATTCATGTCAACACAGACGTGCTAACTACTGGGCTGGTGATACCCTCGGGAACGAAACGTCCACCAACACTGGCGACCTAGTGGTTTAAATAGTTATCAAAGGTACAAGGCTTATAATTTAAAATGCCAGATGCACGTTTCGTTTACATTAGACTTGCTTAGATTAGGGACGCTTGGAACAAAATAGTTATAAATTAAAGTAGTGTTCCCTCAGAAACGGTCAAATATTTCAATTCCCTCTAATAGAAGGTTTTCATGCAAAAAACACTTCAATGGATAATATAAATAAACACAACGGTTAAAAAAAATATTCGTCTCTGACTTTGAATTATACATAACATGGATAAAACCAGTCACAACATACAATAAAGTACAAAAGATCTTATCAAACGGATAAAATCAAATCTGAGAACCTAAATTATGATACTCCTTCTATAGAAAACACAATATAACAAAACATATGGTTATAAAGACTATGTTTTTCAAACTGCGATAAAGAATTAGTTTTCACATTGTGCATTTCTAGTATTGAATATTTGTAAGACGTTACATGTAACCTGATTTTGTAAACTGGGTAGTAAAAAATGATATGTAGTAAAATTGCCGATGAGACAACTATCCTTAAGAGTTCAAATAACAAAAATAACATTGGATGTTGGATATGCACTGATTGTTTTTTTAATCTTAGATAAATGTTATTTTATTACTTGTCAAAGAGACAACAACCCAACAATAGAGCAGACAACAGCAGAAGGTCACCAACAGGTCTTCAATGCAGCGAGAAATTCCCGCACCCGGAGGCGTCCTTCAGCTGGCCCCTAAACAAATATATATACTACATTTGTACTAGTTCAGTGATAATGAACGCCATACTAAACTCCAAATTTTACACAAGAAACTAAAACTAAAAATAATACAAGACTAACAAAGGCCAGAGACTCCTGACTTAGAACAAGCGCACAATCTGCACTTTGTGTTTCTGTTGTTGTAAGGATATAGGAGCACCCTATCATGTCACGACTGTGACTTTGTTAAATGTTGTTTTTGCATCGGTCTGATGAGTTAATATAAAGATCAGAAAATGTGGTATACTTGTCAATGACACTCTTCAACAGAGACCAAATGACAGACTTTAACAACTATGTATCACCGTGCGGCTTTCAACAATGAGCAAATCCGTATCGCACAGTCGGATATAAAACGGCCCCGAAATTACAAGTATAAAATAAATTTAAAAAAAAAGCCTGATTTATGTAAAAAACCTATGAGCAAAATTCAAATGTAATAAACAGCAATTAAAGAGAAAAGCTCTATTCAACTGATGTTGATAGTTTATTCGGGTGTTGTCCTGTTAGACGAATTGCCAACGTTAGGGGAGGTTGGTGAATTCAAACGTGTTAAATGTGAATTTCTAGTATTTAATATTTGTAAGACGTTACATGTAACCTGATTTTGTAAACTGGGTAGTAAAAAATGATATGTAGTAAAATTGCCGATGAGACAACTATCCTTAAGAGTTCAAATAACAAAAATAACATTGGATGTTGGATATGCACTGATTGTTTTCTTAATCTTAGATAAATGTAATTTTATTACTTGTTTAGGAAAAATTGAGAATGGAAATGAGTAATGTGACAAAGAGACAACAACCCGACTATAGAGCAGACATCAGCAGAAGGTCACCAACAGGTCTTCAATGCAGCGAGAAATTCCCGCACCCGGAGGCGTCCTTCAGCTGGCCCCTAAACAAATATATATACTAGTTCAGTGATAATGAACGCCATACTAAACTCCAAATTTTACACAAGAAACTAAAACTAGAAATAATACAAGACTAACAAAGGCCAGAGACTTCTGGCTTAGGACAAGCGCACAATCTGTACTTTGTGTTTCTGTTGTTGTAAGGATATAGGAGCACCCTATCATGTCACGACTGTGACTTTGTTAAATGTTGTTTTTGCATCGGTCTGATGAGTTAATATAAAGATCAGAAAATGTGGTATACTTGTCAATGACACTCTTCAACAGAGACCAAATGACAGACTTTAACAACTATGTATCACCGTGCGGCTTTCAACAATGAGCAAATCCGTATCGGACAGTCGGATATAAAACGGCCCCGAAATTACAAGTATAAAATAAATTAAAAAAAAGCCTGATTTATGTAAAAAACCTATGAGCAAAATTCAAATGTAATAAACAGCAATTAAAGAGAAAAGCTCTATTCAACTGATGTTGATAGTTTATTCGTGTGTTGTCCTGTTAGACCAATTTCCAACGTTAGGGGAGGTTGGTGAATTCAAACGTGTTAAATACCGCCACATTCTAATTCAAATACGAAAACTAACGATATAAGGGCATACATTTTATTCAAATCCATTTACGAATAACACATGTGTTACACATGAACCGTCGCTGAGCACACAATTACAGGCTCCTGACTTGGGATAGACACATAACTCAACTATTTCTTAAATACATTGTAGGGAAAATACTAGTAGTGTTATGCATGCTATAACATAGAATAAGATCAGTTGCACTCATAAGATCGTTCCAAGGAACAAACAAACGGACTAACATAAACATAATATACACAAAGTACCGATATAACATACAAATAAAATGTTCTCACTTTATAGAATTAATGAGTTCACATCTATCCGATTTAGTCAAGACTATATAAACAGTCTATAAAATGCATGGCCTTGTGAAATGCCAACATATACATAAACACTATTGACATAATGTAGAATGATGACACCTTTTTTCATTTTTAATAATATATTTTTGGATAGAAAAATAGTTAAATCACAAAGATAATGAACTCCGAGGAAACCTAAAAAAGGAAAGTTCCTTATCAAATCACATGGCAAAATCGAAATCTTTGAATTTTTACCTCCCATGAATAATAAGAGCCAACAACAGCATCGCCATACTTAAATTTTGGAATTCTTTTTTTCAAATATACAAATCAAGACAGTAAACAAAATCCACACGGAGTTGAACCAGCTGTTAGACAGAGAGCGTATAAAAATAAGATGTGGTATGATTGCCAATGAGACAACTATCCACAAAAGACCAAAATGACACAGACATTAACAACTATAGGTCACCGTACGGCTTCAACAATGAGCAAAGCCCATACCGCATAGTCAGCGATAATAGACCCCGATAAGACTATGTAAAACAATTTAAACGAGAAAACTATTTATGTAAAGAAATGAACGAAAAACAAATATGTAACACATAAACAAAAGACAACCACTAAATTACAGGCTCCTGACTTGGGACAGGCAAATACATAAATAATGTGGCGGAGTTAAACATGTTAGCGGGATCCCAACCCTCCCCCTAACCTGGAACAGTGGTATATCAGTACAACATAAGAACGAACTATAAAAATCAGTTGAAAAAGGCTTAACTCGTCAGATGGAACCTGCTATGCAACATTAGCTTGCAAATCAATAATCATCCAGTCGAAATTGAAAAATAAGAAATAGTTCACAATTGGTGACTCTACATGCGTCTTTTCTGGTCTCTTATAATAATAGACCACGACATTATATTTCGCTTTTGATCTGAAACTCTAGCATATTGTATGTGATAAATTATTGGTGATGATCTTTAAACTTATGTAGTGATGATTTTAAATGTTTTTCCTAATATCTATGATTTTATGCCCGTGGAGTCTAAATAATGTTTACGTGTACTAAGGTGGTGAATCAAATCACATATGAACATTCGTGCATTGGGGAAGAGGTATGTAAAAAAGATCCAAACATGGACACAGACTTTCTACGAGCCTTTTTATAGCTAAGCATTTCAGGCATTTCAATACTGTGCTGTGTTGCTTCCGTTAGTTTGCATCTGACGGTGCAAGTTAAACAGTTTTGACAACTGACGGACTCAACTCTTCATTTACAGTCTAGTTATTTCATAATCAAAGTAATGTATGTCAGTACTGACATATGATTGCGGAAAATCCTGGATCATACGAAATGTAACATCGTCAAATAAATGCGCTTTTGCAGTTATGATGTGTTAAATATTTATCATTTTGTTATTACGTTGTTGTTTTTTTCATCATAAATTTAGGTTTTATTATCATGTTTGAACAATTACATGTATTGTTTATTAGGGAATACATTTGTTTGGTCTTACATAATTTGGAGTTCTTAACTTTCTTGATTATCAATGATGTTTAAATTATAAAACTGTTCTGTGAAAATAAAGATTTCGCTTATTTAAAGCTTTACGTCCAATAACATTAACAGTACAAATTTTCCTGCACCAAAGAAGGAAACCCCGATTACTTTCTTTCTATGACAACAATCGTATCTTAAGTGTGAATCGTTAATCATTCAGTGTGACACATATAATCTTAAGTGTGTCTGTAAGGTTATAAATATCTTTTTTTTAGATTTTTTAAAAACCTCTCACGTTCAATATGTGCATCATTGAACATCTTCCTGTTTTTGTTTTTGTTTCGGTTTCGTAATCTCTTATCTTTTGTACTACATTACATTATATTTGTTTTTAATCTGTTCCTCAATACGTCAAATCCACGGTAAGTTACTCTTTTATTTTAGCTGGTAGTCTAAAAATATTTAAATGTATTGTAGATATAATACCATAATCATGATAATTAAGTTGATATATTTTATACAAAATAAATAGAACTGAAATAGCAGTAAAAATAGAATTTGGTAAGGGACCGTACAGGTATCAATGCATGTGTGGATGATTTATCTAATTATACGTGTAGTTCTTTTTATATAATCTTAATACATTAATCATTTTGATTCATTTTGTATTTAAAAATGAAATCCCATGTACATGTATTGTCAAATTCTTTTAATTGCATAAGTGGTTAATGGTGAAACTCCAGTTTACTATGTATGGATCTGTAATAAATTATAAGACAATTGGAAGATTGGAAATTATTGTGGGTGGTATTGTGCGATCTTTGTTGTGATTAGGGAACAAACAAGAATTCATTTTGTCTCTTTGAGGACAATAACTCGGGTTTAAGTCTATATATCTCTATGAAATTTTCCAATCATATCAGAAAAGGAAGATCAAGACTAATGTAGGGGTTATGGCCCTTGCCGTTTAAAAGAAAGGAGCCAAACAATATACCTTTCTAATACTTTATATTGAATTGCTCATTTCTTGTCCAACTTAGATGGGTTTAATTCAAATTATTTGTACTTAATTTATGAGGTTTTTCAATATGAGTAATATAATAGTGTATTTTTAATTTAGAATTTTAACTCTGGGTCCCGTTTTTAAATTTGTCCACACTGATGTTCAAAGTGTCCAAAATTAAACTTTGTTTGATTTCGACAAAAATAAAAATGAATAACTAGGTTCGTTGATATGCTGCATTGTTTATTTCTAGGCTTTTAATTTTGAATCCGATTTTTTTTAAAATGGTCAACAATATGGACCAAAGGGTCCCACATTAATCCTAAATGAAATTGAGAAAGGAAATGGGGAATGTGTCAAAGCGACAACCACCCGACCATAGAGCAGACAACAGCTAAAGGCCACCATTGGGTCTTCAATGTAGCGAGAAACTCCCGCACCCGTAGGCGTCCTTTAGCTGGCCCCTAGTTTTGATTTAAAGAAAAAAAGCTTGGTCCCAAATTGAATTGATGGGACCAGGGTTCTTTAATATGTTGAATATAACCATGAATAAAAACTTTAGATTGTGGGCCCTGTTATCAAATTGGTCTTCATTGAGGTCTTAAGGGGTTAAAACTATAAACGACATTTATAAAGTGTGGTTGCGCATGCCCAAAGGTATGAGTTATTGCAGGTAACTCCTATATCAGATATGCACCGAACATATGCCTTGAGCTACAGTAAAGGAACACACATATGATCTAAGAATGTTGACCAATGGTCAAATCCGTATAATAACCCACTTAGTACGTAGGTACATGAAAAGAAACAACCGTATTGTAACTTTGGTTCATCCTAAAAAAAAAAAAACTGCGCGATATCTATTTTATTTTACTTTTTAAATGTTTCCGCATTAATTTATTTTTAAAACATAAAACCTTATATAATCGTTGACATTTGACCAAACTTAGAGGAAATTAGATATTGTTATAAAGTTACATTGAAAAAAAAAACAATTGAGGAACAAATGCAGTTTTGGACTTTGCTTTAAATAGTGTATTTTTATATAAGCTATTTGTTGACTCATAATTTTCAAATAAGGTCATCCACATAAAATGATGTTATGTATTCGATTACCTATAGTTATTAATTTCTCTGTCATCTGGTCTCTCGTGGGATATTCACTCATCGGGAATTATAATAGAGGTTATTTTTGTTTGCATTATATGCCTAAACATAACAGGTTAGTATAAACAAAAATTAACATGGTTACCCGTGCTTGTTCTGAAACACCAGGTTCGAATCCAGCCATGTTTTAAAAGGGGGTTCCAACAAAAGCAGTCATATGAAAAAGGGTGCGGTTCAATATATAAAGCAGATACAAGCTATGGTAAGAACTTGAAATAAATACTAAGTATATTCTGTGTAATCATTTTTTTTTGTTTCAAATACAAAAAAGAAGATATGGTTTGATTGTCAATTGTACAACTCTCCACAAGAGACTTAATGACACAGAAGTTAACAACTATAGGTCACCGTACGGCCTTCAAAAATGAGCAAATCCCATACCGCGTAGACAGCTTTCAAAGGCCTCGAAAGACAACAATTAAACAATTCAAAACGAGAACACTATAACGGCCTAATTTGTGATAATAAAAAGTGTTTATTTGACATGAACAAAAATTAAACCCTTTACTCGAATTACATAAATGGTTCAGATTTACTCAAATTAAGAATGACTCAAGGCTGCTGTTATCAACTAAAGTACGATAAGACTGAATTTAAATGATGATAAGTTAAAAAAAAAATTATGATGGATTAATTGTTGGTGGCTTAAGGTCTAGTGGCAAATAATTCATGCTTTTTTGTTGTCTATTTTTTGTTGAATGCATTTTCATTTTATTAGTTCAAAACGATGAACTATCATAAAAGCCAATTATGATATACACAATACACTAAGACATCTCATTCATGAAAAGTGATCTTGACTTTTCATTATGCATCACAAATTGTGCGCACAAATAAATAGACGCCATTGCTTACTCAGAATGGTATTTTATACATGTAATTTGAATGCAATAAGTGTACATTCATAGTGTATTATGTACAAATTACAATAAATAAAAATCTCACAGTATTCATTACTGATAGTAAATCTAACCTCTTCACATTATCGGAAGTTATAAGTGTTTTAAATCTTATTTACAGCACACTCGATAGAGGGTCCTGTTTGGTGTGGAAACACATTAATATACACAAGTGGCAAGAAACATAGAACACACGAAAAAAAGTGTTAAACAAGTCAAGTTAATATTAATAATATATATATATAGATAAAAGTAAAAGTATATACGCAAAATAGGAACTGAAAAAAATGACCAAAACATAAAGAGAAGAATAAATAATAATACGGTGCTAAATTATATAAGGAATAATGGAAAAACACTTAAGGATGTTCGCTACTCTGTTAAAAAATAACAAGCTTTTTAAAAGACTATTATGAATTGATAGTATATAAATAATGAAACTAAAAAAGTAGAAAAAAATGGAGGGTCCGTGTGCTCGTTTTAGAGATATAAGCCATTGAAAATTTGGCGGGAAATTATTCTCTCTAGATTTTTCATATATTTAACATTGGCACCTTATTGTTTCTAACACTTTGAAAAAGTAACAAGATTTTTATAAAATTTAGAAATATGGCTTTTTAAACTTTATGTAATAAAATTATAAAAAGAAAAGTAGGGGTAAGTGGGCAAAATATTTTAATGACAATACATGGATAAAACCAGAGGATTCCGATAAACTGGCAAAAAGTCAAAAAATGGAGGAGCAAACATCCTTAATATAGTTGCTTATGATTTTATTTTATTTCATCTTCTTCTATTTTATTTTATAAAAAATACAATTCACACGAGGTACATGTTTAGGATTAGGAGGTACGATGTATTGATTGTTGGTTGCTTAACGGTCCAGTGGCAACTATTTCATGCATGTTCAAGACGACGGAGGTACGATGGGGACATTGAAATGCGAAGATCCGTTCACTGAAGTATCTATATTACGCTTTATTCAAAGTCTACAGCGTTCACATATTTTACTATGGAAATTAGTGTTTTTTTTTTATAAATTTGCATTCTCTATTGTCTATGCAAGACTTCCCAAAAATACCAGACCCAAAGATTAAACAACGGTTGTCTATTGTTTAAAACTCTACGATGACCTATTAATATACTATAAAAAAAAAGAAGATGTGGTATGATTGCCAATAAGATAACTCTTCACAAGAGACAAATTGACACAGAAATTAACAACTATAGGTCACCGTATGGCCTTCAACAATGAGCAAAGCCCATACCGCATAGTCAGCTATAAAAGGCTTAAAACCATACAGTATACATTTTTGTACCTGTTTTTGTAAAACGTGTTTTGTGAGGTTTAGTGTCCTTAAACAATCATTATGTCTTATTTAATCTTCTGTTAAAATCTATAATAGACAAACTTTATTTTTGACATACGGACGTTTAAACAAGACCACATAATTTATTTTGAAATGCTAATTTTATATTTTTTCAGGCTTCATATAAGAGACAAACCACATTATGGATAGTATTCGGTTGCTACAGCTGTTCGTTTCGTTATTCTTGACATTCAATGTACATGGTAACAGAACGTTCCCGATTGGAGATCCAAGAGCATGTGATATCGATACAAAGGCACAATATATATTCGAGGTTCTACCTGGTCTTGGATGGGATAATCTCGTCAACGAAAACAGAGGAGTTGTTGTTAATTTCAACTATTCTAAATGCAAAACCACCGAGGACCGACGTTATTTGATTCCGGATGGAGTTGTTACAATACCTATCAAAACGAGTCGGATGAATGTTTTCTCAAAGATGTACGATCATTGGTCCAAGTATGAAACTGACACGTCTTTTTCTATCAATACAGGTGGATCTGCGTCATTCAAAGGCATTGGTATATCCGCCAGTTTTTCTTCAGAGTTTGAACACGTCAAATCACACCAGATAGAGGACAAATCGTTAACAACAAAAGTCCAAGCACGGTATGTGCGTTACACAGCGGCGGTTTTACCCGATGCACAACTAGACCCGTCATTTCGCTCCCGTTTGCTCAAAATAGCCAGTCACATACAACATAACCGGAAGTCGTCAGCACGCTACGAAAGCGAGTTACTCGTCCGAGATTTCGGAACTCATGTTCTCACATCTATAGACGCCGGAGCCTCTATTGTCAAGGTCGATCAGGTTAAATCCTCCTTATTAGAAGACAAAACAATGAATAAGTTCAAAATATCATTAGCCGCGAGTGTTTCTATTTTAAACCTTCTCAGCGTTCACAAGTCAGAGACATTTTCTATCAGTAAGACTGAAATAGAAAAGTACATGACATCGGTAACGGATTCTGACATCAGGACATACGGAGGACCAGCTCTCAACCCTGAAAACTTTACACTAGGAAAATGGGCCTCAGAAATTGACAACGATCTGGTACCTGTAGACAGAAATGGATTCCCACTCGATCATTTCATAACAACAACTGCACTTCCTGAACTATCCGAAAGTCTTGTACAAGAGCTAACACAGAGTATTAGGACTGCCATTATGACGTATTATAAGCACAACACATATCCCGGATGTACAGACATTGATGCACCTAACTTTAGTTATATTGCCAATATTGAGGACGGTACATGTCACGCTCCATTAACAAACTTAAGTTTTGGTGGAGTGTTCCAAAAATGTGATTTTGAAGGCCAGCTTATAAACAACGAGGACCTTTGTTCAAAACTACGAACAAAAAATCCAAAAACACAAGATTACAGCTGCCAAACTGGATACGAAAAAACACTTTTACACACCAGCGAAACCTCCAAATCTCAGCACACTCATAAGTGTCATAGTTGTTGGATTTTCTTCACATGCTGCCATGATCATTCCTATCACGGCACAGCAAAATATACCAGCTATTGGTGTCAGGCTCCTAAAGATGCAAAGGTTCCCCAGGATAGTGGATACTTGTTTGGTGGTCTATACTCTGATAAAACCAACAATTTCGTTACACAATCTCAATCGTGTCCGCAATACTATTTACCAATGACGATTACCGCTAACATCCAGGTCTGTGTCAGTGACGATTACGAACAGGGGACGAAGTCAGCCGTTCCCTTCGGAGGATTTTACAGCTGTACGAACGGTAATCCGATGGCTTCAGCTAACCAGGTGTTGAAAGCTTGTCATCACGGATACAGCAATCATTTAGCAACCATTGACAACGACTGCGAAATAATGTATTGTGCTCAAACAGGTGCTCTATCAGAGTTAAAATTCCCTCGCGTGCAACTGCCTCCTTTTACAGGGATACCAGCAGAAAGCATTGAAACTCCCGCGAATTATATCATATCACATGACGGTCAGTCTTGGATGCAACTGATCGACCCTGCTACCGAAAATCCTGAGCCAGAAGAAAACAAATGGACAACATTACAATCTGCTCATTTGGAAATGCGTTCTCTGCTTAAAACATTTGAAAACAATCACGTTAAATATTCTGCGGATGAAGGAATGTCGAAAGGAGCTGTTGCTGGATTATCGGTCGGTGTGACAACTGCAGTTTGTCTGGTCGTAGGAGTTTTCATAATCATAAGAAGAAATCGAAAACAAACGGATTTAGCCGAATACAGATCTATCCATTAAATTATAATATTAAATAAAATATGCGGCTTGTAAATAAAAATCCCGTTACTTGAAGATACAATGCATTCAGCTCTGAAAAGTTTGTATATAATTATGTGCATAATCTGAGATTTTTAGTTTGTTTTCATATCAATTAGCATTTAATTTTACTTGAGCTGTTGACATTTACATGACATACGTGGATTGTGGTTTTGTAAAAATATGTTCAATGAAGATACAATGCATTTAACACTGAGAAGTTTGTACGTTATGTGCATAATCTAAGACCTTGTCATTTGTATATATTTTATATTGTCTTCCTTTCCCACCAATTAGTTCAGGTTTATAGTATATTTTATAAATAAATTTGAAAACAGATTTTGAATTATGCTAATGTAAAAGAGTAAAACAAAAAGACCGAACTCCAAGGTAAATACAAAAGGGGATGATATAAGAACTGATAAAAAAATAAAATCAAATCAATCAACGGAACGACTGAAGAACTGTTATATTCTTAAGGCAGCAACCATTTGATTTTCGGAGGGAGGGGAGGGGGGGGCTATGGATTTTTTTTGGAAAAAAAGTGTTTCCAGTTTTTGGAGAACAAAATAATTTGTTTTTGACCCTGAGAAAAAAAAATGTGTGTTTCACTCTCAGCTCACTATCTTTAATGCTAAAATTGAAAGAAAAGAAATTGTTTTCAACGTATCGCAAAAAAAAAAAAAATATGGCGAAAAACATAGTTTGTCCGAACAAAAATCCATAGCCCGCCCCAGGAAAATCAAACGGTTGCTGCCTAAACAGGCACAGGCAGTTTTCGAAGGAAAAGGTGGAATTAATTATTTTATATCTAGATAAACTCTCACTTGAATAAACAAAAAATAGCAAGATGTGGCATGATTGCCATGAATCAACTCTCAACAGTCAGGGGCGTTACTTAAACAAGTAACTTTTTTAAGTTACTTATATAGGTAATTTGTTTTTAAAAAATATAAAATTACTCAATAGAGTTATTTAAAATTTCAATATAAGCAGGGACTAAATGTAGTTTTCATGAATTTTTACATCATTTTATATCATAAATTCAAGAATTTGTAAGAATTGAGAGGATAATAGACATAAAGGGTTACTTTAAAAGTAATGACAAAAATGTTACTTGAATAAGTTATTTTGTACATCTTTGAAAGAATTAGTAATAACACTTATTTAAGGAACATATGTAATTGTATTTGGTTTACAAATTATGAATAACTTCAAGTCTTAATTAATTCATAAGTTTCTATCTATGTATATCTGTCTACCTTCAAGATTGTGAAGGAACATGATATTTTAATAGTCCCAATAGACCAATCTTTGACCAAAAAGCGTCGGTAGCAAAGATAAGTGCGTCAGTAAAGCAATTAGTGTTTCAGAAGGATTAGATTTTATATTTCATGGGAAAAATAACCAGATGACTATAACAATTTGTTAAAACTAGTAAAATTTGTATAATTGGTCACCTATAAAAATAATATTTAGAAAAGTTACTTATATAAGTAATTTTTAAAATAGCCTGGCTTCAACATTACTTACATAGGTAATTTAAAAGTTACTTGTTTAAGTAATGCCCCTCACTGCTCAACCACAGACCTATTGACATAGAAGTTAACACAACCATAGGTCACTTTACGACCTTTAATAATAGAAAAACCGAAACTAATTCTGCAGTCAGCTGTAGTACAACCCGAAAAGGCAAATATATTATACAATTCAAACGGGAAAACTAACGACCTGATTAATTTACAGTAACAAATATTATACATATATACAGCAATAAACGGCAACTACTGAATTACAGGATTCCGACTGAAAACAGGCATATACAGAATGTGGCAGTGTCAAACAGGTTTGAAAGCGCCAAGTTAAATCCTCCTAAACCTTAGACAACAGTGTATGGGCACAACAAAAGAACAAACATTCATTTATGCAAATTATAAGCAAAATATAATATAAATGCAAAACAATTATGAGCAGAAAAAACCCACAACCACAAAATGACATGCGCCTGACTTGGGATAGGCACATATAAAATGTGAAACGGTTATGAACAGCAACATCTTGCGAGATAACTAGCTTTATTTATTCATAAGGTAAATTTTTGATCGAAAAAAAAAATGATACGCTGTATACGATGGAGCTTATATGTTATTTGTTTACATACATGTAGTTCAAGAACTTAAAATGCATGTATATTATTTCGCTTTTTTGTCGGGTTGATATCTCTGATACATTCCCTGTTTTCACCGCCAATTTTATTTATTCGTTAAAACTGGTACAATGGCTATCATGATAACATAGCAACACTTCAGGAATAAGCTTGTTTGATTGGCAGTTGGGTGTCAACTAATCTACCAGACACAGTATGTCAAGTATTTTAAAATGTATCATTTGATAAAAAAATGTTGATAAAAAATGTGATAGAATCTAAGTGTGACTTAGTGTGGCGACCATTACGCTGATTTAAATTGAGGGCAAGGAAGATGTAGTATTGTGTTTAATTTACACATTTTAGATATAAGACGATGTGGTTTGAGTGTAAATGAGACAACTCGCCATCCATGTCACAATATGTCAAAGTAAAACATAAACTGTCAATATGTATTTTAAGATTTACTTTTTATAACTAAAATTTTAAAATATAGGGTGCATGCTTTATACAACTGAAAACAGGACACCTCTGCTTCTACCTTTACACATAGGTACATAATGTTTATCTCATATCTATCTTTTTTACACTGACTGTATTATCTATATATTTAACGAGACAGTTATTATTTTCACTGTAATTTCCATACACGCTGAGAATGGAGTCTATAACATAATATGTCATTAGCGTCTCATTGGGTTTTGTCCAGTTCGGTCCTTTTTGTAAGCAAAGGAAGCAGATACGAGCTGTCGATAATAAGTCTTGTCACATCCAAATACCCTTTTAATTCTTAAGACCAATATTCCGTGCCACTAACTGATATCACATAAGACTTAAGTTTCCTGAATGTTTGTTTTCTCTGCTGGTGTAAGGCCGGACACAGCAGTTGAAAATGGAGTATATCTTAATCCGACGTGCCACATCATTTGCATATTGCTGACTCCCTGCCACCACTAAATTGAGAGCTGTGAGAATCAAGTGAATAAGTTCCAGTTAGTAGCCGAATTTGTATCGCTCCCTTTTTAACATCAGAGTCGGTTGAAGAAAGCAGTTCAAAATGGGTGTAGATCCAATTCCTAACAAGGTTTTTGTCCAAAAATGTACGTAGAAAAACAGGTAATTGTGACATTGTGCATACTATTGTCAATTGGAGAGACTGATATTCCTGAATGAAGAAAAAAATAGTTGATATCTTAGAGCGATGAGATTGAAGATTCATTCCATGTACAAAGGCTTGCAGACGTAAATCGTGTAGTTATAGTTTATGAATAAGCTTTAAAGTGTCATTGCAGTCTCAAACTATGACTATTCTATGTGATACTGAGTACATTGATAGAATGAGATAATAACATCAAGACATTCTGTGTATTCTAAATACTAGTCCCCAGAGTTATTCGTGGGCAAATGATGGAAATTTTCATTGGTGATTTCAGTTCAATTGCAATTATTTTGTTGTTATAGGTGGTATTTTACTGATAGATGGAGTAAAAAAAAATTCCAAGCTATTGCAACACCACCTTTCCATCTTGGCTGATTAAAATATGAGATATCCTCGGTTTTGTCGCTTCATCTAATGAATATGCCCATATGTGGTAGAACATTACATAATGATTGTTTTTGAAATTCATATAGCCAGTGTTCTTGCAGACAATTAAATAATGTTAGATGATGATTCTAATGAATTTCTAAATAATGCATTTCCCTTACCTTCCATATTAATTGTTGTTAATCTAGGATGGTTTTTTTTTAAATGTTATTTTAGAATTGCTCATTTTGCCGGTTTTTGTTTATTCCTAGATCATATAGTATATTGTTTTGAATGAGTATTAAGAAATATTTCAGGTTCAGGTTCATCCACTCTGGATGTTGGAAGACAGTCCCTGAAGGTTACAACTGTTGCCATATCAGATTGAGGAGAGAAGTTTTAGGACGGTATGGCTTGTATAGGATGTTCGCCGTTATAAAGAGGTGAGTCTGCATAATTATTGCATGGGATGTCACCAGGTGAGTTAAATAGCTATCTGCAATTAATTTGTTGGTTGTTTTATGATGCAGCTGAGTTTTACTATACTAAACCCCTAACGGGAAGGATTGTGCCTGATATTCCAGTCTGGAGCTGGCATGTCAGTTAACTGCAAGTAGTCTGTTGTTATTTATGTATTATTGTCATTTTGTTTATTTTCTTTGATTACATCTTCTGACATCAGACTCGGACTTCTCTTGAACTTAATTTTAATGTGCGTATTGTTATGCGTTTACTTTTCTACATTGGCTAGAGGTATAGGAGGAGGGTTGAGATCTCATAAACATGTTTAACCCCGCCGCATTTTTGCGCCTGTCCAAAGTCAGGAGACTCTGGCCTTTGTTAGTCTTGTATTATTTTTAATTTTAGTTTCTTGTGTACAATTTGGAGTTTAGTAAGGCGTTCATTATCACTGAACTAGTATATATTTGTTTAAGGGCCAGCTGAAGGACGCCTCCGGGAACAGGAATTTCTCCCTACATTGAAGACCTGTTGGTGACCTTCTGCTGTTGTTTTTTCTATGGTCGGGTTGTTGTCTCTTTGACACATTCCCCATTTCCATTCTCAATTTTTATGTATTTCACACTGACATTCAATATTGAAATATCCATTATTAATGCATGTTTATTTGCGTTGTTAATCTGCAATATACACCATTTGTTTTGCTAAAGAATGTTCCAAAACCATTTTACAAAAATGCGCTATCTTTATTTAATAACTTCCGCCAACTAGAAAGTCGTGTCTATTTGTAAATGTTTTCAACAAATCAAGTGAACAATTTCTAAAAGTATTAGTGTATAACGCACACTCTTAAATTAAATCCAATTTATATCAATTAATATCTAAAAATACCACATTTCCAATACTAAATCAACAACCACATGCACATAGTACCTTAAATTAGGATAGAGCGAGCAGTCCTCAGCTTTTTAGAAAGCTCAAACTTGTTTGCAATAATCTCAACCGGAACGCTCAAAACAAAACATTAATTACTGTTACGTATTTAAAAGAAGTATTGAAATGGAACGAATGCTCTCACGCTTTAATAACCCATCGTGTAGAATGTATTTTTATAAAATGTTATATTTGAGTGATCGTTTACCTATATGTAAAAACCAGACTTAGAATATTATGTTCATTACACGTTTCTATATTTAAACATACAAGGGTCGTTTACCTTAAAGTAAATACAGACATGCGCTGCTGTAATTTCCTTCCTGGAACTATCAAACAGAAAGTTCGTTTTTGCTTTTTTAAAGGAGTTATTCTGGGTAATTTGGTAAATACAAAACTTATCCATAACTAGTATCTCAATTGTGTGTAGTACAATTGAAATGTCTTTTCCTTAAAAGTCTGATATTTGTAATTAGATATAAGAAGATGTGGTACAAATGTATGAGTGTCAATGAGACAACTCTCCATTCAAGTCACAATTTTTAAAAGTAAACCATTATAGATCAAAGTACCTATTATTTGATATGCAACAAACATACCTCCTTACACTTTGCACCAAATAGCCCTATCCCCCTTAGTTTTTGTGATATAATCTTGAAGACCTATTTTATTTTATATGCGACAACACCATCTTTTAGAAAGTTTGATTTTTGCACTCCATAACCTCTCTTAATTCGTTTAAGGGAATTAGACAGGAATTTATTTGAGGAATGACTTTAATATGTTTTCTGTCTATGAAGAAATAAAATAAACAATATGGTGCACACTGAATAACGGGCGTAGCAGGTTATTTAACAGTGTGCACCACATTTTGTATGTTATTTCGAAAAGACATAAAACATATTAGTCATTTCTTATAATTTAATTCCAAATTCCATTTAAACCGTAGAAAACCACGAAAAAACGTTGATGACGTCACTTTCACATTACCAAATAATGTATATGGGGTGATAACAAAATAACGTCAGCAAATCAGCAGACGCATTACATCCAAAATTAAATTATTATTTGATACATATGCATTTCGGATTATAAAGCAAAAGATACAACTGTTAATAGATTAAATGGATGATTTGTTGACCTGAGTGACGCAATTTTGAGATACCCCTTATGAAACAAAATAACCTTCAAAATGAAGGTAAATAAAGATAAGTAACGAAATGCTTGTTCACAAAAAATTGAACGAATAAATAAATCCTCAAGCTTAAGGTATAACAAAGCTTTAACACATTTAAAAGAAAAAAAAAAAATTATTATGCAATACATCGTGGAATACAAGGTATTTCAATTGAGTTGAAAAACCATCTTTGCCGCTGCATGTTAAACATCAACTAATCAATTAATCAATCAATTACATACATCATTTGATCAATATACTAGTAATCAATCAACTTTTCAGTTAATGAATAAATCAACCAGTTAGTCAACCATTTAATCAATCTGGCATTAAAATTCCTACATCCATACATGCGTATTGTTATGCGTTTACTTTTCTACATTGGCTAGAGGTATAGGGGGAGGGTTGCGATCTCATATACATGTTTAACCCTGCAGCATTTTTGCGCCTGTCTCAAGTCAGGAGCCTTTGGTCTTTGTTAGTCTTGTATTATTTTAATTTTAGTTTATTGTGTACAATTTGGAAATTAGGATGGCGTTCATTATCACTGAACTAGTATATATTTGTTTAGGGGCCAGCTGAAGGACGCATTCGGGTGCGGGAATTTCTCCCTACATTGAAGACCTGTTGGTGACCTTCCGCTGTTGTTTTTTCTATGGTCGGGTTGTTGTCTCTTTGACACATTCCCCATAATGTTATTCCTGTTAGAATCGAGTTTCGTTTGTCAAATATGCGCAACAAACAGTCTATTCAGTTTAAGGCTTTAGTATGAATATTCTTTTGAAACAGTACTTCTATTTACAAGTAACATATAATACTAAAAGATGATTATTCATTTGCAGTTTGGTGTTTCTAGTACGCAAAATACAACGAGTAGCATGGCTGATAGGAAATCTGGTAGTTATGCTTTACAAAAATTCATAACATATTTATATATTGAACAATTCAAGTATGCAACTTTGAGAAGAGACGTATATATTATTTGTTTATAATGCAAACAATTTTCACCAAATAATAAATTGTATACTAGATAATATTTTTTTTTATTTTTCTTGGCTAAGGCGTCCGGTATGGATTTCTTTTTATTAATTTTCTCAGTTAAATTTAATTTAAGTTTTTATATTGGCCAGGCAGTCACAACCAATAAATAGAACGAAAAAAACATTATATATATCCAAGATTAAATTAAGCTGCGTCAATTAATATCTGTAATTTGTGTACAGTGTAAAAACTTTTCGAGTAATGTGAAATTAGGGAAAAAAATGGAGGGAAAAACAGGATCTTATATATTAAAGGGAATACACAGTATTTACTAATGTGCAGATGTAAAACATTAAAGATAAAAAAAATCATACAGAAGCTTACCCTTCATATTATAGTGCTTTAAAATGATTACACTAAAACATGACATAAGACCGTCTTACTCTGTTGTATGCTTAATGTGGTCGGAATAAACTACATGTATGTCTTGCAATATTACACCCTTTCTCATATCTACGATAACCTCTGAGTAACAACAGATAAACAAGCCATATTGTATAATATTCAGAAATAAAAAAAAGAAGAAACAAAAGTAAAACCTAACGGCCTGATTACTGACAAAAACAACATTAAGTGGAGATATGCATATACTATTTATGAATTAAATGATTGATCGAATATTTGATTTAAGACTATTGTAAAGCAACTCACGCACAACAAGGCTAAGATCAGAATTAAAATGTATACAGCAAGTAAGTCCAGTAAATTTGGTCGACTGGTTTGAAGGTTTGGTCATTAAGGTGCCCCAGGAAAATGACGTTGTATTGAATAAGGGCAGGAATTTATCCTTGCCAAAAGAAACCTACGGCCCCTCAAAGAGATATTCAAGGGTGTTAACCGACAGAAGCGTGACATTCTCTGTACACCAGACATCAGATTTAACGTCCCCATTCTGATAGGATGGCTATGAATTTATACATCCCGCACAGTCAAATGCACGCCTCATTTTGGAAGTTTTTCTTCTGTCGTTCGGAAGAGGACTTGCAGTTAGCAATTTGGTATTCCCAAAAACACCGTTGAGGTAATCAATGTTGTGTTCTCATCAACAGATTCAAAAGGCGTATTCTCCGAGTCATACTTTATTGCTGCAATAGACTTCGGAACTTCATACTCTGGATACGCTTTTGCGGTTATCCCTCCCAATACAGATATAAAAAATGTGAAGATTTATTCCAATCAAGCATGGAATTCTGGTAATAATGAAGCAGTATCTTTGAAGACGCCGACAAGTTTATTGTTGAATAAGGACAAAGAAATTATATCTTTTGGATATGAAGCCGAGAATGATTATTCTGATGCCATGTGTGATGGTGTTCAAGATGATTATTATTATTTCCACAGATTCAAAATGGAATTGTACAACTCAAAGGTATATTGTGTAGTTGTTGTGCATATACTATAAATCAGATGGTCAACGAGACACCTCTCTATCCAAGTCACAATATGTAAAAAATAAACAATTACAGACGAAAGTGCGGCCTTCAACATGCATGGAGCCTTGGCTTCACACCGAACATCAAGCTATAAAGGACCCTAAAATAACTAGTGTGAAACAATCCAAACAGGAAAACCAACGGTCTTGTCTATATAAAAACGAGGAACGAGAAACACTAAATAACCATATCAATAAACGACAACCTGTGAAACAGGTTCCTGGCCCAGGACAGGTGCATTAGTATACACCTATTGACTGGGTGTGAGGGTAATAGCAAGTTTGTTGTACCTGAGATACAAATCATTGCTCGGGCTAAGCCGAGGGCAATTGTTGGTATGCGAAGGGACAACATACTTGCTATTATCCGCACACCCAGATCTTATATGTTTTATTATACTGAACAACAGTCATTAAGTGTTTTAGTATACCAAACAAACCAACAAGTCTACATATCATCTGAACACAAAGAAAAATTTGACAAAAGTTAACTTGACATGCACAGGATGAACTATAGATTTTGTACTATATTAAATCTTTCAAAAAGTATCGCGAAAAATTTATTTCTCCTTTATAATTTTTACTTGTTCATATATATTAATTTGAAATTAAGATAGACACAAAAAGATTAAACTGATATTAGAGTTTAACATTGCTAAGCGCATAAATTTAAGCAGAATAGTTAATGATGTCATTATTGTATAATGAAAAATAAGTATGAAAAAGTACAGGAAATGTGATTATAAAACTATTAATCGAGGTAATAGTATTTGAAACTATTGACTGTCAAATTGTCTGTGGAATGAAATAGCACAATTATTTCATTATATTTTACATAGAAAACACATACTGATGTATTATAATATTCTCTATGAACTTAAAATCAGGTAACATCAGAGCCGTCATATACTATTTGTTAACATAATTACAATGCATGTATGTTTCAATATGACGCGTTATTTTGATGCGCTAACATCAATCTCGCATCCATCTGAAATTAACATCTATTACACTATGAAATGTAACATTCATGACTACACGAGCTCCCACAATAGACTAAAAAAGTGCATAGATAAAATAATGAAAAACTCTAAAGAAATCGTGTTTTCATGATCTTCCCTAAAACATATTATTATAAGTATTGAATGCTTCTTTTTGTAATTTCATAGGGTTAATCATTTGGTTCTTAAAGCGTTGATCGTGCGCACATTATAAGAATGAAACGCGTTCGCACTTCATACGCAATGTACCTTGGTCAACGCTTGTACACCCCAATGAATTTAGAAAAAAAATTATGTTCCTAACTGCAAATCAATGATCATTATCGGTTCAATTTTGTAATGAACTAGTTGTGAAACATGAATGCAATGTATTGCTCTTTTAGAAGTCTTTTCTTAAGAACCTTGTAACATATACATTTAAGAAACATTCTATCTAAAATTATTACTTTTTCTTAGGATATAACCTCAACCATGACAATAAAAGATGCTGGTGGCAAATATATGTATGCTGTAGAGGTTTTTGCATTCTCCATAAAGGCACTGAAAGATCATTTGGAGGAACATCTTAAGCGAAATAAGGTTCAAACAAATGCAGACAAAACGAAATGGATTTTGACTGTTCCAGCTATTTGGACTGATGCAGCAAAACAATTTATGCGTAAAAGTGGAGAAATGGTATTGGTGCTTTATTTAGTTCAAACAATCATTTTAAACAAAGATATACTGACTTTTCAAAGCAATACCATTTATTTTTGTAAAAAGAAGTGAAGGTCACATAAAGAAACATTTCGAAAATAAACTGAGACCGCCATGGCAAAATAAAAAGGAGACAAAGACAGAAAGACAAACAACAGTATACAAAACTCAAGATAAAAAATAACATAAAGACCGTGCAACACTAACCCTTTCAAATACTTGAACTTGTTAAGCATTCATTTAATGTATCACTTATAATGTTATTTTATTATAAAAGTAGTTAAACAGAGTGACATTTCTTTCTAACCAAAGTTTTGTAAACGTTGTGTGTCGTTTGTTATACTACACGGGTGTCATTCGGTTTAACGAGAAAAAAGATCGTGAAAGAATATCTAACGATGGTCAAGTATTGCGACACGGTGCTCTGGTACCGGATCGTGAAAGAATTCTAATATAAATTCTAGTTCAGAATTTGTGAAAAAAAACGCTTATTTTCAAAACGCGGAACAAATCCAAACAAAAAATTATGTCTGTCAAATGGTTCAACTTCCTCAATATGACTGTGCAATAAATCAAATCAAATCAAATATATTTTATTGCTAATCAAAGCGCCCACAAGGAGCAGAACAATAAACATTACTTACATACAAATGATTACAAGGCATTCAATTTGATTAAGACACAATGTTATAAAAAATATTTATTAAGACAAGCAGAAGAGTACAACAAGCAATAAGATAAAGAAAATATGGAGTACTTTATGAAAAAATACAAAGGGCGTAATGCATGTCTATGAAATTAATTTAAAAAAAAAACCACGCTATTTGTACCTATAATGGTCATATTTCAATATATCATGACACAAATGATATTTTATTTTTGGTGTATCTAATAGTACAGTAAAATAAAAGTATGCTCTTCCCTCATAAGTGTCAATCTGTTAATGAAAACCTTAAGGTTTGTTGAATTTTCATCAAACTTGATCGTAAAAGATCAGGCAAAGCATTATTTTGATCGTTGAAGATAATGCGTGACCAGACTTAATACTAGTAATCAGAAATCAATCTATCTTTTACCATTTGATATACCTGCAACTAGTTAAAACCTGTAACTTTTTTGATAAGAATGAACATTAAAGCTATTTTTTTTTTTCATAATTCAACACTTCACCTCGAAAGTTAAAAAGACAACTAAAAACGTATCTAAATCAGTGTGAAAAATTCACATCTGAGAATCGGTCTTGTACATTTCAGACAGACCGCCACTATTTAGCGAAATTGAATGATATTGGTATGCAACGTTTAAACTAAATTGTTAACCATCAACCAAAAATGTATAGCAAAAAGAGCATCTTTTTGAACAATTTGAAATTGGAAGATAACCAACATTTTGTGCAACAGTACTTTCTTAAGTTATATGTACAATTATATACAACGTAGCAGATGTGGATTGATTTCAAATGAGATAACTATACACTACTGACTTAAGAATTCCAGAGCGCAAATGCTGAAATGTCTCTTCTGCTTAACTTATTGTATTTGTTGAACGTCTGTAATATTAAGGGTTTTACTAGAAGTGTCAAATACGCTTAAGATTGTGAATGGTTCATAAAAAAGGTCAAGGTCAGATGAATCATATATACCATACAGATCTCTACACACCAAATATAGGTAATGTAAAAGTTATGCTTGGCCAATTAATTTGGAACATCAAATCGAAAGTTTATGAACCCTGGACGACAGCCAGACATAGACATGTTACTATCATTCAATATATCAAATACAATTGACGTCATATATGAAACATGCAGACAGACATGTACAACATACAGCAAATGCCGTGGCGCTATAGCACACAGGTTCAATGTATGTAAGCAAAAGTCCAGACAACATGAAACGAACATTGCCAAATGATGCATGATAATGAGGTCAATGTAATTTGAAACCTTGCAGAAGTAGAAAATGTACACTTTACAATCATAACAACAGACAGTTATCCTAAAGCTTAAAGAATCCGCGATACGGACTTGACCACAAAATTAAATATTCATTCCTGAAATGATGCAAAGTCGAGGTCAGATGAAAATATTAACACTTTGAAATGCTTAAATGTAATGAGGATCTTGGTCAATCCAGTTTTTCTCAATACCAGTAACAAATATTAATTACCTTATAATTGAAGAATAATTTGAACGTCTTCGTAGCATCAGATCTTTCACGTTCCCTTTCATGATCTTCAAAAAGCGGAACGTGATCTTCCACGATCCGAAAAATCAATTTTGTTCAAATATTGTTTTCCCAAGTTTCAGATTATGTTTATACAAAATAACTATGAGAACTATTTGATTGATTCAAATAGAATGCACTTATTCGGATAAAAGTAGTTTATTTTATTCGAATTTGGGAAAAACTATGTTTGTTAATAACATTTTTTATATGTCATTGAAATGTCGAGAAGTATTCTGTCTTTTGTTGTTTTGTGAAAACTATGCCCTTTTAAAACTAAATTTTCTCACATAATGATCATAATGTTAAGCCATTTTGACAGACAGTTTAATTTCTTTGTAAATTTCTCTGTGTAATTAATTAAATTACATAATTGACCTTTCATATGTGTTCTCGATTTAATTTCTTTCACGATTCGTTACCAGAGCTTTCACGATCGTCTCGCAATACTTGACCACCGTTAGATATTCTTTCACGAACATTTCTCTCGTTAAACCGAATGACACCCGTGTACTAGTAGTTTGTTAAACGTGACAAAAGTAGAATCAAATGCATTGTTTAATCAGTGTTAACTGACCCGGTTTTAATTGTAAAAAATATAACAAACTTATTACTCGGGGAAATAACTTATGTAGAATATGTTTTAGATACACAGTACTTCTGTGCATATATAATTCTATTGTCAGTTCTTCGCCTTCATCAGATGAATGTAAAGTAACAGCAATGAATGAATGGAGTGCATATACCTAACATACTTAAATTTCAGTAATTGTTAACATTGTTTTGAGATATGGCAACTAGGATTATACCTCTTATTCTTGTGTAAGAATCAATCTTTAAAGACCTTTTCCTATTCATCCGGCTTGTCGGAACAATTAATTTGTTTGTACATGTTCCTTTCATACGTATGAAGCGCTTTACTAAATGTACCGTCACCAATTGATCTCTGCTGTTTATCATTTATCATGTTGTACATCTGTTTTTCGTTGCTATAGCATATATATGCTTTTTTGCAATAAAGTATTCATTCATTCATTCATTCATTCAAGAACACCCACCAGATCCTATCTTAAAGATCGGAATGAAAAATCATCTAGAAATCGTCATTTAACAATTTTGAACTATTATTGATATCTTTCGAAAAGTGCTTATAGCAGTTCGGTACTTGGAAAGGGTTAAGATATCATATATATTATAAATAATCGTGTTTTTTTTCTTTTTTGACAGGCAGGGATCCCACATAACAAATTATTCATAGCTTTAGAACCTGAAGTTGCGTCAGTTTACTGTCAATGTTTTCCACCTTTAGGTGGTCTGGATATTGGTTCAACAGGATCTAAGTACTTAATTGCTGACCTTGGAGGTAATCAATTTGTTGAATAATATTTGTTCTTTATAGGTTCAGTTGCCAAAACTCAGATGCAGAAAGGTAATGATTACACATCTATTTACAGCTATATGTTCGTCCAATACTTGAATTTAGAATGAGTTGCGCTTATCATTTTAACCATTGTTGTGACGTCAGCTTTAACTCATAGTGTTTTCTTTTTCTAGAAATAAGGCTTCCGATATATGTTTTTTCTTAATGTCTTTGAGTTTGATTTTCCTAATTTTAGCGATTGCAATCGAAACCCAAGATTAAGTGTGTTATCCATAGTCAGCGGCATTATGTTGAAACGTTTTAGGTTTCTTCCACTTGATTTAAATATTTACTACGTCCTGTAAATTTCTAGACATAATCTTTATTAATTTGTTTTTTTATGAATACAAGAAAATGTTGATTACAGTTGATGCAACAGAATATAGACAAATTGATAACGAGGGGCGAAAGATAACAGATGGACAATCACATCCATAATCATCACCAAATGAAAACCCATTGCATTCGTTTATAAGTATTACGAGTCTTATGACACCAATATAATTTAGTATACTATTCCTTTAAACAGTCTTCTTTGTTTTGAATAGGAGGTACTGTAGATATTACAGCCCATGAAACATTAATAGACGGAAGTTTGAAGGAATTAACAAAGGCTTACGGGAAAAACTGTGGTGGAAACATGATAGAAAATCATTTCATCGAGGCTATTTTTGGTTCCGAGTTTCTAGAGGTTTACAAGAAGCAGTATCCAGATTCGTATGTCTATCTTCTCAGATGTTTTGAATCAATGAAAAGGACTATCCAGTCAAATAAATCAGGATTTGTTAACGTAACAGTCCAGTACACCACTCTTGATAAAGTCTGTGAAACAAAGTTTGGAACAGGCTTACGTGAGCATATATCATTGAAATTTGGGCATGACAAAGTGAAAGTGTATAAAGACAAAATTCGAATAGACCTCATGTACGCAAAATCCCTGTTTACAGGAATATGCAAAGACATCTCATTATTAGTTCAAGACGTTTTGCAAAGAGTAAATACTTTTAACTTAAAACACATTGTCCTTGTAGGGGGTTTTGCAAAATGCTGGCTTATACACGAGTATCTACAAACATCATTTCCGAAATTAGATGTCATTGTACCCGAAGACTCTGATCTTGCAGTTTTGAAAGGATCCGTCTTATTTGGGTATAAACCTGATATTATTTCGTATAGAATCATACGATATGCTTATGGTATACTAGCAACACCTCCCTTCATTGAAAACGTTCATGATGTAAAAAGGAAAATATATTTTGACGGAAGTGCACGTTGCAACAATGTCTTTGTCCCATTTATGGAGTCATCCACACTTGTATCACGAAACACTGAAGTTAAAAGGAGATATAACACAAGCGAAAGATTCCAAACTGGCCATTGGATTCAAATATTTTACACAGAGAAAGAAAATACTCAGTATACCGACGACATAAGTTGTCGAAAATTAGGCGAATTAATAGTAAACATTCCAACTCCATCTTTGGAAAAGAGATCAGTTGATGTTGTGTTCCATTTCGGAGATACGGAGTTGACTGTCACAGCATGTGATACTGAGGCAAAAACAAAATGTTCAGTTTTTTTCAATATTATATAGTTATCAACTAGGGATGTCAACTCGGTCAGAAATACATATTCGAGTACTCGTATGTTTTACCGAGCAATCGTTACTCGAATACTCGCTCGGTAAAATACAGATTTGTATGTCGTTGTCTAATTGACTTTTAATCCCATTAATAACGTGAGTCTAGAACTAATAGATCATCTAATTAATGAAGTATTAAAGTAAACAATTATCTAATAAACAATTTAATAAATACGAATTAGACATCAATTATTATAAAGTCATACATGATCACACAATAGTTACATTCCTCAATCATAAAAAGGTGAGACGATTAGAAGTCCCTGATGCGTTTTACAATTGTTGAGGGTCACTACGGGGTATGCATTTCTTCTCATTCAAAAATAGTATTTTGTCCTTTATTTCCGGTGAGAGCCGGTTTGTAACTTTGTTTCTAAGTATTCTGCTGATGAAAAAAAATCTTTCGAATGGTACTGATGTTGCGGGAATGGCTAATATACGCTTTATCAGAATTGTTAGCCTAGGGTAACTGTTCTCATTTGCAACCCACCACTGTAACGGATTTGTCTCGGGGATTAGTTTTTCAGCGAGATCAGAATTAAAGCTTATCGTTATTCATTTCTGATTTTTCTAGAGATTCGTGAATAAGGAAATCAATTGCACTTGGTCTACGTTGTTGTTTCGGTTTTGATTCGTCATCATTTCTATGTTTGAAGACACTGATAATTTATTTAACGAAATGTTATCAATTGATTTCAATGCATACTCAGCTGTTTTAAGTTGCTTTTTTGTCCAGAAAGGTTAAGCGCTTATAAGGAGGATCCAAGATAGATGCCACAATTGGTGTTTGGTTTCCAATATCATCGTCAGTGGGTTTAAAACGCTGTTTATTTTTTTCTGCAAGTGCACTTTCAACTTTACGAACACCTGGGCCGTCGGTGTCTCTGGACTTCAAACTTTTCTTTAGTAATACACACAATAGGGTCGATTTGCGAGGTTGAAATGTGCTGTTCAGTAGACATGTACGTTGTAACATTAAAAAAATCTTTCAAAACAGTGAAAACATCCGACATTATATCCCATTCATGATCTTTTAATAATATAACCATGTCTTGTTTCTTTGTACATGAGGGGTCTAGCATGATATCGTTAAGAACTCGTCTCTGCTCGACTAGGCATTCCATCATAATTTGAGTTGAGTTTCATCTTGTTGTCACGTCCTATATTAATTCGTGTTGTAGTGCATTGAACAGTTTCTGTCGTTTTCTCAACTCAGCAGTTAACGTTGTAGAATTTTTTAACTGGCAAGATTACGTTATCTTGCTACGATCTTGGAAACATAACTTAGCTCAATTGTAGGTGTAATGCATAGTTGCAGAATATGTCCAAAACAGCCCGAATAAACCAATTCAGGGTATCTGCTACCTATATTTTCCACAGCACATTAGTGTCTATTTTATTCACTTGCAATGGACTGTAAATTTTCTGCAATTTTTAATACAGCATCTTTGGCTTTTCAGTTACACAAAATGTTATTCTCCATTACCCAATTTTCTGCTATATTGGGTTCCATAACTGTTAAATAACTGTCATTCGACGTAAAAGTCCATGGGCAAGTGGTCAATGAAACACTTTGAACAATTTTCAATTCTTTAATCAGATTTGCCTTTTGTTCATCGTACAACTTATCTATCCTAGATATTAATGTGTTCCGCGGTTGTACTTTATATTCTGAGATCACAATTTTCATCAGATTCAAAAACCCTTATCCTAGTAAAATACCACATTAAAGTCATCATAGATACCAGGATTACATTTTGTATTTACACCAAAAAGCGCGTTTCGTCTAAAAAAGACTAATCAGTAACACTTGAATCCAAAAAAGTAAAAAGGTCAAATAAAATACGAAGTTAAAGAGCATTGAGGACCAAAATTCCAAAAAGTTTTGCAAAACAGAGCTAAAGTAATCTATTCCTGAGGTAGAAAAACCTCAGTATTTCAAAAATTCAAAAGTTTTGTAAACAGTTAATTTATAAATATGACCATATCAATGATAGTTCATGTCAGCAATAAAATTTCTGACTACTGGGCTGGTGATACCCTCGGGGAATTAAAACTCCACCATCAGTGGCATGAACCCAGTGGTTGTAAATAAACTCATCATAGATACGTGGTAGATAGTCCTTCCCAATCAAATTAATTATAGTAATGGTAATGTTTTCATGAAGCACAGTATTTACTTCTCTCGGAGAATTTCCAAAACTGGTTATTGCCGTCTGATTGTCCATTTTAGTTTAAGCATTAAGAATATTCTTATGTTAGGTTTTGTTTAAGTGTCAAAGTTCGGAATCCTTTGTGTTTTCCCATACGATACAAGGTAAACTATTTTGCACCATAACACCTATTTATTTTTTAACAAAAGACTTAATAGCTCATAAAAGGTCACTTGACAAAATTTAAGCAGATTATTGATTTTCTTTCTTTTGATTTGAAACCCTAATAATACTTATTCAAATATAAGGTAGAAGTCCGAGTCAATCAAATATCTCGAAAAGTAGCTCCATGACCTATCATTATTTTTAGTTATATTGATCCTTAACTAATACTCGTCCACCTTAAAGTATCAATTTTGATTTCTTGATTTTTTAAATTTTACCCCAGATCACCTATGTACATCCTTAAGTGTTTCTTTGGCATAATGTTAAGCTCTGATGTGATATAACATGTTTGAAGTTCCCCACAAAATGTCCGTGAATACTGCGTTTCAAATATTGCCAAACAGACAACTTCGGTGGCCTTTTGATTGACCAAACACATACATCTGTATAATATTTACTTTTTAATATCAGTGATTACTATACTAGTCAACAAAAATTGACTGATAGTAGAAGGACATTATGTGTTCTTGTTTATGCGTCTATGTGTCTGTTCGTCTGTTTGTTCGTCCGTCGGTCTCGCTTCTTCAGGTTAAAGTTTTTGGTCGTAGCATTTTTTTATGAAGTTAAAGCTCAATCAACTTCAAGCTTAGTATACATGTTTGCTATGATATGATCTTTCTAATTTTAATGCAAAATCAAGAGTGTTATCCCAACTTCACGGTCCACTGAATATAGAAAATGAAAGTGCAAGTGGGGTATCCATGTACTATGGACACATTCTTGTTTAAATCTTTCAATGAATTAAAATGTATCTTACTCTTCAGATATTTTGTAAGCCGTGGTAGTACGTACTTAGTAACTGTGTAGTCGACAAAAAAAAATTTTTGTATTCGGCTTCATATGAATCAATGTTACACGCTTTTGATAAATTAACGTATGTTATACACGAAGAGCGTAGCTTAGAGAGGAGTCAATATGTAAAAGAGTAAGGCATTGCCATATATATGATTTGTAAAATTAACATAATATATATGCCCTTTACAGTGGAGATCACTTCAAACCTCTCATTAGAACTGTCAGAATAATCTGTCATAGAACTGTTCTAACCTGTCCTAGAACAGTTCTACCTTGAACTGTTCTAAGTAGAACTGCCAGAGTCAGTTCTAGGTAGAACTGCCAGGATCAGTTCTAGGGTAGAACTGTTTAAAACTGTTCTAGGTAGAACTGTCCAAATCAGTTCTAGCCGTAGAACTGTCAGCAGAACTGACTAAATCAGTCAGGACTGTAGAACAGTTCTAAATGACGTCACTACAGTAAGGGCAATTTAGAATTTAGAAGAAAAAAATCACTTCCAATTACTTGATCAAACGTTACATGTACAAATATCGAAGTGGATAGAAGGTTATCCAACTCATCGGAGAAATATTTGTTTAAGATTGCATATGAAACATCATTGTTTACGTTTCTTCGTTCCCCGTTTTTAACAGTCTCTTCCTAAATATAACTCTGCATTTAAGTCATGGAATTTTAATCGTAACTTACCTTGTTTGCCTTGGATTTACATTCATGATTTAAGATTCTGTTTTGACAAATGTTCAAACGAAAATTGTACAGTGGATGAATTATGGGATATATTAATGAAAAAAGTGCTGTATAATGAACAAAAAAATATATATATATACATTTTGCACCATCTCGTCAATTTAGCCAGACTTATCCATAACGATTAATATGATATCTGGGAGTCTGGAACGTCAGAAAAATATACTCGATCTGAACATGAATGAAACATTTGCTCCAGGACGTTCGACTACAAACAAAATCATGCAATTTTCTACTTCAAATTATATTAACATTATACTATTCCAAGAAGAGAACTTCCCATACATGTACTTTTTATTTTAAAATAAAGTATATGAATCAGTCATGTGAGTGTTGGATGATGCCGTTGAATTGTTTTGTTTAAAACAAAAATCACAAACCATGCAAACTACTGACTTAAAAAGTCACTTTAGTGACGGTTCATTATTATGGTTACAGAGAGGAAATAACGGCGCTAAAATTTTAGATATGGTATAAATACACCTCATCGCTATTTGTCCCCCATAACCGGATATGACACAGGTTACCGTTAAATTTTGACATCATAAAACAAAATATCTGACGCCTCAATGGAAAAGTTATTGTTGTATGCTTCAAAAGTTCAAGCGGCCGGGTCAGTCGGGATTAGCGATAAGGTGTATTGTGTTTTAAAGTTGGTGTCATTTTTATCAAACGATCCGTCCTGACATAGAAATATTATTGGTTTACAATGAGGCCATATATATTTACATGACATGCATGATAAACATGATAAAGTGTAAATATGTTCAGTTTTCAATTGGTTGATGCAGTCAAATAATTTTGTTAAAACGACTCAGTCTGATATATCGAAACTACTGAAATTTGTTTACAATTCAATATTTTGAATAAAAAGAGGCCTTGCTGGTACTCTAAATTGATGTGGAATTTTTTTTGTAGACAATGTGTTCCAATATTGCTGTCATTTGAATTATACAATCCATCGTGATATGTAACTATAAGTGATTTACTATGCGGCTATAGATATATTAAGATTTACATAAAAAAGTGTAACTATGGTCAGTTTTGGTTGATGCTGTCACATATGGTCAGTTTTGGTTGATGCTGTCAAATATGGTCAATTTTGGTTGATGCGGACAAATAGTTCTGTTATATGAGTCAGTCTAAGATATCGAAACTACTGAAATTAGTTTACGATTCAAAGTTTTGATTAAAAGAGGACATGCTGGCACTATAAACTGATGCGAGCATAATTTTGTTTTCCAATATTGCTTTCATTTATATTAAACAATCCATGTTGATATAAAAATATAAGTGATTTACTTTGCGGCTATTAAGATTTACATCATGGACATAATAAAGTACAAATATGGTCAGTTTTGGTTGATGCGGACAAATTATTTTGTTATACCAGTCAGTCTGAGGTATGAAAACTACTGATATTTGTTTATGATGCAATATTTTGAATAAAAAGAGGACATCCTGGCACTCTAAATTGATGCAAACGAAATTAGGTAGCATTGTGTTCCAATATTTCTATCATTTGTATTATCATGATTATACAATCCATCCTTACATAAAAATATTACAGATTTACTATGCGACTATTAGAGTTACATTTAAAAAAGCAAATATGGTCAGTTTTGGTTGATGCGGTCAAATATGGTCAGTTTTGGTTGATGCTGTCAAATATTGTCAGTTTTGATTGATGCAGACAAATAATTTTGTTACATGATTCTGTCTGAGGTATGAAAACTACTGATATGTGTTTCTGATGCGACATTTTGAATAAATTTAGGAAATGCTGGCACTCTAAATTAATGCGGAAAAAAAATTGTGATCATTGATTCTATATTGCAGTTTTTTATATACTACAGTCCCTCTTGACCTAAAATTATAACTGAATTACTATGCAGCTATATAGATTTACATAAAAAAAAGCAAATATGGTAAGCTTTGGTTGATGCGGTCAATAGATTTTATAACACGACTCAGTCTGAAGTATGAAAACTACTGATATTTGTTTATGATAAAATATTTTGAATTAAAAGAAGACATGCTCACTGGCGGATCCAAAAGGGGGGGGGGGATTCCAGGGGTTGGAATCCCCCTTTTTGGACGATCAATACATTTGAATGGGGGTATATAGTTTGAAACCCCCTTTACTCTGGGTTGGGACCCCCTTTTTTAAATGGCTGGATCCTCACTTGCATGCTGGCACTATAAATTGATGCGAACAAAATTGTTTTCCAATATTGCTGTAACTTGTATATTACAGTCCCTCTTGGCCTAAAATTATAAATGAAGTACTGTGCAGCTATGTAGATTTGCAGAAAGAAAGAGCAATAATGTAAGTTTAGATTGATGCGGTCAAAAGAACTTTGTTAAACAGGTCCGTCCAAGGTATGAAAACTACTCGTAAACAGATATCACATTTGTGGATTGGGAAACAAGTTATTACATTTGGATAATGAGGTCAGATAATTTTGTTATGTAATAACGAGCAAACCTGACTCCCGGAATGACAAACTTTATGTAAAACAATTCAAATAATAATGCCTCCCCCCCAAAAAAACCCCTAATACTAACGGCCTAATTTATGTACCTAAAATGGAAGAAAAACAAATAATTTAAACACATCAACAAAAGAAAATCACCGAATTACAGGCTCCTGACTTGGAACAGGCACATACATGCAGAATATGGCGGGGATAAACATGTTCTTTTGCCGATTATAAATCTGAAATAAAACCGGCAAATAGCAAAACTCTATATAATATTAATCGCTATTTTCCCGAAGCCTTTATATTTAAACAAAAATTCTTAAAACTTAATTTTAGCCGTAGAATTTATAAATCAATTTTAGCCGTAGAATTTATAAATCAGTTCTAGCCGTAGAATTTATAAATCAATTCTAGCCGTAGAATTTATAAATCAATTCTAGCCGTCAGAATTGAAATCAGTTCTAACCGTAGAACTGTTCTAGAAGTAGAACTGACAGTTCTAACTAGAACTGACTAAAACTGTTCTAGGGTAGAACTGTCAGGATCAGTTTTAGGTAGAACTGTCCAAATCAGTTCTAGGCAGAACTGACCAAATCAGTTCTAGGTTAGAACTGTTCTAGCTAGAACTGACTAAAAGGTGTCAGGCTGACAGTTCTACGTACTGTCCTAGAACAGTTCTCCTGACAGATTTAATGAGAGGTAAGAAGTGATCTCCACTGTACTTTTGCAACTATTTGGAAAATTACAAAGTGTATGATGCTTTTACAGTGGAACTTTAAAAAGATATAATACATTTTCAATTTTAGAAGTATTTTATGTTGAATGATAGATTGGTCTAATACAGTAATTCTAAAAGAAGGACTTGTTACGTCAACACTACTGACTTAACCAAATACCTGCACACATTGATAATAAAAATGTCATGTAACGCACGACAAAACATGAAAACATTTTACGACATGTATATGTAGGACAGTGTCATATCAACAGACCTCTACTGTAAACCTACAGATAAACATCAGTACCTTTCTCTCCAAACTTGTCACCCCAAACACTGTACAAAAAGTATCTCGTACATTCAAGCTCTCAGAGTAAAGCTCCTCTGAGGAGGCTGTCACTCAGCGGTTACAGGAACTTTGCGGATTATCCATAATCTTTCCCGAGTAGGTCTATCCTCCCTAGACAAAGCAGAGTTGTGGTCAATGATTGTAATGGTCAGTCTATTGAGATCTGCCTAAGTGTGGCCAGGGGATCTCAAATGTCGACTAAGAGGGAGGTCTGGCTTGCATTGGCAGTCGCTACGATGACCGTTCATTCGTTTGTTAAACGGCTGTTCTGACTCGCCAACATACTGTTTACCACATTTACACTGTAGGAGATACTCAACATTTTTAGTCTTGCAATTAACATTGCAAAATATGGTGTATTCTGTACCAGTGGAGTGACTGTTAAAAGTCTGGGTAACCAGTATTTGTTTGCAAGTCAGACATCGTTTGTTTCCGCAACCATTACAAGAGCCCACTGACGAAGAGCCTGCTTGATAGTATAATGATATATATATATATATATCCTATAGCTGCGTATATATATAGCTTCCCTATAACTAGCTTCCCTATAACATCAATATAGCCTATACCTTCCCTATGATATGTATGTAGCCTACATGTATACTTACCATATAACATGTATATAGCCTATAATACCTTCCATATGACATGTATATAATCTATACCTTCTCTTTAACATGTATATAGCATATAGTTTCCCTATAACATGTTTAAAGCATATTATACCTTCCCTATAACAACAATAGCAATTGACGAATAAACACCAAGACAAGTCCATCTGTTTGCCACTTGTTGCATCTCCGTGGGAAAAAAAAATAGTTTGAAATGTTGGAGAAATGTGAATAAACCCCTCTTGGAATGCCTACATTAAATCAAATGTGTATCAATTTAATTCAAAATAAAATAAATCAATATGTATATATACATGTATATTGTTGTAGTGAATTGGTGTCGTTTTTTATATAATTTAAAAAAGAAAAAAATAGGAAGATATTAAGAACCATGTATGAAGAAAAAGAGAACAAATCAAACGTTTTCGTTGTTCAACCAACGACGAAAATAAAATGCTTCAGGTTGAGAAAAATAAAAGAAAACAACGTATCATAACTGTTGTTCGTCCGAAGCGCTTTTCTTTGAATATGTACTTTAAAACGAGTGAAATATTGAACGAGATTGACCAATTTAAAGATCAGAGAAATTTCAAAAGTTCAAATTACGAATACAGCCGCCTTATTGCTAAACTGCACTGACAATATACCATAACTATAGACAAGCACCACATGTGAGTATCAGACACAACATGTTTAGTTGTACATTTTAAATGATTTACTGCGTGTGTTGTTGCCTTATACATGTTATATTTAAGTTAAAGAAAGTTACATATATATTTCTTCGTGCAATTTTAATGAAATGAGATTGTACAGGATAAACCACCCATTGAATCATTTATAAATGTTTTATCGTTCTTCCCCGAATTTAGTTGTAAGCTTTCGTGAAAAAGAGGAAGAAGCTTTTTACTAATTATAAGAATGAAACTAATACATTTAAAATGTCGTCAGTACGAAGCGCTTTTCTAGATTCTTCTTCATCATGAACGCTCAAAGCCAAAGAAAAAAGAAAAGAAATGATGCATACAAACAGATACAATCGAAGAGCTGTAAAACTGGACCTACATAAATAGCCACAATCATCTTTACCTGAGGGAATTGAAACCTTAATTTCTAATAATTTCAAAACTTATTCACCAATTGTTGAAAGGTTTGTTATAAATCATTCAAATAACCAAAGTACTGACTACTGGGCTGAATTGCCAATTAAAATAATTTAAGACCGCAGGGAAGATTAATTATGTAGTTTAGTAGCATAGACTTCTATACAAAGAGGGATAACTTTATACTATAAATGTTAACGATGTGTCTGTAGTGCTCAGTGGTTGGATTTTTCTATTTTAATTATTCTTTAATTGTTTAAATTAGATATCACCATTTAACTAATGACCAATGAGTCAGTACATTTAAAAGAGGGACGAAAGATACCAAAGGGACAGTCAAACTCATAAATCTAAAACAAACTGACAACGCCATGGCTAAAAATAAAAAAGACAAACAGAAAAACAATAGTACACACGACACAACATAGTAATCGTTCTGTGCTAGCACAAGTTTGTCTATATATGTCATGCGTTTGCACCTTCTAATCATTATCTTTTGATTCGTAAACATGAGACCGTATACTTTTGGTGATATCTAAATTGAAATGAGTAAAATTTGCTTTAATCTTTGTGAAATTTGAATTAATCTGTCTGGATAATTTAGATTTGAGTATATTCTGAGGTAAAGGCGATCTTTTTTTGTGGTGTAAGTTTTTATGGTAAGTATATTTTAATTCATTGTGACATTTTTAGTAGCAGTGGACTCGCTCCTTTTTGAGTTCTTTCGATTTCCTCACTTTTTGTTTAATGCTTAGATTGTTTTCTTTTCAATAGAATTACAAAATTGGAAAACAAGAAAAACCAGTAAAGTATGTTTGCATTAGTCTTAAAGAGTATTACCAGAGATTGAGACAAATACATAAAATTTGATTTTGTATGTTTCACATATTTTGAAAATAGGATTTTTTTAAAATTGTGTCTAATATATCATGTACAGTGTCACAACTTTCGATTTTGCTGACTCAGTAAAGCATCACTTTATATATAGGCAACCAAAAGCTGATTTTTATATCAGTCTAGGTATCAGAGTTGTCTAGAGCGCTGGACACAATACAGGCTGTGTTATCACAACTTCCCAATAGCATGAATTCGAATCCCGGCGAGGGCAAAAACACATTTTGATTCGGCAAATTTGCAGATTTAACATTGTTGTTGGTTATATTATTATATAAGTACACATAAATTCACATATTTAAAACAAATAGAAATACAACTAATAATACAGAGTTTAATAAAAAAAAAATGTTAAAAAATCCAAGTGAAATTACAGTATAATTGTAATACAAAATGTGACATATTTAATATTTATTTTATTCGCGTATTACTTACTTTATCATTTTAGATGGCCCCAGAAAAAGACACTGTGTCTGCCAGGAATATATTCATTAGAACAAAACAGCACATGAGGCCAATACTTACTTTTATATGTGGTGTAGTCTTAACACTATCGATAGTTGTTCCACTCATGGTATCAAAATCTATTTCTTCGGAAAAGGGTAAACTATATTTCTTATCCTGCATACATTTTATTTCAGGACACATACACACACGGAGAGTTGTCTCATTGACACTCATACCAAAATCTTCTCATTGTTATCATATGTCTTATAGCTAAATGTATAGTGTTACCGTTAATGATTGTTCTGTCAATGATCCGGTTTTCGATCCCTTTGTGATTCCTGAGGAGATAAAGATGAGTCTTACTGAATTAAACTTTTTACAGGTTTTGTAATAACAAGAGCAACATTACGGGTGCCACATGTAAAACCGGATCTACTTATCCTTCAGAAGAACCTAAGTGTCTTGTGTATTATTATTTGTCTGTTTGTCTTTTTATTTATAAGCCATGACGTTGTCAGATTATGTTTTGTCTATGAGTTTGACTGTCCCTCTGGGATCTTCCGCACCTCTTTTACACTTTTAACGTTGTATGCGCAACTAATGTTTATTAATACTAAAAATTGACATTAACATTGGTACTTTAAGTTAGTATAAATTCCAAAGGTATTACTACCAAAACATCAAATACGGGTTTTTAAAGAAAAGTAGGAACCAATATGTACTAACTTGCGCAGATATCATGAAAGCGATTGTCCATTTCATCCCATAGTAACCCCCGAAAACTTTTTTTATGAAGTAACAATTGGTGGTGTAAAATTAGAAAAAGTTAATCTAAATGTTTAAGACTTTATTTTATATTATTCTTCCAGCTTTGAACCACGATATACGGAATTACTTTCAATTGATTCCAAATTCCTTCATGTAGTTACCTTTGTGTTTCTAGTTTTTGAAATTTAATTACCTTTTACCAATAAAGTATAAATAAAGGCAAATAATAATGAGTCTGCTCAATAGTGTTATTTCAGAAATAATTTATTGAAGCCATATATTTGTTGGATATTTACACAAAATCGAATTATATCATGAGAGTTATCGAAAGGAGCACGTCATATCATAATATAAAATTAAACATATTAATTTGACAAAGCACCAAAATAACACACACCAGTATAAAACACATGTCTTTCGAGAGAAAACCATAAAAAAATCCCGACTACAAATTTAAATTTCTCAATTTACGGTATGTAACAAATAAAACACAGAAAGACATATAGACAAAGCACACTAGTTAAATCGAAAAACAAGAATACAATTATCTTCCATAGCACAATAACACAATGACGGGATGTATAAGTACAGAGCCACGTCATATATTTTACAAAAAACACAAACAGGCATATGCACAAAGAACATTAGCAAAAATGAAAGACATTAATACAAAAAAATACCATACAAATGACATAATGACAAGATGTATAAGTACATAGCCAAGCCAAATGGATATCACCTAAGAGTATGGTATAAGATAATGGTACAAACATTTATATTTAGAATGCTTTATTTTGATGTCAGTATACATGTACCTTATTTTTGATGACTCGTTAACGTATTCCTCACATGGCATATATTTGGAAAGACAGTTCACTCATTTAGTTCTTTCTTTGTTTAAAAACAAAACTATTGTGAATTAAAAAAAAGAAGATGTGGTATGATTGCCAATGAAAAGACCAAAATGACACAGACATTAACAACTATAGTTCACCGTACGGCCTTCAACAATGAGCAAAGCTCATACCGCATACTAGTAGTCAGCTATAATAGGCCCCGATAAAACAATGTAAAACAATTCAAACGAGAAAACTAATGGCCTTATTTATATAAAAAAATGAACGAAAAACAAATATGTATTTTGAAATGAAAAACAAAAATAAATGTTGATGTTAAAAGAACAATAAATAAAAACGTGCTTATGATATTTTTATTTTATATTTTTACTTTTTGAATATTATGAAACTTTCATTTCAGATGAAAAGACCGACTACGCATGTTCGTTAAGATTTGACAGGAAATCAACAAATCCATTGCTATTCCTGTCTGATGATAACACAGTAATGGCTAATTCGTTCAGTGAAGAGACTCCGAATGTTGTTAATCACCCGGAACAGTTTAACACGTACAAAGGAACAATTGGAGATACATGTCTCACTAATACAAGTAAAATATACTTTGAAATTAATTTCTCGTACGAAATTTTATCGTCCTTTTATAATAACTCAAATAGATTGTTAGTGGTCGAAGTAGGAGTGACCAGTCGTAAAGAAATAGACAATCAGTTTTACGCGGGAAACATTGGATTGTCGTTTCTTATTCATAATTGCTTTTCTCACATATGCCTTTCAGCCATGAGTATGACTAATACATGGGAACACATTAAAGTAATAGGTTTGGGGAATACAGCTGAAACAGCTGCCACAGGAAGACTGGGATTCTTTATTAATATGAACCAGAGAGAGTTTTCAGTTATTGACAAGGACACTATGAAAATATTGTACACCTTAAAAAAGGTAGAATCTCCTGACCAACTTTGTCTAGCATTTGGTATTTTTAACCCTAATTTTGTGGAAGCAAAACTGGAGATAATGTATTCATACGATTTCACATCTCTTCCAATAATCAATGTTATTGTTTAAAAAAGGAGAAGATAAACTGAAGATAAATGTGTTCATACGATTTCACATCTCTTCCAATAATCTATGTAATTGCTTAGAAAAGGAGAAAATAAACTGGAGATAATGTATTCATAGTTACGGTCTATTATATCTTTCAATTAAAATATTGCATCAGCTTGAATCGTTTCAATCTTCAAAAAGATATGGCCATTCTGACCCATTACTTCTTGGAAGAAATATAGTTGGAACAGAACTTTAAACAATACTAAATACTATACGTGTATGGTTATTACGTTAAAATCATTTTATGGTATCGACTTGAATTATAGTCATTACTTTACAAATCCTTATCCTACAAGGGGAGAGTCTGAACACGACCTAAGCCGCTTTTGTGCACTGAGATCCTGAAACTACACTAACAGTCATATAAGCTATAAAAACTTTCAGTTTCTCTGATATGCCGAAAATCAATGAACCGTTTGACACGTGTCAAATTACATAACTGATTTCACGGGAATCCTGCTAACTGTTGTGTTGGTTTATTACCGATTGTCCCACTTTTTTTAAATTTTGGAGTTCTGATTGTCCCACATGAAAATTTGTATTTGTCCCACATTATTTTATGAAGTAAAATGTTCTTAAATTTTTAAAGTAACTGGTTTTTTTTCTGTAATGGCCCTGTTTTTTCTGTAATGGCCCTGTTTTTCTGTAATGGCCCTGTTATAATGCCCAGTTTGTCTGTATTAAGCCCTGTTTGATAAAGTTAATAAAACTTAATTGTAAAGAGTATAATACCTTTTTGTATTTTATTTAATTTAGTAACCAGCAACCAACATTAAAGAACCATATAAAGGGATCACTGTCCATCCTGTTTTTTAACACATATCGCTTTCAACTTAATATCTTGGATATTTGGTATATTTAAAGCTTTATAATGGTGAAGTACAAATTATTTTGTTCAAACTAAACTGTCATTAAAAGAGTAAAACAGTACATCAAGTTAGCAGCAACACATACACTTTTGTTCAGTTGGTTAATAAATGTATTAAGAAATTGGTGTTTTTATAATGGCCCTGTTTTATGTCCTCAGTCAGTAATAATGGCCTCGGATGTCTGTAATAGCCCTCGGCGTTGCTTCGGGCCATTACAGACTTCCTCGACCATTATTACAGACCTTGGACATATAACAGGGCCATTATAAAAACACCCATTTATTCATACCATAGTCATATTTCTGATATATAATATATCGACTATGTTACGTTATTTTAAAAACAAATGTCAATAATGTAATTTTAATTTCATTTTTGTCGAGCCTGCAACTTTTGTTACAGAAAGCTCGACATAGGGATATATAATATATATAGTGATGCGGCGGCGGCGGCGGCGGCGGCGGCGGCGGCGGCGGCGTTAGCTAACTTCTTCAAAGCTTTATATTTTAGAAGGTGGAAGACCTGGATGCTTCATACTTTGTATATAGATGCCTCATGTTACGAAGTTTCCGTCAGTCATATGTCCAATGTCCTTGACATCATTTTCATGGTTCAGTGACTACTTGAAAAAAAAGTAAAGATATTTTGTAATGTTAAATTTAAGAAAAAATTCATGGAAGCCATAGATTTGTTGGAAATTTGCACATGGCCTAGGCCATGTGTAAATTTACAACAAATCTATGGCTTTCATGAATTATTTCGATTCTAATAGGACAAATAAGTTCATTCAAATACTGAAGCGAGGGTGGGTAAGCCGTGTGTGTAGATGTTCTTTTTCACTCCATTTTAGATAAAGCGCAAATATTCTCATAAACCTTTAGCCTGCATTGATTATGTCGTTAATAACCGCTTGAAAAATATGTTTAATTCTCAAACCCAATATTTGCGATTTTTAATTTACATGTTTTCTCGTAAGCTACCGTCAAATCCAAAATAGACATCACGTAACGAAGGAGCTGCCATGTTGTATTACTGAAATCAGTTAATATGCGAATAATGCAACTTGATAGAATAGAAAACAAAATAAAACCTACCTCAGAATTCCATTTTAATACAATACTATACGAACTTCGATGGTTACAAAATAGTTTATATTTTTGTGACATTGACTAAATATTGTTTTTATATTGCAACTATTGTAAAATAAATATCAAGCTTTTTTTCATCCCTTAATGAACCCCTGATTGCGGAGAAAGTGTTCCATGATGACATTGACATTGCACAAAATATCATAGCTGTGTTACAATTTCTGATACAATAAATTTGGCAAAGCGTTTGCAAATAGGTTCAAATACATTTGGATTTACGTGGGAGGTATATTGTAACATCTATTATTATGTATATCTCTGAGTCTGCGCTAAGTATAGATATATCGAGAATTTTCACACGGTGTTGTTTACAAAGCGAAAGAAGCACGTCATATTAGAATCTCTCTTATTAAAAGTAATAGGATAAATATATTTGGTTTGTGCGTACCTTGCAAGGTCCTCATGCCCGTCAGACAGTTACCACTTGACCTCGACCTCATTTCATGGATCAGCGAACAAGGTTAAGTTTTGGTGATCAAGTCCAGATCTCAGATACTATAAGCAATATGTCTAGTATATTCGGTGTATGGAAGGACTGTAAGGTGTACATGTCCAACTGACAGGTGTCATCTGACATAGACCTCATTTTCATGGTTTAGTGGTTATAATTAAAATTTTGTGTTTTTGTCAGTTTTCTTATACTGTATGCAATACATGTAGGTCTACTATATTTGGTGTATGGAATGATTGTAAGGTGAACATGTCTTGCCGGCAGGTGTCATCTGACCTTGACCTCATTTTCATGGTTCATTGGTCAATGTTTAGTTTTCTTGGTTAATGTTAAGTTCATGTGACAGTTGCTATACAGATTTATATTTAGGACTATCAACATAATATCAATGATTAGTAAAGAAGTCAAGACATTTCAGTGTGTGCACTCCTGTTTCTATAAAATTTGTTGTAAATACATTTAGAAATAATGCTTGCAATTAAAAAGAAAGAAGGTATAAACTAATTTCAATTTTACACTTAATACGAACTTGTTGATGGAGAAATGTTTCCACTTGTCTTTGTAATTTTACTAGGGAAGTCAGGGGACATTGCTACAACATTCTCTGCAATATTGAAGGCTGGTAACATCGAACGTCAGATTCTTCGGAACCCAACAACTTTCTTTATTGACAACTAAGTTGCTGTCTATAATTTTGCCAGATCAGCGTTTCCGAAAATCACTATTTGTGTATTTTCAAATATTTCCAGTGTCTTTGCAATAAAGTTCAGTCAAAAGGACTCGTCACTAATTATAAAGAAGAACCAGACTTCCAGTAAAAATAAGGAGATGTGATATGATTTCCAATGACACAGCTCTCCACAAGAGACCAAATGACACAGAAATTAACAACTATATGTCACCATGTTGCTTTCAAAAATGAGCATAGCCCATGCCGCATATTCATATTTAAAAGGCACTGATATGAAAAATGTTAAACATATTGAAATGAGAGAAAACTAACAACCTAAACTTGAGAATAGAAATGGGGTACACGTAAAAGAGACAGCAAACAGACCAAAGAGCAAAAACAGCCGAAGACAACCGACTGGTCTGTTAAGAACGAATTTTTCATAATAGTTTTATTTTAATATCAACGCACTGACGAATAGTATGTATGAGACAAGCGATGTGGCTCAAATCAGGGGCGGATCCAGGATTTTGGAAAAGGGGGGGGGGGGGGGTTGAGCAATTAAATATTTGGGACCTTTTTTAAGCTAAAAAAACATCAGAATAAGTGTAAAATGCACTTTTTAAACGGTTCCTGACTTTGGGCATGTATATCTAACAGCTGCTGTTAAGTGTAAGGGTTAAACATTTTTGATGCCGTATTCTCTCAATTAAATGATTGGATAAATCCAAAGCTATGTACTAATATATTTGAAGTCGGATTTGTTAGTAAAAATGGACATGGAAAATTTGTTGTAGGTTTAGTTAGTATGACCTCACAGATTTCTTGTATTGTTGTAAACAAGATATACGCCAGACTATTCAATGAAATTTAAAACACAATGTATTGTTGTAAACAAGATATACGCCAGACTATTCAATGAAATTTAAAACACAACCTACACGATTTAAGACAGACAATCAAAATGTGTGGTTGAAATGTTTCACCCAACAAGGGAAGTGAGGGGTTCCATAATCAAAAGCTACAAATGAGTCTGAAATGACAACGAATTTATGAATGATGGTAGGCAAATGGAGACATTAGGGCCACACACAGCATGCAGGTTGCAGTCGGACCTTGAAAAAAAGTATTCAATATCTCAGTTCGGCGAAAAAGGCATTCTGGCATTATACGGGATTTACATTCAAACCCCCGGCCCCAAAATATTACGCCCGTTTATTATTCATCATGTTCATTTAATTCTTAATAATTCTGTTGAAAATTTTTGTTTCTAATAGTAAATAAGTGGACAAGATTATTGTTTTCATTCCAGATACGACCAGAATTTTTGTTTATGACAAAAATCTGGGTAATATTTTTTTCTCTTAAACATCTCAGAATGCCCCCTCAAATCAAATGGTCCGTATCTTAGACGCTATCTAGAGTTGACTGACTGGGGATCATTATTCAGCTATGTTATTAATAGGCTGGGCGTGTTGGGTTCATATGTTTTCGTATATAGGTAAATATAACTGCTGTGAAACTTTTTTTTTCATGAGAGTGTAATAGAGTATTACTTTCTGTTCGATGGAATATTGAAATACAAGCTCAATTCTTTGTCGCTTTGAATGGGTCATGCTTGTTACCCTCAGCATAAGCAATGTGTTACTGTAATTTGAATTTCAAAATGACTGATTGATCTTTTTTGATGCACTGGTTAACTCCATCGTAGCGAATCACATGACTTGGACAAAACCAATAATATATTACAGTAAAACGAGTAAAATATATCTTTATAAGTAGACAATTATCACGTAAAAACATCATACACGTGAAATGGCAAATTTCACGAAGTCTAGTCAAATTAATTATTTTACATAAAAAAAAAGTTCCAAGGCAAAAGGGGGGCGTACGTACGCTCTCTACGCCCCCTCTGGATCCGCCACTGCAAATAAACCTTTTACCGCACGAAAATCGGAAAAGAAAAATTGACGTAACTTTTGATAAATATTAAGTTCCCGCTTATGTGACAATGTTAAAAATAGTTAAAAAGACAACATTAGGCCACACCAATTTGAAAAATAATTCTTGAAAATGAGTTTTTGACAGGCAAGTGGTATGTAAGAGGAGCGAGCGATATCTTTTTTTTTAAAGTGTTACAAGCTATGTTTATCAAACAGAATAAGAAGGAAAAGCACTGATGTTTTGATGGATAAGGCCTGTTATCCCATTTGAATACATTAGTTTGACTCTAAGCAAACTACTGTAGACTATTTCACCTTGCAGCAGCATATATTTGAAAAGAAACTCTAAAATGTGACTTAGAAATGGCAATATCAATGACCTTCACAATGTAAAGAGCATGCAAAACACATGCCAATTATTAAATTGATACTTTCAGTTTGTAACTTTCTGGTGAACAGACTTTTTTACAATGTTTAAATTTCACCAAGGGTTGTTCCAAAAATAAATGTATCGAGGGGGGGGAGGAAGGAAGATACTTTTTATTTGACCCATATATTTTAATTTGGATATTTCTTTAAAATGTTCAAGCAATCTTTCTTAAATACCCACCACCCATCAAAGTGTAATACAGGTGCCTTCCTCCCCCATACAATTAATTCTGGAAAGGCCCTAAACAACACATGGCATTTTCTCATGGTTGAAGAATTTTTGGTTGCCTATAATTGCTTACATCTACTTCTTTTGAATGCTGGTGGATACATTTTGTAGTTGTCTCATTCGCAATTAACCACATCTCCTTATTGTAACATTAAGAGCTGTGCTTGGAAACTAAAATGAAAAATAGAAGGATAGGTGTTCTCATCAAAACTAGCTACTACTGTGGATTGTAAGATGCACTCTGGGAATGAATAAATTTTTAATATCGGATAGATTTTATTTTGATAGTAGAATTTTGACATATTTCACAGTAAATTGCAGTCTTTTATGGACAGGATGTAGTCTATATACTACAAAGCATTTTAAAGTTTATTCTGCACAATTGTCCCAGATTCTAAAAGTATCTGAAGACCACCATCACTCTATAGTACTATAGCCAGGTCAATAAGGTCACACACAGTTTCTCTGGGTCCATCAATTTCTCCTTGTTCACACGATTTTTTTAGGAACTTCTATTGTTTTTTCATTAATAGAATTTAAGTCTTGTACATAAATTCAGTTATCACGGTGCGCTGTACCCTATATGTTTTGTTTGGTTATTGGTGAGTTTAGTATACCATAATCTCATTGGTGGTTGCTGAACCGTAAATCTGACGTAACAAGCCTTTTTCAATTTGGATCCAAGGAAGAAGGCAGGAGACAATTGAACTCAAATATAAAACCAAAAAATATTGTCAGGAAGTATACAGTGGAATTTCAAGGTTACATAAGTATTCAGCATGTGTATAACCAGATTCAATGGTACTTTAATAAATAGTTGGCATTATCCGAACGAGATGAGATGAACCATTTAACAGAATATAAGTACAATAGTACTAGTAAGATTTGCATGGCCCAGTACTTGTACGACTTCATCATTTGAAAAAGGTTTTAGTGGAAATTGAACATCATTGTTTCTTTTAATATTTTAGTTTTTGAATCTCTCAAATTAAACTTGCGTGTAAGGATTCTTGTTAAGCTTCTTTTAGCAGTTTTCGTTATCATATTAGTTTGTAAGGACTCAATTCAGCTTCGAATTGTACAGTTTTTAATATCGTATTTATGGCACTTGTAAAATATTTTGCTTTTGATGATCAAATTATTTTTTTTCCCTAGGATATGTTAACCATCAATTAATCATTCATTAATGATCATTCAAATATGGGTTACATTGACTATCAAAGAATAAAGAACTGATCCAGTTTGTCTGCATATTTGATAGACTGAGTACGGTTGCCATAATCAGCGATATGCCGGTAACCCTATATTTTCCAGATATACAAGTGACAGTTAAATTGCCAGCGATTTGCGGCACATACATATATACATTTATATTGAGATTATTTATATACAATATGTTTTAAAATCTAAATAATATTAAAGGCTGTGGCCAAATACTGCCAATTCGTTGTTGGGTTTTTACAAGCATCTGGGATAACACTGCAAATACATTTGTTTTGGGGGACCTGTTGGTTATTCATTTAAATTATTGTTTGGATCGGAGGGTGTTATTCTTCTCTAGGTGAATTCCTCCGTAGGTAAAATCCTCCGCAACGGAGCACCCGTGTCACACGGTAAAAAAAAGCCCTTATTTTTATTTGATATTGTTTTAAAAACATGGAGCAGACTAGATTAGAATATATACAATCCTTACAGGAATATTGTTGTCCTAAAACCATGTAGTAAATATCTATCATAAAAATATTTACACCTACTATTTTATGTACATTAAGCATACAATAATGTTAGTCAAGATATCTTAAAACGCACAGATTAAAAAGGAGTGGAATATATTTACTAGTAAAAGGTAAAAGGACACAGTTTATTTATTTATTTCTTGACAGAAAAAATAAAAGGATTAATAAAAATATAGATTGCTATTTAATGGTCTGGGATTTATCGTTACTATGTACACCACTAAAATTAATATTAACTGTTATTTTACTGTACAGAACATGCAGAATTTATATCAGTATATTTATATATTACCAGTTGTTCTTCAGTTAAAATAGAAGTGGATTAAAAGGAATCATAGAGCTTTTATAAAATCTAAAATATTTAATCTTAAGCATTACTAATTTAGGCTTTTCAAAATCTAAAATATTGAATTTTCCTTTTTTGTGTTACTTTGTCCATTTAAGTTTACTATTAAGTTTTCTTTTAAGATATATGTCTGATAATTAAATAACTTATTTTTTTTTTTTTTTTTTTGGGGGGGGGGGTTCAAAGTATTAGTTATTTAGACATTGCACCCGGGGTCTTTTGCCTCAAACTGCCTTGATACTGCTATCCTTTTGTGTATTACTGTTCTTCCACAATGGAGGTCATATCACAGTTTTCTGCTTATTCTTTCTATCTCTGTTGAAATTTCTTCGTTGAGAATTAGAATATTTTCCCGTACTTTACTTGAGTCAATAATTATTTGCATTAATATATCTTTGTTTCCAGCGAAGTGTTCTTGCCACGTATTCTGGCCTATATTGCATATTATAGCTTGTTTCAGTGCAGGAAACACTGTTTGACGTTGTTCATTTAATGCTGGGCATCTTAGTAGGAAATGTTTTAAGTCTTCCTGTTCTATTTGACAAGGCAGGCATTTTTTGCTCATCACTATTTCCATTAAACTTTTAATATGTTCTTGTAATAGGTGTGTTCCTGTCAAAAACCTAGCTTTAATGTTTGCCGTTTTCACCTCGTATGTTACTGGAGGTGATGTTCTCCATACGGGGTGGACTTCATGTATCTTAAGCATTTGGATGTTACAATGTTTCAGTGTGAATTTTTCTTCCATTTCTTTTTGTAAGACATGTGACCACTTATCAGCAATGCTCCTGTTAGTATCTTTTTGCCAACGGATTTTTGAGGGCAGATGTTCTTTGAATTCTGCTATTGATGGCAGATTGTAGAAATTCAGGATTTCCTGTGCTCTTGAAAAGAAGCTGTCAGAGTTTCCTGGGTTTATGGTCATCTGTCGTTCCATTACATTTTTCAGTTTTGTGTTTTCCGATGTTAGTATGGAATATAAGAGACTCAACTGTCTTTTGTGAAACTCTGCCTCAATTGGAAGGGCTCCAATTAGCATGTAAACTGCTGCACTAGATCTTCTAATTGACAATGATTGGAAGCATCTGAGAGTTTTGAGGTGGAATTGCTTCAACTCTGACATTTGTGTGGCATTCAGTGATAGTACTTCTAATCCTTATAGTAATCTTGGGAGCACATAGGCTTGATATATCTTGTATGCTGTTATAGGGTTTAACCCTTCTTGTCCATTTAGTCCAACAGGAATTAAAGTATATAGTGTCCGCCTGGCTACACTGATATGTTCTTATATATTCAGTTTTGTTTCGTTTTTACTTGCTCTGATGATGCCAAGATAGGTTGTCTGTTGGTCTTCTTTTATTGGTTTTTCTCCCAGAGTTATAGGATGTTGTTGTTTGGTTGTTTTTATCCTTTCTGTTTTGATAAGTGTACTCTTTTCTGGATAAATATTGTAGCGATGTTGACAGGAAAATTTAGCATTGCCTGGATTTCTGTTTCATCTGTGGTCATCAAAACAATGTTATCAGCACATAATGGACTTCCACAGTAATCAAGACTTATATTTAATCCTAAACCTCTTCTTTCTAGTTCTTCAGGTAGTTCATTTATATATAACTTGTATAAATTGGTTGATAAAACTCCCCCTTGCCTTACCCCCCTTGCCTTACTCCTTGTTTTATTGAAAATTGCTTGCTTAGATGGCTGTTCCACTTAATTTTGATGACATATTGGTATATAAATCTTAAACCACTCTCCAGATGTCTGGTGGCAGTTCATAGAATAGCTTTTCCATGAGAATCATGTGGTGGACCACATAAAATGCTTTCTGACTGTCAATAGTAGCTAAGAACAGGTTCAGGTTTTGTTGCTTTGCATGGACTATGCCCTCTGAAACTATAAATGCTGCCATACTTTGAGATAGTCCTTGAGTAAATCATAATTGTAGCTCGGTTTGGTTATTGTTTAGATCTATCATTTTGTCAAGTAAGGCGTATTCAACTACTTTCCCTAGGGCTGATGTAACAGTTATTCCCCTATAATTTGTTAGTAGGGTGGAGTCCTTTCCCTTTGTGTGTACAGGTGTTAAAATTCCTGTTTTGAACACTTTAGGTATTTCTCCTGTAAGCATTATGTTGTTAAATAGAGACACTATATTTGGGCTTATGCTTTTACCTGCATAGATGAAATGTTCTGCGGTGAGTGAGTATTCGTCTGTTGTTTTTCCTAAGTTGAGCTTGCATACTGCTTTTATTATTTCCTCCTCACTAAATGATGTAATGTTACATGTATTTATTTGATGTTTAATAATGTTGTTCATTAACTCCAGCCTGTGCTTGCTATCCTCTTGGTACTCCTAGTCATAGTGCTCCTCATTTGATGGAACTGCTAGCTTTTCATAGTAGTCTGCAAATATACGTGACTGTTCTTCTGGATTCATGATTTCTTCTTCATTCTCATTCTTAATTACCTTGGAGTTTTCATCTTTGGATTCATGCTTGTTTCTCCTGATCAGTCTATGAAAAGCTTTTGAATCAGGTTTACTCAATAGCTTGTTATAAAAGTTTTGTTTATCAATATAATCTTCTTTTCTTATTTGTTTCCTTAGTTCTCATTTATGTTTTTTTCATTTCTTGATATTCTGTATTTCCTTCATTCTTTGGTCGATCTTTTTGCTTCCATGCATAAAACGCTTTTGTGTTCTTTTCTATACATTCCTTTACTTTTGGTGCGGCTTTTCACTTTGGTCCTTTCAGGGCAACTATTTTTTTGACAACACTCATTTCAGTAGCTTCCTGTAAAATGTCTATGATATTAATTGCTTGTTGTTCTACATCTGTTTCATTTTGCATTTCATTCTTCTTCCTTACTTGATTTACTTTTTGTTGGTAGTTTTCAATGTTTGTTTCTTCCCATTTTAGAATAGTTTTCTCTTTGCTTGTTTTGCTGTTCATCTTAGTTTTTCCCTTAACAATCAGGTTGGTTTTTGCCTTTACTAGTTTACTATGGTATTACAAAGGCAAGTAATAATTTAGCTTTTCAAATATTGATGTACTTGATATAGGAAATTGTGGCCAGCAAGCTATATCCTTGCTATGTTAGCACAATGGTAACGTTTGGTTACAGTCTTGATTGTAGATGAATTGTCTAAGCTCACTATGGTATTACAAAGGCAAGTAATAATCTTGCTTTTCAAATCTTGGTGTACTTGATATAGAAATTTGTAGCCAGCAAGCTATAGCCTTGCTTGTACAAGGTTTTACTGAAATGTAGGATAGTTTTACCTTGCAAGATACAACCTTGCTATATTTAATCCTAAATATAGTTTGGTATATTTATATGTTGTTAATGGTTTCTGAATGTTTGTAGTTCAGGCAGGCTCTAAGCTCAGTATGTTTTCTTAGGTGCAAGTTATAATCTTGCTTTTAAACTAGAAGTGATCTTACTATGGATATAGTTGTACCCAGCAAGCTATATCCTTGCTATATTGGCATAAAAGTAGTATTTTGTTGCATTTAATTATGTTGTTCAGCCTGATGGGTTGATATGCAGCTCTTTATGTTGATTAAATCACAGATTGATATTAAAGCTAGGTTTACTGACAGGTGTTTTGAGATGTAGAGTAATAATTGAACAGGAGAAAACAATCTGTGGATATTGTTAGCAAGCTTGAGCCTTGCTCGGTTTAAATCTGTTAATAGCAGAGTTGTACTAAATGATGTCTATTGTTAGCAAGCTTGAGCCTTGCTCGGTTTAAATCTGTTAATAGCAGAGTTGTACTAAATGATGTCTATTGTTAGCAAGCTTGAGCCTTGCTCGGTTTAAATCTGTTAATAGCAGAGTTGTACAATTCTTTTGCAGATTCTTCTTAGCCAAAGTTTTGCCAATGTTGGACCTGGGTGAATTCCGTCTGTGTATACTTTATAGTCTACGTAATATTTAGTTTTTTGTCTTTGAAACTTTTTTTGACGTAGAACGTCGGATGAGAAGTTTGACGAGGTGTAGCGATTCGGTTTGGTCTTGACTGTTTTGTCGGATTCCTCTAGGTTGTTGTTTAAATCTACTTTACTTCGTTTCGCTATTGTCGTTACTTTCAGGTTTTTGTTGTTAATGTTCCTGATAAGTGCATTTAGGTAATAGATTGTTGTTCTAGCCTAGTAGTTTGTCCTAAAAATACTTCTGTAGGATTTGGGTGACCATTTACGTCGTTGTATGCTACAATACTGTAAGGCGGACACTCAAGTATAATGACTCTTGTTTGTTTAAAACGTGCCTGGATTTGTGCGTTCCAATCTGACAGACGGTTTGCTATATCATCAATCTTAATATGATATTCTGGGATATCGTGGGTCAGCTGTATGTGTTTGTCAGTTTTTGTTGTAAGGTTACAAGTCCCAATCCACAAAAATATGATAGCTTTCTCCTTTTTTTAATAGTTCTTTTCAATGTTGACCAAATAAAATTTGTATTGTCTATTTGTAACCCTGGATGAGAAATAATTATAAGGTCCAGAAATTTCTCTGTTGATATTTCTTGTTGGATGTATTTTTCTTTGCTATCGGAAATTAGAATGGCTTTTCTTTTACAAGTTTTATTTCTGGCATCACCCAAGTTAATTTTGAAACAGTTGCCTCTGATTTAACAAGTGACATAGGTGTTATAATGTTGTACAACCGGTATTTACCACGTGTCTTTAGCATGGGAAAATATGGCGGACCCCGGGCGCGAAGTTTAAACAAAAATGAAAAACTAAATCCTTAAAAATATCAAAAATTACTATGACTTTTTAAAGAAAAACTGATAAATATTTAAGTGCACTATACAAGGTGTGACACGGATATAGTACAATTGGGAATATATGGACTAAACACTGGAAAAATCGAACAATTCTCTCAGGATCTTTCAGACGTCTTCTTTCTCTCAGCCTCGCTTTCGTTTAGTCGTTTGTTCACTAATTGCCTGTCCTCGGCTCAATGCTGAAACCACAACAACTGATGGCTTGACCTTTTTATTTTTATATTCCCTTTCATTTTTTACTGGTTGATCACACGTGCGTTTGAACCCAGGTTTGATTATATGCAAAAATTACGCGTCAGTGAGAAAAAAAATTTTCAAGGAGAGACTAATTTCGGACGGCATGCGGACCAAAAAAATACGGAAGCGGTAGTTTTTTTGTTGTTTAAAACTTGATTTTTCAAAAAAAAAAAAAAAAAGGAGCGGGAAAATCCAAAGAACTATAAATCAAATTGGTGTGGCCTTACTTGACAGGAATACAGTACAAATAATATAATAACACTCATGACAGAGAAAAACATATCAAATACATAATGTAATGATATATTACAACACGTAAACCAACGAATAACAACTGAAATTTCACATGAATTGACGCCAATACATGTGGCGTTAATTGAGTTGGGATAACTTAGAGTTACCATGTTGTAGAGAAAAACAATTTTTGTTAAGGATTTATTCTCATAACATGAACACGGCCGACACTCGGCTAATTGAGAGATTGGGTGGTTAATCTATATTGAGTATGCAGCTATATCAGAGGTTGGTCTGTTAATCGGGTGGGCTAAATTCTGATAATCAGGTGTTACCGAGAAAAATATTAAAAATTAAACACGTTTCATTGTATAACTTTTTAAATATAGGTTGCTCATGCAAATAATTCATGTCTAACAAAACAATTCAATGTACTGAATCCAGTGGTGTAATTATTATTTTTCTAGCTTTGATGTACGATCTACAAAATGAAAAGGCGGGTTACTCCATCAATAAATTTAAACACATTTTACACACACAAAACGTACACAACATGACACGTTGGTTGAAAAAATTTTCACGAAAATCTGTAGTTTGACGACATAAATCAATTTTTATTTAAAACCTGGTCTGTTAATGGGTCGGATGTATAAAACCCGGTCTGTTAATTGGTCTGTTAAGAGTTCTGAATGGCAATAAAAGTATAAATTTATTGCTATATGGGGTGTTATCGGATCAAATGGGTAGGCTCAAAACGAGCGGCTAAAATATACGGAAACAACGCATGAGCAATGAAACATATGATATACGGAAACAACACATGAACAATTAAAAATTTAAGCAATGGATATTGAAAATTGATAAAAATAGTTTCAAAAAGTGTAATATTAAAGTAATGTTGATTTCATCAAAGAATGGTAGCATATATCATGTGGATTATGTTTAATTGTCATGCATGACACCAATTTGTCATCTACATTAGTAACCAGTATATTAATCAGAGATAAACGTCGTAATGTAACGAAACATCAGTACGATAAATATATTGGAATGCTAAAATATAAAGAATAGAGAAGGAATAATGAGTGAGATAAATAAAATGTAGAGAAAAGTAACATAACAATTTAAAGAATACAGAAATAAACAACACCCTTAATCCGGATCCGCATGGTATCCACAAGAATCTGGATGGAGACACATAATATAGAATAATAGATAAGGTCAGTAGAGAGTGATGCAGTAACGGATTGCGATGTAATCATATTGGTAACAAATGCTAGAAGTTGACATGTGGACAACTGCAGTTCTCCTCTGCACTTATCTAGACAGGAATTAAACAAAAAACAATGAAATAAAACTTAAGATAACCATATGTAGCTGCATTCGCTCCTTTCCATTTACTTCCATGATTTGTAAATAATAGAAGAAAAGAACCAATTGGATGATGCTGACGAATTAGGTTTTAACTTCCAGTGACAAATATCATGTACATATCAAAACGACAACACATTATATGCCATGTGTTGTATTAGAAAGAAACTTTCAGTCGGATTTGAGAACTTGCTACTTTGAACAGACACAAAAAATAAGGCTGATTGAAAACGTTAATAATAAATTCATGCATATTCCGGCAGCCAATCCATATCATGCTATATTTTTTACTCAAGTAAAATCTCATTCTTAACTTTTTCAATGGGAAATATAAAGCTAAGGTAGCAATACTATTGTCATGGCTAAATAACTCTTATCTGACACTATTTCAATTGTCCATCAACCGACTTAATTCCCATAATTTTTACTAAAATGTGTTATAACTCACGTTATATTTCAGTTATGAAATATTTTTCTAATGTCAATTTATATTTTAGGACCAAAGAACTATTTTGTGTCCTTTAAATGATATTTAAAATTGTTTGTTTCGCCTTTTATTAGAAAAATTGCTATGCGTATAAGCATAAATACTACACACTTGCGCGACTCCTTTTAGTTTTACTGAAAACTTCGCAGAAATTTTGAAATGTTTTTAGAGGTGAAAAATGTTCTATGATAAATATTATTTTGTCAGACACTTGTTTTTTTTTTTATTTGGTTCTTATAATTTGCCAAAACTCTTTAAATTTAATAGAGTTTAACATTAAATTGTGTGTTTTACTGCTAACAGACGTATAACCAATCCGATTAACAGACCAATCGCCCATATAGCCGCATACTCAATATAGATTAACCGACCTATCTCTCTGTTGGCAGGTGTAGGCCTCCCCTCTATAAGATGAGATGGAGGAGGTCCCAGAGTTACCATCTGTAGACCCCACCGTTACCACTAACCACATTTTCCAAACCTGCAAATTATAGAACTTGTCAGGCCCAGAGCAAGGGCCGAGTGAAAAATCCCCCAATCACTACCAGTATCCCTGGAGCTCCCCCAATTCAAAATTGACTCTGCGCCTAAGGATAATAGAACGCAATTATTTCTTTAAAAGGTGTTGTATCCTGTCCAATTATTAAAATTGTTAATTACTAAAAACTAAAATTAATGCTGGATGCTTAAATTACAATAGTCCATATGTTAATAACGTTCCTAATAACCGAAATGTCCAAATCATAGAAACGCAAGTTTTTTCCAAACTATCCTGTATTGGTTCTATACTATGAAGATCCTGCTTGGATACTGGTAACCATAAAATTGCAATCAAATACATCAAACAGGTGCCTGAAAATATAAAACAAAAACAGCAGCTACTATTCTCATAGGGAGGTTGGGTGGGTTGTGAATAGTTTAACTAATTTGTGTAACACCTTCTCTCTGGTTGACAGCAAATTAACATGTGCCCGATACGGGAATTCCATAATTCTAATTCAAGCTGATACGGTAATTCCAACATTCTTATTCAAACTGCGAGCGCCGTCTATGGCCATGTCAAATATGGCAATGATCTACAGACTGCAACACCAACGCACCCACACAAATATTTAACTGAATTAAACCAGATTATTGAAAAAGTTTTTTTTATAATCTCAATTATTTGTGTTGAGTTTGCACATTTCACTGCTGTTAGAAACTTTGTCCCATAAAGCCCAATAAGTATTATTGATGAATGCCCTTCCTGTAAAAACACTGTTAAATGCCTAATAATTTGAGCCGCTAACGGTAACTAATTCCAGCAAAGCTAGCCTCAGCTATAAAGTACAGTTTCACAATGCTGTTAAGTTCCTATGTTTGATGTTTTTGCCTCGAATTTTTATAAATCTTTTTTCTTTAAATGATTTTATCAACCAATTATTCTAAAAATATTGTTTCTGTCAGGATAAATACTGTCATCTAACGCACAGTTAAGTTTTTTTTGTGTACACACATCAATAATAGTACTACTCGGCATATGCGTATTTTTTATTTAAAGTACGTGTATATCAAGTTAATGAAATAATTTTACCCTAAACAAATAACCTTTGGTTTAAAAGATGTTACATTCATAATAAGTACATATATCAAATTCAAACTTGTTTGTATACAGTTAAACAACAGACATATATATATTATAGAAATAGAACAAAACAGATGTATGCCATTTGAATTACAGCACGTTGGTCCTTACATCTGTCTGTTAGTGACTTTCGTAAAAGGGAAATATGTTTTTTTTTCATTAACTCACAGAAAAGATATAAATTGTCAATAAGATATAAGATGTCCACTTTGTAGAACAAAAACATTAATAGGAAATGTGGGGTGTTTGTCCTAGGATGTTGGTAATGTTAATGACGTAAGACGGAAAATTACATCTTGTACATATTACCTACTCTTCCGTAATCCTGTTGGTATATATCATATATATAAGGTATAGTTAGCAATTCAAGTCTCTTAGGGTGGGCAGACCGAAAAAATTGAAGAATGAAGGTAAAAGTTACATGCATTTTTGTACATGTTAGTGGGTAGCTGTTTCAAATGTTTTGTGAGATAGTTATTTGTCAAGTATTAATTATGTATATATTTATCAAGTATTAATTATGTATATAATTATGTATATATTTTTTTCTTGAAATTAAGATGACATTTCAGGTTTAGTCAAAACTTATTTTCAAAATGTTTGTTAAAATACCGTTTGATTTCACAGATTAAAAACAAAACGCGTCTGTACCTTATTATTGAATCTTACAACTACAGACTGTTATCTTGTTTTTCTAAATTCATTTGTCTACATTTTACTTAATGTTATGTATTACATAACTTAATGTTACGCCATCACGAGTTGGTTGACCGTTATGGAATAACCGTTTCACAAATGATATCGGATATGTTCCTTACGTCTTAACTACAATCCCCTTCCCTTTCATGAATGTGACCTACCTAATTAGACTAGTTACCGCATTTGTTATCACATAAGAACTCGACGGGTGCCGCATGTGGAGCAGGATCTGCTTACCTTTCCGGAGCACCTGAGATCACCCCTAGTTTTTTGGTGGGGTTCGTGTTGTTTATTCTTTAGTTTTCTATGTTGTGTCGTGTGTGCTGTTGTTTGTTTGTCTTTTTCATTTTTAGCCATGGCGTTGTCAGTTTGTTTTAGATTTATGAATTTGACTGTCCCTTTGGTATCTTTCGTCCCTCTTTATTAATATGATACATGCTGTGTTGATATATCATTGCTTTTATTAACATTGGATATTACTTAAACTTTATCATTTCAAATATGCTCAATGCTACGACGACTGAAAAAAACGTTCTAAAATAAACTTCTTATTCAAGCTCTTCTGTTCAGAATATCATGCAGGGACAAGAACACATAAAATGAAGAAAAGTACTTGAACACATATATGTGTAATAGTTATAACAGTACAACATGTAGATTCGTATTTGTTAATGCCATATTCCTGTGTAGGTTGGAGCAGCACTAATAAGTCATAAACGTAAGACATACTCTTTTATTTGGCTGATATCTTTGTTGAGATTTTATAATCATGTGTTTAATACCAATGCTGGTAGACCTTTCGTTTTATTGAGTGTCACGATCCTAGTAGTATCTTTAATGCATCCCTTTCCTGTAAAAGCACAGTTTTGAAAATGCTATATTATTCAAAACACTAACTTTAATAAGTTTTATCAATACTTTATTAACATTAACGATACATTTAAAAGATCAAGGTTTAAATAAAACATCAATCTGGTACATGAAAAGGTCATACAACGGGAATAAACTACCTCAGAAAACCTTTAAATAGACTTATTAAGAAGGAATATAGTTACGATACTGTTGTCAGGTCATTGAAGATTGCATATTTTGGCGTTAATATTGATTCACTTATATGGTCTTTGTATCGGAACTAAACTCATTTATTATTAGTAAACCAGTTGTTGGCATGGCACGGGTTATGTTCGTCTCATAAATGCTATGATGATATGATACTAAACCCCTCACGGGCAGGATTGTGCCTGATATTTATATGATGAAAACATAATTTTTCAATCAGTTTAATTGAAGTCTGGAGCTGGCATGTCAGTTAACTGCTCGTAGTCTGATGTTATTTATGTATTATTGTCATTTTGTTTATTTTCTTTGGTTACATCTTCTGATACCATACTCGGACTTCTCTTGAACTGAATTTTAATGTGTGTATTGCTATGCGTTTACTTTTCTGCATTGACTAGAGGTACAGGGGGAGGGTTGAGATCTCACAAACATGTTTAACCCCGCCGCATTTTTTGCACCTATCCCAAGTCCGGAGCCTCTGGCCTTTGTTAGACGTGTATTATTTTAACTTTTAGTTTCTTGTGAACAATTATGAGTTTAGTATGGTGTTCATTATCTCTGAACTAGTATATTTTTGTTTAGAGGCCAGCTGAAGGACACCTCCGGATGCGAGAATTTCTCGCTGCATTGACGACCTATTGGTGACCTTCTGCTGTTGTCTGCTCTATGGTCAGGTTGTTGTCTGTTTGACACATTCCCTATTTCCATTCTCAATTTTATGTTTGTGTGAATATTATACATATATGTGTTATTTCCTGTACATTTGCAGGTTTCAACTGTTGTTTTCTGTGTCTTATATGGACTGATTGGCACAGTTGTTTCCTTTCATTGTGATGAAAATAGTGCTCACTGTTTTACATCACTAGATATAAAATCCGCTTTCACCATGATTGGCGAAGGAAACATCAGTCAAGTGTACGTAAAGGATCGGGCAATTTATTCAATAAATGCAGCAATAACCGACCAAGTTTCTATAGATGATATAATAACTGCTGACGGTTGGAATCAAACAAGACATTTAATTACTGCTAATGGATCAATGCCAGGACCATCTATTATCATTTATGAAAACCAGAAAATAACGATTCTAGTTACAAACCAGATGATTAATGAAGCAGTGACTATTCACTGGCACGGTATTGACCAACTTGGACGTCCAGCAATGGATGGCGTGGCATTTATTTCTCAATGTCCGATACTTCCAGGACAGACTTTTAATTACACATTTCAACCAACATTTGGGGGCTCCTACTGGTATCACTCACATGTAGGTAATCAACGAGATATGGGCATGTACGGTGCATTTATAGTTCTCAGAAAAAGGGACCCAGTACTATTTAAATTCCAATATATTGTACAGATACAAGAATGGAATCATCTATATAACGCAATGGACTTATTGTATGCAAATGTGAAAGACGAGGTTAAATCTCCAAATTCTATTTTGATCAATGGAAGAGGAGAGTTAAAAGATAACCTTGCACCTCTAGAAACATTTCATGTTAATAAAGGGGATCGATGTTTGTTTAGACTGATAGGCGTAGGATCAATGCACGTACTTTTGTTTTCTATACCTGGTTTAAAGTTGAATGTAACAGAAACCGATGGTTTTGAGGTTATTCCCACTGTAGTTGATAAAATTATCATATATCCCGCTGAGCGTTACGATTTTGAACTCGATCTCGAATATGCAAAGAAGGGTATATATAACATTACTGTCAGTATCCTTTCGTCACACGAACTTTCAATTGAACCTCCGATTGGACTTGGATTTCTTAATGTTTCTAACAGTAATAATCTACCAGCAAAGGTTTACGAAAAAAATATTAAAATAAAGGTCCTGAATTGTCCGTTTGAAACCTACCCTCGTGAGATAGACATAATTTGCGTTCCTGTTAATGAATTGAAAAACAGGGGAATTGTACAAGATGAAAACTTTTTTGCTTTTGAGACTACACAAGAGTCAACCGAAACAGCAATGCATTTCTTAAATTTCGGTTTTCCAAAAGGTGATTCATCCATAAATGGTCGGATATTTCGTTGGCCAACTGTATCCGCTCTTACACAGCCATCTGAGGTTGATAACGACTGTAGTAAGTGTACTGATGAAGACAATTGTTACTGTAGTCATTCACTTAACTTAAAAACTGGATCTGACATCATTATGGTTTTACTTAATCTTGGAACCGGAGCTTTCATTTCGCATCCTATTCACATGCATGGCCATACTTACAAAGTTCTTAAAATGGAATTTCCAGAAGTGACCATTGATGGAAACTATACCTTTACAGAAGATATAGAATGCAGTAATACACTTCCTAACATACACAGCAGTTGTAATAACGCACGATGGAGAAATTCGTCGTGGAATGATTATAATAAAATCCCTGGTATAAATACAGTTGATGCTGTACGCAAAGATACAATAGTTGTACCATACGGAGGATATGTGATAATCAAAATAAAAGCTGCAAACCCAGGTGTGTGGTTTATGCACTGTCACATTGATAAACATATGGTAGAAGGTATGGCGTTAATGCTGAATGAATCTTTTGAGAACATTGGGCAATATATACCAAATGGATTACCAACATGTCACAGCTATTTGACGGAAATGTCAGGTAAACTCAGCGCAACGTCTGCATCTCAAACAAGTTCTACAGCAGGTATGATAACTCTTAGATTCATGTTTATCAAAGGCTCATAATTGTTTTCTGTAAAATCTTTTTTTAAATACGTAGTTTTTTGTTTATTTAGAAATGGTTCTAATGATCATCGGTATAATAAACGGAAGAAACAGCTATAACATTATACTAGCTAAACAAAGGTCATATATTTAAAGCAGTGGTTGTACAATGTAATAATTTACATGTGTTGATATTACTAACGTTATTTCAACTGATCGGGCGGAGCTTATGTTTTAATTTGCAAAAGGACAGTCTATTTGAAGGTGTGTGTGTGTGTGATAAGGATGATTGCACTTATGATGCTAATTGAATTCTAATCACCTATTAGTGTCACCAAACGCATATACATAAGAACTGAGTGTATGCTATAGGGCGAATAACTGGACACTTCATTGCTGAGCTTATCCCAAAACTACTGTCAATAAAGGGACTGGTCTTAGATGAACGAACCTCTTAAACTCCTCCCAGTCATGTGAAATGAATCTAGTAATAATCTATGCTTGAATTATACATAATTAAGTGTATTAACAATCACTGGGTCGAAATAACATAAACTGTGTTTTATCACTTGATTTTGCCATTTGATTTCCGTTTTGAATTTTCCTCGGAGTTCAGTATTTTTATTATTTTACTTTTTACTGTTGAACTATTCGGTATTTTTGAAAAAAAAGAAAATGTGCGTTCTTTGATTGATAACACTTTGAAATCACTGAACAGAGCCTCGTTTTCAGTTACATATGAATCAATTGGATCATGTTTAGTTCATTTTGAAAAACAATTCAAATCATTTTTTTTTAATTCGATGGGAAACTGACAACACCATTGAAAGATAGCGAAAACGACGGAAAGACATCTAGTAATCCACATACCTACACTAAAACTAAACACTGAGAAACACACATATCATACAATAAACTGGTAGATCTAAGCTGGTTTATATAGATAGGCATACATATAACACAAATATGTTTTAAACAAAATGACGATCTATTCTGTTTAATCAAACAGTTACCGTTTTTCCTAACAGGTGTCATACATGTCATATGTTCACGAATTTCAATTCTTGAAATACCAACATTAAGTTTCCAGTACTGTGATTTTTGCAGCTTTATATGTTATTATTATTTCATTGTTATTTTAGATTCAACAACAAATGTCCTGTATGCTGTTGTCGGTGTTTTAGCAGTTGCCGTCCTACTGTTGTTTGGTTATATTATATGGAAAGGAAGAACAGCCTCAACCGCCTCAAATAATATAGAACTGTCACCACCTAGTACTTAGAATGATTTTACCGTTAACATAAAGTTTATCTCCTGTATATAATGAACATGATGTATTATGCTGGCTTATCTGAATATTTTGCATTCTATATATTCTTACAAATGATACATGTTACTCTATTAATTAAAAATTAAATAATAAAACTATGCTTATCATCATGATCATATCTCTTTATATTTTTTTTAAACAAGCAAAAATCTCCAATTCGTTGTTTTTCTATTATATGAAATAAAGTTATAAAAATGTAATTTGTAGATTTAAAAAGCTTTCAATTTATCATTACAGTTCTGTTTTATAAACAGAAAAAAAAAAACAGAAAAAAAGCATTTCACCTTTATATATAGTTTTTTTATTAAATTTCTTCTGTTCTGGTATGAAACTTCTATCACCTGTGATGAAATCTGACACGCACCAACAGGTTACGGCTGTATCAATTCAGTCTGGCCATCTTTACGCTCTGTTGGTCGTTTTTTTTCTCTTTCTTATTTGTTCTTTTTAAAAGAGGCATCTAGATTGCTGTATAGTCTGTTTAGCTATTCAATTTAGCTACGTCTGGCGTATATACAAAATTTAGTCCTGGTGTCTTTGATGAGTTTATTTATATGGCATAAAGAGCCAAAGAAAATCTTCTCATCATTTGGTGGTCGTCGTCGTTAACATTTACAAAATTACTGAAGCTGATTTTACAAAGCTGAACCATAATCATAATTGGGGTAGTAAGTGAAAACAAGACGGTGTTTACCTCACTAGCCGACCAATATGGCCGATCTTGCTTAAAATAGACATAATTTATCAAGGAAAATATGATCAGATTGTTGAGCTCTACCTATTGGTTTTACGTCAAAACTGTCATGTGACTTCTTCTGTGAGTTATTGATTTTAAATGACGTTTGTCCAATTCTGTTTCATTTGTGCATTTATATGTTGAAAATTATAAAAGATGCAGAGAAACATTAAGTTGTAAAAATTATCAGCCAGACAAGATCTACACAGAAAATCATCAGTCAACTCAAAATTACATATTTCGCCCTTGGATGACAATTCTTACAATTGTTTTATGCATATATTGCTTTAGATGTAATAGTTGAATAGAATCTTATTTCAACATAAAATGACCATCGAGACATGATCTCAATTAAAACAAAATGGAGTAAATTTTTACAACAACTCTTTATTGGAGATATTGACCTTTAACGATTACTTTTACCCATGCTTTACGTTTTGCCCTAAAAGATGAAAAAATATGATAGAAATAATTAGAAAAAAAAAATAAATGGCGATCAATTCTTAACAAGTAAATATCAACAAACGATTCATTTTATGCTGATTAAGTTATATAAACAATAACATACAACTAAATACGACTTATTGATTCAATGTTGATTATATACAATCATGGACCACCGTACAATGTTCAATCTACCATGGGGTCAAATAATTTACATGTTTTTCTTGTCAGCTTACGTCAAATCCAAAGTTGACATTTTTTTTATTAAATAGCTGTCATGTTGACTTGCTATAGTACGCGTAACTGAAAAAAAATATTCAAGCGTTTTTATCTGTTTGATGTTATGTTTAAAGTGACTTTAACCGCCAAAAACATTTATGGACTTTTGGGAATTTTATTTTTCCAATTCCAATATTTAAAACAATAAAATCGGCAAAGCGTTTGTAAATCAGTCTCGAGACACTTGGATTGACGTGGGAGGTTACTTCCATTATTATGTATATGTTCCAGACCGTATGAGTATTTGGACCGTATGCGTACTTTTTCAAAATACGCATACGGTCGGACCGTACACGTACGGTCTGACTGATATTAAAAAGTTAATCAAGCTTATTAGATACAAATGTATATAACAGATCAACATGAATTATATCTCCAATTAATATAAAAAGTTCAACAGCATTTGACATAAAAACTTAATATTTTAACTATTTAAAAAGATCACGCTTATTTAATCTGTTAATCTCCTGTATTTTGCAGGCCGGTAATTCATTAATTGCAGCTCAGTATGCTCATTGAAATTGAAGTTATCGGAAGTAAACATAATGTGGGAGGACAATTGTTTTAGAATATTTTTGAACTTTACAAAAGAAATGCATACGCAAAGGAACATGCATTAACAAAACATGTAAATGTAAAAAATACGACGTTCTTATTAGAAGCAAGTGTCACCTTCGGCCAGAGTAACAAAATAGAATTCACGGATATACAATTAAGCAAATATTTAATTTCAATTGTTAGCTTATTCACTTTATCATCGGCCATCTATTTTGTAATAATAACAATTTGTATAACTAAAAATAAAGATTTTGATAAATGTTTGTTTAAATTTAACCCATATGATCCAAAACGTATGATCAGCTGGACCGTACGCGTATACTCATACGGTCCGACCGTACGCGTATACATATATGTCTGAGTTTGCAGTAAGTATACGAGTAGATTTATTGAGAATTTTATCACGTTGTTGTTAACAAAGCGAAAGAAGCATGTCATATTAGAATTGTTTTTTTATGTCATTAATGCATGAGCATATGACAGACCGGAAACTACCAATTGAACTGTTTTGCAAATACCTTTTGTCAGGAATACAAGTACGAAAATACGCCTCACTAATATTCCTATGTGTGATAGGGAATAATCAAACTACGCAACCATGTTACATATATTAATATATAATTTAACGGTACTCTAAATATTATGTTACAGACCTATACCATATGATCAGTTCCGGGTAACCTATAATTTAAATCTTAATTTTCCTACTACACGCTTTCTTTCCATTGTAGCAATTTAAAATAAAAATTCTTTATGTTCAACGAAGGAAATAATGCGGATTACGGATTAGTATCAATGATATCAAGAAACGGATTGTGTTTTTGAAACACAAAAACTAAAAGCATCCATCAGAAAATTATAAAGACGGGTTTTCCCATGGGATGTGTCATTTGAAAAAAAAATATCAAGTTGTGAATTTGATTTATGTAGGTTCCGTGAACTAAAGGCGTGCAATTAAGGCGACTACAATCCGGGTATCAATCAGTTAGTCTCTTAAGCTCACCAGTAATATAGTTGTCAAAAAAAATCAAAATCAATCTTAAGGTGGTATAGGAGTTTAAATTTTCGCGCCTTCTGCGCAAGAAGTTGCGCATCTGATATCGACATTCGATCTGTTGTCGTAAATGAAATACTTTGTACCAAGATGAAAATAAAACATAATTCTCTTCATTATGTCCTTCAATTAATCGGGTTCACTTTTTTTATTGAAAAAAAATCAAATACACATCTTTTTATAATAACATTTGGCAGTGATCACTTCCGGCATGCACGGAAATGCAAAAATGGACACAACAAAAGACGTGGAGATGTTTACATTGCTCAACGGTGAACTGCTTTTTACAATAACTAACTTGCTGCTCAGAAAATATAGAACATGAGCAGCATTTTGGTGTACTATGAGGCAGTTTCACATAAATCACATACACAGAACGAATCCTCAAACAGTCGTGTTGATCCGTCGACAGAAGAAGAAAAAGGTATAATTTCATGTTTAATGCGACTATCGTAATATCTTTATATGTCGTCTGCCTCCTAGAAATGCCTACCATTAGGAGTGTTAAAGGGCGCTTTTCAACTAAGAAACCTGTAGAAAGAATACATAACTTTATTGAAAGTAGACGAAAAGTTAAAACACAACCAAAGAAGTTCTCTGTCTCAGACATAGTTTTAGAAGACCACCCTTATTTTATTTCATCATCACTGCAAACATCATCTACATTAACCAAATATCCTCCTGAAACCAACAAAAGCTATCACGAACATGACAGAGATGATTTATTTAATGAATATATTCCATCTGATCTTGTCCCCCTAGACCATTGTAGATTCCTGTGTGAATTAGAGTATTTGGCTAGTCAGCTGAAAAGCTGTATCGGGTGTAACAAACCCCTTCATTTGCACGATGCCAGGGGTGTTAGATGCTATGGCGTTTCAGGAATTTTGTATATTGTCTGCCATAGACCAATATGTGGTCGTTTAAACAAAATTAAATTAGGGAAGACGCATTACCCTGGTGAAAACAAGAGAGGCATAGGTGTATTTGATGTCAACACTAAAATAGCTACAGGTTAACATGCATTTAAAAATGTTTAATTTTATGTTTATAACAGTAAGGCCAAGGGACATCTGTTCCCGTTACCAGGTTTTAATTGTAATGATATTCATTGAGCAGAACAAATCGTCCCACTTGTGAAACGTGTTAACTTAAATCCTGTCAATCATGTCAATGTTCCTTCGGCCAACTTGTCCAACTTAATGAAAAAGGCAAATGCTAGATGTACATGATGTATATAATTTTCATGTGATGATGTCTGCTAACTCTCCAACTTTTGTTGGCATTCAAGTCAAATAAATACTGATAGTCACTTCTTTATGCTTTATTTCAACAAAAAGAAAAGAATTACAAATTAAATATAAGAAGATGTGGTATGTTGAGCAATGATGACATCCCTTCACAGAACCCAGTATCTCGCCTAATTTATGAAATTGAGGAACGTTTACTGCAGATTGCATGTAATATTTACCATGTTTACTGGAAGACCAGCTACGTCCATATATAAGTAACATTATATTATACAAATATAAAATACAAATACAAACTTTAACCACAGACATGACAGAGTCAATATTTATTTATCTAATGTTTTCATAGATATTAATTTTATTAACTAGTGGGATGGGAACATGATAAATATACAACAGGATTGCATCTTTTTAATCAAGTAGGGCGAGTTGACAATACTTAATTCATCAGGATTAATCTATTTCTCACAAGTGGGGCGAGTTGACAGACCTTATTTCAGAGTGATTTTTACCCTTTTCATAAATGGTGCAAGTTAAACAAACCATTTTCAATTCTTTTTCACAAGTGAGGCCATTTGGTAAATCTAATTTGGTCAATTCAGAAAGTGGTGCAAGTTAAAAAAAATGGGGCGGTTTGCCAGTGTGATGATTCTTCATGGATTCAATATACATCCTAATGTCTAAGAGATCCCAATTTTTTTTTATACATGTGTATTATATGCCATAATTTCATGGGTATGTTTGAATATAAAAAAAAGATGTGGTATGATTGCCAATAAGACAACTCTCCACAAGAGACCAAACTGACACAGATATTAACAATTACAGGTAACTGTACAGCCTTCAACAATGAGCAAAGCCTATACTGCATAGTCAGCTATAAAGGCCCTGAAATGTCAATGTAAAACAATTCAAACGATAAAAGTAACAGCCTTATTTATTTAAAAAATGAACGAAAAACAAATATGTAACACATAAAAAAACAATAATGATTGAATTACAGGCTTCTGACTTGGGGCAGGCAAATACATACATGTTCACTATGCTGAATTTAATATGAATGAAAAAAGTGGGTTTATGTTTTTTAAGTGCAACTAAAAGTTGAAATGTGTCGATTACATATAAAGTTCTCATAATCATGATACATGTAATTCATTATATTTCAAAATATCCAGGTATGATACATTCCGGCATCGGAGGAACACAGTTGAGCAACTTTTTGTCTGTACTCAACATACATAGCATAGATTTCAAGGCATTAAAAGAGAGAGAAAATGAAACTGGAGCTGCTATAGAAGCACAAGCAGAAATATCTGAGGAAAGATACTTACAAGAAGAAATAAACCAGTCATTTACAGGTTTAACATTTAAATTAGCCAGATACAAGCTTCTGTTAAACTGGACATCTGTGTTGAATTGTTACTTATTTTAAGATTTACTTGAATTTAAAATTGAATACTTAAAAAAGTTCACCTATATGTATTATAATTTTAATATGAAAATTGATAAAAAAAAAAAAAAGGAACTTCAGCATTTTTACATCTTATAAGACTTTGAAGTGAATTCAGACAAAGGTCATTAGATTTTTCAAAATGGAACGTTAACCAGTGTTTAAATTTAATTATTCACATGATTAAGAAGCCTTTACATTTTTTTCCATGGAGAGTGTTTGGGCATGGTCCATTGACTTTGAAACTTTTGCATACCTTACATATTAAAGTTCATCTTTCAGGGAACCCTTAATTGTAGGTCTATGATATTTAGTATGCAGTAGAATTATTATTGCCATATCATATTTCTAAACTATTATTGAATATTATTGTCCATATTCCTTCAGTCATGACATGGTTCAGAAATTTTACTATTTTTATGAGTTAAGTGTTATAAAATATTGCTACTTTAATTTCGTTGTTTTCTATTTCAGCAGTACATTATTTAATACCTTTCATATTATTGTTCACAAAATTCTTTAATAAATATTTATTTATCTTTTACTACGGTACTGTTATTCTCATAGTCATGTTAGTTGTCTAATTTGGAAGTGACTGTTAATTACACTATAGTACAAACAGTGATCATATAACCACTATATATCTTAGCTATAGGAAAAAAAACTTTCTCTCTTAATTATCATGATTTCAATATATGTATTTTCGTGCAGAGGAAAATGGTGACACACAAACAGGTATATCTGTATCAACCGACACATGCTGGCAGAAGAAAGGTTCTGGTAGATCCTACAATAGTTTGTCAGGTATATATGGTTTGACAAGTAATATCCTCCTTGTACAAATACTCATAAACTATTTCTATTGAATTATGTACAAAATGAAGTCAATTGAGATTCTACATCTATAAATATTCCACTGACCTGGATTTTGGATTTCATAATTATCAATAACTTAGCTAATTAATATATAATTTAAAAACTATGTGTCCATAGGAAATTTCATAGACAAAATTTTGTTTGTCGAACATAAAATTGAGATTTAAAATGGGAAAAGTATCATGTAGACAACAACATGACTAAAGAGCCACCTATATAATTTTTCAACACAGCAGATAGGGATTTAGCTGGTCTTCTAACCATTATCCATACTAGTTGAGTGAAAATGAAAGTACACTTAATTCTGAATCACATAAATGAACCTTGACTTGGTTGCGATAACATTACATTGGTTTGCATTTATGACAAAGAGGGATTACTGTTGTTCTAACAACGACTTCCCTGTTTACAAAAATAAGTTTATACACATGGAGATTTTTTTTTAACTATTTACAGGTGTTTCAACTTTGATAGGGACGAAAACAGGAAAAGTGGTGGATCATCGGTTAAGAATTTCCTCCTGTAAAATATGTGAAAAGGCCAAATCGAAGGAGATGATTCCAAGGATACATCAATGTAGAAAAAATTGGAGTGGATCTGCTAAGGTAGTCTTCCAAAAATACAAAACAAATATCATTATATAACACTGATGTTCAGAATTAAGTTTTCAGAAGAATTGCAAAATTATGACTTTGAAATAAATTATAAAAAATACAGACATTGTACACATCAAAATTAGAAGTACTGTCATTCACAAGCTCAGATGTGTATTTTGAATTATATATATAGGGATTGTCATCTTTTTATAGAAGTTGTAACTTTCATAGAGCTTAAGAATAAAGGTCAAATTTTATTTTCCTGATTTTAGCTTTTCTCCTTGTTCAGTTAAAGCCCTTTCATAATAATTGAATTTTTGATGAAATACTTATTAATTATTTAAAATAGAATTCTGTTCAAAGGGAGATAACTCACTTTTATTTTTCCCTAGTTAATTATACCAATAAATATATACAAATATTTTATTGGCACAAACTCAATTACAATAATTGGCAACAGCCCATACAACTAGTATACAAATAGTAATGATGCAGCAATTAAACAATACTACATACATGTAGCATATCATTGGGCACTTTTTTAACCATGAAATTTGCACAATCTTTCTTCTCTGTTAACTTTCATGTATCTACCTCTTTCAATTTCAAGATTTTTATACGACAACAAAAATTGAAATTTTTTGGTCGTATATTGGTATCACGTTTGCGTCGTCGTCGTCCGAATACTTTTAGTTTTCGCACTCTTACTTTAGTAAAAGTGAATAGAAATCTATGAAATTTTAACACAAGGTTTATGAGCACAAAAGGAAGGTTGGGATTGATTCCGCGAGTTTTGGTCCCAACATTTTAGGAATTAGGGACCAAAAAGGGCCCAAATAAGCATTTTTCTTGGTTTTCACACTATAACTTTAGTTTAAGTTAATAGAAATCTATAAAATTTTGACGCAAGGTTTATGACCACAAAAGGAAGGTTGGGATTGATTTTGGTAGTTTTAGTTCAAACAGTCAGAAATTATGGGCCAAAAAAGGGCCAAAATAAGCATTATTCTTGGTTTTCGCACAATAACTTAAGTATAAGTAAATAGAAATCAATGAAATTTAAACACAAAGTTTATGACCACAAAAGGAAGGTTGGGATAGATTTTGGGAGTTGAGGTCTGAACAGTTTAGGAATTAGGGGCCAAAAAGGGGCCCAAATAAGCATTATTCTTGGTTTTCGCACCATAACTTTAGTATAAGTGAATAGAAATCTATGAAATTTAAACACAAGGTTGGGTTTAATTTTTGGAGTTTTGGTCCCAAAAGTTTAGGAATAAGGGGCCCAAAGGGTCCAAAATTGAACTTTGTTTGATTTCATCAAAAATTGAATAATTGGGTTTTCTTTGGTATGCAGAATCTAACTGTGTATGTAGATTCTTAATTTTTGGTCCTGTTTTCAAATTGGTCTACATTAAGGTCCATAGGGTCCAAAATTAAACTAAGTTTGATTTTAACAAAAAATGAATGAATCCTTGGAGTTCTTTGATATACTGAATATAAAAATGTACTTAGATTTTTTATTATTGGCCCAGTTTTCAAGTTGGTCCAAATCAGGGTCCAAAATTAAACTTTGCTTGATTTCATCAAAAATTTAATAATTGTGGTTCTTTGATATGCCAAATTTAACTGTGTATGTAGATTCTTAATTTTTAGTCCCATTTTCAAATTGGTCTACATTAAAGTCCAAAGGGTCCAAAATTAAACTAAGTTTGATTTAAAAAAAAATTGAATTCTTGGGCTTTTTTGATATGCTGAATCTAAACATGTACTTATATTTGATTATGGGCCCAGTTTTCAAGTTGGTTCAAATCAGGATCCAAAATTATTATATTAAGTTTTGTGCAATAGCAAGAAATTTTCAATTGCACAGTATTCAGCAATAGCAAGAATCTTCAATTGCACAGTATTGTGCAATAGCAAGAAATTTTCAATTGCACAGTATTGCGCAATAGCAAGAAATCTTCAATTGCACAGAAATTTGAATTGAGATCAGTTTTGGAAAAAGGGAAAGGGGGATGTGAAAAAAGGGGGGGGGGGTTAAATTTTTTTCTCATTTCAGATTTCATAAATAAAAAGAAAATTTCTTTAAACATTTTTTTGAGAGGATTTATATTCAACAGCATAGTGAAATGCTCAAAGGCAAAAAAAATATTTTAAGTTTATAAGACCACATTCATTCTGTGTCCGAAACCTATGCTGTGTCAATTATTTAATCACAATCCAAATTTAGAGCTGAATCCAGCTTGGATGTTGTGTCCATACTTGCCCCAACCGTTCAGGGTTCAACCTCTGCGGTCGTATAAAGCTGCGCCCTGCGGAGCATCTGGTTTGCACTTAGCCTTATAGTTTTGCAAAAGGTGCCCTATCTTTCAACATATTCAATTGGTCAACATAGTTTGCCCGTTTATTTGAAAAACAAAAATTTTGAAAAAAATGATGATTTTGATGATTCTGTAATATATGAATTCTGTTCTTGAAAAATTTGGTCATGAATTTGTTTTATTTGGGCAAACATAGATGTAATAGGTACATTAAAAGATTTTAAACATAAGAAACCCAAATTATGGATACATTTCTTCATATTACTTGTCCATAGGTTGTTCTCTCTTGTTTGAATAAATATATACAAGAGAGACAATTTCTGGTATACGTTCTTGCAATTTTTTTCTTAGGGTATGGAGCCAGATATGGTGGTAGAAATGCTAAAAGGACTGGATGACAAAGACATAGTAATTTCACAGGTTGTAGGTGATGACGACTCTACTGGCTTTGACAGGGCAAAAGTATTAATGCCAAGTTCCTCAATGGTCAAAATCAGTGACAAAAAACATATAAAACACAATATAATAAAAAAAGTAAATGATTTAAAGTCAAAGCATAGAGAGTTGTCAGGGATGGTTGCAGAATCAATAGTTAAGAATGTGTCATATGTATTGGAACAGAATATTGGTAATCCTGAAGGAATTGAAAAAGGTTTTCATGCCACAGTCAACCATATGTATGGTGACCACCAATACTGCACAGAAAATTGGTGTGGATATTTGAAAAACAAACACAACTATGTCCACTCAAACCTTCCTTATGGAAAAGATTTATCTTCCGCATCACTTAAATCAGACCTAGAAAAGCTATTTATACAGCAGATGGTACCACAGTCGGACAAATTATCCCAATTAGGGTCTTCACAGGCAAATGAGAGCGTTAACAATATAATAGCTTTAAAAGCTCCAAAAACTAAACATTTTTCCTCATCTTCCAGCCTTAACTACAGAGTCAGCTCTGCTGTACTGCAAAAGAACGAGGGATATCATTACATTTCAGAGGTAATAGAATTATTTAAATCCTGTATTACATTTAGTTCTAGCACACATGACCTTCATTTGAAGATATCTTCTTACAGGAGTTGATGCCTTTAATTTTTTTTCATCTTAACCCTTTTCATCATCTTTGAGAAAACTAAACCTAAATTAAAGTTGATAGAGAGTACCTTTGGTTAATAAAAATAGTTCAACCAATATTATCTTAAATTATGTTAAAATGGAGGAATTTTCAATTATAAAAGTTATTGCCCTTGAAATACTTACTTTTTCAACAAATAAACATAATTAACAAGATCCACACAGATTTGTTGGCTGGGCTGAAATTGTCAACTGAACCTAAATATCTCCATACAATAATTATTTTTTCTGAATAATGATAAAATTTGTCAAGATCTAAACAAATTACAGAACTTTTTCAAATATCAAGTTTAGAAAAAAAAGCCATATCAAGTACAGCTAAGGCATCATTAAAATTAATTACCAATATAGTTCACACAACATTATAAGCAGTCAGCCCATCATATGATGCTTTATAATGTGCACATTATCTAAACCGTATTCATGTATACATTATATAATAATTTTGTAAGTAGTATAAAGTAATCATATGGACAAGAAACAAAATATTCTGTTTGGTGATTTGTACTTATATTGACACATATATATATGATGTGAGTATGGATTACCTTTCTTTAATTTCAGTTAAATACATCTATAGGACTATCACCAGGAAATGAGACAATACGAAGGGGTTCAAAGCTTAACCTGCAGAGATCGAAGAAGAAAGCAAAGACCCAAAGTAAGGAATGGAAGAAGAAGAGAATATTTTTGAAAAAGAAAAGAGCTAAAAGAACAGTATTGTCTGAAACGAAGGAAGGAACAACATACCAAAGTTCAATCGGTAATTTAAGAAAGATTTCAACACATATAAAAATGTTGGAATATTTACATTTTTTTATTTGCACCAAGGTGACAACTATCAACCAAAGTTAAAGCCATGTTGATATAGGCAATTATTAACAATCTATGACCTTCAACAATGAGAAAAACTCAAACATTACAGTCTGCTAAGATCATTTTAAGTACTAAATAACCGGTTTCGTACAGTGAGCATCTGGTATCTTTCGACCCTCTGTTATGTATTATAATAGTAGTATAAAATATCACAAACAAGACTTCATAGTATTTGTGTTAAACATAAAACATATAAGCTTAAGTTGACAGGTATCTCATTGACATTATTTTAAATCTCCTTACAGTATTATACTTTTACACATGAGCTCAAATGCTCACGAAACTAATCAGAAATAAGTGTGGTCATGTCGACGTATGTGTGTCATTTAACCCAAGAAAAAAAAACCACACACTTAAATATATGTTTAATCAAACGATAATAAGAATTATGATAAATATTTTTTTTTTAAATATATATTTATTTTCAATCTGTCTTTTATACATTCGTATATCGGAATAACCTGATTTGACTATTCGATTAAGACATGATACGTCAATGATATACCAACTAAGGTCAACGGAAAGGACGAAGTAGTAAGTGGTCATTCTCACGAAATGAGTCAACAATTGGCATTTATGTACCAGGTGTTTAGGTTAAGATTAATGTTGGTTTATATTTTCGTTGTTGTGAAGTAACAGATACGTGGTATCTTTTAATTTTAAGTATATTTAAATAAGATAAAAGAAGTCATCATAACATCATTAATGTCAAATATCATTCACCATTGCTATATGTCCAACTACAACAATCAAACATTGCAGTAATACATGGCCATAATCAAACGTATATCAAATTTTACAATATAGCAAAAGGTCTATAAAATAAATTATGTATAAACGTGTCGGGCATTTAAACTCCCTTAATATAAAGCTAATATGAGGAAAAATATCAGTTGAATGCGGGACTATCTTATATTCTCAGTCTGTGGATTTCGGTTTTATTCAAGAAAAAAACTTTAGTCTGTATAAAAACCTTTAAATCAATCCAGTTGAATGCGTGCAAAAATAAAAAAAAAACACTTCTATTTTGTGGTTGCTGTTTTTTAACAACTACAAGTTTATTTGTTAGATAAGTGTCAACCGAGTTTTCGTTCCAGTTTTTAAAATTGTCTTCATCTATAATTGTTACCACATTGACTGAACTAAATATTACTTAGTTGAGCTCCAACTCCTAGTTCACCCAGGAATAATCCCTTTCACCTTTATATATTATCTATTTTTGTAGGTTTGTATTTTTAAACATTCCTAAATATAATACTACAAGTTTTACATATAAATGAAAATAAATGAAGAAACGCCTTTCTAAGAAATTATTTAAAAATAAAGGATCGGTAATCTCCCGAAAATAAATATAGAATAGCATATATAATGTCCCATCTTTGAATATAGTGTATTTCATACACAAAAGGCAACCGGAACTGCTAGCATCCGGTAATGGAATTTCTTAAGGTAAGTCTTAATCTTTTATTTTATTTTTCTAATACATCTGTCGATATCTTGAATGAATTTACGTATTATAAATTATAATGCCCATATCAATTATAAAATATCATTTCTAAATCTTTTTTTTTTAATATAAATGGTACCTAGAAAAATTCAATAGAATATATGAAACGCTTGACCTAAAAAAAACTGCTAATATCTTGATTAAATCATGTTTTATTATTTAATAAAACCACGTAAATGAAAAAAAAAATTATTTCCAAAACATTTTAAATATATACGGTTGCACTTCGGCTGTTTCTGCTCTTATGAAGATTAGTTGTCTCTTTGACACATTCCTAATTTCTATTCTCAATTGTACTTAAGATATAGCCGTATTACATTATCCTTGAAATTAAATTCGCATTTTTCGTTTTTCAGAATAACACATTTTAAGCATATTTGAAGCAGACAAAAATGTTAAAAGTCACTCATATACTTTATTTATCTCAAACAAACTATCATACTTCCATCCTACGATAAATGATCCTAAATTTACATTTAAATCTTTTACATGATTTGTGGTTACATTGTACCTTTCACTTTACTTACAATACATAGTCTAATATGAAAATTATACAGTAGAGATTGACTAAAAATTTATGTATGTTATGGCAACTTACATCGTTCGAATATGAAAAAAACATAAAACATTTGTGATTAGATAAAAACAGCATGTGTAGAACAGAATATAAATAAAGTTTACGGCTATACAACCCATACCATTTACATTATTTTTGAATTAAGCCCATTTTTGTCATAAAAATTAAATTCCCGCTTTTATGACAATGTTAACAATTCTGTTAAAATGATAAAATTACGTGACAGCAATACAGTACAAATAACATGTCAGAGAAATACACAAAACAAAATATAATATTACATTAGTACATGTAAACTACAGAAAAACAACTGAAATATCCCATGAATTTACGCCAGCACACCAAATCACAACAAACGAATTATAAACTGTGCGTCATATGAAACTTACCTTATTGGTCGAATATTTGAATTATATGTCCAATATGCCATCTGCATCATGGAATTTACACACATATTTGTAAATACATGTTCACAAGTCTTAATAACACACACATACCTCACTTAAGTACTAAACAACACAAATTATTTCTTCACCTGGTACGTGCGTTCAGGAATTACGAGCAGTTTTTAATACTATAACATTTTGTAATTATGTCGATTTTTGTTAATGATTCGGATGATACTATAATGTAGAGTATAGATATTTTCCTATCCGAAAAGTATGCATTATTTATTCTAACTTTCGTTTGTAAAGGAGGAGTTGAGATGTCGAAAAATATAGGCAGGGCATTTTAATGTGTGACAGTTGATTGGCTCGGATTCTATTTTTTCAATTTATTGTGACTTTGACCTGAGTTGAGACAACTGTTTTTTTGGTGAGGATTGTGTGCGACCCTTAAAATGATATTTATTCCACATGTCTTTTGATTTGCATAACATAAATGTAGATAATTTCTGTATGATATTTTGAAATATCGAGGTAACGGACCAAATATGTGATTTCTGTTCGGGACACTCTAGACTGACCTGTTCATATTGATTTATTAACATGTTTTCGATCTTTAAATGTACTTCCATTTTGATTATTGTTAGCCTTCCAATTTATGAGGTCAGTACTAATGCTTCTTATTTTTAAAGTTGTTTTTTTTACTCCACATCACATGCCTGGTATTTGTGTTACGTTTTTACCATGACTTGGTCGATGTCAAGTCTATTAGAAACTGTGTTCAATAAAGCCCAACAGTATAATGTAGCATATTTACCTGAACATATCTGGATGTTGGTATTTAGTCAAATCTTAAACGGGATTTGTGATAATTTTAAAATTTCCAAGATGGATTTTAATGTTAACAAATACACAAAGCATACGAGGTCATATTAAATCTTAAACTGTTAAAGATTTATAATGTTTTAACACCATATTTTATCAATGTGTAAACATGTTAATTTTGAGCTATGGAATTCAAGTAGTTTGTGCATTTTTCCGAGTAGGTTTTAAAAATTTCAAACAAATGTATTTCACTGTGGGTTAGCATTCATTAGCTGTCACTATTCTATAGATTTACAACTGTAGGTCATAATGATAATTTAGAATCGTCATTGAAGGTGGCGCACGAATTCGTGTTTAATAATTCTTTTGAAGTGTCATTTGTATGCAAGAGTTGCATTCCTTTGTACTATATTCAATTCCAAAAATGTCAATGTTGATTGTCTGCCCTGAACTGGTCATAATTCAATCTTTACGTCTAGTTATTTTATTGAGCTTTAAATTGCTCCAAAACTTATAAATGTACTAGATCTCAGTATCTTTATTGATTTATTAATTTTTTTTATGAATATATATAATTTCATTTATTTGGTTTGTAATGTTTAAAATTAATCTTTACCAACATAAAGAACCTTTTTTTTTTTTTTTGAAAAAGACTATAAATGAAAAGATTGTCCGTGCGAAGGATGTTTATCCGGTCAAGGTTGATAAACACTTCCATCATCGAAATATATTATCTCCCCCAAATAAAAGAATGATTTGGAAAAATGAACAGAGTTATCTTACATTTATCACAATTTTTAATTATAGTTTAATTAACGTTAAAACAATTTTCCACTAAAAATTAATGTTACTTTATACAAATAAGGACTTCGTTAGCTAAATCTACTAATTTTATTAGATATTATGATTTTTAAGACAATAGATAATCATGTTAAGAGTATTAATGACGAATGCCGTACCAGTACAAATTATTAACACCGTTAAATGGCAAATAATTTGAGCCACTATAACGATAATCAATGCCTGCAGCAAAGCTAGCCTAATATATAAAGTACATTTTCACAATGATGTTGATTTTCTTTGTTTGATGTTTTTTCCTCGAATTTGTAGAAATCTTTTATTTTTAAATGATTTTATCAGCCCAAATCATACTCCAAATATATTTTTTTGTTACTTGTATGATCAATACTGTTATCTAAAGCACTGCTAGGTTCTATTTCTATACACATATTAATAAAAGTACTACTCGGCATATGCGTATATTTTTTTTTTACAGTACGGGTATATCAATTTGATGATATTCTTTTACCCTAAACAAATAATCGTTTTGTTTCAAGGATGTTACATTCATTATTCGTACATATATAAGATTTTACATTTTTTGCAAACAACTGACATACATATTAAGGAAGAGTATTAGAACAGAACAGTTAAATGTATGTTTTTTTTAATTTAAAGCATGTAAGTCCTTGTGTCTATTTCATAAAAAGTAAACATGTTTTTTTATTATTTCATTAACCCCCAGAAAAGATGTAAGACGTGCACTTTGTAGAAAAAAACATTGAAAGGAAATGTGGGATGAAGGTCGTGGGATGTTGATGATGTTAATTAATGACGTAAGACGGAAATTAAATGATGTTTACAAATTTCTTTTCATTTTTGCGTTTGAACATTAATGTGCTATTTCTCTGTGGCCAGCTCATATTGGTGATGGAAGCTGGAGTATAAAACAAAAAAGGAGAACCTTACTCAAAGTAACGCACGTATCCTCGCTCCTATATGTATTTGCCAATTTTTCGGTTTTTTGTTTAATTTTTCCAATTCGATGAACGATATTTGAACATCATCACATTTGAACAAAAGTATATTGATAATACAAAAACTTCCCTACATTTCATCAAATAGATATGATTTCAATGTTGTATTTTCTAAAATAAAAAATAATTTTATGATCAAGTAAAGTGGGGCGAAAAGTATCACAGGTATATTCAAACTCATAGATCGAAAATAAACTGACAACGCCATGGCTAAAAAAGAAAAAAAGAAAAAAAGAAAAATAGAAACTTAATAGTGCACACGACTAAGCAAGACGAACCCATACCAACAATGACCAATGATTGAATACAACAACAATGTGGTATATGAATAGTTTTTACAACGGGAACATATAAATGTGTTTTTTTTTAATATCATACATATATGTTAGTTCCTGTTTATTTGCAGGTTTTAAGTGCTGTTTTCTGTATCGTATATGGAATGACTGGTACCGTTGTTGGCTTTCATTGCGATGAGAATGCTGTCCACTGTTTTACGTCACTCGATATAAAATCCGCGTTTACCATGATTGGCAAAGGAAACATCAGTCAAGTGTATGTAAAGGATCGGGCAATTTACTCAATAAATGCAGCAATAAACGATCAAATCCCTATAGATGATATAATAACTGCTGATGGTTGGAATCATACAAGACATTTGATTACGGCAAATTCATCCATGCCAGGACCATCTATTATCATTTATGAAAACCAGAAAATAACAATTATAGTAAAAAACCACATGATAAATGAAGCTGTGACTATTCACTGGCACGGTATTGATCAACATAAATGGCCTGCAATGGACGGTGTGGCATATGTTTCTCAATGTCCAATTTTACCAGGACAGACTTTTAATTACACCTTCCAACCAACATTTGGGGGATCCTACTGGTATCACTCACATGTAGGTAATCAACGAGATATGGGCATGTATGGTGCATTTGTCATTCTCAGAAAAAGGGACCCAGTACCATTTGTATTCCAACATATTGTACAGATACAAGAATGGAATCATCTATATAACGCAATGGACCTGTTGTATGCTAATGTGAAAGATGAGGTAAAATCTCCAAATTCTATTTTAATTAATGGTAGAGGAGAGCTAAAAAATAATCTTGCACCTCTAGAAATATTTTATGTTACAAAAGGGGATCGATGTCTTTTTAGACTTATAGGCGTCGGTTCAATGCACGTACTTTTATTTTCTATACCTGGTTTAAAGTTGAATGTCACAGAAACCGATGGTTTTGAGATTGTCCCCACTGTCGTTGATAAAATCATTATATATCCTGCTGAACGTTATGATTTTGAACTCGATCTTGATTATGCAGAGGAGGGTATATACAACATAACGATCAGCATTCTTTCGTCACATAAACTTACAATACAACCTCCTATTGGACTTGGCTTTCTTAACGTTTCTAACAGTAATAGCCTACCAACAAAGGATTACGAACAAAATAGCAAAAGTCGAGTTCTAAATTGTCCATTTAAAACATACCCACACAAGGAAGACGTATCATGTGTTCCTGTTAATAATTTGAAAGAAAGGGGAATTGTAAAAGATGAAGATTTTGTTGCCATCGAGGGTATGCAAGAATCAACCGAAACAGCATTACATTTCTTGAATTTCGGTTTTCCGAAAGGTAAATCATCCATAAATGGTCGAATATTTCGTTGGCCAACCGTATCTGCTCTTACACAACCATCTGAAGTTGATAATGATTGTAGTAAGTGTACTGATGAAGACACTTGTCACTGTAGCCATTCCCTTAACTTAAAAACTGGGTCTGACATCATTATGGTTTTACTTAATCTCGGTACCGGAGCTTTCATTTCGCATCCTATTCACATGCATGGCCATACTTACAAAGTTCTTAAAATGGAATTTCCAGAAGTGACCATTGATGGAAACTTTACTTTTACAAACGATATAGAATGTAGTGATACACTTCCTAATGTTAAAAGCAGTTGTAATAATGCACGATGGAAAAATTCGTCATGGAATGATTACAAGAACATCCCTGGTATAAATACGATTGATGCTGTACGCAAAGATACAATAGTTGTACCATACGGAGGATATGTGATAATCAAAATAAAAGCTGCAAACCCAGGAGTATGGTTCATGCACTGTCACATTGATAAACATATGGTCGAAGGTATGGCGTTAATGCTGAATGAATCTTTCGAGAAAACTGGGCAATTTATTCCAAATGGATTACCAACTTGTCACAGTTATCTGACGGAAATGTCTGGTAAACTAAGCGCATCATCTGTATCTCAAACAAGTTCTACAACAGGTATGATAATGTCTTTTGAAACATTCATCGGGAAGCCAATTTAAATCGTTTGCAACTTGCTTTCACAAAGTAATATTATCTCAATAGAAATATTAGTACCTAATACTTAGATTCAGGTTAAACAAAGTCTTATAATTGATTTTTATATTAGATAAAGGCAGCAGTAGTTTACCGCTGTTCGATATTTATAAATCGATTGTGAAAAAAACAAATCCGGTTTACAAACTAAAACTGACGGAAAGACATCAAATATAAGAGAACTAAGACACAACAGAAATACAACATTAAAATGTAACACACACAGAAACGAACTATAATATACCAATGACCATTTTCCTGACATTGTACAGGACATTTCAAGAAAGAAAATATTGGGTTGAACTTGGTTTTGTGGCTTGTTGAACCTCCGGCTTTTATGACAATGTTAAATATAACATTAAAATGACAACATTTCATGCCAGGACTACAATACAAATAAACGAGAGAACATATAGGGCTAAGAAATACACGAATAATCGCTAACAAAAGGTACCAGATTTTAAATTTAATACGTCGGAACAGCGTTTTGTCAACACAAGACTAACCAGTGACGCTCAGAATAAAAAAGTTGGAAAGCCAAAAACAAGAACAAAGTTGAAGAGCATTGAGGGCCTAAATAAAAAAAATGTTCCTAATACTGCAACTGTTTTTCAAGTTCGTAGTTTTGTTAATTAAAAATTCTAATACATAGAATACATGTATGTCAAAAATATGAAGCAGTCATTATATAATGTAATGTTTTGCGAGTGTTTATTATCTATAACTGCTTTATATATTGCCTTTGAAATATAAAAAAGCGATTGGTAGGGTACGTTCTTGAACAATATATATATATATACGTTTCTGATGTATTACCTTTTGTAATTCCTGAGCAGAACTTCTTTTGCAATCAGATGTTAATGAATTTGGTCATATTTTGTTATGGAAATTTTACTTCGTAAATGCGCGTTGACATTAAAAGATACCGATAAAAGAATTATAACGCGGATATTCGAGCTTGTTCTAACGAGAATCTTTCTTTTAATTTGAAATCACAAACATCAGAAAATAATCCTTGATATCTGAGCTTGATAAGATAGATAAGCATACACTGCTTACATACATTTATTCCAAACAAAAATACAACATCTTTTCTGTTTTTACAAACAATTCTTCTTTCTTGGCATGTACAATGTATCATCTGTTCATCAATATTAATTCTTGACAAACCAATATGTATTATTCATTTATTCATATCTCTTATCTACAAATAATCTGAAAAAAAATGTGAGAAAGATAAAAATGGTTAATTTTAACACATTTAAGAAGAGTACTATGAATTTTGAAAATTTTTATAAAGATATTATTACATTGTTATTTCAGATTCAACAACATATGGTCTAGGTAGTGTTGTCGGAATTTTGTTAGTTGTAATACTACTTTTAATTGTTTATATAATTTGGAAAAAGAGAACAAGCTCAACCACATCCAATGATATGGCAATGCATCAGCCGAGACTATAGAACTATTTTACATTTAGCGCCATCATACAATTAACTTTTGTCTGTATAATGTAGTATGTTGGCTTATTTTACAAGTGATACAGTTCATCATCATTTGTTCATCGTATTTAAAGAAAAAAAAATAACATCTAAACATATGCTTAAAGGCAAACTTCGCAAAAAAAAAAATGATATTATGTTCACTATATATGTATAAAAGCACAAATTCATAAGGATTTTAGTTTAATTCTGTTACATTAGTGATCATCAACGATTTAAAATGTGAAGAATCAAATCTGCGCATGCCGCCATTTTTACATTTCTCTGTCTAGAAACCACGATATACATGTATCCCTAAACCACAAAGGTCCAAAAACAAGCAGAGTAACCTAACGTATATTTATATATATATAGCCTCAATTAAGTGTCAATATACTGTCAAGCATACGGCTGTTATATCCGACAAGGAGAGTATTAACAGTTTCCGGGTCACCAAAAAGATGATAATAGAAATAGTTATTCAACTTTTCTAACTAACTTGATACGGAAAATGTAATTTTATATTATATATTTTTTTAAATACCTAATACTATAATCTGTTGTTTTGTAACTATTTTGTTTTTAAATAAGTTTTTGAAACAAGAAATATCTAATGGATATTAGTTAACAAGTCAAAGATTAAAGTCATATATTGTTGGTCCGTGTACAATTGTTTTCGAAATCTATTGTTTTATTATTTTTGTTATGTAGTTTAAAAAGATGCAAACCTCACCTTATCTGATTACCAGCAAGCTTTGACATTTGTGTCTTTTGATCAGTAATAGTGGATATAGAATAACCGTTTCACAGATAATATCGGATAACTACAATCTCCTTCCCTTTTTATGAATTTGACCTACCGATTTAGACTTTTTGCCGGTTTTGTTATAATATAAGCAAAACGACGTGTGCCACATGTGGAGCAGGACCTGCTCACCCTTCCGGAGCACCTTATATCACCCCAAGTTTTTGATGAGGCTCAGTCTTTAGTTTTGTATGTTGCTCTTCTGTACTATTTTTTGTCTGTTTGTTTTTTTTTCATTTTTAGTCATGGCGTTGTCAGGTAATTTTCGAATTATGAGTTTGATCGTCCGTTTTGTATCTTTAAGTCCCTCTTTTTGTTATCAAAGATGGACACTTCTGTGTTTTCCTCATTTATGTTTTTTCATATCTGCATCCGTGAATCCTTGAGGTCAAACACTCTAGTTAAAATAAAAAGATTAAAATTACATGACTTTTTCAGGTGGTGTTAGTATAATACATAATGTATTTATACAATACTAGACTGAGGAATGCTTTGTATAGTAGGTCAAATCCTCGACTGAGTAATATGGGAGGATACAAACATGCATTTTTATTACGCTACCAGTTATATAATAAATATGTTTGTTGAACATATCCGTCCGTTGCACGGCTGATCACTTTTCTTTTGGAATTATTAGATGGTTAGTAGCTACTCCAAAAGTCGTAGATGCTCTTTTAGTCGCGTTATTGGATGATTACCAGGTTGAAAATGAGATTAATCCACTCCCGGCATGCTAAAAGACTTAAAATACGTCATCAAAGTCAGAAAGTTCAAATACTTAGAATTAATTATTCAAAGTGTTCTTCTTTATTAGTGTTCATAACCAGATATAACTTTGTGAATAAGTCCTTTTTTATGGTATTATGAACAAAGTTTTCACTTTAAAATATCTCTATATACAGGTAAAATATTAACTCATTGCTTAAGGATTATAAAGTGTTGGTATAACAATGCGGTCTGTTGATTCAAAAAGCTGTTACGGTATAACTAATGTTACAGTTGTTATTATATCCAGAGAAATACGATATAAAGAGAAAACAATAGAGATGATGTATCCAATAAACACCTGTATAATTACAACTGTTCTTTTGTCGCAAAAGATATGTTCAGGACAAGAAAAAACGGGGTTTGGAAAGCTGGAGGGGAGAGTCCCTGTTCTAAATTAATCTGGTTTTGAAGATACTGTATTGGTCGAGGGTTTTATTCTTTTGGTGTGTTTTTTTTCTTCAAAAAAGTCATATATTTTTTGTTGTATAATTTGTTGTGCTATTCCATTCTTTTTCATTCTTGTTTAAGTTTTGGAAACGCAATATTTCAGTGCATGTAGTTCTAATACTGGAGAATATAAGATACTAACAAGTAAATGAATTTAAAGCGCTAGCACCATCGGGACTAATCTGATAACAGCCGTATTTGTATCATCAATGTCAATTCATACATATGCTTTCTAAAGTGACTCATGTATACCTATGGTGTCGTCTACAACAATATAGATTACAATGAAACAATGGCAGAAATTTCGAAAATGAAACTTCAATAAAGTTATAGTTAACTACCTGTTTTTAATATTTATTGTATTATTACTTGCAGTAGAATTACTTAATTAAAATATCGCTCTATTTACATCGTCAGTTTTTTTTTCAAAAAAAACATAAAATTCCAAGTAAGCAGACCTTGTTTATATGTTAAAAAATGCTCAGTGTATTAAATAAATCATATATCGCAATCCTCGCAACGCTTCAATTTGTTTCAGATCGAGATCATATTAAACCAAACTATGTTAAATATTCAAAAATGTGGAAAATAAAAATGTTGATAGCGTTCTATTACAACAATAAACAATTTATATATATATAATTTAAAGGTAGGGTAAATATATGATAAATCTAGGTCTACAACTAGGTTACAAGTAGACATAACATCGAGGTTAAAACGAAAACATCGCACGATACCACCAAAAAATACAATATAGTTACATAAGAAAACATAAAATTCCAATTAAGCACACATTGTGTATATGTTAAACAATGCTCAGTGTATTAAATAAATCGTATATCGCAATCCTCACAACGATTCAATTTGTTTTAGATCGAGGTCATATTAAACCAAATTATGTTAAATATTCAATTGCATGCATCATCAATGTCAATACATACATATGCTTTCTTAAGTGACTCATGCATATCTATGATGTCGTCTACAACAATATAGATTATAATGAAACAATGGAAAGAATTTCGAAAATGAAACTTCAATAAAATGATACTTAACATGGATTCTCTGTAAATATCAACCATGCAACATATAGGTCGTGGCACGCATAGTCTCAGAAAAGCTTCAAACTTTGTCAGTTAATACAATTTTATGTATAAATGGAAAAAAAATATTGATATTGTTGCTATGGACCATGGTTGCCATGGTAACAGGATATTCTAATTTTACCTTCAAAATTCCTCTTTTTCAACTATGAAATAGGTCTACTTTGGGCATTAATATCCACTTAAATAGCAATATATTGGTAAAAATACCTATAATTTATATGAATATCATTACAAATTGATATAATGATTGAACTTAAAACTAAAAATATTTTGTGTTACCCTGATTTGATCCTTGGATACATGGAAGACTTCAACAGGTATATAAAATACCCAATTTAGACAGTTTTTGAGGATGTGTAGCAAACTAACTCATCCATGTTGGAATATGGCATTATACTTTCCTTTGAGGCAACATATTATAGTTTCGATATATGGAATAAAATTCTTGGGGATCTTGTTTCCAAGAGCGGTAACCATGGAAACAAAAAAGTTAAATTTTCAAATTTTTATCAGTTTTTTCATTAAAAAATGCAATTAAAAAGTTAACTAATAACTTATTTAATCTTACATAACCGTTTATTTATTATTTAAAGGAGAAATTCAACTTAATGACAAATAATAGGTCTGTTGCTATGGAAACGGGACTTTCAAAATTGCAATTTTTAGCGAAAAATTGTAAAAAGTTGTAAAATCTGCAAATTTCATGAATTTAGATAAAAACAAAATTAAAACAATTTGAGAATTATAATGGCATTATACAGACTAAAGTTTTAGTTCAACTTAAATCTGGCAATGAAAATGGTTTCCATGGAAACATATGGATTATATCTGGAGATCTGCAATAAGGTCTAACATGTCTGTTTCAAGTTGAAGCAATAGTCCATGAAGTATATTTATAGTTTCAACATTAGACAGTGACAGTTCTCTCATTTTTTAGCATCAGACGGTTCATGTCACAGGAGTTGATCAAAACGGAACTTTCTTTTTTCATTGTTTCCAAGTACATTGAACAATGGGTTGAACATATTTGTAAATTTCATGAAGTGACAGGAGCAAATCAAATTCTGTACAAACAGCATCTTGTTTATCATGGTCATCATCACAATTTTCACATGTTCTCTCAAGTTTGTTATGACTTTCATGTCCTCTGAACATACATTGACATAGCAAAGGCTCATCATTGTTTTAAAACTGACCAGCCATTACGAAGCATGTATACAGATATATTTTAGAATTAAATGTAAAGTGTAAAATATGTTGATTTAAAGAAGCAAAACATGTTGCAAACGTCTATCTCCATTTTTTGTGTAGATAAACAAATGACTTTTTTCTATTTTTAAACTATGGTGAGTTCTAAAAAGGGAAATAACTTTTGTAGATTTCAGGCAATTTTTGGCATTTTTATCCAATTTTTATAAAAAAAATCTAATGAGCCCCAAAAATGTTTTTGCAGAAATGAGAAATATCAATCTTTTGGAATAAAAGCTATTTTTTAGTTTATTCAGGAATGGATGCGTTTTTTCATAAATTAGGGAAAAAGTTGGTTCATAATGGCATTAAAATATGCTTAAATTCATACTACTAACCTAGATTAAAAATGTCAATTTGAGTTTAATATCAGAAAAAGTGAAAAAATGTCACTGAACAAGTATTTAAAAGAAATTGATATGATATAAACTGCACCAAACATATTATGCTGTATATAAGTCTCTCTAAGCCGAGAATAGCAAAAATCAGCTATTTTCAATATTTTAAAGCCTGTTGCCATGGTAACCATACATAATTCAGGGTGACATGTACAAACTTTTTTCATATTTTATATCAATATTTGTTGTCAGAAAGTTTCAACAAAATCGGTGACCACCCGTGCCCAACTTTGGTTGACGGTTACAGAGAATGGGTGTTAATTACCTGTTTTTTTATATTTATTGTATTATTACTTGCAGTAGAATTACTTGATTAAAATATCGCTCTATTTACATCGTCAGTTTTTTTTTCACATAAAACATAAAATTCCAAGTAAACACACCTTGTTTATATGTTAAACAATGCTCAGTGTATTAAATAAATCATATATCACAATCCTCGCAACGCTTCAATTTGTTTCAGATCGAGGTCATATTAAACCAAACTATGTTAAATATTCAAAAATGTGGAAAATAAAAATGTTGATAGCGTTCAATTACAACAATAAACAATTTATTTATATAATTTAAAGGTAGGGTAAATATATGATAAATTTAGGTCTACAACTAGGTTACAAGTAGACATATCATCAAGGTTAAAACGAAAACATCGCACAATAATACCAAAAAATACAATATAGTTACATAAGAAAACCAAACGATTGTTTCTACAAATGCAGCGCACGCAATGAGTCACAAAAGAAACCAAGAACTTGAATGCTGTTATCGAATTGTCCTTTTCTATATATTTTGGCGTTTGTTTGTGATGCAGTTCTGTGATTTCCTCTCATAATTGATGATTATCCTCTGTTTTCGATTGTGACCAGTATTTGTTTTCCGTAATCGATTTATGACTATTGAACAGCGGTATACTATTGTGAAACGAATTTTGTTAACTCACTGTGATACAAATGTCGTTAATTTACTGTGATGCTTTTTTTTAAACGTTTTTTTGGATTTTGTGTTGAAAATATTAAACATAATTTGATATTTTCTGTCTTTTTACTCCATCATGAAAGTATGTGATAAATAGATTTTTACATGTCATTGTCCATTTTGGCCGTGATATCAGTCCACAACCTATATCAAGCCTTCGGTATAAAGCCATCTGGCTTGATATGTGAGTATAGGGCTGATACCAGGGTCAATATGGAAAATGCCATGTAATAATCTATAAGTTGTTTATAAGTATCTAAATAAATGGGTTAACAATTTATTTTTAAATCCACGGGCAAAATAAATGAAGGTTATATAAAGATATACTATTTTTTATAACACGTTACTGTTGGATGGATTTGAGCGAAACTTATGATCTTCTTTTCTGATTGAATTACTTTCCAGTTCGTGTCAATATTTAAGGAAGTTCGCTTGTCATGTTTTTGGATTTTTGTCAGATTTTTGGAATCCTCTGGTTGAATCCATTTGAATGCCTTAAAAAAAATTGGCCCATTGACCCCTATTTTTCTTTTTATAAATCTTTTACATGTATAATAATAAGCCATCTGTAAAAGTCTTATATTTTTTTAAACAATTTTTGAGAACTTTAACTTGTCAAAAGTTAACAATGGTTAAGAGATAATATTTTCCCGCCAAAATGTCAATGGCTAATATCTCGAAAACAAGCACATTGACCTCTATATTTTGTTTGCTCTTTATTAATCCCCTATCAATTAAACTAGTGTTTTGAAAAGTTATTTTTTCTTAAACTGAGAAGCGAACTCCCTAAAAGGGAATGACATTTTTGATAATATTGTTGGTTGAAGTGTTCATATTAACATCCATTAAAGAAAAAAAGGAAAATATAAAACAAAATTTCATTAAAAGGAATGGAAGCTTGAATGTAATAAATTCCATAACACATATCAGTATTATTCATTCAATCATTACTTAAAATTGCATTTTTCCAACAATTTTAAAATTACTTTTAATTCTTAATTCTTTTAAAATGTAAATAAAATATAATAATGTAGTGCATTGATATAGCGGTAAATGTACTTGTGAAATTTTTGATAACTTTTTAGTTTCATGTACTCTGTGAATGACAACAGTGATGGCATTCAAACTGAGTACATACAAATAAACATGTTTTAACGAAATCATTATTTTCGAAATATAATATGATGTAATAAGATAAAAACGATGTGTAGATTCATATCAATTTATAGAATTTTTTCTATTGCGTTATCTGTTCAGGTGTAAGTTGAAATTAAAATACAGTTCCTTTATTTATCATAAATTTGTTACGATTTCTTGAAATTGGTATTCAAATAAATAAATTTGTTTTAGTAGCTACATTTGAAAACGACGCGTATAGCATGACATTTAAATACAAATCAATTGAGATGTTTATATATCTGTGAATGAAGTATAGAATAACTGTGGTATAAAGCCAGTTTTGTCTGATTTTGTATACACATACAAAGTTACATTTATTATGTATGGGACTGTAAATATCGTGACAATTCTACATTAGATTACAATTATTACAGTGAAACCTGTTTAAGCCAAATCTCTTCGGGACTTAAGATTTTATGGCTTTATCACAACGCATACAATTTGATATGACGGTTCTTACGAACATTTTTATTTTATTCAGGTTTTCGTTTTATGTAGGGTTTGGTTTAACCAGGTTTCACTGTATTATCCAATTATTGCTAGTTTATATATGTCAAGGTCCTGTATTTCAATACAGAAATAAAAAAAAATAATTGAAGGTAAACAATTAAAACGTAAAATCAATTCAGACAAGAGGATATAGCGCATCGGTGGTTATTGCACATTGGTTGTTTTTATTCCTTGACATTTTGATGTATCCACCCATTCCCCAGAACGCACTCCAACTGTAAGAAAAAGGATAAAAGGACAGTTAGTGTGTGTATTAATTATAGATAGCGTGCTTCAAAAAACACCAGGGTTAAAAGCATAATATTAATTCTGTGCTAAATATAAATTAGAAATATTTTCATAACAAGACATGCAAGATGAATTATATCTAGAATAACATGCTCCGTGAGTATACATTGTATATGCATCTTGTATGTGCTGATTATACCGCATTCCTGTTTTAATGTTTCCCAATGAAACAGAATAATCTGTAAAACCGTGCTAGCGCGAGTATTATGCTAGTATATCCTATGATAATATGACAATAATGTTTCATAATTTATAGTTTATTACATTAATTAATGTATTTCATATGTCTCATATGATATTTATCATCATACGACATTTCCGTATTTTGTTTATCCCTTAATGAGGGGACTACTAGTTTACTAACTAGAGAGGAAATGTATCACTTAACAATACCTACATAAAAAGACCAGATAAAAATCATGTAGAGTACATTATAACAATATTAACCTGTTTTTCACTAACCAGTAATCCTGACCATTCTCCGTCCCATATCCAACAACTAAAACATCATGGTTGTAAGTCACAGAGCTACAAGTTGGATCGTCAAATATACCTGAAAGTATAAATAATCTTAAGAAACAAGATAGGTGTAATAATTGATAAACGAACATTTCATATAATACTTTGAGTCACAAATTAAGTTTTCATATGACGATAAAAATTCCCTGAAATAAAAACAAATATATATAATACATTATTGAATAATCATTTAAAAAAAATTACCTACATTGATAAAGTTTTATGTTAATCATTTTGGAAATATACAATTGAGCGTTTCAATAATACGAATTATTTGATGCGATTTGAATTCGAATTACGTGTGATTGCAGCGTAGTATATCCGTAACTTACACATTTTTCGATTAAAGTTTTGTTGATAAAATTTTGTCAAGAAAAGCACTGCTTCATATACTATTTTATTTGGGTTATACGAATTATTACTCCAGGCTAATTATACTTCTAAGATGTTGATTGGTTAACGCACGTCGTTACAAGTTTCTAATCAGTGTACTCGGCCGTTGCTACTCATTACACAGTGGAACTTTGCGCGCGTTTCCCTAAGTTTCAAGGTTGTTCCATTCGAAATATAGAATTCTGTAGATTAGCCATGATGTCTGTATTAAATTTTTAATCAACAAATGGTTTTATCTTTTTATTTCGATCATTTGCACTCAGTTATGTATGGGATAACTGACCTTGAAAAAGTAAAACAAAATTAAACAAAATGTTGCGTTCACGTTACACTTTGTGGTCGAATTTAAAAAAAATCGCCAGATTTAGACCGAAAAATACATACATTATGTACGTTCGTATCCGTAGACAACTTATAATTTTACCGTATAAAACAGTTTATATGGGGACGAAGTCCCAAATAACAGTAGAAAATTCAATAAAATTTTTTTTTTTAAAATCGGGAAAATTTTCCCGAAATTTTCATTGTACTAATGAACTCAAAATCGTTGAATTTTTTTTATGTCATGTTTTGAATTCCCGCATCTGCGCAGACATCTCAATGTACTTTCTTTTTCCGGTCTCGTTTGTATGAAACTTTGAGTAAAACATATATTAATCAGTCTAGTATAAAATAGGAAGGAACTCAATATCAATTTCAATTTAAAAAAAAAACGTTACCTAATGATAGCGTTTCTTTGTTTACATTGCATATGACGTCATAACTTAAATAAAGTCACAACTAAAATCCGTAACACCAGAACCAAATTCGGAAACGTTACAGTATTTCCGTTTCTTTTTTTAAACAAATATTTTAGTTACAAAAAAATAATTCATACAGACTTCGTCCCCATTTACAGGTAATGCCTGCCTTATATTACAAAGATACGGCGTCCCAAAAACTACGGTAACCTTGAAGGAAAAAAAAACATCCCCGGCGGCTAAAGAATTATAAGGATGAGTTGTATATTAATTCATATGTGTAACAATACAAAACATACGTAGTCATCATACCTGATCTGTAGAATTGAAAAGGCCGGTATACATGTACTCCGACAGCTATTGGTCCAACAGTAGCTACTGTAGACTGAAGTGCCTTCTCATCTCCAGATTCAATGTTGGTAAATCCTTTGACTGTTGCTCCAAAATCTACAAATATCATCCTACAATTTTAACACTAATTGATTAAACTAACATAACACAATGTTTTATTGCGGAATGTTATAGTATCCTGTAGAATAGGGCTGACCATCGCCCAAAATCAATAACAAATAAATAAAGAATTGGAAAAAAACAACCACCAGAAGTTATCAAGATTTTATTGTTTAATTCTCCTCAACTGAACATAAAAAGAAGAACATGATGAATGTGTCCATAGTACACGGGTGTCCCATCCGAACACGTGAATGGACGCACAGACCAGAAAACATAATACCCATCAATCGGGAATAAAAAAAAAACAAGACACCAGGCAATAGCTGAAAATATATATACGATTTATCCTCTGTGAACAACCTAGGGTATTCTGAAAATAAATAGTTTGTTAAATGTGTCCTACTCAACTAACCGTAGCTTCATAAGGATAAGACGATTCAGTATCTATCCCTCCATTGTCTTTAATGTACTGATATGCTTTAGACACATACCCGCCGTCACACTCTTGTTAACTACAGTTAGAAAATGCATTATCATGAATTTTATGGAAAATGTTATATAATTAATAGACGTGTTAGGAAAGTCGACACTACTGCTAGCTCGTGTTGAATGGAAGATGAATACAATATGATGTGGAGAACACCTCAAAAAGTACAAACATAAATATTTTTGTTACCTGACTGTATGGAAAGGCATGTTTGATACATCTGATAAAAATCTTAAACAATTATAGTACACAGGAGAAGATCAAAATAAAATTATTTATTTTAAGAACCAGTAAAGGTTGAAAGTAATAGATACATTTTTAGATCAATTGATATTAATCATGTAAATAATTTATCTTAGTTTAACGTTTTGTAAACACATGGCAAATGGGTGTAGTCGTATAACTACGAAAGCCACAAAGGAACACAAAATAAAAACGACCCGTGATTATCGGATTATTAACCGGTGACCTCGGATTGATAATCTGTGTTCATAAACTGCTAATCTGTGGTCTCGGATTGGTAATCCTTAAGGTATATGACCCCTTTTGTAGCCATTTTTGTACGAATTTTTAAAAAATCAATTGTACCAAAACTACAGATATAATGAATAATAGAGACAGGCCATTTTGTACATATACTAAGGTGAAACTTGATGGAAAGCATTATAATTTACCGTTTTATTGCATTTAAAATAAAAATAGTACTTTGTGGCAAATAAACCAAGATTTTGATAGAAAATCCACAGCCTTTTATACAGTGATTTTTGTTATAAAATTTGAAACAAAATTACTCACTTGCTTTTCTATTATGTGCTAGTGGTTTTTTTTTTACAAAAAGTTCTAACCAACCTGTAAATTCTAAAATACCTCGTGGTGAGTCACTTAAGTCGAGTGCACCCTAAAAGGTGTACTTGACTTGGTCCATATTTTTATTTGTTTTAACCTATAACTACATTAACAAACTTTTTTTAGGGAAATAAATGCTAGCACTGCATGCAATAATCCTATATCTATCAATCATCCCATTGCCAAATATGATAGTACAAGGATAAATAGTTATCAAAAGTACCAGGATTATAATTTTATACGCCAGACGCGCGTGATATAAAAGGCTGTGGATTTTCTATAAAATTTCATTATGTTTAGCATTGAATCAACCGAAGGGTACATAATCCATAACTGAATAACTACATGTATGACAATTGAATCACTTTTTTATTTGATACATGTAATCATTTGAAACTGAAATAAAAACATGGCCCCCGTTTTCCCCACAAAAGGCAAAGATTTGTCTAACTGTTTAATTATATTTTGCATTCTTAAATTAAATAATTACAGTTACATGACTGTATCGTTATAATTACCCCCAATACGAGTATCACACTTAATTTATTTTAAAATTCACATTTAGTTATTAATGTTTGGCCTTTAAAAAGGTTTTGCGTACTATTAATTGAGTATTTCAGTGGTCATGCAGGTAATACAACTCGATATAGTCTTTATACTTTTGGAGATGACCCCTACATCATATTGTATTCATCTTCCATTCAACACGAGCGCCAGCAGTGGTGTCGACTTTCCTAATTGATTGATTGGTTGACTGATTGAGCTCTAATCTAGCAGTCAGTAACGGCGAATGCTCCTTTATCGGTGTTTAGTGTCTTGATTTAAAATTCATGTCTTTTTGGGTTGCCTCGTACCGATCTATTAAAACAGCAAATAGAAACTAATTTTCTAAAATATTACAAACATATTCAAAAATGTCATATTAATTACGTTTTTTTCTTAATCTAGGAGCCTGTACTTCCGTTGGTTGTAGTCTGTCACAATTTTGTCCGTGTAATGTTTCATTATATATAGTTCCTTTCGTTACATATTTTTTTAATGACAAATGCTTCAAATTTTGTCTTTCTTAAGTTTTTTTTTAAAGTTAACTCTACATTCTGATAATGTTATCGTTGTTGAAGACAATGTGTTTGTTTTTTGGGATCCTAAACCATCTCATCAGTTTTATAATACTTACCATAGTTAGATGAACAATCAACAAGATTCTGTCCCGACAACGACACTAGTTTCCCGGTCTTTCTGAAATGAACGAAAAATTTATATGTAACACATCAACATAAGACAAACGCTCAAGTAGGGACTCCTGACTAAGGACAGGCACATACATGTACATACAGAACGTGGCGGGGTTAAACATGTTAACGGGATCACAACCCTCCTCCTAATCTAGATCAGTGGTGTAACATTAAAACATACAATATAACTATAAAACCCAGTTATAGATATACACGATTAAATTAAATAAATCATGGGTGCCATCCGACACATCAGCTAGAGTATGTCACTCAATAATGACATAACCCGTTGCGTCTGAAACAACATGTTCGTACATTACATGTACATTTTGTAACTATAGAAGAAAACAACTAGAAATAAACACCAAGAAGCAACCAAAAACCAAAGGTCCAGTGAAACATACAACACGTTGCTAAAAGAAAAACGACAAACACCAATTATAGTAAACTATATGCCGAAAATGATTGGTAAATATTTAGCAAAATTTGTCTCAACACAATCTGATAAATATTTACTTGAAAACGAGCTTCATCTTTAAACAATCAAATCGAAATGTCGCAGCACACTCGATGTGGTGGAATAATCTATATAAAATCATAGATGCATTGATCTAAACGAAAACAAGAAATTATCATCATCTATTATTAAATGTATCACAAACTGAACTATGAGGGATATAAAGTATATATATTTAACATCGATTGCTTAAATGACTGATCATTGCTAAACGTTCTATAGCAAATATTTCATACATGTTCAGGAAGGGAACAAATTAACAATACATTTAATATATATGTCCTGTAATAGGGACCGCCCGGGATGAAGATCGTGAATATCAAATTATCATTGGAAGCAATTAAGCCTTGCAAGAAGACACTTACGGAACCCTCAAACAGTTGTATTAAGAGCTCATAACGTGTAGAGAATGTGATAGCATGTCTACTTGGGGTATTGCTATTTTGACTGGACGTGGTTGCGAATCTATACGTCCAACAACGCAAAACGGACCGAACGCTTTGGCAAATGTTTTACTATCGGTCAAAAAACCGAAAGTGACCATATTTCTACTCCCCGTTCACCCTTCGGTTTTCATTAGCAAAATTGATGACAAATTATCTTCATTTAGCCATGACAAACATTGCCCTCTTTGTGTGTTTTTCGAATTCATGTTAAAATTTATACCACTTGGCATGACTACTGGTGATAACTGGAGAGAAACTAAACAACACACACACTCTCAAAAAGTATCAAAGAGGTACGACAATAGACGATAAAGCATAGACTATGTCTCGCCCTAAGTAGACTCGTGTACTGACAAATCATGCATTAATTAAGAGATTGCAAAAAAAAGCTTCCTTAAGCAAGATGCTTAAACATATTAAGACATATATAATTTGTATAAAATAAAACAGAGTGTCTAGTTTCCTGATTATATTTGTAAATGACAATATGGTGGGATAACACTTGTAATTAAACTTCTCGTCGATTTCCTCTGTAACTCTAACTCTAATATTTATAAAAGAAATTAATTAGATATAAAAAGATGATGATATATTAAGTAGTGGCTGCTAACAGTTCAGTGTCAAATAATAATAAAAAAGAAAATCATCCCATACAGTTTCGTATTATTATCATTTAAAGTAACTGCCGAGCTCTATATGGACAATTTTACTCTCTCCTACGCTCTTATATTGGTCGCTGCACTACCACGTAGTAATAAAAATTATAAACAACACACAGAAATACGATACTGCGCAATTCAAAACGATAATATCGGTAGTGAGTCGCCATTTTCATATAATTTTATAATGAGATTACGCGTATATCTACCAATCAACAGAACAAAAGTTCTCAAAGTTAAAAATTAATGGTTTAAATTGAGAATGGAATTGGGGGCTATGTCAAAGAGACAACAACCCGACCAAAGAGCAGACAACAGCCGAAGGCAACAAATTCATGTAGGTCGTCAACGCAGCGAGAAAATCCCGCACCCGGAGGTGATCCTCAGCTGGCCCCTAAATAAAATTGTGTACATGGATGTCACACTTAACTCCAACATATAAATGAACTAAAATTAAAAAAAAAAAGAAGACCTACACGTGCATGCTATCGAGCTTTCCAGAACAATGCCGCCGTAGTAAGTTCTAACATTATTTAACGTGACAGCATGAAAAACTACAAACTGTGTAAGTTATATTATTCGTTTTTTTATCTAAAAAAAACCCTGTTGTACATACGGTCGCAATTGTTTCAAGCGGGAGACAATAACTATTAGCTTATGGTAAACATGTCAGCGAGTTATTAAAATGGTAAAGTATCTGTCTATGGAACAAAAGATCTCAGTTTTATAACAAAGTTTGTATAAGTCTTATAGCTAGGAAAAAGAGAGAAAAATATTCAAGTTAACTCATTTTTACAAGAAAAAGTACATTCAATTTGGCAGTTTTGTTGAATTTAACAGTAAAATGTGTAGTTTTTACATAATTTCTTTTGGCGAATTTCTACATTTTGTTATTCAAGTCGATTGAATAAATTTTTTCCAAAGCGAACATTTTGAGACACGTGTTTTTTTCCAAATTTGAACTGTGAAATTCAATTCTCATTTCAAGAACATTTGTATTCACAATTACCACAAAATCTCACATAGACAGCTACGTAACAAACAAAGAAAAACATGCACATGACCTTTACCTTCTTTCTGACACTTGTTTTTATTGTCGCCCCAAGAGACTTCTTATCTTTAAGCTGTCCTATACTCAATATAACTTGTTTTTATTATTGAATTTCATCGTAGTTATCAACAGGAAGAAGGAAGATCTTGCAATTGAACCTTACGATTTCCGTTTGTCGTTAATTTATTTTATAAATTTCACATGACATATTTTCCTTCAATGTTCAGTTTTTAGTAACAAACTATTAACGATAGTTTGTTTTTGTATCTCTTCTGTAAGTTAGTGAAAGATCGTCAATAAAATTGAGAATGGAAACGAGGAATGTGTCAAAGAGACAACAACCAAACCAAATAGCAGAAAACAGTGCTAGCCGAATGCCACCGACGTGTCTTTATCACAGCGAGAAAATTCAATATCCGGAGGCGGGCTTCAGCTGGCTCCTGCCAAAAAAATGACATAACACTAAACTCCAAAAAATATATAGATTAACTAAAATTAAAAACAGAAAAAAAAGAAAGGCTAGAGGCTCCTGACTTGGGACAGGCACAAAACTGCGTGGTGTGATATATATGTTGTGAGTTCTCAACCCTCCTCGTATAAAATGCATGTATATGAATAAAAATATATAAGGTCATACATGTAGTAAAAACATGTAAAAAACAGCCATTCACCAACATCAAAAGTTAAAACACATCTAAAGGTTCCTTCATGTTTGCAACGATAGATACGTGTAATTTAGCTACATGTAGATACTAAAAAATTAAATTACAGAAATATCGAACTGCAATGAAATTCAAAACGTTAGTTAGGTAATAATTCACTAATAAATGGTTTCCTTGTTGAGACAGGGTGCGAATATCTGCATAAAATATGATATCAAATATATGTAGTATGGTGTTCAAGACCGGGTAGGCAAAGTGTAAATCATCCAAAAGAAAGGACAAAAACCCATAGGCCTGGATGTTTATTTAAGTATAAGAGTAGGCCAAGTGAGCTTTTATCACCATTTGGCGTCCGTCCGTCGTTATCCGTTAACTATTTACAAACAACTTCTTAAAATACACGTCCAAATTTAACCAAACTTGGGCGAATTAGGGAATCTAGTTTAACAATGTGTTCGGTGATCCGCTCCTCAAACAACGTGACCGTACATAGTGGTTACATGCTGTGTTTTTTTTTCTTTTATCTCTGAAACTGAACCATTTAGAGCAAATATGACGGAGGTAAAACTTTTAATCAGGTTGAGATCTAGCGGCCCAGAAATTGTCAGACGAATCAGACAACCCGTCGTTGGGTTGCTGCATATGCATTGGTAAATTCAAGAAATTTTGCAGTTATCTTAAATGGTACTATTAATAGAGATCAACTTTTAACTGCTATAGTGTTCAGTAAAGTAACAAACGAAATATTTAAACAAAATTGTCAATCGACCCCCAAAGGAGTTATTGCTATTTGAAGTCAATATTTCGTTGTGAAAAAAAAAAATATATATATATACTTAAACAAATTGAATTAAAGAAAATTGATACCGTTAATTTTATTACTATCACTGGGTCGATGCCTCTGCTGGTGGACTATTAGTCCCCGAGGGTATCACCAGCCCAGTAGCCAGTACTTCGGTACTGGCATGAAAATACGGATTTTTTTGTGTTATTAAAATTTGCTGTTACAAAATGATAGAAATTATTATAAATTAAGGAATGTATCTCCCTCATGCAAAGCTCTGATTCCTTTCACGGATTTGGCTATACTTTTTGGACCTTTTGGATTATAGCTCTTCATCTTTTATATAAGCTTTGGATTTCAAATATTTTGGCCACGAGCATCACTGAAGAGACATGTATTGTCGAAATGCGCATCTGGTGCAAGAAAATTGATACCGTTAATTTTATTAAACCTTTTTTGAATTTGTAATAGAGTCTATATCTTTAATGTATCCAATGTCCTCGAGCAACATGTCCGCAATGGCTGTAAATAGAACAAATTGAAGCCTAAGGGGAAAATGAAAAATTGAAAAAAGGATAACAATTTCAACTGGTCACAGTTTGCAAGCTAATTTGAATAATGATAAGGGGTCTTCAGTTAATTTTATTATTGCGGGACTTCAATCAGATGACCTTGACTGCAATCGGATGACCTTGACTTCAATAGGATGACCTTTTAATAATACAAATACTGAGCAAAACCAAACCAAACTTGGCCTCAATTATTATAAGGGTATCTTTTACTATAAATTCTGATTTTAACTTTATTTTGCCTGATTTCGAAAACAACAAGAGATACAGGTGAGTAACACGGGCTCTTGTGAGCCTCTTGTTTAATTAATTATGATAAGGAGGAACAACAACGAAGTAAGAAATAGAAAATAAAAAACAAATAAATCAAAAGTACAACTATCATTGTTTATAAAGATTTTAAGTAAGTTATGAGGAATCATGTTACATATATAATTCCAACTAATTTCAACTGAATTAAAAAGATGCAATGAACGATACAAAAATTGCATGCATGCTTTCCATATACACGGCATCCTCAGATATCCAGTATTTCAGTTGGAACCAACAATATCTATTCCGTATCTATGAATTGAAAACATTTCGATATACACATAATACCAATCTTTTTTTTTTTATGTAAAAAAGTATTAATTTTACTATAAAATCCTACGGTTTGCATGATTCCTTTTATTAAAACTGAAATATCCCTTGTAAATATTGCTAGCACAAATAATAGACATATGGCTAAAAAAACTGATGTTACCAGAATGGCCCGAATCCCAGAAACAAATATTTTAGCGGGAAAAACATGGTAAATACATTTGTACATTTCGGTGATCTATAGTTGGTATACATATTCTACACTAATTGTTCTCTGTTGTCTACTTGTTAAGGTGGTACTTAACACTACAGGGAGATAACTCTGTAAAGTCAGCGAAACGTTTTAATTACGTTGTGTTGTAAAGGGAATATTAAGCTTCTCAATGATCAAAATTGGTGTTTGTCAATTTGCTATATAACCAGTGTAATTTTTCTGACAAAACGGTTGGTTCAAATTTTTAAAAAAAATTAATTTTTTGTAAAAGTGTCAAAGTAAATACTTTGACAAAATTTTATGAAAATCAAACGAGCCAAATTAATTTTATTTAAAGTGTTGGGTACCACCTTAATCACACTTTTTTGTGTTCAAGGTCGGCACGACTTGGCCTCTTACAATGCACACAAACAAATATTGAAACATTAAAGTAGGACAAGCGCTTATTAACCCTTAAAATCTCTAGACAGAATTCTGTATTTGTATATACAAAACGACACAATGTTTGAACAGTATTCTTTCCAATTTTATACAATTGTTTTTAATTGTTTCTAAGCAAATATCAATCACGACCTTCCGCTGACTCTTTAGGATCTATAACATACCATAAAGAATAAAAATAGAAACAGGAAAGAGACCACATACCAACCAGACACCATATTCAAAAATCATAGAGCCATGTTGTAGTAGTTAGTACATCGGACTACTAACAAAACGGTTCCTGGTATAATCCCCGCATCGGAGAGAAAATTTTAGGGAATTAATTTTCGGCTCTCCCTTTACACCATTCGCAAGTATGGTCTTCAGGAAACGATGATAGTCCATCGGTAGGGCACAATAAATGGCTGACCCGTGTTAAGAAAAGGCCATATCTCTTGCACGTAAAAGACAGTCTTGTAGATTTCAAAAGAGAGCAGGCTGATGCCGCTACAAAGTAGCACTCGCACTCACAAAGTGGAGAGGAATTAATATAAGTTGCAATAACTTGGTTTTCAATCCATTATAAATAAATATGTTTAAACTAAAAACACCAATGTATATATAGTAGTTCAGCGAAATGGATGACACATTCTATTCCAAATCATGCAAATGAACCAAATCTAAAAACACATACAAGACTATTAAACATAAACCATAGCGGTTTCCGACTTAAAACAGTTGGAAAATCCGGCAGGGTTAATATATAGAGGAAGATGTAGTGTGAGTGCCAATGAGAAAACTCTCCATCCAAATAACAATTTAAAAAAGTAAACCATCATAGGTCAATGTACGACCTTCAAAACAGAGCCTTGGCTCACACCGAACAACAAGCTATAAAGGGCCCCAAAATTACGAGTGTAAAACCCTCAAACGGGAAAACCAACGGTCTAATCTATATAAAATAAAAAAACGAGAAACGAGAAACACGTATAAATTACATAAACAAACGACAACTACTGTACATCAGATTCCTGACTTAAGACAGGTGCAAACATTTGTAGAGGGATTAAACGCTTTAATGGCTCCAAACCTTTTTTCTTTTTCTGAAACCATAGCATAACATCACAACATAGAAAAACACACATTCAAATATCAATTGGCAAGCTTTACTCAATCAAAGAACGTACATTAATACACTATAAACGAATAAATTCGATCTGCGATATCTGAATGCAAATGCACAGTTAATAGAATATTAGGGACAAACATTTAAGGCCAAAAAGCAAACAAACAAGTCCAAATAAAGCCATGGCAAGTCACCACTGCGAAATATTTAACCCTTCGATAATATTCACTTCAGAGAAAAAAAAAAAAAAAAAAAAAAAAAAAACCCGTTTGAAAAAATATAGGTCAATCTTGAAGTTTATACAAATGTAGTAAGAAGAAGTGAAACTTAGAATATATTCCAAATAATCAAAGCTGGTATATAGACAAGATCCATATAAATATAAAATAACAAAAAAGCATTATAAACAGTATCAACAGGTCGAATTAACAAGAAAATACGACTTGAGAGTACTCGCAGTTACTGACAGCTAGTTAAAAGCCCAAAACAATTAATAATAAAACAATCATGCATCAGAGACTAAAATGAACAGTCAGAGAAGACATGACTTGTGCAATGCCAAAAATAAATGTATCGACAGGTATTAGGATAGTGTGAAGCGACTTCTATAGAGATAAAAATTAACGTGTCTGTGTCTCTATACATCCCGTCTCAAAAGAAGATACAATTTAGTCATGTTTTAATTTGCTAATGACAAAATCGATATTTGTGCCAATGTAAACTATATTCAGAGATCTAATTACTACGATAACCTTTACTTATAAGTTTGTTTAAAGGTTCGATGAGTTTACACGGATCACATAATGATTTCCTCGCTTTGAGTACAATATTTCCATAAAATTTAGGATGTGAAATACCATTTTTAGAGTAGGTATAGCCAAATTTACTTATCAAATCTTTGTATCTTTGAAAGAATTTATTAAAGTTTTAAGTAATTTATCGAAATCCCTGACACAGCAATTTCCCAGTGATGCATTGATTACGTTCGTTAAAATCTATGACATCCGAACACACACGGGCAAACCAAACGAGTTGGAATATGTAAACACCGTATGATGGAGCCAAAGGGACATCGCCGTCTAAAAAAGGAAAATTAACAATAGGAAATGAAAAATCGTCTTTTTTATCGTAAATTTTAGTATCAAGTTTCCCGTTTGAAATTGAAATGTCTAAATCTAGAAAAGGACAACTGCTGCTGTTTATGTTATTTATGTTAAATTAAGTTAAAGTAAGTTCTTTTGGGTAAATTTCTGAAGTATATTTAGAGAACTCCGGATTATTCAACGAAAAAAATATCATTCAGATAACGGTAGGTATTTTTGAATGTATCAACCAAATATAACAATGATGGGTTTTTACTGAGTTTGATCATAAACTGGGATTCATAGCAATACAGAAATAAATCTGCTATTAAAGGGGCACAGTTGGTGCCCATAGGAATACCTACTACTTGACGATACACTTTATCGCCGAAACGTACATAAATATTATCTAGCAGAAAATTTAAAGCTTCAATCATATCCTCACATTTCCAGTAAGTGTATCTAGCATACTTCCCTTTTTCGTTACAGTAAAAGGCTTTAAACGAGTTACAGCAAATAAAATTACAATGAAATTTTTCGAAAGACCATTTTATCAAATACAAAAAAAAATTCTTTATAAGATTGTGTGGAAGTGTAGTGTACAGAGTAGAAAAATCATAACTGTCAACAGAATTGTAAGGACCATTGACAGCATGTATTTTATCTAAAACCTCTAAAGAATGTTAAACACTCCAAAAATAATTAATACCATTATTTTCATAAGCTTTATTACAAAAGTTTATAACCAGTTGATAGTAGTATGTTTTATGAGATCTCAACCCTCCCCACATATAGGACCTTTTATATACAATATACAATGTTTTATAAACATAAAAACAGTTTATTAAGCAATACAATGGTCATAACAAGATAATATTAAATTTTAATTGTGACGTCTGGTCCTCACAAGTTGTTATCACACAAGAGGGTACATAGCATAAGAAGCTATTCCACATTGGTTGTCTTTGTTCCTCGACATTTTTATATATCCGTCTATTCCCCAGCTTGCACTCCAACTGAAAATAAATACCAACATCATTTTATTATTCATGACACCATGATATGACATTAAGAACCCCTTACATTGTGTATTTAATGACTTGATAAATTTTGAGAAATTTAAAAAAAAGCTACTTATTTTGTATGATAACCAGATTGTTGGTATATAAAAAGTTAGAGTACGTAACATGCATTCAATCGATACTTATACTGCAATCAGCTATTTTACTATACAGATAAAGCTATACGTATAAACGATAGCTTTATAAGTCAATGACCTCAACTAACCTATAAGTCCCGCCTTCTTACAGGAACTACTATATTTCACCAACAACGACACGTCACAACCATGACAACGTGTAGTAACAATGGTCAAACTTTTATGAATTTAAACTTGTTATGTCTTCAAATTGGTAATTTATATACCATGTTTATTAAATTTTATTAATTAAGTTCATTTTTCCTTTCTAATTCCTTAAAATGTCAATGTCCTACCGCCTGGACTACGGTCATAGGAAAATACCCCAAGATTGTACCCCAAGAGGGAAAGTCCAAACTTTTTTTTTAACAATATTTGTTACATATTTTTTTTAATTTTTAAATTTTTTTTATCGATTTCAGTATAAAAACAATATACGTATAGTGTCTTGAAATATAAAATTTATTTGTATTCGGCACGAAACAGGGGAAATGCTTGGTAGAACCTCGCATTTCCCCCGTTTCTAAGCCTCATACAAATAAATTTCAGATTTCAAGACACTAAACGTATATTGTCTAAATACATGTTTATTATGATACTGAAACAGACATATTTAAACTTCAAAATTATCCACCCTAATTAAACTTTCAAAGTATCTTGCTATTTAATTTTTCAAACTATCCCACTCGATTAAACTTTCAAAGTATCCAGCCTAAATTAACTACCGAAATAACCCATTTATTGTATCTACTTGAAAGACTTGACTTTTGAAGAAAAAAAAATACCATTTACAGTATTTCTCATCTCCATTAGAAAGGTCTGGTTTCCTATTTTCCTTTATTAAGTGAGATAACACAGGACATAAAAATAGTATCAATTGTGTACGAAATCATTTTTGTGATTTCTTGAAGGGTATTGTCTCCAACCGGCTTGATGTGATGGTTTTTAAATGTTTTTGGGTTTTTTAGTTATTGACTAGATATGAGTGGAGTAGTAAGTTAATAGTCCCCCGAGATGCAATTATTCCACAAATATTCAGTCAGTAAGTATTTTATAATTCGAGAGAGTAAACAGACACATAGCTTTGCTAAAGACCGAACGACACATCTGATTAACATTCAATAGTATACATGTATGTGTATGAGACACAGGACACATAGTGATGACAATTATCTGATTGTAAATATGCATTTCTAAAAAAAGATGGAAGGCGATATGTAGGTTGCACTTTGTAAATACAGCTGTTTCTCAAAACACGCCTCTTTTGTGGAGATCTCGAATATTCATAGAAAATTAATTTTGTTTACATACTGGTTCCCAGTTATGCTCTCTGTGTTCCATCTCAGAGAGACACAACTTGGGAATAATACCAGTAAATTTACATGTGCATATTGTTTACATTGAAATATGCGGTAACCTTTCATTCGAGGTAGGTATAGTTAAGAAAATTAGATTTAGTTTAAACTCTGAGAAGGTCAGGGCATATAAACGTTGAAATATGCCTTACAGCTCTATGTTTTGACCTTTGACAAACATTGTGTTGCATGTGAACTTTCAATTCATGGATAAGATTTTTTTCAAAACTGCATAGTAAAAGTGGTACAGTATTAGCCGTAAAAGGAGTTCCTATGGGAAATTGCATAGTCAATGTTTACAGAAATGCAACCTGTAAGTTTCTGATAACTTAATATTTCTTTTTTCAAATTAGTGTGTATGTAGGAACGACTCCGGAATCGACATACATGATTAAGATGAATTCATTTAGTCCGGCCTGAACTCTTCAAACACAATTAGCCAATCCCGTAGCCGTCGTTGAAATTTTGCAAAAATAATGACACTTGCTATCGAATAGTACCATCAAGAGCAATTAGTTGAACGCTTAAAAATGATGAAAATAGTGTGTAGATATCAGAAATTCTAATGCAATTTTTTTGTATCAATGGTTCTGATTGGATGATAGTTAACGTAAAATTCTCTATCACCTTGTCTGTAACTAAGAAAGTCGACATTTTGAATTGCTGAATGGATTGACATGTAATTTGTACAATAATAAGCCAGAAAACTCACACATTGCACCTGAAAATCTTCTTTTTATCTAATTTCATTACATTTTGAAGCGGCACAGAAGCCAGAAAATGCCCCGTGTTTATGTTTGACGCCGGAAGCAAACCTATGACGTCACCTAGTGTAGGAACCAAAGAAGATAACATCACTTCGCGGAATTTTCTTTAATGAAGATCTTACACTACAATAATGATTGAAATTTAATTATGAACTTGTTTTGCATTATAATAGAGATACCTGCATTCTATTTGAAGCTTTGCGGACGTCCATCGGTAATTTTACTGTCACAAATACCCGTTTACCTGTCTCCCCTACGCGTCTTCAGGTAAACTAAATTTGGGACATTAAAACTACCGATGGACGTCCTTAAAGCTTCAAATACAATACAGTTATCTCTTAAATGTGTTATGAATGCCAATGAGACAACTCTCCATCCTATTCGCAATTTATCAAAGTAAACTATTATAGGTCAAAGTATGATGTATTAACTCTATATAGAACATGATAGCTGAGGTATAATACACATTTGTTTACCTATTTTTAACCAGCCAATAGTCTTGTCCATTCTCTACACCATATCCTACAATTAACACTGCATGGTCCGTGAAAGTGCTGTTACAATCTGGATCATCAAACACCCCTGTGATATAAATGCAAATCGAAGTTAATAGACTATTTTCATATTACCGACTTTTGACTCCGGTTTATATTATTTTTTGACATGTTACCTACGACATCCTGGTACTCGGTCAATTAAGAGTAACGTAAATAAGTAACATCAAACTTTAATCGGTGTAATTTGAGGGGACATTTTATTATTTTCCAGAGTTTGTCGTGTAGAATTAAATATGAAGCAGTATAATTTTTCCAAGAATTGTACCAATTAAATGTTAGATGTTACTTCTTTACGTTGCTCTTTATTGACCCGAGTACAGTGTGTTGTAGGTAACCTGTCGAAAAATAATATAAACTAGTTTATTGAATGATCTAAAAGATTACTGTTGGAGAATGTAAAAAAAAAAAAAACACCAACAAACAAAAACCTGTCGTCTGTTGATGTGGTCCATTAGTGTTCCTCGTTTCTCTGTTTTTTGTTTTTGTTTAGACTGTTGGTTTGCATTAGTAATTTTTGGGGCCCTTTATAGCTTTCTGTTCGGTGTGAGCCTAGACTCATAATTGACGACCGTTCTTTGGCCCGTAATGGTTTTTCTTTTACAAATTGTGACTTGGATGGAGAGTTGTCTCATTGGAACTCATACCACATCTTTTTATGCCTAGAAACTGTAGTGACTATAAAAAACTGCAAGACACATACATATGTCAAGATAAAAATGCATCCATTAACAGTTTTGAATAAAACATTTGTATAAAGCAATCTGTTCCTATACTAAATACATATGTGTAGTACAGCTTGATTTTATCATTTGTGCTAATAAGTAGTATTTGTATATATTTGTTCATGCAATGACTTGTTGACCGACTTTGACAGATTATACAGTATTACAGTACTTTGATGTTCTATTCACTTAAGTATTTACATTCTAGGTTTTCTATTTCTTTATTCCGATTGGTTACTCTGTAAACTCCTTTGATATTGAGGCACTCTTTTCAAATTCTACACAGAGATATAGAACACTGACACTTTATAGTGATTTAGATATATTTATTCTTCTTATTCTTGAAACCATTCTTTATATTCAGGTCAGTTATATTCTTTACATTAGTATTTGATGCATGTAATTCTATATTTTTATCTTGGTATAAAAGATATGAATGTGTTATGAAAATGTGTATGAAAGTCTACTTTGATTCCCATGAGTATGAAAGAGTTCATATTTTAACTTTAAGTTGGTATTTGCAAGACAGAAATAATATATATTATTTTTCATACTTGGCTGTTATTAGATTTCAGCATAGAATATTGTCTTGCACTGAGTTTAACTGTATTATTTACTAGTTTTGACATTAAGACTTATGAAGTCATATTTCTTTATATTTAGATTCCAGTATGTGAAGTATAAGAGTACATTGACTTTATAGAGGAGCACTGCTCAACCCTTGCATTATGTACACGGTAAGTTGTGTTCTGTGTTTACATATTTATTTGTTTACGTGTTGTCTATTTGTACTTATGTGTTTTAATTAATGCTTGTCTTGTCTGTGTTTGTAATGTGTTATTGTTTAGTTTACGAATATCTCCGAATAAAATAGTGTATTAGAATCGATTACTCTAGATCGTTGACACAAGGTATTATTGATATCTGTAGTATTGCATATTGAACAGTTACCGAAAATAGACTTTGGTATAGATGCTTATGATTTGTAGTAAAACATACTTTATTAATTATAGTATATTTCGAACTAAAGTTAACTACTTGGATAATTTGTATTTCAGGGTGTTTATTTGAGATTGCTTATAATAAACCATTAGAACCAAACTCAAGTGTTATTTACGCCCAACTTGATCAGTGTACATATGTATTACTTGTATTACCCATATGTTTGATAATCACTTTATGTTACCTATATAATAGTTAGTGTAATAAATGTACCAATGAGACAACTATTCACTAACGTTCAAATGTAGTTGATGTAAACAGGTATAGGCAACCAAATGGAGGGTAAAAGTCCGAGAATAACATGACTTTAACTAGACAGCTATAAAATACGTTTGAATTAAAAAAAAATGTGTTGTCAGTGTTTTTTTTGTTTTTTTTTAATTCAATATAACACTCGTACTCTGTTGTGTGAAAAGGTACGGTCTTATTCTTAAGTTAGTTTTGATTATAATACTGTTTAATGCAGATTTATGATCAATGACATGATATCATATAACAACGTCTCGTTTTACTGGTTGTTTTACTAATTTCGGTTTTTCTTCATCTAAAATTAATATGGGGACATTATGATTTATAAATAAAAACCTACCATTCTTGCAAAGGTGATTACTCAGACAATGACATGTTAACAAACAAGTACGTATTGTTTAAATGGTACCATGGCCAACTATTGTCCTCAGTGTAAGCCAGTACGAGTTATCGCGCATGATTTTGATTTCTTATCCGTCTGATCAGTCTTTTCTGTGTGTGATATCTTATCAAGACAACATGCTGAGTTTGTAAAGACAATGTTGACACTCGTAAATAATTTGACTAACCTAAGTAAACAATATTATAAATATATGACACTGTAGCATGCTAGGTTCCGCGGCATGAATACGAGTTGTATAAAGATTATAAACTGACTTTATTTCCCGAAAGATATACAATTCAATTTTACCGAATATCAAACCATGCATACAAAATAAAAAGTCGAAAAAGGACAAATATGAGATCATGATTATATATATATGAATATAATTATTTTCTGTGACTGTATATTACATTAATTTGTAGGATCCTTTACTATAGATAATTTAGCTGATCTGTAACAATAACATCTTCATGCCTTATATATCATGTACTGTAGTACGCCGCTAGATTAAAACTGACGTGGAAAGGTAACACATGCCCACCGAAAGCTCTTTTAATTGAGAGCCCAGGTGGTCGTGTGGTCTAGCGGGACGGCTGCAGTGCAGGCGATTTGGTGTCACGATATCACAGTAGCATGGGTTCGAATCCCGGCGAGGGAAGAACCAAAAATTTGCGAAAGTAAATTTACAGATCTAACATTGTTGGGTTGATGTTTAGACGAGTTGTATATATATATATATATATATATATCTTTCGACGTATAAACCCGAATATGAGACAGCGTAGAATTTGAATATACATACACAAACACAAACTCATTGCAACATTTTGCTTTTTTATTAAAAGAATAAATTCACTGATTTTACTCTTATTTTCAGTTACCTCCCAGAATTGTTTGTTTATCAATATTTGCTCTAACTTTTCAGCCACGATTTCTGAGAGAAAAATTGGCCTTCAACACTAAATGCTTAATAGTACGTTTGCCCGCGACGATGCAGTTTAATAATACTTTTGCCCGCGACGATGCAGTTTGTTTATAAATCACAATGGAAAACACGCTACAGTACATCAACGTATTGTCCTTTAAATAGCATTAATTTTGCTATGTGAAAAAAGACAAATGTCGTATTAATAATGAATAAGTATAAATGTACAGCTAAATTTTCTAATTTCTTTAAAAATGTCTTCAGTTAAGACAAACTGTTTAACGATTTGAAAAGCAACGTCTTCTATGTAAAATAAGATTGCAGATTTTGGCACTTCTATCACATTCACTGCCTACCTATAAAACAATAGACAATTTTTCAAATTGGATTGTTTTTTTAAAGTTTGGATGTTCCGAAGCGACAAAGTTTTTCTATAAAAGATCAGTTTGCAGGTGATCTTAGAATGGACAGTACTAGTATACCAATACATATTTCTCAGTTTCAACAATATTTATGCACGCTTCACATGTTCGTTGATGGATGGAAAGGTCTCTCACTTACAATAATGATATAGTCTTAGATTACTTTTTTTTATATAGATATAAGCCAATCGAAGCACATACTAATGAAATTATATACTGATATTCTCAAATTTTCCTAAAACCGTAAAGAAAGTCCCACAGAAAAAGTGTTTACAATAATGTTCCGAGTATAATATATAAAAAAAGGGGGGGAATACCCTACCCGGAAAATAATATTACTGATATGTATAGGAAAGTTTAAACCACGGAACTGACTGAACTTGACAGTGTTATCTGAAATTCACAACAGGTGATCAAATGAATGATGAAATTTGTGAACTTCACATGCACGGATATCTTTAGAAAACATGCTAATCGAAACAACAGGGGTCGCAGGCATCTGTTTGCATGTACAATACTAAATTTTAACGATTCCAACTATCTCATTCATTCGATAAATAAAAAAAATAAAAAAATCTGCAAATACATGTACAACATAAATGCAAGAAGATTTCCGGGGATGAGTTGGTATGAGTTCCAATGAGACAGCTCTCCGTAAACTTTACCTTAACAATACAAAAATTAAAATAAGTCTCCTTTTTAATACAAATTTTACATAAATGTTCAAGTATAAAATTAAATATATTTCCCGATAGAAAGTTCTAAAAGGAGCGAGACAAATTAATTATATATATATATAAAATTGATGAAAGAAAATTTGACATTTAAGATTTCATTCCAAATCCATCTACTACAAATGATCTTCTGAAAGTGTTACTGCATCTGAAAAATTTAAGATAATGACACTTTTCCTGTTTCATCAAAACTAATTGGTCTTTTTAGAACATGAAAATAATATATATAAAATATGTATCTATTACTTCTATGTAAATCAGATGAGCATGTTTAAGTATCAAAATTGTTTAGTTACGGCCGCCTAATTATTTAAAAAAAAACTTTTAAAAAGATATGTAAGAAAATTGCAACAAAAAAAATCATTTTAGATGGGATTTCAATTTTTTTAATTCGCTTCACGAAAAACATCCAAAAGTCTGAGTTAATGTAGTAGTGAAAGATTTTATATTATCAAAAATAAAGAAAACTGACGGCTGGACAACATATATTCTTTTAAATTAAAAGTTACACTTCTTTTACTTTATTTACTGAATTTTCAAATTCATGATATAAAATTTTGATTAAATATATAAATATTTTATATGCAAATAGATTAAACTTTGTTTTGTGACTTGTGATCGAGCTAATATAACCTCCTTGGTAGGACCATGGAAGTACTATATCAATATAATATTTCCATGGACTTAGAATTTTTCTCGCAATCTTCAAACAATGACAATAACTCCAGTTTTGGATAAAAAAGGCCCCGATTCATTAAATTTTCTAAAATATCAAATATATATCATTGGAAAGATTATAAAGCAAAGAATATATATTTATGCCAATGAATTTATTTCTAAAAATAGTGAAAGATGTAATCATATATGAAAACTCCTTTGCAAACGTTTTTGATTTTGAATTGTATGAAGTAATAGGGAATGAACCCCTTTTTTTAAAATGAAAATGGCCGTAACTTCTGCTATCCCGATTCAATTATAAAATATGTCATTAGAAAGCTAGGAAAATGTATTTTCTAATGTGATGCCAATGAAAAAGATATTTATATTTGTTTACTGTCAGCTAACCAAAATTCAATATTTCCTTTAATAATCTATAGTAAATTTATCGATATCGATTGCGATCAAATTTAGCGCATGCGCACTGCGGGTGCTGATAATAGTTGCGTATGGTTTATTTTCCCCTTACCTTAAACTGGTATGGTGACATTACAATTTAAGGTACCAGTCTTGTATTACAACTCTAGTTTTTCGGTATTTCCGGTGCATGGCAAAACATAGAGGGAAACAAAATAGTCCATTTTTTAAATTCTTTTCTGGACTCATTTTTTTTTGGTTTGATTATAGGTTTATACTGGATTGAAACATACATATATAGATTTTAAAAAAAATCTCATATGTTTTTTAGGATATCAATCCAGGAAAGTGGAAGGATAACATGTTTACTAGAAGTTGTGCGGCCTAGTAAAAACAGCAAACAGAAAGTAGAAAACAAATGTTTTGACTTCAGGGTTTCTTAACTTTTTTTCTTCGCTGCATGACCCAGTTTTTTTTTCTGGATTAAATCACGATTTTAGATTAGTACATGCATGATATGAACATGATTTTTTTTCTATGTAGCATTTTTAATTTTTTTAATTTCAAAGATCAGCTGTTTTGCATATAAGCATATGAAGCAGTCAATTACTAGACTGCAACCTTAAATAAAAACCTACCATTTTTGTAAAGCTGAAATTTGCGATCGGCGTCAATCGCTATTGATATTGGACCAACTGTTGCTACGGCAGATTGTAAAGCCTTTTCATCCCCTTTCTTAATTATTTGTATTCCTGTTACTGTAGCTCCGACATCAGATTTGTGAAATCTGCAACTGGCATTCTAATAAATAGAAAATAAGAATAATAATTTTATTAGTTTAAAATCCAAACAATAGGATTGTTACTTAATAAACAAACCAATAAAAAAAAAAAAAAATAATCAAACAGACAGAAAGCTATAAGGCCCCAAAATGACTAAGGTAAGTTTTACCATTTTTTCATTGTGATATGTCGATGTAATGTACAAAAACAGCATGAACGTTCAAATAAGTGTTGTAAAAGCAACATAATCTGATAATATAGCATATCGGTTATTGAAAGCGATCGATTTTAACTATAGATGCGGTGAATTATCACTTTTAGTGCAATCATTTCTGATGTAGAATTGTTTAAGATTCGATGAATTTTTATTGTAGATTGATGTAATAAATGGTCTTGCAACAAATGAAAAAGCTTAATTGATGACTTTAGTATTTATATTTTCAAATTGAAATCTAAAATACAAACTCCTCATTCATTCATCAAATATATAGCTATTTAAACTTGTAACAAAAAGCTTCTGAAAATGTCATATTATATTTTTAAAATTAAATTATATTTCTCCTTAATTATAACAAAAATTTAAAAGACATCTTTTTTTTATATTTTTTTTTGCGGTTAAAGATTGATATGGCGGAGTTTGAGGATAACATTGAATTAAAGTTACACGAACCAGAATGTTAAGCCCATTTTTTTTTTAATTCTTAAGGATGTACTTCCTAGGTGATCTAAGGTCAAATTAAGTAAATTAAGAACTCACAATTGATACTTTAAGTTTAAAGAGTTTTTGTTAATAATCAAAATTAGCTAAAAATATTGATAAGTCATGGAGCTCCTTTTCTATTTCAGTTATAAAATATGGCGGGAAAAGGCTGACTCTAACTTTTACCTTATATTTGCATTAGCAATATTTGGGTCTCAACTTTTTGTCGACTGACCTTTTATGAACTATTAAATCTTATATATTAAAAGATAAATATGTGTTATAGGGCAAAATATTTTACCTTGTATCGTATGAAAAAAGACCAAGAAGTTCGAACATTTGACACTTATTCCCAAACCTCACCTAAGTACATCCTTTAAGGCTAAGTTAACAGTAGGGTTATATTTATGAAATTGTTTAAACTATCCAGTGTCAATTTAACATTGCTTTGTAAGGGAAACCCTCCGTCAAGTTTCAACGTGACATATTTGAAATGGTATATTTGTTAGTTTCAAATACAAAACAGATGCTTATTGCAGATAATCCGGGTCATTGTCAAATACCAGAGTTCAAATTAAAGGTATTGCCATTAAGGACCAATTCCGAAATCAAGGACCCCTGCGTATGTCTAAGAAGCTTATTTGACGGGACCACTAGCCGGTTAGTTCGTATGAAGTTGAATACAGACATGTGTGACCCCAATTCCCAAAAAAAACCTATTTGAATTGGTTAAAACAAATACTACTGAAAATAACGTAAACATCTTACAATTGATAAGGGAGCTACCATTTGATTTTTATGGGGGGGGCTAGGATGAAAAATTTTGTCCTGCCTTTTTTTTTAGTTGTAATCTCTGTCCTGCCTTTTTATTTTTCACTCTATTCGGTCCTGCCTTTTTTTTTTTTTTAGTTTATCCTGACTTTTTTTACCAAAACTGTCATCCTGCCTTTTTTTTTTTGCAAGTGTCTCATCCTGCCTTTTTTTTTACTCAAAATTCCTGTCCTGCCTATTTTTTTCAAAGTTCATCCTAGCCCCCCCCCCCCCCCCCCCCCCCCCCCCATAAAAATCAAATGGTAGCTCCCTTACACATGGGACCCTGAAAGCTGATGAATTTTCCATTACTCATGAATAATATACATGTATATCGTACACAAAGAATTTCGGGCTGAGAAAAAAGACAAGTATAATTAATAACATGTTTCTGTTAATAAGCACGTATTTTGAACGAAATTATAAAAAAGAAGATGTGGTATGATTGCCAAGGAGACAACTATCCACAAAAGACCAAAATAACACAGACATTAACAATTATAGGTCACCGTACGGCCTTCAACAATGAGCAAAGCCCAAACCGCAAAGTGAGCTATAAAAGGCCCCGATAAGACAATGTAAAACAAATCAAACGAAAACTAACGGTCTTAGTTATGTAAAAAAATGAACGAAAAACAAACATGTAACACATGCACAAACGACAACCACTGAATTACAGGCTCCTGACTTCGGACAGGCACATACATAAATAATGTGGCGGGGTTAAATGCCGATTAAAAAAATAAAACACTAAAACGCATATGATAATGACAAAAAGTAAGGATACAGTTGTATAATATTAATGATATGATTACCCTAGCTTCATACGGGTAAGATGACTATGTATCTATTCCATTATTGTCTTAACATATCGGTATGCTTACCTTATGTAGCACTCCACAGTAAGGTGTGTAGTTTCGCATTTTGAACCCTGTGGATTTTTCAAATATGAGAGGTAGTGTGCAATAAAATTCATTTTTGGATAGCTGAGTATTTAAATAACCTTCGTATTGGGTTTATATGAACATCAAGATCATAAAATGGATGTAATATAGGCTGTTTTCTGTATGACAGTCCGTATTTGTATGTCCATACCATAAATTGGTCCGGCAATTAATGTAATGTTATTTTTTCGCATGAACTGTGTGATTAGATTTTACGAAAAAATTAGAAGAAAGACACTCGTTTCTTATTTGATCATTAGGAAAATCTATGAAAACAGTTTCTAAAAAGGTATCACCCAAAGGCATTGAAATTCTAGTTTGATCCAAATTTTGGGGGATATGTGACATGTTTACCCCTCCTTTTGTATTATTTTATGGTAAATAAATGCAGATTGTTGCCATGGATACACATAAAACATGTAAAAGGAATTATTTGTCACCCTTTTAACTTTTGAAAATGAAATCTATGGAAGATACTGATTACATACGTATGCACATGTACAACACAAACAGTTAGGTTAGTGTATTAGAAATCCAGGAATAGGAGATGATAAAACATTTTGTGGCTCATTTTTTATTTTATTTTCTAAATGTGGAGTGCTACTTTAGCTTCATACGGATAAGATGACTCTGTATACATTCCATTATTGTCTTTAACATATTGGTTTACTTACCTTAGCTTCATATGGATACGATGACTCTGTATCTATTCCATTATTGTCTTTAACATATTGGTATTTTACCTAGCTGCATACGGGTTAGATAACTCTGTATCTATTCCATTGTTGTCTTTAACATATTAGTTTACTTACCTTAGCTTCATACGGGTACGATGACTCTGTATCTATTCCATTATTGTATTTAACATATTGATATGCTTACTAATCTTCATACGGATACGATGACTCTGTATCTATTCCATTATTGTCTTCAACATATTGGTTTACTTACCCTAGCTTCATACGGATACGATGACTCTGTATCTATTCCATTATTTTCTTTAACATATTGGTATGCCCGGAACACAAACCCTCCGTTACAACCAGCATTACCTTTAAGGATAAGATATACAGGCACGTGTGAGCTGAGCTGCATAAAAACAAAATATGAACTTATCAACAACTTAACTCAAATAGCTTTATTGTAAACAGTGTCCATTACCTGAAGGTTCTCGATTTTGGCAGAGCCTAAAATAAGGATTAACCAGAGAAAATGGCACTCACAAAACAATCACTTCGGCCTTAAACTTAGTGAGAAAAGGTTTTGGGGAAAAACCACTTGTTTCTGTATAAGTTAAAAAAGCAGGGCGATAGTATTATATACCAAAGAGACATTAACTTAATGAATACTTGTAGAGTTAAAATTTGGGTGTTTTCTTCTTTCACAAAAAATTCACGAAAATTGTTTTGTACCACAAAGGGGTAATAACAAGACGTGTAGTTTATCATGTACCAAAGTGCAGCTAGAATGTGACACCTCCCATTCATATGTTAATGCATAATATTTTCAGCCCACTCATATATGGGGAGGTGAATGGGTCTGAGCACAGAAACACAAATCAGACAGTGCAACACGAACTCCATCAAATACTGGGGATGATCTCAGGTGCTGATGATCTCCGGAAGGGTACGCAAATCATGTCGCGAGTGAGGTTCATACACCAATAGTAATGAATTAGCGTTAGTACATAAATTAATCTTGGTTGTCTCTCTTTTACCAAGAAAAATAAACTAAACTGGAAAAACACAGTGCGCGATGTGTTCCTTAAATACTACAAATATATATAACATATGACTGGACATTAGGAGAAAATGCATGCTGTTATTTGATTTATGATTATTAACATATCAATGATAACTTAAGTCAACACAGAAGTGCTGACTTCTTGGCTGATGATACCCTCGGGGAAATAAATCTCCACCAGCAGTGGCATCGGCCCAGGAGTTGAAGATAAACTCATCATATAAACCAGGATTTAAATTTTATATTTATGCCAGACGCGTGTTTCGTCTATAAAAGACTCATCAGTGACGCTCGAATCCAACTGTTTAAAAGGAATAAAATAGCAGACCCGTGGTAAAAACAAATATGCCTTATACTTACCATACTTAAATGTACAATCTACAAGGTTCTGTTCTGATAAAGAAACCAATTGTCCTGTTTTCCTGAAGTGTTGACCTTCCAAGGCACCAGTTGATGAAAATGACCAGCATGATCCACATTGTCCCTGAATAAGCATGATAAAGGAAAGATTTATACAATGTATAGATTTTATTTAATGTATACAGTATTACATGCATCATGATATCTAGACCATAACATGCGTCTCTATGACCTTCTTTTTATGATGTTGATCGACACAACATATGTCCCTTTACCCAACGTTCTCGCCCTTATCTGATACATATTTTTGTTGCATTTGCATCTCTTTTGTTATATTTACTGTCAACACAATTATTAATAAACTTTTAAGCCATTTATACCAACGTCATCATGGTTATCATGAATAACTGTTTTATGACAATTTTCAACATAATTTTAATAAATGAATATTCTTTTCTAGCAGATAAATATGTCAATTTACTCAATTATATAAAAAAAAAAACTTCTAAAATAATATACATACGGAATAACCAAAATCGCAGATATTGTATTTTTCTGTTAGCGCAGTTTGAAATTAATGTTTAGGGTTGACAATCTTGGATATGCATCACTTTGACTAGCCACTATTGTATAATTATACCTATTAACCTGATCCTTCGATTCATTGACAATACAGTTTAAAGACGCTCTTGTACATAAGTGTAGTAATGCCCTTTTACCATCAAACGGTCATTTCCGGCTACCGTTAGCATGAAATTGATTAAAATTGTACCGTGATTTGTCAAAATATCCTTATCGTGATCTACTAATTATCGTTACCGTTATTGTTAGAAAAAAATAAACGTGATTCGACAAAATCATTCGAATTGTTATCGTTGAAAAGAAAGTGCAGCTATTATCGTGATGCACCAACAATTACCGTTAACGTCATTTGGCAGGAATTTTCACCGTTATTCGTTATGAATGTACCCCCATTACCACCCTCGTACATGTCTTACAGTAAAAACAAATTATCAGAGGTATTTCAGAGAATGATTAGGGCGACTTAGTATTTCTCATATCTTCAACACATGGAGATTTTCCTGGTGAAGGCTCGTCTTCAAAACAATCCTCGACAGCAGAGGGATTTCATTTACTTGGTTCTTCGTCATTCCAGTCCTAGGACTTCTTACCTAACCGTTGCTATTTTGTTTTCATACGTGCAATTGTTTTTCGTCATTAAACACTATTTTGTTTTTATGGTGATAGAGATTAAAATACAATGTTGACTGCTACACCTAAATTTATTATGTCCGTTTACATTGTCAGCAAAATATGTAAATTGTTGTCGATTTAAATTTAAGTATATGCCATTGTCATGCAAGTGTGTTTGATGTGTTTGAACTATTATATTTCATTAAGGTGGTACCCAACACTTTAGCTAAATTTAATTTGGGTCGTTTAACTTTCTTAAAATTTTGACAAAGTATTTACTTTGACCCTTTCACAAAAATATAAAAATTTCAAAAAATTTGATCCAACCGTTTTATCAGAAAAATTACACTGGTTATATAGCAGTTTGACAAACATTTATTTTGATCATTGAGAAGCTTAATATTCCCTTAACAACACAACGTAGTTAAAACGTTTAGCTGATTTTACAGAGTTATCTCCCTGTAGTGTTAAGTACCACCTTTAAATGAATTTCAGATATCAATTTGCCTTGGAGTTTGATATTTTTGTATTTCAAGTCTGTACACGTCCGTGACATAATTCTTATTGAAAACAACTCGAAAATGTAAATCATTTGTTAATAAAGGTGTCATAACATAGATGTTGTCATATTAATCCCGGTCATGTCTTAATGTCGTATTTAGTCTATATCAACTGTATTGACTTTCAGTTTTGGCTCGCGCAAATACAACTTACTTCGACACAATCATCTTTACTTAAACACACTACACCATTGATATAGAAACATCCAATACATAACACTATTATATGCACAAAAGGACACCAATTATTAAATACCAGTACATTAAACAATTAAATCAACAATAGAGCTTGCTGAGAAAATGCATTTACTAAGTTAGGAATACGACAGCTGTTCTCCATTCGTTTGTTGTGTTTGTGCTTTTCATTTTGCATTTGATTAAGGACTTTTCGTTTTGAATTTTCCTCGAATTCAGTATTTTTCTGATTTTGGTTTTTGCTATCCTCATTTGAGGATATTAGACAATTAATATATGTTAGGGGAAAATACCAAACACTGAAACAAATGTGAAATAGAAAAAAAAGTATACCGACCTGGTCTTTCACAGGAGTAACATAGCCTTTTTGCCTCCAGTCAACTACATCGGGAACTTTAACATTATTTGGCGGGAGATAGGACGAGCCATCTTTTATGACATCACGTGACATTTTGTATCCCTTCATTTTCTGAGTCACTTCTTTCTCTGACTGAAATTAAAATATACAGTTTGACCTGAAGCCAAGGTTCAAGAAGAAGATCGGACTTAAATAGACTCTCGTGTTTTCATCAATACTCAATACAAGTTTTTAAATTAAGTTGATGGTGTTGTTTGTATTTCATTAAGATTGGTTTTGTTTTAAATTTTCAGAAGTCTTTCAACTAAGACGTTTGACTTGATATACAACTCGATTAAATCCAATACATTCTACAAAAGGAAATGCGTGTACCAAGTTGGGAAAGTTTTTTTTTCCATTCGTTTGATGTTTTTGAGCTTAATATTTTGCAGTTTTAGAAGGTACTCTGTTGTGTGTATTTTTGTCGTAATGTGTGTATTTTTGTCTTAAGAAGGAGGGGCAAAAGATACCAGAAAGACGATCAAACTCATAAATCAAAAATAAATTGACAACGTCGTATCTAAAAAATAAAAAGACAAACAGACAGTCATATAATAGTACAAAAGACACAACATAGAAAACTAAGTATTAGCAACACGAACCCAACCAAATACTGGGGGCGATCTCATCTCCACCAGAAAGGTAAGCAGATCTTGCTCCACATATAACACCCGTCGTTTGCTGATGTTTTTTGAAACCCGGTAACTAGTCTAATTTGGTTGGTCACATTCGTGTTTTGGTTTGTATGTCAATTTGCTTGACTGTAATGCATTATATTGATATCGTTTTTAAAAGCTCACTAGAGCTTGTGTTACTTTGTTTACAATGTATCGACAATACATAAATCTTCGATTTGCTTTGATATGTAAGACGCTTTTATCTATATCAAAGTGTCCGCATTTAAATCACCTACCATGTCAGCAAAATGATTAATTCCCAGCCAGTAAGTATGTTCTCCACGATCTGCTGCCATATTGTGATGCTCAATAAAATGGACATTGTCTTCCCAGATTATCCGTCTAATAAATAATAACAAGTGTATTGCATATTTTTATTTAGTATTAACTTATTGACATAACTTAATTATAAAGGATGAACTACATATAAAACATTAACAATTGATGGCGATACGCAGATATTTTGGAGACTTTTGATTGTATGTTTTCTTATTATTCAAAGTAACTAGCATAATTGTGTATTGCCTCATTTAAACCTATGATACGGTTCATTATTGCGTTGTCATTTTTATATGTTATTAAGTTCAAGGATATGGGCAATGGTTTATGCCATTCTTCTTATGTAAAACATATCACACAACCCAATATATCATACTATTTTGAGGTACTAAAAGCTAACCTTTGTATTTCTTCATTGTTATCTGCGTATATTTTATTATATGATTTCTTGTAGAGTTCCCATTCATTGTCGAGACGAAAAGATGTGAACTTCAGAGAAATAGAAACTATATTGCCAAACAATACAGTACATAGTATTACGTGTATCTGAAATATTAAATGTCAAATTGGTTAGACAAAAAAATATAGATGGGTTGGTTTTTTTTTGCAATTTCTAAAACTACTTAAAATTACACCGTTAAATGCATGTATAATGTTATTTGACAACAGGCCGACTTTACAATGTTTGTTATGCTCTGTAAACATGTTTTCTTATGTATGTCATTAGTTTAATGTATTTTCTGTGTATTTTTTACACATCCATTAGCATAAAAGTATGTGTAAACACAATGTTTTTTTTTAATTTATTTTATCTAAATGAAATGTAAATTCAAACAGGATCACTGACTTGTTTCTTAAACAAATATTTAGATAACTTTTAATATTGGCAGTTTGTAATAACTTCCCGTATTTTAGTAAACTTTAAAATTTAATCGTTTGTTTTGTCCTTTTGTTTAGCCTATGTAATCAATGAAATCTTATAGAAATAGACGAAATCAGTAAGATACAGATGTAAGCAAAAATAAGCGTTCAAACTAACAAAAGGCGTCATCGGAGCGTGGAGACTTACGTCGCCAAATTGAAAAATGTAGTTTTAAATTATATTTAGTAGTATACGTACTTGCATTTTATCTGAGATTCATCAGTTTCAACACATTGAATCCAATATTCAAACAAATTAAAACAGGAAGAACAAATTATGTTGAGTGTTACTTCGACTTCCTAGTTATAAATGAACTTTAAATACCTGATCTTAAAAACTGAACAATACTTCCTTATTTAACAGGTTGAATAATTCATGACATCTATCTACAGCCCTTGTAAAAGTTATTACGCAATGTAAATATAAAGTTTATTGATGTGTAATTACAGAGACTACTGTGTCCGACCGAATACATTGATTGATTTGTTGACATTTAATGAACATTCTCATACAAATATCTATGCATTTTTAGATTGAGTTAACTATTTATATATATTTACATTGCATGTTTTGGTTGACTTAATTTGTCCAAACAAATCGAGTTCTCAATTATAATAATTTAAAATAGTGGCGAAAGATACCAGAGTCAAACTCATAGATCGAAAATAAACTGGTAACGCCATGGCTACAACAGACAAACAACAGTACACAAGTCACAATATATAATTATAAAGACTGCGCAACATGAACCCCACCAAAAACTGGGGTGGTCCTGAAGGAAAGTCAGAGCCTGCTACACATGAGGCATTTAAAGTGTTGCTCATGTTATTAGAAACCCAGTAAATAGTCTAATTCAGTCGGTCACATTCGTCAAAAGGGAAGGCGATTGACGACATACGGAACATATCCGATATCATCTGTGAAATTTCAAATTTACTGCACAACATAAGAGAAACTATAAAAATCATTTTAAAAGGGTTAAACTCAGTAGATCGATACAAATCACAAAAACTACTGAATAAAGACAACAGTAGTATACCGCTGTTCGAAAGTCATAAATCGATTGAGAGAAAACAAATTTAAATAACAATCTAACACCGAGCAACTCTAAGAGGAAAACAACGAAATTATAGAAACACTAAATTGAAACAAAAAACCAAACGACAATGTAACACAAACAGAACCGATCTATAAGAGAACAAATACCCTTTCCCTGACTTGGAACATGACATTTTATTTAAGAAAAATGGTGGGTTGGACCTGGTTTTGTGGCTAGCCAAACCTCTCTCTCTTATTGCAAATAACACGCAAAGAACAAATATAAATACTGAAACAAACAGCATACCCCTCATTGATGTTTTCATGTGCTTTTGGATGGTATGGAATAAAAAAAATCAACCTGGGTGCTAGATTTGTTTTACTTTATTGCTAATACTATAAATATGAAATCAAGCAAATTATGTATTTGTTAAATGTGTACAGTTAAAGATGCGTATATTGGTAATATGGTCCGAGATCACAATTATTTCGTAGTGTATTTCTTTTAGAGCATAAATGAAAATTTAAAAATCCCACCTGCGCTTTCTCAATGAAATTTTCACAGTGTGTTGTACTACGTTTGGGACAACTTATATCAAAATTATAGAAAACTTCATCAGCTCTAACACTAAATATGGACAACTTTATTTTAAGAGCGTCCTGAAATCTTTTGACAGCTTCCGAAGTGCTAATTTCTAACCTTTTTACAGCTTCCGAAGTGCTAATTTCTAACCTTTTTACAGTGTAATTTCACCCCCTACATGCAATTTGAGGGATTACATATGGAGAAATAAATTTGGAAGAGGTATAAAAATTAATGGCAAGTAACCCACTGTCAAAACTAGGGACTATATTCGTCGACAACGAAAATCAAGGGACGACAATTGTGGTCTCGGACCATATACCCTGGTCTTTTGACAAACCACTGAAGTCAAAACAAAATAAAGATCGCTTATTATTTTTGTACTTTCTTAAAATACTCAAATTGACACAGTAAGATGTATGAAAAGATGTGATTAGACAAAAGGTCGTCTTTCAAATGTTTGTAAAAGTCTTTTTGTTTATCTTATTTACCCCAAAAAGGGATGTATAAAGGAGGTATTATTCTTTTCTAAGTAAAAGTATATATAGTTCATGTTATCTTGGATGTCGAGAGGTGACGCTTTGTATAGTTTGTTCTTTCTGTTTTAATTAAGCTGGATTCATTCAATTCAACCAGCAGTTACTCAGATAAAATGCAAGTATGTATTGAATTTAATGCACAATATTTTCAGAATTTTAGCTTCACTAAACATTTTATGTATTTGTTTGATATTTTCCTTCTAAAGCATTGGTGCCTTAAAAAGATGAATATGGGTCCGACAAAAAATTTAAACAAAACATAATGTTGTCTAAGCAGGTGGCGAATGTCGTTTGAAGAGAAAACCTTTTAAGATTACAGTATTCTACAAACGAGTGCATAGCTATAACGTCCTAATGACATCAGTGGTCATTAGATTATATATATGTAATGAGTAAATAGGCATAACTTAAATATATATATATATATATATATATATAAGTACGTCTGAGTCAGTGACAACTCTACAACAGATGTATCCATCGGATCGCCATGAATGATAGTGATACATGGCTGTGTACATAATGTATATACAACTCGTCTAAACATCAACCCAACAATGTTAGATCTGTAAATATATATAGATTGCCTAACAATGTAATTTTAACACACTATTTAGTATGTAAATATAAGAATGTTTAAAATATTTACAAAAAGATGAAAATAAACGCAATATTTCGCTAGACCAACTAGCTTTATCAAGCGTGCATCTATCCAGGTGAAATGTAGATGATAAGAAACTTTTGCAGCTTAACGTCTGTGTTGCACTTAACTGCCTTTAAAATAAGAAAATTTTTGCAGCTCAATGTCTATGAGCAATTGAATTTAGCTGCTTTGAAAATAAGAAAAATTTTGCAGCTCAATGTATATGTTGTATTGGATTTAGCTACCTTAAAAATACATAATTGGTAGTTGAAGATAAAGCTAGTTGGTCTAGCGAAATATTGCGTTTATTTTCATCATTTTGTAAATATTTTAAACATTCTTATATTTACATACTAAATAGTGTGTTAAAATTACATTGTTAGGCAATCTATAATTTTATTTGTGTAATTGAATTAATCTCTGTACTGATTAATCCACACTCCCTTAGATTTGTATGTCATGTGCTGCTATTTATAGGCACTTATATAGAACTCGTCTAAACATCAACCCAACAATGTAAGATCTGTAAATTTGCTTTCGCAAATTTTTGGTTCTTCCCTCGCCGGGATTCGAACTCATGCTACTGTGATATCGTGACACCAAATCGCCTGCACTGCAGCCGTCCCGCTAGACCACACGACCACCTGGGCTCTCAAAAAAAGAGCTTTCACTGGCCGTGTGTTACCTTTCCACGTCAGTTTTAATCTAGCAGCGTACTGCAGTACATGATATATAAGGCATGAAGATCTAACATTGTTGGGTTGATGTTAAGACGAGTTGTATATACATTATGTACACAGCCATGTATCACCATCATTGATAGCGATCCGATGGATACATCTGTTGTAGGGTTGTCACTGACTCAGACGTACATATATATATATATATATATATATATAAGCTGTTTAATATGATATTTCACATATGATCATAATGTTTTGACAATATCCGGGTATTTGCATTGTTCGATTTGGCGGAGATTCAACATGATTAGTTCGATGATTCGCAGAACTGCAAATATATATTATCGTTACACGTGATCAAGTTGTATTGAAAAACTAAATAATTTTAAAAGGATTATATATTGTGTACATCTATAATACTACCATTGTAACACGATGTGTATCTTTCTAAGAAAATCATTTAAAAGTGGGTAGTTGTATTTATTCATATGATATTTTTGGAACTGATAAGGGGACGTTCCAAGATATATATCCATGACCTAAGTTTAAAATCTAAATATAAAATTCTTCTTGGAATCAGTAAAATACTGTCACTGTATTTTTTACTCAGACTTTACACCCACGACTTTTTAGCATTTACACAATCAATTCAAATCCTAATGAGCTTGTTTATGTCATTAAATGGTATTCCTGGTATGATATCTTTCCTATATAAGGACTTAACAAGTATTTTATTCGCATGGATGTTAACAATTACATGTAGGTAAATCACATTCTAAAGACAAAGAGCAATTGGACATCATGATGGAGTTTATAAAGGTTTGTGTTATAAATAGAATGCGGGTATAGTATTGTTTATTATAATGCATGCAATCAAATTCCACTTTACAGTTCCTAATGTATCATTTAAATAATTTAAAATTAATTTTAATGTGCAATTGTTGATAAAAATGCTTACTCTGTGATAACGTACAAACACACTTCCGGTTTGAGTTGTTAAGGTTTGGTCATTCATCCGCTGGGCATTTAGCAGCCCACAATCAATCAATTACTTAAATAAGCATGTACATGTATGTCAGTACAAAAGTCAAAAAATCTGAAAAAACAAGTTTTTTGTCTGAATTTGCATGAATTTTTACTCGACATTCTTAATTTGTCTGAATAATTTTTAAAAATTCTTGACAAAGTATGATTTTTTTCTTATCAGGTTCTTTTTTTTTCTTGACAAGTGTCCTGACAGTATGAACATTGTCTTAATTTTTTTTGACACTTCCTGTATCATCTGATAAGAGTATGGATTAATCTCGACCAATTCTTGACTGTCTTAAATTTGTCTCGATCAGTCTTGACATATTCTTGACAGTCTTAATAATGTCTGAATATGTCAAGTATTCTTGATTTGCTAAATAATGTCTGAATATGTCTCGACACATTCTTGACAGTCTTAAATATGTCTTGACACTATCTCAACAGTATAACTTTCGCCTCCAATGTGAACAGACTTATTCTGAACTGTTTATGACCTTCAATTGCTGTTATCTACTCTTTTTTATTATGGCTAAATTAAACGTTGAAGAATGACGGATCAATTTGGTATAGAACGAAAAACTTTTGATGCAACTAAGTTGGTATACCCTGAATAATTCCGCAAGTAGTTTAATTTTGATTGTTTTTATTGAATATTTAATTAATTGTTTTCTCATGGAATATAAGTCGAAGACAAGGACAAACAGCATTTAGATTTTTGCCGTTCGCAAACTGTCGGTCAAATTTGCTTTACTAAAATAGGTGTATCAAGCTTGTAGTGAGATTTAAAATGTGACCATGTGTCTCTTTTGGACCCCACAATTCATCTTTTTTGGTTTGTGTGGCTGAACAAGAGAAGGAAAATGGGGGGAGGGTGAATTTTATATTTTTTTTACAAAACAAAATAATATTTAGGATAACTCCTTCCTGAAAAGAAAAACATGTTTAGATCTATACAAAAGATATCAAAGGTACCAAAATTATAATTTAGTACGCCAGACGCGCGTTTCGTCTACATAAGTCTCACCAGTGACGTTCATATCAAAATATTTATAAAGCCAAACAAGTACAAAATTGAAGAGCATTGAGGATCCAAAATTTCAAAAAGTTGTGCCAAATACGGCTAAGGTAATCTATGCATGGGATAAGAAATGTTTTATTATGCATGTCTGTTTGAGACCCATTTCATGAGACCAATAATTTCTATAGAAATCATTGATGGGACTCATAATAAATACATTTTTTTAATTATTATCGGAGTAGATTATAAAAAGTAAAATCACAAAAATACTGAACTCAGAGTGAAATCTAATCAGAAAGTCTATAATCACATTGCAAAATCAAATGACAAAACACCTCAAAACCGAATGGACAAGAACTGTCATATTTCTGACTAGGTACATGCATTTTTAAATGTAGAAATGTCAAAATGGTGGATTAAACCTGGTTTTAAAGCGCCTAACCTCTCACTTTGATGACAGTCTCATCAAAATTTTCTTTTAATCTTTGGAATTTATTCAATTTGTTTTATGTTAAAATAATTAACCCCAAATTTTTTCACAGTTTTACAGGGCTGTTTTAAATCAAGAAGCAACAGTATATTGTCCATGAATAAACTGAAAAAAATCCTTTTTTTTTATTCATTTTCATCTATCAACACATTTTTTAAACTGTAGTGGCATGGTCGGTCAACTGATAAGTTGTATGGCTGATTACAGGTAAAGTAGTAATTTCCATTTGACAGTTGTGTAATGTGGAATACCTTAAATGCATGGGGAACATCCTGTCCATGTGTACTTATATACTAAATATATATTCAAACAGATGACATTAACATTTTTTTCTTTTGTTAAATGCATGATTTGTATATCATCATAATTTGCTAATTACACATGCCACCTTTTGGTACAATAATTATTATTTATAATTTTTTAAAAACCCACATTTAAATTATTTTATACTTTAGATTTCATAGCCACATTTGTATTTTTAAAAATATTTATATACGTAAATTTTTAATTATTTTACATGCCCAACTTTTATTTTTGTTGTCAGAAGTGTAACTTGAAACAACAGTATATCATTTGTAGAGAAATAAAGATTAAAGTTGTATCATGCATATTGGTCATGATTTGTAAAGCTCAGAACTCAAGTACATTTAAGACACAATTCAAAATGTTCAGAATATTTCAAGCCATACTGAGAAAAAATAAGAATGTCGAGAATATGTCAAGATTGCAAGCCATTATTCAAATGTCAAGAATTTGTCAAGTAATTTAAAGACCATATTAAGAATGTCCAGAAATGTCGAGTAAATTTCATACAAATTTAATATAAAAGAGAACTTGTCAAGAAATATTAAGGCACAAGTCATATTTTTGGAGAATGTCGAGTAAAAGTTCATGCAAATTAAGACAAAAACTGGCTTTTCAGACTTTTAGACTTTTGTTGTGTGTGCTGTTGCCATTAGGAGCTTCACTTCGTAATACATGTGCGGGGGACATTATGATAAACCACTAATTTATGCATATTTGATTGTCTTGTCAAAGATAAACAATTACTTGTTGTTAATGTCCGATCAACTACTGCTATTTTGTATAGTATTGACCAGTCATAGAAAGATCAACTACCATAAATATCTACACAAAATATCGTCGGCAATAATGATGTGCTTCAGTTGTATATAAAGCTTCTACCTATTGTATATGTAATTTACTCTTTCGCTAGAGAGTAACTATGAACTATATAGAGCTGTCATGTCAGTTAACTGCTAGTAGTCTGATGTTATTTGTGTATTATTGTCATTTTGTTTATTTTCTTTGGTTGCATCTCTTGACATCAGACTCGGACTTCTCTTGAACTGAATTTTAATGTGCGTATTGTTATGCGTTTACTTTTCTGCATTGGCCAGAGGTATATGGGGAGGGTTGAGATCTCACAAACATGTTTAACTCCGCCTCATTTTTGCGCCTGTCCTAAGTCAGGAGCCTCTGGCCTTTGTTAGTCTTGTATCATTTTTACTTTTAGCTCTTGTGTATAATTTGGAGTTTAGTATGGTGTTCATTATCACTGAACCAGTATATATTTGTTTAGGGGCCAGCCGAAGGACGCCTCCGGGTGCGAGCATTTCTCGTTGCATTGAAGACCTGTTGGTGACCTTCTGCTGTTGTCTGCTCTATGGTCGGGTTGTTGTCTCTTTTGCACATTCCCCATTTCCATTCTCAATTTTATCATATATTTATACTGTTACATTAATAATCAGTTATGTGCTGTTTACACACAGATCCCTACTACCTTGAACATTAGTGGTTTATCATACTCCTATGATTCATATTCATGAAACATGGCCAAATACAAGAACACATACACAAGCGCACACACACAAATACACACGAACAATACATACATATACATGATATATATGACTTTTGTGTAAGATAACAGTACAAGTTGTCATATATAACTTACATTGCAATTGGCTAATACATTTTCCTAAACAATCATAAAACATTTGAGTGTTAAAATTTCAGTCGTTTTACAGGGCTGTTTTAAATCAAGAAGCAACAGTATATTGTCCATAAATAAACTGAAAAAATCATTTTTTTACAATATACTATTGTTTATACCTTTATTCTTATATATAATAAAAAAATGAATTTGTTAGTTTTCGGACAATTTTTTTTTTACTTCGATAAGTTACGTTTTGTGTCCTTAAAGGAGTACATTGACGTGAAGGTTTAATTTAATTGAAACGCCAGACAATCCCTTTGTTGAGCTTTGTTATACGACAACAAAAGACAAATCGTCTTATCTAACAAATCTGTGTTACTTTGTTCTGTATGAAGTTATTTGAATCGCTCGCATATTTTATTGTGAATTGTGTAAACCACACTGTAATGCATCAATTAAAATTAAATACTGTATACAATATTTGATAAAGGTTCGGATAAAGTGTTTAATCTAAGCTGAGTAGGTGTATCTAAACAAAAAGCCCAAGTATATTGTGAATAGAAGTAAACTGATTAATGATAAATGATAAATAACCTGAACGCTTTACACACCAGATGAATGGAATTTGATTTGATGGTTAACACATATAATACAACGAAAAAAAATCGACTTTAATATCATAAACATTTGATATAATAATTATGTTTGTAGGTTTCCAAAACTGTTCTCTTTGCTGTGTATGGACTAATCGGTATCGTTGTTGGCTTTCATTGTGATGAAAAAGCTCTGCACTGTTCAACATCACTGAATATTAAATCTTCTTTCACTATGATGGGTCAAGCTATCGGTCAAGTGTACGCAAAGGATCGTGAACTATATTCAATAAATCCAGAAAGAAATGGTCCAGTCCCTATAGATGAAATAATAACTGCTGACGGCTGGAATCATACAAGGCATCTACTTACTGCAAATGGATCTATGCCTGGACCACCAATCATAATTTATCAGAACCAGACAATAACGATTCTAGTTACAAATCATATGATAAATGAAGCTGTAACTATTCACTGGCACGGTATTGACCAACTTGGATGGCCAGCAATGGATGGCGTTGCATTTGTATCTCAATGTCCAATACTACCAGGACAGACTTTTAATTACACTTTCCAACCGACATTTGGTGGATCCTACTGGTATCACTCACATGTGGGCAACCAAAGAGACATGGGTCTATATGGTGCATTTATCGTTATTCGAAAAAGGGACTCAGTACCTTTTAAATTTCAAAGTATTGTTCAGGTACAGGAATGGAATCATCAATATAACGCAATGGAACGGTTGTATGCAAAGGTTGAGGATAGGCCCACTTCAATTTTAATTAACGGAAGAGGAGAGTTTAAAGATATTCTTGCACCTCTAGAAACATTCCATGTTACAAAAGGCAATCAATGTTTGTTAAGACTAATAGGCGTCGGTTCAAGGCATGTACTCCTGTTTTCTATACCTGGTTTAAAGTTTAATGTAACAGAAACCGATGGTTTTGAGGTTGTTCCTACTGTCGTTGATAAAATTATAATATATCCTGCTGAACGTTATGATTTTGAACTCGATCTTGACTATGCAGAGGAGGGAATATATAACTTAACGGTCAGCATCCTTTCGTCACATAATCTAACAATTGAACCGCCCATTGGACTTGGTTTCCTCAAGGTTTCCGACAAAATGTCTCTTCAAGCAAAGGTTTACGAAAATAGTAGCATAATTCGAGTCCTAAATTGTCCATTTAATACATTTCCAAACGAGATGAATATTAATTGCATTCCTGTAAACAACCTTAAAGCAAGAGGAAATGTAGATGATGACAAATTTGTTGTAAATGATATAACAAAATCGAACGAAAAAGCCTTACATTTCTTAAACTTTGGTTTTCCAAAAAATAAGTCATCCATTAATGGCAGAGTTTTTAGATGGCCAACTGTGTCTGCTCTTACACAGCCATCTGAAGTTGATAACGACTGTAATGGATGTACAGATGAAGAGATTTGTCATTGTAGCCATTCATTGAACTTGAGATCCGGATCTGAAATTGTTATGGTTTTACTAAACCTCGGTAGGGGCGCTGTCATTTCTCATCCTATACACATGCATGGCCATACGTTTGAAATTCTAAAAATGGAGTTTCCAAAAGTAATCATTGGTGGCGCATTCGCATTTACAGATGATATTATATGCAGCAATACACTTTCAAATTCTGTCAGTAGTTGTAATAATGCAAAATGGAAAAATTCGTCTTGGACTAATTACAAGAACATCCCTGGTATCAACATAGATAATCCTGTTCGCAAAGATACAGTAGTGGTACCATACGGGGGATATGTAATAATAAGAATTGATGCCAGAAACCCAGGAGTATGGTTCATGCACTGTCACATTGATAAACATATGGTAGAAGGTATGGCACTAATGCTGAATGAATCTTTTGAGAACTCGAGACTACATATTCCAATTGGATTACCAACATGTCACAGCTACTTAAAGAAGATGTCAAGTGACGTTAAAACTACATCTAGTGTAGAAACAAGTTCTGCAGGTAGGAACAGATCTTTGAGTTAAAACATTAGGAAGAAAATTTAAATTTTCAACCTAAGCTCTTATCATCGAATACTTACAAACTGAATATAATTACCCCATTCAAAGTTTGGAACTATCAAATTACAAAATTTCAAACCGCAAAATTATTCTATAAAATTTGCAAATGCTAGCTAATTTGATATGAATTATGCAATTTATTTAAGTGAGTTTAATCATAAGAAGTCTACGTTATAATTATGACATTGCATAGTTACTTAAAAGATACGTTCAATAACTTAAATCACTAGTTTTATTTTGAATTTGAAATGTTTAAAATGCATAATGGTTTAGAAAGGTGTGGTCTGTGAAGTATAACTTCTTTGAAACTTCACAATTACTTAATAAAGACACATTTGTTTTAACAAAGATAAGTTTGATTATGATTATTTTTAAATTCATTGATACATCCAAGTGAATAACATGTTTAGGAAATGATTTTAGAACGAGATTTTAACGAGAATTCAACGTCAGAAGACTTTATCTTTAAGAACAATAATGTATCCTTTTGATATCTTTCGCCCTTCTTTGATAATCAATAGAAAAACATATTCTAACATGGTAACTCGTGAATTTTTGGATTTATAGGATGATAAAACGGATGATGTAATTTTTGTATATTTCAGCTTCATCGACTATCACCCTAGCTGTATTTGTCGGAGTACTTACTGTTCTGGTACTACTTTTATCTGGATATATAATTTGGACTAAGAGGACAATATATAACATCACCGACGACACAGAATTGCTTACACAGTAGTTTTTGAGTAATTAGCATGTTCATAAGGTTAAAATGCATATCTACAATGTGTACGATTTGCTGATTTTTATAAAGAAAATACCATTTTTTCTTCCAAATTACTTCTTATAGTATATCTTTCAAAATATAAACCTTCACTTATAATTTATATATGTTTACAACAGTAACAACGGGAAGATTCTTTTCCTCTTTTGAGGAAAGTAAAGTTATATTCATATCGGGAAGCATAGCGTCGTTCTGTGAAAATAATTTAAGTTCTTGGATAATCCAGAAATGTCAAAGTTTTTGTTTCACTGCTATTTACAAAAATGTTCAAGTTCACATACGAAATTTTGGAAGCATGCATTTTGCCAAAATTTGCAAAGCCTGCTTGTGAGATATTGTTTTCTTTAAAAAATTATAATTTACAACATTTTAAAAGCCCAGCGACGATAGGACTTTCGTGAATGTATGATAATGGCTTACAATTATTTAGAAAGAATTAACAACACGGCAAACAATGACAAAGAATCATGTGAACGTACGTTTTATCAAATGAGCCTTACTTATTTTTTTGGAAAACAAAAGGAAAGTTAATATCACGCAGAGAAGACTTCGTGTACCTTTCAGGTTTAATTTGTAATGGCGTTAACCTATATCCAAATAGTTGTTTTACTGAACTACCATGCATTTGTTAAATAATTAATTAAAACATAACTGAATATTGAATGCTAAACAAATATGAAGACTCAAGGTTCTATGTCTAATTGAAACGTATGATTGTTGATGCATATCATATTTTTGTTTCTTGTATTGTGTTATACATTAATCAGATTACGTAACATTGTTTTATGTGTATCCAATCATTTTTAATAACTGTTTAAGGCCTTTTGTTGACTTGAGTTGACTGTTAAGATTGCGGTCATTTAACTAGGATTAAACACGATACTCACATGTGTACCAGAGGCGGATTTAGGGGGGGGGGGGGCCCTTTTTGGGAAAAAATTCGGTTGCTTATATAGGGAATCATTGAAGCGTGACTGGAGCGGGCCCCCTCTTAAGTCAGTCAGTGGGCCCCCACTTAGGAAAATTTATGGATCCGCCACTGTGTACGGGAATTATCCAAGCAGGTTATTTTTTTAAATGTTTGAATCATAAACATTTTGATGAAATTCTGCAGTATAAATATGAGGACAAAATTCACAACCAAAGTTTGGAATTTGGAATCCTCAATGCTCTCCAACTTTGTACTTTTTGGCTTTATAAATATTTTGATATGAGCGTCATTGATGAGTCTTATGTAGACGAAACGCGCGTCAGACGTACTTAATTATTATCCTGGTACCTTTTAACTATTATCTATCAATAAAATGCCAAGCAAACAGTTTCATCACGCTTAATCATGTACTAGCGTGTAAAAAGTAACGAGCCTTCATTCAATCAATGCTTACATGTATCACTGCTGAATTTTTCTGGCGAGTAAGTGTCGCTCATTTGTCAGTTGTTTATTGTTGTGTTTTCATTTGATTTCGCCATGTGATTAGAGACTTTCCAATTTGATTTTCCTCTGAGTTCAGTATTTTTGTGATTTATTTTCTTTTCCTTTTCCTTATACATTTGTGGGTTTGCAAGAAACTAATAATAACTTTGATAACTATAATTTAGTTTCTTGTGTATAATTCGGAGTTTCGTATGACGTCCATTATCACTGTACTAGTATACATATTTCAAAGGGGCCAGCTGAAGGACACCGACGGGTGCGGGAGTTTCTCGCTAAATTGAAAAGCTATTGGTGGCCTTCGGCTGTTGTCTGCTCCATGGTCGGATTGTTTCCTTTCTTATATCATTTTTGCTAATTGCTTTAGGGTAAGGGTTTCAGAAAAAATAGTCTCATGAGATTAGGAAGTTATGGATTGAATGCACTAAGTATTTTTTTAAATTGCATATGAAAGATCTAACTAGTTATCAAAAGTACCAGGATTATAATTTTATACGCCAGACGCGCGTTTCGTCTACATAAGACTCCTCAGTGACGCTCAGATCAAAATAGTTAAAAAGCCAAATCAATACAAAGTTGAAGAGCATTGAGGATCCAAAATTCCAAAAAGTTGTGCCAAATACGGCTAAGGTAATCTACTCCTGGGGTAAGAAAATCCTTAGTATTTCGAAAAATTCAAGGTTTTGTAAACAGAAAATTTATAAAAATGACCATATAATTGATATTCATGTCAACACCGAAGTGCTGACTACTGGGCTGGTGATACCCTCGGGGACGAAACGTCCACCAGCAGTGGCATCGACCCAGTGGTGTAAATAGTTATCAAAAGTACCAGGATTATAATTTTATACGCCAGACGCGCGTTTCGTCTACATAACAGTGTCTTTTATCTTTGAGATGGAATCAGCAGCAATAGCAGGACCGTGCCTTTGCTTTCCGTTTTCCATGTTCATTTATGGACTTTGTGACATACCTTGATACACCATGTTATATCATGTGTTTCCGTTTGGTATGAAATAAAGAACGAATACTGAAATTGATTTGCTATATTGGCCATATTAGACATATTAAAAATATTAAAAGCTGAAGACAAATCACAATTTACAGCGAATGTTTAAATATAAAAAGAAGTGGCAGGTCTAATTTAAAGACGGAACAGTTGTTTTCTCTGCGTTTCAGTTTTAGTGTTTACCGCCTTGTTCCAATCTCACGCAAAATAGTGAAATATACGCAAAAAATGGATGTAGTAAAAAGATTCATAGTAATCAAAATACAAATAATAAAAAAACACATACAGAAATTCTATACAGAAATATTGTCACATGTACTTTGACAAATGCAGTGAAAAGTTAATACTGTTAATGTTTTATATTTGATTACTTAAAACACATACAAAAGTCATTACACATGTTTAATCGGTGCTCCTTTCGAAACAACAGAGAAGGGTATTGTCGTGATACAAGGATCACACAGTAACCAATGTTATTTATCATTCAAAAAAATAAATAAAAAATAGCAAAGGCATGTCAACAATGGGCTGAAGCTCACATAAATAAAAAAAATAAGAAAACTAAAGTGATTGACAAAAACAAAAAATAGAATCTATGTCCGTCAGGTCATTGGTCCACATGCAATATCATCAAACAAAATCTACGGACTCTGGGACAGACAAGTACCGTGACACGTCCTATGGCAATGCGAATCCACACTCAAAAACAAGAGAAAACAAACGACGCAACGTTAAAATATAACACATACAGAAACGAACCACAATATAACAATGGCCATATTCCTGACTTGGTGCAGGACACTCCCAAAGAAAAAAATGGCGGGTTGAACCTGGCCTTGTGGCATGCCAAAACTCCCCTCTCATAGCCATGTGAAAAGTTTTCATTTTTTTTTAATAACTTTCATTCAAAACTGGTTTAACAAAATTTAATTTTTGTCTTACTACAAATTCGTCGTACCTGTTCTTTACCAACTAATAGTCTTGTCCATTCTATACACCATATCAAACAATCAAAGCTGCATGGTGAGTGAAAGAGGCATTGCAGGCTGGTTTGTCAAAATCTCCTGTAATACATATTATAAGATCGCACAATTTACAATGTATTAAGTAACCAGTTAACAATATGGAGTAATGGCGAAGGAGACAGCATTCCTCCACCTCAGTGTTGACCGGCTAGTGATTACAGTAGTAACTACTTAGACCAGTGTAGTCAATATAAGAAACTAAACAAGGAAATGCATTTCCCATATGTAAAGGAACTTTAAACACTGTACCAAGGTAAATAAGTGCACAACTGGTCTAATATTTACATTTTTTTTTATCAAAACCATTGATTTTAGGCAGAACCGCGATTTTTTTAGGGGGGGGGGGAGTATTATTTAAAAAACCGTACATGTCTTATTTTCATAAATAAACTTCAAAATCGATATTGAAATTTAAAATTTTGAACTTTAACATGATCTGCTTAAATTTGGATGTCAAATACATTTAATTTTACGCAAAATTTGTCCTCGATGAATTAAAAAAAAGGATACAGATTCATAATAATCAAAGTACAAACAATAAAAATTTACAGACATGGAAAATGCACCAAATTGAAGTGCCGGGTTTTGTCATCATTTCTGTAAAAAAGAATGGTACCTGTGTTTTTCATCACGAAGTGTTCAAAATATCCAATTTGGTCAGATTATTTTAATTATTTGCTATGCAAATGAGTGTTTTTCAATTTATAATTTAACAGTGTTTTCTTATTATCATATCTTATAGTACGTGGAGTTTAAACTTGTGGATCGTTTCGTTTACAGGCTGAAATTAGTTAATTCTATTCAAAGGAATGATTTAGCTAGCTATAAAAACAAAGGAGTAGGTCCGATAAGGACCGATTTTGGCCTCAAATTTCAGGTTCATCTGACGACAGATTTTGACCACTTTTTAAACACTTTAGTGTCTATTGTTTGATTCAATTAGTTTATGTGAAAGATTTTAACTGAATTAGTCATTAAAAACGATCCAATTCAAGCTCAAATATGAAAAATCTACCAAATATGCAGAAACATGTCACTTTTCAGATGGTTTTTGTCAAAAATGAAAGTGGCCGCATCCGTGTTCATCCTCAACCTTTATATATGTTTTGTATTATCATCCAATACAACTTACATTTCAATATTAAGGATGAACACGAATGCGGCCACTTTCGTTTTACACGGAAACCGTCTAAAATTTAACTAAAATGCTATAATTGTGAAGATTTCAGTAATTTAGCATGACTTTATGCTGCTACTACTCGATATATGTGCATTGTATTGTAAAAAACAGCCTATATTCATGTAGCAGAAGCATTCTACTGTCCAATAAATAACTAATAGTTTACATTTTAACAATTTCGTGAAATTGCTATATTTTGGGGCCAAAAAGGGGTCTTACCGGACCTACTCCTTTAATCCACCATTTTCTACACAAGAAAATGCCTGTACTAAGTCAGGACAGTTGTTTTAATTCTTTTAATGTGTTCGAACTTTTGATTTTGCCATTTGATCATTTTATTACTAGGGACTTTCCGATTTGATTTTTCCTCGCGCATTTCAGTATTTTTTGTGATTTTACATTTTCAATACTGTATTATCACTTCTTCATTGATGTATAAAAGGTCAGAAAATGGCAATAAGGCCCTTTTAAAAAAACCCAACCCACTTCTATTTAGTACAGTTTTTGCAATTCTGTTTACTGTATAGTCGAATTTATATTTTAATAAGGAACCAACCTCTCTCGTAATGTTAAAAATTTCTGTCAGCATCAATCGCTATTGATATTGGACCTACTGTTGCAACGGCAAATTTCAAAGCCTGTTCATCACCTTGTGGGATTTTGGTATAAGCTGTGTCTGTAGCTCCGACATCGGACTCTCGAAATCTACAGGTCCCATTCTAACAATTATACGAGGAAATGATGACATTCTAAGTGACGGGTCTAAGATTGTAACAATTTTTTGTTATGTCGTTAAAATACGACACAATTAAACATATACACATTCAGACATAATAATATTTCTTTGGTACCTTGAAAGAAGGACGTAATGACTCCTTAATTTTATATTATTTGTGTTATACGTAAGATTAAATCGATTCCCTCCACCCACCTAATATTTAACATTCATTTCAGATTTTAGTATCATATTTTCCATGTCCACAACACAATATCCTGCTGACTTCGGAGCATATAATGGACTTGTCAGAAGATATTTGTTTACAAATGTTTATCTAGCATTGATGTGTTCGTCCTGTTAGGACAGTGCTCAATCAAAGTTGCGAAGAGCAGCGGCCGAAAGTATAGATACAACAAACGTAGCATAGTTATCTGGGGTCTGTTTTCCAACTTGTTGATAAACTTTTTATTTTACGTTAATAATTCTTATTTATGAAATATGCGCGATACTGATGGAACAGATTTAAGTTCTCCTTATTTCAGTGTTTGAGGGTTTTTTTTATAGAGGAAGATGCTAATCATGTATTTTTTATCTGGTCGATATCTGAAAACATTGACCTAACATCGAATGACATGTTAGCCTGATATTTACCATACTTAAAAGTGCAATCTACAAGGTTCTGTTTTGATAAGGAAACCAGATTTCCAGTTTTCTTGAAAGGCTGACCTTCAAGAGCATCATTTGAAGAAAATAACCAGCAAGATCCACATTGTCCCTGAATAAAGAAAATATTTTTATTCTTGTAACGAACGTTTTGATTGCATATTCAGATAATATGTTCATACCTAAGATAACACAGATATGTATTATGCATCTTATTATAATGTATCAGGTATCACCGCGATATAGCCTTGTTGTGCTAATGCGGCTTAAAGCAACCAACAATCAATCAATCAAATGTATCACGTAAACGTGGTACAGTGCGACAAATTTATGTACTTGATCGTGCTGATAACTATATAGCTTCAACTATTCTTTCTGAAAGAATAATCCAAACACCTCTAGCTTCGACATGTTTGGTATCTAAGATAAAATTTGCCGTTAATCCAGAATGTCTAAGGATATTTTTCTTAAGTTGGAATTTTAATTTGCAAACAAATATAGCTTATGCTAAAGTATTTATCTCTAATAAAATATGAAACGTCAAATCAACGTTTGCTCTCTTCAGATATGAATATTTTTTTTTTTAAATTGATGGCAGTTAGGGTAAAAAACGACGAACACACAAAACAAGTCTGAGAAAGGGTAAGAATACCGACCTGATCTTTCACAGGATTTACATAACCTTGTTGTCGCCAGTCAACTTCGTCTGGAACTTTGAAATTATCTGGCGGGAGATATGTAGAACCCCATTTTATTACATTGTTTGACATTTTGTATCCTTACATTTTCTGAGATACTTCTTTCTCTGACTGACATTGAAGATAATAATTAAACTAATTGTTTGATTACAGAAGATGATCGAAAGTCGTGTTTTTATCAATTCCCAATATTGATGTTAACTCATATATTATTAAAGAATAGTTATCAAAGGTACATGTACCAAGCAAATAATTTAATACGCCAGACACGCGTTTCGTCTAAATAAAACCCATCAGTGACGCTCAAATAAAAATAATTCGAGAGCAAAACAAGTACAAAGTTGACGAGCATTGATTACCCAATATTCAAAGAATAGGCTACGGTTATTTTATGACTGAGATAAGAAAATCATTAATATTCCGAAGTGATATTTTATAAAAGAAATTGTCCATGCAATGTTTTTGTTATATCTAAAGTTGATGTTGTTTTTCTCCAAATGATTACAAAGAATTGTTCTGTTTATATTTTAATACTCGATATTAATCACCCTACGTTCGACCGTTATGTACATTTTTTAGGTATGAAAAATGCGTTTGGAAACAAAAAGTATTTTCTTACTAACAAGTAATTTTTCATGTTAATTCAATGTTAAATTCGCTCTTATTAATCGCTTACCATGTCATCAAAATGATTAATTCCAAGCCAGTAAGTATGTTCTCCACGATCTGCTGCCACATTGTGATGCTCAATAAAACGGATATTGTCTTCACATATCACTCGTCTAATTAGAAGGAAAGATATGCAATCAGATATAATCTTTAATTGATATATTTTAAGTAGTAGCAGATTTGATTAGTAAGACATGCAATTAAATTTTTAAACATTTCGTACTGTTGCACAACGCCTAAACGTATATAAGGTCGTGTGCGCAAAACAGAAGTAATTTATTATAAAATTCAATAGTTTTGAAACAAAGCCTAAATAAAATACGTTCAAAACACATGAAAATTAGTATATATCATATTTGCAGAAAATTTGTAAAAAATACAAATAATGCACAAATGTATGTTAAAATGGTATTTAGCAATACATTGTCACGTTTGGTCTTAGTCTTTTTAATGACTTGATTTTTTATAAAGTCCAAGGGACAACACATATCTTATTGTGATTTTTTTCATGATCAGCCATATATCAACAAAATCAAAATACTAATACGAATTTAGTTATACAATACAAGTTCACTTTTTCAAGTTCTTATTAAAATTGAGAAAGGAAATGGGGAATGTGTCAAAGCGACAACAATCCGACCATAGAGCAGTCAACAGCCGAAGGCCACCAATGGGTTTTAAATGTAGGGAGAAACATCCGCACCCGTAGGGGTCCTTCAGTTGGCCCCTTAAAAAATATGTATACTAGTACAGTGATAATGGACGTCATACTAAACTCCGAATTATACACAAGAAACTAAAATAAAAAATCATACAAGACTAACAAAGCCAGAGGCTCCTGACTTGGGACAGGCGCAAAATTGCGGCGAGGTTAAACATGTTTATGAGATCTCAACCCTCCCCTTTATCGATGTCAGAAGAACCGAAGATTAAATTGTACACTTAATGTGAAGTTTTTAAAAATGGACAACTATGTATACCAATTGTAAGTGTTAGTTTCCTGTCACAATGTAATTAATACTTCGTTAAAACACAATCGTATTGTGTATATTTATAAAGGCTAGTAGAGCACGACCCTGCTATTATCAAACAACACAACACACTGTGTCTTAAGCTCCCGACATTTGTTATTCTTCTTAGTCTTAAGTCTGGTTAGACACTTCGGATTTGAAAATAACAACAACATATAAAACACGATTTACAATGAAAACTAATAGATAACAAAAACTAGTGCATACATAAGTAATGTCTTAGTATTGGGGTTCACTTTTTGGAAGTTTAATATACAGAAATAAATCTCCCCGAATAGTGCTTGGAATGTTCATTTAATAAAATATACTTGCAGCCTAGTACACACTTTTATTTAAGGGACATCAAGTGACCACATCCGGATGTGTGATTTTCTTGCCTTGTTGAAGACCCATTGGTGGCCTTCGGCTGTTGTCTGCTCTTTAGTCGGGTTGTTGTCTTTTTGACATAATCGTCATTTCCATTCTAAATTTGATGCAGATGTAGTTTGAACAATATGTCGACTTTGGCGAAAAATGATATTTAAAGATCCTTAGCAAAGTGGCAGATGTGTCGGTAGGAACCTACATTTTTCCCTGCTACGGAATCTTTAAAGAGTTTATAAAAAGTTTCGTAAATGCACAGATAACGCGATTATCTTGGTACACCAGACGCATAATTTAACTTCATTTTTGCTATATGGTGGGGCTGCGATTTGTTGACTAAAGCATTGATATTTGTACCAGGCCGCTTGCAGTCGGTTGGTCCCGATTAAAGATGACATTAAGTTATCAGAGCAGTAAAGCCTTACAGTACCTATAGAAAACAGTTGTAAGAAATACACACAACAATGACAATAGTCACAGTTGCATGTTGACTTATTTAGTTGTTTGTGCAAAAATTACAAAATGTACAAGTAAACATTGCTGCTGTACACAAAATACCTGCATGTTGTTGTTGTAGTTTTAATGAAATACTGCAATACTAAGTTTAACGACTGATTGAGAAAAACTGATGATATTGACTCATATTCTCGTGATGCCATCAACTTCCTCGTTAAAAATAAATTGTTATTACCTGAACATTAAACTTATTCCGGTCGATAGAAAATATACTTAAGTCTTGTGAAGAAGTTTATATATTTAGTATCATTGATGTTATTCATGTTTATTATACATAAGAGTTTCGTGTTAAAAGTATTACAAGTACTTCAATTTTATTTCATTTTATACATTCACTCATAATCCAATTATAATAACAACTATTAAAAAATATTAATACAGATCTCATGAAAAGTTATAATAACATAAACCTGATTTCTTGCAATTCAGAGATAAATGCATTATAGATTTCCACACTGACATTTTATCCCTGCATCCCCCCAAGGTAATAAAATAAACAAACACATCACGTGATTAATTAAAAACCAATTGTTACAATACAATAGTGACCTTAACTATTTAAGTTCATTAATTAAAAAAAACAGAATTGTTATGAATGGTTCATATTATAACTGTAATCATTAAGTGCAATATAATTTGTTAGTAAACTTCCAGATATAATATTATTTCCTTAAGGATGTAATTAGGTAAGGTTTTGGAATTCATGTCAAATATTCGGACTCCTTGGTGTTTTTCCATACAATACAAGGTAAAATATTTTGCCCCATAACACCCATTTATTTTTTCACGTAAGACTTAATAGCTCATGAAAGGTCATTTACCAAAATTTTAGAAGATTCTTGATTTTCTTTCTTCTGTTTTGAGACCCAAATAATACCAGTGCAAATGTCAGGTAAAAGTCCGAGTCAGTCTTTTCCCGCCATATTTTAAATCTCAAATATCTCGAAAAGGAGGTCCATGACCTATCATTATTTTGAGTTTTTGTTTATCCTTAACGAATGCTCTACAAGCTTATAGTATCAATTTTAAATCCTTGATTTATCAATTTTCACGTAACCTCACCTAAGTACATCCTTAATACATCTATTTTTTCTGATATATTTTATATCGACATTTCTTGTGATTATTATCGAATTATTCAAATATAACTTGTATTGATGTGTTAGGGAAATACGTTCGTTAATAACTGATTTCTTCACGTTCAACGTTACAAGTTACTTATTTTGTGCATTGCTAGGATGAGGACACAATTACATTCGCTACAATGTATGAGGGTTTGAAATTATGGAATGGATCTATATGAACGTATTGTTAATTGCCCTTAAAATTATCTTGCACATGTAATGGGGGAAATGTATACATTTATTTCCCGTGCCTGAGGGAGACATGCCGATTTGTTCATCCTAGAAAAATGATTGTTCATGCCAAGTATTAAACTGCATATCCCTTTTTTAGAATTCTGAACATAAGATATAATTGTACGGTTTTCACAATAATCTTGTCTAGTATAAAAGCATCGACAGTTTTGATATTTTAAACTCTGAACTTCAGGCGAACCTTAATTCTGCAAAGGGATTAGTCAGGATGTTATCTTGAATCAAATGATCTTTAATTGGTAATAGCTTAATAAATCATCAACATAAAAACAGAACAACAAAGGGTGAATAGAAAAATGGAAGAAATCTTAACATTGTAAGAAAGTAAGACAAATTGATACCATAGCGAAGTTTGATATTTAGTATGAGTGTGATACGAAATGTAATTTGATGAAAAATTATCAAATCTTAGGGGGACAGTTAAGTCGTAACATCTGCTGCTTCTAACATGTACTTAATTTACAATGTGTGATAGTTTGGAAATTATTTTAAATATTAACACATATTTTAAATTAAAATTGTATGATATCGTTGTACTAGACTTGTCAATATCCCACGTTGATTACTTTTCATCGTCAATTGTGATAACCCTGGAATGCACGAAACAACAAAAATTGTTTTTGATATTAAGTTTGGAAGTAATTAGGTACAATTTTATTTTTTACACTTACAATCTCATATACGTGATTAATGGCATTTGTTACAGCTACATGGGAGTTAATGACGTTGCTAACGTAAAATGCTATGTTCGCGACGTCAAACTGTAACATATCGGAAAAAGGTACATTTTTGACTGATTTTAATCATTTAAACTAATTTAACTTTTAAACAAGTTCATGGAACCCTCTTTTTTTAAATGACATTCGGTTTGATTACGTATGAAAAGCATTTGTACCAAATTTCATGAAAAAGTCAATGACACAGCAAAAAAAAACTCGTTTTTTACTACATTTATAAACACTTGATACATTTTCGTTATTTCTAAACAAAAAACTTTATACATTTCTAGGATACTGATATAAAAGAGAACTTATAAATATCTATGAACAAAAAAAACAGCTTGTGTTTATCTTTTAAAACAAAAACATTGACCATTTATGATTGACTCTTCCATGAATTATCCGAATTCGTTACTATCTATGTCTATTAATCTAAAATACTATCGAATCTGACAATTTGCGCCAAATATTAATGCAGGCCTATTTCCTAATCTTCATATTGTTTTCGATTATGATCATTTGCACGTGTTTCTTCTTAAAGACAAACAAGTAAACAAACGACCATAACTTTTGGACTATTTTCAATCTCGGTCTATTTCTGAAATTTATTCTTACATACTTTTGATTTTTTTAACCCGATATGCTAACATTGCCTATATAAATTTTAAAATTGTTTATATGCACATTGAACGACAAATCTATTCTGACGTCAGACACACAAATCAATGAATGTGTTTGTAGATAGATGTTTTTGTGTTCTATTAAATTGTTCCTTTTAAAATTGTTATACGATAATGACTGATGTACCTATATTTTAACATTTGTATTTATTGTGTCTGTTTAGTTAACGCATCAATGTAAATATAACGGAATATCATGAGACTGTCATCAAAGGGAGAGGGTTAGCGCTATAAAACCAGGTTTAATCCACCATTTTCTACATTTGAACATGCTTGTACCAAGTAGGGAATATGACAGTTCTTGTCCATTCGTTTTTGATGCGTTTTGTTATTTAATTTTGCCATGTGATTATGGACTTCCGAATTGATTTTCCTCAAGTTCAGTATTTTTGTGATTTTACTTTTTATATAAAGGACGACGACTGAAGTATACATAGGCACCAATGATGACTTACCGTCAACCATAAAAACAAAAAAGGACTAGGAGACCACCTAAACTCCTTTCATAATTATTATCTTTCGGACACTGACAACTTTGGTTATATGTAGCTTATACAGTCGGAAACCCGGTTGAAATAGAACAAAAGAATCGAAGCTCTTTGTTAGAGAAGGCGATAAATGTGTACTGTATTGTTTACTATAGTGACAAAAATTTTGAAAGTTAATAGAAACAAACAAAATTACAATTTTCTTCTCAATTACGAGGTGTTTTATTTTAAAAACACCATTTGAATAAGTTTTCAATTTATCTAGTACATAGTTAAGCAGAACAATAAGATTTCAAGTCGACGACATGGGTATCTTTCAAGTTGGATGAAGAAAATTCGTAATCTCCGATTTTTTTGAAAAAAATACCACAAACGGAGAACATATCAATCTATTAGTTCAAAAATTTTCGTGTCTGCCCTTCCATTGTGTGACTCAAGAAAAAAATCAAAAAAAAGGGGTAACAATTGTATCGAAAAGAGAAAATCGAGTGCGCCTTTTTATGTTAGGGCGTGTTTGAGTTGAATATTTTGTCTTGATATCGTACAAAGTAAGATTATTTCATACATCGTCTCGCTTCAGATTCTATTATTTTTATATATCAAAGCTACAGATTGACTTTAAAACACAAAAAAATAACAGCACTAAAAGAAGAAATATATGGGTCAAGTAAAATACCTATCTAATGAGTCACAAAAACAGAGAAGGTGTGTTCGAATAGCTATTTCTTTACTGACAGTACTTGATGACAGTCTTTCAAGTTGGATGATGAAAATGCATATCTTCGAAAACTAGGGTTTATAGTCTTTATACACTAAAACAAATCTAGTCTGCCCTTCCACGAAATTTTTAATTAGAATTTTTTTAAATGTTTATGAATTTTCAAAAATTCCACCTGACAACCGATCAGACAACAGTTTTAAGTTAAATCAATGCAGACAAGATCATTAACTGTTGCTCATTAGCTAGTTGATACATTTGTCTTTTAAAATACAACTGACATATAAGGATCGTAATGGTGCAATATGGATAAATTTATCGGTTTCCATGAGCAAAATTGGTAGCGCGTCATCCCTACAATGGCTTCAATATCTACGATTGTGAAAATGAACTGGCGTAATGGGGAGATAATTTTGACGAAGTAGAATCCTGACTGTATATTACTGTTATCAAAAAGACATACACCTTTATACTATAAGAATACTTGGGTGTATAATGGACATGACCAAGTACCAACTTCGGCTTGGAATTATCTGTATCATTTTTCAAAAATAAAGGGTGCCAATGCTGCTGACATGTCAATGAGATACCAATAAAGTAATTCAGTAAGATACGTTGTCATTTTATTCATATTTCGTACATAAATTCAGTTACGGTTATATGCATTTGTTACTACTATTATAATATAATGTAAAAAGGCATAACGTGTCCTCATATTTAACACGTGAGATCACAAATTATAAAAAAAGGCCACAAGGACAGACACTTTCACAAACAAACATTTTATTTTATTAATTCTACAAAGGATAACCTTAACCAAATGTCACAATTGCATTATATATATTAATCACACTATCAATAGCGATAATGCTATTATATATTGAACTTGGTAGCTGTTGACGTCAAATAAGGAATACAAATGGCACTATTTTAATCGATTACATGTTACAAAAACAAAACGGATTATTTTCGAAAATATTTCACGTGGTCTTTTTTTAAATTAGATAGTCAAATTGTATAATAATAATCAATTTATCATTTTCAATGCATGTACTATCTTTTGCTATTTCCATCAAAGCGTGCATACCTATTACCTTAAACGTGTTCCGTTTTTGCTATGATACATATGCTGAGGTCAAACACTGTTGGTTAAACACCAAACGAAATGCAATGGTTAAAATGCAATTTATTGAAGTGTTGTTAACACCTAGGGACACCTTTGGAAGAACATCTGCTGATTTTAATATGCAAAGCTTCTTTTTGTTTTTAAATCTGACAATTTACAAAATGCGTTATTTAAATTGTAACACATATTATAATTAGTTTAAATAAAAGGTTCATTATATCAAACTTACTGAGTAACATGCCTTGATCAATCTCTAATGTTGATTGGTGTAACATTGGAATGTATGAAACAACAGGCTAACATGAAGTAATTGTTTTGATTTATTATGTGACAATGCTAGCCTAGCTTCTGGGACAAACATTTTCACTTTAAAACATCCAATGACCAAACTGTATAATTATGAAATAAAAACACCTTTGCTTGTGAATATAACCGACAAAACACTTATTGTGCTGCAGCTTAATTTTTTTAAGTATTATTGTTTTAGGGTTCAATTGTATGTAGAATGTTGAATTTTTCCGTAAAAAGCACTGACGAAATATGTTCAGTTCCACGTGCACCTTCATAAATAATTTGTACTACCAATCTCTATGCAAATTTGGTCGCTTAAACTTTGAAGAGTAGTCTCATGGGGTATATGTTTGTTATCTGAGTTCTATCTATATGGTATATGTTGTCCTTGGTTCTTTTATCAACAATTTACTTTATTTTATCTAAATTGACATCTTGTATTTTGAAGTGTCTTCGAATATTGAAAAACAAATGTCACACACGGAATCAGACAAGTACCAAATAGAAAAATATTTGCATTTGCTATCTTATAAAATAATATAAAATAACTAACTGGAAAACATATTATGATTGCCAACAACTTTAAGGAACAGATCCAAATGAAGTAGAATGAGGGGGTGGGGTGCTGTACCCACATTCGCTGGGGAAAATTTTGTTTTTTATGGACACCCACCTTTTCTTGTCTGTTTTTCTGGACAGAAAGGAAACCCTCCATTAACAGAATGCAGAAAGTGAAAAATATGGCTAATTTACTGTTGAATTGGAAAATTAATAGAACCTGCAGATAAATACGTGTATAAAGCAAAACATTCATTCAATCTATAAAGTAACAGTAACATCACCCATTAATTGTTTGTCGAGCGTGTGTATCAAAACATTAATTAAATATTTTTTTTATGCACTTTATTTCAAGAGTAATTAGGCCAGATCAATTTCAGATTTTTATGAAAGTTATTGGGTCTTTCATCACAATTATTTATAGGTGACTGTACAGCTTTCAACAATGAGTAAATCTTTATCATGTGTATTTATACATATATTTACCTGAGTAATGCTACTTTAAATTCACAAATTAACGAATAATGACAACAACCAGCAACCAACAAAGAACAACATCAGCTTTAGCTTAAGAGACTGGCATATTTACTGTGACATTAACATGGTAAAGAATGGGCGTTAAATATCATGTACATGTAAGTGTACGTATAAAATAAGAAAATGTGGTTTCATTGCTAAAGAGACAACTCTCCACAACATTGACAAGTAACTAAATGATGTAGAAGTCAACAACTGAAGGTCAGTTTAAGGGCTGCAATAATCAGCAAAATTCATACAAGATAGCCATTTACTTAAATGCACGTCTTGTAAATTGTACTGCCTTTAATATTTGAGGGTGTTACAGTGCAAAATTCAATAAACAGAAACCAGAAAAAAAATTCAACCCTGAGAAATCTTAAGAAAATTGTGTTAAAAATGACAAACGAAACATGCAGTGGTGGATTCCGGTTTAAAGGATGAGATCCATGTTGATCACTAGGAGACGGTACCCGTGCTTTTGACTCCCATGTCACGAAAAGTTCCATGTACATTCACGAACTAAATTTAGGATTTTTATGTCATTTTAATACATTTAAAAGAATCTACTATAAGGTAAAAAGTGTCAGGCAACCTCTCGTGACTAGCTTAAACGTATATATATATATCAATGAATACCAGCAATTGACAAGTTCAAATTCTATGGACAATGCAGAAAAATAAAATAAATATATCAATAGCTCAATCAAAGTTGATGTCAAACACACAAAACATGCAAAAGGACACTAGTTAGTGTACAAGAAATATTCAAAGAAGTTAAACATAAATTTTAAAGCAACAATTTGGTATTAACATGCATCCAAGGAAAAGCTGAACTTGTACAAGAATGTACCATTCGATTGTATTTAGATAGAAACCCTTCTTTCAGTCTTGTTTAATTAACAGATACATCATGTATTCATAAAGTATTGTCATTTCAATTATCAAAATAAGACAGAGATAAGACTTCTTTCATTGGCTATGCTTATATATTTTTTTTCCTTAAAGTTCCATTACACATATTGTATTTTTGCAAACCTCTCAAACTTTATATACTGCAAATTAAGAAATTATTGAATGCGAATAATGTGACTAGGTTAGTATTGCAATAACAAGAACTTGCATTCTTATAACTGAAACATACACATTAATTCAGAATTATTTGAAATCACAATAAATAAACATTTGTTTGTAAAATTGAGAATGAAAGTTGGGGAATATGCATGTCAAAGAGACAACCCAAGCAAAGAGTAGATAACAGCCAATGTATCCATTTTTGAATAATTGCAACAATAAATGCATGTTAACATTTCAGTATTGACAGTTTTGAAAAATTGCTGGCTATCCTGGTTTAAATGTTTGATTATCTATTTTTAATTAGATTTTTTTAAAGAGAGGTCAACAAGAAATATGTAAGCAATACATGGTTACACAAAGACTTCAATGCCATTTGTCTGTTTTTATATCAAAATTAGGAGATGTAGTATGCTCATCATTGAGACAACTGTCCACCAAAATTAAAATGAAATAGTTATAGAATTTGAATAGCATTTATTATATCTATAGGCAACTATCAACTTTGATAATGAGAAAATCTGTACCGTATAGTGATGCTAAAACTGGCTTAGATATAAAAAAAAAGAATTGAATTGAAAAACTTAACAGCCTAATGTAGAACAAAACAGATATGACAAACATGAACCAAATTAATGGAAGCCACTGAACAAATGGTCCCTTTATACTGTAACACAACAACACAAACTATTTGTTTTGGTCACAAAATGAAATGCAATACTTGATAACACCATATACATAATATAAATGAAATGACATGCGAATACTGACTGGGACATCAATTTTAAAATGACTATCCTTGCCTGGCAAGAACTGGAAAAACAAAAACTGAAGGAAAAAAGTGAAAATAATTTTTCACACAGCAATCCGCAAAAACAAATATGATCACGCATGTACGTGTAGCAACAGATGCAAGGAAACATTCAATTTTCCCCACCCTGAATACCAAATTCTCTTTCATTTGAAATAAAGTGGTTTTCTATACTTTTTATGACTTCTGATTGACCTTATCATACTCATTTCCAAACATATTCTGCAACTGAATATATAATTCCTTCTGGTTTCCTTTATTCTTCTGTCATGTCTGTTATACTATTTTTAATGCATACCATCGGCATACATTTACATACCCATAATTAATAAAGGATTTATATAGTAAGAGATCAGTCATTTATATAAGATCTTGCTATACACAAACTAAATAGTCTGACCACCTGGAGCTGGAGGAAAGTAAATTGTTGATAAAAGAACCAAGGACAACATATACCATATAGATAGAACTCAGATAACAAACATATACCCCATGAGACTACTCTTCAAAGTTTAAGCGACCAAATTTGCATAGAGATTGGTAGTACAAATTATTTATGAAGGTGCACGTGGAACTGCACTTATTTCGTCAGTGCATTTTACGGAAAAATTCAAGATTCTACATACAATTGAAGCCTAAAGAGGGGTACACAACACAGACAACTAATTTTTCTATCGTCGGTTACTACAAAGGTCAAACGATTTCAACAGATATTGTCAATAAAACCAATTTTTATTGAAGTTTGATAATGTCAATACTCCCACATCGTAAACTGTGACAACAGAGTTGCGGTTCTTTGATGATTTTTTCAAGTCTTCAGTGCACTTAAATAACATAGATAATTTTTCAAAACCATAGTTACCAATTCTAAGTTCACAAAAAGCGGGAAACCAGACACAATATTCCTAAAAGAAAACAACTGAAATACAAAGCTATAGATTAAACCTTATAGAAAAGTATAAAAACTGTAATCAAAACAGGAACGAAACTGTGTACAAGTTGAACGTTATTTGCTGTCGGGTAAACTAAAACTATTATTTTTATTTAATATGTTCACTTCTGGGAAATCGCGCAGCTCTTTTAATTAACAGAAAAGCACAAGGATTTGTTTAAAAAAGAGTTTGTTGATTTTTATTCAGTGTAGTAACCCGTTTTTTTGCCAATTTGGTTAAAGTACTTTACCCATGTAGAAGTCAGGTAATCTAGGCGATCTTGACCAAATTTTCTGTTAACTGAATCCTTACTACACGAATATATAAAGTCACCAACTAAGATTCCTGAGTTTCGGTTTAAATTATTCTTGATATATCATATTTTTGCCACTGTTTACCTCTCAAAGGTCCTTAACTTACCTGCGCATTTATATGTAGCAACATTCCAGAAGCGCCTGTATATGGAGTATATATCTCCAAATTGATCCGATATCTCCACGCTTGTATTTCCTATCATGATTTCCCTGATAGAGGGTTGCTGCTCACAAAGAAGCTATATATATATTCAACCAAAAGTTCCAAATGGTGAAGTTGAATTCATCCCTTTGCAAACTTTACAGCCGCCATCACCAGTTAGTTGACCGTTATATGGAATAACAGTTTCACAGATGACATCGGATATGTTTCTTACGTCATTACTACAATCCCCTTCCCTTTTCATGAATCTGACCTACCAAATTAGACTATTTATCGGATGTGTAATAACATGAGCAACACCACGACATGTGCTACATGTGGAGCAGAATCTGTTTATCCTTCCGGAACACCTGAGATCACTTCCAGTATTTTGTGGGGTTTGTGATGCTTAGTCTTTAGTATGTTGTTTCTTGTGTACTATTATTTGTCTGTGTGTCTTTTTTTGTGTTTAGCCATAGGGGATCCTCATTATGGTCAAAATTTAAGTCATGTCTGTTTCATGTAAAAACAATCAACAAGTAATAACTCGGTGAAGCTTGACTGCACTTATTTCTTTGCCTCAAACAATTACAGCTGATATCTAGACAATAGACAGTAAGTATAAACAAACAAAAAGTCATGGTATAATTGCCTATGATACAACTTCCCACAAGAGACCAACATGAAACAGAAATTAACAAACTTATGTCACCGTACGACATTCAACATTGTCAATTCATCTATTCACTTTAGGATTTGTTGCTGATACTGTGTTGATGCAATTGAATATGTTTCCATGCTTGTTCTATATGTCCCTATATTATACAATTATAAGATGTTTGCCTGTAATAGAGTTTTCATATGTTTATTTTACTTTGTTTTGATTTTTTTATATATAAAAGGGTGTGTGAATATAAAGAGACTAATCCAAGCCTGTTATTTTCCTCAAATTATATCTTCGACGGAGATTTCTCTCATTGGCACTCATATAAAATCTTCTTATATAAATTATGTACTAAAATATGAAGGGACTGCTACTCTGATAATAATATATGATTACGTATTACACTTAAAATTCAAGGACGGTCAAATAGAATTAGCAAATATCAAATCGACAACTAATAAACTTAGAGAGTTGTCAAAGTGTGATTTAAGGTATTATACAAGTAAATAATGAACTGGATACCGCTGTTGTTGAGCATTTAACATTTGAAAGTACCTTTAAACTCTATTTGTGAACTGTTGACGTCAGCCTAACAATTATACAATTTGTGACCGATGAGATTTGCAAAAAAAATATACACACTTTACTATTGTATGTCATTCACCCAGAGCTATTTTGTACATGTACTGTCTTATACAATACAACCACTCAATGTAAATTTGGCAAACACAAGTGGAAGTACAAAGAAACAAATTAATAAAAGATGAGTTAAGGATGTACTTAGGTGAGGTAAGGTGAAAATTAAAAAAAATAAGAAGTTAAAATTAATACGTTAAACTGGTAGAGCATCAATTAAGGATAAGAAGAAGCTAAAAATATTGACAGGTCATTAACCCCCTTTTCGAGATATTTGAGATTTGAAATATGGCGGGAAAAGGCTGACACGGACTTTTACCTTATATTTACATTGGTATTGTTAGTTCTCAAAACAAAAGAAAGAAAATTAAGAATCTTCTAAAATTTTGGTAAATGACCTTTCATGAGCTATTAAGTCTTGTATGAAAAATAAATAAATGGGTGTTATGGGGCAAAATATTTTACATTGTATTGTACGGAAAAACACCAAGGAGTCCGAACATTTGACACAAATTCCAAAACCTCACCTAAGTACATCCTTAAACACACGTTGGAAGGATATATCATCAATTGATTGTGAGAAAAAAAAACTGTACTGATTTATATTTAGTCGTCGATAAGGGATGTTTAAATGCCCTACCGAAAAAGACTATTTTCCGGGTTTGTAATAACATAAGCACCACCACGGGTCAACATGTTGAGCAGGATCTGCTCACACTTTTTAGAAACACCTGAGATCACCCCAAGGTTTCGGTTGGTTTCGTGTTGCTTAGTTTCTAGTATTGTACGTTGTGTCTTATGAACTATTTATCTGTTAGTATTTTTCTTTTTTTTAGCCTTGTTAACTAAATAGCATGCAAAATAAGTGAAATAACAAAATACTTAACTTCGAGGAAATTGCAATCCTAATCAACCGGACTCATTCAAAAGCTCAATCAAACACATCAAGCGAATGGATAACAAATGTCATATTCCTGATTTTGTGAAGTCATTGTCCTGCAAAGATAATGACGGATAAAACCTGGATTTATATCGAACTTACCCTTCCACTTGTTTGAACTTATTTTGTACAGCATATTGAGCGGTTCACGAAAGGAAATGTTGTAATATAACTTTAAAATATATAAAATTGAAAATAAACCTCAGCAACATGTAATGAATGATCAATTAGCGACATTGTAAACCGTACCGTTTTACGAATAAAAATCATTATGTCGCAGTTTAGCTATTGTTATGCAATGAAATATTTATGATCACAAAAATCCTCAAGGATAGAAATATTGACAAAACATCGATACGATACCCCTACGATAATAATAAATATAGTATGTAACCAGGACCGCTCTACGTCGATTTTTAACAAATAAATTTTAATGTCTTTGTTTCGTTGTACATATATAAACATCGAAAATAAAGTAAAATTAATACATTTGTACGTCCGTTATATAAACAGGATAAAATACAAATATTTGAAAATAGAGTACGCATAAACAGCATTAACTTGGTTTCACAAATTTATCTGTGATCTGCCAATCTATAAATTAAAAAACGACATTGGCTACAATGATAACGGGCACTGAATATATATTCCAATACCTATCAAATTCAACCATATTTTCACTTTATAATGTATATCTATGCAAGGATGTATATTAAATGTTAGTTATACGTCCTTGTTAGTTATACGTCCTAAATCTATGTAGCCACAATCAGCAATATTTTAATTTCAGGATAGAATGTACTATATAAAATGAAAGCATCATTCGAACACATTACTACAAAAATTGTGTATGTACAAAGTAAGAGCCCCAGCATGTCCTCCTTTTGTTTAATATATTGATATGTAACAAAATTTCAGTAGTTTTGATACATTTGGCCGACTTTTACAACAAAATTATTGACTGCATCGACCAAAACTATCAGGATACAATGTATAATACAAATGACAGCAATATTGGAATACTATAACAACCATTTTTTTTCGCATCAATTTAGGTTGCCAGCAAGTCCTCCTTTTATTCAAAATTTCAGTACTTTTGAAACTTATGCTGACTTGTACAACAAAATTATTTGACCGAATCGACCAAAACTGACTATATGTGCACTTTAATAAATAAATCTATAAAACCGCATCGTAAATCAACCATATTTTTTTATGTCAGGATCCAATGTATAATACGATGCAATAACAACAAATTTTTGTATGCATAAATTTAGGGTGCCAACATCTCCTCCTTTTATTCAAATAACAAAGAAGCACAAAATGGCATAGAATTCAATATGAAAAAGAAGATTGGGTATGATTGCCAATTAGATAACTGTCCACAGGAGACCAAAATGACACAGAAATTGATAATACAGATCAACGTATGACCTTCAACAACAGACAAAGCCCATAACCGCATAATCAGCTATAACGGGTCTCAAAATGATAATGTAGAACAATTCAAACAAGAAAATGAACGGCCTAGTTTAAGTACAAAAAAATGAAAGAAAAACAAATATGTAACACATAAACAAAGGACGAGCATATTAAAGACAATAATACACAAATTTACCATAGTAAAATAACGGTATGTAAAAGTACAGAGCCACGTCCTATATGCATAAAAAAAATAGAAAGTGATAATAATGAAGTAAAATACAACAATAGCATAACAAGTTATCTAAAAGATACATATCATCTATACTTCAAGACCATCGTGTTTATAGGTGAAGTCGATACGAAATACAAATGTATGTATTAGCAAGATCTTAATACCTTCTATAGAACATTTTTTTTATATGACGAGACGTTCTTCAACGTAACCCTGGTTCATTAACTTTCTTCTTAAACATTGGTGACTTTTAACAAAGAATGAGTAAAAGCTGCAAGCTCTTGCATACCGAACAACTTTTGAAATGTATATTTTATCTGAAAGTTGGTATTTTGCTACTAAAATGGGTAGAAGTTGATGATTTCAAAATTGATATATATTGAGATATAGGTCTAAAAATTAGGAAGTCGTGTTTATTGTTTAGTTACCAAAAAATGTGTTTTATACTCTGTAAAGTGTAGTATTTTAAAATTCAACAATCTCTACAGATATATATATATATATACAACATTGTCCATTATAAAAACGAAGAACTTTTGTATTTTATACCATTCTTCTGGTTGTAAAAAAAAAGACTTCCACGAATGTTCGAAATGCTTTGTTAATAAAATTGTTAAACAGATAGTTTGTGAAAAAGAAAACTCCAAAGTATGTATTTGATCAACCAACTATCGTACACATAAAAGTACATACATACTTTGGGGTAGATATATATTTATATCACTGAAATAAAAGGTCAACAATTATTATTTATTATTTGACGTATTGACGTTCGCCAATTTTCTGAGAAATACATAGGAATCTTTTAACATTGATCCTTGTTTTATACTATCTAAATTATCTGCTTTTTAATTTTTTAGCTTTCATCAGTTAAATACTCAAATAAACTTAACAAAATAATACACAGAAAACAGACAGAAAAAGAAAAACGAGAATATACATGAAGACATTAAATACGTCATTGAAGTTGCCTTGTAATATCTATAATCTATACAGGTACACTGACGCCTTACTAATTTGAATATTATCATTTGGGATTTTTTTGTGCGTTTAAAATAATGTTGTATCAAAGAGGTTTTTAAATGCCGTTTAGGTCACATAAATTTAACTTAAAAAAAAGAAAATATGTATCGTTCTTTTAGAAATCGAATACATTTAATTCGGTTTCTGGAAGTTTACTTATAATCCCCCTTATGTTTTTGTTCTTAATTATACTGAATCATATACGTGCATGCTGAGAATCCTTTAAAGATAACACATTTTAGAATGTTAAAACGAATATCGTTCGAATTAGTTTCATTAGAATAGGCTAAGTTTATCAGTTATATAATATTTATAAATCTAAATCTGAGAAATATTAAAAAAAAAAAAAAACATTGATGTCAACAGTATAATTCACGGCGTGACCAATTTAAACACGCTGACAAAATAATCATGACCGATGAGATTAGCAAATGATTTCAAAGACCAAATAAACACATGTGTCAGTTTCTGTGATTATTTACTGATTTACACGTGCGTCGAGGTCAACCACTTTTTTTTTTATAACAATCAAAATTCGAAAACAACAGCAAAATAAAATTACAACACGCATATATAGAAAAATAATATTAATATTACGCCAAATTCTATGATGTGTTTTTATTTAAAACGTAACATGTAAAGTATTAGATAAACAATACATGATAAAAACAAAATCTAGAAAGTATTTGTACCCGCAACGAAACAGAAGAAAAATTCAAGAAGCCTCTCTTTTTGTTCAATTTTTAAAACTCGTACAAATATATTTGATATTTTCCAAATATGTAATGTATTGTATATGTATGAAGAGGAAAAGGAAATACTATAAAAATCAGACTTTTTGATTAAATGATTAATTGGTTGTTGCTTACTTAACGTCCAGTGGCAAACATTTCATGCATGTTCAGGACGATAACAAGTTAACAATAAATACAATTGGAAGGTCGTATCATAATAGAGGCCATTCTTGATGATGTGCGGGGAAATTTGGATTGCCCCTGGAAAAATGAGGGTATATTGGATAGGGACATAATTTTGCCTTGAAACAGGCCACCTACCGACCCTCAAAGATTTTTTGCAAGGGTATTTTACGTGCAAAGAGCGTGGCATTCTCTTTACACTAGGCATTAGATTTAACGTCCCTATTCTGACCGGACATGAGTGCGAAATTGATATATCCTACAAAGCCAAATGGACGCCCCATTTGTTAGCGTTCTACTGCCGGTCGGGGGAACACCGAATTGATCATACCTTTATTCCCCAGTCACCCTTGGGGTCAGACTTTTTGACGAATCGTATCTATGAATTTTCAAATCAAATGTTTTGAGTTGGAATTAAAGTACAAAGTAAAATCACAAATATACTGAAGTATAAGGAAAATTGAAAACGGAAATTCAAAATTCAAAAATAAAAGATACACTGAGTTTATGCTGACCAATACGTACTTCAATTACGATAAAGATGGAATTGCAAGCACCAATTATTAACGCTCGTGTTGTGGGAGTTTTGTTTGTTCTGTTCTGTTTTGTTTTGTTTGTTTGTTTTTTTTGTGCATTTTTTAACAATTCTGTTACATGAACATATGTTATCACACGGTTATTTGATAATTTAAATTTGTAAGCAATCGTTAAGCTTTTTCATATTATACTTTATCATATTGAAAAGTTGTATACAATGTGAGACATGTTTATACTTTTGGTAATATAGGTTTTAACAGTCTTATCATTTTATTTAATCTAGACTAGCTACTTAGTGAATTTTAGTTAGTTTATTCCGAAAAACTATTGGTATAACAGAAAATAATAACTACAAAAGTAACCCTCTGTTACAGCGATGGTGAAACTAGAGATTTTCATTGAAATATGTAAACATGAACCGGATTGTATTTAACAATGATTAATCATGTTAATAGAAAGGAACTAATTTAACGAAATAATGTTCATTTTTCTCTTTAAAGTAGAATAACTTGGTTTCATGTTAAAAACATTAGGTATTTCATCCAGAATCGTCTGCGTTCTTTTATATACATGTTTCTCGGATTTTGGTTATGGAATATCAAGTAGATTGGTACTCCTAAAATAAACCGTACAAAGGTACCAAGTCAGATAAAATGACCATTGTCATATCATAGTTCGTTTCTGTGTGTGTAACATTTTTACGTTGTGTTTCCGTTGTGTCGTTTGTTTTCTCCTATATTTGAGTGTGTATTCACATTACTATAAGACGTGTCACGGCACTTTCTTATCCCTAATTCATATATTTGGTTTTGATGTTATATTGGTTATTCTCATCGGATTTTGTCTAATGGTAAGTCCGTTGCTGTGTGTGTTACATTTTAATGTTGTGTCGTTGTTTTCCTGTTATATTTTATGCTTTTCCCTCAGTTATAGTTTGTTATCCCGATTTTGTTTTTTGTCTATATATTTATGAGTTCCGAACAGCGGTATACTACTGTTGCCTTTATTAACTCTTGACCTGATAAACCAAAAAAAAAAATGCATATAAAATAAACAAATCTGAAGGACAGACTCATGAGAAAACATTGACAAATTTAAAATGAGCATGACAGCTGATAACCTCAAGCAATTGTTTGATATAAGACATTATATATAATTTTTTTAACATAAAATCAACTGCGATAATTTGATTTAACATTTGTAAAAGCACTGTGAAACTCAGCATGTAAACTGTTGACGTCAAACAATACCAAATCAGTTTAAAAATGAGGATATCAAAGATCATATTTAGACACGTGCACGTTTAAACTTCTGAAATAATAATACATTCCTTTGAAACAAGTGTGCCAAGGTCAAACAATTTTGTCTTAACAACAAACAACATGAACAAATAATTTTAGTTGTTGTGACGAACTAACAAAAAACCTATGCATACATGTATGTTAAAACAAATTTATGATCCATTGGCAACGATACCGACCAAGTTGACACATGTGAAAAGTATGCGGACAATGTTTGTTATTAAGACAAGATAAAAATCACAAAAAAACCTAACTCCAAGAAATATTCAAATCGGAAAGTCCCTAATCAAATGGCAAAATCTAATGATAAAACAATCAAACGAATGGACAATACCTGTTATATATTCCTGACTTGGTACAGACATTTTCAAATGTTTTATATCTTTTATCTTCGCACTTGTATATGTAAAATCCCCCTGTAAGTTTAGAAATGGAAAAGTATAAGATAATGTTATGATTATAACAAAAATTAAATAACGTACATTTAGACCAGCCTATTATACACTTTATATGATAAGCTGTCGACATTATACGTGTTTCTCTGTTATCTTACCGTTTTATATGTTTGAACTTTTGATTTTGCCTTTTGCTCACTGACATTCCGTTCAGTAGATTCATCGAAGTTCTGTATTTTATTTATTTTAAAATTAAGAATGGAAATGGGGAATGTGCCAAAGAGACAGCAACCCGACCATAGAGCAGACAACAGCAGAAGGTCATCAACAGGTCTTCAATGCAACGAGAAATTCCCACACCCGGCGGCGTATTTCAGCTGGCCCCTAAACAAATATATACTAGTCCAGTGATAATAAACGCCATACTAAACTCCGAATTGTACAAAAGAAACTAAAAGTTAAAATAACACAAGCCTAAAAATGCCAGATGCTCCTGACTTGGGACAGGCGCAAAAATGCGGCGGGGTTAAACATGTTTGTGAGATCTCAACCCTCCCCTATACCTCTAGCCAATGCAGAAAAGTAAACGCATAACAATACGCACATTAAAATTCAGTGCAAGAGAAGTCCAAGTCTGATGTCAGAAGATGTAACCAAAGAAAATAAACAAAATGACAATGATACATAAATAACATCAGACTACTAGCAGTTAACTGACTACCAGCTCCAGACTTCAATTAAACTGATTGAAAAATTATGTCTTCATCATATGAATATCAGGCACAATCCTCCCTGAGGAGTTTAGTATCATACCATAATAATATACACGAGAAAAACATAACCCCTGTCATACTAATAACTTGTTTATTAATAATACATGTGTTTAGTTCCGATGCAAAGACCCTATAAGTGAATCAACATTAACGCCAAAATATGCAATCTTTAATGACCTGACAACAGTATCGTATTTAAGGGTATTTAAAGGTTTTGTTAGATTCTGAGGTGAATACTGACATTTTTGTGCTTTATAAAGAATATGTTTCATAAAATATTGGATGTGAAATACCTGAACGTATAAGAAGTCTGCATGTTGAGCTATATTTCCGAATGATGTCCTTATGCCGATGATAAAATTTAGTAAATGTTTTGACTAGTTTGTGATATCAAAAACCCTGGTGTAATAATTTTTCAGTAATACATAAATTTCTCTCATTAAAATCTAAAACATTGTTATATACACGAGCGAATCGTACAAGTTGAGATATATAAACACCGTAAGATGGTGACAAGGGAACGTCACCATCTAAAAATGGATAATTAACGATAGGAATTGAGAAATCATCTCTTATATCATAAATTTTAGTATTAAGCTTTCCGTTTATGATATATATATCAAGATCGAGGAAAGGGCAGTGGTCGTTGTTAGTATTAGCTTTATTTTAAAGTTAGTTCAACAGGATTAACTTCTTTAGTATACATACTGAAGTCGTCATTATTGATAGCCAAAATATCATCCAAATATCTAAAAGTATTATTAAATTTGTGTATCAGAAGTTGTTTCGATGGGTCTTTGCTGATTTTTGTCATGCAGATTTTTACATTTTTTCGCAACCAGTCATTTCCTTTCTCACACAGCAGACCACATTTAACAATAACAAAAATCAACCTGGCCCTTGTCAACCTTAGCCGAAAGTCAAAGATTGATTTAAGATACAATTTTAAATTCAATTTCAAAGGCAATAATATAATTTAACATTCATGGACGTTCCTTATAACTACGCATGTACTGATGACATCATCCACGAAATGGTACGACACATTTACTATTTACTATTTGTTTTTCTACTATATTAACTCATTTACCTATAACAATGAGTTAACATACATGTTTGCATGTAGTTTCATTTCCTCAACTTTTCATATGAATGGTCTGAAAAATTTGGCATAATGCCCGATCGTCGTTTTTTTTATTGCATATGGTGTCCGTTTTTGTATATATCTGCAACAGTTTTATCACATTGTTGAACATATATAATGTGTCTGTTTGGCAATTATTTATCCAAATGAGTGTTTGCATTAGCATGGTTATACTTATGTAATACGTGTCAGACATTAGAATAAACCATTGTCAAATAGGCACAACATTGTTTCATCTAAACGGAAAGTACCTAAGCAAATGTCAAATACAAGAGTTCAAAAAACAGCAAACCCCTGACAATTTTCATGAATGTTACCTACCGAACTAGATTATATACCGGGTTTGTTATAACACGTGTAACACGACGGGTGCCACATGTGGAGCAGGATCTGCCTTCCCATTGTAAATATACTTTTCAACTTGGTCGGTATCGTTGTTCACATATGTAAACGTCCTTGTTAGTTGGATAAAAGAACTCAAACATATGTTTGAATTTTGTTTGATGCTAAGACAAAAGTGTATGACCTCGACACACGTATATCCTAGGAACTATTTTTCGTCTCATAAATGTAAACATGTCTTTTGCAATTCTTATTTAAAGACTGAGTACGTATTGTTTGACGTCAACAGTTTAAATGTTGAGTTACATGTACACAGTACTTTGATAATGTTAAATTAAATTATCGCCGTTGAAATTGTGTTAGATAATATTATAATGTCTCAAACTTTAAGGTTATTACTTCAAAAATAAACATGAGGTACATTTTGTCATTGTCAACCGACATTATTTCTTAATTCATATACAATTAAAATCATTATAGACCCCATAATAGATCTTTCATATTTACGCATGAAAAGCGTTTCGTCTACAAACAACTGCTCGAATTAAAAGTCAAAATTAAGTTCGAATATGAGGAACATTTTGAACCAAAACACTCACACATTTGTAATGGACATCTTGGTTTTGTCAGGGTTAATTACAATGTACCTGTACAACAATATAAATGTGTGGTGTTACAGTTTGTCTCCAGAACAGGATATATGACGTCCAATTTGTATATACAAAGACTACATAGGATCGCGGAAATTTAACACTATACGAGTATTGAACTGAAATGGAATAGGTTTAAAAGCTCGTACAAAAGCTCGCACAAAAGCTTGTTTATAATAACATAATCGAGTAGTTATCGAACATTATCCAATCATCAGCCTATACGAAACCTAAACGTATAATTTAAAGATCATATTTTGTTATCGTTATAGAGCTACACAATTTTTTAGTTTGTATTTTGACTAAGTAAGATATTTAAAAAAAACTTTTACAATTACTGATTGTTTCCCCTTAATGTCAAGTGACGTCCTACTGGTATTCGCAATTATTAATTTTACACAATAAGAGTATTGACCGGAATAGGTTCAGGATGAGACGGCTTGTATAATATTATATTTTCAATTTGTTATCAGGTATTATTCACTGATCACTCGATATACAAGCTATATTTAAAATGAATGACTTCTTTTTTATCGTTAGAGAGCTATACAAATTGAGCAAAGAAATATAAAATATAAAAGCAAGTCAATATGGTTAGCAATGTTAAGGTTTTGATGCACTGTTGTACCAGGACACATGTTGTTTTTAATAAGTAAAGCTGATTAACTCTGACAGTTTTTACAATGTGTAAACTTTAACACATATCTTAAATATCATTTTAAGACATTATACTTGATACGCACCTTTTGTCAGTCGATTACTTGGCATAGTAAATTGAAATGTTACTTTTTTTTTAATAGTAAGACATTACAAACTGTTAAATATATTCTTTTCTTTCTCGTAAACGTCATTGTAACGATAGTATGGACTTTAATCTGTTGACAATTTGATTATTGAAAAGTGTGAAATGACATGGTTTCGCGGGATTTTTTTCTGTTTTTTGACACAATCTTCATTATAAGATAATGAAACAGTAGGATATCGTTTCTTAAAAGTCATAAAAAGTAAAATCACAAAATACTGAACTTAGAGGCAAATCAATTCGGAAAGTCCATAATCACATGGCAAAATCAAATAACAAAACGCATCAAAAACGAATGGACAAGAACTGTCATATTCTCGACTTAGGACAGGCATTTTCAAATGTAGAAAATGATGAATTAAACCTGGTTTTATAGCGCTAATCCTCTCACTTTGATAACAGTCTCATCAAATTCCGTTATATTTACATTGATGCGTTAACTAAAAAGACACAATAAATAAAATAGTCAGAATATGGGTACATCAGTCATCATCGTATAAAATTTTAAAAAGAACAATTTAACAGAACACAAAATTTGATTGAGAGAAAACAGATAGGTTGCAAATTAAAACCGAGAGAAACACATCAACTATAAGAGGAATCCAACGGAACACCAAGGTCCTCGGGACTAGTTTTTTTTTAATTTTAAACCCAGCTACTTCCATGTGACCTTAAAGATAAAACTCAATGACTGGTTATCTCAGAATTGTATTTGTACTTTTACATGTTCTTATGGATTTTCCTTAAATAACTATCATATGAACACACAGAGCAGTATTCATATTGCTTTATTGGAAAACCAAATACCTTGTATATTCTTTTGCAGTTTATCGTTTATCAATGTTACTACTATATTACAATTTACTCATCGCAATGACACATCAGACATCTTCCTCGTCTATTCCTCAATATACTCTAAAAACGTACCTGATACGATATGTGAAACTAAAACATGCATGAAGTCATCTATTATGTTATCAAAGCAACCATTTGATGAACACAAAGCACCAATCGTCAGTGTTGATAAATATTCTGTATACACAAAGTCTAATGTAATACATATTTTGCACTATATGACAGTTAATAAGCGGCGTATATTGAAAAAGGTATGACCATAGCTATGATATTTAAAAAAAAAGATGATTAATAATATGAACAATTGATGACACAAGTTTCTGTGATACATGTTTGTTGATTTAAACATGTAAACCGTATCAGTTTAGTTGTTACAACAAACAAACTGCAAAACTAAACAAACATAAATCATTTAAAAAAACAAGAATGTGTCCATAGTACACGGATGCCCCACTCCCACTATCATTTTCTATGTTCAGTGGACCGTGAAATTGGGGTCAAAACTTTAATTTGGAATTAAAATTAGAAAGATAATATCATAGGGACCATGTGTACTAAGTTTCAAGTTGATGTAACTTTAACTTCATCAAAAACAACCTTGACCAAAAATTGTAACCTGAACTTTGCACTATCATTTTCTATGTTCAGTGGACCATGAAATTGGGGTCAAAACTATAATTTGGCATTAAAATTAGAAAGATCATATCATGGGGAACATGTGTCTTAAGTTTCAAGTTGATTGGATTTCAGCGTCATCAAAAACTACCTCGACCAAAAACTTTAACCGGACGGACGAACGGAGGCACAGACCAGAAAACATAATGCCCCTCTACTATTGAAGATGGGGCATAAAAACAAAAACAAGAAAAAACCTGCAACATATCGAATGATATTCATTATACACACACCGCAATAATGAAAGCAATTAACTTGCATGGTTTAACAAGGATGTTTTTGAATTTATAGTATTCATACAAGACTTCAAAATTATTTGGTAAAATAAATGCCGATTCTTTTTTAATATTCCTTTGATCTTTTGAGTTTTAGTTTTGTATAAAATATTTATCAAACTGATACAATTTTAGAATATCATCTCCGTATAGTTTAAGGTATTGTCTTTAGAAACAATTTGATTATATAGAAGACCTTGGTACTGCATTTTATGTTGACATTTTTTAAAATTTTATTATCAATGTATTATTAATCTATTTAATCAAGTATCGTTCTTTTATTAGTAAGTTACCAAACCATAAACGCTATGATCAAATTTTATAGACGTAAGTCTCTCCCGGACAACATGATGAAAATGCGTCAGACCATTTCGTGACCACCACATATAACAATAATGAACCAGACTTCTCAAATATGTTTGATGGTATGAACTGAACCTCTAAAGGGAGGGATTGCACTTTTCCTAGGATGAAGACCTAATATTTTAATCAGTTTAATTGATTTCTAGAGGTGACATGTCCTAAGCCAGTAGCTTCTGGTTTTTTGCTAATCTTGTTTGTTTTATAATGTTTGCTTATTTATGTGTTTGTTGTGACGTCTGTAAACGTTTAGTTTAAGAGCCAGTTTAAACCTTGCTCAGTGTGCGATATTTTCTTGATTGGTTGGAGTCCCGGATTTCGGCTATTTTCTGTACTTTGGTCGGGTTGTTGCCGTTTTGACACATAACTCATTCCTATTCCAAATATCATCAACCCAGACATTTGTCAGAGTTCGATGTAAGGTTGTCCTCATGCGAGTGACGCACAATGGTGAGCACTTATCTAATGATACATGTCTAACATTATTAAATAATGTAGCTCGAGCTGTGAACTATTGACGTCAAAGATACTATTTTACACATTTTGATTGATAAGATAAGTAAAATATGATAATTTGTATTTTATTAGAAAAAAATTAAATCCCAGAAGTTCTGAACCCCCAGGAGAATTCAAAAGGAAAGTTTCTAATCAAATGGCAAAATCAAAAGCTCAGACATATTATTATTATATATACTGCAGCTGTGCTATTTGAGCAGTCAAATTGCATTGACTGTATATTTATTTGTGATATACAGTCACTGACCGTATATCACCTTTTTTATGACGTTGACAATGCGTTTCCGTAGAGTTTTACTTATGACGTCAATAAAACATACAGGTTCGCGGCAATTTTACGTTGTCTGCTCACAATAAAAGAATGACGTTTTTTACCCTAAATACTTCATTTTGAACAGTTATAAGAGTTGCAGTATATAAAGAATAACAATACATTGTCTCAAAATATCAATCTGTTATTTGTACTCGGCTCGAAACAGGTAGAAATGCTCGGCACAGCCTCGCTTTCTACCTGTTTCTAAGCCTTGTACAAATAACATTGATATTTCGAGACAATGTATGGTTATTCTATATATATAATTTGCGCAAAGTAGTGTCTCCCTCTTATACATACTTTTTATTACTTTCAAAGCAACATTAACACAACAATGAGACATCGGGGCATTTCTTCAAACTTAGCCAACCGTGTTACGGAGTAGAAAATGGAAACACTAGACATATATCTCATCAGGTGTTCAACTAAAAACTGTAACCTAGAAATTTTGTCATCAAAAGTTAAAATACGTTTAAGTCATATTATTGGTCAGTGGGTATATAAGGAGAAATTGATATTTCAAAATAGAAAAAATGAAGTTGGTATATTGTGACATATATATATGTAACACTAAGAAACGTGTCCTTCCCCCAAAACGTGTCCGATTCCCCCAAACGTGTCCACATTGACGTCACTGAACTGCAAAACATATCTAGTTTAAAACATCGCCAAAACGTGTGATTTATAAACGCCCAAACGTGTCCATTTCTCAACTAACCCCCAGACGTGTCCAATCCCAAAAACGTGTCCATATCAAGCGTTATTTGGCTATTGCAATTTCATTAACGTATACTAATTTTACCATTTCATTAAAAATATAGATAAGGTACGTTAGTTCTTTTTTAAATCGTCCGAAAAAACTGGGTAAAACTAGGGGCGTCATTTCGGCTATGTCGTATGTAAATTGTAAGCAAAAATGTTTAGTTAAACTGTACAGTTAACGGGTCAAAGTGTCCCTTTCTCTGCACATTAAAAATTGTATGTTCTTTCTAAATATCGTGAAACACCGGCAACTGGACAATCAACAGTCTAAAGTAAATTCATAAAATTCATGACTTCATTTTCAGAAAACGACATCTGTAACAAACATAAGCTTTTAGCTACTTCTTTACAAGCAGAACCAAACACAATGAAAGTCCCAACTATGTACTGGCTTCCGAAGCTGCACAAAAAACCTTACAAATATAGATTTATTTCATCTTCCAGCCATTGTTCAACTACTAAATTGTCTGTTTTACTTACTAGTACACTTGGTACAATAAAAAACCTGATAATAAATTGTTCAAATAAGGCCTTTGAAAATAGTGGAATTAATTACTTTTGGAGTGTCAAAAACTCGTTGGAAGTACTTGATAAATTGCATGCATATATTGGTGATTTTGAATCTGTTCAAAGTTTTGATTTTTCTACCCTATATACCACTTTGCCTCATATTCTTATTAAGAAAAAATTCACATCCCTAATTAACTGGGCATTTAAAAAGTCGGAATGCGAGTACATATGTTCAAACTCTTTTAGATCATTTTTTAGTAGCAATAAACAAAAGAACTATGTCAATTGGACATGCTTTGATACTATTTATGCACTTGAATTTTTACTTGATAACATTTTTGTTCGCTTTGGAGATTCCGTATATCGTCAAGTTATTGGAATTCCAATGGGGACTAACTGTGCACCACTTATTGCGGACCTGTTTTTATATTGTTATGAGTTACAATTTATGACTAAAATTAGCAAAGACCCATCAACACAACATTTGATACAAAAATTTAACAATACTTTTAGATATTTGGATGATATATTGGCTCTAAATAATGACGACTTCAGTATGTATACTAAAGAAATTTATCCTGTAGAACTTACTTTAAATAAAGCTAATGATAACAATGACCACTGCCCTTTCCTCGATCTTGATATCTATATCATAAACGGGAAGCTTAATACAAAAATTTATGATAAAAGAGATGATTTTTCATTTCCTATTGTTAATTATCCATTTTTAGATGGTGACGTTCCCTTGTCACCATCTTATGGTGTTTATATATCTCAACTTGTACGATTCGCTCGTGTATGTAACAATGTATTAGATTTTAGCGAGAGAAATTTATGTATTACTGAAAAATTATTACACCAGGGTTTTCGATATCACAAACTGGTCAAAACATTTACTAAATTTTATCACCGGTATAAGGAAATAATTCGTAAATATAACTCAACATGCAGACATCTTATACGTTCAGGTATTTCACATCCAAAATTTTATGGAAATATTCTTTATAAAGCACAAAAATTTCAGTATTCTCCTCAGAAACTAACAAAACCTTTAAATAGACTTATTAAAAGGGGATATAGTTACGATACTGTTGTCAGGTCATTAAAGATTGCATATTTTGGCTTTAACATTGATTCACTGATAGGGTCTTTGCATCGGAACTAAACACATTTATTTCTAAAAAAACAGTTGTTGGCATGACACGGGTTATGTTCTTCTCATATATTTTATGATAGTATGATACTAAACCCCTAACGGGAGGGATTGTACCTGATATTCATATGATGAAGACATAATCTTTCAATCAGTTTAATTGAGGTCTGGAGCTGGCATGTCAGTTAACTGCTAGAAGTCTGTTGTTATTTATGTATTATTGTCATTTTATTTATTTTCTTTTGTTACATCTTTTGACATCAGACTCGGACTTCTCTTGAACTGAATTTTAATGTGCGTATTGTTATTGTTTTACTTTTCTACATTGGCTAGAGGTATAGGGGGAGGGTTGAGATCTCATAAACATGTTTAACCCCGCCGCAATTTTGCGCCTGTCCCAAGTCAGGAGCCTCTGGCCTTTGTTAGTCTTGTATGATTTTAAATTTTAGTTTCTTGTGTATAATTCGGAGTTTAGTATGACGTCCATTATCACTGTACTATTATGCATATTTTAGGGGCCAGCTGAAGGACACCTACGGGTGCGGGAATTCTCGCTACATTGAAGACCCATTGGTTGCCTTCGGCTGTTGTTTGCTCTATGGTCGGGTGGTTGTCGCTTTGACATATTCACCATTTCCTTTCTCAATTTTATACAATACAAATGTAAACAGGAGGCTGTCACAACGACAGCAAACAGGATTTATTAACATTTATTTGTGTCCTGGCAATATCACCATAACCATAACTGATGAATGCTGAAAGTGAAAATCGTCAATATCAAATTTATCCTCCATTTTGTCATCAGTATCAACATATTAAAATTTGAAAAGCTTAGATTAAATGGTTCATTAGTAAATGCAACAACGTGAATAGAAACACCATTTTACGATCTTTCAAGAACCATAACTCCTGAACGGTAAAAGTCAAAATCGTCATTATTGACTTATTGTCATCAGTAACAACATATAAAAATTTCAAAAGCTTTGGTTGAATGGTTTATGAGAAAATGTACGGACACGACTGGAAACACCATTTTTCAATCTTTCAAGAACCATACATTTTTTGTAACTCCTGAACGGTAAAAGTTAAAATCGTCATTATTGAACTTGACCTCCATTTTGTCATCAGTAACAACATATTAAAAATTTGGGAAGCTTTGGTAGAACAGTTCATGCGTAAATGTACGGACACGACTGGAAACTCCATTTTTTCAATCTTTCAAGAACCATAACTCCTGAACGGTTAAAGTCAAAATCGCCATTATTGAACTTGACCTTTATTTAGTTGTCAGTAACAACATATTAACATTTTAAAAGCTTTAGTTGAACGGTTCATGAGTTAATGCACGGACAACATTTGATTGCCGCCCGCACGCCCGCACGCCCGCACGCCCGCCAGCCCGCCCGCCGTACATCCCCAAATCAATAACCGACATTTTTGTCACAAACATCCGGTTAAAAATTTAAAACTTATGACCTATGTTCTCTCTAAATTATGCTTGAAATACTGGCAACTGGACAATACCCAATCAACAGTCAAAAGTGAATTTAAACAGTATAGAGCAGTAAAAATCATTAAAACATGTATGTTCTCTATAAATATGCATGCAATACTTGCAAACTGGAAATACGCCACCCAACAGTCTAAAGTTAATTTATACAGCAAATGTAAAAACCATTTCGCTCTAAATATGCATAAAGTACTTGCAACTGGACAATACGCTATCAACAGTCTAGAAAATTAATTTATACAGTACTAAATTAAATTTGCAATTACGGTAATCACTAATAACCGGCGTTGCATTTGATCACATAACATTCATATTAATAAAAAGAATCTATAAAACCATTGCATGAACTATTTGGCGCTGGACGTTATGTCTCTTGATCGTATGTCTTTAGTGATGCTGGAAACCTAAAATTTATGAAAAAAATGGATAACAATTTTATGATTTGATTTGAAATACACACAAATTCATATGGAGAACTGTTAACAAAAATGAGAAAAAATGCTGCTTAACGCCAGCCATGCGGATAAATATGAAAAGCATTATCGGAGTTTATAAGTACAAAATAATTTAAAAAGTTACCGATTAATTCAACTCTAAAATTATTTGTAGGTTCGCTCTAAATGAGTATGAAATACTTGCAACCGAACAATAAGCAATTTCAGTCAAAAGTTAATTAACAATTACAGATTAAATTTGGAATTATGATATTAATTAAAAAACTACAGATGGGTGCAGTCCTAACCTGTACAGCAAGTTAACTTGATAACCAGTCATTTGGACTGGTCAAAGTTAACCTGTGACCAAATTTAGGACTGCTCTGACCAGTCCTAGGACCAAAATCTAGTTAACTTGAAAAGCGGACTTGGTCCTAGGACTGTTTTTATGTCTGCCAAAAAGTTAACTTCGAAACAGGTCCGCTATTGATATAAGTTAACTTCGAACCAGTCCTGCCGTAAAGTTAACATAAGTTAACTTCGAAACCAGTCCTGCCATAAAGTTAACATAAGTTAACTTCGAGACCAGTCCTGTCACAAAGTTAACTTTTGCTTTGACAAATCCGATCGAAACCAGCTAGACCTGTTCCCAAGTTAACTTTTGACTGGTCTGTTCAACTCTTAAGTTAACTTGTAACCAGGACCGCTTTACATCGATTTTTTAAAAATATTTATTAATATCTTTGTTTCGTAGTATAAACATCGAACATAAAGTTAAACTTATACTTCCGTTATATAAACAGGATTTAATACAAATATTTGAAAATAAAGTTCGCATAAAACGTACGTTGCTTGAAACACAAACTTTTCTGTGATCTGCCAATCTATAAATTAAAAAACGATCTTGGTTACAATGATAACGGGCACTGAATATATATTCCAATACCTATCAAATTCAACCATATGTGCACTTTATTTATATGTATATCTATGAAAGGACGTATTTTAGAGGAAAGCATCATTTTCACACATGACTACAAATTTTAGTTCGCATAAATTTACGGTGCCAGCATGTCCTCCTTTTATTCAAAATATTGATGCATAATAAAATTCAGTTACGTTTTGATACCTCATGCTGACTTGTACAACAAAATTATTTGACCGCGTTGACCAAACCTGACCATGTGTGCACTTTTATTTATAAATCTATATGCCTGCATAGTAAATCAGCCATATTTTTTCAAATTTTTGTTCGCATAAATTAAGGGTACCAGCATGTCCTCCTTTTATTCAAAATTTTGATACGTAACAAAATTTCAGTAGTTTTGATACCTCATACTGACTTGTACAACTAAATTATTTGACTGCATCAACTTAAACTGACCATATGTGCACTTTAATTTGTAAATCTATATACCAGCATAGTAAATCAGCCATATTTGTTATGTCAGGATTCAATGTATATTACAATGGACAGCAATATTACTATACAATAACAACAATTTTTTGTTTGCATAAATTTAGGGTGCCAGCATATGTCCTCCTTTTATTCAAAATATTGATACGTAACAAAATTTCAGTAGTTTTGATACCTCTTACTGACTTGTGCAACAAAATTATTTGACCGTGTTGACCAAACCTAACCATGTGTGCACTTTTTTTTTTAAATCTATATACCCGCATAGTAAATCAGCCATATTTTTTTCAAATTTTTGTTCGCATAAATTAAGGGTACCAGCATGTCCTCCTTTTATTCAAAATTTTGATACGTAACAAAATTTCAGTAGTTTTGATACCTCATACTGACTTGTACAACAAAATTATTTGACTGCATCAACTAAAACTGACCATATGTGCACTTTAATTTGTAAATCTATATACCAGCATAGTAAATCAGCCATATTTGTTATGTCAGGATTCAATGTATATTACAATGGACAGCAATATTGCTATACAATAACAACAATTTTTTGTTTGCATAAATTTAGGGTGCCAGCATATGTCCTCCTTTTATTCAAAATATTGATACGTAACGAAATTTCAGTAGTTTTGATACCTCTTGCTGACTTGTGCAACAACATTATTTGACCGTGTTGACCAAAACTGACCATGTGTGCACTTTTTTTTTTAAATCTATATACCAGCATAGTAAATCAGCCATATTTTTTTCCAATTTTTGTTCGCATAAATTTAGGGTACCAGCATGTCCTCCTTTTATTCAAAATTTTGATACGTAACAAAATTTCAGTAGTTTTGATACCTCATACTGACTTGTACAACAAAATTATTTGACTGCATCAACTAAAACTGACCATAATTTTTTATGTGCACTTTAATTTGTAAATCTATATACCAGCATAGTAAATCAGCCATATTTGTTATGTCAGGATTCAATGTATATTACAATGGACAGCAATATTGCTATACAATAACAACAGTTTTTTGTTTGCATAAATTTAGGGTGCCAGCATATGTCATCCTTTTATTCAAAATTTTGATACGTAACAAAATTTCAGTAGTTTTGATACCTCTTGCTGACTTGTGCAACAAAATTATTTGACCGTGTTGACCAAAACGGACCATGTGTGCACTTTTTTTTTTAAATCTATATACCCGCATAGTAAATCAGCCATATTTTTTCAAATTTTTGTTCGCATAAATTTAGGGTGCCAGCATGTCCTCCTTTTATTCAAAACTTTGATACGTCACAAAATTTCAGTAGTTTTGATACCTCATATTGACTTGTACAACAAAATTATTTGACTGCATCAACTGAAACTGACAATTTGTGCACTTTAATTTCTAAATCTATATACCAGCATAGTTCATGTAGTTATTCAGCCATATTTTTTTGTCGGGATTCAATGTATAATACAATGGACAGCAATATTGTTATACAATAACAACAAATTTTTGTTCGCATAAATTAAGGGTGACAGCATGTCATCCTTTTATTCAAAATATTAATACATAACAAAATTACAGTAGTTTTGATACCTCATGCTGACTTGTCCGGCAAAATTATTTGACCGCATAAACTTAAACTGACCATTTGTGCACTTTAATTTGTAAATCTATATACCCGCATAGTAAATCAGCCATATTTTTTATGTCAGGATTCAATGTATAATACAATGGACAGCAATATTGCAATACAATAACAACAAATTTGTGTTCGCATAAATTTAGGGTGCCAGCATGTCCTCCTTTAATTCAAAATATTGATACGTAACAAAATTTCAGTAGTTTTGATACTTCATGCTGACCATGCTGACTTGTACAACAAAATTATATGACCGCATCAACTAAAACTGACCATATGTGCACTTTAATTTGTAAAGTTATATACCTGTATAGTAAATCAGCCATATTTTTTGTGTTAGGATTCAATGTACAATGCAATGGACAGCAATATTGCAATACAATAACAACAAATTTGTGTTCGCATACATTTAGGGTGCTAGAATGTCCTCCTTTTATTCAAAATATTGATAGGTATCAAAATTACAGTGTTTTGATACCTCATGCTGACTTGTACATCAAAATATTTTGAGCGCTTCCACCAAAACTGACCATAATTATGTGCACTTAAATTTGTAAATCTATATACCATATATACCCGCATAGTAATTCAGCCATATTTTTTATGTCAGGATTCAATGTAAAATACAATGGATTGCAATATTGCAATACAATAACCAGCTGATAACAACAAATTTTTGTATCGCATAAATTTAGGGTGCCAGCATGTCCTCCTTATATTCAAAATATTGATATGTAACAAAATTTCAATAGTTTTGATACCTCATGCTGACTTGTACAATGAAATAATTTGACCGCATTGACCAAGACCAAAACTGACCATATGTGCACTCTAATTTGTAAATCTATATGCCAGCATAGTAAATCAGCCATATTTTTTTTATGTCAGGATTCAATGTATAATACAATGGACAGCTATATTGCAATACAATAACAACATGAACAACAAATTTGTGTTCGCATAAACTTAGGGTGCCAGCATGTCCTCCTTTTATTCAAAATATTGATACATAACAAAATTTCAGTAGTTTTTATACATCATGCTGACTTGTACAACAAAATGATTTGACCGCATTGACCAAAACTGACCATATGTGCACTTTAATTTGTAAATCTATATACCATGTATACCCGCATAGTAAATAAGCCATATTTTTTATGCCAGGATTCAATGTATAATACAATCGACAGTTATATTGCAATATAATAACAACAAATTTTTGTTCGCATTAATTTTGGATGTCAGCATGTCCTCCTTTTATTCAAAATATTGATACGTAACAAAATTTCAGTAGATTTGATACCTCATGGCTCATGCTGACTTATACAACAAAATTATTTGACTGCATCGACCAAAAACTGACCTGCATATGTCATATGTGCACTTTAATTTAAAAATCTATATATATCCCCATAGTAAATCAACCATATTTTTGATGTCTGGATTCAATGTATAAAATAAATGACCGCTGTTGGGATGGCGCCTAACTATATCTTCTCCTGGCATTCCTGTGAACATGTTAATATGACGGCAAATGTAAGCAATAAGGAAAACAATTAATGCAATTTTTTTTCCGCATACATTGAGAATGTCAGCGTTTCATCTCTGTATTCATAATATTGAACAGTCACTAGGGTGTGTAAAACGAAACTATTAGGCCGCATCATCCAAGTACATGTACCAACACTGACATGTCTGAATTCATTTGTGATTTTTAATAAAAAAATGTATTTGAGGTTCTCTTCTGGTAATAGTATACTGTTAATCTTTTATGTCGGTTGATTGATTTTGTTTGTAATTAAACGTCAAGTGACAACTATTTCATTCATGTGCACAAATCTCTCAACAAATCTGACGAATTTGACGAGATTGTTGGTAGTTTTACCACATCGTACATATCCGGACACTGTACAACTGTACAATTTTCATTAGAATATTCTGCGGAAAAAGAATAGTAAATCCAATCCAAATAAGTAGAATAACAATGAAATATCCATGCATGTATAAATGCGTACAGTAAAAATTATGAAGGGACAGGTAAAAAACGGGGAACGAAACTTGTAACGTCGACAAAGATGTTGATATCCCATGATATACGAATGTTGTTCCGATGCGTTGGATAACCCTAATTTCTATCCGCCTTCTAATTAAAAAAATATGATAGCTCTATGTAATTGACTAATGTTTATAAGAATATATAAAAAGAAAAAAAGAAAGAATTGTGGTGTTATTAATAATGTCTAGTAGAGTATAGCAAGTAAAGAATAGCTATCAGAGGCCTTCTTGGGAAGAACAATGCGAATGTTGTTTATACATATTTTAATAAAGCTCAAGTCTGATATGAAAAGTCGCAAAAACGATAACATTTCATAAGCAGACATGTCCCCAGGTCTGGTCAATAGCAGACTTGTCCACAGGTCTGGTCAGAAGCAGACCTGTCCACAGGTCTGGTCAGGAGCAGACCTGTTCACAGGTCTGGTCAGAAGCAGACCTGTCCACAGGTCTGGTCAGGAGCAGACCTGTCCACAGGTCTGGTCTGGGGCAGACCTGTCCTCAGGACTGGTCAAAAGCAGACCCGTCGATAGGTCTGCAGCAGTCATAAAAAAGCGGACCGTAGGTCTGGTCCACCGTAGACGAAGTTAACTTGCTGGTCTGCTTAAAAATTCTCAAGTTAACTTAAAAAGCAGTCAACAAGTTAACTCTAAGTTAACTTTTGTCAAGGTTAGGACCGCACCCATCTGTACATTTAATTAACTAATAAAAGCTAATTAATGAAAACTTTGTCACCTGTGTCCCCATCATAAAATAGCCGTAAACGTTATCAGCGATTTTATTTAGGATATACATGTATAAACGCTAAAAGACGTGAGACGCTATAAATGAGTATAAAATACTTGCAACTGAACAATAAGCAATTTCAGTCAAAAGTTAATTAACAATTACAGATTAAATTTGGAATTATGATATTAATGAAAAAACTACATTTAATTAACTAATAAAAGCTAATTAATGAAAACTTTGTCACCTGTGTCCCCATCATAAAATAGCCGTAAACGTTATCAGCGATTTTATTTAGGAGATACATGTATTAATGCTAAAAGACGTGAGACGTTCTGGCGTTAAATATTGGACACGTTTTAGCGAATAACAATTATCGGACACGTTTGGGGGTTTTGAAATCGGACACGGTTAGGGAATATTGTACATTTCGGACATGTTTAGGGAGAAAAAACACGTTTGGGGGAATCGGACACGTTTGGGGGTAAGGACACATTTGGGAGTATTAAATATATAAATATCGGTTTAGGGCGTCCATATCAGTCAAATGTCAGACATGTTTTGTATGTAATGAAAAGAGGCAGTAAATACCAAAATAATATAATTCGAGTATAAACTGGCAACGCAATGGTTTTTGTATTATCAACTATATTTATATGCTTTCTGTTGTTTGAAAGTACACTGATTACTTAGAGTTTCATGATAAAAAGATAAGACAGATAACACAGCTTTATTCGTTGTGTATTGATAAGTGGAGTTGTGAAAGTTGATAAAAAAAAGCGCTTCGTACACAATAAATTTTTAAATGTTATTTGTTTTATTTTATAGCAATTTATTAAAAAGATAGCATTATGCAGAAAGTTGATCTGAACAAAAATCAACATATATTATCTGAGACATTGTTTTGAGTCAGGAATGTTGATATAAATGATATAAATGAATATATTAACTTCACATTTAAAAAAAGCGGGTTTATGCACACTAAAGGTTATTTAAAATTGTTAAAAGTTTTAAAAATTCTACATTTACACAAATAACTGCAACGAATCATATAAAAAAAGCAGTTTTAATTGCACACTGTTTATAGTGTTTCTCTAATATAATTCACACCTTCATTATTGCTTGATGAGATATCTTCATAATCAACATGTGAAAGGTTATATTAACACGTTAAAAGGCAGGTATAAAAACCAACTTCAGAACTTTTAATAAGACAACCAAAGAAGTTTATAAAGATGATGGATGCATGCAACACTTTAACGGCGACTTACAACAATTCTCCTGTATTTTGGATCTGCATTTTCTGTAATATAATTGGAATACTTTTAAATAGTATGTTTGCTTACACGAGTATCAAAATAAACGACAAGAAAAAACTGGTTGACAAAACGATTTTAGCTGTCACTATTGTTAAATTACTCCAGGGATCTGTTGCAGTTGTGAAGTCTTCATTCAAATATTCACTCGGCAAAGAAGATTTCGACAAGTTTACCCTCAACGCCTTTGGTAAGTACATGTCAATTTTAAAATAAAGAATTTCACAAAATAAAGTTGAACATACTTTTGCGTAGATACATCTATAATAAATTGAGCGTCAAGAATCAATAGATAATGCATTTCCGTGCTTAGTTATTTAACATGTTTCAAATTATACCTAAACACATATTGTTGGATTTTTTTTTTGATACAGTCGGTTATTTAAAAATCTTTAATTCTAAAACATGTCAATTATTATGCCGATACATAAATGTCAATTTGAAGTTACCATATGACTAATGACATCAAACTGATAAGTCTTTGAAAATTAGCAATGTTATTCACCTTTAAACAAACCAAATCAGATGACATCTGTTGCGAACAGGATGTAAAATTTTTAATTAGCTGATACTTTGGCATGTGTTTGATATACATCTTTTTGTATGAATATTGTATTCAGCATTTGCCTTGATTTGTAATGTGAATCAGCATACACAAAATTAGTATGCATATGCTATCAAAGTTCATACTCTTCCTGTTAAATATAAATTAAGGTGATGTGGTATGTTTGTCGATGACACAACTAATCACTAGAAACAAACTATATTGTTATCGATAACGATCGAAGGTCAACAATGAGCAACCCTATATAATATACAAAGCTATTAAAGGCCCTGACATAACGAAATATAAACAGGAAAATTAAAAATAAAATCATAACAAAGGCAAAAAATATAGTATCAAACACAACTTAATTACATGATTAGGACTTGAAACAGTCCGTACGTGGGCGCCAAATGTAATGGCTGACTTTTAGGCCTCAAGGAAAACTAAAGTCGCTTTGCTAGGGTTCAGGATATTTATTAACCAGTAACGTAAAACACCCAACTTGTGGAGCACGGTAGTTACTGTTGTGGCATAAACCAATTCAAACATAAACATACTGGTATATCACACAGTGATATCTTTATAACAGCTTACAAGTTGTCAAAATGTCAAGTTTGTCAATACAAATACAATCATGACTATTCTCTATACTTTCAAACTATTTCAATGGCTACTGGACATATACATCCGTCCATTTTGACTCCATTAGTCTTTCTAACTCCAAACAAAGAACCTAGGAACTAAGCTGTAAAACTTTAGACTAACCAATCAAATCCAAGTTATCATGAATAATGTATGGAAACGTTTCAGTGTAATAAAATTTTATATGAGACAATATGTTATGAAGTTTAATTAATATTAACATAATTATACATCTTTTTTTTACAGTTAAAATATAAACAAAATAAAGAAGCTACCACATTCTCCCCTATGTTGGAATATAAATATAAAAGGATTATACACGTTTAGGCGCCTTATACCTGTATACACATTCAAAGCTTTGTAGAGTATATATTATAGAAACTCATATTAACCTTTTTTTACAGAAACGTTGGACTTTTTACTTCGAGGTCTGTATACCTGGTGCTTGCTGTCCTTGACAATATCCCGGATCTTGGTTCTAAAGAATGTAAACGTTGTACAGAATCCAAAGACTCGATTCCAAATTTCACAAATATGCATGACACTATCGATAACCATAAATATAATGGCAACTATTGCCTATGGAATTGTTCTCTTTGTCATGAGTCCTGTACACACAAGTCAAGCGTGTATAATTAGGAGAACACTTAAATTCATTATAATGGACGTTTCCTGGATGTTTGTTATAATTCTGAATCTGGTTTTAGCTGTGTATATCACAGTGGTATTCGTTAGGATCAATCGATGTCGAATCCGCAATCATAGACAATATACATGCAGCAATAAAAACACACACAAGAACAATGCAAACGTTTCTCGAAGACGAATTCCTGGGAAGAGTAGTACTCAATCACAAGTTATTCATCGGAAAATTCACAGAGGATATAGATCTTCGTCACGAAAACTTCTCCGACAGGTTTTGATGTCCGTCTTACTATTGATTATTTTCAATATTGCCCCAAGTACATACGTTAATGTACTTGAAATTTTAGTTGATAATCTTAAATACAACATTAAGAACAAAATAATTATCTATGCTATTTTATCAGCATGTTTAACCATTCTTAATCCTATTTCCTTTGGGATGTTTTCGAAAGAAAGGAGAACTGCAATTATAACCATTGTGAATCCTTCCATGTTTTCATTTTCGCTTTCTGGATTAAGACGAACAACTTTTTCAACAGACATTTAACATATACTTGTTCACTTTAATCGAATTATATATTCAAAAGTCTGTCATAATAGTTCAGTATTCGACATGCTTGCTACTTTGTGTAGACTGGAAGACATTAAGCTCAGAAGACAACACAATAGTTAATTTATAACTGAATCGGTTTCATGATCTTTACCTTACCTTACTAACACAAGTGTCTTGTTCTCAAAGTGAGGTAATACAGAGGAATTTGAATAGTCAGCATTTGTGCATTTGCAACCAAATTGCATGAAAACGACTAGAACTTAATGGGTTATCTGAAGGAGAAAAGTTGACAAATACTTGTAATGGTTATGAATGTCATGTATTGAATGATTAAGGTCAAAATCAGATAGACGAATACCGTGTCAGGTCAAACATCATGTAAAAGAAATACAACTTTTAAAGTATTTTGTTTAATATATTGAGGAGCTCAACTCGTGAGAATAAACATTTTTGCTAAACTAAGATTTGAGAGAGACACAGACCCCCCCCCCCCACCTTTCTCTTTTTCTCGTGATTTTCATAAGCAGATGTGAAGAATTACTGTATACGTTTGTAAAGGTCGATGTTAGTTTATTTATTTCAGGCCATGACATTTGATTGACTAATCAACTGGCAAGTAATGCAAATTGATACACTAACATTTTGTTTTGTTTTAATTGATTTTTGAATTTGTTTTGTTTCAACCATTTGCATTGGGATGTCTCATTCAGGTGTGCTAGTGACTTGTTGGTATCACTGTTTATAAATAACTGTTTTACAAGAGATAATTAGTACTAGGGGTAGAGACGGGATTGTACATACTTTGTTTTTAAAAAGTTATATGAACAATGAACGGTATTCAATATCTTCATGATATACAGTGCTTGGTTCATTTAATGTAACGTCTGCAACTGAAGTATTTTTTATCATATCTAACAGTTCAGCGAGCAAGAACAAACTATCGGTAGAGTTCAATATCAGATTTAAAAGTGGTTTCTAACCGATATTGATATTCATGGTAAATTTAGTGTTGATCCAAAATCTGTTTTAATTCCGGTAATGTGTTTTATACATGTATATTTCACAACTGTCAACCTTATTTCAAATATAGTGGGTGTTTTGTGTGTACTTTATCATGTTTATGTTTAATTTTCTTTTTCAGTATAGCTATGATATGTATTATATGTTGACTTCTTAATAAATTGGTAGGAAACTATGTTAAATCCTAATTTACATTTACTTATACTTATAGGATGTAAGTTAAGACAGGTTTCAATTTGCCAACGTATACATCAAAAATCAAAAGACGTAACATATTGCTGGTAGATAATAAATTACTATTCCGTTAATTGTTGGATTTTTCACTGTGGAATCATTTCTATAAAAAAAACATTCTGACTTAAAGTTGAAGTCAACAAAAACACAACATATGTTACATAACCCTGCTTACGGTATATATAGTAACAAATGCCAACAAATGGCAAGACAAATATTGTGCACAATGTTCTTTAAGAAAACATCCACTCCTTCATACAGTTATTGTCATAGATACATGTAAGTCCATCTGAGCTATTTGACAGCTTAAAGATATACTCTGCACGAGAAAGTCATTAACTGCGACCCTTCTTTGTGATTGTCAATATTTTACGAAAGGTTAAGAATGCTTCGTGGACTACTGTACATAAGCTTCTCTTGCAATTGATATAAAAATCAATAACAATTGGCAGTTTTCCAAAAGTGTTAATATGAACTGATGAGTTAAATTACATTGATAGGTATAACACCTTAAAGTTGTCACATTGTAAATCGCATTTCTGGATGCTAGATATTATAAATATCATGTACCGAATATCTACTCAGTATAACCGTAAATGAATACAAACATCACTTCCTTCATATGGATTAGTAAGACATTTAAATATAGCGGATTGGGAAACAAGTTTTGCAACTTATATTAATCCCTTTCCACTTTGCGGGTGCGAGTGCTGCCTTGTAGCGGCATTGGCCTGCTCTTTTTTCAAAATCTACGAGGGTGTCTTTAACGTGCAAGAGATATGGCTCTCTCTTAACACGGGTCAGCCATTTATCGTTCCCTTCCGACGGATTATCATCGTTTCCTCAAGACGATAACCGCAAAAGGTGTCAAGGGAGAGCCGAAAATTCAGTCTCTGAAATTTTCATTTCAGACGGGAATCGAACCAGGAACCTTTGTGTCAGTAGTCCGATGCACTAACCACTAAACCATGGCATCTGAATCCATTACGGAAGGACAAACAATAAGAATGAAACATAAGGCAACGTAAAAGGTTATAATGATCAAACAGTCAAGCAATATAGCTTTAATATGAGGTGTGTAGAAGAGTAAAACAGTTAGGAAAAGGATTCCGTTAAAAAAAAACATGCTCAGAAATTATATTTGAATAGTGGAGCACAAAACAATACAGAATTATATATAATTACAGTCCACATATTGACCGGATGATTTGTGACAATATAATGATCTGTAGCCATCTGTCTCATATATTTACAGGACCATATGATTTTATCAGAGCATCTGTATACATGTAATAGACTAGTCTGACAGGTCACCAATCTTTCTGTCCTTAGGACTGCAATGATTCAAAAGTATGGTTGTATTTTTTTCCCAAAAATGATTACAGCTAGTAGTCAAGCCAATTAAAGATATACCCTAACCTACACACTCAAGGCATTTTGCTTTAATTGAAATAGTTTTACTGGCTATGTAGGTTTAGAACATGTTACTATCCTATATTTACAACTAAATGTCACTGTAATGACTTTTTTAACATTAGTCTTTGTCAGATACATTTATAGACATAACAAATTAAATGTTGTATGAACCCCAATGAGAAGACTCTCCACAAGATACCAAATCACATAGAAATTAACAAAAATAGGTCACCGTACGTCTTCCAACAATGTACAAAGCCCATACCGCATAGTCAGCTAATAAAGGCGCCAAAATGACACTGAAAAACACTTAAAACGATAAAACTAATGGCCTTATTATGAACAAAAACAAATATAAAACACATAAACAACCAACAACCACTGAGTTACATGTTCTTGACTGTAATTCAGTGGTTGTCGTTTGTTTATGTGTTACATATTTGTTTTTCGTTCAATTTTTTACATAAATAAGGCCGTTAGTTTTTTCGTTTGAATTGTTTTGCATTGTCTTATCGGTGCCTTTTATGGCTCACTGTGTGGTATGGGATTTGCTCATTGTTAAAGGCCGTACGATGACCTATAGTTGTTAATGTCTGTGTCATATTGGTGCTTTTGTGGACAGTTGTCTCATTGGCAATCATACCACATCTTCTTTTTTTTATCATCCTACTTATTGATTTTTTAAGTGTTAGCTTTTCTTATTTGAAACGATGCTTGGTATCAAAATTGCAATCCGAAGGAGTTTGATCTGAACTTCAATCGAAATAAGTTCTGTCAAACAGTAATGCTGATTTTAATAAAAGATAAGAAGAAGCTGGCTTGATAAAAAGATACAATATGTGTACGTAAATTTAACATATTTTTTAAATGAATAGTAATTAAAACTGCATTCACAAAAATAACAAACAAATCATTTCAAACAAGCAATTATCAAAATTACAAACTGTTAAAAAAATAAAATATATATAGGTGTGCTACCATTTTCGGTTTTTCGAGATTTATACGCTGGCATTAAGTCTTATTGTTAAAGGGGCACTAGCTACGAGATATATAACAAATCTAAAGTTTGATTTTTTTTATGTTCAATCAATATTGAAAGTGAAGTAGTGAAATAACAATTCGCTTTTTGTAGCCAAAAAGTTCCAATTTTGTCAAATTACTCTACGAAACATTGATAATTAGTTATTCACTTGCAAGTGAATGAGTCGACCTCTTTAAATCCATATTCATGGGAACTTCAATTTAACCCCTAGCTAGAGATTGACAACGCATGCATTGTACGTGTACTGGTTTTTTTAAAGAAAAAGAATGTCGACAATGAATGTGAAACTACGGTAAATCATTTGAATATTAATTCGATGGACATAAAATCATTCTTATACGGTTAAAAACAATGAATAACATCTATTTTTAATCTATAAAATCAAATCAAGCAGACCTATAAAAATCAAAATGCACGTGTTGGTTTAATCTATTCATATCTTTATTTATGTTAACATCGCTTACATGTATATGGTCATCTGAGGTCAAATCGATATATGGCCTCTGGACTAAAATACACCAGAAACGAACCTATATATTATCTACCCCATGCTCTGTAAACTGTTTATTTTACACTTTTGATAGTTTGGATCAATGTGTTACATTGTTATAAATCAAACATGAGAATTTGAGTCAAATCGGTGACCATGAATTTGACAGCTAGATCCACTTTAAACTATAGGTTAAATCAGATTCTTGAATAGCGCAGCTGAAGCAATTCCTTGTGTTAAGTGAATAGCATTAGATTGGGTATGGTCATGAACTAACGATTGTTTCTTTCTTCTGATGAGGTTTATTACCGATATTTTAATAGTCACTTATACATGTTATACTTCATTGGAAACCAGTTGCGATATTTTACATTTATATAAAATTCACAAATTGAATACTACGATTTGAACGTTTTTGTCGTGTAATCATTCTACGATTAAATGTCGTTAAAATAGGATTGATGTCTTCTTTTACATGTTTCAAATTAAAAAGGCAAAAACTGACAACTCGCTACCGTGAGCTCCTCTAAGAAGCGAGCAGTCGAACTTAAGATCACAAAGTGGTCGCAACCTATCTTTTGCGGTGCAATTTACTATTTTCCGGTTGTTTATTAATAGTTTTAGTATAAGCGATCGACATTTTTTTTTGTCCAGGAGACACGTTTGTTGATTTCTACCTCACTTGAGACAAAATAAACTATGAAACCCCATGCATATTAAAAATCAAGAAACACGCCGTGTGTGTGTGCACATTTTTGTTAATAAAATATTAGTAATGGTAAAAAAACCCACAATAATGCATTTTATAATTGCGAGTTGTCTGTTTGCATTCCTCTAATACTACATGCATACATCAAACTTCCGCTATTTCCTTATTAGATTCCCTCCTGATCAGTATTTAACAAAACCCTAAAGTCTCTCAAGATTCAGGCATCAACTATTCCATTAAAAAGAATAAAAATTGGCAAAACAAATTTTATGCAACCAAAATAGTTACACTTTGAACCAATTGTGACGAATTGAAAGATCCAGGTGCATTGTGCTAAAGATTAACCACTGGACTGTACTAACAGACATAGCTGTTTTATATAAAGTATCTATAATACTAAAATTACGAGGTCCAATTTGTCAGCCGTCATCACGTAAAAACGACGAATCAAAAAATTCAACTTTATATATAACTAAATATAGTACAAAGGTGTAGATTAAAAATTACACCACTCCAGGCCCTTTTGTTTTCCACGTAATTGATATTGCAAATAATTAAGAAGTTCCGGGTCGAGTCCGATACCGATACCAATAGTATATTCACCTGTCACCGATTACCTTATCTCTTCGTTCCGCATCTGACAGGCGCACCACCAAACGGTGTATTCAGGATTAATATGCTATATAGTATTACACGGGTCATAATCACAGGGTTGACACTACTTAATTGTCAAATTGTTACTTTTTGTAGTATTTTAATTAGTTAAACTTTCTACAATAACAATACGAATCTATAATACTAGAATTACGAGGTCCAATTTGTCAGCCGTCATCACGTAAAAACGACGAATCAAAAATTTCAACCTTATATATAACTAATATAGTACAAAGGTGTAGATTAAAAATTACACCACTCCAGGCCCTTTTGTTTTCCACGTAATTATTATTGCCAATAATTAAGAAGTTCCGGGTCGAGTCCGATACCGATACCAATATTATATTCACCTGTCACCGATTACCTTATCTGTACGTTCCGCATCTGACAGGCACACCACCAAACGGTGTATTCAGGATTAATATGCTATATAGTATTACACGGGTCATAATCACAGGGTTGACACTACTTAATTGTCAAATTGTTACCTATTGTAGTATTTTAATCAGTTAGACTTTCTATGATAACAATACGAATACTAAAATCTGGACTAAAATAAGGCGTATAGGTACAGTTTTCAATTTGTTAGCGGGCATGACGCAAACCAGCGAATCAAAGAATTCAACTTTATTTATAACTAATATAGGACAATGCTGTTGATTAAAAAGTACTCCATTCCAGGACCTTTTGTTTTCCAAATAATTAATATTATCAATAATTGATAAGTTGCAGTTCGACGGGTTCAAACAGAAAGATTTGAAAGCAGAGAAAACTGTGTATCTTATAATCGGCATGACTTTATCAGATGACAATACTAATACTAAAATAAGGCTTGCTCATAGTTATATACTTCAGTCACGGACCCGCGATATCACGGGTGTGTTCTAGTATAACTAATTTATGTAGCCTTTTCGGCATTAAACGCAATGTTTGTCTAAACTAACAATGTTACACAAATAACTTTCTTCACTTTAAACAAAAAAACTACATTTAAATTGATTAATATAAAAACACAGCAGGTTAAAACAAAACATATAGCCTTTTTTTTAGTTCTCGGTCAAAAGTCTGTAGTTTATTGGCTGTCATTTGTTTATGTTTCTCGTATACAAAAAAGCGTAAATATGTTCCATAATTTTAGAAAGGTATACAAAGCATTACGATTGTGTTCTTTTTTGTCCCCAATGAGGAATAAACTTACACAAAAGAAGAATTTAAAATATCAAAATATGTTGGCAACTACATTAAAAAAGAATCCAACATTTTCTTCTTTGTTAGAATATTAAACACAGGCATTAACATTAGGTTCTTTTTGTCCCCTACGACGAAAAGTTGTACACACATTGACTGCACTGTAAATCTACAGTTACTAATATTAATGTCGTTACTAATAAAACATGACCATCATTCTTGTTATATAAATATTCTTGATCTTGCCCAATAATTGATTATTTTTATAACTGACATATTTCTTTGTGTCAGTGATAATATTTATAATAAGCGATAGACAAATGACGTTCGGAACTCTGTTGTTACAATATTCAGGACATGGACTTAAGTAACCACATGCTAGGACGTAGTAAAATGATTAACAAGACTGACGTCACAAATGACAATCCAGGAGAAGAGTACATTATAATTGTTGGGGATCCCTTTGCTCGTTTTTTGTTGTTTGTATAATAATTCGACGACTAGTAATCACAAGTCTTCATGAGACCCGAAAACGCCGCCAATAATGTAGCTAACAACGCAGTGGTTTGATGTTAAACATAGTTCTGGGTGAAATTATACGTTCGTAAATTCGTCTATATTCAGCTACGTGAGACCCAAAAAGACGCAACTAGTAAACAATATTTATTGTACCATATTGCAGCTAACGGAAATGTCATATATAAACATGCATATCATTTTACGTATTGTCTTTAGAACATACTCAATAACTAATTGTTCATTGCTTTCAACTACATTTATATATACTGCCACATGATCTTTCTAAAGTTGTTGATTCTAATGTTAGGTATATTATGAAGTTAACTTATTTTGGATTTTTACAATTTAATGGACGCGCTAGATGCTTTTGTACTTTTGATGGGCCATTTTATTCGGTTAGTAGTTTTTCTTTCAACTCTCAGCATCAATATTAGCAATCAAAAACATTCCAATTTATTGAAAATAATTGTTTTAGAAACAATTATTTGCTGCATTATATATTGATGTATGTCATTTGAATTACTGAGCAAATACGCTTAGAAAGATACAAGAAGTCTGCTGGTATAATTGAAGCTTTTATTTTCCACTTGACTTAATTTAGATACGTTTTGTTCATAGTCATTTTACCAATTGCAACTCTAAGGATCAGACTTGTTTTACATAAGAAGCGAGCAGTCGTATTTGAGGTTCCAGGGAGGTCGCCATCAGTCTTTTGAAGATCAATTTACTATTTCTCCGGGTGCATTAAACAGGCAAAGCAGTATCACCAACACATTAACTACGTGTAAACTGTTCAAACATCATTTTTTGCATGAGTAAGTATGCATTTCATTAGAACAAAGGAAGGATTTCTGGGAGTGTAAAGAGTGGTTTCCTTTTCTCGGGAAGTTACTATTGCTTTCAAAAATCCTTACAAATCTTACAAATGACAATTACAAACATTTATCTTACTTCATATAAACGATGTCATACTTGTATTTAACATTTGTTCAAACAACATTTAATGACGACCATTGCCATGTTAATGTACCTACTCGGCATTGACATTTGAAGATCAATACAGTTTCTCATATCCAATTTCAGACACCTGTAAGCTTTTGCGCTAGACATTTGTTCCTGTGAGACACGTTTGAGGGTTTTCAACTAATCCTTAACAATAGCCAAACGGCAAAAACAACCCATAAACCTCATGCCAACACAAAAAAAGGGAAAACAATATATAATAATTGCAAGTGTCAAATAAAATCATGCAAAATGGTCCGAAAGTACTTTCCTCAAAAACAAATAAGATCTTTATCAGATAGAAAATATGGAAAGATAAAAAAAAAAACACAACATGTTTTTCTAAATATTTATAAAAAAAAAAGAATTATGAACAGGTGGAACTTTACATGTCATTTTACTTATACAAATAGCAAAAAAATCACAATTTTCCCCATTTTTGAACTTAAAATTTTTTTTTACTAGCCAGTAAGAATGATTAATGATTTTTCTATTGATATTTCCAGAAGAACTACATGTACATTTCATGACTCATGTTGTGGTTTTTTTCTTATCTTTTCTATCAAACTAATTTCAAAATATCTACATAAAGGCAATTTGGTAATAGAGCTAAAATTGTACAAAAAGAAACCAGCGTATCTACATAAATGGTAAAAAAAGATTAAAATTAAAAAACTTTCTATAAACCTGAACTTAAGTCTTATAAAAGAGGGACGCAATATACCAGACGAACAGTCAAACTCATAAATCGAAAATAAACTGACAATGCCTGGCTAAAAATGAAAGAAGACAAACAAACAAACAATAGAACACATGACATAACATAGTTTTCTGTCAGCAACTCGAACCCCACCACAAACTAGGGGTGATCTAAGGTGCTCCGGGAGGGTAAGTAGATCCTGCTCAACATGTGGCACCCGTTATGCTGCTTATGTTAAAACAAATCCGGTAAATAGTATATTTTGGTAGGTCACATTCTTAAAAGTGAAGGGGACTTTAATTACGACGTAAGAAACATATCCGATATCACTTTTAACATATAAAAAATCCACCAACGGCAAATAATATTAATTATGAGATAAATGAGGTTTTTTTCAAAATTTGGGTACATGTGTACTTAAACGATTTTCATCCAATTGGCATAATAAGCTGTGATACCTGTAAAATGCATATGCATCACACCTGTAATTCTTTTAAATTGCTTATATGTTAGATTTCTTGTGCTATAATTCGTAAAATAAAAAAGTCTTGAAAATTTAGATAAAGGAAAAGGAGCAATACAATTGTTTTGGTCATTTGTCAAATAGCATATGAACCTTTGAATTTAGATTTCTTTCTTTGATTGTTAAAAGTTGAGAATGATAAATGTAAATACAAGAAGCTTGTAACCAATGATGTTATAATTTATAAAGTTTTAATGTCACAGAAACAACCACTTGACCAGTTTGCATACACACATTCAAGAAACACAGGCCATTTGCATGCAGGCCAAATGAAACAAAGCTTTTTATACTAAGTCTTGCAAATTATTTTCTGATTTCTCTAATATAAATCCTACCTCCAACATTTCTTTGTTATGGCTTAATGATGCATGTATCAAGTCGTTCATTAATCTAAAAAAAATACCAGCACTAACAATCAATAAACATAATGGTTCTGCAACCAAATCGAGATACACATTGAACAAACTGGAGCTTATCTGGTGGCGATAATTTATATAATCAGACAGGTAACGGTGTTTGTTATGTTGTTATGGTATATGCTTATGGATATAGGTGATGCGTGCATCATATGACGTTCTTATCTGGTTAAAATTTTTTATTTTATCACTAATGACATTCCAGAATAACTGTTGGGGATTCTGTTGCTTAAAACTGTTTTGCTCGTGTGGAATTGTACTGAAAAATCGTGTTTCTTTATAAGGGATTATACAGCTACTACCTATATAAAAGTTTGTCGTAAGTACTTCAAGTTAGTTCCGAAAATGAGTTCGTCTTTATTAAGGTCCGTACATAGAGAGCCAACCAGCAAACAATGAAATTATTACTAAATCACTTCTCATATCGTTTTCAAGAGCAGTAAACTGCAGCTGATGCCTTTATCGTGTTTAATAAATCATACATCTAAAAACTTCTGTACAACTTACTGTTAATTTTCTTCACTTTTTATATTTAATGCTATCACAAAACATTACATTTATTGTGGTAAAAAGTATTTAATAACTTGGAGCTCACTTATTACCTCCCGAAAAACTCGATCTATTAAAGGCTATTTTCAGACGTTTGACAGTTACATATTTTAGATTATCTGCACAACACATTGTCACAATCTTAACAAGCAAACCGAAGGTTCTGTTCATGTAAACAGCGGTTTTAACACTGACAACACAAAATGTTGCAAATCTTATAAATGTTTGTTTTCTTAAAGTGAAGGTGCAAATATACTCAATTACCTTTCAGGAATGATATCCGATAAAGGAGAATTTGTAAGTTGTTCGTCCAGAACATGTACATAGTTAATGTATGTTTCGGCAATTTATTATATCGACAGGTATTAGATATTCACTTGACCACAAATTGAATAGACTTGCTCATGTTCAGTTCTATAAAGACTTATATGTATCCCTTAAACACGATCCGCTATCATATTATTAAATGATGAATAGAAATTATATGCGTTTGCTGAAATCAATTTAAACATGTTAAAGGAACCTACTTTGGATAGAGCTTATAAAAACAATCAATAACTTTACTTTACTATACTAACTCTTAATGTTGACTGTTGTAAATACAGGTAATGCAATGTCCAATATGAGCGCATTAATAGCCAAAACAGTGCCACTTGTAATATGAAGTAAAAATCATAAAAGCTCTTATAAATTTTTTTTATGCTCAGGTCGAAACATGGGTTCAATCAAAATATTCAAAATCAATTTTAAACTGTTAAAACTTTATTGAATTCAGAAATACTACTCTCTTCACTTTAAGTGTTTACAAGAGTTCAATTGATCCGCTTTTATAACGATATAAAATATTGCGGAGTTTTACATGTATTTATTATTTCTTTTTACCAACAGGAAAAACAACGAATATGTCAATACTCAAAATGAATTCTGGTAAAAAAGGTTTGGTATTTTTTATATCAAAAGCTAAAATTTAAATAATGTAAAGTATGTACATTGTCATTATTCGTTTATTTCTTATTTTGTTGTTACCCGTCTTTGAAAATATGAGTTGAGATGAGTTGGTTAATAAAAAAGACCTATGAACACAACAAAAGTCTTAAAATCAAGCCAGTTTTTATATATATAGTGTTTGTTCAAAGATAAACCAACTTAAGATATCTGTTTGAGGAGTTAACAGTTGATTTCAATTAAAAAGAAAAAACGATCAGTTGGTTTGAAAATAAAAACACAATGGGTGTACGCCAATTTAAGTTAATTGAATACTGAAATAGTAAAGAAAACTACAATCACACATATAAAACAACAGCGCCATTTCAATTGCATACTGTTTTAAGTATTTCATTAATTTTAATCAAACCTTCAATATTGCTTTATGAGATTTCTTTATAATCAACATTTGAAAGGTTATAATAACACGATAAAAGGCAGGTATAAAAACCAACTTCAGAACTTTTAATACGATAACCAAAGAAGTTTCGAAAGACGATGGATGCATGCAACACGTTCACATCGACTTACAACAATTCTCTTGTATTTTGGATCTGCATTTTCTGTAATATATTTGGAATACTTTTAAATAGTATGTTTGCATACACGAGCACCAAAATAAACGACAGGAACAAACTAGTTGACAAAACGATTTTAGTTGTCACTATTGTTAAATTATTCCAAGGATATGTTGCAGTTGTGAAGTCTTCATTCAAATATTCACTCGGCAAAGCAGATTTCGACATGTTTACCCTCAACGCCTTTGATAAGTACCATTATGCAAACGTCTAACTGTGTATACCCGAACAAAAAACAACAGGTATTTGATATGATTTGCAATTAAGTAAATTTCAAAATAAAGAATTCACCAAATAAAGGTAAACATACTTTTGCATAGATGCATCTATAATAAATTGAGCGTCAACAATCAATTGATAATGCATCCCGTGCTTAGTTATTTATCATGTTTCAAATTATACCTAAACACAAATTGTATTTTTTGATAGAGTGGGTTATTTAAAAATATTTAATACTTTAGTATGGCAATTATTATGCTGATACTGTGATACTTAAATGCCAACGTGAAGTTACTATATGACCAATAACATTCAACTGCTACCCCTAAGTCTTTGAAAATTACTAAACACCTTTAAACATACCAAATAAGATGACATCAGTTGCGAACAGGCAGTAACATGTTTAATTAGCTGATAATGTGCCATGTGTTTGATTGAAATCTTTTTGTATGAGTATTGTATTCAGCATTTGCCTTTATTTATAATGTTAATCAGCATACGCAAAAATAGTATGCATATGCTATAAGTGTTCATACTTTTCCTGTTAAATATAATTTAAGGTGTTGCGGTATGTTTGTCAATTACACAACTAACTACCAGAGACAAACTGATGTATAAATTGTTATCGATAGCGATCGAAAGTCAACAAACAGCAAACCTATATAACATACAAAGCTATTGAAGGCCCTGACATAACAAAATATAAAACAGTAAAATTCACAAAATTCACAACAACAAAAAAATATACAGTATAAAACACAACTTAATAACATGATTAAGACTTGAAACAGGCAAACATTAAATATTGTAGGATTATACATTTAGGAGCCCTATACAAACCCAACGCTGTGTAGAGTATATATTATAGTAACTCATATCAACCTTTTTTTACAGAACATTGGACTTTTTACTTCGAGGTCTGTATACCTGGTGCTTGCTGTCCTTGACAATATCCCGGATCTTGGTTTTACATGTAAAGAATGTAAACGTTGTGCAGAATCCAAAGACTCGATTCCAAGTTTCACTAATATGCATGACACTATCGATAACCATAAATATAATGGCAACTATTGCCTATGGAATTGTTCTCTTTGTCATGAGTCCTGTACACACAAGGCAAGCGTGTATAATTAAGAGAACACTTAAATTCATTATAATGGACGTTTCCTGGATGTTTGTTATAATTCTGAATCTGGTTTTAGCTGTGTATATCTCAGTGGTATTTGTTAGGATCAATCAATGCCGAATCCGCAATCCTAGACAATATACATTCAGCAATAAAAACACGCACAAGAGCAATGCAAACGTTTCTCGAAGACGATTTCCTGGGAAGAGCATTACCCAATCACAAGTTATTCCTCAGAGAATTCACAGAAGATATAGATCTTCGTCACGAAAACCTCTCCGACAGGTGTTGATGTCCGTCTTACTATTGATTATTTTCAATATTGCCCCTACAACATATGTTAATGTAATGGAAATTTTAATTGATAATCTTAAATACAACATTAAGAACCAAAAAATAATCTATTATATTTTATTAGCATGTTTAAACATTCTAAATCCTATTTCCTTTGAGATGTTTTCGAAGGAAAGGAGAACTACAATTATAACCATTGTCAATCCTTCTGTGTTTTCATTTTCACTATCTGGATTAAGACGACCGACCTTTTCAACAGACATTTAACACATACACATGTCGACCTGAATCGAATTAGATATTTTAAAGTCTGTCATAAGTGTTCCGTATTTAATATGCTGCCTATTTTTTGCAATCTGGAAGACTTTAAACGGAGAAGATAACACACACACTAGTTATAAATGACTCAGTAACATGATTTTTACTAGACCAATAAAACAAGCTTGTTATTGTAGTAGTGAAGTAATGCAAAGGAATTGGAATATCCATCATTTGTAAAATCAACTGATTGTTGAAAAACATATGAATGAGAAACATTGGCAGAATTAGAAGTGTACCACATAGGTTTTAGCATGCTTGTACTGCAATATTATATACTCACATGTTCTTTTTTTAAAGTGATTTTTTAAAATTTATTTTGAAACTTAAGTCATATTATTTATGTGATCAGTGTCAACCATTTGCATTGAAATGTCTTATTGACATGTTCTAGTGACTTGATGGTATCATTGTTTATAAGTGACTGTTTTATACGAGATTATTTGTAGTAAGTAATGAGAAAAGAATTGTAAATATTCCCTTTTACCTGTTTTAATCTATGTGATCTATTGTATTTTATACTAGTATATCCACAAGTATCCGACAAAGTTCGAATTAATATTTAATTTGTTTTAGCCATAGAGCTATCAAATGTATTATTTGCCATCTATAATTCGTAATAAATTGTGAAAAAAAATCCTATGCTTATTCGTTACTATTTGTTTGATGTAATTAAGATAGGTTTCGATGTGCCAACATATATTAAATGAAAATTAAACCATACTAAAATGCATCAAATCTTTTAGGTATTCAATAAATTACAGCATGTTTTATTTGTTTAATTATCGAACCTTTCAATAATGGATTATTAAAAAAAAACACCCTGACTTTAGGTTGAGTTAAACAAAAACAAATTGTAAGTTACAAAAACATGAAGAACAATAAAATGTATAATAACCAAAGCCAACAACAGACAAATACTTTGCATGAGGCACTTGAAAAAGAACAACTCCTGCTAACAGCATTTTTCACAGATATATCCATTTCTATTATTTGTCATATAACAGGTCTACTCGGAAAAAGAAATTACTTTTTTTTGAAACGTTACAAAGGTTTCCTGCACTATTGTACAGAAGCTGCTGTCGCGATAAATATGAAAATCAATATCAATTGGCAGTTTTGTTAATGTGTTAATATGATTTGATATATTAAATTAAATTGGTAAGTATAACTTCTGATAAATGTCAAATTTTAAATTGCATTTATATTATAAATAGAATGTGTCGATACTATAAATATTAACATCGAATAACCGTAAATGTATAAACGCATATCACTTCCTTTATATGGTATGGTAAGACAATAAACATGATAAAGGTTAAGAAAAATCATGGAAGGACACAAAACAATATATAAAAGGCAACGTACAAGGTAATACAGACCAAGAAGCACATCCATAGTCTCAATCCGGCTATCAGATAAGGTGCGTAGGACAGTAAAGCTGTTTGGACCAGGATTCCGTTACAAAACATACTCAGAAATGTCGGTTAATAGTAAAGCATATTGCACACAAAAAAACATAATTATATATAATAAAGTACACATATCGAAAGGATGTTACACCTTAATAATGTTACTATCCCTTATTTTAAACTTAATGTCACTGTAACGACCATTTAAACTTTACTCCGTCAACACATTTGTTAATAAAGTAAATGAGAAGTGACACTGTGTTGAACTTCAATAAAATGATTGTGTTAGTATACTTTAAAAAAAACTAATAAAATCAACTGTCTGGCTAGTTACTCGACTATGGAAATGGAGAATTTGTCAAATAGACAACAACCCGACCAAAGAACAGAAAACGGACAAAGGTCAAAAACTGGTCGTGAGCACAAAAAGTGCAGCGAAATTAAACTTGTTTTTGACATCTCAACCCTCCACTATACCTTGAGCCAATGGAGAGAAAAACACATAGCAAAACGCACAGTAAAACATAGTTTAAAAGAAGTCCGTATCCGATGTTAGAACAGGTAACAAAAAAACTTAAACAAAATGACAATAATACATATCTTAACAAAGGACTTCTAGCTTTACTGACATGCCAGCTCTAGACCTCAAACATGCATTATAGTCGAAATTATCAACCAGGTCATATGTGGAATTGATGTTTATACTGCATACAAAGTTATATGGAAACATGTCCTAGCCTCATTGGTCAATTTACTTAGGCGGAAGTACATGTGATTTTGTCTCATTTGTTTAAAATCCACATAAGAGAGCGGACGTGTGAAGGTACATATTTTAATTTTTAAATGACAAGAGGCCATATTACTTATTTGAAATGATAAGAGACCATATTATATTAAAATGACAAGAGGTCATGAAAACATTGACAAGAGGCCATATGATATTAGAATGACAAAAGGTCATATTATAAGAGAATGGCAATAGACAATATAAAGTTTTAAATGGAAAACAGGCCAATGCCGCATGAAGATTTTGGAAAATGACGAAAGTCAACGAGATCACATCTATTTGGGAATAGTAATTCTTATTTGAGAAAGCTAAAGTTTTTGAGATATAATTGAAGAGTAATGACAAGGTCCATGATGTATAATTTGAAAAACTAAAAACGGCCAGGTTCAAGGAGATGTAATAAATTAATAAAGAGGAAAACTTAAGGCCAATCTTTTTTTAATATGTGTATCTTATATTCTATGACCAAACTAGTTGATAAAATAAGTTCATTTCCCTAGTTTTTCAAGACATTTAAAGAATTTGTATGGCAGTTCAATATTGTTTCGTAGCGAAGGTTGTATTCGACACGTGTCATCACGGATTTAGTTGAAGAGTCATTATGTTGATTGAATTCCAGGAATTGAAAATGATATGTACAACTTTGAAGAACTAATAAATGCTTGTTAGTTTTTGTTTTTATTTTTTTAATTTTAATGAAAAAAGTACATTTGCCTACGTTTGATATTCATGTAATGGTACTCCAAATAGCGGAGGAAAGATATATATTGCCTGAAGGGTATTTCCCTCAGCAGGTGCGCGACGTTATGTGATGTCTAGACTAGTGTGTACACAAATGTACATTTGTGTAGATAGTTGTGTTTTTATTTTTTCAGATGATTTTACCCACATATTAAAACGAAGACACTCATTAAAAGGAATAATGCTAATGGCGGCTATTAAAAGAGGACAACCAAAGAGCTTATAGGAGTTAGTCTGTTTTTGAACAGCAACTAAAGAATTTATTCATGGATGATCTGAGTCAACAGCGGAACTGGTGTGTACTATTCATCTTTTCATAGTTTGACAAGTTTATATTGTAATACGTAATCAGTTTATAACAATCATAAATTACTAAGTGTAATAAATAAATGAGTTTTATTTAAAGTCGGCAAGGTGAGTACATCAAGTAAAATAAAAGCTCTGTTGAGTTTTTTAAACATTTAAAATGACTTTTTTTGTTTTAAATTGTTGAATAGGGTGAAGGAAAATAAGATTGACTTCAATTTGGGATAATGATGATACAGTTGAGGAAGCTAGTCTTATAAATGAAAATATTGATAACACTGAAGTAATTTACACAGAATTTTGATATAATAATATATAGTTTCACTGATGTTACTTAATGTGTGTTAATATTAATGGTTTTGATTTTGTTTTTATTGTAACTATTGGTAATCCAGTAAATTTGCAGAGAAGTTATGACAATGTGCAAAGTATTGGCATCATTACAGAGCTTTGTCTGCAAGATAATCCTAGCAAGTCATTCATATTTCTTACTTTGGAGGAATGTTCTAAAGCTACAAGACATGTTTATTATGATGATGATGTTTATACTTCTGAAGAAATAACACGCCAGGCAAAGGGAAAGCAACTAGAGAATTTCGAGAATACCTGTTTTGTTTTGCGATAGAACAAGTCATTAGATAAAAAACTTACAAGACGAAGGCTGAAAAGGAAAAATATTTTTTTAATATCTTTTTATATTTTCAATTAGCAATTTAGTGAGAATTATTATGTTTTTTTATTATTTTATTTGAAATGTCTTCATTTACAATTCAGGGGGCACTGATACCCAAGTGGTTCTATATGTTCCACGTTGATTATAGGTAAAGGGATGTCTCCTTTTAGTGAAATTCCTTCACTTACAATACACATTGGTTTTGAAAATATTAAAAACTGGTGGAGAGTTGAGAAATGTCGAATTGCATGAATTATAGTGGTGGAATCTGTTTCTATAATGATTTTTATTCTTCCTTTTCAAAGATTTAAAGACAGGTGTATACTTTTTACGCGACGTCATCAAGCATTGTCGCCTTTTTGTTTTGACATCACAAAAAGAAAATTCAAAAGAAGACAAAAACTAAATTTTCGTCACACTTAAATTTTGATCATTCAATTGTCGAAAACAAGAGAGGGTACAGTTCAGTATTTGTGTTTTGAATTGTAGATGTATACACTGATATAACCTAGCGAAAACAACAATATGTTGGAGGCGATGATGCTTTTAAAAAATCTTGTTATTATAATGTTCCATAGGTTTACAAAATGTGTCATGTGGTTTTATTAAAGTAATTCGATAACGCATCTTTAATTCAAAGTGTCAATGTCAGAATGCATGTGTTCTCAATTATTCATTGTATAGTCAAAACCAACAAAATGGCGTTTCATTTGTGGAATTTTATTTTGCATAGTTGATACATAAAGAAGTGAACAAAACATTATTAAGGAGATGACGTCTCACAGAAATTAAGCTATGGCGCAAATACTTATAAGTGTCAGAAGTTTGATATCGAAATAGGCACAGCAATAAGTATACAGTATAAGGTACACCTATCGAGAAACTGATTTAGGACATAGCAAAGACATAACAATATCATCTTTATATATGTCCCTTTTTAACACAAAGTAAGCAGAACTATCAAAATCAAAATGCTAGTATGGCTACCTGTAGTTTTGCTTTAGTCAAATTAAACGTTAATGCGAGTTTACAGGTGTGGTCAGAAATGTGAATTATATGAAACGCTGTGCAGGCTCTAAGGCATTAGTGGGCAAACACATCAGATTGATTTTTAATGTCTGACAGTGTTTCGTTATCGAAATTGTGTTAAATATTAACAAATACAATGCCCTGATATTAATCTGGATAAAATACGTGTTGATTATTATAAATATTTTTTTGTTGCTTTATATGTTGGTTTGTTAATACAATAAATAAGATATTTGTGTTCCATCTTACTATCCCATATACTAAATGTAACGACAATTTAATATTTACATATTCTACACATTTAGTAATTAAACCAGTAAGAAGTGACACTGTTTTGAACTTCCACTACATTGTCTGTGTTTGAATATTTGTTTCCTCAAAACAAAAAATATGAATTTATGTTGCAAAAATAATCTTGAAAGTTAAAAGAAAGAAATGGTAAAAAAGCCGTTAAAATGTACAGGTTATAGTTTTATATATATTTTTTGTTTGTTCTATTATACATACTATAGTGATTAAGATTTTAACACAGTGCTGACTGCTGTACTTACATTTCTGACATTTGCACCTATAATATTTGTTTGATTTGGTCAGACATCGTTGTAAGAATGATAGATCGTATGCAACTGTAATACAAGTGAGAGGATAACCTAGCTAGAAGACAAAGGAGTAGGTTCGATAAGGTCCTAAAATGGCCCCCTTTTTTAGCTGAAATTTCAAATTAGGATTTATTGACCAATATCACAATGAAAAATAGTAAATATATAGACTAAATAGGAAATATGCCATTTTTTTTTGAAAATTGACGTCCCAGTGTTTTATTGATGAAGTCACAAATAGTACTTATCTTTATTTTCCACGTAAATGTCAATAAAAATGGGTAAATTTCCATCAACTATTGGACAGGAAACATACAGCGCATACGCTGATAACAAAGATCTTTAACAATAATGTTTGTAAAGACTTTTACATTTCTACCTTTGATATTTAGTTTGTCGACGCCTGCGCAACATGTTTCCTGGTCCTAAATTTGGTTGAAATTCTGCCGATTTTGTCAAATATTGCCAAAATCTCTTACCTTCACCTTTAATTTTTTAGATGTAAAAATCAACGCTTTAGAATAAAACTTGGACAAAAATAGTTCTATTTAACTTTCTCACATGTCTTAGGGTCAATTTAAATCATTTTTCATCTTGTTTCATTAAACTTTATGATCGGAGCCTTTATGGCCCTTACTGAACTTAATCCTTTCTATAACTTACAAAGTTAGGAATTTGACAGTTGTTTTTTTTTTTTCGTTTAACGTGTTCGATCTGTTGATTTTGCTATTTGAATAAAGACCTACAGATTTGAATTTTCTGCAGAGTTTTTTTTTATCCGAATGTTTTTGTTTGCACAACTCCATTCTGTGTTTGGCGATCCTTTGACAACTTAGACAGAGAAGTGTTGTGTTAGTTATTTAAACCTTGGGACATTCCTGAAAATTGATTAACATCATCAGAAATACCTATACAGAAATGCAGTGCAAGACTATCAGTTGAATGGATCAGACATTGTAACCTTTATATACAATATATACTAAAGTTGGGTATGTGACATTTCAGCTCACGAGTAATATTGCTGATGTAAATCTGTCTATCATGACATCCAATGAGTTAGTACAAAACTGACGTTGCAGCCGTTATACTCTTTTGTAAATGAAGTTGCCTGATTTGATTGAAACGACGTAATTGTCTGTTAATTTCTAAATTTCAAACGACTTTATTTCAATTTTCTTTTCTTAGTCGTTACAAAAAGGAAAACTAATATCTTGTTACCGATTGAAACTTGGAAATAGATTCAAGGAAATGTTTAACGAAGAATAAATTCTCTAAATAATCATGAATGCACTTCTAATTTCGTGCAACGTAAGCTTCCGTGATGTTTGATTCTCTGAGGAAATTCAGGTATTGTTATGCAAAAAAGAGTACAAGAAGCATGATAAGAAATTGATTGAATATAGGTCATGTTTTGAAGAAATAAATAAACAAAATATGTGTTATAAGCCAAAATCATCCTTTTACCCCTATGTTCTATTTTTATACATGGCGGCCATCTTGATTGGTTACCCGGGTCACCGAACACTTTATTAAAACTAGATACCCAATGATGAGTGTCGCCAAGTTTGGTTAAATTTTGTCTGGTAGTTTCAGAGGAAGATTTTTGTAGAAGTTAACGACGACGGACGACGACGGACGCCAAGTGGACCAGGTGAGCTAAAAAACGTTTCAAATTGATTGCATATTTCAGGAAAATAACATGTACATATCATATGAGTATTAACCCTGCTCTGTGGTCGTAGAATTAAAGTGTGTGTTCAAAAGCTAACAGGAAGTAAAGTTATCCTGTCCAGACTCATTTGTTTACTTAAAAAACTTGTGGTGATATCAGGTACTGTGGAAGGGTTAGCATGCAGGTGCTGCTCATCATCCGGCACCCGTCGTGTTGCTCATATTATTACAAAAGCGGTCAATAGCCTTATTCGGAAGGTCACATTTCGGATTGATGTGTTCCTGTGTTCATGTGCTTTCCACTGTACGCAAAGCAAACAACATTGTTTGGATTGTAGCTCCTCATCTTTTTAAGCTTTTGATTTTCAAATATTTTGAACTCGAGTGTCCCTGAAGAGACATGTATTGTCCAATGCGAATCTGGTGCAGAAAAATTGGTACATTTAATTTTATTTCTACAACTGAATCGATGCATGTGCTGGTGGACTGTTAGTCCTTTGGTAAATAAACCAAGTAGCCAGTTGTTGTTACAAAATGTTGGAAATTAATTTAAATTTAGGAATGTAACTCTCTCATGCAAATCTCTAGATTTGGTTCCTTGCACGACTTTGGCCGTACTCTTTGTACCTTTTTTTGATAATAGCTCAGTATCTTTTAAATGAGCTTTGGATTTTCAAATATTTTGGCTCGAGCATCACTGACGGGACATTTATTGTCGAAATGCGCATCTAGTGCAGATTTTTTTTCTCTGTTTTTGACTTCTCTGTAGATGCGCATTTGGCTCGGACTTCAAAATGGATAATTCATCAGGCTCGATTAGATAAGTCCGATAATCAACTGGTATAAATGTAATAATTTATATAAAATTACCAGGGTTAAAAACTGATTGCGAATAAAAGTTGTGTAAACAAAATCTGTCAACACACGATTTCGATGCATTAGATATGATGGCCGATTGTTCAACGTGTCTTGTTTTGCGGTGTTGAACATTGAGACACTGTGGATTTTCTATTGTAGTAACTCTCTCTTTTACTTAATATGTCGGTATTGCTTAAAGACATACTCAGACAGCAGTCCAATATAATGTAATATGTTTTATTCACAACTATTTTCAATCCGCAAAGCTGTAGAGAATGTCGTTTCAAGCTATTTATTTTTTACTTTACAACGTGTTATGAAAAATAACTAGTTAGTTTTACGATGATCGTTTAAATTGTTACAATTGGATAAGGCAAATATTCAAACAAATACTAAACTGTTGTTTTTTTTATTACGTATAATGAAAGAAATTTAGTTGTGCAACGTTTTATTTACCATAGTGGAAACACTTTTAGATAAAATGTCCGTTAAAAACTGTATAATACATATGTATTTGAGTTTAATCGATTTAGACAAAAGACAAAAATAGTTCCTACTTTTGTAGATCTCTGCATTACGAAATGTTGAAACTGCAAAAATACCAAAAACGGTCTGCAAATACTATAATACTTGTTTCAATTTACATTGTTTTCCTTCAAAATCTTGCTCAAGGGAATTCAGTGCTTACTCTAAATGCAGTTGCCTTGTGCATAATACGTTAAGAACTGTTAAATAAGATTAGAAGTTGAAAGGCTGTATATGGACTGTCTATAATATTTACACTATGAATCATGTTTAGCAGTAAAGGAGCCAAGGATACATACAAAATTTAAAATATGTTATTACAGATAGCAACCAAAAAGGCAATCAAAGTCTCAGACATGTATATATAGGAATCGGTGCGATGCACGATGATCCACGCTGAAGTGCGTTGGTTAACACGCTGAAGTGCGATGGTGACATTGTGACGCCTACTTGTTGTTAGACACGCTGAAGTGCGTTTGTGTGTCCGCTGAAGTTCGATGGTCTAACTGTGACGTCTATATTTACTAACTAAGCAGGACACATTTAATTTTGTCAAATATACTAGTAACTTGTTTTTGACATGTCATTGCGAAGAACTTGCTTACAACACATTTATCTATTTATCTGCTATACTAACAGAACATTCATGCTTGACTCTTATATATAGTGAGACGTGACGCCTTTTCTGTAAAAAAAAAGCTTGACAATTAGCTGTTTCTCTGCTGAGAATCACAAAGTACACCAAGTTTGGACCATTCGGGTTTATTTTGATCTAACCAATTGAGGAGATGATAACTGTATACGTGCATTTTTTCTTACAAAGCAGGTTTCATCTCAAGAATTAAACAAAGATATAGCTACTTGATACTATGAAAACATTTCTAACAATTAATCTTAGCTTATTATTAAGTTTTAGCACAAGTTTATGTGATGTATACTTGAAGAGAAGAGTAAATTAATATTAAAATCAATACATTTTATTGTCTTGCAAAACGTTTTCGTCATGAGTTATAAATCCTTCTGCAAACACTGTAAGCACATCTGCATACCAAGATCATCTTTTAGTCGCCTTCAGAAATGGTTTGTTTTCCGACTTAGTTTGACATATTTTTGTAACCCCCACCTCTAATGCTCAAAACTGTTCTGGATTTGAATCATTCATTTCATTCTGTTTTCTTTCCTTTGTACGTATGAAACCTTAAGCCTCATCTACAAAATCTTATTCTCCTGCATATGTAGATATCAGATGTGGCATGAACGCCAATGAGACAACTCTCCATCCAAGTCACAATTTGTAAAAGTAAACCATTGTAGGTCAAAATAAGGTCTTCAACACGGAGCAATTTAATTTCATAAAGATGTATTTTAAAACGTCTTATTGTCCAAACGTTATTGAAAAACCATCGCACTTCAGCGGAAGGACCATCGGACTTTGGCGTAGACAATCGCACTTCAGCGTGACTATCGTAATTCAGCGTCCCCATCGCACCTCCGAGTCCTACACATATACTTGTATAAGGTCGATTTATATGCGACGCAGCTCATATTATATGAGTGACTTGAATAATATAAATCAATGCATGCACCAATATACAGATATAAAAGTTTAGAACAATACAGAAATATTATACAAAACAAACGACAGAAAATGTAATAAATACCTCGTCTAAGTTTTTCTCCACATGTTGGACAATAATTGTTTTCTTTTGTTACAGCATTGTTGCGTTTGGAGCAAATTGACTTTTGTCGATATTTTCTCCACATTTATGGCAGAATTTAGAATCGGGAAGTAGTGACGTGTCACAATTTTCACACTGCATAGAATACTCTTTTTCTAAAATTAAAGTGTTAAACAAAAAAGAAAAGAGTATTAAGCTTATTTGAGTTTTGATAATAATAGGAGACAACCAATAAAACAGGTATACCAAATTATGGCAAAACAACAACAAAACAAAAGGTTTAGTAAAACTGCATTCGAATTGCCCAATGTAACGAAATAGTAGAAATGTCTTTGAAAATGTGTTGAACGTTTTTTTTTTATATATATATTTGATAGAGATCATTCACGTATATGTCATGTCTTACAGGCTTAAAATAATAAGCTATAACTAAAGTGCATTGAAAACATTATTTAACAAACATTCTTTTAAAAGATTAAAAAAAAAATAGTAAAATAATTATTTAAAAATACCTCTGGTGCTAATGAAGTCCATTGGTATCAACAAAATATCCAAGTCATTCTTTATCATCATGTTGACATCCGGTATATCTAATTTCCAGTTAACAAACGATTGCACTTGTTCGCTTAACATTTGTAGTGATACAAAAGCCATGTTGTCCAAAGAAACAAAAAACACTACACTTCCTTTTTCAATAGAATTAACTCTTATTTGAGTGAACACTTTATTTAACTGACCTTTTTCCCTTTTTATTGCTTCCACAATTGCATTCTCATCGACCAGGCCACGAATTACTATTGTTTCGTCCTTTAATCCAGCTTCTATAATAACAATGCCAATACTATGATACTTACATTAGAACGTGATATCTATAAAAGTATGCATTGATATTCAGAATATTACATCGAAGTGCATTTGTGTCACATCATATTTCAACTTATAAGTACTAGTAATTTATTCTCATGAGAATCAAATGCATTGATATGAATAGAAACTCTTATATGTCTTTGAATTTTGAGTTGAATGATTATTGCGTCAATCACGTCATTTTATTTTTTTTTATTTTTGAATACAGACGACCAAAAACACACATGCAAAGCCCAATTGATTTAATGATTTATGTTTGCTTCGCGCCGCATGAACGCAAAAAAGGTTATATATCACATCGAGAGCTAGTTCTAATACTTTCACAATTTAAAGTATATTTTAACAATCACACAGAAGGTCCTTCAATAAACTAAAATTCTAGTTTGAAGCAAATTGATCATTTAAAAATCAAAATCAACATTAAGATAACATGATAAAAATCAAAATTATTTTTGATTTAAACAAGATTTTTAAATTTTACAATATATTCCTACATCTTTTAAGAAAAAAAAACAATATTTGTAATAGGAATACTATTAAATAAACCATACATATTATTGACATTGAAATGCTTCTTACGAATATCAATTAATGTTTAAGGTATACATTACGGTGTATCTTCATTTTTTAGAGGATACTCATGTGTTATTCTAGTGTGACCAATAAGGCGTCCTTAAATAGCAAACTGATTTTTTCTACATATAAAATTATTTGAAGGTTTACCTAGTTCATGTTAAATTTCATGTATTTGTTTTACTTCATTCATTTTTCAAAATATTAAAAAACATATTCACTAATATTAAATCTAAAATCGGTATATTGTATATCATGTATATCACAGTTGGATCAGGGGTCAGCCAGGGTAATTGTTTTGGCTTCTTGGTCTACAACCGTGTTACCATCAATTACACATGCGTGAGTACTCATAGAAAAATAAGTTTTTAATTGTAGTATCTTGTATAGCTTGTAAGTTTGACTGAATAAGAACATATAATAAATTTGATGTTGTCTGAAATAGAAATAAATGTCAAAGCCAAAATTATTGCCTTTGCTTCAGCAGTAAATATAAATGCAGCAGCTGACAATCGGAGAGTCGCAGCTCAAAACAAGTAAGTAGCATAAAAAATAATATGTGTTAAAATGCCGATAAGACAACCCTCCACAAGAGACTAAATGACACAGATACTAACAGCTATATGTCATCATCGTACGACATTCAACAATTAGCAAAGCTCATAGCGCATAGTCAGCTATAAAAGACCCCAAATTCACAAATCTTAAACAATTGAAACTATCGGCCTAATTAATGTTCCAAAATATGAACAAAAACAAATATGTAGCACAGCAACAAACGACAACCCCTGAATTTCAGGTTAAAGACTTGGAACAGGCATATACATACAGAATGTTGCGAAGTTAAACTTGTAACTGGATTCACCCCCACCCCCACCCCTAGCCTTGGACATCGGTATAACAGTCAAATATAAGAACGAACTATAAAAATCAGTTTCAAAGGCTTCACTCATTTGGCGGATAAAAATAGAAAAAAAACATAGTAAACGTGGGCGTGTGTCTCAAAGTTTTATCATATGGATGATATCTGTTATTTGATCTGTATTGTTACAGACAATGTATTACTGTCGTTGTTATTTTCTTCATGATTGTAACTCAAACGACAATCTTGGAAAACTATTATGCATTTTCAACAATTAATCTTAAAAAAGACGAAGGTTCGACTGTTAAAATCAAATAAATATTTTTGTTTTGGGCTTTAAATTTAACGAAATGGTAGATAGATTCTTTAAAATCAAATTTAAAATAATAAAACAAACTAGATCGCTGGCGCCACCTAGATTTTACATCCAAGATAATAGGTAGAAGTAAATTTATTTTCTGCTGCCTTGGTAATTAGGAATTAAAACTGAAATAGTGAGAAATGAGTGTTGGCCATTGGTGTAGAAATAGCGAGAAATTTAGAGAAAACTCTCTAAGACTAGCAAGATTTTCTGTGCCAAATTAAGCAAGGGGTGTTCTTCATTCATACTATTTCGAAAATTCCGGAACCGTTGAGTACCCTTAAAAAATGCCATTTTTCTATCAAAAAAGCTGCGGCACCATATGTGTTTGACCATTGCAATTACACCCAAAGGTGTTGATAATTCAGAATTCGAAATTTTTTTTAATGGATCTTTGATAGTGAAAAGGCAGGACCAAATAAGGCTACCATTGTCGCCTATGTAAATAATTACTTCCTTGTAACCTAAAGCAAAATGACGATTTCTGGCGCATCACTGTATTTTTCGAGATATTTTAGAAATTGGATCGGTAAATTAATAAGGTACTAAGTGATTAACTATATCAGAAGAAAATTGCTGATCGCCGTGAAACTATAGTCTATATCAAATTTTTACTGTTATTTTGTTCTTCTGTCTCAGGGATAGGGTTCATCGATCTACTGTAAAAACGAGAATTCTGTCAAGGACTCTGTCTTTAATAATTTCTCCTCATCCTCGATAACACTGAATGTATTTATGCATATCTAAAAAAAGGGGGGCTTATTTTTGCTCATGTTAGCGATTTTTTTGTATTTTTAATGGCTAAAATGTGCCAAAATGACCGTAATATATTAAAAATTAGGTACAAAATCAAAGGCTATACATGTTTCTCCTTAGTATCGTCGAATTGAATATTCTAAACACAATTCATATAAAACACATAACAGCAATGATGAATTCTTAGTTTCAGATTTTTATAGTCTATTTCATAAAATATTTTGACTCTTATGCAACGGTGTCAATATATTCGCGATAAAGACATATAATTTGGACACAGTTATTAAATCATCAGCCTAAAGTCTTTAATAGACCCCAATCGAACTTCATTAATCAAAAACCGCGTTTTAAATATAACCAAACATTCAAAATAAGCTGGTCAATGGCCCCAAGTCTGTAAAAAATAACGTTTTCTGTAAAGGGGGGTACCTGTAAAGAAAGTCATTTTAAATGGTGAATAATTGTCTCTTTAATCCAAAATTTTGAACTTAAGCAGCAGTAGTATATAGTAATCGACTAACGTAAAGGTTGTCCGATTTTATTTCAATATGTGTCAGTAAAAGCAAAATGACGATTTCTGGCGCATCACTGTATTTTTCGAGATATTTTAGAAATTGGATCGGTAAATTAATAAGGTACTAAGTGATTAACTATATCAGAAGAAAATTGCTGATCGCCGTGAAACTATAGTCTATATCAAATTTTTACTGTTATTTTGTTCTTCTGTCTCAGGGGTAGGGTTCATCGATCTACTGTAAAAACGAGAATTCTGTCAAGGACTCTGTCTTTAATAATTTCTCCTCATCCTCGATAACACTGAATGTATTTATGCATATCTAAAAAAAGGGGGGTATATTTGCTCATATTAGCGATTTTTTTGTATTTTTAATGGCTAAAATGTGCCAAAATGACCGTAAAATATAAAAAATTAGGTAAAAAATCAAAGGCTATACATGTTTCTCCTTAGTATCGTCGAATTGAATATTCTAAACACAATTCATATAAAACACATAACAGCAATGATGAATTCTTAGTTTCAGCATTTTTATAGTCTATTTCATAAACTATTTGACTCTTATGCAACGGTGTCAATATATTCGCGATAAAGACATATAATTTGGACACAGTTATTAAATCATCAGCCTAAAGTCTTTAATAGACCCAATCGAACTTCATTAATCAAAAACCGCGTTTTAAATATAACCAAACATTCAAAATAAGCTGGTCAATGGCCCCAAGTCTGTAAAAAGTAACGTTTTCTGTAAAGGGGGGTACCTGTAAGGAAAGTCATTTTAAATGGTGAATAATTGTCTCTTTAATCCAACATTTTGAACTTAAGCAGCAGTAGTATATAGTAATCGACTAACGTAAAGGTTGTCCGATTTTATTTCAATATGTGTCAGTATAGGTTAAAAGGAAGTAAATATAGATCGCTGGCGCCACCTAGATTTTACATCCAAGATAATAGGTAGAAGTAAATTTATTTTCTGCTGCCTTGGTAATTAGGAATTAAAACTGAAATAGTGAGAAATGAGTGTTGGCCATTGGTGTAGAAATAGCGAGAAATTTAGAGAAAACTCTCTAAGACTAGCAAGATTTTCTGTGCCAAATTAAGCAAGGGGTGTTCTTCATTCATACTATTTCGAAAATTCCGGAACCGTTGAGTACCCTTAAAAAATGCCATTTTTCTATCAAAAAAGCTGCGGCACCATATGTGTTTGACCATTGCAATTACACCCAAAGGTGTTGATAATTCAGAATTCGAATTTTTTTTTAATGGATCTTTGATAGTGAAAAGGCAGGACCAAATAAGGCTACCATTGTCGCCTATGTAAATAATTACTTCCTTGTAACCTAAAGCAAAATGACGATTTCTGGCGCATCACTGTATTTTTCGAGATATTTTAGAAATTGGATCGGTAAATTAATAAGGTACTAAGTGATTAACTATATCAGAAGAAAATTGCTGATCGCCGTGAAACTATAGTCTATATCAAATTTTTACTGTTATTTTGTTCTTCTGTCTCAGGGATAGGGTTCATCGATCTACTGTAAAAACGAGAATTCTGTCAAGGACTCTGTCTTTAATAATTTCTCCTCATCCTCGATAACACTGAATGTATTTATGCATATCTAAAAAAAGGGGGGCTTATTTTTGCTCATATTAGCGATTTTTTTGTATTTTTAATGGCTAAAATGTGCCAAAATGACCGTAATATATTAAAAAATAGGTACAAAATCAAAGGCTATACATGTTTCTCCTTAGTATCGTCGAATTGAATATTCTAAACACAATTCATATAAAACACATAACAGCAATGATGAATTCTTAGTTTCAGATTTTTATAGTCTATTTCATAAAATATTTTGACTCTTATGCAACGGTGTCAATATATTCGCGATAAAGACATATAATTTGGACACAGTTATTAAATCAGCAGCCTAAAGTCTTTAATAGACCCCAATCGAACTTCATTAATCAAAAACCGCGTTTTAAATATAACCAAACATTCAAAATAAGCTGGTCAATGGCCCCAAGTCTGTAAAAAGTAACGTTTTCTGTAAAGGGGGGTACCTGTAAAGAAAGTCATTTTAAATGGTGAATAATTGTCTCTTTAATCCAAAATTTTGAACTTAAGCAGCAGTAGTATATAGTAATCGACTAACGTAAAGGTTGTCCGATTTTATTTCAATATGTGTCAGTAAAAGCAAAATGACGATTTCTGGCGCATCACTGTATTTTTCGAGATATTTTAGAAATTGGATCGGTAAATTAATAAGGTACTAAGTGATTAACTATATCAGAAGAAAATTGCTGATCGCCGTGAAACTATAGTCTATATCAAATTTTTACTGTTATTTTGTTCTTCTGTCTCAGGGGTAGGGTTCATCGATCTACTGTAAAAACGAGAATTCTGTCAAGGACTCTGTCTTTAATAATTTCTCCTCATCCTCGATAACACTGAATGTATTTATGCATATCTAAAAAAAGGGGGGTATATTTTCTCATATTAGCGATTTTTTTGTATTTTTAATGGCTAAAATGTGCCAAAATGACCGTAAAATATAAAAAATTAGGTAAAAAATCAAAGGCTATACATGTTTCTCCTTAGTATCGTCGAATTGAATATTCTAAACACAATTCATATAAAACATATAACAGCAATGATGAATTCTTAGTTTCAGCATTTTTATAGTCTATTTCATAAAATATTTGACTCTTATGCAACGGTGTCAATATATTCGCGATAAAGACATATAATTTGGACACAGTTATTAAATCATCAGCCTAAAGTCTTTAATAGACCCCAATCGAACTTCATTAATCAAAAACCGCGTTTTAAATATAACCAAACATTCAAAATAAGCTGGTCAATGGCCCCAAGTCTGTAAAAAGTAACGTTTTCTGTAAAGGGGGGTACCTGTAAAGAAAGTCATTTTAAATGGTGAATAATTGTCTCTTTAATCCAACATTTTGAACTTAAGCAGCAGTAGTATATAGTAATCGACTAACTTAAAGGTTGTCCGATTTTATTTCAATATGTGTCAGTATACATGTAGGTTAAAAGGAAGTAAATATAGATCGCTGGTGCCACCTAGATTTTACATCCAAGATAACAGGTAGAAGTAAATTTATTTTCTGCTGCCTTGGTAATTAGGAATTAAAATTGAAATAGTGAGAAATGAGTGTTGGCCATTGGTGTAGAAATAGCGAGAAATTTAGAGAAAACTCTCTAAGACTAGCAAGATTTTCTGTGCCAAATTAAGCAAGGGGTGTTCTTCATTCATACTATTTCGAAAATTCCGGAACCGTTGAGTACCCTTAAAAAATGCCATTTTTCTATCAAAAAAGCTGCGGCACCATATGTGTTTGACCATTGCAATTACACCCAAAGGTGTTGATAATTCAGAATTCGAAATTTTTTTTAATGGATCTTTGATAGTGAAAAGGCAGGGCCATATAAGGCTACCATTGTCGCCTATGTTAATAATTACTTCCTTGTAACTTTACAGTACGATCTAATTGATAACCTCTTCAGTTAATATTGTCAATATATTTCAATGGGGCGCCTTAAGGAAGGAAAAAGTTGAGAGATCAGTTAGGATTTCTTTTTATACATGTACAGGAAACAAAACCATTAAAAGTACGTAATAAAAAAAGTTGAACTCAGTAGGGGTTTGTAAAAAGTGTATGTGTATATGTAAGTAGGAAAATTGTCAATTTGTTAAGGTTTCCACTTTTCCTAAATGCATTCTAGCAATGGAGTTATAGTTATGTATACACCAAAGGAGTTTTTTTTTATCTAGACACGCCGTATTTCGAGGTGTATAACTAACTTACACCCTATTATAAACCCTGTACTTGACATTGACTATCAAATAATATTTAAAAAAACATAGCATACATGTATTTATTGACAATCTCAAACCCTGATTTGTATTACATGAAACCCCACAAGTAACCTTTCGTTTGTTATCTGCGTTCAAACTTTGCATATTTTACAAATGTTTTAGATAATCCCGTTTAATCCAAGTGCTAAAATGGATAACCAGGTCGAGGTTGACTGTTTCGTGTATTTTTATTACAAAACAAAAAATACATAATGCTCCTTAATTTGTATACAGTTATCAATATGGACAGGTATAAGACGGGCGACATTTTGTTGCAAGCGTGGGATTTTATAGAAGAGACTAAACATAAAGGCAATATTATGGAGTTAGAATCCCCTTTTTTTCTTTTTTTTTTTAGATTAATGATAAATGATTTAGAATAGAGACATATGAGTGGAATAGAATAAACTTAGCATAGGAGTATTTAAAGGATTTTTTTTGTATTTTAAGTAGATGCGTATTTTTTGTTCGCTAGTGGAATTTCCTAAATTGTGTTTTTTATTATCTTGAAACATTTTGTAGTGAACACTATGCGGTATGGTATTGAATTTGCTCATTGTTGAAGGCCGTATAGTGACCTATAGTTGTTAATTTCTGTGTCGTTTTTTTTGTGTCTTATTGAGAGTTGTCTCATTGACAATCACAACACATCTTCTTTTTTTATGTATTACCAATGAGTAATTTCTTTTGTGAATGCTAATTTAAGAAGAAAAAAAAACTATTTATATTGTTAAGAATAAAATGACGTTTGTTTGCGGGATGTAGAAGCATGGGTTTCCAGAAAACCCGCTCGTCATACTCTGTGGTCAAAATCCATTTCTTTTTTCAACAATAGATCTATTCAATTTACACTTGTTTCAGAAATAGAAACTATGAATTATACCAATAGAACTGGGGTGTAACTATTGAGATCAACCAGCCTTATTTGTATTATACGAACAGTTATCAAAGGTACAAGGGTTATAATTAAGTACGCCAGATGCTCGTTTCGTCTTCATAATACTCATCAGTGACGCTCATTTCAAAATAGTTATAAAGCCAAAAAAGTAAAACGTTGAAGAGCATTGAGAATTCAAAATTCCGAAAAAGTTGTGCCAAATACAGCTAAGGTAATCTATGCCTGGTTTACCAAAACAGAAACAGAAAATTTATAAAAAAGACCAAATAATTGAATTGATGTCAACACCGAAGTGCTGACTACTGGGCTGGTGATACCCTCTGGGACGAAACGTCCACCAGCAGTGGTATCGACCAAGTGGTATAAATAGAGGAATAGTTATATCAAAATAGTTATACAGTGAAGATCACTTCTAACCTCTCATTAAATCTGTCAGGAGAACTGTTCCAGAACAGTACGTAAAACTGTCAGCCTGACACCTTTTAATCAGTTCTAGGTTAGAACTGTTCTAGCTAGAACTGATTTGGTCGGTTCTATCTAGAACCGATTTGGACAGTTTTACCTAGAACTGATCCTGACAGTTCTACCCTAGAACTGATCCTGACAGTTCTAGCTAGAACTGACCAGATATTTGGTCAGTTCTACTTCTAGAACAGTTCTACGGTTAGAATTGATTTCTAATTCTACGGCTAGAATTGATTTTATAAATTCTACAGCCAGAATTGATTTATAACTTCTACGGCTAAAATTGATTTATAAATTCTACGGCTAAAATTGATTTATAAATTCTACAGCTTAAAGTGATTTTTATAAATTTTACGGCCAGAATTGATTTATAAATTCTACGGCTAAAATTGATTTATAAATTCTACGGCTAGAGTTGATTTGTAAGTTTTAAGAACACTTTGCCTTAATATACAGGGTTGGGTAAAAAAGCGATTTAAATTATATAGAGTTTTGCTATTTTGCCGGTTTTTTTTTCCAGATTTATAATCGGCAAGACTTAGGCAGCAACCATTTGATTTTCGGGGGGGGGGGGGGGGGGGGGGGCTATGGTTTTTTTTTTGGAAAAAAAAAGTTTGTTTCCAGTTTTTGGTGAAAAAAAAAAATTGTTTTGGACCCTGAAAAAAAAAATTGTTTGTTTTCTTCCTTAGCTGCCACTATATGTAATGCTAAAATTGAAAGAAAAAAATTGTTTTCGGTTTGTCGCTAAAAAATTCAGTGATTTTCTTTTGTTGATGTGTTACATAAATGTTTGTTTTTCTCTCAATTTTTGTACATAAATTAGGCCGTTAGTATTAGGGTGGGGCATTATTATTTGAATTGTTTTACATTTGTTATTCCGGGAGTCAGGATGGCTCATTATCACATAACAAAATTATCGGACCTCAATAACCAATATCAATTGTTTACAAGTAGTGTTCATACCTCGGACGACCTGTTTAACAAAAATCTTTTGACCGCATCAATCTAAACTGCCTTTATTTGCTTTTTCTTTCTGCAAATCCATATAGCTGCACAGTACTTCAGTTTTAATTTTAGGTTTAAAGGGACTGTAACAGCAATTTTGGAAAAAAAATGTAATTGTTCACACCAATTTATAGTGCCAGCCCAGCATGCAGGGGCAGCTAGATCCAGGCTGGGGGTCCAACTATATGCTCCCATACATATGCATTGATGTTAAAAAAAAAGTGGGGTTCCAACCCCTCGATCCCCTCCCCTTGATCCTCCAATGAGCATGCCCTTATTCAAAATATTGAATCATAAACAAACATCAGTAGTTTTTATACTTCTGACTGAGTCGTGTAATAAAATCTTTTGACTGCATCAACCAAAACTTACCATATTTGCTTTTTATTATGTAAATCTACATAGCTGCACAGCAATTCAGTTATAATTTTAGTTCGAGAGGGACTGTAGTATATAAATAACTGCAATATTGGAAATCAATGACCACAATTTTTTTTTCTCGCATTAATTGAGGGTGCCAGCATTTCCTATTTTTATTCAAAATATCGCATCAGAAAGAAATATCAGTAGTTTTCATACCTCAGACTGACTCATGTTACAAAATTATTTGTCTGTATCAATCAAAACTGACCATATTTGACAGCATCAACCAAAACTGACCATATTTGCTCTTTTTTATACAACTCTTATAGTCGCATAGTAAATCTGTAATATTTTTATATATATAGCCTCATAGTAAATCACTTATACATGTAGTTACATATCACGATGGATTGTATAATTCAAATGACAGCAATATTGTAAAGCATTGGCTAAAAAAAAATTTTCACATCAATTTAGAGTACCAGCAATTTTCTGCAAGTCCTCTGTTTATTCAAAATATTGAATTGTAAACAAATTTCAGTAGTTTCGATATACATGTATCAGACTGAGTCGTTTTAACAAAATTATTTGACCATATCAACCAAAACTGAACTTATTTACACTTATCATGTAAATATATATGGCCTCATTGTAAATCAATAATATTTCTATGTCAGGACGGATCGTATGATAAAAATGACACCAACTTTGGAACACAATACACCTATATTGCTAATCCTGGCTGACCCGGCCTCTTGAAATTTTGAAGCATACAACAATCACTTTTCCATTGTGGCGTCAGATATTTTGTTTTATGATGTCAAATTTTTACGGGAACCTGTGCGATATCCAGTATTGGCAGACAAATAGCGGTAAGGTGTATTTATACCATATCTAAAAATTTAGCGCACCCTTATTTTCTCTCTGTATCCATAATAATGAACCGTCACTAAAGTGACTTTTTAAGTCAGTTAGTTTGTGATGGGTTTTTTTTTAAACAAAACTATTTTACGGCATCATCCAACACTCACATCACTGATTCATTTACTTTATTTTAAAATAAAAAAGTACATGTATGGGAAGTTCTCTTCTTGGAATAGTATACTGTTAATATAATTTGAATACAAATGGAAGAAGGCAAAGAAAAATGCATGATTTTGTTTGTAGCCGAACGTCCGGTGGCAAATGCTTCATTCATGTTCAGATGAGTATATTTTTCTGAGTTTCAGACTCCCATATATCATTTATAATCGTTATGGATAAGTCTGACTAAATTGACGAGATGGTGCAAATTTATATAGTTTTTTTACGTTATAATACAACACTTTATCATGTTTTGGAATTTACAGGTTACTTAGAACTTTTTGTAAAAAATAAACACTAGCACATCATAGAAAATCAAGTGAGTAATTTATGTTTCAAATTTTATAACAAAAATCTCTGTATTAAAGGCTGTGGATTTTCTATAAAAATCTTGATTTATTTGCCACAAAGTCCTCTTTTTCTATTAAATGCAATGGAACAGTAAAAAATAATGCTTTGCATCAAGTTTCCCCTTGGAATATGTACAAAATGGCCTATCTTTATTATTCATAATATCTGTATTTTTGATACAATTGAAGTTTAAAAAGTTCGTACAAAAATGGCTACAGAAGGGTACATAAACCTTAAGGACTTATTTGTCAATATAAATTTGTATCGTTACGTATGGTTTCAAATATCCCTATATTGTTAACCACAATGAGTTGGATATAGTATGATTAATATCAACACAAAAAAAATAAACAAAATTATTCTATGTTAAGCGGAATTCGATTGAATTTTTGAAAAACGCATTTGTACTAGTACAGAATTGTGGGGGCCCTTTATAGCTTGTTGTTCGGTTTCAGCCTAGACTCCGTGTTGAAGACCATACGTTGACCTATGATGGTTTACTTTTATACATTTTGACTTAGAAAGAGAGTTGTCTAATTGGAACTCTTACCACATCTTCCTATATCTTTTTATTTGAAATGAAGTTGGTTTGAAAAAAGAAAAGATTATACAGTAACCCATTCAATCAACAGAGTTACCCCAATACTTATAAATGATTAACATTGTAAACCAAATAAATCAGTACATGAAAAGCCCATTTTTGTTATCACATAACAATAACGTAATAATGCAAACAAGACACAAGTAAACACGTCGTTCGTTTTCACATAATGCTCGCAAAAACTTAAACAAAAAAAAGTCCGGTTTTGTTGTGTAAATTACTCACTCATTGTGTAAGATAAAATGATGAATTTGTCAAAACCATGAAAAATTAGAAGTGTAAAAAAGCTATGTAAAAGAAAAACAGACAAAACCGTAAGAGAATGATGTTCATCTCTTAAGAAAGTGTAACAGGTATTAATAAAACAAAAGTGCGTACGTACTTGACATGATCTGTTGAAGTTTTGATTCCAACTACAATTGAGCCTGTTCCCTTTGTTGTATCTTAGTCTGTAAGTTTGTAATTTCAACCGTCTGTTTCTGTATCAAAGTTGATTGAGAAACTACAGTCTGGTTTTTTTTCTGTGTGGGTGATTTCAATGTCTGGATATCACGATGTAATTGCAGATTATCCGCATAATCAGGATCCGTAAGAAGAATACGTTTCTCGTCATGTCTCGCTAGGATACTTTCAAAGTTAAATATTACAATAAGCCGAACATGTAAGACAAACCTTGCCATTATCTTTTATCGTACGTATTAAACGTGTACAATGCATTATCTAGGTCGTTCAAGACTAAAGTGTGTCCATACAACTTTTGCACTATGAGATTAAACATTCACGACTTACAAAGTCTTGTGAAATGACATAATGTTTTAACGTTAACTTATTCTAGTTTCATTCCTACCTTTTCGTTGTTTTCTGTGAATGTTCCTGTTTTGGAAATGTATGACAATTGGAAACTGCGCGTTATACAAATAATAACTGATGACTAAGGTAGCAATACACAGTGAGGAGTTTAGTTTCGCATTTTGGTCCCTATGGATTTTTCAAATATTTAGACAGCTGAGTACTAATTTAGCCTTCAAAGAACATAAAGATTATTTTTACATATTTTATTGGCTATTATCTGTTTGACTCTCCGTATTTTCATAGCTAGACCGGCCATATGTCCAAAAATTAATGTATTATTTACAAACATTTTGTCCTATGCGAAGTTTTTGACGCAATTTAAAAAAAAGTGGAATAATATAGAGGACATATGTGGATTTCTTGATAAATAGATAAAAATAGTTTCAGAAAAGGTACTAATCCAAGCGATTGAAATCTTACTTTTGGCCAAATTTGGGGGAAATATGCAACATCTTTTTCCCCTTTTTTTGCAATATTTTATAACAAATAAATGCAGATTGTTGAAATGGCTACACCAAAAAGAATTTATATTTTACAATTTCAACTACTGGATATAAAATCTATGGAAGATTCTATTGACAAACATATGAACTTATATGACACAAGCAGAAAGCTTTTCTTTTCTGGAAGCAATGAAAAACGGATGGTAAAGTCTATGATGATACATATTTATATATTTTCCTAACGGTTTATTGCTATCTAAGCAGTACAAAGCCCACCAAAAACTGGGGGTAATCTCAGGTGCTTCGGAAGGACAAATCCTGACTTTACACTCCGCTAGAGAAGGTTTTAAGAGTTAGCTTACACATTTGATCTGCAATGAAAATTCATTTATGTAAAGCATTTGATAGTGCATGTATAACCACGTATAGTACTATGAACCAGACGATAAATTGTGATTTTCCTGTGCACGAGAACGGGAAAATTTGTTGTAAGAGTTGAGAGATAGAATCTGTTGAAGGTATTAAAATCATTGTTTCAGAAGACTGACTACAATTGAACCAGACGCTTTCAAGCTTTTTGTACGCTGCTGAACGCCCTTTTTCATACATTGTCCTGTGACAAGCGCTGTGTCTTCTTAAACTGTTTTAGCGGTAAATCACTGCAGTGTGCATGGTGTGTTTTGATATATTTCAGTGTCTGATGTTTGATTTTTTTTAGATATGAATTAATTTGGCTTTCAACTATCTTTCGATAACTGCAAGTACTCTCAAATCGTATTTTCATTTGACCTGTTGTACAATTTTGTATGCATGTCTTTCAGTGGATGTCTACTTATTCCGTGTATATCTCGTCTTACTATTATAAATATGTACCACTTTTGGTCAGTATTCAGTATTACGATACATTTTCAACTTATGTACTCGTATTGTGAACAACAAATTTATTTATTTTGTAAAAGATGGTTCTGTACTCTTTTCACATATTCAGATGTAGATTGTGATAAGCGTTGATTACAAGTTTATTCAGATGCACTTTCATTTAGATGTAGTTTGTAACAAGCGTGTTTTACACCTACATTCTGTGAAGTTTGTTACAGGAGTGAAATTTACTTTCATGAAGGTGATATGAGTTACATCCGTGTGTTACACTTTCATAAAGCTGTGGTTACAACAAAAAACACTGTATTTGAATACAGGTGTAGTTTGTTACATGTCTGTTTTTCACTTTCATGTAAGTGTACTTTGTTACAAGTGCTGATTCTACTTTTTTAAAGATGTAGTTCCTTAGCATAGATTGCACTTTCGTTCGAATATTTTGCAACCACCTTTAAAAAAAAAGTCTGATCATTTAAATTCACATTCAGATATATCTGTACATTGATGATGTTCATTCCACCAACAATATATTTTCCCATTAATATATCCCCAATCACTAGAAATAAAAGAAACAACAGACACGGCTTACTTCGTCTATAATTTAAACTTATATCTCGAATTTGACAAAAACGGTAATCTAATTATAAGTACCAGAATCTATCACCAGTAACCATATTTAGACTGATTGTCCGCAAAAGTATTAACCCTATTCAAAAAGATTATATGTAGCACTATTTCAATATAAGATATAGAATAACACTATACAGGTGAATGTGTCAGCTACATTTTATTTTGAGCAAACAACGCAGTTGAAAATACTGTTTTGTACATAAGGAGGGCACTTGAGAGATCCACAAAAGGCCTTGACTGGGAACAATTTATAACCATCTTCATTCTTGGCTCCTCCTTCTAAAACCTCGACCGAGTGATCCATACAAATATATGAGGATGCCCCGGCATCATCATAATGACCAGATGCTAGTATTCCCTTATATTCCATTTTCCATCCTTTTACACAACTTAATTTTCCAGGTACCATTATTACAGAGGTCTTATGAATTGCCCTACAAACAGCACATGGAACATCTTGACTCATCATGTTTGCCCCAAATTCCGCATCGTCATATTCCATTCCATATATATTTGCAAAATACCCAGCGGAGCTAACATGTCCTAGGTCGGGATCATGAGGTACACAAACAGGTGTTGCAGATCGTCCTTTATGGCTATAATAACCTCCTCCGCCTAAACCTTTGAAATGAAAACGAAAGGTACAATGAACACATGCATCATATTAATTGGTGTTTCTTCATTTGTTATTGTTTACATTTTTTTCGGATACAGTCATATCTTTACAGTCAGTCAATATTTTTCAGATTAAATCGGTCATAAAGAAAATTGGTTTTATAATATATATCTTTCTTACAGTTATTTTAAATAAAAGGGTGTTGTAGTTACAGCTATTGATCCTGCTTTAAAATTGTGCGTTTTTGTCATTCTGTTGATGTTGTATGTTGGACAGTTGTCCTTGGGTGTTTTATGTTACATATGTTTGGTATATGGAATATTTAAGCCTCACATGTAAATGGGAGGCGATACGCATATAATCAAGGTGTGAACAACTGCATTTGTGCCTGTACCAAGTAATGTTATATTGATCTTTTTTTGTAGTCGTTATTTGTTAGTCTGTCGGAATGAGGAAACCGGATGTTGTAATGATTTATATCTCATGGTAGTTTCTGCTATCATTATAATCTCTTACTAAGAGAAAAAACAAAATACATTGACATTATCATTTGTCTTTGACATTTATAGTTTAATCATTTTAATTTATTGAAAATATCTAATAGTTCAAAAGGTATTTAATCAGACCTGAATAAACAAGATCCGTTCCGTTTTTGGTACATGATTTTCTTCCCCATTGTATATAGACTGATCCCGTTGGACCTTCAAAACAAAAATCAAATTATTAACGCATAGATTCGTTCCCATCACCGGTGTTTCTACATGTCTGCATTCAAAACTTTAAACGTTTTTCTTTTGTTAATTTTAAAACCTTGAAATACTGTGAATCCCTTATCAATTAGACGACTTTCCAATGTTTGACAATTAAACAAAAAGAAAAAGGTAGCTGTTAGGAAAACTTTATTCCTACCTATACATGGGTGTGGAAAAAAGCTTTCCCTCCTCTATTGCATCTATTAATTATTTCGACTTTGTACATGCAATTAATATACATGTATATTGACAAAAGGGGTCTTAATATTGATTTTTATGACAAAATGTGTGGTGCTTTGCGTTTGTCTGGGGCAGCCATAGTGCCTCGTAATGAGAACAGCCATAACTTAATACATTAATTTAATTTGTTTTCTTTCTACTTGAATATTTGGATATACTTTGAAAACATTCGGCCTTTTCACTTGAAAAATCGGAACCGTAAACATAGTCTTGAATCTATATAAAATTACAAAAAATTGTAAAAATCAAGTTTCGAAATATTTATCCAGATATAACATCGTACTAATGTATTGTCCGGATAAAAGTATAGATATAAGGCAGACTTAACCGTATTTGTTGTATCCTTTATCTCTAGTTCGATAGAATAGATGCGTTCAACATAGTAAACAAATTTTGAATTATTTAGATAGAGAACATCATATTTATAGCGGACAGTAAGTCAGCCTCATAAAAATAAAGGAACAAGTCGGAAAAAAGAGGGGCATAATCGGTTCCTATCATAATGCCGATAGTGTCTTGAAAACACGTCCTCAAAACGTAGCAAGTATGTTAATTAAATCAAAAAATCAAACATCATGATAATGTCAGTTTCAGAGAAGTTTTTGTTTGAATCAGAGTGATTCTTTACTAAGTAAAATGTATCCCTCCCTAAGACAAGATATTATGTTGACCATCCTTTTTCATGAAAGTAATCCCAACTCTTTTTTTTTTGTCTTTAAGTTTGAAATGGGGAATACTTGTGTAAAATGTAAAAAAGGCAAATGTTTGAAAACTAGTGCAAGATAAAAGAGTCTTAGATTGTATTAACTATACAAGATCTTTGGATTTTTTAAGTATCCACATCTGATTCACACCACCTCTAGAATGGGCAGTTTCACAATAACTCTGAAACCCGTCTTTGTTCGCTTATAAAATAGATGTTATTAATTTAGAAAGAGGTTTCAAGGAGCACTTTGAAGATCACTAATATACAATTGTGTGTAAGGACACTTATGTAGCTTAAGTATCCAATACAATGATGGTAGATCAAGTTCTTCATATTTTGTTGAAATTCCAAAGAAACATAGAACATACATATAATGCAGGAGTTCCTCTTTGGTACGCGTAGTTAGGGTATGTAATGAGTTTCCAAGTGACTTGGCAATACCTAATTTATTTATCAAGAAGTTTATGTAATAAGATTTACACAAACGATGTTGTTTGGAGCTCAAATACTTTCACAAAAGTAGAAGTGGAGACATGCGGCAAATATTTCAGCTTATTTTATGTGAATGAATTGTAAATAGTTATCAAAGGTACTAGGATTATAATTTAGTACGCCAGACACGCGTTTCGTCTACATAAGACTTATCAGTGACGCTCATATCAAAATATTTATGAAGCCAGACAAGTACAAAGTTGAAGAGCATTGAGGATCCAAAAGTTCAAAAAGTTGTGCCAAATACGGCTAAGGTAATCTATGCCTGGGATAAGAAAATCCTTAGTTTTTCCAAAAATTCAAAGTTTTGTAAACAGGAAATTTATACAAATGACCATATTATTGATATTCATGTCAACACCAAAGTGTGTAAATATTTATGTGCCTTAGTCTTTTTCAAACGGAGAATACATTCAGAAGACAGATATATTATTTTCATGTTTTAAAGAATATAAAAGTATGTGGAGGTATTGTCTATACAAAACAAATATAAATATCATGTTACTATACTTGACAGAATCTGTTGCAGTTTGGTTTCCATATCCAAATGAGCCTTTTCCCTTTGTTGTAACTTAGTTTGTAAATTAACGATTTCAGCAGTCTGTTGTTGTAACTTGGTTTTTAAATTATCAATTTCAACCGTCTTAGTTTGCACATTTGCAATTTCAGCCGTCTGTTGCTGTATCAAAGTAGACTGAGAAATATCCATCTGCTTAATTTCCTGTATAGTTGATTTCAATACCTGGATATCACGATGTAGTTGTTGGTTATCCGCATAATCAGGATCTGTGAGAAGAATACGCTTATCGGCATTTGCAGCCAAGATACTGTCATAGTAAAATACTATTATAACGAGAGAATATAAGACAAACCTTGCCATAACCATTACTTTATCTTATGTAGTTAAGGTTGAAAATCTCTTATCTTAGTCTATTTACAAGTCGGTCAGTGCAAATTGTGTCAATAACACGTTTGCACTTTGTTACTGAACATGCACAGCTGACATGCAGTTGTCTTTTAAACATACATAACGTCTAAATGTTTATTTGTCATTAACTTTCTTTTAATCATGTATGTTGCTTTGTTTGCATTTTATCGTTTTTTAATGAATGAACAATTTGTACCTGGCCGTTAAACAAATACCAATGAATTTATGTAGTTCATGTACAGTGGAGATCAGTTCTAACCTCTCATAAATTCTGTCAGAATCTGTCAGGAGAACTGTTCTAGAACAGTATGTAGATCTGTCAGCCTAACACCTGTTAGTCAGTTCTAGGTTAGAACTGTTCTAGCTAGAACTGATTTGGTCAGTTCTACCTAGAACTGATTTGGACAGTTCTAGCTAGAACTGATCCTGACAGTTCTACCCTAGAACAGTTTTAGACAGTTCTAGCTAGAACTGACCAAATCTTTGGTCAGTTCTACTTCTAGAACAGTTCTACGGTTAGAATTGATTTCAAATTCTACCGATAGAATTGATTTATAAATTCTACGGCCAGAATTAATTTATAAATTCTACGGCTAAAATTGATTTATAGATTCTACGGCTAGAATTGATTTATAAGTTTTAAGAAATATTTGTCTTAATATAAAGGCTTCGGCAAAATAGCTATTAATATTATATAGAGTTTTGCTATTTTGTCGGTTTTATTTCAGATTTATAATCGGCAAGAGAACATGTTTAACCCCGCCATATTCTGCATGTATGTGCCTGTTCCAAGTCAGGAGCCCGTCATTCAGTGATTTTCTTTTGTTGATGTGTAACATAAAATATTTGTTTTTCTTTCATTTTTTGTACATAAATTAGGCCGTTGATTAGTATTATGGGGGGGGGGGTTATTATTTGAATTGTTTTACATTTGTTATTCTTGGAGTCAGGATGGCTCGTTATCACATAAAAAAATTATCTGACCTCATTAACCAAATGTAATATCTGTTTACGAGTAGTTTTCATACCTCGGACGGACCTGTTTAACAAAAATCCTTTAACCACATCAATCTAAACTGACATTATTTGCTCTTTCTTTCTGCAAATCTATAGAGCTGCACACGGTACTTCAGTTTTAATTTTAGAGTCAAGAGGGACTGTACTATACAAGTTGCAGCAATATTGGAAAACAATTTTGTTGGCATCAATTTATAGTGCCAGCATGCAGGGGCAGATCCAGCCATATTAAAAAGGGGGGGGTCCAACTATATGTTCCCATTCAAATGCATTGATAGTAAAAAAAAAGGGGGTTCCAACTCCTGAACCATCACCCCCCCCCCCCTTGATCTGCCAATGAGCATGTCCTCTTTTAATTCAAAATATTGAATCATAACCAAATATCAGTAGTTTTCATACTTCAGACTGAGTCGTATAATAAAATCTTTTGTCCGCATCAACCAAAACTTACCATATTTGCTTTTTTATGTAAATCTAATAGCTGCACAGTAATTCAGTTATAATTTTAGGTCAAGAGGGACTGTAGTATATAAATAACTACAATATTGGAAATCAATGACCACAATTTTTTTTTCTCGCATCAATTGAGAGTGCCAGCATTTCCTATTTTTATTCAAAATATGGCATCAGAAACAAATATCAGTAGCTTTCATACCTATGACTGACAGTAACATGTAATCATGTAACAAAATTATTTGTCTGCATCAATCAAAACTGACCATATTTGACAGCATCAACCAAAACTGGCCATATTTGACCGCATCAACCAAAACTGACCATATTTGACCGCATCAACCAAAACTGACCATATTTGCTCTTTTTTATGTAACTCTTATAGTCGCATAGTAAATCTGTAATATTTTTATGTAATTATGGATTGTAAAATCATGACAATACAAATGATAGAAATATTGGAACACAATGCTACCTAATTTCATTTGCATCAATTTAGAATGCCAGTATGTCCTCTTTTTATTCAAAATATTGCATCATAAACAAATATCAGTAGTTTCCATACCTCAGACTGACTGGTATAACAAAATAATTTGTCCGCATCAACCAAAACTTACCATATTTGCACTTTATTATGTACATATGATGTCAATCTTAATAGCCGCAAAGTAAATCACCTATATTTTTATATCAGGATGGATTGTTTAATATAAATGAAAGCAATATTGGAAAATAAAATTATGCTCACATCAGTTAATAATGCCACCATGTCCTCTTTTTCATTAAAATTTTGAATCGTAAACTAATTTCAGTAGTTTTGATATCTCAGACTGACTCATGAATATAACAAAATTATTTGTCCGCATCAACCAGAACTGACCATATTTGACAGCATGAACCAAAACTGACCATATGCGACAGCGTGAACCAAAACTGACCATAATTACACTTTGTTATGTAAATCTTAATATATATATATAGCCGCATACTAAATCACTTATAGTAATACATATTACGATGGATTGTATAATTCAAATGACAGCAATATCAATGAATATTGGAACACATTGGCTACAAAAAAATGTCCACATCAATTTAAAATATCAGCAAGTCATTCAAGTCCTTTTTTTATTCAAAATATTGAATTGTAAACAAATTTCAGTGGTTTCGATATATCAGACTGAGTGAGAGTTGTTTTAACAAAATTATTTGACCGTATCAACCAAAACTGAACTTATTTACACTTTATCATGTAAATATACATGTATACGGCCTCATTGTAAACATGGTAAACCAATATTATTTCTATGTGAGGACGGTTCGTATGATAAAAATGACACCAACTTTGAAACACAACACACCTTATCGCTAATCCTGGCTGACCCGGCCTCTTGAACTTTTGAAGCATACAACAATGACCTTTCCATTGTGGCGTTAGATATTTTGTTTTATGACGTCAACATTTTACGGGAACCTGTGTGATATCCAGTAATGGCAGACAAATAGCGACAAGGTGTATTTATACTATATCTAAGAATTTAGTGCGCCGTTATTTCCTCTCTGTATCCTTAATAATGAACCGTCATTAAACATGCTAAAGTGACTTTTTAACATGTTTAAGTCAGTAGTTTGTGATGGGCTTTTTTTTAAACAAACCTATTTAATGGCATCATCCAACACTCACATGACTGATTCATATACTTTATTTTAAAAATAAAATAAAAAGTACATGTATGGGAAGTTCTCTTCTTGGAATAGTATACTGTTAATATAATTTGAAGAAAGCAAAGAAAAATGCATGATTTTGTTTGTAGATGAACGTCCAGGGGCAAATGTTTCATTCATGTTCAGATCCAGTATATTTTTCTGAGTTGCAGACTCCCAGATATCATTTGTAATCGTTATGGATAAGTCTGGCTAAATTGAAGAGATGGTGCAAATGTATATATAGTTTTTTTTACGTTGTACGACACTTTTTTCATTAATATCCCATAATTCATCCACTGTACAACTTTTGTTTGAACATTTGTCAAAACAGAATCTTAAATGAATGTAAATCCAAGGCAAACAAGGTAAATTACGATTAAAATTCCATGAATTAAATGCAGAGTTTTTATAAGAAGAGACTGTTAAAAACGGGGAACGAAGAAACGCGTTAAACAATGATGTTTCCGTATGCAATCTTATACAAAATATTTCTCCGATGAGTTGGAAAACCTTCTATTCACTTCGATATGTGTACATGTAACGTAATAAAAGTCGTTTGATCAGTAAAAAATATAGAAAATCTGCTATTTAATATATAGCAAAGTAATTCGAAGTGATTTATTTCTTCTAAATTCTAAAGTGCCCTTACTGCAGTGACGTCATTTAGAACTGTTCTACAGTCCTGACTGATTTAGTCAGTTCTGCTGACAGTTCTGCGGTTAGAAGTGATTTAGACAGTTCTACCTAGAACTGATTTAGACAGTTCTACCCTAGAACTGATCCTGACAGTTCTACCTAGAACTGATTTAGTCAGTTCTACCTAGAACTGATTCTGACAGTTCTACTTAGAACAGTTCTAAAAAGCACAATATTGTTGAAAATGACTTTTACCGACCTTTTAATCAATAAACTCTGTTTGATTGCAGTACGGCAATGTAGCATCAAATTATTACTTCATCAGAGACAAAAATATGTGTCAAGCTTCGCTATACAATACAAACATGACAGAGGGTTATTGCATGAATTGTGGTGAACATCTCTCGTAGAATAAATAGTTGACGAAAAACAAATTATGACATAACCCCCTCTCTCCCCTTTCAACGGGAGCAGTGGTGTAGCAGTACAACATAAGAACAAACTATCAAAAACAGTTAAAAAGTGCTTTACTCGTCAGATCATTACAAATCAGAAAATATTTAATGTAAACACAGACCGGACGTGGCAACCGCTTCCTTAGTTAAGAATACTATTCATAATTGTAACGTAAAGTATAATGAAGAAAACAGCACACACTCTGCGCAGAAGCAACATGGTCGGTTTGAATAAATAAACCCTTTCTTCCTTGATGGAATTAAATTAATTCTGGTATAAAGTGTTTCTAAACTGTTATCGTGCCTAGGTTCTTGATGCCAAAGAAAAGATAACACGAAGGATTAATGAAATTCAGCAAACTCATACGCATACAAATTTTCCGTTTAAAACATTTAAGGTGAAAGATAAACACAGAAATTTCAGAGGCATTCATGTCGTAAACTTACAGTTGAAGTTTGTTTAGCTGTAGCATCATTTACGATTTTACAATTATTGTAAATCTCTATTAGATCGGTAAAATCTGGTTTTATATTAAGGTACGTAAATCTATAATTAAAGCTTCATTCGCTCAAATAAAATATGTATCACCGACATCATGATAATTGATTTAATGTTGATAATCTATGTAAATTCAAACTAAATTTTTGTTTCCTTCCAATACGTATACGCCGGTACTAAACAGTTTATCATATATGCCAGGACTGAACTCGTGTGTGCCAGACGTTTCGTCTTTCAAACAAACATTGACCATGACATTTACACAATACGGTTCAGTTACGTATTAGGTATATAAATGTTTACAAAATAACAACCGTTCGACACATTTGAAGCCTTTTTATCTCTTTGTTTATCTGAATTTCCTCAATAACGTCATCAAAAAATATAATCAATATACCGTCAAACCTCAGCATTTTATACGCCTGTGCCAAAGTAAGAGCATGTCCAGTGGCTGTTTGTTGGTTTGGTTCAGAGGTGGTTCGCGTTTCCCGTTAATAATATTGATGAGATTGAGGTGTCTCATGTTTGAATTGTTTTACCCTTCATTTTCGGTCTTGTTTAGATTGGGTTTTTTTTATTCACAACAGAAAGTGGTGCTTTTTAATGATGAATTCAAAATATATATGTGAACGAGTTTACATAGACAATAACAGTTTAGTGTCTTTAAATATCAGCTGTATTTGTACGAGGCTAGGAAACAAGGTGTATGCGAGCTTTTACCAGTGTATATTCATTTATAGTCGACGTCAGCTTAAATTTGCAGAGGTTATTGGTAAAAATAATCTAAACTATCAATCGTGTTCACTCAAGATTTAGTTTTCCACATTTCATTCATAAATTGTCAAAAAAAATACTTCTACTGACTTACCTTTTAAGTGATCGCACTGTAAATAATCATGACCATAACATTTTCCAGAATGTTTTCCATTGTAATTCCGCCATCTTCATTTCTATGAGGATCCTTGTTTATATATGACACACGTCACTTTATGAGTTTCCTGTAATGTTTTTTTTTCATTGATGTGATAAAGTTTCCCGCGCTTTATGCTAATTTTATGAAATTGAAACACGTCCGGTAAAAACAATGGCGGATTCCAGCGTTCAATATCGTCTTGGAAAATGTGAAGGTCAGGATTATCACAATACAAACTTACAAGGTAGGTCAGTAGTTTTTTTTTCTTTTGGCGATTTATGAATGGAATGTGAAAAAACTATATCACGAGTAAACATGGTTGATAGTTTAGATTATTTTTACCGATAACCGCTAAAAATTTCAGCTGACGGCGACTATAGCATAAAATACAAACCTTGTCATTGAAATATTTTTGTGTGAAGGTGATGAAATCATTTCTTAGAGTGTCTGTTTCAGCTAAGGTCTTTAAACTAGCTATAAAAAAAAACATATAATTGATAATTTGATACAAAAATTCAAATCTCTCTCTCCCTCTAAACTCTGTCTGATTTCTGAATTACCAAAGTATCATTTGAGTTTTCCAATCTGTTAGTTGAAAGAACTTACTGAAACTGCATAGTTTATAATATAATATTTCTCGAAGTTAGATATTTTTTTTATGTTACATTCCAAACAAAACGATATACATCTTGTTTAAGCGTACAACATGCACACGTTTATAGCATTCAGCACAATACTTCTGTGATAAGAATGGAAAACAATGTAACTGCAAAAATGTATTCAACACTTTAAAGCTTAGCACATACAAAAATAATAAAATTATTTCTAGGCTCCTCCCTAATAAAGCGATAACAGTCAAAAGCTACTCTCATAATGTGTAATATTGACAATTGACGAGTTTCTCTGCTATATAATTTATCATGGCAAACGTTGTTAATATATTTTGATCCGTGTATGTAAATGCATTATCTAAATGAAATTACAAATTGTGCAAATGCTCAAATATGATGTTTTTGCCTTAATTTACTTTTGATCCTTTTGGTTCGTGAGAGTATAGCAAGTGCTTCATTCAAAAACAATATAGAATTTGCAGTTACAATTGTTGCATTTACACTATTAATCAAAACATTTGCTATATCTGTTATAGCATTTGATGTATTATATATAGCATTTCCGGAATAAGATGTCATTTGCAACCACATTTACTTTTTATTTTTCTATTTGATTAGGGACTTTCAGTTTTGAATTTTCCTCGGAGTTCCATATTTTTGTAATTTTACTTTTTGGACATTAATATTACGCCAGATCATCATTCTTTTTGTGTGTCAGTCATATCCCAATCAAAAGTCAGTTTTAGTATCGAAGTCAATGATATTATTTATTTATCTCAATATATAATCATTTTTTTTATTAACCTATATGTCTGCAATTGTCTCTTAAGATATTTCATGAATTTCTTTGGCTGAGTGGTACTATATTAATAAGCAATTATTGTCAGTAAAACATGCTCAACCTGTTGTTCAGTTGTTGTTGATGTTTTTCATACGTGTTATTTTTTCTCTTTCTAATATAAATTAGAGTAACACATTAGATGGTACATGATGAGCCGGATCTGCTTACCCTTCCAGGGTACAATCGATCAAATCTAGTGTATTGTGCATGGGGATCGTGTTGCTCAGTCATTTTTTGTAGTTTGTTATGTTTTGTGAACTATTGATTTTCTTTTGGTCTTATGTTTATTTTTAAACATGGCTTTGTCAGCTTATTTACGACACGTGAGTTTGAATGTCAGTCTGTATATTTCTACTTTTTTCCACAAATATGCAATCTCATATTAAATGCGTATGGAAAACAGTTAAATCAAATTTCCAGTAACATCGCATTACTCTACATGAAGAATTTCAATTAGTTTATACACTTACCTATTTGAAATTTGTGCATTATTTGCAATTTCGTTTCATTTAAATCCATGGTCAATTTGCCAATATCTTTAGCGAATTCCATCTCCCAAGATATTGTGTTATTGTATAAAGCAAGGAAATCTTGTCCCCTTGCAGTCTGTTTCATAGACAACATATGGACTTCACTTTTTAAAGTTTCTGTATCCATCTGTAATGTTTTAATAGTTTGCAACTCGTCAATGCTTTTCAACTGTTGTAAGTCTGTCATTATTTTTCTTATTACCGCTGAATCATTTTTCACTATGTTCAACTCTTTTAGCAGTTGTTCGTTATCTCCCTTCAGCTGAGAATGGTTTTGACGAAGCTCAAAATACATTTTTTGCAATTCTTCATTTTGCCTGGTAATGTTTTGAAGTAGGTTTTCGGTTTCATTTTTAACTTTTTGTATTTCTATTTGGCTTTCGCCCTCTAGTTTGCATGTACATGCAGCTGGCAAATTGGTTAAATTTTCAGTTTTCTCTACAAGTTGTCGATGTAACTGTGTCACGGCAATTTCTAGTCTTTGTCGGGTCATTTTCTCTTCGTGTAAGGAATCTATCAGAACAATGTAATGCTTGTCCGTGAGTGCATTATCATGCAATGGAGTTTTATCGTCTAATAGAAAAGCTGATAGACTAGGTATAGAGAAAATACATATGAACAAACAAAAGGTTTCAATCATGGTCAAATTATTCCATACAGCAAATACATATAAACTTAATATTTATTTATAACTGAAAAATGTCATGTGATGTAAATTTCCATTCTTGTCTGTTTTATCTTTTGCTTTTATCAAATGTTGATTTATTATTTCTAATTACAGCTAGTCACATGTACTCATATTTTGACCTTGCGAGCTTATCACAGTTTTAAGTGTTTACTGACCTCAAATAAATTTCGGTCAAAATAGTCAACAAAATTATCATAATTATAATTGTATACATGAAGCTAGATGTTAGCGCTTGTCCCAATCTTTAGATGGCGTTTATTGTATTTTATTTTGGTCAGCGTAATTATAATATTTCTGTACAATCACTTGCAAGACAGGACTATCTTTGAAGTAATCAATAGACTCTGAAAAGTTAAATTTACTATCACTTTTAACATAATATAATCACGAGTCAGCCATTTATCCGACGGACTATCATCGTTTCCTGAAGACCATACTCGCAAATGATGTCAAAGGAGAGCCGAAAAATTCAGTCCCTTTAATTTTCATCTGGGAACGGGAATCTAACCAGTAACCTTTGTGTTAATATAAGCATAGCATGGATGTCTGATTTAATGGACAAAATGTAAACTCGAGATAGGTCTTAATCGATATTTGATCTTGAACTTAGTAGCAATCACATGTGACACTGCCTTATAAACTAGTCGTGTCTTTTATTTCATTGATATAGTATTAATTGGACGTAATGTTGGGTAGTTTCATTGCTTAAATTTGTAAAGTTAGACTAATGTTTATGTTAGTAAAAAGAGTGTTTGAGCACCCGTAAATTCTGACTGATCTATGTGTTGTTCGTTTTAGTTTGGATTTTTAAGAGAAAACCCAGTAAAACAACATTGTGATTTAACAAAACAAAAGTTGGGATATTGGCTACAAGGTTGCGTTTGATCATCGTGTTATGTTTTTCTTTATCTATTATGTAATATTTTACAGAATCTTGTCAAACACAAAAGTTGCAGAGTAATTTAAGGAGAGGAATTTCGGCTGTCACTGGAAAACTCTTCACATGGTATGACCGAGATATGGACAGAAATTTTACCAAGCAAACAGGCGGGCCAATCAGAGTTGTTGCATGTTAGCTCTTATATGAATATGGTTACCCTCTACAAGGCGTTCGATGTAATGTTCAATTTCAGCGAGGATATGGCTGTTTATTCTTAATACCATAAACCGGAACACAATCCCTGCTTTAGTCTAATTTAGGATGAGAGAAAACCAATGATGACCATATCTTATAGGGATATTAATGTAATAGTGTCTATGTAAATATAGTTTAAAAAAGGAAAAGCACAAAAAGCTTTGTTTTATTTAGAACAAACAGCATATTTTACAAGTGTATCCTGAACATAAGGAGGACATCTTAAGGAAACACACTAGGCTTTGACAAGAAACATTGTATTACCACCCATATCCACCGAACCAACGTCTAAGACATCAGGTGATTCGTCAAGACAAATGTATGCATACGCTTCAGCGTCTGTATGTAGACCAGCAACTAATATACAACTTTATTATATGTTCCAACCTTTATAGAACGTAGATGTTCCTAGTATAGTTAAAACAGAAGAGACGTAGTTCACCCGACACACGGCTCATGGTGCATCTTTGTCATACAGATTCTGACCGAGACTAGGGCCATTGTATTCCCGTACAAGGTTCCAAAGTGTTTTGAATGGATATTTTGTCCTTGGTCTTGGTCGTGTGGCATACATACGGGAACTGCAGACCGCCCTACTTCATTTTATTTGCCCCCAGCACCAAAACCTGATTATGTAATAAATCTTACAAAGCATCAGTTACATCTTACACGACAACAATTACATATTGATAATTTACTTAAAAATTGTTGCTTACAAAATGATGTATAAATTTCGAAAAACAGACTACTAGTATAATGTCAATAGAGATTGAAATTGATTGCTATTTAATATAAAAATATAAGATAATTACTAATGGATCAACAATCAATTAGAGACCAAATGACGTAGAAATTATTAACTATAGGTCCATTAAGCCTTCAAAAGTGAATAAAACCCATACCAAATAGCTATATAACAAACTATAAAAGGCACCGAAGGTACAAAAAGAAAACTAACGTAGCAAGATTATTTATAGCGATCGTCTCATTTAACCACTTTTTGAAACATTATATATACTGACACAAAAACAAACCATTTGTATTATACCTCTGTCTATATGTGTACATAACAATTGTGACAGACGTATATTTGATAGATTTGATTACATATCTTGGTTTTATAATCGCATTCTAAATATTTATATAAGATACGATGACCTGGGTGTCGACCTTCGAGATATCTGAACGCGTCTTTTTTTTTTAAATAAGGCGAAGGATACCAAAAGGAAATTCCATTTTGTTAGTAAAAAATAAACCGACAACGCCATCGATAAAAAAGAAAAAGACAAACTAACAAAGGTTCACAAAACAACATAGATAACGAATGACCGAGCCACAGAAACCCCTTAAAAACGGGACTTATCTCAAGTGCTCCGTAGGCAGATCCTTGTCCACATGTGGCATCCGCTGTAAAATCTACAATGGGATTATTTCATTACTAATGACAATCAATAATTATAACGAATTGATGTTTAATATCCAATGACAAATATCACATAAATATCAGGATGAGAACTAGTTTATATGACGTAAATTTGAGTAAGTGGGCTACAGTTGCCTTTAATGTCTGAATATCCTTGTGCAGCTGCAGATTGTCGGCATAGTCGGGATCAGTCAAAAGTATTCTGTTCTGTTTATTTAGAGAATATACAACATGCGAACTCAAAATCTGAACAACTACGAGAACATATATAAATAAATCCTAAGCCATTCTTCTAGTTCAAAATATAGGACATATAATCAGATCATTATTCTTGTTATGGCATACCTAAGTCTTATTAACCAACTTTACTTACACAATCGGATTAAACATTATATCATATCGAAAAATTATAAATGCTTATTGTATAATTCAATTTTTTAGTTTTTTAATTTATTTTCTTTTTCAGTTTTGGAGTTTTCAACGATACCTTGGAATGAGTTCTTCATAAAAAAAATAAAAAAATATCCGATATGGGCTAGGCACATATCTAAATGCCGCGGACAACCTTTGAAACGAGAACAGTACCAGTTTCCACAACTTCAAAACAGTGCGTGCGTTTTTAATTATTATTGAACGCAAAATAAATATTTAAGATTCCTGGGGCGGTATATATAAAATTTCACAAAAGATCTCCTCTGTTTACTGACTGTACCTCGAACATATGGTCCCGCTGTATGTCAATTAATTTCAAGTTCAATATTTTTGCATTTGCAGTTGTCCTTGAAAACGCGCAAAGATGTGTTACAATGGGCCATGCGACTTGTTTGACGATTTAGCTTATCTTTGTTATTGTATAGAAGTTGTAACTTGTGCGAAGATCGTATCTCATCTTCTAATACTTATTCAAATTGTTCTTAACGTATTCTGTGTCATTTGGTCTTTTGTGGAGAGTTTTCTTATAAATAATCACACCACATCTTTTTTTATAGATAGTGCAAAACTTTCACTATACCAGACGTTGGATATAACGCCATTTCTATTTCGGCCTGACGCAGTTGAGTATTTATACCTCTGAACAGCCACAACAGACACACCCTTTAAGCAATAAATAATCTCGAAAGGATTTCCACAGATGTCAATATTTCTTAACCCAGGTCACTTTTTTTAACTTGATTATAAGGCTATAAAGGCATCAATGCGACAGCAACCCAACTATACAGACAAATCAAACCATTTTAAGAGTCAACATACAGTAAATTGTAATAGATATGTACATAATAATACGCCCCACATTCCCCTCATGACTAAAACATTCGGAGTTAATTTAATAATATTAACCGTCTAAGATATCCAAACAGGCACTCGTCTAAACATCAACCCAACAATGTTAGATCTGTAAATTTGCTTTCGCAAATTTTTGGTTCTTCCCTCGCCGGGATTCGAACCCATGCTACTGTGATATCGTGACACCAAATCGCCTGCACTGCAGCCGTCCCGCTAGACCACACGACCACCTGGGCTCTCTAATAAAAGAGCTTCGGTGGCCATATGTTACCTTTCCACAGATGTCAATATTTCTTAACCCAGGTCACTTTTTTTAACTTGATTATAAGGCTATAAAGGCATCAATGCGACAGCAACCCAACTATACAGACAAATCAAACCATTTTAAGAGTCAACATACAGTAAATTGTAATAGATATGTACATAATAATACGCCCCACATTCCCCTCATGACTAAAACATTCGGAGTTAATTTAATAATATTAACCGTCTAAGATATCCAAACAGGCACTAGTGTTTGGTTGAAGAATACCACGAGCCCTTTTCAATTTCGATCTGTTAAATATAAGCCAGAAGGAAAAAAACTTCTTTGTATACCAACGGTAAATTATATATATATTGAGAACGATGACATGTAAATATAAAATAAACATTAATCGTGCTTTGTAAGAATGAATGGACCCCGCTAACATGTTTAGCCCTGCAACATTATGTATGCCTGTCCTTAGTCAGGAGCCTGTAATTCAGTGGTTGTCGCTTGTTTATTTGGTGCATATTTGTTTGTCGTTTATTTTCTATATAAAATAAGGTCGTTTGTTTTCTCGGTTAAATTGTTTTACATTGTATTTCGGGGCCTTTTATAGCTTACTATGGGGTATGGACTTTTCTCAATGTTGAATGCCTTACGGTGAACTTTAGTTGTTTATTTCTGTATCATTTTGGTCTCTTCTGGAGAGTTATCTCATTGGAAATCCTACCACATCTTCCTTTTTTATAATTAACTCCAAAAGCTAAACGTTCGGAGGAACAAATGTCATCATACTCAGACACATTATTGAATCCAAGATAACCAGTCTGTGCTTACACTCTTAAATGCCGCATGTGCAGATTTGAAACAGCACATTCAACGTCTTTGTTTGACCAAGTTGGGATTCGAAACCAACGATATCCCGCTCTCGAGGCGAACACTCTCACATAAGACCAACCAAGATTATGGTAGTATAGAATAGAGTACCACCATCTTAAGTACAATACACAATTCAGTTTCACAGAATTTTAATAGTTACTAAAAGCAGGTTAAAAAAATATATCCTAAATTAGATGCGTAACATGATATTGGAAATTTCGCGTAAATATCATTGGTCGACTTCAGATTAGATTTCATGGGATATGCCGAGGAGTACCAAATGTGTGAATCGTTCAACTAAGATTTTGGTTTTAAGACATATCATAAAGATTGGTTGATAGAAAAAAGTGGCGGCTACATTGTGTCTCGATTGGCTGCCAAAAGTTTGCACCAGCTTGAGTCTGCTGCCTACCTAATGTATTTTGAATTTTTGTGATCTTGTCATGAACATGCATGAAATGTATTTCCCTTTACGTAAAACAAAGAACAAACGATCGACCTCATAAATAATGCTATGTACATAGTACACAAAGACAAGATCTTAAGCTTGTAAATATTGATTTTTAATGACTGATCATTTGTAAACATTTTAATTTACGATAGCACAATCCTGTTTATTTTTTTTAAACAAATAAGTTACTTACTCGTGTTAATTTCTATCATCTTTTCAAAGTTCTATATTATATCCACAATACAAGTAATGTTTAGTAGTTCAATAGATCACTGTTATCATATTTTTTCAAGGGCAAAGTTAAAAAAAAGAAGTAGCATGATTTTTCAGTTTTGACATATTACTGCATATTTAGACTGGACTGATAAGTTCCTAGAAATCAAACCAAATTAAAAAAAGCCATTTGTAAAAACAAATCAATCGTTACATTTTCTCAAAGTAATAACATGAATTGATAAAACGAGTTGATAGTGTTGTATCAAAGCATTTAACTTCAGATTATCGGAACATTTCTTTAGTTGTTTTAGTTGACTTTTTCTTTCATGATGTCTTTTGATATTGTTAGCAGTCCTTCAAAGACAGTAACAGTTACTTTGCATCTTATTTCATTCAAAGCATGAACAGTTAGGAGGAATATTGATGCTAGCTTCTAAACATTGTGATGAACAAACCAAAAATTATTAAAAAATTGCCGTTTTAGTATACTAAATAAGACGACAAATACATTCAAACAGATCGTTCACTGTATTTTTTTTTCTCACCGTAAAATCTTATTGATATTTTTTTTATTGTTTTTGAAACTCCTCAAAAATGACTAGGGCATCTTCTTGCAAGCCGTCAAGAACTTCGCTGAGAAGTTTTCGAGAAGGTAACAAAAAAGGATACTCTCTGAATAGTTCCTCATCATCATCGGCAGCTTTTTCTGGAGATGTGCTAGATTTTTCAGCAACTAAGATTTCCAATTCACCCACTATGAAGCCTTTAATGTAGTTTTCAAAACGAGAATGTAAAAGTAAACTTTCAAACTTCAGTTTTTGTTTTACACTTTCCTGACTTATCAATTCAATTGATTTGTTCTTATTTAGTTCAAAAGTGTCCAAATAAAGCATAAGTTCACGTTCAAGATATCGCACGGTTTGGAAAATTCCTTTCTGCGGGTTTTCCGCAATACTAGAATTAAATTCCGTGGCCTCGTTACCTTCTTCAATTTGTGCTCGCATAGTAACGCCGTTTATTCTCTGGCATAAGAATAGATGTTTTCTCTTGATAACGTCTCTGGTATATGTTGATATTTCAAAGATAAATGCCTCGTACTTTGTCCTGTGTAATACCTTTTCAATGTGAGAAAGAAGATCCGAAAAATGACCTATATCATTTCTTCGATTTGAAATTACGAAAACTGTCGGATTTTCCAATCCCTCCTTTTCAATTGCCTCAACAGCTGTTTGCCGAAGTGAATTAGCTATACATTCAGGATCAGTGTCTTCTTGATTATCATATTTTGCGGACTCTATATCATAATCTAGCTTTGTTCGAACAAAACAAAACTTTGTTTTCCTTTCATCGAGTGTTTTTGCAAACCAGGTGTCTATTGTAGATACGACATGGAAAAATATTAAAACATAGTCACATTTGTCGATAGACGTCTTTTTAAGGTAAGCTTGACTCTTAAAAAATGGAGTACCATATCCAGGAAAATCAGTAAACGAAACATTCTTTTGTCTAGCATATGCATATTCTGTTGGTGACGTAGTTGTATTACCATGCGCTGATGTTTTTGCACGTTCATCAATGTCCCCTGTACGACCAATCAGGACATTCATGAACGAAGATTTCCCCATTGCTGAACTACCAGCTAGTCCAAAATTTACCTTTTCATTTTTCCATTTGTCTAGTGTTTTGTTGAGTTGTTTCATAAATTTTTCTGATCCTTCTTCTTTAATTCTTGTGACCAATTCTTTTATCTCTGTCAGACTGTCCGATTCTATGTAAGAAAAATGGAAGATTTTGAACATGAAACATATATTTTCTTTCCCATTTGTTAACCTTTCTACTGTAATACACTTCCTTCCTGGAAATATTTGCTTGTGTACTCATCTTTTTTAATTGTTTTGCGTATGTAATGGTGGTTACCTTTTGTTAAATGGATTAGTTCGTATGTCTATTGTATGACAAAATTGGCTAATTCATTGTTTATTATCGACTTCATCTAATAAAAAGGTACAGAGTTAACGTTACCTGTTTTGACTGACTGTACACAATAGCTTTACGTCATTATACCAACTAAGGGGCGCAATTATCAATCAAAGTACCTAGCGATCGATTGTGCATGATGCCCAATCTTGAACTGCAATTTAGCCCAATAGGTTTTATTCTCAATATTTATTCGTATCAGAAAACCAAACTGATGAAAGGAGAGAAACACAGACTTTTATTACTTAGTCGGTTTGGTATTGCAAGATTATCAGATCCAATGGCATTGCACGATTATATCCCTATTCATCAACAAAAGAGAACCAGAATGTAAATCCAATATTTGCGCAAACAGTTAAACATATAGATTGTCATATAATTTGAATTTGAAGTGATTTGAATGTTTTCGTGGCATCAGATTTTTCCTGATCCGTTTCACGATCTTTAAATAGCGGTACTTTCACAATCCGAAAAACAACTTGTTTGTAAATATTTCTTTTTTTGCAAAATTTCTTAATGTTCTAATACAAAATAACTTTAAGAACCATTTGAATCTTTAAAATGGCATACATGTGTCAAAGAAAAGTTGTTCAGTTTACTCATTCGAATTATGAAAATAATTGGTGGATGTAAAAAAATGTCTCATAAAAGATAGCGTAGGATACACCTCGGGGCAATCACTCCTATCAAGAGTGTACACAATTTGACTTATATGTACTTTACCTCTCGATCTTTTAACTTAGTTTTAGTAATTTTAACTACGAAATTAATATAGTTTCAGAAAAAAAGCAAGTATGCAAACAAATGGCATTAATCTGATATTTTAATTCATGGAATTGGAATAACTGCAACAAGGAGTGGTCAATGGATTTAGATTATAAGGCCTTTCGCTAAACTTGTCTTCCACATCATTTCACTAATGAAGCTTCCATGTATTTGTATAATATAGTTAGGATTAAAAAAAAAAACGCAAAAATGAGGACAAATTGTTAATAATGTTCAATAACTTAATTAGGATTAATTGGGCGATTTTAGCAAATAACTAACTTATTTGTAGATCTTACCCTGCTTGTCATTTTGGAAATTAAAAATATCTCTGTATTTTATAGCTTTTAAGGCGAAATACCACAAACTATTATACGTCACATCTGGTTCCATACCAAGAAGGGGCAAAACAAAGTATTCCTTGGAATTTGACACCTCTATGAAATTAATTCTGTATTCAATTACTGAGTCATAAACATATTTCTTGTGTGTTTCAAAGCACCAATATGTTTTTGATGTTTCCATAGAATAATTTGGAAATATGTGGTTATATTGGTACTTTAGCTTGTACACAGAAAAAAACGGATACAAAATTTGATTGGTTGACTTCCAATAATGGTCATTTTTATGAATGCAATAAAAAGGTATTTTAAATTTTGTCGTCAGTACCGGACAGGAACAAAAATACTGATGACAAGTATTTCTTTATTTAAATCAAAGATACATTCTTCACAGGTTTTTTGAAGTGCAAATTTGAAATAAGACTTATATGAGGAAATCAATGGTGTTATTACCCCAAATTGAAAAGCTGCATTTACAACATTTGTCCTATTGAGTACTCTTTTTTTTCAAATATCATGCTTTTTAAGCGAAATATTGCAACAAGGAAATATTCTGAGGGGTTGAGTTTCAAAAAAACTTTTTATGGGGAAATTGTCCAGAAATAGGACTCGGGTATGAATATAAGTAGATATAGCTAGCCACACAAGGATTGTTTAGCCTTTTCTGACTTTTTCTCGTTATTTCTTATCTTTTTCTCTTATAGATTACTTTTTCCAAAATTGTGATTTAATAAATATATAGTTTTTAGTTAATGGAATTATTTTGGAAGCAGTAACAACAAGTTATTCACTTAAAGAAGGGTTTGCATGTCCCTTCTAAGGAACATGGCGTAAATATAAGTTATACTAACATGATAATATGAATAAAGGCATATTGAAAACTCATGAAGCCAGTAAACTGTAATATGACCAAATCATCATACGTCACATCCGATTGCATACGAAAAAGTGTATAAACAAGAATATGTCCAAAATCCACGGATGCCCCACTCGCACTATCATTTTCCATGTTCAATGGACAGTGAAATTGGGTAAAAAATCCAATTTGGCATTACAATTAGAAAGATCATACCATAGGGAACATGTGAACTAAGTTTCAAGTTGGTAGGACTTCAACTTAATAAAAAAAACTACCTTGACCAAAAACTTTAACCTGAAGCGGAACGAACGGACGAACGGATGCATGGATGGACGAACGAATATACGGACGGACGCACAGAACAGAAAACATAATGCCCCTCTAATATCGTAGGTGGGATATACAAAGAATTTTCCCTTGAATTTCACAGTTGAAGGAAATTACCCCTACAGTTAATTGCAAAAATAAATGCTGAGTTATGAACATATATCTGGGTGTTTCAAAGCACCATTTTTTTATTTAATATGTCTATAGTATATTTTGGAAAGTTGAGGTTACATGGATGCGCAAGCTTTACTCATGCGAAGTATTATTTTTTCTTTATAATTGTTTGAAATGTACCAATTGTACCAATTGTACCAATTAAACAACGATTTATATGTGAAAAGCAAAATTATGGTGATATTACACCTTAATATAATAGGCAAAATGTATAACCATTTGTAGAATGTGTCATTTCATAGCAATAACTCACATAAAAAGAGTCGTCAATGGTTTTAAAACCTACGTCCACAAATAATTGATTAAGCCCATGTATGGTTTAAATGTGCCAATAAACAAAATTTCGCATTTGCAAAACAATTTTAATCAATTGACAGACTTCAATCAATGTATCAAATAGATGAAACGCTTCCAAATGTAAGTTGCATTCTTGCATTAACATGTGTTTATTTGTTAACAATCTTGATACATATTTAACCGTTATGTGTTATCCAATTTAGCTTAAAACACTCATACACGATTTAATTGTATTAGATAGTTAGTAATAGTATCTGACCTGTAATAGCACTTTGTGCTTGGGAGATTCCTTCGGTTCGATTCTCTCCTACGTCAAGTTCTGTGGTTTCCAATGGCTCTAAATGTTAAAAAGCATACTTTTCCATATAACATGTATAATACTGGGAAACAGATTTATAGTTCTGGTGTCGCTGATCATGTATATCAATCAACAAATTTGCTTTATCTATAATAGCTTTTAAGATAAGGAGCATGATTGAAAACTAAATAAAAGAAAAATGCGTCATTTTATTATGAAATCGAGAAGAAACAAAGACAACTAAAAATCCTAACTTTTTTTAAAACGTTATGTGCACTGTGCCGTGGCAATTTGGTCAAGGACAATAGATATATGACAGACAGAAACTTCATAACATAAGGTATATATTTACAAAGTATGAAGGATCCAGGTCTTCTTCCTCAAAAATAATACACTTTTAAGAATTGGACTGACGCCGACGCCACCGGATTAATATATTTTTGGAGCAAAAGTCGCAGGCTCGACAAAAATACATACCACCCAATGTTGATTGTGGCCATGTTTGGTTAAATTTGGCTAGTGCAGTAGGTTTAGAAGAAGATTTTTGTGAACATTAACGACGATGACGGACATCAGACGACGGACGACAAACGAATATTTGAATATTCATTTAAATGTATTTTATCTTTTAAAATCGTCGCACATTTGACAGTAGGACGACATCTATTAAGAAATTAAACAACGATTTAAAAAGGAAAAGCAATGCTGATATAACACCTTAATATAATAGGCAAAATGAATAACAATGTGTAGAATGTGTCATTTAATAGCAATTACTCACAAAAATTGTCGTCTGACAGTTTTTAATTTAATCAGCAAAGCGTAGAATGCATCATACTGATCATTACTGTTTTTTTTTGTCAAATATACTATGTTCCATGGGTCTTCAAAATAACTGAAATACATTGCAATCCCTATGATCTTGTTTAAGTCATGTTATATTGGCCATGTTGAACGGCAAAAAGAGTCACCAATCATTTTAAAACCTACGTCAACAAATGATTTATTGCGCCATTGTACCAGTTTGGTTTAATGTCAGTTTTCGAAGATGATTTTTGTAAAAGTTATTGACAACGACGGACGGACGACAAACTGATGTTAGTTTTATAATATAGTTAAGTATCTGACCTGTGATAGCACTTTGTGCTTGAGAGATTTCCTCGGTTCGATTCTCTCCTACGTCAAGTTCTGTGGTTTCCAATGGCTCTAAATTTTAAAAATCATACTTTTTAATATGACATGTATATTACTGGGAAAACATATGTATAGTTCTGGTGTTGCTGATCATGTTTATACATCTAAAAATTTTCCTTATCTAAAATCGCTTTTAAAATAAGGAGCATGATTGAAAACTAAATAAAAGTTAAATTCGTCATTTTATGGTAATGACATCTACGAGAAGTCGTCTGACAGTTTCGATGTAAATAGAAGACCTCATCATTCTATTCAAAGTGGTTTCTTTCGCCGTACAATTTCAATTGCAAACTTATTTTTAGACATCTTTCTGTTAGTTTTTGAAATTGAAAACTGCTTTTTTTTTATTTCAGGGCAATAACTAGTATAAAATGGCGTCTGACAGTTAATTGTAGTAGACAATGTGTATATCACATACCTCTGAAAATGTCAACCTTTGTCAGATTTTTTTTATTTATTCATCAAAGTTTTTAAAACAGTTTCTAGTGACTAAACTTGCACTGAACTCTATTATATATAGTTTACCATGTCCAATATGTTGGTTGACAAACAGACTCATCGGACATTGTTAATTAGTGTGCAGACGCTGAAATATTGCGCTTTTTCTTTACTAACTATCGATTTTGTGTTGATAATTCTTGATATAAAGATACTACAACTATTCTATTAACGTAACAGGATCCAAGCAAATTAGGTCGAGTATTACATGTACACCTTAAACCAATTTCATACACCAAATATTCTTTAAATCTAGTTGACCGATTGCACATATAAGGAAAACTTAGCATGGGTCAATGAACCATAAAAGTGAAGCCAATGTCATATGAACCTTGCCAGACAGACACGTACACCCTACATTCTTTACAAAAAAATAACCTTTTGCGTGTTTTTCATATCATTTCTAAAAACAACTACATGTAAACCACGAAAATAAAAATTGACTAATGCAATATGAAAATGATGTCATGGTCAAATGATAATTTTCAGACAGACATATACCCTTTACATTCCATAATCATTCCATACACCGAATATACTCGACCAATTGCTTATAGTATACAACAGATCAAAACAAAAACTAATCAGCATTGAACAATGAACCGTCAAAATTATGTCAAGGTCAAATAATGCACTTCAGACTTACATGTATATTGTAATCTTTCCATACACCAAAAGTAATTGACGCATTACATACAGTGTAAGAAGAAAATCACAAAACCAAAACACTTAACCAAATCCACTGAACCGTGAAAATAAGTTCAATGTAATATGACACCTGAAAGTTGGACATGTTAACCTTATAACCATTATGTACACCAAATATAGAAGACCTATTCGTTATAGTATCTGACATATAACATTCATCACAAAACGTTAACCTTGTTCAGTGATTCATGATATGAGATCCAAGTCGATATCAAGTGAAAACTGTCTGGAGAGCATAATAACCGTGCAAGGTTTGCATATGCCAAAAAAAACCTAAAACTATTAAATATCTTAACTTTAAAAAAAAAAGTCACATTTACTGAACCATGACGATTTGGCCAAGGACAATGGACATATTAGAGACAGAAACTTCATAACATAAGGTATTTATTTGCAAAGTAAAAAGGATCCAGGTTTTTTAGCTTTATAATACTACGCTTTTAAGAATTGGCCTAACGGCGCCGCCTCTGGATCAATGTATTTCGTAAAGAAGTCGCAGGTACGACAAAATACATAACTCCCATTGTTGATTGTTAACTAAAGGCAACAGTAGTATACCGCTGTTCAAAACTCATAAATCCATGAACAGAAAACAAAATCGGGGTAACAAATTAAAACTGAGGGAAACGCATTAAATATAAGAGGTGAACAACGACACAACATTAAAATGTAACACACACAGAAACGGACTAAGCATTAGACAAAATCCAATGAGAATAACAAATATAACATTAACGACGATGAAGCCACCAAGGCTATATGCCACCAAGGCAAATGTAAGTAAAAGTTAAAGAATATAGTTACTTTGCCGACAACTCGTTGAGCACGACCTTCCCACAGCTTGGATATTGAAAGAATGAGGATGTATCACACGTACTTCCGCCAAAGATATCAACCAATGAGGTTAACCACACGAAGCCAAACCACCATATACCCGGACAAATTTGAAGTATTCCGAGCAAAACATACGTTATGTTCCTTAATTATACTTATTGTATTATTGCAATTTGCATAACACAGACATCTAATTCATCCAGGCGAGGATTGAATCCACTACTCTTATAGGCAAAATTACCATGTCGGTTTGGAAACACGTTAACCACCTATTTATGTAAGAGAGCAGTTTTGTTAACCTACCAACAACTACGTGTATAGTTTAAATTTAGAATTCCAATTAACCTGTCAGGTGAAACAACGAAAAATATATTTACCCAAGTGTACTAGTTCAGTACTATTTCCTGAACACGTCTTCTTTTCCCATCGTGTGTGCACGGAACCAGTCGGAGCTTCAAACAAAATAAAATAATAGTGTTTGTCAATACATGAATGTAAAGAACAAGTATACAGTGTCCATGCAAAATAACGAAACCACTTTAAATGTTGGGAAATAAAAAAATCATATAATGAATGTATTAGAATAAAAATCCGCTTCCTTCATTTTAGCTCAGAATCACTGAGATAATTGCAAAAACATTATACAATTTGCATAGAATTTGTTACATTATATGAACTAATAATTGACAAAGTTACATACATATCGTACTTTTTATCTTTTTACTTGTAAGATATAAGTAGCATGTCAGATTCTATCACATATAGTTTATACATTTTGTTATATTTCTAGCAAGCATTTTATTCATGGTGATCTCTCAATACGATGATGGGATATTTATATGTATGAAATAGACAAAAAATGAGATATGACAGGGAGAAAGGACAAATAAAAAGTTGGAAGTGAACACTTACTAGTTATAAGTGGAATAATGACAAGTGGGACATGACTATTTGGAAGTGAAAACTGACTGGTTGGAAGTGGAATAATGACAAGTGGGACATGACTAGTTGGAAATGCAAACTGACTGGCTGGACGTGGTATAATGACAAGTGCGACATGACTAGTTGGAAGTGAAAACTGACTGGTTGAAAGTGGATTAATGACAAGTGGAAGTGAGACATTACTAGTTGGAAGTAAAAACCGACTTGTTGGAAGTAAGAACTGACTGGTTGGAAGTGAAACTTGACTAGTTGGAAGTGAAACCTGACTGATTGGAAGTGTCAATTCGGAAGTGAGACGTGACTACTTAATAGTGAAAACTGACTAGTTGGAAGTGAGACGTGACGACTGGTTGTAATTAAGAAATAATAAGTTGAAAGGGAAAAAATGTCAAGTCAGTTATACGTGATAAATGCCAAGTTTGTAGTTTAAAGTGTCTATGTAAAAGTGACAACTGATGTCCAATTAAAAGTGAGAAATTTCTAGTTGGAGGTAAACAATAACTAGTTTGAAGTGAGATATGACTAATTGGAACAAAGAAATTACTATTAAAAGTAAACAAGAGTACACACGCTGAAATGTCTCGCCTTTATTACTTACCATTGACATTATGTTGAAAGTCCTTAATATAAAGCTTTACTACAACTAGCACATCAACTTAACATGATCCAAGAAAATGAGACCAATGCAAGGTCAGATAAGCCAAACGAGTAATACATGTACACCTTACAATCATTCAATACACTATTGCTGATAGTTTTCAAGAAACGGACGCAACCAAGAAAACTACACATAGACTAAAGAACCATATGTATGAGGTTAAGATAAGATGAACCATGCCCAACAGACATGTACACCTTACAATCAAACTATGCATTAACTATAACAGTTGACCTATAGCTTATAGTATTTAAGAAACCAACTTAACCATGAAAACTAAACATTGACCAGTGAACCACCAAAATGAGGTCAAGGTCAGATGTTTCCTGCCAGAAAGACATATACAGCTTACACACATTCCATACAAGAAATAAAGTTGATATATTGCTTAAAGTTTGAGAAAAATAGACAAAAACACATTAACTAAACACCAAGCAATGAACTGTGAAAATGAGGTCAAGGTCAAATAAAACCTGCGAGACTGACATGTACATCATAAAATATTTCCGTACACCAAACATAGTTGACCTACATGTATTGAATATAGTATAAGAAAAAAGACCAACACTCAAAAATTAACTTTGACCACTGAACAATTAAAATGATGTCAAGGTCATATGACACCTACCAGTTTTACATGTACACCTTACAATCAATCCATACACCAAATATAGTAGACATATTGCATACAGTATAAGAAAAAGAGACCAAAACACAAAAAATACCTGTAACCACTGAACCATTAAAATGATGTCAAGGTCAGATGATACCTATCAGTTTTAAATGTACACCTTACAGTCATTTCAGGCACCAAATATAGTTGACATATTGCATACACTATAATAAAAACAGACCAAAACACAAAAACTTACCTTTTACCACTGAGCCAGGAAACATATGTCAAAGTCAGATGAAATCTGCCAGTTGGAAATGTGAACCATACAATCATTCCATACACCAAATATAGTAGACATATTGCATACAGTATAAAAAAAGGTACAAACACAAAAACATTCCTTTAACCACTAAGCCAGGAAAATTATGTCAAGTTCAGATGACAACTACCAGTTTTATATGTACACCTGGCATTCATTCCATGCACCAAATACATGTATAGTCGACATATTGCATACACTATAATAAAAACAGACCAAAACACAAAAACTTACCTTTTACCACTGAGCCAGGAAACATATGTCAAAGTCAGATGAAATCTGCCAGTTGGAAATGTGAACCATACAATCATTCCATACACCAAATATAGTAGACATATTGCATACAGTATAATAAAAAGGTACAAACACAAATACATTCCTTTAACCACTGAGCCAGGAAAATTATGTCAAGTTCAGATGACACCTACCAGTTTTATATGTACACCTGGCATTCATTCCATGCACCAAATACATGTATAGTCGACATATTGCATACACTATAATAAAAACAGACCAAAACACAAAAACTTACCTTTTACCACTGAGCCAGGAAACATATGTCAAAGTCAGATGAAATCTGCTAGTTGGAAATGTGAACCATACAATCATTCCATACACCAAATATAGTAGACATATTGCATACAGTATAAAAAAAGGTACAAACACAAAAACATTCCTTTAACCACTAAGCCAGGAAAATTATGTCAAGTTCAGATGACAACTACCAGTTTTATATGTACACCTGGCATTCATTCCATGCACCAAATACATGTATAGTCGACATATTGCATACACTATAATAAAAACAACCAAAACACAAAAACTTACCTCTTACCACTGAGCAAGGGAAATTATGTCGAGGTCAGATGAAACCTGCCAGTTGGAAATGTGAACCATACAATCCTTTCAAACAAAAAATATATACTAGAACTATTGCGTATAGTATTTGAGATATGCGAGATATTTTGACCGTCAACACATAGCCATGTTCACTAATCCATGTAATATGGTCGAGTTCAAGTGAAAACTGACTGACGGGCATGCGGTCTTTGCAATGTGCGCACATACCAAATATATGTCAAAAATGACTAGATAGGGTTAAAAATGACAAGTTGGAAGTGTAAAGTGTCCAGTTGAAAGTAAGAAATGTCAAAATGAAAATTGACATATCTTAAAGTAGATAGTCCCTTGCAGTCGTTGAATTTATGATAATCATATGATGAGATGCGCTCATATGGCTGAAGCCGGAAATAGTCATCTTAATATCATGTTACGGGAAGTGATTTGCTGTAACTGGCTTTATAAACTTCCTACAGTGGAATATGGTTGACTGTTTGCTTGTTTTTGTTCGGTCACGTGTTTTTGTAACTGGGCTACGGTTGCCTCCAATGTATGTATATCCTTGTGTATCTGCAAATTGTCGACATAGTCGGGATCACAATGGGGTTTGGAGTGCATGTTGACGCAGGAATACGCCTACTACAACGTTTACTGTACAGCGTTGGAATGGTTTCTGTCATCTAAAGTAGTAATTCGTTGATCATCTAACTGTAAACCCTCATCGAAGATAACGGGTAAAGGAGAGCTGGCCCAGCATGTCCGTTCAGCTGTAATGACTGAGACGTGAAAATGATATGGATATGGATTGATTGCCAATGAGACAACTCTCTACAAGAGACCAAAACGACACAGATAAAACAACTATAGGTCATCGTACGGCCTTCAACAATGGGTAAAGCCAATACCGCATAAGTTAGCTATAAAAGGCCCCGAAATGTCAGTGTAAAACAATTCAAACGAGGAAACTAACAGCCTTATTTAAATAAGAAAATGAACGAAAAACAAATATGTAAACAAATGATAACCACTGAATTACAGGCTCCTGACTTCGGACAGACACATACATTATGTCAACCAACCCATGTGTATTACAGATTTTTTGATATTTTTTTGCGGTACTAAATGTTTGGGGTATTATTTTCATTTTTGGTACATTACGATGTTCCTATACAACTTTTAATTTTAAATTGTAATTCAGACCTACATTCATATTGATCAGGTTGAAAATGCAAAGGGGAATGTGTCAAAAAGACAACAACCCGACAAAAGAGCAATCAGTGTAAGGCCGCCAATAAGTCTTTAACTCAGCAATAAAATCCTGTAACAGGAGGCAGGTTTTAAATTGGCCCGTCAACAATATTGAAATGCTAGTTCATCGAAAATGGACGTCGCACCACATAAAATGAACTGTGAATATAAAGAAAGAAAAAAAAACTGACAATGGCAAGAGGTTCCGACCTTACTCGTGACAGTCGCCAAATGCGACAGGATAAACCTATTTTTAAACCGCTATGACTGCCTAGAAAATAAACAAGAGTGAACACACTGAAATGTCTCGCCTTCTTTACTAATCATTGATATTATGTTGATAGTCCTAAGTATAAAGCGTTATTACAACTGTCACATAAACTTAACATTAAACAAGATAGTTAAACAAAGACCAATGAACCATGAAAATGAGGTCAAGGTCAGATGAACCATGCCAGGCAGACATGTACAGCTAACAATGCTTCCATACAACAAATATAGTTGACCTATTACTTATAGTTTAAGAAAAATAGACCAAAACACAAAAACTTAACACTGTCCAATGAACCGTGCAATTGAGGTCATGGTCAAATAAAACCTACGGGACTGACATATAGATCATAATATATTTCCATACACCAAATATAGTTGACCTTTGGCATATAATATTACATAAAAAGATCAAAAAATTAAAAACTTAACTTTGACCACTGAACCATGAAAATGAGGTCAAGGTCAGATGACATCTGCCCGCTAGACATGTACACCTTACAATCATTCCATACAACAAATATAGTAGACCTATTGCATAAAGTATGAGAAAAACAGACCAAAACACAAAAACTTAAATATAAACAATTGAACCATGAAAATGAGGTCAAGGTCAGATGACACCTGCCAGTTGGAAATGTGAACCATACAATCCTTTCAAACAAAAAATATATACTAGAACTATTGCGTATAGTATTTGAGATATGCGAGATATTTTGACCGTCAACACATAGCCATGTTCACTAATCCATGTAATATGGTCGAGTTCAAGTGAAAACTGACTGACGGGCATGCGGTCTTTGCAATGTGCGCACATACCAAATATATGTCAAAAATGACTAGATAGGGTTAAAAATGACAAGTTGGAAGTGTAAAGTGTCCAGTTGAAAGTAAGAAATGTCAAAATGAAAATTGACATATCTTAAAGTAGATAGTCCCTTGCAGTCGTTGAATTTATGATAATCATATGATGAGATGCGCTCATATGGCTGAAGCCGGAAATAGTCATCTTAATATCATGTTACGGGAAGTGATTTGCTGTAACTGGCTTTATAAACTTCCTACAGTGGAATATGGTTGACTGTTTGCTTGTTTTTGTTCGGTCACGTGTTTTTGTAACTGGGCTACGGTTGCCTCCAATGTATGTATATCCTTGTGTATCTGCAAATTGTCGACATAGTCGGGATCACAATGGGGTTTGGAGTGCATGTTGACGCAGGAATACGCCTACTACAACGTTTACTGTACAGCGTTGGAATGGTTTCTGTCATCTAAAGTAGTAATTCGTTGATCATCTAACTGTAAACCCTCATCGAAGATAACGGGTAAAGGAGAGCTGGCCCAGCATGTCCGTTCAGCTGTAATGACTGAGACGTGAAAATGATATGGATATGGATTGATTGCCAATGAGACAACTCTCTACAAGAGACCAAAACGACACAGATAAAACAACTATAGGTCATCGTACGGCCTTCAACAATGGGTAAAGCCAATACCGCATAAGTTAGCTATAAAAGGCCCCAAAATGTCAGTGTAAAACAATTCAAACGAGGAAACTAACAGCCTTATTTAAATAAGAAAATGAACGAAAAACAAATATGTAAACAAATGATAACCACTGAATTACAGGCTCCTGACTTCGGACAGACACATACATTATGTCAACCAACCCATGTGTATTACAGATTTTTTGATATTTTTTTGCGGTACTAAATGTTTGGGGTATTATTTTCATTTTTGGTACATTACGATGTTCCTATACAACTTTTAATTTTAAATTGTAATTCAGACCTACATTCATATTGATCAGGTTGAAAATGCAAAGGGGAATGTGTCAAAAAGACAACAACCCGACAAAAGAGCAATCAGTGTAAGGCCGCCAATAAGTCTTTAACTCAGCAATAAAATCCTGTAACAGGAGGCAGGTTTTAAATTGGCCCGTCAACAATATTGAAATGCTAGTTCATCGAAAATGGACGTCGCACCACATAAAATGAACTGTGAATATAAAGAAAGAAAAAAAAACTGACAATGGCAAGAGGTTCCGACCTTACTCGTGACAGTCGCCAAATGCGACAGGATAAACCTATTTTTAAACCGCTATGACTGCCTAGAAAATAAACAAGAGTGAACACACTGAAATGTCTCGCCTTCTTTACTAATCATTGATATTATGTTGATAGTCCTAAGTATAAAGCGTTATTACAACTGTCACATAAACTTAACATTAAACAAGATAGTTAAACAAAGACCAATGAACCATGAAAATGAGGTCAAGGTCAGATGAACCATGCCAGGCAGACATGTACAGCTAACAATGCTTCCATACAACAAATATAGTTGACCTATTACTTATAGTTTAAGAAAAATAGACCAAAACACAAAAACTTAACACTGTCCAATGAACCGTGCAATTGAGGTCATGGTCAAATAAAACCTACGGGACTGACATATAGATCATAATATATTTCCATACACCAAATATAGTTGACCTTTGGCATATAATATTACATAAAAAGATCAAAAAATTAAAAACTTAACTTTGACCACTGAACCATGAAAATGAGGTCAAGGTCAGATGACATCTGCCCGCTAGACATGTACACCTTACAATCATTCCATACAACAAATATAGTAGACCTATTGCATAAAGTATGAGAAAAACAGACCAAAACACAAAAACTTAAATATAAACAATTGAACCATGAAAATGAGGTCAAGGTCAGATGACACCTGCCAGTTGGACATGTACACCTTCAAGTCCTTCCATACACCAAATATACTAGCCCTATTGCTTGTAGTATCTGAGATATGGACTTGACCACCAAAACTTAACCTTGTTCACTGATCCATGAAATGAGGTCGAGGTCAAGTGAAAACTGTCTGAAGGGCATGAGGACCTTGCAAGGTACGCACATACCAAATATAGTTATCCTATTACTTATAATAAGAGAGAATTCAACTTTACAAAAATTCTGAACTTTTTTTTCAAGTGGTCACTGAACCATGAAAATCAGGTCAAGGACATTGGACATGTGACTGACGGAAACTTCGTAACATGAGGCATCTTTATACAAAATATGAAGCATCCAGGTCTTCCACCTTCTAAAATATATAGCTTTTAAGGAGTGAGCTAACACCGCCGGCGCCGCCGCCGTAGCTGCCGCCGCCGCCGCATCACTATTCCTATGTCGAGCTTTCTGCAACAAAAGTTGCAGGCTCGACAAAAACAGAATATGATAAAAGGGAAATTTATTATCTCAGAGGCAATACCAAATGCATAAAATAGGGTGAATTTATAAGGGAAGGATTGAGCAATCTTTCGAAACAACAGTTACTTTGAAACACAAAAAAAATGAAATAAAGGCCACAAACATTAAAATATTACATAAAGTCATCACTAATGAGTTACCTGGCTTGATATGCGACATCTTTAAAAGGGGGTATGGCACTTAGACATGTTCATCTGATATTAAATGACAGTGCAAACACCCCTGCTACATTTAGTAAAACACAATAACTTCATAATTCCACCTATGACAAGACCTTTCTTTGATTGCCTTATAGGAGATAAAACAGTCAATGCGCTTTAAAATTTGCATTCGGTCGCGTAATTAGGAGGAAATTACATAAACGTTCTTACATCTACTAGAATGTCCTACGAATGTCAAGAGTAGGCCATCTGTCGAAAACTTATATTCTCCTGAATCAAAAGTCGGTAACACGCAAAACTCTATTTTATTAGTAAGATAACATATGGCAACCATACATACAATCTATTCAATTACGGATTGTGTAAATGTTTGTTTTAATATTTGTTCATGCCTTTCGAAATTGAATCAGTCCGTTATTTTCGTCACCTAAAATCTTTAAACCTTGCGATTTAATAAATTCCGCTCTATTCTGCATTCCCCATCCGATACCGTTTGCAGCTGCAGGTTCGCGTGACATGCTACTAGGGAGACACATAAATGTACTTAAAACATACAGTGTTGCAGCGCTTTGGTTGCCTCGATTCTTTTTATGGTCCGAATGTACGCATGGATCTACCGCAGATACAATACCGTCATCCTTCAGAACCCTTTTGATGTCTGAAATACTGAAATTCGGATTTGGAAGGTCATGCAGTGTATCGACCAAAGTTATCCAATCGAATTTCTTCGTCCACGTTTCGTCTAAATGGTCGTTTTCAACTAAAACGAATTCGACATTTTGTATATTTTCCTTCGCTTTTTTCTCCTTAGCCTTTTCAATTGAATTTCGATCAATATCTACGCCGTAGATTTTGGCATTTGGTAAATGTTCAGCTAATTTAATGGTTAAACTGCCAGGTCCACATCCGAAATCCAAAACATTGATTATTGTATCTTTGTGGAAAAAATAAATAAAACAACATTAATTTAATAATTATTATACATCGGAACTAAATTCAGTACTTTTCAGCTTATAACTTTGAAAATTGTACTATTATACATGTAACTACGATTGCAAAACCGAAAAGATTTTAAATTCTAGCGGTTGGTTGTGTGTTGTGTTTCGGAGTACTTTTTGTGTGTTACAGTAGTATATTCATCCTTCAAACATTTTTTTTAATGTATATCTGTTAAACGTTATTTTCGTTTTGAATTAAAAATTAAGTTTTATAAATTTCGTAATTAAAATTGAAAATGGGTATGAATGTTTCGAAGAGACAGCAACCCAACCAAAGAGCAAAAAACAGCCGAAGCAAGCAACGGGTCTCCAAAGCAGCGAGAAATTCAGCACAAGGAGTTGGTCCTCAGCTGGCCGGCCCCTAAATAAAAGTGTGTACTAGTTCAGTGGAAATGGACTCTAAAACATATAAACGAACAAAATTTGTACATGCACACAATTCAATTTAATTTCACTGTTTACATTGCAATTAAATATGACATGTTATAGTCACTATAATGATAGCCAAGGGCATAGCTTATTTAAGGAGATACTAATTAAGTCATAACATCCACCTGATCAAAGATAGAAAACAAACATGGCACCTAATCACGATGTAAGTTTTGACAATACCCATATATAATAAATAATATTAATACCATTGTAGATTAGTGTTCTCGATGAAATTCATTACAATATTATTTTATATTTATAAAAGAAGACCTCGAATGATTACTAAATAACCGAGGTGAAATAAATATATTGTTTAATTTTCTTTAAATCATTCATCGGGTAACCAGTAAATTTTACATAATCCTAATTAAACCAGTAACATGCAGAGTTATCGAAGGTAATTATGACTGGAATAGTTGCATATGGTGAGATCCCCTTATACCTCTAGCCAATTTAGGATAAAGAAACGCATATCAATATGTACAGTAAAATTCAGTTTGAAAGAATTTAAGAAATATATGTTGTGTAGTTGATTCAGCCTCATTCCATAAAAAGGAAGAAAAGCATGACTTTGGTCTTATCATTTCATACCTATTTCCTTGAATCCAACCGGAAATAAGTTTTCATTGATCCATTTACTGTCACATGACTTTTTGTTATGGTCCAACCACAGCAACGTATCCAACTGGTTACTGTAATCGTATCCTGAAATCAAGCTGGGACATTATCAATTTGTTATACAGTGTGACGTTTACGGAGAGTTGTCTCATTGACACTCATACAACATCTTCTTATTTATATACATTTTGAACATTATATGCAGCTAAGTATACTACAATCGATTCGTTAAATCAAAGATTAGATAGATAGAGACTATTTACAAAATGTAGAATTAATGGTCTTACAATCAGAAGGTTGGCGACAAAACGTAGTCAGAAAGCTACCAACCAAGAAGATACCAACCATTGATTGAAGATCAGTTATTTTACAGCACTGAAAGCCTCGTGTTTTCCAAATTAACAACAACCAATCTGCTGAATTGGAAGATTATTCCTACCAAATATTTTAACAATCTTGGTAAAAACTTTATTGTCTTCAACATGAATTTAGGTAATATTAAACTAATAGATGGACTTTAAAAATTACCCGATTTTTTATATACAAGTAATTTCAAGTTGGGTTTAAACAGGAGGAGGTTTATCAACATTTTCTAATCACTTTTTAATATTAGAAAACATATTATTTGGGGAAATAAATATATTAAATACCGCAACAAATATTTGTTTTCCCGAATTGGGTTAAAAGTGGATTGGTGTATATTAACGACATATTGGATCGTGAAGGAAATTCATCCGACAGTTTTATTTAAAAAAAGTTAATTAATAAAACAAACTTGATTGCAGAGTTTAAGATGTTAAAATCCTGCATCCCAAAAGAATGGATGCAAGTTTAAAAAAAAGAAAACTCCGTTAAGAGTATAATCAATATATGTAAGGTTAAATCAAGATGGCAAAATAAACAAATTGAAACAAAAGATAGCAACAATAAGATACTCTATAAAACTTTAGTAGATATAAAATATGCAAAGCCAATCGGTATCAACATTTAGACAACATGTTCAAAATTAGAATGCATACCACCTATGTCATTTGTATACGATTTTATATTTAAAATTTTAATGGAAAATAAGTAAAACATTTTTAGATGGAAACTGCTTCAGTGTATTATTCCTACAAAGCATCTACTATTAAAGTGGACAATATCTGAGAACGATAAATGCAAATTGTAAAACAAAAGAAGATTATTTGCATTTCTTTATTACACTTTTGAAAGATTTATGGGAGAAAGTAAATTATTTTATAGCAAAAACGAATTTTCAAAACAAGATATTAGCAAAACATATAGTAATTGGATACAAAATATCAGATCAAGGGTATAACGGTTTTAATTATTTCTTGACAATTAGGTTTTTTTTTGTATTTACAAGTCGTACTATGTATCCGAGCAAAAACTGAAATTTTTAAATGTGTATGCTATGTTTACAAAGGAGCTACAAAGGTTTATGAATGAGAACGAAACAGTATCTCAAAATGTATTTTTCATAAAGTTAAAAAGATTGATATAATTGATGGAAAAAAAAATATGTTTATATTTCATTATTTTCTGTGTATTTTCCTGGATACTCAAAAATATTTCACAGGGATACTTTATTGAAGCTTGGACAATGAAGTAAAGTTGTAACAAGCAAATTGAAAAATAAAGAATATGTATTTGTTGTAAAAAAAATCAAAAAAATCCGTTAGCTAGCCAGCAAAAAGGATCAATAAACTATCTATAAGAGAATCAGTTAGTTAACTATCAAGAAGTTAGCAACCAATTAGGATCAGTTAGCTTATTATCATCATCAGGTAGTTAGTGATCATAAGGGACCAAGAAGCTAACGACCATAAAGTAAGCGACCAATTAGAACCAGTAAGCTAACGATCAAGAAGTAAGCAACCAATTAGAATCAGATAGCTTATGATCAGCATCAGGTAGTTAGCGATCATAAGGGACCAATGAGCTAACGACCATAAAGTAAGCGACCAATTAGAACCAATAAGCTAACGATCAAGAAGTAAGCGACCAATTAGAATCAGATAGCTTATGATCATCATCAGGTATTTAGCAATCATGAGGGACCAATGAGCTAACGACCATAAAGTAAGCGACCAATTAGAATCAGTAAGCTAACGATCAAGAAGTAAGCAACCAATTAGAATCAGATAGCTTATGATCAGCATCAGGAAGTTAGCAATCATAAGGGACCAATGAGCTAACGACCATAAAGTAAGCGACCAATTAGAATCAGTAAGCTAACGATCAAGAAGTAAGCAACCAATTAGAATCAGATACCTTATGATCAGCATCAGGTAGTTAGCGATCATAAGGGACCAATGAGCTAACAACCATAAAGTAAGCGACCAATTAGAATCAGTAAGCTAACGATCAAGAAGTAAGCAACCAATTAGAATCAGATAGCTTATGATCAGCATCAGGTAGTTAGCGATCATAAGGGACCAATGAGCTAACGACCATAAAGTAAGCGACCAATGAGAACCAGTAAGCTAACGATCAAGAAGTAAGCAACCAATTAGAATCAGATAGCTTATGATCAGCACCAGGTAGTTAGCGATCATAAGGGACCAATGAGCTAACGACCATAAAGTAAGCGACCAATGAGAACCAGTAAGCTAACGATCAAGAAGTAAGCAACCAATTAGAATCAGATGGCTTATGATCAGCATCAGGTAGTTAGCGATCATAAGGGACCAATGAGCTAACGACCATAAAGTAAGCGACCAATTAGAATCAGTAAGTTAACGATCAAGAAGTAAGCAACCAATTAGAATCAGATACCTTATAATCAGCATCAGGTAGTTAGCGATCATAAGGGACCAATGAGCTAACGACCATAAAGTAAGCGACCAATGAGAACCAGTAAGCTAACGATCAAGAAGTAAGCAACCAATTAGAATCAGATAGCTTATGATCAGCATCAGGTAGTTAGCGATCATAAGGGACCAATGAGCTAACGATCATAAAGTAAGCGACCAATGAGAACCAGTTAGCTAACGATCAGGAAGTCAGCAACCAATTAAGATCAGTTAGCTTATGATCAGGTAGTTAGCTATCAATTACAAACAGTTAGCTTATGATCAGGCAGTTATCGATCATAAGGGACCAGTAAGCTAACGATCATTAGCGATCATTAGGGACCAGTAAGCCAACGATCATTAAGTAAGTGACCAATGAGAATCAGCTAGCTAACGATTTGGAAGTTAGCAACCAATTAGGATCAGTTAGCTTATGATCAGGTAGTAAGCGATCATAAGGGACCAGTAAGCTAACGATCATAAAATAAGGGACCAGTAAGCTAACGATCATAAAATAAGGGACCAATAAGGACCAGTTAGCTTATGATCCGGTACTTTGCGATCATAAAGGACCAGTAAGCTAACGAGCATTATATAAGGGCAAATGAGGACCAGTTAGCTAACGATCTGGAAGTTAGCAACGAGTAAGGATCAGTAACCCATCGTCTGTTTTTGGATTTAATGGGCGTACGATTGTTACATAAGCAGTAAATGAAACTTGCTAATGTAAGCATCTTTAATTGCTATCTGTTAATGAAAATCAATTATTTTTCCTTGTCTATATTTCATTAAAGATATTGTTCATTAGAATTTTAGATTGAGAGATATAAGTAAAGATTAGAAACATTTACAAGTATAAAGTTCAGAGAGAGAGAGAGAGAAAAAAAAGCATATTAGCATACCTTAGTGAGATAGTATCGAATATTTTAATTAAAAATGGGAGATATAATTTACCTTTTGGTCCGTCCTCTTTAAAACATTCCAATAATGAGGCGGTATTTGCAGCTATAAGAGGTAACACACTGGCGAATCCACTCGATTGAGTATGAGGTTTGCATGCTTCCGGTATAAGGTATGTATCATCGGGTGTGATACTAACAAACCCAGCAGCTGACATACATCCTAGCCATTCTCTGACATATCTAAGGGAAAAAAGAAAGAAAAATAACACATTTATGTAAACTATAACAAACCCAGCAGCTGACATACATCCTAACCATTCTCTGACATATCTAAGGGAAAAAGAGAAAGAACAAATAGGTTTATACTTTTAACCTTTTCCGGGGCCTTTATTCTACAAGTGCAATTAACTGTGTAAATATATCATTAAAATGTTTATGTAAAGTATATCATACTTGTATTACGTGGTTGTCTAAGTGATTTATCTACTGTATTCATGTATACTATTAGTTTGTTCACACTGATGTTTCGAGCTCAAACTGCACATGTTACTGGGACGTTTGACTCCAATATCAAGTTTCCCTACCGAAGGTATGAGTATCTCCCCACCCACTTCAAATAAATTCACCAATATAACTGACATCCATAAAAAAAAACCACAACAGTGCTAATAGAGGCTTAACAAAAATATAAAATATCTAATAATCAACCAATCGTGATGTCATATTAAGTAGTGTAGATGCATAACATATAAAGCTAGTGTTTATATTGTCCTTTATATACATCAATGAAATATTTGCCACTGAGAATTAAGAAAACACGAATTTATGAAACACTATAAATCGGTAGAATGTTATGGTCTGAAACGGATGTGGCCGCATTTGTGTTCATTCCTTATATTTAAATGCAAGCTGTATTTGATGATAATACATAACACATATAAAGGTTGAGAATGAACACGGATGCGGCCACTTTCATTTTTGACAAAAACCATCTGAAAAGTGACATATTATGGCATATTTGATAGAATTTTCGTATTTAAGCTTGAATTTGAACGTCTTTAATGACTAAATCAGTTCCAATCTTTTTCATACAGTTATTGAAGTAAAAGTGTTTAAAAAGTGTCCAAAATCTTTTAACAGATGAACCTGAATTTTGAGGCCAAAAACGGCCCTTACCGGACCTACTCCTTTTTAAAAGGGATGTACATGGGTTGGGGCCTGTTTAAATGTTCATTTATTTGTACCTGTCTTAAGTCAGAAACCTGTTGTTCAGTGGTTGTAGTTTGTTGTATGCGATCATAAGTGTTTAATTCTCATTTATTTATATAGATTCGACCATCGGTTTTCCTGTTGAACTTGTTTCCACTTGTTATTTTGGGTCTCTTTATAACTTGCTGTTCGGTGTGACCAAAGCCTCTGTTTTGAAGGCCGTACCGTTTTATTGATTAAGTTTTTACAAATTGTGACTTGGATGGAGAGTTGTCTCATTGACACTCATATCACATCTTCTTATTTTTATGATTTAGGAATAAGAGCAGATATCGCTATCTTACTTAACCCCCCTATGATAAATTTGAGAATGTTATCAACACAATATATCTAAGTTATAGTCATACCTTTCTTTCAGTTTGCATGACACAGCGAGCTCTGTTGATGTAACCGGGGAAGTGAATTTCTTCAGAGAATCAAATAGTCCAAGTTTATGACCTATGGCTATTTCTAAAGCAATAAAACCATTCGTCACCGTTGAAGAAAATTTTTCAGCATATTCATCAAGTTCCATTATGACACTTCTACTTAATAGACAAAGACATTTAATTTAAAAAAATATCCAAGATGAACTCATACTGGTAGTATAACGACTTCTGAACATTGATATTTAAGGACGCCATCAAGAGTTGGTTACCCGTTACGATATAACTTTCCGACAGATGACCACGGTAATGATCTACTAGTAAATACAACGAACCATTCAACTTTTATTCGATCCGACATCACTGAACGAGACTTCTATCCCCAAATTTGTACTTACACGAGAAACACGACGAGCTCGGCATATGATGTGGGATATGCTTTCTCATCCGTAGTTCCTCACTATTATTGATTGTGTCCGTGTTGCTCAGACTTATTGTCTAGGTATATGATGTTTTGTATACGGGTGTTTTTGATTTTGTCTAGTGCAAGTGTTGTCTCTGTCTGGTTTAACTATATATGTGTTGTTTTTTTTATTATTCCTCCTGCTGTTCCTTTTTTCATTTATTCTTACGGAAAATATTCATGCATCTTTTAAGTTTGATGTTCGTGTCGAAATTAAGACAAACATATGTGATCAGTTCATTTCCAATAGAGTTCAATTGGATTTGAACCGAACAGTTACTTTAACATGTTAAAGAGCGAACTAATCTGTGTTTATTTCGCAAATAATAACCTTTTTATATTTCATTTATTGGCAACTGTTTTCTTTTTCGCTACATATATAAATATTCAAAATAATGCAGTTACATTGTATATGTCGTGTATATTTTATTATTTTGTACAGGTTATTACATGTACCAATTCAATACAAAATGTGAAACAATTTAAACGAAAAAACAAACTTACTGATTTATGACTTAGCCAACCAAGAAAACAAAATATGACATACAGCAGCCAACTATAACCACAGTCTCCTAACTTGGGAAAGACATAAAAAAATATGGTGGGATTAAACATATTTTCCATCAGACATCATTACATATAATGCAAAAATATCCCAATAAACCGTCTTTTATTCGGTGTGCAATCAATTGTTTAAAATTGCGTACTTATTTCAATTTGAAAACTCCAAATTTAATGTGACACTTTAGAAAGGATTCAACGCTCATACCTTCATTCCCCATCCTAGATTTCATAAATTTTCAATAATTGATACATTCTCTTTTTAACCCCACAGTCCGGTGGGTGCAGTTTTTCATCTTGAATAACAAACCCACTCGAGGTTGAGGGGATTTACAAAATACGCTGATAACTATTGTAATGTTTTAATGAAATGAAAGTATGTTTCAAAATTATGAAGTTCATATGATGGAAGGGAAATTAAATTGGAATAATATCTAATGGTTATTGGAAACGCCATGGCCAAAAAAGAAAAAAGACAAACAAACAATACTAGGGAAGCGTATTAGCGCCATGACCGTTTTTTTCTTTTTATATTTCTGTATTAATACACAAGACACAACATAGGAAACTAAAGACTGAGCAACACGAACCCCACCAAAAACATCACAAAATATCAATGAGACAGCAATCCTGCAGTAAAAACAAACCATTATACATATTATCTTTAATAGTAGGTATGTGTCAAGCTCTAAACTACTTAAAGTCTATAATAGTTTTTTAATAAATCGAACAGAAAATTCTGCGAATAAAAAAAATCAAGATATGACGTTCTCTTAGAAAAAACACTGACGAGAGTTCTGGGCTTTGGACCGTCGAATGCTTATGTAACAGTTCAATGCTAGGTTTGAGATCTCCCCCTTTTTAATATCGGCTAATAGACGAAAGAAAAAACACATATAGCACATCTATCCTACCAAAAAAAGAAATAAGTTACAAAGAGTGTTAAATAATAAAAGATATAATGGAAACTATAATTTAGTACATAGGGAAGCATTATATTCTAAATATCGTTTAAATGTTGTTGTCCCAAAAAGTCTACCAATATTTGTATAAATGATCATGAAAAAATGCCAATTTACCTTATGTTGAAAAATATTTTGATAACGACTGTTATTTACGCGTTTGCTGTTATCTTTACACAACTTTTTTTTATTAAATATTCCGTTAGCAGAGGATTTTGACAAAATTAAAAGCTATGATTATACACACATTTTATACAGTTGCGACTATCTATCTTCTTTTGGAGTTTTGGTGATCTTCTGTTAATATTCAATGGCTATTAATTCGGTAAAAGGGTCACATATGATATCAAGAATACATACATAGAACAATACCGAACATACCAACCTAGCTGCTGAGTATTTTTAAAACAACGCGTGTGCTTGGAAAAATAACAAAAAGACGATTTTCCCTGTTAAGTTCCGCCATATTGGGATCACCGTAACTTCAATAACGATGATCAGTTAAACACCAGTGTACAGGTCGGTGTCCGACCTATTTATAATTTTATAACACAATAAACAAATTTCAACCGTATTTGACGATACATCTTTGGTTGATCATTGTTTTGTAAATAAACATTATTTTTTTATTAATATTTTTAAAACGGATACGCCTTAACAATAACACCTTAATCACAATAGGATTGATTATGTTTAGAATCGCTATAAAATATAATATTGTAATGTCGGTGATTTCAGTTGACTTGCACTGTTACACATGTAGGCCTACATCGAACACTGATTTATCGGATATTATATTCAATGTAAATTATACATTTTCATCGGTAGTGTATGTAAAAAATGAAAAATAACATTTCTGTATAATGTTATCACCAAATAAGTAAACAAAATTATCTTAAATTTAGGACTATATGATTACCTTAACAAGAAGCGTTACTCTATGTTCTAGTTTATAACCTTTTCAGTTAACGAATAGTACGTCCACGACTGGCACGTTAAAAACAAACCTATTTGATTGTTCCGTGACTTTCCCTTTTTAATAAGGAAATAAAAGATTTGCCACTATAAATACTATATTCATCGTGTTTATAGGTCGAGTTATCTCGCCTGCCACAATATTAATAGTTCTGACAAAATCAAAAACTATGATAATACACACATTTTATACAGTTACAATTATCTTTCAAGTTATTTGTCAACAAGTTACGACTATCTTCTTTCTATTATTTCGGTTACAAGGTCACATATGATATCAAGAACACATACATAGAACAATACCGCACATACCAACCTAAAGGCTGTGTATTTTTTAAAACAACGCGTGTACTTGGAGAAATAACAAAAATACGATTTTACCTGTTACGCTCCGCCATGTTGAGATCACCGTAATTACGATGATCAGTTTAGCACCAATGTACAGGTCACTGCCCGACCTATTTATAACTTTCTAACACAATGAGCATATTCAAATCGTATTTGACTTGTAATACATCTTAATTTGCTTGGTCAATTGTTGGGAAATGAACATTTTCTTATTTTGAATTTATTGATTAATATTTTGAAAACGGATGAACCTAAACACTATAAACACCTTAATCACAATAAGTATATATTCGTTATATAAAATAATACTGTAACGGTGATTTCAGTTGAGGTTAACTTACACATGCATGTACATCGAACACTGCTTTATCTGATAGTACTATATTCAATGTAAATTATACATTTTCATTGGTAGTGTATGTAAAAACTAATAAAAATATTTCTGTATAATATTGTTAAGTACGTTAAACATCAAATAAGCAAACAAAGTTATCTTACAATTTTGGACTTTAATTACCTTAGCTTTAGCGTTCAAGTTTATAACTTCTTTAGTTAGAAAATTGGAACAGTGATCAACACTCTGATCAGGACAGTCAATGAATAGTGCGTCCACGACTGGCACGTTCAACAAAACATTATTTGATTGGTCCGTGGCTAACTCTTTTCGATAAAGAAATTAGCGATAATTTGCTACTACAAATAATCTTTATAGGTCGAGTTATCTCGCCTACCACAATCTAAATAGTTCTCAATTGTAATACTTCTGTCACTATATTTCAATGAGATAAAAAGTTGAGATCAGTTAGGATTTCTTTCATACAGGAAACAAACCAAGTAAAAGTGCGCATAAGAAAAAGTGAACTCAGTAGGGGTTTGTAAGTATATGTGTATATGTAATTAGGAAAATTGTCAAATTATAAAGATTTCCAATTTTCCAAAATGCATCCTTTCCATGAAGTAATAGTTAAACATCAAGGGATAGGTGTGTTTGTGTAAGACATAATGGTGTCCTGGAAAACAGTGTCCACTTTTCATAGAATTCAAGTATTGAATAATGTCCATTGACATGGAATGTTGTCCCCTAAATAGACAGATTGTTACAGCAATAACTATGAAATAGTGTCCACTTGACTACAAAATGTTATGAAATATTGGACATTTTTTTCATGGGGAACATTATTCAATCATCCTACTATTATTGATAAAATGTGTCCTCCAAGGGAAGTAATACAAAGGTCATTATAATGTTTTATTATGTTTGAATTTTAATAAAATGAGACAGCTTAATTTGAAATTGATTAATATAAACAAACACAAAATGGATGGAAAGAAATACAGAGACATTTATAACTATCTAAGTTATAAGCAATATCCAGATAGTGCAAATGGAAATGAAAGAAGGACTTTTAGAAGGAAATGTGAAAAGTTTAAAATAAAATACTATATATTCTATGACAAAAGGGCAAACGAAAATGTGGGAAAACTAGTGGTCCACTGCGACAAGATAGATCTTGTCGGGGCATATTATAGCTGACTATACGGTTTTGACTTTGCTCATTGTTGAAGGCCGTACGGTTACCTATAGTTGTTAATGTCTGTGTCATTTTGGTCTTTTGTGGATAGTTGTCTCATTGGCAATCATACCACATCTTCTTTTTTTTTTTATAGATATCGTATTATTCATATGTCATGATGAAAGTGGATGCTATCTTGGTATTAACAAGACAGTTACAAAAATTACTTCTAAATATTACTTTCCAAACATTATTGAACATGTAAGGAAATATACAAAGACATGTGAAGAATGTCAAAAACAGAATAAAAAAGCCAAGACAGTACTTCCAGTTCTATGTCCAGTGCCTTGCAGAAAGAGAATATGGGGGAAAATAGGGATTGATTTAAATGGACCGTTCATAAACAAGGAAAGACTACCAATATCAACAAATGGCTATAGGTTAGATTATTTATTGTTAAAAGCAATTTAAGAAAATTAAAGTACAATGTGTTAAATGTCCTGGTATAATGCAATTTTTAACATCATAAAACAATGCAGGTTTATATTAATGAAATAATATTTTTAACTGATAGGCAAGTACACTATAACAATTATTATTCTGTTTGTAAAGTATAAATATTGTTATTTTTTTATGTAAAAAAATTAAAAATAAAGAAACCATAGATAAAATTTTTAAACAAATTTGTTAATTGACTGGCTAAAATGTAATTCAGATGTGCCATTTCATAATCACGACCTTGTACATTACTGTCTGTCCGTAAACTTGTTTAAAAACTGTGAAAAGATGTACATTTATTATTTACCAGCTTACGTAATTGTAGATATTTTGTAGTAAAAAATACATTTCTTTTTTGCAGATATGTTATATTATCTATCTAAATGGCCAGAAGCATTTCCCCTGGTACAGAAAAGAGGTAAAGGAAGTTGCTGAGAAATTGTCCGAGACAATAAATCGTTTCTTATCGACAGCATATTTGTTGAGTTTGGGGTAGACTTTTCCAACAAATTGTCGGCATTCCTATGGGAACAAACTGTGCGCCTCTTCTTGCCGACCTCTTCTTATTTTCATATGAATCGGAGTTCCTTCAGACACTCGTCAAAAACAAGAGGATCAAAGAAGCTAGATTATTTAATTTCACTTTCAGATATATTGATGATGTTCTTTCCAAAAACAATCCGAACTTTTCTGATTGGGTTCCATCAATATATCCCCCAGAACTAAAAATTAAAGAAACAACAGACACGGCTTCCTCTGCCTCGTTTTAGACTTATATCTCGAATTAAGACTTACACAGTCATCTCAGTACCAGAATCTATGACAAACGAGACGATTTTAATTTTGAAATTATAAATTTCCCCCACCTTATTTAGTAGCAATATACCAACTTCACCTGAATATGGGATATATATTTTCAAACTTATTCGATATTCAAGAGCTTGCAGCTCCTACTCAGACTTTGTAAAACGTCATTAGTGTCGGAGTAGAAAGTTGATGAACCAGGGGTATGTCAAAGAACGTCTCGTCCTTTTTCTAAAAAAGTTTATCGGAAGGTACCAAGACCTTGTTGATAAATATTCCATATCAACTTCACAAATAATACATGATGGTTTTGATGTATATATTCTGCGTACTGATGTTGTTTATCATCTTAACAACGTGTTATGTTATTCTTTCATTTGTTTTTAATCTATTATTTATATTACTTTTACTGTTGAATTGTTTTATGTGATATCCCTTTAACATGGCTCGTTACTTAAACATTCCGTCAATGTGTTTGTATTATCTTTCATTTTTTCAGGTGTGTATTGTATATGTTGCTTTATGTGTTTCTTTAGTTATTTTAACGTGTCTCTGAACTTAAAAAGATCTCGTCAGTATGATAAAGTTTTATTATATGTCATTATGATATATTTCTATTATGAATTACAAATTCGTTGAACCACAAACGTCAAAATTATTCAATCGCGTAGTGGAATGAACTATTTCTGGATTCTTATAAATTCTATTTAACTTGTGGACTATTTAAATTCCGGTATATTTCTGAAATTAATTCTTACATACTTTGATTTAACCTTGTATGCTAACATTGCCCATGTGAAATTTAAAAATTGTTTATATATACATTGAACGACAAATATATGTGACGTCAAACACGCGAATTAATGAATGTGTTTGTAGATAGATGTTTTTGTGGTCTGTTAAATTTTTGCTTTTAAAATTGTTACGCGATGATGACTGCTGTACCCATATTTTGACTATTTTCTTTATTATTTACTAGTAGATACTATAGGAAGATGTGGTGTGAGTGCCAATGAGACAACTCTCCATCCATATAACAATTTATAACAGTAAACCATTATAGGTCAATATACGGTGTTTAGGTCACGCATAATTGTAAATACAACGGAATTTGATGAGACTGTCATCAAAGTGAGAGGGTTAGCGCTATAAAACCAGGTTTAATCTACCATGTTCTACATTTGAAAATGCCTGTACCAAGTCAGAAATATGATAGTTCTTGTCCATTCGTGTTTGATGTGTTTGGTTATTTGATTTTGCCATGTGATTATGGAATTTCCGATAAGATTTACCTCTAAGTTCAGTATTTTTGTTATTTTACCTTTTTCGTTACGGAGCACCAGATGGAATAATTGCTGATTGCGGAGAATTCAAATCGAAAATTACTGCAGAATTGACGAAGAAATTTGGGATAAGGCATATAACTACATCTTCCTACCGCCCACAAGCCAACGGGTGATTTGAAAATATCAACCAGACTATAAAATCAATGATTAATAAAGTTGTGGTAGATAATGGATCAGATTGGAATATGAAATTAGAAAAAAGTGTTGTTCGCATATAGGAAATTTATGCACAAAAGTTCTAAATATACTCCTTTTGAAGCCATGTTTATACGCAAGCCACTATTTCCCAATGAAGCTGATATAGGTCCTGGTTCAGCAGCACCAGAAGAGGATATGTCAGTAGAAATTGCAGAGATCTTTCTAGAAGAAGAAACGAGATAGAAGATGACATGACCACAAGTATAGCTAATGCTCAACAACAACAAAAGGAGTATTATGATAAACGACATAACGTAGATAACAATTCATATAAGGTCAATGACAAGGTACTTTTGAAGAACTTTCGTCGTGAACATGGTAATGGAACAGTAGAACAACTGAGATACAAAGAGCCATATATGATAAAGAAATGTTGTGGAAAAGGAAACTATTTACTCACACGACTTAGATACCAGAAAGGAATCAGAAATCGTTAAAAGTTTGGAATGAACCACATTCTAACAATGCTAATACATGTAATACGCTTGATGGCAATGCTGAAGTAGATGCAAATAATAAAAATGAAAGCTTGCCATAAGATAAAGAGGACTCTTATAGTAGCATTGTAAATAAAAGCAATGGAAGTGGCACAAAAAGAATATCTTTTGATGCCTTCATTCTTATTGAAAATATTCAAAATTCTGATGATGAATATCCTATATCAGCTCAGTAATTCGTTTCCAACATGTCTAATCCCATTAATCCTGCATCTTTTGACTTGCGTGATGGATCACTACGTGAAATGTTTCTTCCCAATGTTAATCATGAACCAAATGATGACATTGAGGTGTTAGAGAAAGATATTCAAATTTCGGCTCCCAAAAAGTGTAAAAAAGAAAGCCAAATGGAGACAAAACAGCATAGGTTTGGAGGATTCCATTTTATCAGAGAGAATCCATTTTTGTATTAATGATTCTAATGAGCTTACACAGCTTTTTAAGTTTTGATTGTTTTGAAAAATTCATAACTGCTTTAAACTTGAGAGTATTAATGTTGGTACAGAATTTTTCATCTATACATTCTTTCCTTTCTTCGGAAAAATATGTACATTCTAAAATATAGTGAAATTCATCTCCAATTTCATGGCTATTACATAAGTTACAAGTTCGATTTTCACTGGGTATGTTTTTCCATCTACCAGATTCTATTGGGAGCTTGTGATTTACGGTTCTAAATCTACAAAGAGTGAAAACGTCTTTATCGTCTAGCTTGTTGATATAGTTCTCGAAAGCAAAACTTTCTTTATAAATGCAATAGTAATCCGTTTTAGGACTGTTATTAATATTTGAACAAAGTTTGAATAAATTGGTCTTGGAGACTAGTTCTAATCGTATGTTTTAGCCAATCATAATTGTAAAAATGTTGATAACTCCATATGTAGGAGAGTTGGCAATATAATTTAGCCATGAAGATCTTAAAGTGAAATCATTTTCTAATTTCAGCAGTAATTTAAACACAATGAAGCATAGTTTTTCTTGTTTGCCTTTTAATATTCTTATCCAATATGATATCATTCTGATTTTTATATCAATATTAAGAGGGTATCGACCGAGTTCCCCATGTATAACATAGTTAGGTGTAGTAGGTTTTAAATTGAGAAGGAGTTTACAAAATTTTAAATGAACTTTTTCCAGGATGTCAATATTTTCATATCCCCATATTTCACAGCCATATAAAAGAATTGGTTTAACAAGTTTGTCAAAAAGATCAAGTTGACAGCTAATAAAAAGATTATGTTTTCTTCCTTTTCGTAAGACATCGTACATTGCGTTAGTACATGTAGCCTTTTCTGCCAAATGAAGTTTGCCCGTTTTAAAACTCCCAGTTCTTGAAAAATATACCCCTAAATAATTAAAGTCTTTAACAATATCGATATTTGAGTTGTTGTATTTAAACATTAAATTCTTTTGTAATCTTCCCTTGGTAAAAACTACTATCTACGTTCACCTTGAGTCCCCATATGTTACAATACGTATTAAATTTATCTAAGGAGGCCTGGAGATCAGTCGCCGTTTCGGCAAGTATGATCGTGTCATCAGCATAAAGTATAGCAAATAAATTTAAATAAATATCTAACTTTGATTCAATGTCTTTGCTTACTGTTTGTAGACCAATTACATTTTCTTGGCATAGAAAATCTTCTAAGTCATTTAAAAAAAAGTGAAAATAAAAAGGGTGATTATAATTTCACCCTGTCGAACACCATTTTCGCATGGGAAAAAAATCAGATTTTTTACCATTATATATTAAACATGATTTGATATTACGACTGTATTATTGAGTGCTGCAAAAGACACTTTTGGGATATTTATTAAAACTTCAAAAAACATTGGTCGGGAAGGGAATTTTTCAAACAAAGATTGGTTTAATAAAGACTGTAAAAAAGTTAGACAAGAATTTCGAAAAAGCAGAAGACTTTATAAACACTATGGCTCTAATTTATTTAAAGAAAGACTTCGACAGTCAGAAAAACATTACAAAAAAGTCATGGACGAGAATATTAAACTATATAACGAAAACTTGCGCACTAAGATAAGAAATATGCGATTCAAAAACCCCAGGGAATTTTGGAAAATTTGGAATAAAGTTAAACATAAAAACAATTGTAATATCACCACTGAGTCATTGTTTAATTTTTTTAAAGATATAAACAAAAATAAGTATGAAGGAAATACTTATGATATTGACAATGATGTTAGCCAAGAATCTTCAAATTCTATGTTAAATGAAAGTATTACAGCTGAAGAAATATTAAAAGCTATAAAACATATAAAAAATAACAAATCGTCGAACCACAGAATTACCGTCCTATCACTCTTTTGTCATGTCTAGGTAAGATTTTTACTTCTATTTTAAACACTAGATTTTGTGATTATCTTGATGAGTACTAGAAAATCAAGCCGGTTTCAGAAATGGATATTCAACTACTGATCATTTATTTTCAGTATATGCACTATTCGAGTTGCTAAGATTAAAGGAAAAGAAACTTTACTGTGCCTTTGTCGACTTTGAAAAGTCCTTTGATTTTATACAAAGACATTTTTTATTATTTAAACTTTTAGAGAATAATACAAATGGCAATTTTTTTCGTATTATACAAAATATGTACGAAAATGTAAAATCACGCATTATATTTAATGGTGAGAAATCAGAGTTATTTACTTGTGAAATGGGTGTAAGACACGGAGAAAATCTTTCCCCTGCTCTGTTTGCAATATTTTTAAATAATTTACAGCATTTTTTTGAAGGCAAAGATGTACTTGGTGTAAATTCTATTAGTGATGACCTCGAACACGAGTTTACAGTATTTTTAAAAATATTTATGTTACTACATGTATATGCGGATAACACTGTGATGTTTTCCGAGAGTAGTGAAGATTTACAAAATATGTTAAATGAATTTGATGATTATTGTGAAAAATGGCAACTTAAAATAAATGTTAACAAGACAAAAGTTCTTATATTCTCCAAAGGGAGACAACCCAACAATATTAGATTTGTATACAGAATAGAGAATTAGAAACTGTAACTGAGTATAAATACCTCGGTATATTTTTTGCTAGAAGTGGTTCTTTTTTTTTTGTGAACAAGCTACAAAAGCAATGTATGGTATTTAAAAAAAAGTGTAGACAAAACAGTTTGAGTATAGAATGTCAGGTAGACATGTTTGATAAAATAGTTTTACCTATTCTTCTTAATTTATGGTTCGGAAATTTGGGGATTTGAAAATTTTGATTTGATAGAACGTGTATATTTAAAATTTTGTAAGCTTGTTCTACATTTTAAACAGAGTACACCTAGCTGTATTGTTTATGCGGAATTAGGTAGATATCCTGTCGTGTAATTGTTAATGCCAAAGTTCGTATGGTTAGTTTCTTGTGTAGATTACTATGTGTTAAAGAAAGTAAAATGTCATGTCTTTTATATAAACTATTGTATATTAATTTTCATAACTATGGTCTTAACTGTAAAAGGATATCATTTGTAAAAAATGTTTTTGGTACCTGTGGAATGTCAAATATCTGGTTGAACCAAATGTTAGACAAATGGGTAATTAAAAGTATTGAGTTGAAACTTAAAGACCAGTTTTTGCAGAACTGCCTAAGCGAAATTAACACTACTCCTAAATGCTTATGTTATAGAATTTTTAAAACTGATATTAAATTAGAATGCTATTTTTCCAAATTGTCAATATATAATCAATTTATATTGTGTAAGTTTAGATGTGGAAGTCACAGATTACCTATTGAGACGGGAAGATGGAATAACATATCAAGAAATGATAGGTTGTGCCATCTTTGCGAATCAAGAGAAGTATGTGATGAATATCATTATGTTATGTCATGTAATGCTCTAAATCAAGAAAGAAAGATGTTGTTACCATACTATTGTACTCTTCGTCCAAATATTTATAAATATCAACAATTGATGAGCTCTAATAATAATATTGTTCTTGAAAATCTTTGTAGATTTATAACAGTTATAAATGTGAGGGTCACTCCTCCTGGTTAGTTTGTAATTTAATGTTTATGTTTGTATTGTTCACATGTGCTTCAATATTTAATGTAATTGTTTATATCTTCTCTGTAACTATGTAATTTGTAGTTTATGAGAAATAAAATTCATTCATTCATGATATTTTGATACATATTAAAGATAATGTTGTACATTTTGCCACTTATATTACTTAAAAGCATCTTATACCACAGAGCATCCTGTCGAACAGTGTCAAATGCCTTCTCAAAATCAACAAATGCACAAAAGGGCTTCTTTTTCTTATTTCTTAGAATTTCAAAAAATGAATGCAAAACGAACATGCAATCAGTTGTCGAATAACCTTCACGAAAACCAAATTGATTTTCCTTAATCAACAATGTTTCTTCCGAAAATTTTTATTAGTCTTGCATTTAAGATTGAAGTAAATAGTTTTCCAAAACAGCTAACAATTGTAATCGGGCGATAATTTTTAGGGTTGTATTTATCACCTTTATTTTTGTAAAATGGTTTAATGGTCCCAATTAACCATGATTCAGGAATTGTCCCCGATTCAAAGATAAGATTGAACAATTTGACATAAAGTTCCATATACTGACCAAGCGAAGATTTAATGTATTCGTTGATAATTTTATCATCTGAACAGGCTTTGTTGTTTTTTCAGCTTTTTTACGCACTTTAAAATTTCATCTTCAGTTATCGGCACATTAAGGCTTTCATTGATGTTATTATCGAAATCGCAATGAGCTTGAGAAGTGTCTTTTGTATCGTTTATATTTTTTAAGGCTGTATTTAGTTCTTTAAAAAATGTAAGCAAATTTTCAAAATCTACATTTGGTTGTACTGTGCCATCACGGTTATTCAAAATTTTCCAGTATTCTTTCGTATCTTTATTTTTCAGTATTCTTTCGTATCTTTATTTTTCAGTAAATTCATTTTATTTCTGATTTCTTTCCTGTATTTTTTTTGCGCCTTATTCATTACTTTTTTATAATGCTTTTCACTTGCTCTTGTGAGGCTGTAGTAATGTGTAGACAGATTTTTTTTCTGCGTTTTAATTTCCGAAATTGTTGTCTTGCCTTTGACATGTTTGAGCAATCTAAATCAAACCAAGGTTTTTTTTTTGCGTGCCTCGTTGGGATTTTGTTATAATAGTAGCTTTAGAAACGTTTTTTTTTAGTGCCAAAAGTCTTTTTAGCCGAATCTAATAGACTTTTTCCTATTTTATGTACTATTGAGTTTATACTTAATTGGGGCGAGTTCTTAGTGTCTTCAATTTCTTTCATTAAGATGGCTATCATTTCAGTATCAATATTTTCTTGGAAAAGTAATGATTTTGAAGGGTCCCATTTCTTTATTTTCTCATATTTGCCATTATCAATGCCATCATTTGTTTCCTTATCTAAAATTAAGCACTTGATTGAAAGAAGTAAAGGGGAATGAACGTCGGAATATAAACTGGAAAAAATCTAAAATTTCAAAGTTTAAAAATTTTTGTAAAAAAGATACATTACTGATGCAATAATCGACTACGCTAGCATTTCGACATGTTAATTTCTTTACCTTCCCTATCTTTTGTTGTTCTGCCATTCATGATCAAAAGATTATTACCTTTACAGAAATCTAATAACTGATTCCCAAAACGGTTTTTGCATTTGTCTTTATTATTCCTTTTCCGGGTCAAGTTTTTTTTGTCTAATTCACACACCATGTTTACAGTCACACCCTCATTATAAGTACATATATCATTTTCATTAAATATAATAAAATCTCTGTCTTCTGCTGTTCGCGCGTTAAAGTCGCCGATAAAAAATACTTTTTCAAATTTCAAATTTCCTTGAGAGATCTAAATATTCGTTTTCAATTTCATCGTGAGCACTTGACGAAGAGTATGATGTGTATTCCGGTGGTATAACGATAATACCTAGTATAACATCTTGGTTAGAACATATAATTTTTGATATTTTACACCACAAAACAAATTTGCAATCAGTTTTTATAATCTCAATATTTTCATGAAGGTGTTCTTTAAAACACAGAGCTATACCCCCGGACTTTATTCTACTTTCTTTTTTCCTATTTTTCAAAAAAAAATTATACCCTTTAAGCCGAATGTCATCCAAATCATCAGTTTTAGTTTCTACAAAGCAAGCAATGTCATTTTTGTAAATTAGTTCACTAAATTCGGGATAATTGATTCTTGATTTTAGACCACAACAGTTAATACACAGTATATTTAAAATGTTCTGCTCATTTTCTATATGGACTTCTTCATTCAAGCTACAATTAAAAATTGTTTGCTAGTCCCTCTCTGTGATTACCATTAGATAACTCTGGTTCATTTCCCAATCAATCTATCATCAAGGGAAGATAAATAATTCGATTTTCATTCATAGTCTCTTTCAAAAATGATGAACGGTTCTTTATGTTGGTATGTAATCATTTTAAACGTTTCAAATTTATGAAATTATATTCGTACATCAATGTTTTGATACACCAATAACAAAAACTGAAATATATTGAATTGATACATTTTGTAATTATTCAAAATTATATCAGAAACCTAAATTTAATTATAAAAAAATTAACCTGTTAAGGGGATACAGTACTCGCATATTATTTTTCGAATTGGCAAAGAATACAACGAAATGGCACTCTTGCATACAAATGACACATCAATATAATTAATTGTGCAATCGTGCTCCACCTTCAATACTGATTCTAAATTATAAATATACTTAGTAACCAAAAGTTGTTAATTTATAGATAGTGAAGACTAATAAAAGCTAACCCACTGTAAAAATATTTCTTTGCAATTTTTTAAAACTTCCTCAGAAAAATGCCACTTGACTTTCATAGTTCAAAATTAACGTTTTTACACAATATTTGAATAAAGTAGTTAAAGATTATTCGCTTCTCAAAGTGTAAGACGCAATAAAAATCGTATGCTTGCACCATCTTACCGAAATACGGATTTAATTAAGTCCTAAACATTTCGACATTTCTTCGTATATTTTTTTATCGAAACCGGTTTTTAACAAAAATTAATCACAAATACGTGTTAAGATCAGACTAAATATCTATTTCCCGATATGGTCAGGTAAATTTGCTACATTTGCCACTGGACTTTACTCAAACACCGATTCACTCGTCAATGCATTACTGAAAAAGGGTGAGGTTTATTGTTTTTTGTGTAGTATCACAGACCCGTTAAAAATAAAATTACAGAGGTTGAACCCTGAACAGGTAGGGCAAGTATGGACACAACATTCAAGCTGGATTCAGCTCTAAATTTGAATTGTGATTAAATAGTTGACACAGCATAGGTTTCTGACACAGAATGAATGTGGTCTAATGAACTTATTTTTTTTTGCCTTTGAGCAATTCACTATGCTGTTGAATATTAATCCTCTAAAAAATGTTTGAAGACATTTTCTTTTTATTAATGATATCTGAAATGAGAAAAATTGAACCCCCACCCCCATTTTTTTTCTCACATCCCCCTTTCTCTTATTCAAAAACTGATCTCAATTCAAATTTCTAATGGAGTTTGCAACAATAACTACTCATTTAAATACATAATAAAATTTTAAAATGTTAAAAAAGTGCTTGTAATCACTGAATGGTAAAGATTTTTTTAATTTATTAGTTGGTAGTAAAAGTGAATATACACTGTATATTGTATAAAACAATGATTTAAGTTGATTTAATTACTATTCTGGACAAAGAAAGATAACTACAATTTTCAAAGAATATTTCATAAAATCTGTGCAATTGAAAATTTTTTGCTATTGCGCAATATTGTGCAATTAGATATTTCTTGCTATTGCGCAATATTGTGCAATTGAAGATTCCTTGTTATTGCACAATACTGTGCAATTGAAAATTTCTTGCTATTGCACCATACTGTGCAATTGAAGATTTCTTGCTGTTGCGCAATACTGTGCAATTGAAAATTTATTGCTATTGCACAATACTTAATATAATAATGTTGGACCCCGATTTGAACCAACTTGAAAACTGGGCCCATAATAAAAAAATCTAAGTACATGTTTAGATTCAGCATATCAAAGAACCCCAATAATTCAATTTTAGTTAAAATCAAGCTAAGTTTAATTTTGGACCCTTTGGACCTTAATTTAGACCAATTTGAAAACAGGACCAAAAATTAAGAATCTGAATACACGGATAGATTTGGCTTATCAAAGAACCCAAATAATTCATTTTTTTATGAAATCAAACAAAGTTTAATTTTGGACCCTATTGACCCCTTATTCGTTGGGACCAAAATCAATCAAAACCTTCCTTTTGTGGTCATAAACCTTGTGTTAAAATTTCATAGGTTTCGTTAAACTAATAGTAAAGTTATTGTGCAAAAACCAAGATAAATGCTTATTTAGGACCTGTTTTTGCCCCTAATTCCTAAACTGTTAGGTCTGAAACTCCCAAAATCAATCCCAACCTTCCTTTTGTGGTCATAGACCTTATGTTAAAATTTCATAGATTTCTATTTATTTATACTAAAATAATTGTGCGAAAACCAAGAAAAATGCTTATTTGGGCCCTGTGTGGCCCTAATTCCTAAACTGTTGGGACCAAAACATTCAAAATCAATCCCAACCTTTCTTTTATGGTCATAAACCTTGTGTTTAAATTTCATAGATTTCTATTTACTTTTACTAAAGTAATAGTGCGAAAACCAAATGTCTTCAGACAATCGACGACGACGACGGACGACGACGACGCCAAGACCAACAAATTTTCAATTTTTGCGGTCGTAAAAAACACATTTCCCCCTCCCTTTTCCAAATACTCTTTGGGGGAAAATCCCATTTGAAACAAACAGAACAGGTAGAAATGTAGTGATCCTTAACATTGCAATTCTTTTTATTCGTCTGCAAGCACGCTGATGCAGCCTACGTTTTTAATACGTTATCGAGACATCTTTACTCTACTGCAAATCATCCAAAATGACTTTCTTCAAAAAGACAACTTAACTACAAAAAAAAAGGGGGGGGGGGGGGGGTTCTGAGTCAGAATTTGTTCTCGCGCGAAAGTTTATATTTAGTTTTTTTTTTTTTTTTTTTTCGATGGTACCAATTCAATATTTAACACTATAATGTATAAGGGAAACTTTGGATTCAGAATATTTGTTCATTCTAACCGTCTTTTTTTATCAATCCATCCTCCTTAACAAGTTTTCTTAAGTCAAGTGGTCGTTCCCTAACTGCTAGAAAAGTTGTTTGAAATTCGTTGAACATTTAAATGATATATACTATATAGTTTATGGAAATTATTGACAATAACGGGAACTCTGTACGAAAAGAAGCTGATATTCTAGAAAAGTGGCGAACTGATTTTTTCAACTTATATCATGGTGGAAGTAGTGAACAGTTTGACAGCGATCATTATAATCGAACAAAAGTGCATAAAATCTTATTAGAGCAAAATATGAATGACCCTTTATATGAACCAAATGCATTCATTAACGGTAACATTACACGTGAAGAAACCAGTGACATAGTGATGCACGCTAAGAACAAATCTGCCTGTGGTCATGATCAAATACCATATATTGTTTTGAAGAATCCCGTAATAATAGATGCCTTGCATAATCTTTTTCAGTGGATTTTCGATACTAGTACTATTCCATCGATCTGGCGAAAGTCGATTATTTGTCCTATTTTGAAAGACTATAATACGGACGCTAGAGATCCTATGAATTATCGAGGTGTTAGTTTGTTATCATGTACCAGTAAATTATACAGCGCTTTAGTTAATAAGAGAATTACGAACTATTTAGAGAACAACGACAAATTAGTTGACGAGCAAAACGGATTTAGGAGAAACCGCTCTTGTGAGGACCATATTTTTACATTGAATAGTGCAATTCGAAACAACGATAAACTTTATGTGGCATTCATTGACATAAAAAAATGCTTCGATTTTGTTGACAGAGAAATGATGCTTTATAAACTGTTAGTTAATAAATTAATAAATATAGATGGTAAAATTTACAACTCTATAAAGAGCATTTACAACAGTTCCGAATCTTGTGTTAAACTGAATGGAAAGTTAACTGACTGGTTTCCCTGTACAACTGGTGTAAAACAAGGAGACAATTTATCGCCTACATTATTCTCAATTTTCATAAATGACCTAATAGCTGAACTGAATGAATTGAATATTGGCATTGACATCTCAGACAGGAAATTATCGGCGTTACTTTATGCAGACGATATAGCTTTATTGGCTAAAAGCGAAGACGATCTACAACTATTGTTAAATAAGCTTGGGGACTGGTGTAAACGCTGGAGAGTCTTAATCAACACCAATAAATCTAAATGTGTTCACTTCAGAAAATCAAAATGTAAGCAGACTGATTACAATTTCATGATCGGAAGAAATAAACTTGAAGTTGTTGACCAATACAAATACTTGGGTGTTATATTTACATTTAACGGAAATTTTACCACAACCGCCGAAGCACTGTCAAAAGGGGCTGGTAGAGCACTTGGAAAAATAATTTCTAACATTCATTCATTTAAAGAGATTGGAATAAAGTCATTAGAATAGCTATTTTACTCGTGTGTTGTGCCTATACTAGACTATGCATCCGGAGTTTGGGGGAACCGAAAGTTTCAAGCCATAGAGAACATCCAGAACCGATCTATACGTTACTTTTTAGGAGTTCATCGTTTTGCCCCACTTCTTGGTATTTATGGGGATATTGGATGGATCCCGTGCCACTACAGACATTGGACTAATATTGTGCGTCTCTGGAATAGACTTGTTCAATTTGATGACAATCGCATGACAAAACAAGCCTTCAATCACGACTATGAAAAATGTAGAAATAATTGGTGTTCTGACTTCAAAGACATACTCATGAAACTTGGTATTGTGGACTACTTTGAGCGCAAGGACGTTATAAGTATGACTTTGTTCGAATCCATCTTGAAGGAACACTATAACTGTTTATGGAAAAATGACATTGTGAAAACTCCAAAGTTGAGAACTTATGTGAAACTAAAGACTAATTTTGGAATAGAAACTTATGTTAAATTAAATTTGAACAAAACTGAACGATCTTTCCTAACACAGCTGAGATGTGGAATTCTTCCTTTGAGACTAGAGACGGGTAGATATAGCGGCGAGCAACCAAATGAACGCTTATGTAAGTTTTGTAACAGCAATTCCATGGAGGACGAGTGTCACTTTATTCTCCACTGCTCCTTATATAATGACTTGAGAGAATCTACTTTTAATGATATATTTTCTGGCAATGAACTAATAGATATGACAAACGATGAAAAAATTATCTTTTTGATGACAAACTATCCTAGAAAGCTGGCTAAGTATACAGTGAAAGCGTTCCGGCATAGACGTGAAGTGTTATATAATACATGAACAGTTTGATAAACAGTATATTGCAATTCCAGTTGACAGTATTGATTGTATTTGACTGTAATATGAAAATGTAAAAAGGTTACTTCATGGTCAATCTAAAGATTTCCAGTTTCTTTAAATTTATTATAAATATTAATTTATTATGCATTCAACTTGACATTTACTAAATCGATTTTCTAATAACTTCCTTTTTTATATAAGTTTGAATTTGTCATTATTAATTATTATGCATTCAACTTGACATTTATTAAAACTGATCTTCTAATAACTTCATTTTTAATTAATTTTTTTATATAAGTTTGAATTTTTCATTATTAATTAATTATTTTGAAATTAAGCTTAATCTTACTTTTCATTAATTTGTTTGAAATCCGTGATAAAAGAATTATGTTTTATTATTTGAAAGTGACTTATAGACCCAATGGGTCGGGTGTATTTTATTGTGTATGTAATATTTTTGTACTTTATTGAAATGTGATTACACATGTCACTATAAAAAACATTTACTTTACTTACTTAGTTTACAAGTGTAAACAAATCTTATGTACAGGTAGCTAAACAAGGTGTATAGATCATTAGATATGAACAAATTTAATGTGAAACTAGTGTACATTACATTAAACCAAATGTAAACCTGTTAACTGTACACGGCGTTTGGTGTGAACACGGCCTAACACAATTAATGTATTAAAAGTTAGCAAGTATAGATTAAAATACATTCAGTAATATAACTTAGCAATGGATGTTATTTAATACTTTAATCATACCAAAAAATGTCCTGTGAAACAAATTCCAGGTGGACATCTTATCACAGAAGTATAATATTTAATTATGTCCACGTTGGTAGACACTTTTTCATACCTGAGGACATTTTGTCATAGAAAAATGTGTCCAGGACATATTTAAATAAGTAAATATTGTCCACGGTCGTATTTACTAGGAAATAATGTCCGGTGGACACTGTTTTATTGGGAACATTATTAAATCCTACATCTGGATAAGTAATCCCGGGGGCCGGAGGGGTTTCTTATCCGACACACCGTATTCCGAGGTGTATATAGCTAACTTACACCTCATTCTAAACCCTATATTTGTTAATACACGAAACAGTGAACCTTGACCTGCTTATCTATATTAGCGCATGGATTTAACGGGAATATCTAAAACATTTTGACATTTGTAAAATATACTCACTTGTCAAAGTTTGAACGCGGATAACCAAAGAAAGGTTACTAGTTTGGTTTCGTGTAATAAAAAAAAAATCTTATAGATCATGGTTTGATATTATCAAAAAATATGCTATCGTTTTTTTTTGTTTTTTTTACTTTTTGTAATAAATGTTAACAAATATAGGGTTGACGGGATTTTATTTCCAGACACACCTATCCCTAACCTTAGTAATTTCCTACTTACTTGTACATATATATACTTTTACTGGTTTTGTTTCCTGTATGACAAGAAATCCAACTTTTTTCTCCCTTGAGGCGCCCCATTAAAATATAGCGACAATTTAACCGAAGAGGTTATAAACTAGAACATATATAGTAATACTCCTAGTAAAGGTAATTATAGTACTAAGTTTTAGATAGTTTTGTTTGTTTATTTGATTTTTAAAGTTCTTTACAATAGTATACAGAAATGATTTTCATTTTTTACATACACTACCGATTTAAATGTTTAACTTTAATTGAATATATCATCAGATAAATCAATTTTTGATGTAAATTTTTAACACAACCTCAACGTCACGATTGTACATTTGTATATTGTTTAACAAGTCTGAATATATTATTATTTTGATTAACGAGTTAAAGGTGTAAGTGTTTAGGTTAATCAGTTTTCAAAATATAAAAAAATAAATTAAAAAAAAGTTTATTTATCAACCAATTATCAAGCCAATTAGGATGAATTGTCGAATACGATTGGATTTTGCCTATTCTGTTTTACAGTTAATATAAACAGGTCGTACAGTGACTTAGTCTCGATGACCCAGACGCATATATAAATATAGTGTCTGGGGTGATAAACCGGACTGGTAAGATATTTATAGGGGGCGTAACAAATAATTATATCTATAAATAGCACTACCGTTATCTTAAAATGATTTTAAAATATACTTAACTTATGTCTACTATTTTTATAAAAGATTATTGAAAACCTATCATGTTGTCCAACTTGTTGATGGGCAATTTTAATAAAGACGTGATGTAAAAAAAATAAAACGGTTTAAAATACCACTTCACACGTATTCTTGTTCCCAGAGTTCTCAGCGATTTATAAACATGTTATAAAGATCTTATTAAATCTTTAGTCAAAATAAAGCTGTTTGGTCATGCTTATTCAGATTTCGGTAATTTTTTGGTTTATTAAAGGTACGTGCAAACGTTTTAATCTTTTCGTGATTTTTTATCATACTATGACTTTATCATTAACTTCTTTTTTTAGCTTAAATTACTAAAAAAAACGATTAAAAAGTAAACTGTAATTAACGGTGATTTTTTTTACCTGAGTTTGTACATTAAAAGAAAAAAAAATGAATTTGTAAAGGAAGGTCGAACAAACATTTACAAACAATGACTAATTTCAACTCTTTGAGTTTTTTTATAAAGTGTTATTAAAAAGGAATAGGTTCAGTAAGACCCCTTTTTGGCCCCAAAATATAGCAGTTTTACAAAAGTTTAAAAATGTAACCTTTTAGCTATTTACTGCAAAGTAGAATGCTTCTGCTACATAAATATGGACGGTATATGACAACACAATGCACATATATCGGGTACTAGCATCATTAAGTCATGCTAAATTACTGAAATCTTCACAATTGTAGCATTTTAGTTAAATTTTAGACGGTTTCCGTCTGAAATGAAAGTGGCCGCAATCGTGTTCATTCATAATATTGAAATGCAAGTTGTATTTGATGATAATACATTATATATATAAAGGTTGAGGATGAACACGGATGCGGCCACTTTCATTTTTGACAAAAACCATCTGAAAAGTGACGATTTTTGGCATATTTGATAGATTTTTCATATTTAAGCTTGAATCGGGGCGTTTAATATGACTTATTAAGTTAAAATCTTCCACATTAACTAATTGAATCAATTGAAATAGACACTTAAGTGTTTAGAAAGTGTATAAAATCTTTCGTTAGTTGAACTTGAAAATTGAGGCCGAAATCGGCCCTTACCGGACCTACTCCTTTGTGTTGTTTTAAATAAAGCGTTGACCACACACACTTGTATTTGATAGCCAAATGCAGTTCTTCGTTACGGTGAATATGATACAAAAACTAATGGAACAAAGATTTTTTTCAGGGGTTTGGGAGGGTTTCCCCCTGGTTCCGTCATTACTTGGGTGCCTCAGTCGGTGGGACTCAAGCACCTGCCTCGTCTGATGTTGAGGCCTATTTACGGCTCTTTTCTATATGTTAGTGCACTCTAAAAGACTTCATAGGTGGAGCCATGCCACCCACATTATTCGTGGAGGAATTCCGTACCCTTCCTTTGATTGATTGTATAGGGAATCACTGGAGCATGACTGTTACAGTAGCTCTCCGCTTTTATTGGATGTCATATATATCGTGCATGAAGATTCTGGGTGGCGGTCCGGTCTTTATTCCTTATTTCCTGTGTTTTCAATTAAATTTTAATATTATTCTCTTTTTTATATTATATATTACAGCCGATTGCATTGAGGTAACAGGATGACCTTTAGTTAGTTTCATTATTAACTGAACCGTGGAGTCATTATGATATTAGGCAAACTACCCTCCTTTAATAGTAGACTAGTCCGACAGATAACCAATATATATGTCTGAAGGACAAGTCTACTTGAAAGGAGGGTAGAAACATTATACAATATAAGCCTTTGTATGAGGTCGATACAAGGTAAAAAAAATATATATATTGACCTGAAAGAAGTACATTGACTGAGGACGATATACTTCTTTCGGTCGATATTTACTGTATTGACCTCATACAAAGGCTGTATTTGTTATATTATTAATTTTCCGACCATATTTGTATCAAAATAGTCATTTGATTTTGTTGGAATTCTATAAATATCATATTGTCTCCCAGACATATTAATTGTTATTTCATTTACTTTTTGTTTCCCTACACGATTCAAATTAGTTGAAATATACGAATTAATAATATAACCTAATAATGACTTCACTGTTCAGCTAAGTAAGCTAACCAAATATATTACCTTTACCTGCACACTCAATGCAATCGGCTGTAAAGCATCCGTTAATTCTCTTTTCTGTGATTTATTGCGCACTGTTAGCCTACTAGTACTTATTCTGTAAACCCTATCCGGTTTTTTTATTACATATATTTGCCTATACCTTATACATGTATTGCCAAATTTAATACTACATGTATGTCAGCTATATTTGTGATAATACGATCTACTAAAGTCAACACACTTATTACATTAAATGAAATAAATACAATAAAATGCAGTAATAAAACATATATAGCAAAAAAATAATGGTTTTCATTGTGTTCTAGGTTGTGTTGCTATTTCCCAATAAATAAAATCGAGAGGGGTTATTATTTGTTAAATTAATAAGGTTTAGTTTGCTACTTTAAAAATGTTACCGGAATGGTCAGATGCCACGGATGAAAAAGCATAATTATCCCACTCCATATGCCGTGCTCGTCATGTTGCTCTTGCAAGTACAAATTCGTAAAAAGAAGCACTAGTCTCGTTCGGTAATGTCAGATCGTGAAAAAAGTTGACGGCTAGTGATAATAACTATAGTGGAACATATCCTTGGTAATTTGTAACCAACTTGCATCTTTTAAATCACTTTTAAGAAGTTCTTATCTTACTTGTATGCGAACTGATTCATCTTCGGTATTACTTAATAAAATATCTTTGTCTATTACTAAGAAGTCTCGTAATGGAACCTGAGAAATATGCAGAAAATTTTTCCTCAACTGTGACGAATGGTTTTATTGCTTTAGAAATAGCAATAGGTCATAAATTAGGACTATTTGATTCACTGAAGAAATTCACTTCACCAGTAACATCATCAGAGCTCGCTGTATCGTGCAAATTGAAAGAAAGGTATGGATATAACTTGGATTTTATTCAGCTCATAACCTTTTCAAACTTATCAGAGGGGTTAGGTAAGATATTAATGTCGGCTCTCATATCTTACAAGCATATCACATCCCGTGTAAATATAAAAAAAGAAGATGAAGTATGACTACCAATGAGATTACTCTCCACAAGAGTCCAAATAAACGCAGAAATTACAAACTATAGGTCACCTTATAGACTTCAACAATGAGCAAAGCTCATATCACATGAAGTGAATTATATGAATACGGCTATAATTTTTTTTATTTTTCCTTTGTGGTCATACAGCTGCAAACGTTTCTACGTATATATTCATACTTGGCTTTGATAATTTCGGGGTTTGGTCGTTCCTGACGAAGTTAACTATAGAATTGAACTTACACGTAGGTCGACGTACATCATGTATGAAGTGTTATTTTATTCATATAAATGCAAAAGTATGGCAGGATCATTATTATTACTCATAACTCACATCAGTAATTTCTTAAGATTTAGAGAGATGTTTTTTTCCCATTGATTTGTATAATACACAGTCACGTTAACTTATGGATTAAATTATATCTTGGGTTAACGTGAATGAGACAGCTACCCAACTACAAATCTAGAAGTCAGTCATACAAGAAATATATTTAAAGGTTTAATTTAACAAGTAGCATTATCTAATCGAAGATAACGTTCTAACAATTAGAGTTTTTTTAAATCGTGTTTTATTAATTCTCAGTGGCAAATATTTCATGGATGTAAAGGACTATCATCACTGTCTTTACACGTTATGAATCTACACTTTTTAATTTGAAATCTCGATTGATTGATTTATTTGAAACTTAAAGTCAATTTTTTTGTGGGGGTCAGATTGAATCCGAAGTGAGTGGGGAGATTCTCAGAATCCGAAGTGAGCGGGAGAGATTCTCAGAATCCGAAGTGAGCGGGGAGATTCTCAGAACTGCGGTTAGTAATAGGCAATTTTCCTTAATTAATATTGGAGTCGCGCGCACTAGTCGCATTTGTAGTTCGAACGCGAAACATCAGTGCTAACAGAATATTTATAGCTTGTTGGGGCCCTTTATAGCTTGTTGTTGTTGAGGCCCTTTATAGCTTGTTGTTCGGTGTGAGCCAAGGCTCCGTGTTGAAGGCCGTACATTGACCTATAATGGTTTACTTTTTTTAAATTGTTATTTGGATGGAGAGTTGTCTCATTGGCACTCACACCACATCTTCCTATATCTATATACAGGAATATTGAGATAAAACAGTCAGACAACCCCTGTAATACGACAAAAACGTTTTAGTTTAAATAAATGTGTTATGAATAATATTTTTACACACTTAGCACTTGAAGAATAGAAGCCCAAGAAGAGACCAGAAGTTTAAACCGATTTTTTTATCTCTTTCCCCTTAGATATGTCAGAGAATGGCTAGGATGTATGTCCGCTGCTGGGTTTGTTAGTATTACAACCGATGATAAATACTTTATACCAGAAGCATGCAAACCTCATACCCAATCAAGTGGTCTCGCCAGTGTGTTACCTCTTGTAGCTGCGAATACCTCCTCATTATTGGAATGTTTTAAAGAGGACGGACCGAAAGGTAAATTATATCTCCCACTTTTAATTAAAATGTTGGATACTATCTCACTGAGGTATACCAATAAGCTTTTTTCTCTCTGAACTTTATACTGTAAATATTACACTACAAATGGTACATTAACCATTTTGTGAAGTTTTAATCGTATCCCTTCTTGAAATACTACTCATGGTACCAATGTCATTTCACCAGATGCACATTGCGACACTTAAGGTCTCTTCAGTCATGCTCGAGACCAAACTAATTGTTCTTAAACCTAACACAAACGTTGAAAACCTTATCAAACTATAAAATAACTTACAGTGTAGCCAAATCTGGAAAAGGAATCAGAGCTTTGAATGAGTAAGAATGAAATTTTACACGGCTTACGCCAGACGCGCGTTTCGTCTACAAAAGACTCATCAGTGACGCTAAAATTTAAAAAAATGCACAATATCGCGTATATCTTTACTGAAATATAGACAAGGAAAGATGATAGATTTTTTTATAGATAATGTTTCAAACCGTTTGTTATTTGCTGCTAACGTAACTATCGTACGCCCATTAAATCCAAAACAGTCGATGGGTTACTGATCCTTACTCGTCGCTAACTTCAAGATCGTTAGCTGACTGGTCCTTATTGGTCCATTACTTAATGATCGTTGGCTTAGTGGTTCTTAATGGTCGCTAACTACTTGATCATAAACTAACTGAATAAACTGATCCTTATTAATTGCTAACTTCCTGATCGTTAGCTTACTGGTCCTTAATTGATTTCGACTTACTGATATAATATTATTTTGGGTCGCTAGCTAACGGATCTTCGATCAATGGTTGCTGTCTTCTTGATTGTTAGCTTACTGACTACTTTTTTTTGCTAACTTTCCGATTGTAAGAATTATACTAAGCAGCACATAATGTACAAAATGTATATACATAAGAAGATGTTGTATGAGTGTCAATGATACAACTCTCCATACCCATTACAATGTATAAAAAGTTAATAATGTGGCTTTTTTTGTAATACGCTATCACACAATTTAAAAAATATGATTTCAGGATATGATTACAGTAACCAGTTTGATACTTTGATGTGGTTGGACCATGACAAGAAGTCATTCGATAGTAAATGGATTAATGAAAACTTATATCCGGTTGGATACAAGGACACAGGTACATGTGTATATTGATAATTTCAAAGTCATATTTTTTTTCATTCTTTCAACACAACATATGTCACTGATAAGCTTTTAAAAACAAAGGAAATCAGAAATTAAGAGGGTATTTATTTTGATATCATCACACGCATGTCCAAAAAATATTTTCATGTTTCAAATCAGAACATAAAATACTTACAATGTGCATGACCACCTCGTCCACCTGTGAGCCTGAATCGGACCGTTGTTTCATTGCAAATTTTATGATGTTGGGATTATGTTTGAGTTTACTATACTGTATGAGTTTTGGCCCTTGATAAAACCCGTTCTTAAACAGTCTTTACATTCTTGTCCTTTTGACTCTGGTTGGTGGTTGTCTCAGACAATGAAACCACATCTCATTATTGTTTAAATCTGTGTAGTTCTTCCACAATAGTATATCAAATAAAGATGAATTTGAATTTAAGAAAAGGTTTAAAACTATTTACCTTGTTAGGGTTAAAGGTGTCTGTTTTTAATAACTTAGCATTTTTTTATCTCCGTGGTTAGTTGATTTACATATTGCAAACAAATAATTCCTGTCTACTTTCCAACTAAAACATAGTTTTTACTGAATAAACCGTTACATTTTTTTCCGTTTAATTTTACACTTAAACAGTAGACACATGATAAATGTCAAAAATAAGGTTCACAATCAAATGCAGTATATGTGTGTATAGTAAATTAAATATTCACAAATGTATTTTCTAAGATATATGTCAATACTTTATGATCATTACGGCTTGCATATTTTAGTTAACATATTGATGCACACGTAGGGTCTTTGCATCAGAACTAAATACATTTATTCCAAAACCAGTTGTTGGCACAATACAGGTTATGTTCTTTTCATCTTTTATATGATGGTATGATACTCAACTATAATCCTGGTACCTTTGATAACTCCTAACGGAGGGATTGTACTTAATTTTCATATGATGAAGACATTATCTTTCAATCAATTTAACTGAGGTCTTGAGCTGGTATGTCAGTAACTGCTAGTAGTCCTTTGTTAATGAATGTTTCATTGTCATTTTGCTTAGTTTCTTTTGTTACCTAGTTTGACATCAGACTTCTTTACAACTAAATTTGACTGTGCATATTGCTATGTGTTTCTTTATCCCACATTAGCTAGAGGTATAAGGGCAGGGTTGAGATTTTACAAAACATGTTTAATCCCGCCTCTTTTTTTAGCCTGTCCCAAGTCAGGAGCCTCTGGCATCTGTTGATGTGTTGTATGTTTTTTTTTTATTTTAGTTTGTTTATATGATTTTTAGTCCATTTTCACTGAAATAGTACAGACTTTTATTTCGGGGCCAGCTGCGGATCACGTCCGGGTGCGGGATTTTGAAGACCCATTGTATGTTTTGGCTGTTATCTGCTTATTTGTCGGATTGTTGTTTCTTTGACATTTCCCCCATTTCCATTTCCATTATCAATTTTAATTGTTTGAAAACATAAAATTTAAAGTGCATTAAAACATAGCGAAAATAACGTTTAACAGATATACGTTCAAAACAAAATCGTTTGAAGGATGAATATACTTCACACAAAAGTACTGGGAAACACAGCACACAACCAACCGCTAGAACTTAAAAACTTTACGGAGTTGCAACCGTAGTTATAATAGTACAATTTTCAAATTATAAGCTAAAAAGAACTTATTTAGTTTCAAGGTATACTTATTAATAACTTAATGTTCTTTTTTTTCCACAAAGATACAATAACCAATGTTTTGGATTTTGGATGTGGTCCCGGGAGTTTAACCATAAAATTAGCTCAACATTTACCCAATGCCAAAGTATACGGTGTGGATATTGATCGAAATTCAATTGAAAAAGCCAAGGAGAATAAAGCGAAGGAAAATGTACCCAATGTCGAATTTATTTTACTTGAACATGACCACTTGGAAGAGTCATGGACAACAAAACTATCGATTGGATAAGTATGGTGGATGTATTTCATGACCTTCCAAATCCAAATTTAAGTATTACTTACATCAAACGGGTTCTGAAGGATGACGGTATTGTATCTGCGGTAGATCCATGCGTACATTCGGACCATAAAAAGAATCAAGGCAACCAAAGTGCTGCAATGCTGTATGTGTTTAGTACATTTATTTGTCTCCCTTGTACCATGTCACGTGAACCTGCTGCTGCAAACGGACTGATATTTTCATTCTCAGAAAGAAGATATAATTATGCCGCTTGCCAAATTTTAACTCAATTAATCGCTTTTAAAAAGTTATAAAAGATAGATTTGTTTATTCCAAAGAAAGTAACGAGTTTCCCTTTGTGTTCAGTATATGCATTTGCCTAATTGTTGTTATGGACTTCGCTAGATTAAAGCTTAACATTAACATTTATTTTCTTTTTTTCTTCTGAAAGTTTATAATATTGAAAAAGATTTTTTTTTAAATTAAAAAGAAAATGTTTTAATATTATGAAAGATTTTGAATGTTGAAGGTTTAATATCATGAATATTGAATATTGAACCAACTTGACATCTGCAAGTTTATTCCGAAAACTCCAAACCATTTTATGTTATCTTCTGGGTGACCAGCAATATCCAAGAGACAAACAAGTTACTCTACAATGTGTGTTGACCTCCATTAGACCCAAGGTATGCCAATCATTGAAGTTTGAACTGTTTTTGTCCAAAAACATCTTATTAATTGTCGACGAATCCTGTATGGTCAATCAATTGAGTGGATAATCAAATATAAGTGGAATGTTAGGTCAAAGGATTGTTGTTATATGTTATTAAGTGATATGATTGCCAATCAGCTAACTCTCAACCAGACATAAAAAGCACGTAGAAGTTGAAAACTATAGGCCTCTTGCAATGAACAAAACCCATACCGCATAATAAATAATGAACTGGCCCGGATGACAAATGGGAAGCAAGTAAACTAATTTTGATAGTTCGTTCTTATGTTGTATTGTTATACTACTGTCCCAGGTTAGGGGGAGAGTTAGGATCCCGCTTATATGTTTAACCCCGCAACATTATGTATGTATGTGTCTGTCCCAAGTCAGGAGCCTGTAATTCAGTGGTTGTCGTTTGTTTATGTGTGACATATTTGTTTTTCGTTAAGTTTTTTTTAAATAAATAAGACCGTTAGTTTTATCGTTTGAATTGTTTTACATTGTCAAATCGAGGCTTTTTAGCTGACTATGCGGTATGGGCTCTGCTGTTGTTGAAGGGTGTACGGCGACCTATAGTTGTTAATTTCTGTGTCATTGTTGGTCTCTTGTGGAGAGTTATATCATTGGCAATCATACCACATCGTCTTTTTTTATATATACAAACAGGAGTGATTGCTTCCCAATTATTGTACGCATTTCATAGGCCTATAGTCCTTGAACTCCTATGATTGTTCATCGATTTTTTTCTCATGTGATTGTCCCACTTTCTATGAGTGATAAAATGATTATATTTCGTTGTGATCATTTCAATATGTGCATATCTATCAGACATGGTTGACCTGACATCTACACATTTTATAGATCAATCATCAAGGTTAAAGATGCATGATAATGTCCGTTTCATAGATACTAAGAACATGATATTAACAGTAAGTTAGTAAATTGAACCAATTTGGTGTTTCGTTGATGTCATCGCGTTAAACAAACTCTACTGCATTCTCATTTATTAAAATCATTGTCAACATACTGTTTGAATCAAGTTTGGATTACATGCCATCGATAGTCAATGCATGCCTTTTATGAGTTAACTGTACATATAACTGGTTTAAAAAAAAATGAATTGTCCTATGAATATTCGAGGAAGAAACATCGGCGAAAGAAACATGATTATATACTAAAGTTTTTGTCCAAACCAAACAAAAATAAAGCTGAGTACCTTAAACAATTGTTTTAAAAATATTACTAAACAGAACTTGTTTTTTTTTTTGCGTTTTGATTGGACTCACCAAGAAACTGGAGCATTACGAAATAAATAGAAGCATTACCCTCTGCAAATGTTGATATTAACAAATCAACTATAACGGGAATAAAAGGAAAACAACGTAACAACAGAAACATTGAAGTACAGCACAAACAAACGCCAAAATCATAGAAACGACCGGTGTCCTATAGCCAATCTTCCCCCATGCCAATTTTTCCGAGGAGAAAAACTGGATCGGTCCAATTTCCCCCCCGGAAAACATTGGCATTATCCAGATCCCCCCCCTCTCAGCGTAATGGGGTGAAAATATGGATGTTACACAATCGTGTTTATATTTTATATAGCCGCGGATGTAGTCAAGTGCTCTATAGCGCTGGGCAGTTCAAATCCCGTTGAGGGATACAACTTTGTCAGCATAAAAAATCAAATTCTAATACTGTATGCCCAGGGTTTAATTTTCAAACTTATATATATAGTGAAAGGTATACTGGGGGGACTGGCATGGGGGAAAAGTGGCTATATGTATACGTATTGCCAAATTTCCGCGGGGGAATAATAGCAATGATCCAAGTTTTCCCCCAGGGAAAATTTGCCATATACCAGTTTTTCCCCCGGGGGAAATATGGCATGGGGGAAGAATAACTATATAACACCGGACTACTTGATAACAACTGCGATATTCCTAACTAGGTACCGATTAGCATAAATTAATAATTTGGTAAGATTTCGATTAGGAGTGGCATTTGAAGGGCATGCTAATTTCCTTTGGACATATACTTTAATTAGACCGTTATTAAAAACACCTCATTTTTATTTATCCAAAGATTTATTTTCCCCTTTGATTCAATGCAGATTTGTTCGTTCGACATTATATATATATATTGAACAGAATATTCAAATGTAATAGAAGTGGTTACCTTTTATTTAAAACTATTGATAAAATTAGAAGAAGAAGAAAAATCCTGGCCCATTTAGTGTAAACTTAATCATATAGAGAAAAGATAGACTCCTGAGATGTAGTCTCCTGTTGTGAGGCTATATCTATGATGTAGTTTTTATTGTTCTAAAACGTTTGTTCTAGATGATAACATGTTCAAAAGAATTGTCACAAAACAACTTTGTGCTTTTTTCAAAACCTTCACTGACTGGTGTACATAGCAATGGGGCGCTTTGAGGGGATGAAACATTGGATAAACAAATGTTTTCTTCTCCTACCATACAAAACAAAACGTGAAAGTGGAAATCATGACAGTTAAAGTTTTAACCATTAGGGGGGAGGGGTTAGAAAAAACATATATAAAACATGAACTATTTCAATTCAGTTTGTTTTCAGGACTAACCAATGATAATTGGGACCATCCGGCTTTGGTCGAATACCTCATGATCCTACACTTCGTACTTGCTTTTGGTCTTTTTTTAAATCATGCGCCATCAATAGGTCTTCTGTAGACAAAACGGGTGTCTAGTTTAGAAAATTATCAGCATGATATCTTTGATATTTTTTCGGTTGAAAAGAGGATTATTGGCGAATAATGCAGAATAAATACCGAAAAAGAAGAATATAGAATAAGATGGAAATAGTGATTGGCGTTTTCAGTTTATTTTCGATTTATGAGTTTGACTGTCCTTCTGGTATCTTTTGCCCCACTTTTTTAAATACTAAAAAGAATTGAAAAAAAACAGGTGATCTGAAATATAAAAGAAAAGGGGGAAAATGTTCAAATTAAAAAACGAACAGGGAAAAACGTAAACTATTGATAAAAAAAAAAATCCTGACTTGGAACTGGCATAGTATTTTTGAGGATTTTCGTAAACTCTATTTTAAGTCATTTATTGCCTCTTAAACATGTATTTTGCTGGACTGCCTAAAAACGACATTTCGAGTAATAGGAATTGCTACCTGTTAGTTCTTGCTAATTTGAAAAGCCATTAAAGCCATTGAAGAAAGCTAATAAAAGAATTCAGTCACGGCAATGGATTGAATGCTGTCGCTCAGTACACAAAAACAACTCAGAATCATACCGCATAACAGGTTTTAGGTAGTCTCGCATTTGATTATAAATAAACTATTCAAAAACTTCGATTTTATTCCCGAAAAGAATAACAATTTTTTCCCAAGGAATAGATAACCTTTTAGTCACATTTATTTTGGAAAGCTGTGGAAATTAAGGTCCTTAATTTTCTTTAACTTTGCACCATATTTTGTAGTGACACCCTGAAGAATAACCACAAGATTTATCACCAAAGATCTGTGGGTTCATAGGAAATTTAGACATACCAAGGACAAATAACAAAACAATTAAGGGTTGTCAGACCAACATTTTGCTCTAGTTCAATTACTCTATTTTGTTTTGTAAATCGGAAAAAGGTATGCATGGTAATATTAACAGCCTGGATATGAATTGAAGGTTTTAGATTAAACACATGTAAATATTATATAGATATTGAATAGAATATTCAAGTGTAATAGAAGTGATTACCTTTTATTTAGAATTATTTATAAAATTAGAAGAAGAAGAAAAATCCTGGCCCATTTAGTGTAATAATAATCATATAGAGAAAAAGATAGACTCCTGAGATGTAGCCTCCTGTTGTGAGGCTATATCTATGATGTAATATTTATTGTCTGCGTTAACTCACTTGGATTTGTTATAATATTGGATTTTATGTGTTTATCTTATAATTGGAAATATCAAATCTTTTCATTCACCTGTGTGTTATCGTTTGTTAAGCGTCTATTGGTTAATAGTTTGTTGTGCATTGTGCATGCTTGCCATATGCTGCTCTTCCTTCTGCAAACAGTCTTTCCAATTTAATCTTACTGTTAGAATTGTTTGCAGAATATTTAAGAGTTCCTGTAGATATAGGAACAAAAGAAAACGGGAAATACTTAAAACCCGTAAACTAAATAACAAGTACAAATCAAGAAAGATTCGAGAAGAATCTTGCAAAAAGTTTGTGTAGACTACTGACAAATGAGGAATACCTCCTCATGGGAAAAGGGATGAAGTTTATTCCTACTCCTTAAGTTTCAGGTACTTACATACGTAAACAAATCATGAAGGATTTTCTTGAATTAGCTAGAAAATTGAGATGTAGATTTCACTACTCTACGAACACAATTAAAGAAATCCATCCTTTATACTTACAAACATGGCATATTCCTCCTAACTGAAACAATGCCCTTAAATGTTACATTACTGATACAAAACTTGAAATTTCTAGATTAAAGGTTAAACAGTTCAAACACAACCTAACAATAGCAGAGCGTACAGCTTTCAATTATCTATAATACTAAAATAACGAGGTCCAATTTGTCAGCCGTTATCGGGTAAAAACTACAAATCAAAGAATTCAACTCTACATATAGCTAATATAGGACAATGGTGTAGATTAAAAATAACACCACTCCAGACCCTTTTGTTTTCCACATAATTAATATTGCCAGTAATTAACAAGTTCCGGGTCGAATCCGATACCGATACCAACAGTATATTCACCTGTTACCTATTACCTTATCTGTACGTTCCGCATTTGACAGGCGCACCACCAAACGGTGTATTTAGGATTTTGCTATATACACGGGTCATAATCAAAGGGCTGACACTACTAAATTCAATCATTGTCAAATTGTTCCCTATTGTAGTTTTATTCAGCAATCAGCAAGACTTTATAAGATAACTAATATAGGACAATGGCTTAGGCATAGTTATATTCTTTAATTCAGTCACGGACCCGCGATATCACGGTTGTGTACTTGTCTTATAAAATACGACAGCATCTATATATCTAAGGCAGATAAAAACAACACAACTATGGTAGTAAACACACTAGATTATATTAATGCAGGATCTAATCACTTAAACAGTGATCATTACAAGAAAATAAATCATACAAACACAGAGGTTATCACTAGATCTATTTCAAAGATTGCAAATAAACTATTTACAAACAAAGAAATTGATTAGCACACAAGATAACTTCTTAAATGACTGCAAAAATCCTAAACATGGATACATGTACCTTCTTTCTAAGATACATAAAATTCGGCAAGACTCATTAGAAGCTATCAAAATAGATGGGTATAAAATAGGAGAATTAGCTGTGCCTTTCAGGGTTATAATCAATAAATGCAATTCTCCAGCCAGAAGAATTGAAAAGTTTTTAGATTTAATATTAAAACCTTTATTGAGGAACCTAGAGTTTTACATTCAAGACACAAAAGATTATATCAATAGGATAGAGTCAAAGACCTGTGTACGTAGCTGTACACTAATTGCCTATGATGTAACTTCAATGTATACAAACATGAACATTGACAATTTACTAGATACAACCAAGAATTTCTAATATCTTTTGCAACAATTATATTGGAAAACAATGAGTTCCAATTTAATGGGACTTTATGTAAACAAGTTATAGGGCGACACAAGGTTTGAATATTATAACCACCTCCACCGATCTTCATCTGTCAACAATACATACAAAAATCTTAGACAGATTTCAATTTAAAAATAGCATTAGTATGATTTGTCAAGACAAAAATTCAAACGAGAAAACTAACGGCCTAATTTATGTACAACAAATAAACGAAAAACAAATTTGTAACACATAAACAAACGACAACCACTGAATTACAGGCTCCTGGCTTAGGATAGGCACATACATACAGAATGCTTGTCTTTTTTCTTTTTTTGGCCATGGCGTTAACGTTGTCAGTATGTTTTCTATCTATGAGTTTGAATGTCCCTCTGGTATCTTTCACCCCTCTTTTGTAAACTAATTTAACATACACAATCCGATTCAAAGTTATATCATATTGAAAAATAATAAATGCACATTGTTTAATTTAATTGTTTTGTATTTCTTTCTTATTTTGTATTCAATTATAGGGTTTTGACGTTACCTTGTAATGAATTATTCATATAAAAAACAATTGTTACCCAACATGGGCTTGGACAAAATGTATACGCGGGACACCAATAGACAGCACCAGTTTCAATAATTACACACCAGTTCATGCATTCTTAATTGTTATTCAACGAGAAATAATGACGTAAGATACTTGGGTGAAATTAATTCATTAAAAAATCTGCTTAACTTTCTAGTACAGCTTACGTTTAACTCTATCTTATTTCAGGCCAATCCACTTTGCATCTCGTCGGGAATATGCATGACATATTTGCCACTGGACAATGCGGGAGCAATTAATTTAATCAACTCCATTTAGTGATGTATGGCTATTGTCTGAAACAGTTTTATATATACTGACGGACTTTCGAAACGCAACAGTCGATAAGTGTTTATGTTTTTAATTTTAAAATACACAAAACGCATAAAATGATAAATTAAATATACAGTTGATTCATTTCTTCATCGTCTAAGATGGGATTGAAATTCAAAAGTAGAATTGATTACGTCGCGCTTAACGTTTAAATCATAAGGTATGCACTAAAATCGTGGTTTTCTCTTCATTTTTGGTTTTGTCAATCGTCAAAGGCAAAGGCAGCTGTTATAAAATCCCTAAATGATTGACAGAAAGGTTAACCAATACTGTCTGGAATGTTTTTAATCAAGTTTTCTCCCTTCTGATTTTACCATTTTCATCCGTTTCAGTCTGTTATCGCAGTTATGTGATGTACACTGTAACCTTGATAAACAATACTAAAGTGGAGTATGTGGCATTTCAGCTTACGAGTAACATTGCTGATGTAAATTTGCCTGTCATGACATCCAACGACTTTGTAGCCTTTATACTGTGTTGCAAATGAAGTTGCCTAATTTGATTGAAACGACGTAATTGTCTGTAAATTTCTAATTACTTAATTTCAATGTTCATTTCTCAGTCGTGACAAAAAGGAAAACCAACATCTTTTTATCGATTAAAACTTGGCAATGGATTTAAGGAAATGTTTAGCGAAGAATAAATTCTCCAAAAAATCACGTATGCGCTTCTAATTTCACTTTAAGAATTTCGTGCGACGTGAACATTCCACGATGTTTGATTGTCTTTTGAAATTCAGGTATTAATATACAAAAAATAGAACGAGAAGCAAGATGATAAGCAATGTAATGATTACAGGTCATGATTTGATGAAACAAGTATACAAAATATGTGTTGCGTTTTTAAGGTCCGTCAGTATATATATATTGGTTTTTAAGTGTAAGTTTTAGCATTTCTTTCCTCATTTTTCATTTTCTTGTTTTCGACATTGAATAACGTAGTCACCACCAAGGGTTACATTATATCCTATTCCCTTACAAAAGAGGGTACTAGAATAATTAACAATCTCTATTGAGTTGCAATAGCTCATATATTTAGGCCTTAAACGACGACAGTCTTGTCTAGCTGACAGCATTTGCTGTTTCTCAAGTTTCAATTTATATCTGATATAGTTGCAATAGAAGCAACAGGCACATTTGATTCAATATTATTTACCGTCAAAAACATTAAAAAAAACCGGCAAACTGCAAATTGATTGCATATTTCAGGACGATAACATACAAATATCATATGAGTATTAACCCTGCTTTGTGGCCGTGTTATTAACGTGTAAGTTCAAAAGCTAACAGTTCGTAGGAAGTAAAGTCATCATACCCAGACACATTTTTGACTCCAAGCTAAACAGTCTGTGCTCTTACTCTAAAATGCCAAAAGATAAGCTTTGAAACAGCTTATACCAATTTCAACGTCTTTGTTTGAACCGGACGGGATTCGAACCGACGACCTCCCACTCTCAAGGCGAACACATTTACACGAGACCAATCAGGGGTGCAATAGTATAGAATAACATACCAAAATTTCCGGAAAATATATAATACAGTTTCACAAAATTTTTAAAGTTACATAAACAAACTTAAAATATCTGTCCCAAATAAAAGAGGGTCGATGATACCAGAGGGACAATCAAGCACATAGATCGAAAATGAAATGACCACGCCATGGCTAAAAAATAAAAAGACAAACATACAAATAAAAGAACACAAGAAACAACATGGAAAACTCAAGACTAAGCAACACGAACCCCATCAAAAACTCGGGGTGATCTCAGGTGCTGCGAAAGGGTAAGCAGATCCTGCTCATCGTGTGGCACCCGTCGTGTTGCTCATGTTATTACAAACCCTGTTAATAGTCTTATTCGGTAGGTCACATTTGTGGTGAAAAGAGAAGTGGATTGTAGTTACGATGCGTTTGGTGATATTGGAAACTACGCGTAATTATCATTGGCCGACTTCAGAGTTTACATCCCAGCTTCTTTCCATATCATCCTATCCAGATCACTTCAGCTTGAGTTTCTTTGCTGTGCATGCTTTCCTTTGTTTTGAAATATTTTGGCAGGAATGCCTAATCCCCAATAAAACTTAGATTTATTTCTTTAAAAAAGATTCACTTTGAGGAAAGACAAGCTTTCAAAATATATGAAGAAAAAATCCATTGTCTATGATGGGATTCGAACTAAGACCTTTAGCATATCAAGCCACGACACATGCCCCTACACCAGGACGACAGAATACCAACTCTCAGTAATTTAACATATTTAAAGGAAGCAAGATATTTTCATTATTGGGGCGAGTTGGCAGACCTTTATTCAGTGGGATTTTAACCCTTTTCATAAATAAGGCGTTATCATAATTGTTCAATGGGAGTTTACCCTTTTTGTGGGCGAGTTGTTTAACTAGAGTGCGGTAATTTTTCAGAAAGTGTCGATTTAGTGTGGGACGATTGACCAGTGGGGGCGAGTTGCCATGGTTTCATATTTAAACATCGTGTTCGGGGGTCATAAAGTGTATATATTATATAGTAATATATAAAGTATATTATAATGGTTGTGTGGCGTTCTAAACTAGATTTTATGAATTTTAAATTGTTTTTCGTCTAATCTTAAATAGCTAGGATGTGAAATAATTATCCAATTCGGACTTGTGTCAGTGTTAGATAACACTCTGGCCTCCGGCCATCGGGGTGATCTTACACTAACACACCGCGTCCTCATGGGATACCTATTACAGATTTCATGAATCTGCAAATTAAAAAAAAATGCACTTACTATGTGAAGGGTCCAAATGTGGCCGACTGTTGCAAGACATTATGTCTCAGACAGTCCTAATATAATTATGGATTAACATGATTTCTCTAATTCTATGCAAATACATCCCTTTCCGAACCAATTGTATAAAACAAATTAATCAAACTTGAGGTTACCGATGATCTCAGAAGATGATTGGCTGAGTTTAAGGGTCTTAACCTTTCTCAGCTCACTGAATGAATCAAAATGTTCTAACAGGTGTTAATGAAATTGATAACTTTGTGGAAAGTGGAAGGCACTCGAAGTTACTCGTGGATTATCGGATTTATTCAATCTCGATAGTTAAATTATAAATGTTGAAGTCCTCGCCGAGGCTCGGACTTTAAAATCAATCTTAACTATTTCGATTGGATAAATTCGATAATCCACTGGTTATCGATGTATAAATCTATATATAACTACCAGGGTTAAAGCAATTGCGAATACAAGTTGGGTAAATAAGATCTGTCAATAAACGATTTCGATATATTAGATATGATTGCCGACTGTTTAACATTAAAAAAACGCCAAACTGCAAATTGATTGCATATTTCAGGACGATAACATGCAAATATCATATGAGTATTAACCCTGCTTTGTGGCCGTGTTATTAACGTGTAAGTTCAAAAGCTAACAGTTCGTAGGAAGTAAAGTCATCATACCCAGACACATTTTTGACTCCAAGCTAAACAGTCTGTGCTCTTACTCTAAAATTCCAAAAGATAAGCTTTGAAACAGCTTATACCAATTTCAACGTCTTTGTTTGAACCGGACGGGATTCGAACCGACGACCTCCCACTCTCAAGGCGAACACATTTACACGAGACCAATCAGGGGTGCAATAGTATAGAATAACATACCAAAATTTCAAGGAAAATATATAATACAGTTTCACAAAATGATGATCGTTTTAGTAATTTTTTATGACACGTTGTAAAGTATAGAAATTTTTTGGATAAAGCAAATATTCAAACAAATATTAAACTGTTTACTTTTTTTTATTACTACAGTCGTTTTCAACATTCTTCTTTTTGAAACTCCTCAAAAATTAGGAAGGCATCTTCTTGTAAGCCGTCAAGAACTCTTCTTAGAAGTTTCCGAGAAGAGAATAAGAACGTATTCTCCAGGTACTGTTCCTTGTCATATTCAGCAACTACTTGTTGATAACTTCTAGACTCTTCCAGTAAGATTTCTAATTGTGTCGTGATGAAGCCAGCAATGCAGTTTTCAATACCAGATGTAAGTAAACTTGCAAACTTTAGTTTTTTCCTCACATGTTCCTGACCTATTAATGCGATTGATGTTTTCTTTTTCAGTTCAAAGGTTTCAATATAAAATAGAAGTTCACGTTCCAGCCGTTGCACTGTTTTTTGTAATTTGGTTCTTTTTTCCTCGTCTTCCACATTTACAGAATCAAAATCTGTGGCATCTTCGCCTTCTTCAACTACTGCTTGCATAGTAACGCTATTGATTCTATCACATAATAATTTATGTTTTCTCTTAATAGCGTCTCTGGTATATGTCGATATTTCATAAATAAGTGCATGGTACTTTTCCTTCTGCAGTACCTGTTCAATATGCGAAAGAAGATTTGGAAAATGGCCTAAGTCCTTTCTTCGGTTTGAAATAACGAAAACGATAGGATTTAACAATCCTTGTTTCTCAAAGGCGTCCACCGCTGTCTGCCGAAGTGTTTCTGCGATGAAATTAGGATCTGTGTCTTGTGGGTTATCATATCTTGCGGAAGCTATATCAATGTCTAATCTTGTGCGAACAAAACAAAACTTCATTTTTCTTTCAGCAAGTGATTTTGCAAACCGTATGACATCCGTAGTTACTTCCCAGAAAAATATTAAAACATAGTCAAACCAGTCGATGAAAGTGTGTCTAAAATATAAAGTTCGATCATCATACATGTCATATCCAGTACAATCTGTAAACGAAATAATCTTTTGACTTGCATCAAAATATTCGGTCGTAGACAAAGTTGTATTACCATACGCTGACGTTTTTGTACGATTTTCTTCTGTATGACCCATTAGAGCATTTACAAACGACGATTTACCCATTGCTGAACCACCCACTAGTCCAAATTTTACCTTTTCCTTCTTCCATTTGTCTAGTGTTTTGTTGATATGTTCCACCAATTTTTCTGATCCTTCTTCATTTATTTTTTTCGTCAACTGTTTAACCTCTTTAAAACTTTGCGATCCTGTATTAAAACATGTTTATTGAAAACTTAACAATAGATAAAAAAAATCAACATTTACAATTAAATTTCTACATATGTGTCAGTCGCAAACAACATTTTGTCATATTGTGTTCAAGCTTTTTTCAAACGATCAACTAAAAGATCGTTTCAACCACCTTTAAGATACAGTTGAACAATAAGTTAGATAACCAACCTGCAATGTAGTCAAATGTTCACTATTTCATTTTGACACTAAATTTTATATAATTCGTATCGAAAACGTGAAGAGAGATCAAATTACGTTACAGAATCCGTATGTTGGTATTTAACCTTTTTTAAAAGAATGCAATCACAAATTTATTTTTGTTTGAATAAAGTAGGATTTCAAGTGTCAAAACTAAATTAGATGAGTTGTATCATTTTAAATCATGACATTAGCAAATCTTAATTAATAAAAGCGATTTGTAAAGAATGTGTTGTCAATTAAAAAATTCTTATTTCAGTGTTTCGTTCAACATGTTCAAATAAAACGTGATACAAATAAAATGCACCCTTTCATTAAGATGTGGTAATGTTATTAAAAAGGTATTATTAATTATTTCCTATTATTTGCAATCGGACATGCCAAATATATTCATACAGCATGCAGTTGTTTTGTTAGCTAACACCTTACCTTTCATCGCACTTTGAGCTTGTAAGAAATGGCTGTCTGGATTCTGTTCTGGTATATTTACTGTAGTTTTCAATGTATCTGAATCTAATTAAAAATGAAAAAAAATCACCCTTAAATCACCTAGAAAGAAACAAAATTGCAAATGCAAGTAATTATGAGATAAGTACATATTTATAGATTATCATTGATCATCTCAACGGGAGTGATTTTCTCGATCGAGCCGGTACGGCGAAAGTGAGAAAAACAATCAAGTTGAGATGACCAATGATAATCTGTTTATTGCTATTTTGCCTATGACGACGAAGTCAATTTCATGTCAAATTCATTGACAACGCCACGCGCCCCCTAAATTTATAGTGTAGCTTTTTATGGCATTCGACTCCGCTGAGAAAGTAAATTATCAGTCAGCAAGATCAAAGGAAAATTTCGTAAAATAGCGATAAAATCATTTACTCTGATTTTTTTTTTATTTAAATCAAGGTCGAAGCACATTATCTGCTAATGCTGCCACCAAAGATTATAACCGGACAAACTTCGTTGTAGATTTCATAAAGCAACCACAAACATGAGCTCTATCATTTCCCAGAGCAGTTAATGTAGCTGACATGTATCGTTTTGATTAAAAATGCAAAATAGGACATATATACAGGATATATATCATTTGCATCTGTATTAGAAAAAAAGTAGTTAAGATACTGACACGATACATGTAGGCCTATGACAAAAAACCACTAAATGGGTTCTCGTTAAAAAAAATGTTCATGTGCTGCTATCATTCTTTCCTATCAGAGTCAACGATACCTTTTCAATGGCAGATACAACTGTCATATTCTTGATTTGGTTCATGCATTTCCCCAGGTCAAAAAGGAAGTTTAACTCTGATTTTTCAGGTAGTTAAACCTCTAATTTGTAAGAAGTCGCCTTTAATTTAATTAAGTCTATTTTAGTTGATGAATAACCCGTATCTGTGGATACATCTTTCCTCACTCTAGATAAAAACGCAGATTTATCAGGTCTTAATATAAAGTTAGACAAGACCAAGGTTGTTTTGGATTGGGAAGGAAAAGGTTCGCCTAGAAATTGCGTGTGTTAGGTAGGAATTGAAGTGAGTATCCAGCAGATTTACACTTCTTGGGTTAAATTTCTCAGCGGATGTGAATGAAACTACAGCCATATTTAAGGTAGAGTTGAATAATAAGTTAGATAACCACCTTGTAGTCGAATATAATAAAATATCAGATAAATACACTATTTCAGTTTAACACTAAATTTTACATAATTCGTATCGAAAACGTGTAGAGAGTATCAAATTACATTACAGAGTCCATATAATGGTAGTTCGCCTTTTTTTAAAGAAAGCAAAAAGAAAATTATTTTTGTTTCTATAAAGTAGAATTACAAGTGTCAAGACTAAATTAGATGAGTTGTATCATTTTAAATTAAGAGATAATCAATGTTATATCAATAAAATCGGTATTTGTGAAGTATGTGTTATCATTTAAAATACATCTTATTTCAATGTTTTATTTAAACGAAACGTTTTCAAATGAATTGCATCCTTTCATAAACATGTGTTTATGTTTTTGAAAAAAGTATGATTAACCATGTTCTATTATTTGCAATAGGACCATGCCAAATTTTTTCATACTGCAATCGGCTGTTTTTAAGCCAGCATATAACCTTTTATCGCACTTTGACCTTTCAACACACGTTTGTCCTGTTTCTGTTCTGGTTTATTTACTCATGTTACTGTAGATTTCAATGTATCTGCATCATCAGCTACTCTGAATTTTGATTTAAAATCAAGCTGCAAGCACATTATCTGTTAATTGATCATACCGTAGTTACGATTAACACCGGAAATACTTCGGGGTATTTTTTTCCTAAAGCAACCACATACATGTACCTTGGCAATTCAAAGAGTTAAAGCTGATATGTATTTCTTTTTATAAAATCTTCAAAATAGAACAAAGATACAGGATATATATCATTTGCATCCTCGTTGGCATAAAAGTATGTTAGATATAGACACGATATGCCCATTACAATAACTCAATGAATGGGTTCTTATTAATATTCTTTCATGTGCTGACAACGTTCGTCCTAAACAAATTCAACGACGCTTTTCCGACCAGACGTAGATTTATACTTCTTGTTATGGACAGATGCAAAGGTCACATTTCTGATTTTGTACAGGCATTTCCCCAGGCCAAAATGGAAGATTAACCCTGATGTTATAGGTAGCTTAACCTTTAACATTTATAACAGTAGCGAATAATTCAATTATAGACAGAAAGGTGTGAGCAAAACAACAGGGATAAACCGAACAGCATGGAATTGCCTACTGGTATAATGTCTGAATAGTACTGAATTAACTGCAGTAATATTAATCTTTAAATTATCGGAAAGACTAAACATTGTCTACCTTTTTTTAGTTTATAGAATACTTTTTTATTGATTAAACATAGTGTGATACTGGTCATTGCAAATATGACTGTCAAGTGTTGTCATATTCTGTTCAATAGTTTGTAAAAATATAGTATAATGTATATAAATCCAAATTAAGCCGCATCATTATAGAATGTAGTGTGGACTAACAATTGATCAAATAGTAATATCATATGCTTACAATTAGCTGAATTTTATACAAAAGATGACTGTATGATGATAAAAACCACCAATTGACCTCTTTTTCCTAGATTATAAGGTCTCTATAGTCCATTAATACCATTTATTTCCTCAAAATTTCAACTTTTTTTTTAATTTTTTACCATAAATGAAATAATTGGATAACGTTCGCCCATTTATGATAAAAACGTGATTATACGTGAATAATTGAAGTATTCAAGCTAAACGAACTATTCATATCAATGGTAACTGTCTCAAATAAGGTTCAAGAAGTCCTTATAGAGAAAAAAATTACGCCGCGTTTCAGAAAAGGATATCAGCTGCTTTCAATTTAATTTATCTACAACTTTATTTTCTATTAAAGTATTTCTTAGTAATTTCTTTTTATCATAGCAGACTCTCGCAAACAAGGAGAAATGCTTCCCGAAACACTGCGTATGGCTTGCTCTGTCTACTTATATTCATGGTAGAGTCCCTTTTCAAGAACATTTTCTCATAAATATGTTTTCGATACTCAATGCACTAAGAATATTTCAATTGTTATAATACTTCACTTAATTAGCAAGAACTTTTAACAAATAAGAGTACCAAGAAAATCAAAGGTACATGTGCATGTAAAGATCAGCATAGATTCGCTAACTAATGTGTGATACCAAAGAATTAAGAATTATTATGATACAGAACAAGTCAAAGAATACAGTGTATTTGGTTTTCAAATAGAGGTACAAACGACATTGTAAACAAATATTCGGGCAAATAAGTTCAAAGGTGCGTAACTCCTCGAAAAAAAATGAATCATAATTTCCTGTCGTTTTGCATTGTATGTCCTTATTATCTAAATAGGTTTCATAAAATTCTTTTGTGTGATGTTAAAGGAGTTGCGATGACGAGAATAGGACTGGCGGACTGACAGGTGTTATACCATTCATGATTTTCCCCCTATTATCCGTTGTTAAATTTGCACTTTTCAAAACAATTGCGCACAATTCTCTTTGATTCAAATAAATAAAATACTTCGCATGAGTAAAGCGTTGTCCTGTCCAAGTCTAAAGACAAAATTTCACAAAACATGTCATTGCAAATAAGTAACTGGAAGTTAAACAATCAAATGGTACATTTGTTCTACATGTGTGCAAGCTTTAGTAAACTTGTAACCTGAAGTTTCAGAAATATTCTATAGGAACCCTAAAGAAAACATATATTAGTAATTTGAAGTACCCAAGTGATATGTTTATGACCTAGATTTTGTTTAATGAAATAATGTGTAGGATAACTGTCAAAATCAAGGGAATTTTACGTACTATGTGATTATATACCATTAAGCTTTTTAGATGATGTAAAGATCAGCATACATTCGTTTACTATAGAATGTTCCTTCATCCAAGCATATCTTGGATGTGCAGGATGAAGGTCATTCTTAGAATATGAGCCTGAGGCTCGAAAGTAATAAATTAGCTTAACTTCTCTATGAGGGGTGAAGCTTACATGTAATATCTCTGTTTAAAGAAACAAACTATACCCATAGCTGGCCAGTGACCTTGACCCTAGTATATAAGCACCTGTTCCATAATAACTTGTCATAATTTAAAGCAAGTTTGTGTCGACCAAATATAAAACCCATTGGAAAAGGGTGGGTCTGACTCAGATAATCCCTAGGGTGGGAATTAATTACTTTCGAGCCTCAGGCTCATATTCTAAGAATGACCTTCATCCTGCACATCCAAGATATGCTTGGATGAAGGAACATTCTTATTCATATTTCGCCTTCGGTCTCAAGTAATAAATTAGCTTGTTTAAAGTGTAGACACAAACTAAAAACAATTTTTATATAAATGCCAACATTTAATAAAGCATAAAAATCACAAGATCATTCAGTAACTACAACTGAAGACAAGTGTTTTAGTACTGATATTATTCACTTTCCTGTTATAGAACTTATACAAAGTTTTACCATATGTCCAGACTAAGCTGTTGCCATAATGTCTTTAAAAGAACATCCTGAAGCTAAATTCACGTATGAAGAGGTTCCTCTAAATGAGTAAACCTTAAAAAACCTCGGCTAAAATTAGAACTCTCTCTAACTATCTAAACTTTACGAAAAGACTTAGATGAATTCTCTCACATATTTTGTACACAAACCATGATAAATCATTGTCTTAACAACACAAAGTTTTGCTTTATCAAAACCCTTGATCACCTCATTAGGTAGACTTAAACTAACAGATCTAGTATTTTTCAAAAACTCATGTATATGAAAAAATAAAGTGCCATGTCTCTGAATGAAAGACATAGAATGTAAATCTACAGCTGATAAAGATTGTACTTTGGCAGCTGTAGTCAAGGCAAATAAAGACACAAGTATACAACACAGTCTTCAATGTTAAATCCTCTAATGAATATAAAGAACTTAAAAAAGATAGCACTAAATTTATCTCCACAGTGAAAGAGTATCTAACTCTTCAATTGCAGATTCAGGTTTAAGCAACCATTCACATATACATGTAGTAAACAAACAAATTTAGTAACATCTACTTCTTAAAGGATCAAGTCTGTTTCAACATAGACCAAGTAAAATTCACATTAAACATGCTGAATATGAAAAGCTGGTGTTTTACAAAAAATTTCAATAATCAATCACATCCCTTTTAGATGGTGATAAGGAATTGGTTCTCTTTGAACACACCAAATAATGAAATTTCTCAAAAAGTATTGTTAATGCTTGATCATAGATGCATGGTCTCCAAGATGAAGTGTAAATATATTTTACAAATGATTCTGAAATCTCCTGTTTATATAAAAGTAATTTCTGAATATAATACACACGTTTTTACCCTACCGCACAATCAACCCTTCAGGTGTTGGTTCACTTATATTTTTTAGAATATACAGTTAAATTAAGTCTCTTCCTGACGGAAAGGCATTCTTCAGTATGCAACATTGTTACTAATTTTCATGCTTAGCAGTTTAACTGGCAAATAAATTAAAATTGGTCTTAGCAAAGAAAACCAACTCTGAGCCGGCCAACAAGGAATAATCAAAAGAGCCTTCTGAACTTTATCACTAATAATTTTCTTTATAATTATCCCCAACAATGAAAAAGATGGGAAAATATAAGGTCTTAATTCTAATCATGAAAAGTACAAACATCTCTGAAAGGAGCTTGTTGGTCAAAAGACAACGAAACAATCATCTACAGATTTGAAAATGAAAACGTGATAACAACAAAACAAATATATCTTCTTTCAATTGCCATCCTGTTGAATCTGTAAATTTTTTAGACATATGATAAGCATCAAAATTTTCTTACCAGGAATATAAAGAGCTGTGATAAAAATGTTCTTTCTTGAACACCAAGCCCAATTAATGAAATATTTGTAGTAAGCATGTTAAGTGACAAAGAGGTTATACCTCCTATTGCATAATAAAAGCTACTGAAAATGTATTTTCTGATTGTATAACTCTCTGTGACTAAAAATTTCTCTCCAAAAGAAAAATTTAGCCAACAATTCTATGAAATCTATATGAAATGAGCGCATGTTCTTAAAGAAGCTCCATCTACCAACAGAAAAATTTTCTTCAAATTTGGATCCCAAATCCTTCTAATCAGGCATCTGGTCCAATCCAAAAACTTATTTGGATGGGTCTATAAATCAATTTTTAATTTCTGATTTTAAATTGTTAAAAATTTCACCTATTGATTGATGATAATAAACACTGTAACAACTATACAGTGTTTCAACATTATTTCTCGCCATGTTTCTGCAATGTAACATTCCCACAAATACTGCATTAAAAGTATGTGCCACAAGACCAATATATGATGCAAATCATCTATAATACAGTTACACAATTCTATTTAAGAAGAATTTCCCAAGGGAGATAATTTTACCATTTCTCATCTGTCAGAAAAAAACTTAAATAGCTCAGTATCAAAAATGAGACAAAGGAAAACAATGTGCTTCCAAGGAATGAGTACCAACTTCTCAAAATTTATTCTGAAGCACAGCTTATCAAGCATTTGCACCACTTCTTCTGTATTCACAATACAACCATCTAAATTCTGATCCATAATAAAAAAAATTATCAATATATAAACTATAGCATGTATATACTTCAAGTGACATTATTTCATAAAAATACATAGACAGGTTTTAAAACCTTAGTAAAAACTCTTGATGCAGAAGCCAATCCAAAACAAAGAACATAAATATCATATCAATGTCCTTTCCACATGAATCAGGAAATTGTGATATAATCATAAATGATACTTAAATATGCATCTGTGAGATCTATAGATGTTAGCTCTCTATATATATAGAGATAATTATCCCTAAGAATTACATCTAAACAAAAGATAAATGGTCCTGCTAGCCACAAGCTAAGTTTGTTTGAATTTTTCAAATAGATAACAGGCCTTGAAGACCCATCTTTCTTAGGAACTAAGAAAATATAGGAAATAAACTGATTTTCCAATGATCGATCAACCTCTTAAATAGCTCTCTTAAAGCTATCAATTTTTGGACTTCTGAAATTATTTCATCCTTATGAAAGGTGAAATGTATTTATTTAAAAATGATGAACCTTGTGGTACATCATTAAAAATAATTTTATAACCATTTCTTATTAAATCTAATATCAATAGATCATTAGTAACATTTTCCAAATCATAATATTTAAGTTATCTACTGTATATAGCAACTGGTTGAGAAATGTGACCTCTTTGAGATTCTCTGCTCCCTTTCGGGAAACCTCTCCCTCTCAATGAAGGGAATTGCCTACTAGTATACACCCTGTTGACCAACAGAGTCTCCGCAGTTAAAAGACTGATATTGCCTTTCCCATAACAGCTGGGAGTAAATTAATTGCTAGACCTGGAACCACTTCCAAGGAATCTAGAATTTGCTTTAGAATCTTCGTATAATCACCAAGTTTGCTTCATGCAATCATAACTAAAAACGTGATAAATCAACTATTACATCAGAATAACAAATAAGTTTTATCATCTAGATATTTCTGAGCATCTCTTATGCGTTTAACCAGAAACCCATGGTCAAACAAACAAATAGAATTTTACAATAAAATCCTTGTATTATCAAGATCAAATGGCTCATTCTTACAACAAAAAATAGCCAACTCAACAATAGGGATGATGATCAACCCCTTAATAAAGTATCTCTGGGTTTCCTGCATCTTTGAAACCACAGAGTGGGCCTGTCTAGGCAGTGCAATTTCGATTTTTTATTTATCCTAGACACACTAGGATTCTCACAGTTCTCAGGGTGATAGTATTACTTACTCCTCTATGAACTTGATATTTTCCTGATTTGATATTTACTGACATGGTAGTATTATTAACAGTCACAAAAAGTCCAGAAGAAAACTTAGACACAGTTTTCCGCCTTTTTAAACAATTTTGGGATTTTCCAAGCAAAATCATGATTAAACTGTTCAACAAACAGGATGAGATAATGGACCATTAATCTCACTAAGAGAAGCCTTAAAGACTTCTGAAAACCTTAATGCAGGAATCAAAAGACGTATCAAATTCAGCTCCGGCTGGACTATCATCAGCCATGGCACAAACTCCAAAAGGAGGTACATGCACGGTATCATTACAGTAGTTCAGATCAAAATTTAGAACTAAATCTACATTAAAGTAAGCCTCTAATGGCAAAATTCGAATAAAGCAGCAGGTTTCTCTACAAACTCTGCTTGAGTTGAAGGCAGAGAAACTGTCTCAAACCTCATGATTCATACAGGTTCTTTACTACATTAATAATAATGAGTCAATGCATCAATATACATGCCTATCTTAAATCTCAACAGCACTATCTTGAGAAATATTCACAAATCAAGTAGATTTTGAAGCTATACAAGTAGCACTAGATTTTAAAACTTACTTTTGACAGGTTCTGTTGCTTTGTCAATTATTTCCAATTGCAATGCCATTATGATCTTTTATAAAACTACTAGGTTTTATAACTGTTTAAGAAGAGGATTTATTCAAAATACCTCTTGTTTTCCTATTACATTTATCATCTTTAATTTCTAAAACAACCCAGAGGTGATGAAAATCATAGCCATCACCCTTGTAAGTGTAAACATCATTCTAAACATCTTGCAAAAGCAATACGTTTGCATAATCAAATTCAACCATTGTAATAAAATAATGTGTACCTGTGCAGGTAAAACACGTGTAAATTCTGAAGAGTACTCACGACCTTCAGGTGAATAGAAATACTTTTAAAAATCTACCTGTTTAACAAACAGAGTATGAATTAAGTAACAAATGTGCCGTACATCGTACTAAGGCAAAAACTTAATGAATATATAAAATTGTGATACATCGTAGACAATAACATTTTTAATTAATTTCCATCGACACTTGTCATACATCGTAGACAAGAAATTTTTAAAATCATTTCCATCAACACTTGTCATACATCGTAGACAATTGAGGAATTATTATTTCTAATTAACAAAATAACATTAGAACTTGTCGTACATCGTAGACAAGTTAAATGTAACTTTAGTAACTTTCCCCTAAATCTTAGATAAAAATAACTAAAAAGAATTCAAGTGAAGTGTTCACTTCACACCCTCTAGAAAAATAATGACAAGTTATTATGGAACAGGTGCTTATATACTAGGGTCAAGGTCACTGGCCAGCTATGGGTATAGTTTGTTTCTTTAAACAGAGATATTACATGTAAGCTTCACCCCTCATAGAGAAGTTAAGCTAATTTATTACTTGAGACCGAAGGCGAAATATGAATAAGAATGAAGAATTATCAAAATACAGAACAAGTGAAAAAATAAAGTCTATTTTGTTTTGAAATAGAGTTAAAATGTAATTGTAAACAAATATTCTTGCAAACATGCATTTGTTTACCAACCGCATTATAATATATATATATATATATCTAATTTGCGTTTGAGAAAAACAGTGTGTGTGTGTTACAGTAAAAAAAAAAACTGTTTTAGATTTAATAACGTCTTATCAAATGAATATACAAATTATTTTAAAATTCTTGACATATTGATTTGCTCTTAATGTGGAATATCCTAAGAAGGATGTTTGTCATGTTGGTCCTAATTATAAGTTAACTGTTTACAAAACTGTTTTGAAATACTAAGGCATGTCTACCTCAGGAAAGGTTAACCATAGCTGTTTTAGTAAACATTTTATGAATTTTCTCTCCTGATTGCTCTTAAACTACGATGATCTTTATTTGGCCTTTTTTACTTCTTTTTATTCGAGCGTTTCTGATGAGTATTTTGTAGACAAAACGCGTTTAGCGTTTAGCGCAAATACAAAATGTAAATCCTAGTATCTATGATGAGGTTTTTTTCTACAATTTGATTCAGATATGCAATAACACAATCACTGATTGTAGGCATTTATCTCTAGTGGGGTTAGACTAATCTTTTAAAAAGTCAACCTGTCCTCCTTTGCAATCTGTCTTAGTGAACTTACAACAGGTGTATATTAAAATTCAATACAAAGTACAGAACAAGATCTGACCTGTTTAAATAACAGCTAAAATGAAGAAAATAAGCACAAACACTTGACACACTGCATCTTACAATATTTGAAATATGATCAAACTGATAAGCGTTCTAATATGAAATAATTTACAACTACACCTTTATACATAAAGAATGTTAGTTGTGCAGCGTTGTATTTAAAATAAAGGAAACACGATTGAGCGAAATGCCATTTCTTTACAATCTGAAAGTGATTTTAATTCCTAAAGAAAAAATACCAAAAAAAAGTGCCTACTTTTGTAGGGATCTGCATAACAAAGTTTTTAAACTGCAAAAATTAACAAAACAACCTAAATATTGAAATATTTTCAAATAGTTCGAACTCCCCTTTGCAATCCAAGCTTGGGTCTATAAAGAAAATAATTGTTGAAATTAAAAATAGAAGAGAAAAGGCTGTCTGGCTGTGTATTGTCTATAAACGTTCCTTTATAATGTTTAGCAGTTAAAGAACATCAATGTACAAAATTCTTACCACTTAAAACTATGTTATTACATATAGCCACAAACAAAAGCGTCTATACCTCGTCACGGTAACAATTCAAATGAATATCAATACATCTGTTAATCTTTTCTCCTAAATTCGGGCTGCTAAAATATATATGCAAAGTCTGTAACTGTTGGATAATTGTGATGATGTATCAACCCTATAAAACTGACAGACATTGATATTTGATTTCGTATTTGAATGTTCCAAAGGCAAATCAGAGTCTTATGCATGTACATGTTGACATATACTTCGCAAGGTCGATTTATATCCGACGCAGCTCATATCATAAAAGTGAATGCATCAATAATAAAAATATTCAACAATGCATGAACCAATATAAGATATAAAGGTTTCAAACAATATAAAAATATTATTAGAAAAAAATCGATAAATCATAAATACCTCGTCTAAGGTGTTCTCCACATTTAGGACAATCATTTTTTTCTTTTGAAACAGCATTGTTGCAATTGGAACAGATATACTTTTTGTCGATGTGTTCTCCACATTTTTTGCAGAATTTAGAATCAGGAAGTAATAATGTGTCACAATTATCACACTGTATAGTATACTTTTCTTCTAAAATTAAATAGTTTAAAAAAAAGGAAACTAATATATTTTGTTTTGTATATATGTTCCAGACCGTATGAGTATTAGGACCGTACGCGTACGGTCTGGACCGTATGCGTACTTTTTGAAAATACTCATACGGTCGGACCGTACGTGTACGGTCTGACTTATAATATGAGGAAGGCATTACCTGTGAATGGGGACGGAGTCTATGATTTTTTTTTAAACAAAAATGTTAAAAAAAGAAACGGAAATACCATAACGTTTCCGATGTTGGTTCTGTTGTTAGGGATTTTAGTTGTGACGTTATTTAAGTTATGACGTCATATTCAATGTAAACAAAGAAACGCTGTCATCAGGTAACGTTTTTTTAATAACAAACATTTTTTTTTAAATGAATTAGTATTAAGTTCCTTTCTTAGACTGATAAATATACATTTTATTCAAAATATCGTGTAAACAAGAACGGAAACGGAAGTAGATTTCTGTGCAGATTCGGAAATTCAAAAACGCGACAAAAAAAAAAATTGAACGATTTTGAGTTCATTAGTACAATGAAAAATTCGGGAATTTTTTTTTAATGAATTTTCTACTGTAATAAGGGACTTCGTCCCCATATTAATATGTTGGTTAAGTTTATTAGATACAAATGCATATTACAGATCAACATAACTTAACTCTCAAATTAATATAAAAAAGTTCAATTGAAATTGAAATACAACTTTATATTGTAACTATTTATACAAATCACGCTTATCAACTCTAATAACCCCTTGTATTTAGCATGTCGATCAGTTATACATTAATTGAATTATGATCGCTGAAATTGAAGATATCTGAAGTAAATATAATATGGGAGTACAGTTGTTTTAGAATGTTTAGCAACTTTACAAAAACATGCAAATGCAAAGGAACATGCATGAACTGCAAACATGTACATTGTTAAATGTAAAAAATATTATGTTACTTGTTGTAGCAAGTGTCACCTTGGGCGAGTGTACCAAAATAGGATTCAGATATACAATTAAACAAATGTTTAATTTCAATTGTTCTTTTGTTCAGTTTATCCATATAATTGTAATAATAACAATTTGTAAAACTAAAAGTAAAGATTCTGATAAATTGTTTAAATATAATCCATATGACCCAATCACATGTATGATCAGCTCATACTGGACCATACGCATATACTCATACGGTCCGGACCGTATGTGTACGGTCCAAATACTCATATGGTCTGGAACATATATAACAGGAGACAACACAAAAATAAATAAATACAAATCCATGAAAATAAAACTGCAAGACATAAGTCTAAGTGGAGTCGCATTCAGATGTTTTAATGTGAAAAATAGATAAAAAAAACTATTAATTGATGGATTAGTTTTTTGTGTTTTACGCCAATTTTAAACGGCCAGTGTTTGTTGGTGGAGGAATCCGGAGATAACCACCGACTCTTCATAGGAACACTGACAATCCTGGATAATAAAGATTCAATTCGAGTACACTTGCACAAGCGGTATTCGAACTAACAACGTATAAATGTAATTAGACATTATTAATTTTTTTGATAGAGAGCGTCAAGTTATCTGCAATGAACATGTGCATGTCGTAAAGGCGTAAACATATCAATTAAGACATAACTAGATAACATTCTTAACATTCATCAACAAATATTCTTCAAATTAATTAGATAAAAATATGTGAAATTGATTAGTTTAAAGTACCTGTGGTGATAATGAAGTCAACTGGTAACAACAGAATATCCAAGTCATTCTTCATCCTTTCATTGATATCAGGTATTTCTAATATCATGTAAACAAACAATTGCACTTGTTTGCTAAGCTTTTGTAGTGATACGGAAGCCATATTGGCTAAAGAAACAAGAAGCACTACACTTCCTTTTTCGATATAGTTGACTTTTATAAAAGATAATAGTTCATTTATGCAAATTGTTTCCCTTTGTATTGCTTCCAAAATTGCAGGATTATCGGGTAGGCCTGTAATTACTATTTTTACGTCCTTTGATCCGTCTTCTGTAATAACAATGATAATAGCATGATACTCACATAACATTTTTTCAACGTTTGCATTGGTATTTCGTGTATTTAGAATAGTATAAGTCTTTATGATTGACTTGATAGTGCATTGCCATAGGTGTCACATGACCTTTTCATTATAATAATCTGTAATACATTTGTATAAATAGAAACTGTTATGTTCATTGGAAACTAGCGTTGCATAGTTATTGGGTCCATTACGTCATATTCTTTTTATCAATTGTTTTGATTGTGTGTTGTGTGTGTGGTTTTGATCATCTGTATTCAACGTCTTTTTTTGTAAATGACACATATAATTAGTGTCTGATCTGTACCATTACAGATTTTGTCCTGGTCCTGTTTGTGACTTTTGTCTTCTAAAGCTACGAGTAAAGGATGGTGATGTCATCTCACCCACTGTTTCCCATTCGGAGTTTAAAAGATGACATGGTTTCTTAAATTCGTTTTCATTTAAGATTAATTGACAAGTTGGTATTTTCTTTATTCTAGTGCTATGACGATAAAGCAATATAATAAAACAGAGTGCATTTTCAAAAGAAAATCTTACAAGAATACACACATTTTTGGGGGGTTTTGGGCATAAAATATGTTGTTAACACATAATATTAAAAATTGAAAAAAAGGTAAGAAGCATTTGACTTATAGTAAGACGAATTCATTAAACAATCAAACTAAGGAATTATCACATTAACAAGAGTGCACACGCTGCAATTTCTCGCCTTCCTAGCTAATCAATGATATTATGTTGGTGGTCCTTAATATCAAGCTTTACTAGGACTATCACATAAACTTAACATGATCCAATAAAATAAGGTCATGGTCATATAAATCGAGCAAGAAATACATGTATACCTTTAAATCATTCAATACACTGCATATAGTTGACATGTTGTTTATAGTTTCTCAGAAACAGACTTAACCATGAAAACTAAACATTGACCAATGAATCATGAAAATTATGTCAAGGCAGGGGTTAATAAATCCACTAGCCCGACGCCCGGGACTAGATCAGTTACGCCTCTGGCAATTAAAATATGTAATCCGATATGCCCGACGGACTAGTTACAAAAAATTCTTGACGTTTCCAAAATACAAAGTGAAAAATTCGTTCATCACTATTCTATGTTAGCCATTTCGATTCAATTAAGTCATCCGGGATTCCAAGAATTTGAACTGGTTTGTACAGGTCCTGTTGTACATATTTTAAACATAGAACAAATAACTCTGGCAAATCTGGGTGGCCTGGTATCATGTGTTGATTCTCGTACTTTAAATATCGATTTCTCATACCATGGATTGAGGTATTGTACATTGCTTATCGTGCCGAGATTTTCAATTAACGTTATTTGGGGATATGATGTATTGATTGGTATTGACATGTCTTGTTGCAAAGCTCTTGTGCACGAAACTATGCAACAAAATATTTCTTAATATTTTAGTACGGGAACCCCAGGAACTTTGTCAGTTTCAAAACGAAAAATGGTAGATGAATGTACTACCGAGGCTGAAAATTCATCCCCCCAAAATGCTAAATACGACAGGGAAAAACCGCGGAAAAAAATAATAGTGTCCAGGACAGCAGGGCTGTCAAGTATTTAGCGCGAGACTCACACATGTTCATACTTATTTGGCGGCATTTTCCTTTGATCTATTTTTTTTCCTCTTTGATCTTAACAATTTGGCCAACAAATCACGCATTCACTTCTTGAAAAGTTGGCAGAACTTGGACACAATGATTACCCTGGTAAGGTTGGCTGTTGCTGATGAAAATAAACCAGACAATGATCTGTTAATATTGCCGTTAGTTGCCCCAAGCACGCCAATAAAAAGTCTGCTTTGAATGTGGGAACAACTAAGTTAGGTTAAGCACCAAAAGAATAAATAACAGATCAACAAATAATATTTAATACAGTGTATAATGTCTCCTTCAAAACAAAGGGTACCTACTTTGTATTATGCAGCAAACTCTTAATTTTTAAGGCATACTAGGGCTAGCAGGTCAGTTTTGATGGACTAGCAGTTCTTCCAACAGGGCTAGTAAAATCATGCTGCCAATAAGTCCTGGGCTAGCTAGTTGTAACAAAAATGTTTAACCCCTGCAAGGTTAGATGAACCATGCCAAGTAGACATGTACAGCTTACAAATCTTACATACAACACATATATTTGACCTTTTGCTTACAGTGAAGGAAAAAGAGACCAAAATACAGAACTTCACACTCAGCAATGCAATGAACCGTGAACATAAGGTCAAGGTCAAATAAAACCTGCGAGACTGACATGTACATCATAAAATATTTCTTTGCACCAAATATAGTAGACCTATTGCATATATTATTAGAAAAAAGGCCACAACTCAAAATTAAACTTTGACCAATGAACCATTAACATGAGGACAAGGTCAGATGACACCAGCCAGCTAAACATGTACACCTAACAATCATTCCTTACACCAAATATAGTAGACCTTTTAAATACAGTATAAGAAAAACAGACTAAAACGCAAAACCTTAACTATAACTACTGAACCATGTTAATGAGGTCAAGTTCAGATGACACCTTCCAGTTGGACATGTTCACCTTACAGTCACTCCATACACTAAATATACTAGATATATTGCTTTTATTATCTAAGATAAAGACTTTACCACCAAAACTTTACCTTTTTCTTTGATCCATGAAATGAGATCGACGTCAAATGAAAACTGTCTGACAGCCATGATGACCATGCAAGTTACGCACACACCAAATATAGATATCCTTTTACTCATAATAAAAATCTTAACTTCTTATTAAAGTTGCCACTGAACCATGAAAATGAGGTCAAGGACCATGGACATGTGACTTTTTGAAATAAGTCACTCAACTATTACATAAGGTCGATTGATATCCAGCGCAGCTCATATTATAAAAGTAACTTTATCAATAATAGAAATATCCAACAACACATGAACCAATATAAGGATATGAAGGTTTAAAACAATATAACAATATTATTAAAAAAAAGATAGAAACTAAAATACATACCTCGTCTAAGATGTTCTCCACATTTAGAACAATAATTGTTTTCTTTTGAAACAGCATTGTTGCATTTGGAGCAAATAGACGTTTTGTCGATAATTTCTCCACATTTATTGCAGAACTTAGATTCATGAACTAAAAATGTGTCATAATTATCACACTGCATAGTATGCTCCTTTTCTAAAATTGAAGAGTTAAGATAAGAAAGAAAACAAATATATTTTGTATTGGATAACAGGAGACAACAACAAAAAATAAGTAAATGCAAAACATGAGAATAAAACAACAAGACACTAGTCTAAGTGGAGTTGCATTTAGATTTTTTAATGGGAAAAATTGATAGAAATGTTATTGATTGATTGATAAGATTTTTGTGTTTTTACGTCACTTTTGAGCACAACTTTTGGGTCATTTCGCAGCGGTCAGTTTTTGTTGGTGGAAGAAGTCGGAGAAAACCACCGACTATTCGTAGAAACACTGACAATCCTGATTAATTAAGAAAAAAGGCTACAACTCAAAATTTAACTTTGACCAATGAACCATAAATATGAGGTCAAGGTCAGATGACACCAGCCAGCTAGACATGTACACCTAACAATCATTCCTTATACCAAATATAGTAGACCTTTTACATACAGTATAAGAAAAAAAGACTAAAACACAAAACCTTAACTATAACCACTGAACCATGCATAAAAATGAGGTCAAGGTCTGATGACACCTGTCAGTTGGACATGTACACCGTACAGTTCTCCATACACCAAAAATATTTGATATATTGCTTTTAGTATCAAAGATATAGAATTTACCACATTAACTTAACCTTGTTTTTTGATCCATGAAATTAGATCGACGTCTAATGAAACCTGTCCGACAGCCATGATGACCTCACAAGGTACGCACACACCAAATATAGTTATCCCATTACTCATAATAAGAGAGAAATTAATATTACAAAAAATCTTAAATTCTTATTAAAGTTGTCACTGAACCATGAGATTTAGGTCAAGGACCATTTACATGTGACAGATGAGAACTTCGTTACATGAGGCGTATTTATACAAAGTACGAAGCATCCAGCTCTTCCACCTTCTATAATATTAAGTTTTTCAGAAGTGAGCTAAAACAGCCGCCGCCGCCGGATGACTATCCATATGTCGAGCCTTCAGTGACAAAAGTCGCAGGTGCGACAAAAAAATTACTAAAATCAAAATAGCTTTTCAATGAAAATTTCACCTTTGTTCGCGTCATTTCCAATTTCTTCTCGTAAAGCGCTAGAGCAATACAAAGTAATTTTATAAAAACCACTACTGTCCACCTCCACCTTGTGACATTTGTTCCATGATAATGTTTCTGTAAAGACAAATCTGTTATTAATTATATAACATGTTTACATTTTTTTAATCAAGTATCTTTTTTTAATTGGAGCGCCTTGAAGAAAATCTGCCGTCTTCGTGCTAAAATACAATGCATATGCTACATTTATAACTGCAATGGTGATGATTGTACCTTTATATCTGCGTCACATAAAACTACATTTACAGATAATATAATCTAGAACATAAATGAGTAACTTTAAAGTCATATGAAACGAGTAGCTGCTGAACTAAAATGTTAAACCTATTTTCTTGAATCAAAGCATGTATATATCATAAACTTAGTCCTCTGTGCACGATTTTATCTTTTTATGCAAATATATCGTACAATCTTAATTTTTTTCTATCTGTCTGTTATGATGTGAAAATATGGCGGCTCATTAAGTATCGTGTTTTGAAGCCATAGTTTACCGATTGTCAACTTATTGTAAACCAGCAACAAAGAAGCATGGGTAGTAAGCACCTGTATAACATGTACAATCATATAATAATTTATTTCAGTGACAGATCCATGCGTATTGGGATCACCGATATTTACGTAAAGGGTCACGCTAATGTCACTTGCTTGTGGAAACTATGTGTGCGAATTGCTACCTGGAAGCAAGCAATTAAAAAATATACACTTCTACTAAATGTGGACAAATATATATGTTTATTGACTGCATATGTTTGAATTGTAATATTTTGTTTTTCATGTATATGTACCAAGTTGTACTTTACAATATTATACAAATATCTAACTATCTATAGACTGTCTGTGTGTTCTAACTCACCATTGAACTAAACTAATAAATATTCAGTGTATTCCTTCAGCATTTAACAAATGTTGAAAAAAATCCTTGAAATTCAAAGATCTTTCCCGAGCATCTATAAATCGATTATATCAATCTCGGTTAATCAAGAATACTTTTATATTCACTCTGCTAAATTTTGCAATATACATGTTATAAAAAATGTGAATAACTGGTTTTTAATCTTGTCTCGCAGAAAGAAAATGAATACTGTCTCTTCTATACCCTTTTAAACTTATATTGCAAGTCCTCTTATTTCTGATGCAAATAAAGATATCAGTAAAAGTACAATGTAGTTAGCCTTTTATGTCCTTTTAACAACACATTTACCTATTTGTACGCTTCTAAACAGAAACATTTGTTTAAAATACCTGTCAGTTGTAGAGTATTATCGAACTTCTCATGGTATGTCAATGATGATGCATCGTCCACTGTTTTCGATTGGACTTCCATGATTCTATCTGTGTAAACTTTGGTCGGTCTTTGTAGAAATTGATCAAGGCGTTCAGCACATTGACGAAACCCTTCAAAGAAACTTTTGCTTTCGGTAGGTTTCATGGCGGATTCTGTTCTGTGGAATACTGAATTCCGGAGATATCTGAGTCGTTCAACATCGTCTCCTTGATTCAAAGCATGTGGTTTCGGTTCTTTTCCCCATCCTTCTGATGGCATATCAACCAGTTCAAAGTACCTTATCAGTTTATACAACAATGAACCGTCCATTTCCCGATAACCTTTAGTTTTCATATTTCTGACGACAGTTTTTTCAGTCTTATGTAAACTGTTCATGAAGTTCTTCCCAGCATTTTGAATCTTTTTGTCCAAAGTTATTGGAGGACATGAATTAAGGAACATATCACGAAGCATGGTTGGGTGAATATCAAACAAGACAATGCAAGATTGCATTAATCTGTTGAAGCCTTCTAAGTCATTTATAGTTGCCATTTTACATGTTTTATACCATGAAAGGCCAACTCACTGGAATATCATTTATTAGATTACATTGCATTGGTAACAAACGGAAGTCTTCTGCAAATGATAAATTATGAAATAAGAAAAACATACAGTGGAGATTACTTCTAACTTCTCACCAAATCTGTGATTATCTGTCAGAGAACTGTTCTAGGTTAGTATGTAGAACTGTTATCCTGACACCTTTTAGACAGTTCAAGCTTGAAAAGTTCTAACCTAGTAATGATTTGTTCAGTTCGAATTAGAACTGATTTGACAGTTCTACGACTAGAACAGTTTAACGGCTATAACAGTTCTACATGTACGACTAGAACAGTTCTACGATTATAACTGATTAAGTCAGTTTTATCCATAGAAATTTTTTTAGAACTCTTTGTCTTTACAGTCTACAATCCTGACAGGTGTGGTCAGTTCTAGGGCTAAATAGTTTTAGACTGTTTTGCTGACAGTTCTACGATTATAACTGATTTATTCACTTTGATTAACAGTTCTACGACTAGATGTGATTTAGAAATTTCTCGTGTAAAGAGAGTGCCACGCTCTTTGCACGTTAAGAACCCCTTGCAACAACTATTTGACGGGTCCGTAGGTGGCCTGTTGCAAGGCAAAATTTCTGGCTCTATCCAATATACCCTCATTTTCCAGTGGCAGTCCAAATTTTCCCGACCATCATCCCAGATGGCCTCTATTGTATCAACCTACCTATTGTATTTATTGTGAACTTGTTCTCGTCCTGAATATGCATGAAATATTTGCCACTGGACGTTAAGCAACCAACAATCAATCAATCAATCTTCCTAGAACAGTTTTTGACAGTTCTACCCTAGAACTGATCCTGAATGTTCCTAGAACTGTTCTAGAACAGTTAAGTACAGTTCTATGACAGATTATTGTGGCAGTTCAAATGAGAGGTTAGAAGTGAACTTAACTGTACCCCAATAAATAAATGAAACAATAAATCAATAACTAAACCCTATGTCACAAATGGATATAACGGAAAATTAAAGTGGTAAATTTTCCAAACATGTGTTTTTTTTTCTAAATGTATTAAACTAGTCAATCCAGTCACAATCCTTACTGAGCTATCTTATACGTTAGAACTATTCAAGAAAAGTGTATGGCACATTCAAAACAGCTTCAATATAAGTTTTACACTGTAGCTGGAACATTTGTTTTTATTAAAGTTTTAACAGATTCTGATCTATGTACATAAGAAATGTTTTTGACTGTTATACCCTTAAACATAACCTGACAGTAGTTTCCCGAACTGTAGTTTTAATTATTTCATATCGTTTGGGAATAAGCTTCTCTTATTGGATGAAAAGGAACCACATGACATTCATTATTCTTCAGTAATAAATTCCATCGGTCATCAACAGAACAAAACGGACCAGAAAACCGTTCGTTAACGGTTTTTTTCATGATAATGACCGATGGGGCGTGGTTTCCGTCTGCTAATGACCGTTGGGGCGTGATTACCATCTGTTAATGACCGTTGGGGCGTGGTTTCTATGTTTAGAGAGATGTCCCTTTAATAACACACTTTCCTGTTTTCAATAACATATTTAAAGTGTTGAATTGTTTATCATATGTTTTGGTTATTATAAAATTATAGAGAACTTAAATTCACTATTCATTTATGGAAAATTTGCATTAAAATGAATGGCAGTATTACTACGACTGGTCTTCACTCTTTGCCATAGAAATTGTACAACTACTCGAGTTTACTTTGGACATTTTGAATTTATGAGAATTTTCAAAAACAAGGTCCCTCAATGAAATAAACATTATAGATAATGAATAACTGGTCAATATCGTGATATATGGACTGCCCGTACGACAGTGGTATCAGCTCAGTCATTATCACTATCTTAGTCAATACCACTGTCCTGTGGGCAGTCCATATATCACGATATTGACCAGTTTTTCAAGAACTATTATTTAAGTAGTATCTTAGCGGCGTCTGTCAGCCTTTTTCTCCAAAACAGTTTCCGATGGCTCTTTTATTTATTTCCCTATTTTAGGATGTAATTGAATGAACTGTTACTATTAGCGAAAATCAAAATCTTAACAATATCTAATCACAAATATATCATTTCATGATGTCATAATATTCTTCTGATATCGGATTGAATAAATAAATGATAATGACGTATATAAACTTTGTTATCTAAATAATTTATGTATTTATCTGTCAAATGTATTTGCTTTTACAACTTATTTACGTATTATTTGAAACTTAAAAACGATAATTACTTAAAAGAGAAACAGCTACTGTGAATTGAAAAGTGTTTCAATGCCAAGTATTTAAGCTCTTTTCGTCACCATCTGTAAGACCTGATTTATGAACTAAACCAAAACAACGAAAAACAAATATGATGAATTTTACATACAACAAGAACTGATTAACAAGATTCTGTATTTGACAGGTGCAGACCGTGGCGGAGTTGAATATTTATTTCAATTTTTATAGGGGTTTCTAGTAAAAATTGATAAATTGATAAAGATTTGGGAATATAATTTACAACATATTTATATATGATTAATACTAATATATTAAGTGATCGTTTTTCAAGACAACATTTAAGTTAAAAAAAGAAAGAAATAAAAGTAAACACGATGCTTGGTTCTTTGTCACTTTTTAATGATAATAATAATGGGAACCAATACATTTTTATAATGTTAACACCGTTGTATGGTCGTCTGATGTCGCTTATATCAACTAAGAGGAGTTGAACGACAGGAAAGCTCCTCCCATAAAACATATTTGAGATTTATAGAATAGATATGGGTATTTACAATCCAGTAAAACCATGAGGTAATTACAATATATAATAAGATATCAGACGTATTGAATACTATGCATATTGAAAAAATGCTTCGACATTGTACTTAATTATTTACTATAATATTCTCTGACAATAAAGCAACAGTAGTATACCGCTGTTCGAAAAAGTCACAAACCGATTGAAAGAAAACAAATCTGGGTTATAAACTAAAACCGAGGGAGCCACATCAACTATAAAAGGCAAACAATGAAACAACAGGAACATTCAAGTGCAACAAAAAACAGACGACAATGCAGCGCACACAGAAACGCACTTTAAGATAACAACTGCCATGTTTTTTATTTGGTACTTACATTGTAACTCTGTTTATCACATCGTTCCCGACGAAACTTCTTAATAAAATTGAGAATGGAAATGGGGAATGTGTCAAAGAGACAACAACCCGACAAAATAAAAAACAACAGCAGAGGGTCACCAACAGGTCTTCAATGTAGCGAGAAATTCCCGCACCCGGAGGCGTCCTTCAGCTGGCCCCTAAACAAATATATTCTAGTCCAGTGATAATGAACGCCATACTAATTTCCAAATTGTACACAAGAAACTAAAATTAAAATAATACAAGACTAACAAAGGCCAGAGGCTCCTGACTTGGGACAGGCGCAAAAATGCGGCGGGGTTAAACATGTTTGTGAGATCTCAACCCTCCCCCTATACCTCTAACCAATGTAGTAAAGTAAACGTAAAGTAAATAACAATACGCACATTAAAATTCAGTTCAAGAGAAATCCGAGTCTGATGTCAGAAGATGTAACCAAAGAAAATAAACAAAATGACAATAATACATAAATAACAACAGACTACTAGCAGTTAACTGACATACCAGCTCCAGACTTCAATTAAACTGACTGAAAGATTATGATTTCATCATATGAACATCAGGCACAATCCTTCCCGTTAGGGGTTTAGTATCATACCATCATAACATATATGAGAAGAACATAACCCGTGTCATGCCAACAACTGTTTTTAAAATAATGTGTTTAGTTCCGATGCAAAGACCTTATCAGTGAATCAATATTAACGCCAAAATATGCAATCTTTAATGACTTGACAACAGTATCGTAATTATATCCCTTCTTAATAAGTCTATTCAGAGGTTTTGTACGTTTCTGAGGTGAATACTGACACCTTAGTGCTTTATAAAGAATATTACCATAAAAAATTGGATGTGAAATACCTGAACGTATTAGAAGTCTGCATGTTGAGCTATATTTACGAATGATGTCTTTATACCGATGATAAAATTTAGTAAATGTTTTGACTAGTTTTTGATATCGAAAACCCTGGTGTAATAATTTTTCAGTAATACATAAATTTCTCTCGTTAAAATCTAAAACATTGTTACATACACGAGCGAATCGTACAAGTTGAGATATATAAACACCGTAAGATGGTGACAAGGGAACGTCACCATCTAAAAACGGATAATTAACGATACGAAATGAAAAATCATCCCTTTTATCATAAATTTTAGTATTCAGCTTTCCATTAGTGATATAGATATCAAGATCGAGAAAAGGGCAGTGGTCATTGTTAGTATTAGCTTTATTTAAAGTAAGTTCAACAGGATAAATTTCATTAATATACATACTGAAGTCGTCATTATTGAGAGCCAAAATATCATCCAAATATCTAAAAGTATTATTAAATTTGTTCATCAGATGTTGTTTCGATGGGTCTTTGCTTATTTTTGTCATAAATTGTAACTCATAACAATACAAAAACAGGTCCGCAATAAGTGGTGCACAGTTAGTCCCCATTGGAATTCCGATAATCTGAAGATATACGGAATCCCCAAAGCGAGCAAAAATGTTATCTAGTAAACATTCAAGGGCATATATAGTATCAAAGCATGTCCAATTAACATAGTTTTTTTGTTTATTGCTACTAAAAAATGACCTAAAAGAGTTTGAACATATATATTCACATTCTGATTTTTTGAATGCCCATTTAATTAGGTGTGTGAATTTTTTCTTAATGAGAATGTGAGGCAATGTGGTATACAGGGTAGAAAAATCAAAACTTTGAACAGATTCAAAATCACCAATATAAGCATGCAATTTATCAAGTACTTCCAACGAGTTCTTGACACTCCAAAAGTAATTTATTCCACTATTTTCGAAGGCCTTATTTGAACAATTTATTATCAGGTTTTTAATTGTACCAAGTGTGCTGGTAAGAAGAATAGACAATTTAGTAGTTGAACAATGGCTTGAAGACGAAATAAATCTATATTTGTAAGGGGTTTTGTGTAGCTTCGGAAGCCAATACATAGTTGGGACTTTCATTGTATTTGATTCTGCTTGTAAAGCGGTGGCTAAAAGTTTATGTTTGTTACAGATTTCGTTTTCTGAAAATGGAGTCAGTTGGAATGTTGATGAATTGGTGATTTCCTTTTTCAGAACCTCAATGTAAAATTTACGTCAGACAATAATAATATTATTAGCAGCTTTATCTGCCGGGACAAAAACAAATTCCTTGGCTCGTTCTTTTAGTTTATGTTTGATACGAGAAATAGGTTTATTATGGTTATTGTTTATAGTAAAATGTTCTTTAAAATGTTGAATACGTATATCAACTATCTTCATTACTGAATTAAAAAAAGAGTCCAAAGATTTTTTGTCAGCTTTTTCCCGTTTTACCCATTTATTATATATCTTTCTAAATACATTGATGAGCTTTAAGTTTATAAGTGACTTCTATTAAAATTTTGCTACAACGATGTGTTTTCATTTGAAATGTCGGAAACCTCTTTAATCACTACAACCCAATGATACTTGTTTCATAATTCAGATATGTTTAATTTGATCCCCTTACTTCAAGTTGTACAATATATAGCATTTGTACTGTCCGACTTTTGGCCTATAGTTGTTAATTTCTGTGTTATGCTGGTCTGTTGTGGAGAGTTGTCTTATTGGCAATCACATCGTCTTTTTTTTATTAACAGTATAAAACCATACACCCGCTTTTAAAAAAAGAAGATTATAAGTAGATTTAATAAACAAAATGCATACTTACCAGGAATGATTTCCTACAATTTGCCTTCATAGCATCCTATAGCTGACTACAACTAAGACGATGCATCATGTTACATAAGAACAACTACGATAACACACAAACAGATAGTGATAGTTCAAAATATATGACTTATTATCTTATTATGGACCCTGACACACTACAAGAAACTTATTTATATCTTTGTTCAATCAAATCACTCCAAATATTTAAGTATATTGTGCTTCTATATATTTCCAAATTTCCTGTCCCCTTTTTTTCTTTTTTAATGGAGATAGGAGGTCTTATTACAATGCCTGTTCAGGGAAAACTTACAGTATTTTAATTATTTAAACATAAAATACTGCATACAGGTTATAGGGGACTCCAGTTGTCTTAAGGCGACAGTAACAAATAACATTAAACTAAAGGTATGTTATTTGATATTTAAGAATGATTGATGTTTAAGAAATAATTCGTAAAGGGGGGGGGGGGGGAGGGGGGGGTCTTGAATAAATCGGGATTTTACCACAGGTTGGCCCTAATGCAAAATGTCCTACAGTTAACTCAATATTACTGATTACATATTTTTGGCACATACAACTAAATTTCATCATAATCTGAAAAGGGTCACTAGCTGTCACATTTTGTTTACCGCTTTGACCAAAATTCTCATATTTGATTGATAACTTATTAAAACATTTTCAAATTGTCATATCACGGAAACAATACATTGACTGTGAACTATGAAAGAGGGACGAAAGATACCAGAGAGACAGTCAAACTCATGGATTGAAAAAAAAAAAAACTGACAACACCATGGCTAAAAATAAAAAACAAACCGCCAAATAATAGTACAGAAGACACAACATAGAAAACTAAAGACTAAGGAGCACGAACCCCACCAAAAACTTAGGTTGAGCTCAGGTGCTAAGCAGATCCTGCTTCACATGTGACACTCATCGTGTTTTATGTTATTACAAATCCAATAAATAGTCTAACTCGGTAGGTAACATTCAGGACAAGGGAAAGGTATTGGAATTACGACATAAGGAACATATCCGATATTGTCTGTGAAACTGTCAACAACTCGTGATGGCGTCTGTAAACTTTACGAAAGGATGATATAACTTCACCATTTGGAAAATGATGACATTTACCACACATGCATGCAAATATTGTTATCGTTTTAAACACAAAATAAAGTTGCCCTTTTACTTATAGTATATCATAGTATCTAAGATACAGATTGATCAATGACCCATGAAAATGAGACCTAGGTCAGATGATTTAACCAAAACATTTTTTACAACATGCAGTCTGTTCATGCAACAAATGAAAGTTAACCTACTGTAAACATTATCTAAAAAATGGACATAGTTATGCACCATTTACTATAATCACTGATCCATAAAATGATGTTTTGTGAAACCTATTTGATTCATACTTAAATCTTAAAAAGATACGCATATATATGTCTTCCATTCGGTGATTTGCACAGCAGGCGAGACAGAATGCGTAGTGGTTTCATATATCGATCAAATAATTAAATTTGCTATATGAAAACGACAGTTTCAGTCTATTTAAAAATAAATATTGTACATCAAGCCATTCTTGATTAGTGAACGACGTTTAAAACAGTATATAACCGATCACAATCTAAAATATAGATGCTAGACAGGTTAACAACGTCTAGTGTACTCAATAATCGAAGAATCGTGTATGAAAAGTCTGTTTTCATTTATTGAATAACAATAACCCTATAAATTTAAAATTGAATGTAGGTTTACACTGCCAAACGTACATGTATGAACGATATGACTTCTTATCACTAAATTGACCACCTTTAATATCCACGCAGAATGTAATTAGATAATTATTGTGTTTTTTAAAGACAACAGCACACAGATTGTAATGTTTCCGGAACAATCTTCATCATACATATGTAGTACCGAATATTTTGGAAGCTTATATTTTTCGGTTTAATTGTTTTAAATTTGCCATTTCAGTGCATTTTATAGTTACCTATGCTATATCGGGTTAGCTTATTGTCGAAGGCCGCACAATGAGCAATATTTGATAACTTCTACGGCGTTTAATCTCTGGTTGAGAATTGTCTCATTGGCAATCATACCACAACGTCTTATTTTTATATTTTACTACAATTCCGTGACTTAAATATTCCACTCTACATTCAACTGAATGTCAACAATTAACATCAACAGCAGTTCCGATTTCTATTATCAACATACAAATCGAGTTGAATCTTAGGAAAGTCAAAACTGTTTGTAGGGTCACATGTTTTTCTCACACATATTTCTTGATTCATCAATAGACAACAGACAATGTTTGTGCATGTTGGGGTTTTACAATAAACTCTTAAAAAAAACAAGATAATGTAAAGATTATTAAGGGTATACAAGAATATGGCAAACATATACTCAACAACAAGAACAATAGATTTCTTTCTTTGGATTAAGCAAATCAATATTGTATTCATTTTTTTAAAAAGAGACTGAAAAGAGCAAAATATTGTAAGCTGCTTAGACACTTTTCTACTTGCGGATTATAAAATGTAAATCTGTTGTTTTTATGTTTTACGTGGTATCTAGGCCTTTAAATTTGTGCGATTCTATAAATTCTGCTCTGTTCTGCATTCCACATCCGATGGCGTTGGCATGAATGTCCAACGTAGATACAAGTATCTTGTCTTAGGGAGGGATAAATCCTACTTTGTAAAGGATCACTCTGATTCAAACAAAAAAATCTCTGAAACTGACATTATAAAGTTGATTGACAACATATTTGTCTAGTCTAGTGTACTCAATAATCGAAGAATCGTGTATGAAAAGTCTGTTTTCATTTATTGAATAACAATAACCCTATAAATTTAAAATTGAATGTAGGTTTACACTGCCAAACGTACATGTATGATCGATATGACTTCTTATCACTAAATTGACCACCTTTAATATCCACGCAGAATGTAATTAGATAATTATTGTGTTTTTTAAAGACAACAGCACACAGATTGTAATGTTTCCGGAACAATCTTCATCATACATATGTAGTACCGAATATTTTGGAAGCTTATATTTTTCGGTTTAATTGTTTTAAATTTGCCATTTCAGTGCATTTTATAGTTACCTATGCTATATCGGGTTAGCTTATTGTCGAAGGCCGCACAATGAGCAATATTTGATAACTTCTACGGCGTTTAATCTCTGGTTGAGAATTGTCTCATTGGCAATCATACCACAACGTCTTATTTTTATATTTTACTACAATTCCGTGACTTAAATATTCCACTCTACATTCAACTGAATGTCAACAATTAACATCAACAGCAGTTCCGATTTCTATTATCAACATACAAATCGAGTTGAATCTTAGGAAAGTCAAAACTGTTTGTAGGGTCACATGTTTTTCTCACACATATTTCTTGATTCATCAATAGACAACAGACAATGTTTGTGCATGTTGGGGTTTTACAATAAACTCTTAAAAAAAACAAGATAATGTAAAGATTATTAAGGGTATACAAGAATATGGCAAACATATACTCAACAACAAGAACAATAGATTTCTTTCTTTGGATTAAGCAAATCAATATTGTATTCATTTTTTTAAAAAGAGACTGAAAAGAGCAAAATATTGTAAGCTGCTTAGACACTTTTCTACTTGCGGATTATAAAATGTAAATCTGTTGTTTTTATGTTTTACGTGGTATCTAGGCCTTTACATTTGTGCGATTCTATAAATTCTGCTCTGTTCTGCATTCCACATCCGATGGCGTTGGCATGAATGTCCAACGTAGATACAAGTATCTTGTCTTAGGGAGGGATAAATCCTACTTTGTAAAGGATCACTCTGATTCAAACAAAAAAATCTCTGAAACTGACATTATAAAGTTGATTGACAACATATTTGTTACGTTCGGAGAACGTGTTTTTCAACAAACAGTCGGTATTCCATTTGGAACCAATTTTGCTCCTCTTCTTGCCGACTTAAATTGTATTATTATGAGACTGACTTCATACAGGAACTTCTTAGGAAAACGAATAAGAAGTTAACATTATCAATTAACTTTACTTTCCGCTTTATAGATGATGTTCTCTCACTAATTAAATCAAAATTTGGTGACTATGTTGAACGCATCTATCCCATCGAAATAGAGATAAAGGATACAACAGATACAGTCTGCTTCATATCTTTACTTACATGTAGAAATTGACAATGAGGGTCGGTTTAAACAAAACTTTACGACAAAAGAGATTATTTCAGCTTTCTTATTCTGAACTTTCCATTTCTAATTAGCAACATTCCAACAGCACCTGCATCCGGGGTATATATCTCCAAATAGATACGATATTATCTTGCTTGTATTTCCTATCATGGTTTTCTTGATAGAGTGTTGCTGCTCACAAGGAATCTATTAAACCAAGAGATCAAAATGGTAAAGTTAAAATCATCCCCTTGTAAATTTTACGGACGTCATCACGAGTTGGTTGACCGTTATGGAATAACCGTTTCAAAGATGTTATCGAATATGTTCCTTACGTCGTTCCTACAGTCCCATTCCCTTTCATGAACGTGACCTACCGAATTAGACTATTTATCGGATTTGTTATAACATGAGCAAAACGAAGGATGCCACATGTGGAGCAGGATCTGCCTACCCCTCCGGAGCACCTGAGATCACCCTTAGTTTTTGTTGGAGTTCGTGTGTCTTATTCTTTAGTTTTCTATCTTGTGTCATGTGTACTATCTATTTGTCTGTTTGTCTTTTTTTTAATTTTTAGCCATGGTAATGTCAGTTTATTTTCGATTTATGCGTTTGACTGTCCCTCTAGTATCTTTCGTCCCTCTTTTGCAGCAGCAGGTTCACGTGACGAGCTTCAAGGGAGACAAATAAATGTACTAAACACATATACATCTCACACAACAGCAAGCTACAATGGGTTTCCAAAAATACTAGTGTATAACTATTCAAACGAAAAAAACAATGGTCTTATCTATATAAAAAAAGAGAAACGAGAAACACTTTTGAACCATATCAACAAACGACAACTACTGAACATCAGATTCCTGACTAGGACATGTGGAATACAATAGCAGCGAGATTAAAAGTTTAAATGGTACCAAACATTATCCCTTATCTGAAATCTTAAACAATAATGTAACATCACAACATAGAAAGACACACTTTCAAGTAAAGTATCGATTGGAATGGCTAACCCCACCACATTCTGTATGTATGTGCCTGTCTCGAACAAGGAGTCTGTGATTTAGTGATTGTCGTTTGTTTATGTGTTTAATATTTGTTTTTCATTTATTTTTTATACATAAATAAGGCCGTTAGTTTTTTTCGTTTGAATTGCTTTACATTGTCATTATGGGGTCTTTTAAAGGTAACTATGCTGGATGTCATACGGTGATCTATAATTGTTAATGTCTGTGTCATTTTGGTGTCTTGTGGAGAGTTGTCTCTTTGCAATTATATCACATCTTCTTCTTTTATATTAACTGAATCAAAAAACATATTCACAAATGAACATACACTCAACGAATAAATTTGATCTATCATACAATGGTAGTATAAAGTTAATAAAAATAAGGGATGCATAATTTAATTAGCAGTATTAAACCGCTTTGAAATGTTCAACAATTTCAGAAAACCACAACTTTGAAAACATTTAGGTCTTAGTATACACAGGTAAATGAAAAAAATGTGTTGTCGAGTTAACTGTAAATAATGTACATAATAAACACTAACCTAAATAAATTTGGGGTGACCCTTAGAAAGAATGAACCTACCAGACAGGTAACAGGTAACATGTATACTTCTTCTAATTAGGAATACCGAGAAATGTCTTGGTCATTATTCAGCCTTGTACTATTATATAGACTAGTGCCGTATTCCTTGCATATAACAAGCTCTATATAAAACTCAAACTTAGAATAACGTTCATACAAAACTGGTTCTGCTGAGAATAGCAATTTCTGTAGTTTTTTTCTCTCTCGGATGATTCGCAAATATAGAATTTTCATTTTTTTTAAAGGTATCAAGGACATGTCTATGTTGTTAGAAATGCATATCTAGGCCCATTGTTCCTACGTATGTATTCTCATGTAAAATATGTCATTTAGTGTGTTTCTTGTTATAAGCATATAATCGAAACATGAAATGTTTGTTTCTTTAAAATGAGAATTAATCGATTATACTGCATCAACCAGGGGCCGGTAATAAGGAATTGTATTTAGATTGGTCGTAAGTATTGAATTAAGGGGTAGATAAGATAATAATAAGATCACTCAAAGAGTGTATATCAAAGCTCCCTCAGGTTGTTCGTAGATCGGTCTTATTTCCCCCTTAAGTTGCATCGTTATAGTTTTCAAGTTACGAGTTCTTAATAATTTTCTGGCGTCTCCGTTTTTGGTGCCTCAAAAATAAATTAGAATCACCTTAAATAAATCATAGAAACGTTTTAATGAACGATAAAATGCGCATAACAATCAACTACCCATTTAACCTGAGGAAAACAATTCTTGCCTCAGACCACCGTTATTCTTCCGAACCTTTTTGATAAAAGTCAAATTGAATTAAAAAATGTGCACCGCTTCAAACATGAAATTATTTTAATTGCTTATAGAACATTATTATTTTAATAAAAGTATGCTTGTCTCAGGACAATCCATCAGTGCTTTTTCTTGTGAGGGCCCTATTATTCACCAGGCCAATGGTAGGATTTGAATCGTGTATAAATGACGTAGGCTTATTTTTCTATCCTACTTTCATTTCGGTCAAATCACTTCTAGAATAGACTTTTATAAATTGTAATTTGGATGGAGAGTTGTCTCATTGGAACGCAAATCACATCTTCCTATATTCAACCAACTGATGGCTTCCGTAAAATTTAAGAAGTGATGATTCAAACTTCACCATTTGGAACTCTTGGTTTAAAATTGAAAAAGGTCACAAATTTCTCCTTGCTTTATATTTAACACTTCTCTCAACAAGCCAAAATTGTAATGATTTACAATTAAAAGAAACTACCATCCTCCACATACATGGCCAAGAAAGCATTGATATATAATTTCCTATTCAGATGAAATAATTATTAGAATAAAAAAGTTCTAAGGTTCATGTATTAACTTTTTTAAGCAACTTGTTCTATTATTAACAATTGAATGTACAGCTAAGAGTACCGCTTGGGACCACTCTTACAAACAATATCAAGTGAAGCTATTGCGAATTGTTCTTGATACACCCATAAGTTGCTAAGTTTGTTTTAAGAACACTTAATAACTGACCAAAATGATTTTGTGTTACCGGAATTAGTAAGCATGCTTTAAGGTAGACATAAGAATCGTTCTTAAATCATGCACTTTTTCAAAACATTAAGGGCTGTCAATCATTCTAAGATAGGTCTGAGGTTGGGTCTTGTTACATTCTTAAATCTTAAGATGCCCTTTAGACGTTCGTAAGACATAAGAATGCTTCTTGTTACCGGCCCCTGAATGGTATCGTAATAGACAGCATTGTATTTGTATTATGTCAACCAATCCATGAGTAATAAAGTTATTTTGAGATGTACAATTTTCCTATATAACTTTAAATTTTAAATTGTAATTCAGACCTGCATTCATATAAACCAAGTTGGGTGTGCAAAGGGGGATGTGCGACCAACAACCCGAAAAAAGAGCAGACATCATTCAACGGCCATTAATAAGTCTTCCACTCCGGAACAAAATCCCGTAAGAGGAGGCAGGTTTCAAACCGGCCAATAAACAATATTGAAATGCTAATTCAGCGAAAATGGACGTCGCACCACATAAAATGAACCGTAAATATAAAGAAATATACATGACAAATAAAAGTCAGAGGTTCCTAACTTACGATAGGCGCTAAATTCGACAAAATAAAGCTATTTTTAAACAGCTATGACTGCCTATAAAAAAATAAAAACAGAATATGAGAAAAAAAGAAATTATAGTACTGTTATCTCAATGACAATACCATATGCATAAAATAGGGTAACTTTATAAGGGAATGTATCCAACAATCTTACTAACAACAGTTACTTTAAAACACCAAAATTCTGAAATAACGGCCACAAACATGAAAATATGACATAAAGTAATCACTGATGAGTTACCTGACTTGATCAATGCACAACACCTTTAAAAGGGGGTATGGCACTTTACCATGTTCATCCTGTACATTCCATAGTACATGACAGTACTAACACCTCCTACTAAACAATGACTTTATAATTCCATCTATGACAAGACCTTTCTTTGATTGCCTTATAGGAGATAAAACAGTCAATGCGCTGTATATTTTGTCCGCGCAATTAGGATGAAATTACATTTTAACGGTTTTCTTAGATCTTGTCGTGTATAGAAATAAATTAGATTATGTTTTCCGCCAAATTGCATCAACAGTAAGCTTGAATTTACCTCTATTAGCAGCCATTACTGGACCGAGTACTAGAGTTTCCAACGCAAGTCAATAGTAGGTAATCTGTCGAAAACTAATATTCTCCTGAATCAAAAGTCGGTAATACGCAGAACTCTTATTTTATTTGTAAGTACTAACATATGGCAACCATACATACAATCTATTCAATTACGGATTGTGTAAATGTTTGTTTTAATTTTTGTTCATGCCTTTCGAAATTGAATCAGCCCGTTATGTTCGTCACCTAAAATTTTTAAACCGTGCGATTTGATAAATTCCGCTCTATTCTGCATTCCCCATCCGATGCCATTTGCAGCAGCAGGTTCACGTGACATGCTACTAGGGAGACACATAAATGTACTTAAAACATACAGCGTTGCAGCGCTTTGGTTGCCTTGTTTCTTTTTATGGTCCGAATGTACGCATGGATCTACCGCAGATACAATACCGTCATCCTTCAGAACCCTTTTGGTGTCTGAAATACTGAAATTCGGATTTGGAAGGTCATGCAGTGTATCAACCAAAATTATCCAATCGAATTTCTTCGTCCACGTTTCGTCTAAATGGTCGTTTTCAACTAAAACGAATTCGACATTTTGTACATTTTCCTTCGCTTTTTTCTCCCTAGCCTTTTCAATTGAATTTCGATCAATATCTACGCCGTAGATTTTGGCATTTGGTAAATGTTCAGCTAATTTAATGGTTAAACTGCCAGGTCCACATCCGAAATCCAAAACATTGGTTATTGTATCTTTGTGGAAAAAATAAATAAAACAACATTAATTTTATAATTATTATACATCGGAACTAAATTCAGTACTTTTCAGCTTATAACTTTGAAAATTGTACTATTATACATGTAACTACGTTTGCAAAACCGAAAAGATTTTAAAATCTAGCGGTTGGTTGTGTGATGTGTTTCCGGGTACTTTTTGTGTGTTACAGTAGTATATTCATCCTTCAAACGATTTTTTTAACGTATATCTGTTGAACGTTTTGAATTAAAAACTAAGTTTTATAAATTTCGTAATTAAAATTGAGAACGGGTATGAATGTGTCAAAGAGACAACAACCCAACCAAAGAGCAAAAAACAGCCGAAGCAAGCAACGGGTTTTCAACGCAGCGAGAAAATTGGTCCTCAGCTGGCCGGGCCCTAAATAAAAGTGTGTACTAGTTCAGTGGAAATGGACTCTAAAACATATAAACGAACAAAATTTGTACATGCACACAATTCAATTTAATTTCACTGTTTACATTGCAATTAAATATGACATGTTATAGTCACTTTAATGATAGCCAAGGGCATAGCTTATTTAAGGAGATACTAATTAAGTCATAACATCCACCTGATCAAAGATAGAAAACAAACATGGCACCTAATCACGATGTAAGTTTTGACAATACCCATATATCATAAATAATATTAATACCAATGTAGATTAGTGTTCTCGATGAAATTCATTACAATATTATTTTATATTTATAATAGAAGACCTCGAATGATTACTAAATAACCGAGGTGAAATAAATATATTGTTTAGTTTTCTTTAAATCATTTATCGGGTAACCAGTAAATTTTACATAATCCTAATTAAACCAGTAACATGCAGAGTTATCGAACGTAATTATGACTGGAATAGTTGCATATGGTGAGATCCCCTTATACCTCTAGCCAATTTAGGATAAAGAAACGCATAGCAATATGTACAGTAAAATTCAGTTTGAAAGAATTTAAGAAATATATGTTGTGTAGTTGATTCAGCCTCATTCCATAAAAAGGAAGAAAAGCATGACTTTGGTGTTATCATTCCATACCTATTTCCTTGAATCCAACCGGAAATAAGTTTTCATTGATCCATTTACTGTCACATGACTTTTTGTTATGGTCCAACCAGAGCAACGTATCAAACTGGTTACTGTAATCGTATCCTGAAATCATATTTTATGAGTTATGTGTTATCGTATTACACAAGCTGGGACATTATCAATTTCTTATACAGTGTGACGTTTACGGAGAGTTGTCTCATTGGCACTCATACAACATCTTCTTATTTATATACATTTTGTACAATATATGCAGCTAAGTATACTACAATCAATTCGTTAAATTAAAGATTAGATAGATAGAGACTAATTACAAAATGTAGAATTAATGGTCTTACAATCAGAAGGTTGGCGACAAAACGTAGTCAGAAAGCTACCAATCAAGAAGATACCAACCATTGATTAAAGATCAGTTATTTTACAGCACTGAAAGCCTCGTGGTTTTCCAAATTAACAACAACCAATCTGCTGAATTGGAAGATTATTCCTACCAAATATTTTAACAATCTTGGTAAAAACTTTATTGTCTTTAACATGAATTTAGGTCATATTAAACTAATAAATGGACTTGGAAAAATACCCGATTTTTTATTTACAAGTAATTTCAAGTTGGGTTTAAACAGGAGGAGGTTTATCAACATTTTCTAATCACTTTTCTAATATTAGAAAACATATTATTTGGGGAAATAAATATATTAAATACCGCAACAAATTTTTGTTTTCCCGAATTTGGTTAAAAGTGGATTGGTGTATATTAACGACATATTGGATCGTGAAGGAAATTTATCCGAAAGTTTTATTTTAAAAAAGTTAATTAATAAAACAAACTGGATTGCAGAGTTTAAGATGTTAAAATCCTGCATCCCAAAAGAATGGATGCAAATTTTAAAAAAAGAAAACTCCGTTAAGAGTATAATCAATATATGTAGGGTTAAATCAAGATGGCAAAATAAACAAATTGAAACAAAAGATAGCAACAATAAAATACTCTAAAAAACTTTAGTAGATAAAAAATATGCAAAGCCAATCGGTATCAACATTTGGACAAGATGTTCAAAATTAAAATGCATACCACCTATGTCATTTGTATACGATTTTATATTTAAAATTTTAATGGAAAATATTTTTGTTTAGATGGAAACTGCTTCAGTGTATTATTCCTACAAAGCATCTACTATTAAAGTGGAAAATATCTGAGAACGATAAATGCAAATTGTAAAACAAAAGAAGATTATTTGCATTTCTTTATAACATGTTCACTTTTGAAAGATTTATGGGAGAAAGTAAATTATCTTATAGCAAAAATAAATTTTCAAAACAAGATATTAGCAAAACATATAGTAATTGGATACAAAATATCAGATCAAGGGTTTTAATTATTTCTTGACAATTATAGGTTTTTTGTATTTACAAGTCGTACTATGTATCCGAGCAAAAACTGAAATATTTAAATGTGTATGCTATGTTTATAAAGGAGCTACAAAGGTTTATGAATGAGAACGAAACAGTATCTCAAAATGTATTTTTCATAAAGTTAAAAAGATTGATATAATTGATGGGAAAAAAATCTGTTTATATTTCATATTTCATTATTTTTTGTGTATTTTCCTGGATACTCAGAAATATTTCACAGGGATACTTTATTGAAACTTGGACAATGAAGTAAAGTTGTAACAAGCAATTTGAAAAATAAAGAATATGTATTTGTTGTAAATTTTTTTTTAAAAATCCGTTAGCTAGCGAGCAAAAAGGATCAATAAACTATCTATAAGAGAATCAGTTAGTTAACTATCAAGAAGTTAGCAACCAATTAGGATCAGTTAGCTTATTATCATCATCAGGTAGTTAGCGATCATAAGGGACCAATAAGCTAACGACCATAAAGTAAGCGACCAATTAGAATCAGATAGCTTATGATCATCATCAGGTATTTAGCGATCATAAGGGACCAATGAGCTAACGACCATAAAGTAAGCGACCAATTAGAACCAGTAAGCTAACGATCAAGAAGTAAGCAACCAATTACATTCAGATAGCTTATGATCAGCATCAGGTAGTTAGCGATCATAAGAGACCAATGAGCTAACGACCATAAAGTAAGCGACCAATTAGAACCAGTAAGCTAACGATCAAGAAGTAAGCAACCAATTAGAATCAGATAGCTTCTGATCAGCATCAGGTAGTTAGCGATCATAAGAGACCAATGAGCTAACGACCATAAAGTAAGCGACCAATTAGAACCAGTAAGCTAACGATCAAGAAGTAAGCAACCAATAAGAATCAGATAGCTTATGATCAGCATCAGGTAGTTAGCGATCATAAGGGACCAATGAGCTAACGACCATAAAGTAAGCGACCAATTAGAACCAGTAAGCTAACGATCAAGAAGTAAGCAACCAATAAGAATCAGATAGCTTATGATCAGCATCAGGTAGTTAGCGATCATAAGGGACCAATGAGCTAACGACCATAAAGTAAGCGACCAATTAGAACCAGTAAGCTAACGATCAAGAAGTAAGCAACCGATTAGAATCAGATATCTTATGATCAGCATCACGTAGTTAGCGATCATAAGGGACCAATGAGCTAACGACCATAAAGTAAGCGACCAATGAGAACCAGTAAGCTAACGTTCAAGAAGTTAGCAACCAATTAGAATCAGTTGTTAGCTTATGATCAGGTAGTTAGCTATCAATTAGAAACAGTTAGCTTATGATCAGGTAGTTATCGATCATAAGGGACCAGTAAGGTAACGATCATAAGCTATCATTAGGGACAAGTAAACCAACGATCATTAAGTAAGTGACCAATGAGAATCAGCTAGCTAACGATTTGGAAGTAAGTAACCAATTAGGATCAGTTAGCTTATGATCAGGTAGTTAGCGATCATAAAGGACCAGTAAGCAAACGAGCATTATATAAGGGCAAATAAGGACCAGTTAGCTAACGATCTGGAAGTTAGCAACGAGTAAGGATCAGTAACCCATCGACTGTTTTTGGATTTAATGGGCGTACGATTGTTACATTAGCAGTAAATGAAACTTGCTAATGTAAGCATCTGTAAACGCTATCTGTTAAAGAAAATCCATTATTTTTCCTTGTCTATATTTCATTAAAGATATTGTTCATTAGAATTTTAGATTGAGAGATATACGTGAAGATTAGGAACATTTACAAGTATAAAGTTCAAAGAGAGAGAGAAAAAAAAGCATATTAGCATACCTTAGTGAGATAGTATCGAATATTTTAATTAAAAATGGGAGATATAATTTAGCTTTTGGTCCGTCCTCTTTAAAACATTCCAATAATGAGGCGGTATTCGCAGCTATAAGAGGTAACACACTGGCGAGACCACTTGATTGGGTATGAGGTTTGCATGCTTCTGGTATAAAGTATTTATCATCGGGTGTGATACTAACAAACCCAGCAGCTGACATACATCCTAACCATTCTCTGACATATCTAAGGGAAAAAGAGAAAGAACAAATCGGTTTATACTTTTAACCTTTTCCGAAGCCTTTATTCTACAAGTGCAATTAACTGTGTAATTATATCATTAAAATATTTATGTAAAGTATAACATACTTGTATTACGTGGTTGTCTAAGTGATTTATCTACTGTATTCATGTATACTATTAGTTTGTTCACAATAATGTTTCGAGTTCAAACTACACATGTTACTGGGACGTTTGACTCCAATATCAATATATAAGATTGTCAGTTTCCCTACCGAAGGTAGGAGTATCTCCCCACCCACTTCAAATAAATTCACCAATATAACTTACATCCACAAAAAAACCCACAACAGTTCTAATAAAGGCTTAATAAAAATATAAAATATCTGATAATCAACCAATCGTGATGTCATATTAGGAAGTGTAGATGCATAACGTATAAAGCTAGTGTTTATATTGTCCTTTATATACATCCATGAAATATTTGCCACTGAGAATTAAGAAAACACGAATTTATGAAACACTATAAATCGGTAGAACGATATGGTCTGAAACGGATGTGGCCGCATTTGTGCTCATTCTTAATATTTAAATGCAAGCTGTATTTGATGATAATACATAACATATATAAAGGTTGAGAATGAACACGGATGCGGCCACTTTCATTTTTGACAAAAACCATCTGAATAAAGGCAACAGTAGTATACCGCTGTTCAAAACTCATAAATCCATGGACAAAAAACAAAATCGGGATAACAAACTAAAACCGAGGGAAACGCATTAAATATAAGAGGAGAACAACGACATAACACTAAAATGTAACACACATAGACAAAATCCCACGAGAATAACAAATATAACATATATATATAACATCAAAACCAAATACATGAATTTGGGATAGACAAGTACCGTGACACGTCTTATCGCAATGTGAATTTACACTCAAAAATAAGAGAAAACAAACGACACAACGTTATAATGTAATACACACAGAAACGAACTATAATATAACAATGACCATATTCCTGACTTGGTACAGGGCATTTTTAAAGGAAAAAATGGTGGGTTGAACCTGGTTTTGTGGCATGCCAAACCTCGCACTTTTATGGCCATATGAAATATAACATCAAAATGACAACACAGGACTACCATATAAATAAATTGGAGAACACAATTGACAAAGAATCACACGAACAACAGCCAACAAAAGGCAACAAGTTCAAAATTTTAATACGCCAGAAGTGTATTTTGTCCACACAAGACCTATGTGTGACGCACAGATACAAAAGTTTGAAAGCCGAAACGAGTACAAAGTTGAACAGTATCGAGGACCAAAAGATCAAAAAGGTTGTGCCAAAAACGGCAAGGGTTTTCTGTTAAGTTACCAGAAAATCCCTATAATTTAGAGTAATTTATACTTTTGCAAACAGTAAATTTAATATATTTAAAAGTGACATCTTATGGCATAGTTGATAGAATTTTCATATTTAAGCTTGAATTTGAACGTCTTTAATGACTAAATCAGTTCCAATCTTTCTCATACAGTAATTGAAGTAAACACTTTTAAAGTGTTTAAAAAGTGTCCAAAATCTTTCAACAGATGAACCTGAATTTTGAGGCCAAAAACGGCCCTTACTGAACCTACTCCTTTTGAAAGGGATGTACATGGGTTTGGGCCTGTTTAAATGTTCATTTATTTGTACCTGTCTTAAGTCAGAAACCTGTTGTTCAGTGGTTGTAATTTGTTGTATGCGATCATAAGTGTTTCTCATTTTTTTTATATAGATTCGACCATCGGTTTTCCTGTTGAACTTGTTTCCACTTGTTATTTTGGGTCTCTTTATAGCTTGCTGTTCGGTGTGACCAAAGCCTCTGTTTTGAAGGCCGTACCGTTTTATTGATTAAGTTTTTACATATTGTGACTTGGATGGAGAGTTGTCTCATTGACACTCATACCACATCTTCTTATTTTTATGATTTAGGTATAAGAGCAGATATCGCTATCTTACTTAACCCCCCTATGATAAATTTGAGAGTGTTATCAGCACAATATATCTAAGTTATAGTCATACCTTTCTTTCAGTTTGCATGACACAGCGAGCTCTGTTGATGTAACCGGGGAAGTGAATTTCTTCAGAGAATCAAATAGTCCAAGTTTATGACCTATGGCTATTTCTAAAGCAATAAAACCATTCGTCACCGTTGAAGAAAATTTTTCAGCATATTCATCAAGTTCCATTATGACACTTCTACTTAATAGACAAAGATATTTAATTTAAAAAAATATTCAAGATGAACTCATACTGGTAGTATAACGACTTCTGAACATTGATATTTATGGACGCCATCAAGAGTTGGTTACCCGTTACGATATAACTTTCCGACAGATGACCACGGAAATGATCTACTATAGTAAATACAATACAACGAACCATTCAACTTTTATTCGATCCGACATCACCAAATTTGTACTTACACGAAAAACACGACGAGCTCGGCATATGATGTGGGATATGCTTTCTCAACCGTAGTTCCTGACTATTATTGATTGTGTCCGTGTTGCTCAGACTTATTTTCTAGGTATATGATGTTTTGTATACGGGTGTTTTTGCTTTTGTCTAGTGCAAGTGTTGTCTCTGTCTGGTTTAACTATATATGTGGGTTTTTTTTATTATTCCTCCTGCTGTTCCTTTTTTCATTATTCTTACGGAAAATATTCATGCATCTTTTAAGTTTGATGTTCGTGTCGAAATTAAGACAAACATATGTGATCAGTTCATTTCCAATAGAGTTCACTTGGATTTGAACCGAACAGTTACTTTAACATGTTAAAGAGCGAACTAATCTGTGTTTATTTCGCAAATAATAACCTTTTTATATTTCATTTATTGGCGACTGTTTTCTTTTTCGCTACATATATAAATATTCAGAATAATGCAGTTACATTGTATATGTCGTGTATATTTTATTATTTAGTACAGGTTATTACATGTACCAATTCAATACAAAATGTAAAACAATTTAAACGAAAAAACAAACTTACTGATTTATGACTTAGCCAACCAAGAAAACAAAATATGACATACAGCAGCCAACTACAACCACAGTCTCCTAGACATAAAAAAAATATGGTGGGATTAAACATATTTTCCATAAGACATCATTACATATAATGCAAAAATATGCCAATAAACCGTCTTTTATTCGGTGTGCAATCAATTGTTTAAAATTGCGTACTTATTTCAATTTGAAAACTCCAAATTTAATGTGACACTTTAGAAAGGATTCAACGCTCATACCTTCATTCCCCATCCTAGATTTCATAAATATTCAATAATTGATACATTCTCTTTTTAACCCCACAGTCCGGTGGGTGCAGTTTTTCATCTTGAATAACAAACCCACTCGAGGTTCAGGGGATTTACAAAATAAGCTGATAACTATTGTAATGTTTTAATGAAATGAAAGTATGTTTCAAAATTATGAAGTTCATATGATGGAAGGGAAATTAAATTGGAATAATATCTAATGGTTATTGGAAACGCCATGGCTAAAAAAGAAAAAAGACAAACAAACAATACTAGGGAAGCGTATTAGCGCCATGACCGTTTTTTTTTATATATATATTTCTGTATTAATACACAAGACACAACATAGGAAACTAAAGACTGAGCAACACGAACCCCACCAAAAACATCACAAAATATCAATGAGACAGCAATCCTGCATTAAAAACAAACCATTATACATATTATCTTTAATAGTAGGTATGTGTCAAGCTCTAAACTACTTAAAGTCTATAATAGTTTTTTAATAAATCGAACAGAAAATTCTGCGAATAAAAAAAACAAGATATGACGTTCTCTTAGAAAAAACACTGACGAGAGTTCTGGGCTTTGGACCGTCGAATGCTTATGTAACAGTTCAATGCTAGGTTTGAGATCACCCCCTTTTTAATATCGGCTAATAGACGAAAGAAAAAACACATATAGCACATCTATCCTACCAAAAAAAGAAATAAGTTACAAAGAGTGTTAAATAATAAAAGATATAATGGAAACTATAATTTAGTACATAGGGAAGCATTATATTCTAAATATCGTTTAAATGTTGTTGTCCCAAAAAGTCTACCAATATTTGTATAAATGATCATGAAAAAATGCCAATTTACCTTATGTTGAAAAATATTTTGATCACGACTGTTATTTACGCGTTTGCTGTTATCTTTACACAACTTTTTTTTATGAAATATTCCGTTAGCAGAGGATTTTGACAAAATTAAAAACTATGATTATACACACATTTTATACAGTTGCGACTATCTATCTTCTTTTGGAGTTTTGGTGATCTGTTAATATTCAATGGCTATTAATTCGGTAAAAGGATCACATATGATATCAAGAATACATACATAGAACAATACCGCACATACCAACCTAGCGGTTGAGTATTTTTAAAACAACGCGTGTGCTTGGAGAAATAACAAAAAGACGATTTTCCCTGTTAAGCTACGCCATATTGGGATCACCGTAACTGCAATAACGATGATCAGTTAAACACCAGTGTACAGGTCGCTGTCCGACCTATTTATAATTTTATAACACAATAAACAAATTTCAACCGTATTTGACGATACATCTTTGGTTGATCATTTTTTTGTAAATAAACATTATTTTTTTATTAATATTTTGAAAACGGATACGCCTTAACAATAACACCTTAATCACAATAGGATTGATTATGTTTAGAATCGCTATAAAATATAATATTGTAAGTCGGTGATTTCAGTTGACTTACACTGTTACACATGTAGGCCTACATCGAACACTGATTTATCAGATAGTATATTCAATGTAAATTATACATTTTCATCGGTAGTGTATGTAAAAAATAAAAACAAACATTTCTGTATAATGTTATCACCAAATAAGTAAGCAAAATTATCTTAAATTTAGGACTATATGATTACCTTAACAAGAAGCGTTACTCTATGTTCTAGTTTATAACCTCTTCAGTTAACAAATAGTACGTCCACGACTGGCACGTTAAAAACAAACCTATTTGATTGTTCCGTGACTTAAGGAAATACAAGATTTGCCACTATAAATACTATATTCATCGTGTTTATAGGTCGAGTTATCTCGCCTGCCACAATCTTAATAGTTCTGACAAAATCAAAAACTATGATAATACACACATTTTATACAGTTGCGATTATCTTTCAAGTTATTTGTCAACAAGTTACGACTATCTTCTTTCTATTATTTCGGTTACAAGGTCACATATGATATCAAGAACACATACATAGAACAATACCGCATATACCAACCTAGAGGCTGTGTATTTTTTAAAACAACGCGTGTACTTGGAGAAATAACAAAAATACGATTTTACCTGTTAGGCTCCGCCATGTTGAGATCACCGTAATTACGATGATCAGTTTAGCACCAGTGTTCAGGTCACTGCCCGACCTATTTATAACTTTCTAACACAATGAGCATATTCAAATCGTATTTGACTTGTAATACATCTTAATTTGCTTGGTCAATTGTTGGGAAATGAACATTTTCTTATTTTGAATTTATTGATTAATACTTTGAAAACGGATGGACCTAAACACTATAAACACCTTAATCACAATAAGAATATATTCGTTATATAAAATAATACTGTAACGGTGATTTCAGTTGAGGTTGACTTACACATGCATGTACATCGAACACTGCTTTATCTGATAGTACTATATTCAATGTAAATTATACATTTTCATTGGTAGTGTATGTAAAAACTAATAAAAATATTTCTGTATAATAATGTTAAGTACGTTAAACATCAAATAAGCAAACAAGGTTATCTTAAAATTTTGGACTTTAATTACCTTAGCTTTAGCGTTCAAGTTTATAACTTCTTTAGTTAGAAAATTGGAACAGTGACCAACACTCTGATATCAGGACAGTCAATGAATAGTGCGTCCACGACTGGCACGTTCAACAAAACATTATTTGATTGGTCCGTGACTAACTCTTTTCGATAAAGAAATTAGCGATAATTTGCTACTATAAATAATCTTTATAGGTCGAGTTATCTCGCCTACCACAATCTTAATAGTTCTCAGGTGGCAGAAACCAGTTATTTTACAATAAATCTTTACAATTTCATGAATTTGTGATTTTATTTTCTTGAAAATTCATTCAAGCTTATATACAAATAAAATGTATGGTTTCAAGGAACTAAGATGTGTGAGTGCTTATGTAAATATATAGAAAACCTTTAAATTTGGGTGTCTGTCCAGCATGGAGATTTTAAAATTATAAATGCATGGAAAATAAGGCAAAAAATGTGATACTCTGATACCAATCTAATCATCACCTGCAGAATCCTGCTAAAAGCCGACAAAAATTTTAGCCAAAATGCAAGACAGAAAGGATATTCGGTGAATTAGAGCCTTGTCCGAACCTATCCTTACCATCAAAATCTCAAGATATTTGTGTTTACATAAAACTGAATTTTCCCACACTTTGATTGGATGCCGTCAAGTGAGGAGACCACAATTTTGACATCTGATTGGACCTATATGTGAAGGAAATCCCCAACCTGTGTATGCAACTACTTACTTGTTTAGTACAATAGCCTAGAATTTACATTCATTTATTTTTTCAGTCCACATGATGCAATTATATACCTCAATACTTAACTATAACAAAATTTCTGCGTGGGACACATGTTCTGGTACACCAAAACTAGTACCTGCCACATCAATTGTAATACTTCTGTCACTATATTTCAATGAGAGAAAAAGTTGAGATCAGTTAGGATTTCTTTCATACAGGAAACAAACCCAGTAAAAGTATGCATAAAAAAAAGTGAACTCAGTAGGGGTTTGTAAGTATATGTGTATATGTAATTAGGAAAATTATCAAATTATAAAGGTTTCCAATTTTCCAAAATGCATCCTTTCCATGAAGTAATAATTAAACATCGAGGGATAGGTGTGTTTGTGTAAGACATAATGTTGTCCTGGAAAACAGTGTCCACTTTTCATAGAATTCAAGTATTGAATAATGTCCATTGCCATGGAATGTTGTCCCCTAAATAGACAGATTGTTACAGCAATAACTATGAAATAGTGTCCACTTGACTACAAAATGTTATGAAATATTGGGACATTTTTACATGGGGAACATTATTCAATCCTACTATTATTAATAAAATGTGTCCTCCAAGGGAAGTAATACAAAGGTCATTATAATGTTTTATTATGTTTGAATTTTAATAAAATGAGACAGCTTAATTTGAAATTGATTAATATAAATAAACACAAAATGGATGGAAAGAAATACAGAGACATTGATAACTATCTAAGTTATAAGCAATATCCAGATAGTGCAAATGGAAATGAAAGAAGGACTTTTAGAAGGAAATGTGAAAAGTTTAAAATAAAATACTACATATTCTATGACAAAAGGGCAAACGAAAATGTGGAAAAACTAGTGGTCCACTGCGACAAGCTAGATCTTATCGGGGCCTATTATAGCTGACTATGCGGTATGGGCTTTGCTCATTGTTGAAGGCCGTACGGTTACCTATAGTTGTTAATGTCTGTGTCATTTTGGTCTTTTGTGGATAGTTGTCTCATTGGCAATCATACCACATCTTCTTTTTTTTTTATAGATATCGTATTATTAATATTTCATGATGAAAGTGGATGCTATCTTGGTATTAACAAGACAGTTACAAAAATTACTTCTAAATATTACTTTCCAAACATTATTGAACATGAAAGGAAATATATTAAGACATGTGAAGAATGTCAAAAACCGAATAAAAAAGCTAAGACAGTACTTCCAGTTCTATGTCCAGTGCCTTGCGGAAGGAGAATATGGGGGAAAATAGGGATTGATTTAAATGGGCCGTTCATAACAAGGAAAGACTGCCAATACAACAAATGGCTATAGGTTAAATTATTTATTGTTAAAAGCAATTTAAGAAAAATTAAAAACCAATTGTTCAGAGAACAATTGTAGGTCTTTCCACTAGTAAAGATCTATTTTGATATTGAAATATGAAAAATCAGTTTAAAATGTTATTTCCTATGGCTTTATGATGTATTTATATGAATTTAAAGCAAAGGTCAAAATCTAGAACGTCATATCAACCTATGACCTTGACCTCAATTTCAAGTTCACAAACCAAGGACCTTAAATCAAAAGACCCTAGGTCTTTAATATGTTTGGTTTATTAGTAATATCACTTTACGCGTAATTCTAAATGTAAGATGGGCAAAAACTCCCATTTATTGTCTGCGCATCCTTTCAACCAAAATATACAAGTAAGGACATGTCGCAACTAACAATTTATGAAAAATTATTTGTCGATATGTCATAAGGTATTTGAAAATAAATGAAAATAAGCCAAAATCAAAATTTAGAATATGACCTTGACCTTTGACCTTGACCTCATTTTTATCATTTTGGACCAAGGACCTCAAATCTAAAGACCCTATGTCTTTATCACTTATGGTTTACCATTTAGAAATGCATATCACTTAATTAAATGGAAAAGGGGGAATAACTCTCATATGGAGTCTCCGTAAAGCTTCGGTCCAAATGAATATCCTAATCCTGAAGATGTAACGAGCAATTTGGTAAAATAAATTTGTCTTAATCTTTAACGGTTGCGAAGGAGTAGTGGCCACAAGAAAAACAGTGTTTGGGGAGATAACTCTTACAACGTAAAGTATTTTGTAACGCAGTTGTAAATTTTTAAAGCGTATAAACTATACGATACCATATTCCAAATATCTAAGGGACATCTTTTGAAACATCAATAATACGCAAGAAAAAAAAGTTAGGCGGAAGAAAAAAAAAAAAAAATAATAATAATAATTAAAAACCAATTGTTCAGAGAACAATTGTAGGTCTTTCCACTAGTAAAGATCTATTTTGATATTGAAATATTAAAAATCAGTTTAAAATGTTAGTTCCTATGGCTTTATGATGTATTTATATGAATTTAAAGCAAAGGTCAAAATCTAGAACGTCATATCAACCTATGACCTTGACCTCAATTTCAAGTTCACAAACCAAGGACCTTAAATCAAAAGACCCAAGGTCTTTAATTTGTTTGGTTTATTAGTAATATCACTTTACGCGTAATTCTAAATGTAAGATGGGCAAAAACTCCCATTTATTGTCTGCGCACCCTTTCAATCAAAATATACAAGTAAGGACATGTAGCAACTAACAATTTATGAAAAATTATTTGTCGATATGTCATAAGGTATTTGAAAATAAATGAAAATAAGCCAAAATCAAAATTTAGAATATGACCTTGACCTTTGACCTTGACCTCATTTTTATTATTTTCGACCAAGGACCCCAAATCTAAAGACCCTATGTCTTTATCACTTATGGTTTACCATTTAGAAATGCATATCACTTAATTAAATGGAAAAGGGGGAATAACTCTCATATGGAGTCTCCGTAAAGCTTCGGTCCAAATGAATATCCTAATCCTGAAGATGTAACGAGCAATTTGGTAAAATAAATTTGTCGTAATCTTTAACGGTTGCGAAGGAGTAGTGGCCACAAGAAAAACAGTGTTTGGGGAGATAACTCTTACAACGTAAAGTATTTTGTTACACAGTTGTAAAGTTTTAAAGCGTATAAACTATAGGATACCATATTCCAAATATCTAAGCGACATCTTTTGAAACATCAATAATACGCAAGAAAAAAAAGTTAGGCGGAAGAAAAAAAAAAAAAAAATAATAATTAAAAACCAATTGTTCAGAGAACAATTGAAGGTCTTTCCACTAGTAAAGATCTATTTTGATATTGAAATATGAAAAAATCAGTTTAAAATGTTAATTCCTATGGCTTTATGATGTATTTATATGAATTTAAAGCAAAGGTCAAAATCTAGAACGTCCTTTTAACCTATGACCTTGACCTCAATTTCAAGGTCACAAACCAAGGACCTTAAATCATAAGACCCTAGGTCTTTAATATGTTTGGTTAATGAGTAATACCACTTTAAGCGTAATTCTAAATGTAAGATGGACAAAAACTCCCATTTATTGTATGCGCACCCTTTCAATCAAAATAACCAAGTAAGGACATGTCGCAACTAACAATTTAGGAAAAAATATTTGTCGATATGTCATACGGTATTTGAAAATAAGTGAAAATAAGCCAAAATCAAATTTTAGAATATGACCTTGACCTTTGACCTTGACCTTATTTTCATATTTTTGGACCAAGGAACTTAAATCCAAAGACCCTAGGCCTATATCACTGATGGTTTACCAGTTAGAAACGCATATCACTTATATCAAATGCATAAGGGGAAATAACTCTCATATGGAGTCTCTGGATAACTTCAGTCCAAATGTATATCCTAATCCTGAAGAAGTAACGAGCAATTTGGTAAAATAAATTTGTCGTAATCTTTTACGGTTGCGAAGGAGTAGTGGCCACAAGAAAAACAGTGTTTGGGGAGATAACTCTTACAACGTAAAGTATTTTGTTACGCAGTTGTAAATTTTTAAAGCGTATAAACTATACGACATCATATTCCAAATATCTAAGCGACATCTTTTGAAACATCAATACTACGCAAGAAAAAAAATTAGGCGGAAGAAAAAAAAAAAAAATAATAATTAAAAACCAATTGTTCAAAGAACAATTGAAGGTCTTTCCACAAGTAAAGATCTATTTTATTATCAAAATATTAAAAATCAATCTAAAATGTCAGTTCCTATGACTCTATAATGTATAAATATGAATTTAAAGCAAAGGTCAAAATCTAGAACGTCCTATTAACCTTTGACCTTGACCTCAATTTCAAGGTCACCAACCATGAACCTCAAATAAAAAGACCCTAGGTCTGTAATATGTATGGTAAATGAGTTATATCACTTTAGGCATGATTTTAAATATAAGATGGGCGAAAACTCTCATTTATTGTTTACGCACCCTTCCAACCAAAATTTATAAGTTACAACATGTCGCAACTATCAATTTAGTAAAAATATTTTGTCGATATCTTATAAGGTTTTGAAAATTAGTAAAAATAAGCCAAAATAAAAATTTTAAATATGACCTTGACCTTTGACCTTGACCTAATTTTATTTTTTTTGGACCAAGGATCTCAAATCAAAAGACCCTAGGTCTCTATAACTTATGGTTTACCCGTTAGAAATGGAAATCACTTATATCAAATACATAAGGGGAAATAACTCTCATATGGAGTCCCTGGAAAGCTTCGGTCCAAATGAATTGCCTAATCCTGAAGATGTAACGAGCAATTTGGTAAAATAAATTTGTCGTAATCTTTTACGGTTGCGAAGGAGTAGTGGCCACAAGAAAAACAGTGTTTGGGGAGATAACTCTTACTACGTAAAGTATTTTGTTACGCAGTTGTAAATTTTCAAAGCGTATAAACTATACGACATCATATTCCAAATATCTAAACGACATCTTTTGAAACATCAATACTACGCAAGAAAAAAATTTAGGCGGAAGAAAAAAAAAAAAAATAATAATCAGAACAAATTCAATAGGTCTTTCCACGGAAAGGTGGAAAGACCTAATAATCAGAACAAATTCAATAGGTCTTTCCACGGAAAGGTGGAAAGACCTAATAATAATTAAAAACCAATTGTTCAGAGAACAATTGAAGGTCTTTCCATCAAAACAATGTATTTTGATATGAAAAGTTGTGAAACTAAGTTTAAAATGTCATTTCAATCGTCAAATGATAGCTCCTAGTAAGCTGATTCCAAAAATATATTGTTTCCATACATTTTTTTTAAATAAGGGAGATAATTTGTTACTTCCGGTTTGAAAAATGTTACTTCTGATTATATTTGAATATTTACTTGACACTGATTCCAAAAATATCTGGTTCTATATACTTTTATCTTAAAAAGTACAAAAAAATAGCTATTTCCGGTTTACAAAAGGTCACTTCCGGTTGTTTTTTACAAGGTTAAATGGTTTGATATCTTTTTCTAAAAGTTGTATATCTTTATCATGTATACATATAGAATAAAAGCAAAGGTCAAAATCTAGAACGTCAAATTAAGCTATGACCTTGAGATCAGTTTCAAGGTCATAAACCAAGGACCTCAAATCAAAAGACCATAGGTCTTTATTATATTGAGTTATATCACCAAACGCGTATTTTTAAATACAAGAGGGGAGAAAACTCCCTTTTACATTCAACGTACGCTTGCAATCAAAATTTACATCTTACGACATGTCGCAACTAACATCTTAGTAAAAATAATTTGTTGATATCTTATACAGTCTTTGGATATAAGTGAAAATAAGCTAAATTCAAATATTAGAATATGACCTTGACCTTTGACCTTGACCTAATTTTCATTTTTTGGGACCAAGGACCTCAAATCAAAAGATCCTAGGTCTCTATCACTTATGATTTATAAGATAGAAATTCATATCACTTATATCAGATGCATAAGGGGAAATAACTCTCATATGGAGCGGTCATATCGCTTCGGTCAAAATAGGACAAATCATGCGAAGGATATAACGAGCAATTTTGTAAAATAAATTTGTCATAATCTTTTACGGTTGCGAAGGAGATGCGCTAACAAGGAAAACAGTGTTTGGGGAGATAACTCCTACAAAGAAAAGTATTCGTTTACGCAGGGTAAATTTCAAAAGTGCATAAACTGTTCGATATCATATACCAAATATCTAAGCGACATATTGCGAAACAAATGTTTATCGCAAGAACAAAATTAGGCGGAAGAAAAAAAAAAATAATCAGAAGAAAAACAATAGGTCTTTCCACAGAAAAGTGGAAAGACCTAATAATCAGAACAAATTCAATAGGTCTTTCCACGGAAAGGTGGAAAGACCTAATAAAGTACAATGTGTTAAATGTCCTGGTATAATGCAATTTTTAACATCATAAAACAATGCAGGTTTATAGTAATGCAATAATGTTTTTAACTGATAGGCAAGTACACTATAACAATTATTATTCTATCTGTAAAGTATAAATATTGTTATTTTTTTATTTTAAAAAATGAAACATAAAGAAACCATAGATAATTTTTTTTAAACAAATTTGTTAAATGACTGGCTAAAATGTAATTCATATGTGCCATTTCATAATCATGACCTTGTACATTATTGTCTGTCCGTAAACTTGTTTAAAAACTGTGAAAAGATGTACATTTATTATTTACCAGCTTACGTAATTGTAGATATTTTGTAGTAAAACATACATGTCTTTTTTGCAGATATGTTATATTATCTATCTAAATGGCCAGAAGCATTTCCCCTGGTACAGACTTTTCCAACACATTGTCGGCATTCCTATGTGAACCAACTGTGCGCCTGTACAGAAAAGAGGTAAAGGAAGTTGCTGAGAAATTGTCCGAGACAATAAATTGTTTCTTATCGACAGCATATTTGTTGAGTTTGGGGTAGACTTTTCCAACAAATTGTCGGCATTCCTATGGGAACAAACTGTGCGCCTCTTCTTGCCGACCTCTTCTTATTTTCATATGAATCGGAGTTCCTTCAGACACTCGTCAAAAACAAGAGGATCAAAGAAGCTAGATTATTTAATTTCACTTTCAGATATATTGATGATGTTCTTTCCAAAAACAATCCGAACTTTTCTGATTGGGTTCCATCAATATATCCCCCTGAACTAAAAATTAAAGAAACAACAGACACGGCTTCCTCTACCTCATTTTAAGACTTATATCTCGAATTTAGACTTACACAGTCATCTCAGTACCAGAATCTATGACAAACGAGACGATTTTAATTTTGAAATTATAAATTTCCCCCACCTTATTTAGTAGCAATATACCAACTTCACCTGAATATGGGATATATATTTTCAAACTTATTCGATATTCAAGAGCTTGCAGCTCCTACTCAGACTTTGTAAAACGTCATCAGTGTCGGAGTAGAAAGTTGATGAACCAGGGGTATGTCAAAGAACGTCTCGTCCTTTTTCTAAAAAAGTTTATCGGAAGGTACCAAGACCTTGTTGATAAATATTCCGTATCAACTTCACAAATAATACATGATGGCTTTGATGTATATATTCTGCGTACTGATGTTGTTTATCATCTTAACAACGTGTTATGTTGTTCTTTCATTTGTTTTTAATCTATTATTTATATTACTTTTACTGTTGAATTGTTTTATGTGATATCCCTTTAACATGGTAGGAATTTATAAATTAAGTCTGGTAGGAATCTTAAACATGTAGTAGGAAAATAAATAATCAGATTTTCAAAACAGAAAAAAATCCATACAGACTTTTAAAATTCCACCTAGGTTGTAGGATTTTTTAAGTAGGGATATTAAAAAATCCAGTCAGAATGTTGTTCATTTTCCATGTCCGCCTACTTTCTATGTAGAATTTTTGAATCTAGATGGATTCCTACTTCATTCCTTCTAGTGTCTAGGATTCCTAGATGGAATTTCCGATAAGATTTACCTCTAAGTTCAGTATTTTTGTTATTTTACCATTTTCGTTACGGAGCACCAGATGGAATAATTGCTGATTGCGGAGGAGAATTCAAATCGAAAATTACTGCAGAATTGACGAAGAATTATGGGATAAGGCATATAACTACATCTTCCTACCACCCACAAGCCAACGGGTTATTTGAAAATTTCAACCAGACTATAAAATCAATGATTAATAAAGTTGTGGTAGATAATGGATCAGATTGGAATATGAAATTAGAAAAAAGTGTTGTTCGCATATTGGACATTTATGCACAAAAGTTCTAAATATACTCCTTTTGAAGCCATGTTTATACGCAAGCCAATATTTCCAAATGAAGCTGATATAGGTCCTGGTTCAGAAGCACCAGCAGAGGATATGTCAGTAGAAATTGCAGAGATCTTTCTAGAAGAAGAAACGAGATAGAAGATGACATGACCACAAACATAGATAATGCTCAACAACAACAAAAGGAGTATTATGATAAACGACATAACGTAGATAACAATTCATATGAGGTCAATGACAAGATACTTTTGAAGAACTTTCGTCGTGAACATGGTAATGGAACAGTAAAACAACTGAGATACAAAGAGCCATATATAATAAAGAAATGTTGTGGAAAAGGAAACTATTTACTCACGACTTTGATACCAGAAAGGAATTGGGTCCATACAATCAGAAATCGTTAAAAGTTTGGAATGAACCACATTGTAACAATGCTAATACATGTAATACACTTGGTGGCAATGCTGAAGTAGATGAAAATAATAATAATGAAAGCTTGCCATAAGATAAAGAGGACTCTTATAGTAGCATTGTAAATGAAGGCAATGGAAGTGGCACACAAAGAATATCTTTTGATGCCTTCATTCTTATTGAAAATATTCAAATTCTGATGATGAATATCCACCATCAGCCCACTAATTCTTTTCCAATCCCACTAATCCTGCATCGTATGACTTGTTTGATGTATCACTACGTGAAATGTTTCTTCCCAATGTTAATCATGCCCCAGATGATGAAATTGAGGTGTTAGACCAATCCTACATCTGGATAAGTAATCCCGTTGGCTGTTTTTCCAGACACGCCGTATTCCGAGGTGTATAGCTAACTTATGTAAAGCAAAATTATATCCGGGTGAAATTTGATACGGAGTAAAAAATGTCACAGTAGTTGTTGTTATTTTTTTATCCTGAGGAAAATATTTCCCTGGAATATTTTTTTCCTTTGCCGTGAAATTATATACGGGTAGTTAACTTATTGAATAGTAATTAGAAAAAAACTTATCCTTTACAAATACTATGAAATAATAAAAGTGCATTTGAATTAAAGCTAAATTGTTAAAAAAATGTATTATAATGGGAAATAATTTCACAAATTATCATTGAAAAAATTTCAGGAAAAATTCAAGTACATATCATTCGTGTAAAGGGGTACTCACTAGCTGTAAAATTCATGGTCACCGATTTGACTCAATTCTTATATTTGATTTATAACAATGTTAAACATTTATCCAAACTATCAAAAGTCTAAAATAAACAGTTTACAGAGCATGGGGGTAGATAATATATAGGTTCGTTTCGTGTGTATTTTAGTCCAGGCGCCATCTAATTAACTATCGATTTGACCTCAGATGACCATTATAAGCGATGTAAACATAAATACAGATATGAATAGATTAAACCAACACGTGCAATTGGATTTTTTATAGGTCTGTTTGATTTTATTTTATAGATTAAAAATAGATGTTTCACTTTCATTGTTGACATCTTTTTCTTTAAATAACCAGTACACGTACAATGCATGCGTTGTCAATCTCTAGCTAGGGGTTAAATTGAAGTTAACATGGATACGGATTTAAAGAGGTCGACTCATTCACTTGCAAGTGAATAACTAATTATCAATGTTTCTTAGCGTAATTTGACAAAATTTAACCTTTTTGGCTGCAAAAATCGAATTGTTATTTCACTATTTCACTTTCATTATTGATTGAACAGAAAAAAATCAAACTTTAGATTTTTTATATATCTCGTAGCTAGTGCCCCTTTAAAAATAAAATTATCATGAAACATAAGAAAGAAAACCAGAAGTAATTTCAAAGATCGTAATTGTGAAATAATACCATGATTCATGTGATTAAATAAGGTATGTGAAATACATGTAAAAGTGAGTTGTTTTCAGATCTCAGTACAAATATAAATTAAAAAGGTTAAAGTAGACATATAGTTACATTACTACTGTTATTAGTAATGGAATAATTTGATGCTATTGTTAAGTCTATAAATAATTGTGTCTGGGGACAAAGATATGGTTTTTGATTATATGGAAATCGGATAAATCATAGCAAAACAATATGTTGGAAAATAAGCAATGTTCACAGCCTGATAGTATTTATCTGTGAAATGTTATCTGTCTTATTAAATCATGTTGTAAGTCATAATTTTATATAAATGAATATATAAAAAATAAGATTCAAGGAAAAATTTCACTATGAAATAGATTCGGGAATACATTATATTAATATCTTTTAAAATATAAATTGCTCATTTTTACCTCCCTTTGATAAATTTTGCAAATTTGTTCTTCCTTTGTGAAACATCTTATAATTATAGTCAGGTATATATTGATTGCAAGTAACTTACAGAGTAGTTTATAATCAGACTCTATTTCACAAGGTTCTGTGAAAAAAAATTACTGCGGCAAATATATACGGGTACATACTACCCGCATGACACAGATAGATTTTCACACCTCTGGAAAACATCTACCTGTGAAATACCATGTCTGGAAATAAATTACTGTGACAAATTATACCCAGGATGAAATATCACAGAGGAAGAAATAAACCGTTACACTTACAGAGTGTATGTAAAGTGCGGATCCTAAAATATCATTTTCACTGTATATGCCAGAAATTTTTGATGTAGAATGATAAATAAACAGACGACTTTTTTTTTATTTTTGAAGAAAATGAAGAAAAATAGTTAAAAAGTATATGTTAAGAAACACATAATACTAATAAAACAAAGTAAGAGATGCGAACGGGTTTTTTTTCGCGCCTAAATCCAAATAGCTGTGAAATATATACCAAAATAGGTGAATATTTAGGACATTTCACGAACAGATCGTGCAGGTGTTTTATGACTAACTGGTAAGATAATGTTGCAGAAAATTTTTTCATTTCAACACAATTATTATATATATTAAGTTGTATAACGTAGAATAGGTTTTGTCATTCAGTTTCTTCATATTGAACTGAATTCCAGTATGATGCTTTCTTTATGCGAGTCATGTTTACTGTGATACTATTCTTTCATTTTCACTGTAGAGCGATTCATTTGTATTGTATATGCGGCGCATTTTCACTGTATGATATATTTATTTTTTTATCTATTACAGCGTATTTTTTTAAGCATGTAAATCAAGACTTTAGTTAGCGTGCTTGCTTTGTTTTTTTTTGTACAATCATTATGATAACACCCAATTTAATTCAAATATAATAATTATATAAATACAAGTTAAACTATGCCGATACATATTGTTTAAAGATGTCAATCTTATTTACAAAGTTTGTATAAACAATTATACAAACTAAGCAATCAAGTCAACCAAAGTTTTGCTTTACATGCATTAGGAAATTAGCCGTAAAGCCTTAATTTAGCCGACTTGCTCAAACAATAGATAAAGTAAGAGACGGATTTGATAAAATTTAACTTACGGAGGAAAGTTTGGTTTTAAAACACTCTAAATAAATTCAATAGAAATAACATTTATTCCAAATGTATTCCATTTTTAAAATTTCTTATGAATCGTATAGGGATCTTTATCCTTGTTTTTTTTTTTTATCTATTTCCATATCCTTGTTTTTTTTTTATCCATTTCCATGACACTTCATCACTAATTACGTACATCTTGATAAAGATTGAATCGTTGGTTTTCCCGTTTAAAAGGTTTTACACTGGGGCCCTTTATAACTTGCTGTTCGGTGTGAGCCAAGACTCCGTGTTGAAGACCGTATTTTGACGTATAAAGGTATACTTTTATAAATTGTGACTCGTTCTGAGAGTTGTCTCATTGTCACATATGACATCTTATCTATCTGTGGCTCAACCCGAAACGAAACGGGATAAAAAGGGATAAAAAACACACTTTTTTAATATATTTATAATGGGTGAAATCATAATCTTTCAGTCAGTTTAATTGAAGTCTGCATGGAGCTGGTATGTCAGTTAACTGCTATATATATATATATAGTAGTCTGTTGTTACTTATGTATTGTTGTCATTTTGTTTATTTTCTTTGGTTACATCTTCTGACATCAGACTCGGACTTCTCTTGAACTGAATTTTAATGTGCGTATTGTTATGCGTTTACTTTTCTACATTGGCTAGAGGTATAGAGGGAGGGTTGAGATCTCACAAACATGTTTAACCTCGCCGCATTTTTGCGCCTGTCCCAAGTCAGGAGCCTCTGGCCTTTGTTAGTCTTGTATTATTTTAATTTTAGTTTCTTGTGTACAATTTGGAAATTAGTATGGCGTTCATTATCACTGAACTAGTATATATTTGTTTAGGGGCCAGTTGAAGGACGCCTCCGGGTGCGGGAATTTCTCGCTACATTGAGACCTGTTGGTGACCTTCTGCTGTTGTTTTTTTCTATGGTCGGGTTGTTGTCTCTTTGGCACATTCCCCATTTCCATTCTCAATTTTATTAATATGAGTCAGAAAAGAGTAGAATAATGGGTCGCGTTGAGGTATAAGCGTGACGCGGAATTGCCGATTTTTTTGTTAGCGTGACACGTGATAGTCAAATGATTGTATCGTGAAAACGAGAAATAAAGTATAGCGGGACACGGAAAAAAAAATGAGAACTGCATAGTATAAGCGGGATACGGGAATCTGATAAAGCAGTAAGCGGGATCAGGGATCAGAACCCCCCCCCCCCCAATGAGACCCCAGAATAAGATTATTTTTTTTTTTATCTTTATCCTATTGTTACGGTCATGCCTTCAATAACAAATGTATCCCATGCATGCATTTTTATAGACAAAAGACCTTATGAATATTATGGGTTCTTTGACATGCTGAATCTAACCTTGTATCCAGTTTGGGGATTTTTACCAAGTTACCGAAATAGCCCACATAGAGGTCCAAAGGGTCTAAGATCATCAAACATGAATTGTAGCATGCATGTTGTGTACAATTACCCAAATGTGCATTGTTTGACCTCTGTGGTAGTGTCCACTCGCGGATCTAGAAATTTTTATAAGTAGGGGTCCAATGACTACCTAAGAGGGGGCCCGCTCCAGTGATCCCATATAAAAGTAACCGAATGTTTTCCCAAAAAGGGGGCAACCCCCTGTCCCCCTAAATCCTCCTCTGGTATCGAGCTGTTCATTACGGATATTTTTTTTTGTATCAAGGGTGCTCTACTTCACGTACCAATGCAAACAAAAAAGTTCGCCCACACCTTACATTTCATGTTTTAATGACTGTGGATAATTTATGTCACATACCGTTTCATCTTATACAGTTAAAATCATGCAAGCAATAATCGAGTCAAGAACATTTGTTCTACCAAAACTGTCTTTTTCAGAATATGGAAATTGAAGCAGTTGAGGGTACAACTGGGGAAAGTTAATCTTTTATAAGCTTTTCTGTCACCATTGCGTTTCAAGATGCATATTTCTCTGTTCGCAAGTGTATTTATTGCGTGGAAGATATCGTCCTCAATTGTACTCGTCTCTATTTTACACAGACTGCACTTAAACTCCGCAATATCAATCTTTGACTTCAAAAAAATACAGAAATATCTTTTAATTTTTTTTTAAATCAAGGAAAAACGTAATTTGAAGAATACAATATGACATTTTGAGAAGCGTTTTTGTTACAAATTTGAAAAGCTATATATTTGATAAAGAATGAATGAGGAGTTTGTATTTCAATTTGAAAATACATTTATCATAAATTCTAAAGTCATCAACTAAGTTTTTTCATTTGTTTCAAGTGCATTTATCACATAATTCTACAATAAAAATTCCTCGCATCTTCAAAAATTCCACATCAGAAATGACTGCACTAACAGTGATAATTCATCGCATCTATAGTTAAAATGGATCGCTTTCAAAAATCGATATGCTATATTATGTTGCTTTCATAACTATTATTTGAACTTTAATGCTATGTTTGTACATAATAAAGACATATCACAATGAAAATATGTAAAAACTTTCCTTCAAATCAATTAATTTGGTATTTTCAAAACGTAAACAAATACAGTTTTCCCATGATCCTTTATTCTACAATAGACATACCCGCATATGACAGTGAAAATGAACTAGCTGGATTCGCACTTTATATACACTGCTTACACCCCATTCTAAACCCTATATTTGTTAACACACGAAACAGTCAACCTTGACCTGCTTATCTATAGATATAAGCGCATGGATTTAACGGGTATATCTAAAACACCTTTGACATTTGTAAAATATACTCACTTCAAAGTTTGAACGCAGATAACCAAAGAAAGGTTATCAGTTCGGTTTCATGTAATAAAAACAATATCTTATTATATAGATCATGGTTTGATATTCTCAAAAAAATATGCTATCGTTTTTTTTTTGTTTTTTTTCATTTAATAATGAATCATTAAAATGTTAAGAAATCTAATAGGGTTGACGTGATTTCATTTCCAGATACACCTATCCCGAACCTTAATAATTTCCTACTTACATATACACATATACTTTTCTACAAACCCCTACTGAGTTTAACTTTTTTTATTACGTACTTTTACTGGTTTTGTTTCCTGTATGAAAAGAAATCCAACTTTTTTCTCCCCTGAGGCGCCCCATTGAAATATAGCGACAATATTTAACTGAAGAGGTTATAAACTAGAACATTTAGTAGTACTCCGAGTTAAGGTAATTATAGTACTAAATTTAAGATAGTTTTGTTTGTTTATTTGATTTTTAAAGTTCTTTACTATATTATACAGAAATGATTTTCATTTTTTACATACATGTACACTACCGATTTAAATGTTTAATTTTAATTGAATATACCATCATTTTAAATCAATTTTCGATGTAAAATTTTAACACAACCTCGAACAATCAACGTCACGATATTATATTTTATAACAAGTCTGAATATATTCTTATTTTGATTAACGAGTTAAAGGTGTAAGTGTTTAGGTAAATCAGTTTTCAAAATATAAATCAATAAATATAAAACAAAGTTCATTTTATCAACAAATTATTAAGCCAATTAGAATGAATTGTCGAATACGATTGGGTTTTGCTTATTCTGTTTTACAAGTTTAATCAGGTCGTACAGTGACTTAGTCTCTTTGACCCAGACGCATATATAAATATAGTGTCTGGTAAGATATGTATAGGGGGCGTAACAAATAATTACATCTATAAATAGCACTACCGTTATCTTAAAATACTTATGTCTAGTATATTTATAAGTGATATTGAAAACTGACATTTTTGTAGCTCAACCTATCATGCTGTCCAACTTGATGATGGGCAATTATAATAAAGGTGTGATGTTAGATAGAGAAAAAAGGCTTCAAATACGTACTTCGCACATATTCTTGTTCCCAGAGTTCTCAGCGATTTGTAAACATGTAATAAACATCTTTAATATTAAATTCTATAGTCAAAATAAATCTGTTTGGTCATACTTATTCAGATTTCGATAATTTTTTGGTTGATTAAAAGTACGTGCATACGTTTTAATCTTTTTCGTGATTTTTAGGCAGTTAAGCTGCCTTATGCGAGCACTCCGGATTTGTGTGCTACCCAATAAATGCTGAAATACGTGCCATTGTTATAATCTAGCTGGCTACTATATTATTTGTAACTTATTGGACAGTTTTTTTATACTTTTCATTCTGAATTACAAAAAATATGACCAGAAAAACCTTAAATGATCGTCGATTTTCCCAAAAGTTTTGAAGTTGCACATAGTCTGAAGTAGAGCACATTAGGAATCCTTATGTAGTTTATTATCCTCTGAGCTTTTGGCTAAGATGTCAAAGAACAAGTGTATGAAATATCTAATCGCCGAAAATCTCTAAAGACAAGTAGTTAAGATTTCCCAAATTGCAAAAGTCGTAGGAATATTGTTTGTCGACAATACGTAGTCAACTACGTATATAAGTTCAACTGTTGGCGGCAATTTTGAATTTAAAAGAAGACGAAATTTTCGTATCTTTTCAATTTGGACGCAGGGGTTTAAATTAGCGGTGGTCCAAGGTCTGTGACCTTCCACTTTTGCAGTCGGACTTTCTACTTTGTTACTAGCTACGCACGACATGCCCGACGGACCTTGAAATAATATGAAAAAATAACTTTGCAAACATTTTTACCAAAGTTTCCTAATAAACGATCTCAAACTTATATTCATCATTACTATTCATGACAGCCATGTTCAATTTGTTCTACCGCTAGCTTTATACATAAAATCGCCGATAAATAATGTGTAAATTCGAGTAAAATCGTATCTCACTATCTGTCAAAAACAACATTGAAACCAAAATGGCTGCCACGATATTACAATATCGGATCCGATTCCGGAAGCGGATGAGGGTAATCCCGGATTTGGCTACTAAAAAAATCCAGACAGGTTACAAAATACATCTATGCATCTATGCATGTTAATAAATATAAACACTAGAATTAAAAACCAAAAGACTTATATGAAAAAGAAAGAAAAAGCAGAAAATATTTTGTACACCAATTTTAATGTGAAAATCCAATACATTGTGACAGCTGGGAACAGTTTATCTAACAATATATATGTTCCTGGTAACAGTATAATTTTTTTTCATCAGTGATAAATGTTGGTAATGCATGTTAAATGCTTTTCAAGTTGAACATATTACTGCAATTTCAAGGGGTATTTTTTCCTTCTCAATTTTGATAGGTCAGTTAAAATAGCTGGAAGTTTCTTATATAAAAAAAGGATGTGGTATGATTGCCAATGAGACAACTATCCACAAGAGACAAAAATGACCAAAACTTGGTAAAGGACAAGATCCCCACCCCTAAACCATATATATATATATTCATGTATGGGACAATATAACAAATCATATGAAATATAGGTGGAGTTCGTGGGGCCACTCTGTTTGAGAATATATAATGGTCGAGATCCACAATCTTAAACAATATATATATTTATGTATGGGACAATATTACAAATCAAATGAATTATAAGGGGGTCCCTATGGTCACTGTACCCCCTCCTGTTTGAGAACTTGGAAACATTCGAGATCATCACCCCTTTACCATATATACTCATGTATAAGACTATATAACAAATCAAATGAAATATAGGGGAAGTCCCTGTTGTCACCCTACCCCTCATGTTGAAGAACAGTTGGGATCCCCAACTCTAAATTAAATGAAATATAGGGGGAGTCCCTGCAGTCACCTGATTGAGAAATTGGAAAGAGTCGAGATCCCAACCTTTAAATTAAACCATATATATTCATGTATGAGCACTAATCAAATGAAATATAGGGAGGGTCCTTAAGGTCACCCTACCCACTCCTGTTTGATAACTTAGAAACATTCATGCATTCATATCTTTATTTCCTTTATCCCCACCCCTCAACCATATATATTCATGTATTGGACAATTTAACAAATCGAATAAAATATAGGGGAAGTCACTGGGGTCCCCCACCCCTCCTGTTGGAAAACTTGATAACGGCCGAGATCCCCACCCATAAACCATATAATTATATTCATATATGGGACAATAAAAAAAATCAAATGAAACATAGGGGTAGTCCCTAGGGTCACCCCACACCCTCTTGTGTGTGTTTTTAAAACTTGCAAAAGATTGAGATACTAACGCCTAAACCATATTCATTCCTGTTTGTCATTTCAGAAAAGATTGAATGACATACAAGGTCAATCTCATATGTGACACATATGCATGTCACTTTGCTAGACCCTAAAACTTGTCATTTTATTCCAAACTTAGACATCGTTGATTTGGGGTGAAGGTGGGAGTCGTTTACATTTACTATGGACAGGTCAGTCAGACCTCACCATTGATCCCTGTAGTAGTAAACATTTGCCTACCCACTCCTGTTTGATAACTTAGAAACATTCATGCATTCATATCTTTATTTCCTTTATCCCCACCCCTCAACCATATATATTCATGTATTGGACAATTTAACAAATCGAATAAAATATAGGGGAAGTCACTGGGGTCCCCCACCCCTCCTGTTGGAAAACTTGATAACGGCCGAGATCCCCACCCATAAACCATATAATTATATTCATATATGGGACAATAAAAAAAATCAAATGAAACATAGGGGTAGTCCCTAGGGTCACCCCACACCCTCTTGTGTGTGTTTTTAAAACTTGCAAAAGATTGAGATACCAACGCCTAAACCATATTCATTCCTGTTTGTCATTTCAGAAAAGATTGAATGACATACAAGGTCAATCTCATATGTGACACATATGCATGTCACTTTGCTAGACCCTAAAACTTGTCATTTTATTCCAAACTTAGACATCGTTGATTTGGGGTGAAGGTGGGAGTCGTTTACATTTACTATGGACAGGTCAGTCAGACCTCACCATTGATCCCTGTAGTAGTAAACATTTGTCTGATTTGTGTCTCATAACTTTTGTACTGTACAACGCAAACTCAGTTTGCTTTCCAGGGAAGCAAGTCCATTCATACTTTTACAAGCTCGTACTGCTGACTCATGAAAGACTCATGACCACGAATGGTCATGTACGTTGCTATTGAAACCCTTAATAAAATATGAATGATTTGCCTTAATAATTAATTCATTAAATGAACATAAATGTACAATTATATATGAATGTTTAATGTTTGTTGTTTTAAATCTTTAAAAAATGTTGAAGCAACATTGCCACAGTTTTCGTAATTATGTTTGCCTTGGTTTTTGGTTAACTGCCTACAGTGCTTACAGCGCTTTGATTTATCATACTATGACTTTATCATTAACTTCTTTTTTTAGCTTAAATTACTAAAAAAAACGATTACAAAGTAAACTGTAATTAACGGTGATTTTTTTTTTACCTGAGTTTGTACATTAAAAGAAAAAAAAATGAATTTGTAAAGGAAGGTCGAACAAGCATTTACAAACAATGACTAATTTCAACTCTTTGAGTTTTTTTATAAAGTGTTATTTAAAATTTGTGTTGTTTTAAATAAAGCGTTGACCACACACACTTGTATAGATCTATAATTATAATTCTGTCAGCATGTTCTGATAGCCAAATGCAGTTCTTCGTTACGGTGAATATGATACAAAAACTAATGGAACAAAGATTTTTTCCAGGGGTTGGAGAGGATTTCCCCCTGGTTCCGTCATTACTTTGGTGCCTCAGTCGTCGGTACTCAAGCACCTGCCTCGTCTGATGTTGAGACCTATTTACGGCTCTTTTCTATATGTTAGTGCACTCTAAAAGACTTCATAGGCGGATCCATGCCCCCCACATTTTTCGTGGAGGAATTCCGTACCCTTCCTTTGATTGATTGTATAGGGAATCACTGGAGCATGACTGTTACAGTAGCTCTCCGCTTTTATTGGATGTCATATATATCGTGCATGACGTTTCTGGGTGGCGGTCCGGTCTTTATTCCTTATTTCCTGTGTTTTCAATTAAATTTTAATATTATTCTCTTTTTTATATTATATATTACAGCCGATTGCATTGAGGTAACAGGATGACCTTTAGTTAGTTTCATTATTAACTGAACCGTGGAGTCATTATGATATAAGGCAAACTACCCTCCTTTAATAGTAGACTAGTCCGACAGATAACAAATATATATGTCTGAAGGACAAGACTACTTGAAAGGAGGGTAGAAACATTATACAATATTAGACTTTGTATGAAGATGATACAAGGTAAAAAAAAATATATATTGACCTCAAAGAAGTATATTGACTGAGGACGATATACTTCTTTCGGTCGATATTTACTGTATTGACCTCATACAAAGGCTGTATTTGTTATATTATTAATTTTCCGACCATATTTGTATAAAAATAGTCATTGGATTTTGTTGGAATTCTATAAGTATCATATTGTCTCCCAGACATATTAGTTGTTATTTTATTTACTTTTTGTTTCCCTAAACGATTCAAATTAGTTGAAATATACGAATTAATAATATAACCTAATAATGACTTCACTATTCAGCTAACAAGTAAGCTAACCAAATATATTACCTTTACCTGCACACTCAACGCAATCGGCTGTAAAACATCCGTTAATTCTCTTTTCTTTCATTTATTGTGCACTGTTTGCCTACTAGTACTTGGTCCGAGTACACAGTTATTTCGTAGTGCATTTCTTTTAGACAATAAATGAAAATTAAAAAAATCCCACCTGCGCTTTCTCAATAATATTTTTACAGTGTGTTGTACTACTTTTGGGACAAATTATATCAAAATTATAGAAAACTTCATCAGCTCTAACTCAAAATATGGACAATCTTATGTTAAGGGGGTCTTGAAATCTTTTGACAGCTTCCGAAGTGCTAATTTTTTACCTTTTTCAGCTGGACCTAATCACTACTTTACATTAATATTTATGATCCAACTTTTTTTTTTACAGTGTCATTTCACCCCCCAAATTGCTATATGAGGCATAACACATGGAGAAATAAATTTGGAAGGGGCATAACAAAAATTGGCAAGTAACACACTGTCCACACTTAGGACTATATTCGTGGACAACGAAAATCAAAGGACGATAAATGTGTACTCGGACCACTTATTCTGTAAACCCTATCCGGTTTTTTTATTACATATATTTGCCTATACCTTATGCATGTATTGCCAAATTTAATACTACATGTATGTCAGCTATATTTGTGATAATACGATCTACTAAAGTCAACACACTTATTACATTAAATGAAATCAATACAATAAAATGCAGTAATAAAACATATATAGCCAAAAAATAATGGTTTTAATTGTGTTCTAGGTTGTGTTGCTATTTGCCAATAAATAAAATCGAGAGGGGTTATTATTTGTGAAATTAATAAGGTTTAGTTTGCTACTTTAAAAATGTTACCGGAATGGTCAGATGCCACGGATGAAAAAGCATAATTATCCCACTCCATATACCGTGCTCGTCATGTTGCTCTTGCAAGTACAAATTCGTAAATAGAAGCACTAGTCTCGTTCGGTAATGTCAGATCGTGAAAAAAGTTGACGGCTAGTGATAATAACTATAGTGGAACATATCCTTGGTAATTTGTAACCAACTTGCATCCTTTAAATCACTTTTAAGAAGTTCTTATCTTACTTGTATGCGAACTGATTCATCTTCGGTATCATTTAATAAAATATCTTTGTCTATTACTAAGAAGTCTCGTAATGGAACCTGAGAAATATGCAGAAAAATTTTCCTCAACTGTGACGAATGGTTTTATTGCTTTAGAAATAGCAATAGGTCATACATTAGGACTATTTGATTCACTGAAGAAATTCACTTCACCAGTAACATCATCAGAGCTCGCTGTATCGTGCAAATTGAAAGAAAGGTATGGATATAACTTGGATTCTATTCAGCTCATAACCTTTTCAAATTAATCAGAGGGGTTAGGTAAGATATTAATGTCGGCTCTCATATCTTACAAGCATATCACATCCCGTGTAAATATAAAAAAGAAGATGAAGTATGACTACCAATGAGATTACTCTCCACAAGAGTCCAAATAAACGCAGAAATTACAAACTATAGGTCACCTTATAGACTTCAACAATGAGCAAAGCTCATATCACAGGAAGTGAATTATATGAATACGGCTATTATTTTTTTATTTTTCCTTTGTGGTCATACAGCTGCAAACGTTTCTACGTATATATTCATACTTGGCTTTGATAATTTTGGGGTTTGGTCGTTCCTGACGAAGTTAACTATAGAATTGAACTTACACGTAGGTCGACGTACATCATGTATGAAGTGTTATTTAATTCATATAAATGCAAAAGTATGGCAGGATCATTATTATTACTCATAACTCACATCAGTAATTTCTTAAGATTTAGAGAGATGTTTTTTCCCATTGATTTGTATAATACACAGTCACGTTAACTTATGGATTAAATTATATCTTGGGTTAACGTGAATGAGACAGCTACCCAACTACAAATCTAGAAGTCAGTCATACAAGAAATATATTTAAAGGTTTAATTTAACAAGTAGCATTATCTAAACGAAGATAACGTTCTAACCATTAGAGTTTTTTAAATCGTGTTTTCTTAATTCTCAGTGGCAAATATTTCATGGATGTAAAGGACTATCATCACTGTCTTTACACGTTATGCATCTACACTTTTTAATTGGAAATCTCGATTGATTGATTTTTCTAAATGTTTTTGTGGGGGTCAGATTGAATCCGAAGTGAGTGGGGAGATTCTCAAACTGATTCCAAAGTGAGCGGGGGAGAAATGTGGTTAGTAACAGGCAATTTTCTGTAATCAATAGTGGAGTCGATCGCACAAGTCGCATTTGTAGTTCGAACGCGAAACATCAGTGCTAACAGACTATACAGGAATATTGAGATAAAACAGTTAGACAACACCTGTAACACGACAAGTAATATTTAGAGTATATTTAATTGTGTGTATCTTGATTTAAACTGTCGAGGGGGCGTGCCCCCGAGACTGTTTAAATGAAGATACACGCAATTAAATATACTCTTAATGTTTTGTATCACAACCAATCAAAATTCAGACCTTTTGTTTTAGAGACACAAGTCTTATGTAAACAATTCCTGTTTGAAAAATTGCACGAGTTTCTTGACCCACGTGTTTTTACGCCGGCACAAATGATTTAGTATATTAAAAACCATGGAGCCGAATACAAGTTATGAAGACCCGTTTAATGATGGCTTAAACATAGTTATGTCTCAAATTCCCGAACCCAAACCACTCATAATGGGGACTCAAAACGTTTTTGGGGCCAGTTCAAGCACATCCCTGACAAATGCATTTGATGACGACCTGGACATAATTCTGTCTCAAGTAGCCGACCACATGGAACAAGAGTATGCTTGTACAGAATCCCTATCACATGTCATATGACCATTTCTCAATGTGTATCGGAATATTTGGAACCTGACGATGATTTACCAAACTTTTTCCTGGGTTTTGGCGAGGAAACCAAAATGGTAGAGTCCTGTGAAAAGAGATTTGGGAATCCGGCAAGCAAAGAGGACTTGGACAAATTAATAAACTCCCAGAAAAACCCAAATACAGAAAAAAATACCAAATGGGCTGTGGAAGCATTCATGAAATGGAGGGAACAAAAACAAAGAAAATGAGAATATCCCCCTTTTAAAGCATATGGATGCCGAAACCATGGACAGATGTCTACAGCGGGTCAAAGTTGTTGTTGAAGTACGGAAACAAGATGGACTTGAATACCCCCCAAAATCACTGTATTATATAATTTGTGGACTTTTGAGACATTTGAGAGACGAGGAAATCCATGACAAGAATTTTCTAAATGAAAATGACATTAGGTTTGCCGTTTTCCGTAAGGTACTAAACGCTAAAATGAAGGAATTAGCCTCCCGGGGACTCGGAAGTACTACGAAACAGGCCGACCCCATCACCAAAGAGGACGAAGAAAAAATTTGGAATTCTGGAGTGTTCGGCTGTGACAATTCCGTGGCGTTACAAAATACAGTTTTCTTTTACAACCGTAAACTGTTTGGAATGCGGGGTTATGATGAGCACAGAAATTTGGAGTGTGAACAGTTTTCTATCGGATGTGACGGTTCCGAAAGTAGATTCATCCATTTCACTGGTAGGACTAGTAAAACTTTCAGCGGAGGATTAAACCAGCTTCATGTGAAAAGTAAAGATATTAAACACTTCTGTCCAAAAACTAAAGGTGAGTTTTTGTTTTGTTTGTTCAGTAACGTTTAGAAGCGGTGAACACCATTTAATACTAAAAGGTCTGATTGGATAAGGCTATGTTTAAACTAATAATCTATTTCTTTACTTGAAAAAAACAAAATGTATAATATTTGTATAATACGCATAAGCACATGTATGTGAAGTTAGCAGCCGGTTCGTTATTCGATATTCAATATCCAACCAGCTGCTAGCAGCCGGTTGGATATTCAAAATCTGGTGAAAAATAATACGAAAATTAAATACTTGATAACATAAAAAGCATGATTTTCATAGTTAAAAGGACTGATAAGATATGTAGAAAAATCGTTAAATGACCTTTTTAAGCTGTCGTAATTTCTCGTTGTCCTCGCATATATGTAAACCCTTTTCCATGTTATATATTTTGTCTTTATGTTATATAGAGTTTTGTCAATAAAACGACTTCAAAGATGTACTTCTGTGTATAATGTTTCTAAAGACAAAAAGAAAAACCCATAACTCAAGAAATATTGATAACTATAAATAGAAATATATATGGAGAGCCAAAAAAATAATTTTTCAGTCACAAGCTGTCAAAATTTTAGGACAAAGGGCACAGGATAATGGTGAGAGCCCCCTGAACTCTCAATCTTTCAAATATTTTACAGACATGTAGTCAATAGGTACATTTAGATACAAACGTGACTAAAAGGAATTTGGGTACACTTCCTGTCTTCTATGTTTACGGTACGCCCAAAGTGCCAGTTGGATATTCAAATTTTATATCAAAAATCGACCCGAGACCGCTTAAATGAGGTTGAGACCCCCCTGGTCTTTCAATGTCCATAAAATTCAATCAAATCATTGACTCTGTATATAGGTTGTATAAGATAGATTTTTGAGAATAACATCATCTTCAATATCAACGGAGTGCTTAGATTGTCTCTTTTCAGTCAAAAAATGTCAAAATCTTAGGACAAAGGGCACAGGGTAATTGTGAGAGCCCCTGATCTCTCAATCTTTCTAATATTTTACAGACATTTAGTCAATAGGTAGATACAAACGTGACTAAAAGGAATTTGGGTACACTTCATGTCTTCTATGTTTACGGTACGCCCAAAGTGCCAGTTGAATATTCAAATTTTATATCAAAAATCGACCCGAGACCGCTTAAATGAGGATGAGACCCCCCTGGTCTTTCAATGTCCATAAAATTCAATCAAATCATTGACTCTGTATATAGGTTGTATAAGATGGATTTTTGAGAATAACATCATCTTCTATATCAACGGAGTGCTTAGATTGTCTCTTTTCAGTCAAAAAATGTCAAAATCTTAGGACAAAGGGCACAGGGTAATTGTGAGAGCCCCCTGATCTCTCAATCTTTCTAATATTTTACAGACATTTAGTCAATAGGTAGATACAAACGTGACTAAAAGGAATTTGGGTACACTTCATGTCTTCTATGTTTACGGTACGCCCAAAGTGCCAGTTGGATATTCAAATTTTATATAAAAAATCGACCCGAGACCGCTTAAATGAGGATGAGACCCCCCCCCCCCCCCCCCCCTGGTCTTTCAATGTCCATAAAATTCAACCAAATCATTGACTCTGTATATATAAAGGTTGTCTTAGATAGATTTCAGAGAATAACGTCATCTTCAATATCAACGGAGTGCTTAGATTGTCACTTTTCAGTCAAAAAATGTCAAAATTTTAGGACAAAGGGCACAAGGTAATGGTTAGAACCCCCTGATCTCTCAATATTTCTAATATTTTACAGACATTTAGTCAATAGGTAGATACAAACGTGACTAAAAGGAATTTGGGTACACTTCATGTCTTCTATGTTTACGGTACGCCCAAAGTGCTAGTTGGATATTCAAATTTTATATCAAAAATCGACCCAGACTGCTTAAATGAGGTTGAGACCCGCTGGTTTTTCAATGTCCATAAAATTCAACCAAATCATTGACTCTGTATATATAAAGGTTGTATTAGATAGATTTTTGAGAATAACGTCATCTTCAATATCTACGGAAGGCTAAGATTGTCACTTTTCAGTAAAAAAAAATGTCAAAATTTTAGGACAAAGGGCACAGGGTAAATGTGAGAGCCCCCTGATCTCTCAATCTTTCTTATATTTTACAGACATTTAGTCAATAGGTAGATACAAACGTGACTAAAAGGAATTTGGGTACACTTCCTGTCTTCTATTTTTACGGTACGCCCAAAGTGCCAGTTGGATATTCAAATTTTATATCAAAAATCGACCCGAGACCGCTTAAATGAGGTTGAGACCCCCCTGGTCTTTCAATGTCCATCAAATTCAATCAAATCATTGACTCTGTATATATAAAGGTTGTGTTAGATAGATTTTTGAGAATAACGTCATCTTCAATATCTATTGAGGGCTTAGATTGTCACTTTTCAGTCAAAAAATGTCAAAATGTTACGACAAAGAGCACAGGGTAATGGTGAGAGCCCCCTGATCTCTCAATCTTTCTTATATTTTACAGACATTTAGTCAATAGGTAGATACAAACGTGACTTTAAGGAATTTGGGTACACTTTCTTTCTTTTATGTTTACGGTGCGCCCAAAGTGCCTGTTGGAAATTCAAATTATATAGCGAAAACCTACCCGAAACCGCTTAAATGAGGTTGAGACCCACCTGGTTTTTCAATGTCCATTAAATTCAACCAAATCATAGATTCTATATATATAAATATTGTATCAAAAGGGGAATGCTGTTGAATGGACTGTTAGCTTCTAGGACCAAAGCAGAACCCTAGTAGAATCGAGGACCTTGTTTCAAGTACAAACAGGCACCATAGGTGTCGGGGAAGATTTACAGACCTTTACAACGCACCTTCACACAGCTCACTCAAGCACCCTTTTTGATGTAAGTTCCAGGTCCAAATGCATGATTGCTGACGGCTATTTCAACCAGGCAACTTTGGGCTCCAACACCTCATGCTGGCAGAATTGTGCTCGCCAACATAGGAATGACTTGCATTGTCCTTCCCGCTTACATGGGTAGGAATCCACTTTCTTTTTGAATGTTTTTCTTCAATTGGGTAGTGCTTATTTCCATAGTTGTACCACTAGAAACGTTTCGAAGGAGCTTGGTGATCTTTTCAATCTGTTGCGGGGTAATCACATCTTGTGTTTACCTTGCAGGTTTGTGTGGGATAAACGAATGGTGACCGGGCAACCTTTTTTTAGCTGCTCCGTGTAATTTATTAGCTTGACCTTTTATCAAATTTAACCCATATTTTGATAGACTGTTTTCTAATATCTCTCGAAGATGAAAGCGGATGGTGATATGTTTACTGCGGAGATTGATAGGATCACCGTCTTGGTCGGTTAGGTATGTCTGCATGCGATTGAAGAGCTGTAGATATTGGACTGTTGGGTGGAGTTTACGTAGCTTACATTGATGATGCCACTGTTCACCAAGATGCTGTTGATACTGCTGATGCTAACAATGTATTCAATCTCTTCGTAACCGTTTGTTGCCTGATCAAATGTGTAGAGCTGTCGCTGAAATCCCAATACGGTGTTCGATTCCTTAAATTATAGGGGGTGAACCGGGTAAAATGCGGCTATTGTTTCCAGGGACAAGGATGGAAACCCCTTGCTTTTAGTCTGTGTGGTCGAAGATTTACTGTAACAGTGTGGTGTCCATTTACTAGTATTCATTAAATACCGACGTTCATCTTCTGACCGTCCAATTCGAACTGGAGGACTCCTTCGGAGATTGGAAGTAAAAATGCTTCGGTGTTGTCGGGAACATTACGCTATAATTCCGCTCGAATCTGGAAGTCCACTCGGGCGAATGACTTACCTCGATTACAAACAGCGGCTATAGGTAAATAAAATCAAAGGGGTTGACACCACCGTTACTGAGAAGGTTTTCAATGTCGTAGAATTTCTTTCTGAAGTCTACAGCCTCCTTGAACACTCTGGCAACCTTGTTTTGTAAAAATCACGCATTAAAGTCGACGGCTGAGTCGCGTTCAGCTTTGAGGGTGACATGGACACTTTGTGATAGAGGACCCAAGAGATCGTATACAGGATTATTTTTGCCACGTTATTGACGGCGGCAGCCCTCGTAATGGCATTGGCATCTGAATAGCGAATGAGTGGAAGTTCTTGCCTGAACCCGTACACTATTTTATAGTAATAATCCCATAATATGTTTCAGGGGAATGGCAAACGAGTACGATCCTTTGTTGGTGCGCTTGGTGATAATGTATTCACGCCAGGCTGTAAATCCAGTGTTCTCAGTCTCGGCATCGGTAGAAGAATCCTTATACCACAGTCGGTTGAGACCCTGCGTTTTGAAGAAGTCGTTGAGGAAGGTTTACATTCCCAGCATAGCGGTGGCGATGCCGGGTCGTTAATGTGTTCAATCTGCTGACCGGAGAGTCGATATCATATAGTTTAAGAGATACATGATACCATTGTGAATGAGATCAACGTCTGCATATGCAGTGCTGTCGTGATTTTGAAGTCTTCCTTCTACTAAGAAATAACGCTCGATTGGGTGAAGGAACAGGTCTTGCGTTTCGATGTTGATTCGGATCTCCGCTTCAGAGTTGGTAAGTAGGGCTCCGGCTTAAGGTACGAATTCGTGAACCTGGTATTAATATTTTTTAAGAATTCCATCGTAGGTTAACCCTACTGTGATTGTAAGGATGTCAGACATTATGGATTTAGTGATAGCTTTGGACAAAATCATGGACGGTAGCGATGCCACGGGAGATGAGATTGTTTAACTGTGTTTGGTTGTGGGGCTTACTGCGTTTAATACTGAGCTGTTTATTGGGCTTGCTGCGCTAGACACTGGGTTTTCGAAGGCAGTTCACTTTTTCAACGACATGGTCGACGACTTTTGCCACCCCCTTTCAACTCCTATCATGGCTGCATTGGTGTAAGCGCTCATAGTCTTACTTTCCAAGGCCTTGGCAGCAGAGGAGGTGAACATGCGACCAGCGATACCGGCGATAGTGTCAAACAAACTACCGCCGTATGCATACTTTCGAGCAAAACATTAAACATTTATTTACAGGATACTACGATGGAAATGCTTATATTCCTTGGTGCTGATGTGTTCTGCTTTCTTCATGGCATCGAGGATCGCCACAATCTCGTTGCACACGCCATTATTTCAAGCACGGTCGGCAGCGTTACACAGATCCAGGTGATATATGAAGGAGCTAGTTAAAGTCAGAGTGTAGAAAAACGGTTTGCAGTCCGCTACAATGCTTATCTTGCTTTAGATGTGCGACACAATATTCGTCCACTTGTAACTTTTTATCGCCTTCGGGTTCTAGAGAGGGTCAATTGCCTTGTCGATTTATGGCACCGAAACTGTTCAGAATCTCTGCATAGTCGACAAGGTTTTAAAAGCTTCGGGCTCAAACGATTCTTGTTTCTTTTTCACCATGAGTTCCAAGAGGTCAAGGGTTCCTTTGTACCCCAGAGCATTCCCGAAATATCATCACCGTCAGACGTAACTGGTTAGCTTCCGATGAAGATACCATCGTTTTCAGATCGCGATCTAAAGGTGTGGCCGGCGGAAGGATTGTTACTGAGCTGCAAATACTGCTGTGCTCGAGGTCCGAGGATGTTGTCTGAAGCTGGTGCAATGGGTAGTGGGTAGGCAAACTTTGGTGGTGGAGGAGGAGGGAGGACTGTCACTGCTGCAGGAAGGTATACAATTGTTTTGGTATTGTTGAATCTGCCTCTCGCTGAGCCTTAACCACAGGCTTAACACCTTTGAAAGGTCCCGGTTGAGTACAATCTTCTCGAGGCGATGCTGCATGTTACTGGCTTGAATCTTCCGCTTGATCTCTTGCAACTCCCTGGCGAGCGCCTCACACTGTTTAGTGTCTGTAATTTTTAAAACGTCATTTATTTATAGCGTTGTCATGACCCCCCTAAGCGATGGTTCGAACACATCTAAGAGTTTGTTTGAACACCCCTAAGCGTTGGTTTTCTGAAACCAAAGACATACATCTATCAAAAGGTAAAAAAAAAATCACATGCATTTCTGCTTGTTTTTTTAATAAAATTGAATTGAAAAGATCGATCTTCTTTAGCTATTGGATCAATGTCTTTATCCTAACAATCCAAGATAAAATCAATTTAGGTCACACCACAAACCACTATTCCCAATTCAATTTTTTAGACCCTGTTTTTGATCTTTCGGTCCTATCGTCAACAAATTTAAAATTCATGGTAATCATACCCGGTACGCCTGTTTTTTTTCATCCAATAGCTCACAATTTGAAGAGCTCATTCGGTCCCTCTCTTTGCCAAATTGTTTGTCAGCGGCTTGTTTAATCTCTCAAAACCCCAAGTGGGAATAGTTGCCCCCTTCAGAATAAGGTTTTAATTTTTGTCTACCTATTAACTAAATTTCTGCATAATATAAGAAAGATTGAGAGATTGGGGGATTCTTACCATTGCCAAGTGTCCTTTGTCCTACATGTAAAAGTTTGACAATATGTAGCTGAAAATTGACAATAAAAGGCCTCCATAAATATCGAATATCACAATATTCTGGGAATTCTTTCTAGTACAACCTTTATATACACAGCGTCTATGATTTAATTAAATTTAATAGACATTGAACAACCAGTGGGTCTCACGCTCATTTAAGCGGTCTCGGGTCGATTTTTGATATAAAATTTGAATATCCAACTGGCACTTTGGGCGTACCGTAAACATAGAAGACAGGAAGTGTACCCAAATTCCTTTTAGTCACGTTTGTATCTACCTATTGACTAAATGTCCGTAAAATATTAGAAAGATTGAGAGATCAGGGGGCTCTCACCATAACCCTGTGCCCTTTGTCCTAAAAATTTGACATTTTTTGACTGAAAAGTGACAATCTTAGCCCTCCGTAGATATTAAAGATGACGTTATTCTTAAAAATCCATCTAATACAACCTTCATATATACAGAGTCAATGATTTGGTTGACTTTTATAGTCATTGAAAGACCAGGGGGGTCTCAACCTCATTTAAGCGGTCTCGGGTCGATTTTTGATATAAAATTTGAATATCCAACTGGCACTTTGGGCGTACCGTAAACATAGAAGACATGAAGTGTACCCAAATTCCTTTTAGTCACGTTTGTATCTACCTATTGACTAAATGTCCGTAAAATATTAAAAAGATTGAGAGATCAGGGGGCTCTCACCATAACCCTGTGCCCTTTGTCCTAAAAATTTGACATTTTTTGACTGAAAAGTGACAATCTTAGCCCTCCGTAGATATTGAAGATGACGTTATTCTCAAAAATCCATCTAATACAACCTTCATATATACAGAGTCAATGATTTGGTTGACTTTTATAGTCATTGAAAGACCAGGGGGGTCTCAACCTCATTTAAGCGGTCTCGGGTCGATTTTTGATATAAAATTTGAATATCCAACTGGCACTTTGGGCGTACCGTAAACATAGAAGACATGAAGTGTACCCAAATTCCTTTTAGTCACGTTTGTATCTACCTATTGACTAAATGTCCGTAAAATATTAAAAAGATTGAGAGATCAGGGGGCTCTCACCATAACCCTGTGCCCTTTGTCCTAAAAATTTGACATTTTTTGACTGAAAAGTGACAATCTTAGCCCTCCGTAGATATTGAAGATGACGTTATTCTCAAAAATCCATCTAATACAACCTTCATATATACAGAGTCAATGATTTGGTTGACTTTTATAGTCATTGAAAGACCAGGGGGGTCTCAACCTCATTTAAGCGGTCTCGGGTCGATTTTTGATATAAAATTTGAATATCCAACTGGCACTTTGGGCGTACCGTAAACATAGAAGACATGAAGTGTACCCAAATTCCTTTTAGTCACGTTTGTATCTACCTATTGACTAAATGTCCGTAAAATATTAGACAGATTGAGAGATCAGGGGGCTCTCACCATAACCCTGTGCCCTTTGTCCTAAAAATTTGACATTTTTTGACTGAAAAGTGACAATCTTAGCACTCCGTAGATATTGAAGATGACGTTATTCTCAAAAATCCATCTAATACAACCTTCATATATACAGAGTCAATGATTTGGTTGACTTTTATAGTCATTGAAAGACCAGGGGGGTCTCAACCTCATTTAAGCGGTCTCGGGTCGATTTTTGATATAAAATTTGAATATCCAACTGGCACTTTGGGCGTACCGTAAACATAGAAGACATGAAGTGTACCCAAATTCCTTTTAGTCACGTTTGTATCTACCTATTGACTAAATGTCCGTAAAATATTAAAAAGATTGAGAGATCAGGGGGCTCTCACCATAACCCTGTGCCCTTTGTCCTAAAAATTTGACATTTTTTGACTGAAAAGTGACAATCTTAGCCCTCCGTAGATATTGAAGATGACGTTATTCTCAAAAATCCATCTAATACAACCTTCATATATACAGAGTCAATGATTTGGTTGACTTTTATAGTCATTGAAAGACCAGGGGGGTCTCAACCTCATTTAAGCGGTCTCGGGTCGATTTTTGATATAAAATTTGAATATCCAACTGGCACTTTGGGCGTACCGTAAACATAGAAGACATGAAGTGTACCCAAATTCCTTTTAGTCACGTTTGTATCTACCTATTGACTAAATGTCCGTAAAATATTAAAAAGATTGAGAGATCAGGGGGCTCTCACCATAACCCTGTGCCCTTTGTCCTAAAAATTTGACATTTTTTGACTGAAAAGTGACAATCTTAGCCCTCCGTAGATATTGAAGATGACGTTATTCTCAAAAATCCATCTAATACAACCTTCATATATACAGAGTCAATGATTTGGTTGACTTTTATAGTCATTGAAAGACCAGGGGGGTCTCAACCTCATTTAAGCGGTCTCGGGTCGATTTTTGATATAAAATTTGAATATCCAACTGGCACTTTGGGCGTACCGTAAACATAGAAGACATGAAGTGTACCCAAATTCCTTTTAGTCACGTTTGTATCTACCTATTGACTAAATGTCCGTAAAATATTAGACAGATTGAGAGATCAGGGGGCTCTCACCATAACCCTGTGCCCTTTGTCCTAAAAATTTGACATTTTTTGACTGAAAAGTGACAATCTTAGCACTCCGTAGATATTGAAGATGACGTTATTCTCAAAAATCCATCTAATACAACCTTCATATATACAGAGTCAATGATTTGGTTGACTTTTATAGTCATTGAAAGACCAGGGGGGTCTCAACCTCATTTAAGCGGTCTCGGGTCGATTTTTGATATAAAATTTGAATATCCAACTGGCACTTTGGGCGTACCGTAAACATAGAAGACATGAAGTGTACCCAAATTCCTTTTAGTCACGTTTGTATCTACCTATTGACTAAATGTCCGTAAAATATTAAAAAGATTGAGAGATCAGGGGGCTCTCACCATAACCCTGTGCCCTTTGTCCTAAAAATTTGACATTTTTTGACTGAAAAGTGACAATCTTAGCCCTCCGTAGATATTGAAGATGACGTTATTCTCAAAAATCCATCTAATACAACCTTCATATATACAGAGTCAATGATTTGGTTGACTTTTATAGTCATTGAAAGACCAGGGGGGTCTCAACCTCATTTAAGCGGTCTCGGGTCGATTTTTGATATAAAATTTGAATATCCAACTGGCACTTTGGGCGTACCGTAAACATAGAAGACATGAAGTGTACCCAAATTCCTTTTAGTCACGTTTGTATCTACCTATTGACTAAATGTCCGTAAAATATTAAAAAGATTGAGAGATCAGGGGGCTCTCACCATAACCCTGTGCCCTTTGTCCTAAAAATTTGACATTTTTTGACTGAAAAGTGACAATCTTAGCCCTCCGTAGATATTGAAGATGACGTTATTCTCAAAAATCCATCTAATACAACCTTCATATATACAGAGTCAATGATTTGGTTGACTTTTATAGTCATTGAAAGACCAGGGGGGTCTCAACCTCATTTAAGCGGTCTCGGGTAGGTTTTCACTATATATTTCTTTTTTCGGCGTTCCATAAATATTTCTATTTATATTTCTTAATGTTTTCTAGAGTAAGCGGTTTTTCTTATTGTTTTAAGAATTATCATGTATAAAAGTAAATCTTTGCAGTTTTTTATTGACACCAACATGACCAATTTATATTATATAAAGACAAATTTGCAACTTAGAAAAGGGTTTATATTCGAGGACAACGAGAACTTACAACAGCTTGAAGAGGTCATTTTGATAAGTTCCTACGTATCTTATCAGTCATCTTAACCATGAAAATCATGCTTTTAATGTTATCAAGTATTTCTTTTTTTTTTAATGATTTTCATCAAAATTTTGAATATCCAACCGACGTCTAGCAGCAGGTTGGATATTGAATATCGAATATCGAATAACGAACCGGCTGCTAACTTCACATCCATCATAAGCACTGTATGCGTCTTAGGTGTTTTGGTTCATGTGGACCCTTTGTCTAAAATGACTGATTTTTCACCTCAAAATTTACTGAGTACATACAAATCTATGCATTTGGAAAATATTTTAAGCATAACATGCCCTAGATAAATAAATTTTAAATATTATATTTTTGTTTTGTTTACAGAACTTCTATAACAGAATGGAAAACAAGTCATTGATTAACTTGTTGTTTGCTATATTTGTTTGGATGTTTGTTTACTATTTACTGGAACTTGATTGGACAATAAACATTAAATTCATTTCATGTCAATTCTTATTGTCCAATCAAATCCCAGTATATGTAAAAACTGACTGAAACTCCGCCTACCTATTGTTTGCAAACAACCAAGCAAACACAGGAAGAAAGTTGATCAATGTTTTGTTTTGCAATTTATAATTACATTAGATGTATGATTCATTATAATACGTTATTCTTTTTGGCAATCTCGCGTTATTCCTTAATCAATTCATTACACAATATGATTTACCATCCATGATGACACGAGGTCCCACAATTAACAGATAAATTAAATAAAAGCATGATAAAAATCGTGTTTTCATGATTCTAGCTAAAAATGTAATTATATAAAGTATTGAATGCTTCTTTTTTTTTTTTAACTTCATAGAGTTGTAAAAGCGTTGATCGTGCGCACATTTTTTTTAGAATGAAGCGTTTCCGCGCTTCATACAAAATGTACCTCGGTCAACGCTTTTACACCCCAATGAAGTTGCAAAAAGAAGCATTCAATTCTTAATTAGTAACGTAAAACTTAACAGGATTTTGCCGTGCACTTTTTTCATTCCGCCAGAAGGTGCCAAAATAAACCGTGTTGGGAAAGAGGTTTGAGATGCACATGTGGATGTTTGTCTGTACTCAGAGTGAAAATTGAGGTGAAAACACAGTAATTTTAGCCAACGGGTCCACATGAACATTAAGGAACACCATTTGTATGTGGCTTTAGTATATCAGCGACTCGATTTAGCATGTAATATTTGCCGCTGAACAAAAAGCAGATATATGTCAATGTATCTAAAAATTCTTAAACTTAATATTAATTATAATGACATTTTCTGAAAAAAATTATCGCACTATATTTTTCCCTGTTTGCAGTTGGATCCCTTTATCTTAAAACTCGGGAAAAAAACTTTTATTATGGTAACAGCATGTCTCATTTATTATTACATCAACCTACTTCTGTCAGATTTCTGAAGATATGGTATGATTGCCAATGAGACAACTCTCCACAATTTACCAAATGACACAGAAGTAAACAACTATATGTCATCGTACCGCCTTCAACTATGAACAAAGCCCATACCGAATAGTCAGCTATAAAAGGCCCCTTGATGACAAATGTCAAACAATTCAAGCGAGAAAACTGACGGTCTAATTTATATACAAAAAATGAACGAAAACAAACCACTGAATAAATTGCGAGTATAAGTTCATTTTAAAAATGGTTTATTGTAAAAAATTCAAAAACAATTCAAAATTCAAAAACTTCTATACTAATCTTTTTGGATATTTGATGAGGATTTTAATTTTCGTTTTCGCTGTTGGTGTTAAAATAAATAAACACCAGAGTTAAATTTGATACTGTCCACTCAGTTACACCTTTAAACTCATCTTGTTGTGTAAATATCTATTGTCCTGTATTAGCAATGTCTATCAAAAAATCAAAACAATACACTAAGGTTGTTACCTGAGAGGACCATCTCAAAGATGTAACCCAGCCAACTGTGAAATGTTTACATGTAATCTGAGAGGAACTATATCAAAGATTTAACCCGTCCAACTTTGTGAAATGTTTACACATTCTACAGGATCAGAAAAAAATGCCAATCAAAATTCAAAAAAATAAATTATCTTTCTGAAACACAAAATGCATTTAACTTTTAACTTGTCTAGTGGATGCCAGGCATTACAACTTTTTTTCAACTAGACAGGCAAGTCTGTACTCTTGCTTTTTTTTTTTTTGAAAGTTCAATGCATTAAAAATAATCTAATTAACAATCTTATGGAAAGGCTAACTGCAAATGTTCGAATTCAAGAGTTTGTAAAATAAAACACCACAAAGATATGAATTTCCAAAAACCGGTTATTCAAACACACGTATCTACTCAATTGTTATGACTCGAAAGAAAGATATACAATGTATTGACCCATATATGTGTTTTAGTATTGTGAGTTTAAAATGTTGTGTATCATCCTGTAGCCTATAAAGCTGTATCAAATATTTGTGCTAGTGCTTTTCTATACGTTGTTTTCCTTTTCAAAGCAATTTAGAATGAAATTCAAAACAGTGTGGCTGTGGCCATTGATTGACACATTAAATTCACCCATTGACTGGGACAATTTAGGTGAACGTTTGTATGTAACGACCATTGCTCACTATGTACTTTTTAAAGACACTTAAACTATGGGGTCACCAAAGGTTCTCAACACCTTAATAAAGTAATTCGAAAAATTAATCAGAAATAACACGATGTTTTGATTTATATCAATTATATAAATCAAAACATAAAGGTTATTCCTGATTAATTTTTCGAATTATTTTATAATTAAAGTCGTTAAGAAACTTTTGGTGACCCCACAGTTTAAATGCCTATCGTATGTACGTCGTGAACAGTGGTCGTTACAGACAAACGTTCACGTAAATTATCCCAGTCAATGGATGAATTTAATGTGTCAATCAATGGCCATAGCCACACTGTTTTGAATTTCATTCTATGTGTTCTTTTCCCCCATTACAGTTTTGTTCTTCAAGTTATTCAGCACACAATTTCACAGCCTGGTTAAAAGTGATATTGGCCCGGTTATACTAATATTGGACTGGTAAATTGCATAGCCTATAGGTTACTGGTATCATTATACGTGATGCTTTTCATATCGGCAAGATATGCGTGTTGGGCATATGACTAGGGCAATATGAAAAACACCACGTAATAGGCGGATTGATAATTTCAGATAAGGGAGTTCAGTTACCGCTCCCCCTTTTGGGCCCCTCTAAATCCACTTTTGATTCCTGGACGACTATAGCAAATACTTTTTTTTTTAAATGCATATTTAATGTGCAAGAAGGTTTTATTAACCCATTTGATTGTGCATGTTATACTTTATTAACTTTAATTTCTTGCTTTGCAGATAGCTGTTGCATCGCTGAGTATTATGAAAAATATTTAGCTGCTCTTGGCAACCGTGGCCCGTTTTATCGAAGGCCCCTAGCCGGATCTTCAATTCGTTATGGGGAACAAGCTGTCGGCATTAATAAGCTGAAAGGATTCATGAGAGAAATAACTTCAAAAGCTGGCCTACAGGGGAATTTCACAAACCACTCGGGCAAAAGAAGTTGCGCAACTCAGTTATACACCGCTGGTATCCCGGAACAGGAGATTATGTCCCGAACGGGACATAGGACCGAGACGGCTGTTCGAAAATACAAAAGGTCTTCTAATGAAATTCTCCATGAAGTTTCAGATGTGTTGAATCCGCCTATGAAAAAGGAAAAACCGGGAAATGCTCTACTGGAAAATGACATGGAAGTTGATTCCCCAAATAAATCAACAGAACTACTCACCAGGAGTCCTTTTCCAAAGCCAATGCAAGATATATCTAACTTGCCCGACCAGAAACCGTCAGTGTTCAACAATTGCACTTTTAATTTTTGAATCTTTTCATCAGACTGAGTCTTTACCGATTTGCAATTCTGACTTGATTGATACTATTCGTTTGAACATGTACGTGGAAAGAAATTCCTATTGTAAAAAGACAATTTTTGCACTTGTTTGTTTGGGGGACTTCTATTTGTAGTATATATGTAATAAAATTGTAGTTTGAAATAATCAACCTTTTTTGTTACAACTTAAGGAAAAGGGGGAGGTTATATCAAATTTCCCAACGAATTATAATTTAGAAGATTTCTTAGATTCTTGGTAATAATTCATCACTAATATTTTTTTACTATAAATATTGGAAGATGTGGTATGAGTGCCAATGAGACAACTCTCCACCCAAGTCACAATTTATAAATATATAGGTCAATGTGTGGTCATTAATATATAATAGACAAAAGGAAAAGCAAGCATCAGTGAATTTGTGTGCTCGGGTGCATAGATTTACCATCAATTATCCAACTGAAAGGTAGATGTGCTAAAAGATTGACACATTTTCATTCATGTGACCTTAATACTGCTAAAAATAAACCGTGCATTAACAGTACTCCAGTTAGAGCACGTATAGATAGATCACAGTTGCACTATAATAGCATCATATAAGCTCCGCCCCACCGACGTTTATCCTGAAATAATGAACACCTATCATCAAAAGAAAATACACCTTGTTGTGATACAAGGACGTTATAGTTTACATAAATGTGTTATTTTTCTCTCTTTTTCCCCTTAGATATGTCAGAGAATGGTTAGGATGCATGTCAGCTGCTGGGTTTGTTAGTATCACACCCGATGATAAATACTTTATACCGGAAGCATGCAAACCTCATACAGGATCGAGTGGTCTCGCCAGTGTGTTACCTCTTATAGCTGCGAATACCTCCTCATTATTGGAATGTTTTAAAGAGGACGGACCGAAAGGTAAATTATATCTCCCACATTTTAATTAAAATGTTCGATACTGTCTCACTGAGGTATACCAACATCCTTTTTTTTCTCTCTGAACTTTATACTTGTAAATGTTCCTAATCCTTATATAGCTGTTAATCTTATATTAAAAAAAAACTCATCAAAGATACCAGTACATTTGTTTTACACGGCTTACGCCAGACGCGCGTTTCGTCTACAAAAGACTCATCAGTGACGCTACAATAAAAAAAATGCACAATATTTTTACTAAAATATATACACATGGAAAAAAGTATTGCAACATTAAAATTCAAATTCAAATTTAAAAAACACTCTTTATTTTTTTGTGATATAATTTGTTGAAATAGAACTAGTTGAACATTAATCAAATATCACCTGAGTTTGATTAATAAATATCGACTCGATAAGTTCTTATCTGCACATGCAGCTACTGAACTTGTAAACAATAAAACAGATGTTATTATCCTCATTGTTTTCAACACTTTAAATAACCAAGTTTATAAAATTATGTGATAGACACCTTGTAATTGGTCATCCACAACTCATAACTGCAGCAAGATGGCAGATAATCAGCATGAGAGAATCAGGTATGTCGCTGTGACAATTGCACGTATTGTTGGTCTTCACCAGTCCACTATAAGTCGTTTTGAGAATAAAAATCAGGAAACAAACGATGTTAAAGACCTTCCGAAATCAAGATGACCGCCTATAACATCTGCTAGGAAAAATCAAGCATAATGCAGGTTGGTCAGAAGGAAACCCATTGCAATCAAAACAATCCTAAAATGAGAGTGATGACCATACCGGGGCCTTTAAACAAGAACTGTTCGATATCGGCTCTTCGCTACTGGTTATCGTGCGATGATACCATTTCGGGGATCTTTGCCTACGAACAGACACACAGTTGCCCGTATCCAATATAGTGCAGAGCTCGCCAGAGTTGAAAATTAGCATCGTGGAGGAAGATCCATTGTTCCAATGGAATTCGGTTTATCTTCAGTGGCTCGATCGTAGCCGGAATTTGAACCATATCGAGCATATATGGGACACTATTGGGCGTAAGTGCACGAAAGGACACCTCAGTTCAAACATGTCATGAAATAAACAATACCCTTCGTCAGGAATGGTTGCTGCTATCTAAGCAACAAATTAGTCGACTTATGACAGGAATCAGACGACGTTAAGATGCGGTTATCCGCTTGAATGGAGGCTGCGCACAAAGTACTAATTATTTGGCGTATAACGATCAACCATGATGTGAACAATCATCTAAAGATAAATTTTGAAATGTCTGACATTGTAAAGTTCAACTACAGTAAAATTTGTAAAATGCACTTTTTTGTACAAAAAACACTTCATTTTGTTATAAAATTTTGGTTAGATAAAACATTTTTTTTTACTCATACATTTTTGTTCGTTTATGCCAATGTTATCATTAACTATGTTTCAATATTATTTTACAAATATTTTATCATATTCCCTCCAAAATAAGAGGCTGACTTTTCTAGTTTAAAAAAATCAAGGTGTTGCAATACTTTTTTCCATGTGTATAGACAAGGAACGATAATGGATTTTTATATAGATAGTGTTTCAAACTATTTATTATTTGCTGCTAACGTAACAATCGTACGCTCATTAAATCCAAAACAGTCGATGAGTTACTGATCCTTACTCGTCGCTAATTTCAAGATCGTTAGCTAACTGGTCCTTATTGGTCCATCACTTAATGGTCGTTGGCTTACTGGTTCTTAATAGTCGCTAACTACCTGATCATAAACTAACTGAATAAACTGATTCTTATTAATCGTTAACTTCCTGATCGTTAGATTACTGGTCCTTAATTGATTTCGACTTACTGATATAATATTGATTCTTTTTGGTCGTTAGCGAACCGACCTTCAATTAATGGTTGCTATCTTAAGCTTCTTGATTGTTTGCTTACTGACTACTTTTTATTGCTAACTTTCCGATTGTAAGTCCAATGATTCTACATTTTGTAATAAGTCTCTTTCTAACTATTCTATAAATGACCAATAGCATTAAACTAAGCAGCACATAATGTACAAAATGTATATAAATAAGAAGATGTTGTATGAGTGCCAATGATACAACTCTCCATACCCATCACAATGTATAAAAAGTTAATAATGTGGCTTTTTTTATACGCTTTCACACAATTTATAAAATATGATTTCAGGATATGATTACAGTAACCAGTTTGATACTTTGATGTGGTTGGACCATGACAAGAAGTCATGTGATAGTAAATGGATTAATGAAAACTTATATCCGGTTGGATACAAGGACACAGGTACATGTATATATTGATAAATCCAAAGTCATGTTCTTTTCATTCTTTGGAATGAGACTAAAGCAAACACAACATATGTTACTGATAAGCTTTTAAAAACAAAGGGATAAAAAATTAAGAGGGTATTTATTTTGATATCGTCACACGCATGTCCAAAAAATATTTCCATTTTTCAAATCAAAATATAAAATACTAACAGTGTGCATGACCACCTGTTAGCCTGAATCGGACCGTTGTTTCATTGCAAATTTTATGATGTTGGGATTATGTTTGAGTTTACTATACTGTATGAGTTTTGGCCCTTGATGAAACCCGTTCTTAAACCAGTCTTTACATTCTTGTCTTTTTGACTCTGGTTGGTGGTTGTCTCAGACAATGAAACCACATCTCATTATTGTTTAAATCTGTGTAGTTCTTCCAGATTAGAATATCAAATAAAGATGAATTTGAATTTAAGAAAAGGTTTAAAACTATTTACCTTGATAGGGTTAAAGGTGTCTGTTTTTAATAACTTAGCATTTTTTTTTATCTCCGTGGTTAGTTGATTTACATATTGCAAACAAATAATTCCTGTCTACTTTCCAAATAAAACATAGTTTTTACTGAATAAACATTTTCCCCGCTTAATTTTACACTTAAACAGTAGACACATGAAAAATGTCAAAAATAAGGTTCACAATCAAATGCAGTATATCTGTGCATAGTAAATTAAATATTCACAAATGTATTTTCTAAGATATATGTCAATACTCTATGATCATTACGGCTTGCATATTTTAGTTAACATATTGATTCACACGTAGGGTCTTTGCATCAGAACTAAATACATTTCTTCCAAAATCAGTTGTTGGCACAATACAGGTTATGTTCTTTTCATCTTTTATATGATGGTATGATACTCAACTATTATCCTGGTACCTTTGATATCTCCTAACGGAGGGATTGTACTTAATTTTCATATGATGAAGACATTATCTTTCAATCAATTTAACTGAGGTCTTGCGCTGGTATGTCAGTAACTGCTAGTAGTCCTTTGTTAATTAATGTTTCATTGTCATTTTGCTTAGTTTCTTTTGTTACCTATTTTGACATGAGACTTCTTTACAACTAAATTTTACTGTGCATATTGCTATGTGTTTTTTTATCCCACATTAACTAGAGGTATAAGGGGAGGGTTGAGATTTCACAAAACGTGTTTAACCCCGTCTCTCTTTTTAGCCTGTCCCAAGTCTGGAGCCTTTGGCATCTGTTAGTGTTGTATGTTTTTTTAATTTTAGTTTGTTTATATGATTTATAGTTCATATTTATTGAAATAGTACAGACTTTTATTTAGGGGCCAGCTGCGGATCACCTTCAGGTGCGGGATTTTGAAGACCCATAGTATGTTTCGGCTGTTGTCTGCTTATTTGTCGGTTTGTTTTCTTTTTGACATTTTCCCCATTTCCATTTCCATTATCAATTTAAATTGTTTGAAAACATAGAATTTAAAGTGCATTAAAACATAGCGAAAATAACGTTTAACAGATATACGTTAAAAACAAAATTGTTTGAAGGATGAATATACTTCACAAAAAAAGTACACGGAAACGCAACACACAACCAACCGCTAGATTTAAAATCTTTTCAGAGTTGCAACTGTAGTTATAAAAGTACAATTTTCAAAGTTGTAAGCTAAAAAGTACTTATTTTAGTTTCAAGGTTTACTTATTATTAACTTAATGTTCTTTTTTTCCACAAAGATACAATAACCAATGTTTTGGATTTCGGATGTGGACCCGGGAGTTTAACTATAAAATTAGCTGAACATTTACCCAATGCCAAAGTATACGGTGTAGATATTGATCGAAAATCAATTGAAAAAGCCAAGGAGAATAAAGCGAAGGAAAATATACCCAATGTCGAATTTATTTTACTTGCACATGGCCACTTGGAAGAGTCATGGACAAAGAAATTCGATTGGATAACTATGGTGGATGTATTTCATGACCTTCCAAATCCAAATTTAAGTATTACTGACATCAAGCGGGTTCTGAAGGATGACGGTATTGTATCTGCGGTAGATCCATGCGTACATTCGGACCATAAAAAGAATCAAGGCAACCAAAGTGCTGCAATGCTGTATGTTTTTAGTACATTTATTTGTCTCCCTTGTAGCATGTCAAGTGAACCTGCTGCTGCAAACGGCATCGGATGGGGAGTTCAGAATAGAGCGGAATTTATTAAATCGAAAGGTTTAAAGATTTTAGGGGACGAACATAATGGATTGGTACAATTTCAAAAAGCATAGATATTCCATGAAAAAAACAGACTGATATTTTCATTATCCGGAAGAAGATATATGTATTTGACGCTTGCCAAATTTTCACTCAATTAATCGCTTTTGAAAAAGTAATTAAAGATAGATTTTTTTATATCAAAGAAAGTAACGAGTTTCCCTTTGTGTTCAGTATATGCATTTGCCTAATTGTTGTTATGGACTTCGCTAGATTAAAGCTTAACATTAACATTTTTTTAAATTAAAGAGAAAATGTTTTATTATTAACAAAGATTTTGAATGTTGTATCTTGAATATCATGAATATTGAATAATGAACCAACTTGACATCTGCAAGTTTATTCCAAAAAATCCCAACCATTTTTATGTTATCTTTTGGGGTGACCAGCAATATCCAAGAGACAAACATGTTACTAGACAATGTGTGTTGACCTCCATAAGATCCAAGGTATGTCAATCATTGAAGTCTGAACTGTTGTTGTCCAAAAATCTTATTAATTGTTGACAAATCTTGTGTGGTCAATCAATTGAGTGGATAATCAGATATAAGTGGAATGTTAAGTCATAGGATTGTTGTATATATGAAATTTAGTGATATCATTGCCAATCAGACAACTTCCAACCAGACATTAAAAGCACGTAGAAATTTACAATTATAATGATCAAAACCCATACCGCATAATAAATAACTGGCCCGGATGAAAGATGGGAAGTAATTCAAGTAATTTTGATTGTTCGTTCTTATATTGTACTGTTATACCATTGTCCCAGGTTAGAGGGAGGGATGGGATCCAACAGTAAGTTAGTAAATTGAACTAATTAGGTGTTTCGTTGATATCATCGCGTTAAAAAAAATCTACTGCATTCCCATTTATTACAATCATTGTCCACATATTGTTTGAATTAGGTTTTGATTACATGCCATCGATAGTCAATGTATGCCTTTTATGAGTTAACTGTACATATAACTGGTTTAAAAAAAATGAATTGTCCTATGAATATTCGAGGAAGAAACATTTGCAAATGAAACATGATTATATACTAAAGTGTTTGTCCAAACCTAAACAAAAAAAGGCTGAGTACCAAACACAATTGTTTTAAAAATATTACTAAACAGAACATGTTTTTTTTTTACATTTTGGTTGGACTCACAAAGAAACTGGAGCATTACGAAATAAATAGAAGCAGGACCCTCTGTAAACAATTAATATAATGTACAGGTGATGTTAATATTAACAAATAAACTAAAACATTAATAAAAGGAAAACAACGGAACAACAGAAACATTGAGGTGCAGCAACAACAAACGCCAAAATCATAGAAACGATCGGACTACTTGATAACAACTACGATATTCCTCACTAAGTAACGATTAGCATAAATTAATAATTTGGTAAGATTTCGATTAGGAGTGGCATTTGAAGGACATGATATGTTCCTTTGGACAGACACTTTAATTAGACCTTTATTAAAAACACCTCATTTTTATTTATCCAAAGATTTATTTTCCCCGAAGATTCAATGCAGATTTGTTTGTTCGACATTATATAGATAATGAATAGAAAATTCAAGAGTGGGTACCTTTTATTTAAAATTATTGATAAAATTAGAAGAAGAAAAAGAAAAATCCTGGCCCATTTAGTGTAATATTAATAATTAAAAAAAAAGATAGACTCCTGAGATGTAGCCTCCTGTTGTGAGGCTATATCTATGATGTAATTGTTATTGTCTTAAAACGCTTGTTCTAGATGATAACATGTTCAAAAGATTTGTCACAAAACAGCTTTGTGCTTTAAAAAAGCCTTTTTCAAAACCTTTACTGGCTGTTGTACACAAATGTTTTCTTCTCATACCATACAAAACAAAACTTGAAAGTGAAAATTATGACAGTAAAAGTTTTAATCATTAGGGGGTGGGGGAAGGGGGTAGAAAAGCATATATAAAACAGGAACTATTTCAATTCAGTTTGTTTTCAGGACTAACCAATGATTATTGGGACCATCCGGCTTTGGTCGAACACCTCGTGCTCCTACACTTCGTATTTGCTTTTGGTTTTTTTTTTAAATCATGCACCATCAATTGGTCTTATGTAGACAAAACGGGTGTCTAGTTTAGAAAATTAATGATATCTTTGATATTTTTTTGGTCGAAAAGAGGATTATTGGCGAATGATGCAGAATAAATACCGAAAAAGAAGAATATAGAATAAGAGGGAAATAGTGCATGGCGTTTTCAGTTTATTTTCGATTTATGAGTTTGACTGTCCTTCTAGTATATTTTGCCCCACCTTTTTTAAATACTAAAAAGAATTCAAAAAAACGGGTGATCTAAAATATAAAAGAATAGGGGAAAATGTTCAAATTAAAAAACGAACAGACAAAAATGTAAACTATTGATAAAAGAAAGAAATAAAAACCTTTATCCAGAAACTTCATGTTAGTTTATTAACTCTAAATGTCGTTTTTATTCTTTATCTCTGAACAAAAAAAAAGATAACTTACGTTATCTCGATAAAATTACTTTCAGACGAATGTCAAGTTATATAATATTACTGTAGTACTTTAAACAATTAAGTTCAATACGATCATCGCCAATGATACAACTAAACGCCATAGATTCAATGAAAAATATGTCAAATATAATATCTAAGTCATGTTCTGCTGACATCTCGACGTGGTTTCTTTTATCTGGAAACCAATACAGTGCATTGTTTCAGATCAAGCTAATAACTCCAAACACGGAACGTTTTCTTTATTACAAACGGAAATTTAAAAAGAACGAAATGTACAACCATTTTAATACAAAACGGAGATACTATGGGACAGCTATCCAACAAAGATCATAGGAAAGAAATATTGATATCTACAGGTCACGTTACGACATATAACACAGTGCAAAAAACTCAGAGCAAAACTAATATCGTAAAATCAGCATTAAAGTTACATGAATGAAAATGTATTGTTTTTGTGTTTGATAAAATAACATTTCATGATCATTTGTATTTGTTTTTACTGATGCAAGTATTTAAATCATAATTACACCTTCCACACAAGAATAAGAATTGTTACATAAATTATAATGCGGTAGCATTTTATTTTTACTAATCGTACGGTGCTGATACGTCAAAAGTGATATTATATTCATATTTAAAGCATTATTTGTTGTGCATTTGAAATAGGAATTACGAAACTGAAAATAAATATTTTTACGAAATTTAAACATCTAAAGAACAAACATGCAGATTATTTACCTGTAACTTAAAACATTTGTTCTAGATTATAACATGTTCAATTAGAATTTTCACACGACAAAATGGTGATATTATACGACCTAGACTGACTGATGTAAACATGTAACAGTGAGATACTGTAAGGTAGATGAAACATTTGACAAACAAAGGTTTTTGTTTTCATACACTTAAACAAAACATAAAACTAGACGTGCTTCTGTCTTATAAAATAAATTGTAAATAAAATTGAGAATGGAAATGGGGAATGTATCAAAGCGACAACAACCCGACCAAAGAGCAGACAACTGCCGAAGGCCACCAATGTGTCTTCATTGTAGCGAGAATCTCCCGCACCCTGAGGCGTCCTTCAGCCGGCCCCTAAACAAATATGTATACAAGTTCAGTAATATTGGACGTCATATATACTCAGCTCCAAATTATACACAAAAAACTAAAATTAAAAAAAGAATACAAGACTAACACAGGCCAGAGGCTCCTGACTTGGGACGACTGGCTCAGTATTTTTTAGGATTTTCGGAAACTCTATTTTAAGTCATTTATTGCCTCTTAAACATGAATTTTGCTGGACTGCCTAAAAACGACATTTGGAGTAATAGGAATTGCTACCTGTTAGTTCTTGCTACTTTGAAAAGCAATTAAAGCCATCTTTAAGAAAGCTAATAAAAGAATTCAGTCACGGTAATGGATTGAATGCTGTTGTTCAGTACACAAAAAAATACAATTCAGAATCATCCCTCATAACAGGTTTTAGGTAGTCTCGCATTTGATTATAAATAAACTATTCAAAAACTTCGATTTTCCCCCCGGAAAAATATCAATTTCTTCCCAAGGAATAAATAACATTTTAATCACATTTCTTTTTGAAAGGCTCTGGAAATTAAGGTCTTTAATTTTCTTTAACTTTGCACCATATTTTTGAGTGACACACTGAGGAATAACCACAAGATTTATCACCAAAGATCTGTGGGTTTATAGGAAATTTAGACATACCAAGGACAAATAACAAAGCAATTAAGGGTTTGGGTCAGACAAACATTTTCCTCTAGTTCAATTACTCTGTTTGTTTTGTTAATCAGAAAAAAGGTATGCATTTGGGATTAAAGTACATTAACAGTGAAATTATAAACAGTATAAAGAAGAGACATCAAACACAAAAGATAAAACAAACTCAAGAGAGAAAACAAACACAAGAGAGAAAACAAACGCAAGAGAGAAAACAAACACAGGAGAGAAAACAAACACAGGAGAGAAAAAAAAACTCAAGAGAGAAAACAAACCAAAGAGAAAAAACAAACTCAAGAAACTTACAGAGGAATGATTGTCAGGTTTAACACTCAAACATTTCATTTAGTAGATTCATGTTTAATTGATATCAAATTGCATACCTTATAATCAATTATATTGCAAAAGTAGATTTTATAGTGAAGTTAGCAGTGAAAGAATAATTATCAGCAATTTCTGGTGATAATTGATAACAATTCTATTCAAATTTCAATTCAACAATATAAAGACCGACATTAATCTAAACTAAATGAATCTAAAAATGTATGTACCGATAAAAGTGGTAGTGAATATTAAAAATCGTGACAATTACGTCCAATAATTATTAAACATTTAAATAAGTGTAGTCTGATCGAAAGAGGATATTAAAGTGATAAAAACTTGTAATATATTGTATGACAATTAATAACATTTTGTGTTATTGAACGTTTATCAGTCTGAGGATGCAGCAATAAAGTGAAAACAGGTAAGATAACTAAGTCAAAAATATGTTCTAGATAGTGTAAACCAACTTATTTTCGCAAGCGATTTTTAATTGCTTATTTAGGTGATCATTTTCTTACTACATCAAGTAAATTAGAAATAGCGACATTGAATAGCGCGAGGTGGACTAGAAAGAGTTAAACGCTGAATAAAGTATTTGCGAAAAAAGGGGGTTTAGCGTAATGGTCATTTCTATAAGATGTATTTGAAAATTACTTACATATCTTAAAGTTAAAAAAAATATTATCATTATTAATTTTTATCAAAGAAGAGGTTATATTCAATTCAATAAAATGCAAGTGTCGAAAGTATATAATCAAAATCACGCACTAAATTAAAACGTATCGTGACTTATGTACTCATTCAATTAACTATTTTCATAATTTGAAAGTCAAAAAATGAATTTGTCACAGTATCAAACTGGTTCCCTTTCATATGGCAAGTATCTGAGCATTAGCTAATTATGCGTCACACTATCGTATAGCACTTGCATAAATACCTCGTTTTATTTTTCTCAACCTTTAGTGTGTTTGAGCTGTCGTGTTATTGACTGTTATTCTCTCTTGTTTTATTATTTTGCGACAATATTGTTCCAAACATTCGGTTAATGTTTTACTTTTTGGAATTTGGGAACATCAATGCCCTTAAACTTTGTACTTGTTTGGACTTCTAACTTTTTTTCGAAGTATCTCTGATGTGTCTTCTGTAGACGAAACGCGCGTCTGACGTATGAAATCATAATCCTAGTACCTTTAATAACTATTACATGCGGGGAAAAAAGTCGCACGCAAAAATGCTATGAATAGGATACAAACTACATACAGAAATTAGTTATATTGTTAAAAATATGAAATTATATTGGTATTTTATTAGTATCAGCATATGCAAGTAGAAAAATATTAAATCGCATGAAACAGTGCCATTTGATAGTAATGTTTAATAGAATAATAAAATTACGAGCAGAAGACATATTAAATTGCAAGAGATTTCATGCAGAAATAGTGCAATTTGATAGTGATTTATTAAAGATTAATTACCTGAAATTATGTTGAACGTTGATAATTATTATCATCAATTTCACAGGCAATGCAAAACATAGAACCATTTATTTCAACTATATTAACCTAATGTGATTGTAAAGATCTGTATAATAGGGAAACAACAATAATACAAGAACAATGCACATAAGTTGTCGAATTGTTATTTATTAATTTCAATAAAGGCTGCTTATTTGTGTGCAAAAACGGAACAATTATATCAGATATTCTACTTACACATGTGCGACGATTTTAAAAGATAAAATATATTTAAATGAATATTCAAATATCTACGTCCTGACATGTCTTCAAAACTTTATTCAGTTGGAAAGTATTGTCGGAACTGGGTGTATATTTGGCTATGAACATGGCCATAAATGTCATTTTCTCTTGGTGATCCTTTACTTATGTATGCTGGCCTATTTTACACGAACTCGAAATATCACAAAACTCATTCGAAATGTGCTGTCTGGAACGTATAATCTTTGAACTAATAATATTGCTGCCATTTATCTGATGTACTATGCATTTAAAAACGGTAAATTTTGGTATTTCTTTTATTATAACCGAACCAATCTGTACCCCTTCAACATAAGACAACGTCACGCTTGGCAATGTGCAGCAGCAATTACAATGGAGGGTGACTTCAAAATTCAAAACAAAAAATAAAATATTACAAAAAAAATATTGAGATTTGGGGGTTAGGTGATTAGTTTTTCATTCCACTGTCTCATTCGAAATTTGACGTACAAAGTTGGGACCATAACAGTTGATTACGAATTGTTCAACTGATGATGGATAAGAGATAAGTTGCCAATCTAGTTTTTAAATGAATTTCAATTTTAATATGCAATTACGATATTGGAGGATCTGCTAACCCTTTCCAGAGTAAATGAGATCACCTTTCGATTTCGATTGAGTTCGTGTTGCTCAGTTTATAATTTTCTATGTTGTGTGCTATGTACTTTTGACGGTCTGTTTGTCTTTTTTTATGAAAGTCATAACGTTGTGAATAAGTTTATTTTTGACTTATGAGTTTGATTGTCTCCGATACCGTCCACCTACCGTTTACGGATGTACACCTGTGACATGTCTGAGGAGCCAAAAATTTCTAGAATTGAACTTTTTTCTGAACCTGATTTTTGGGTTTATATGACTGTAAAAAGTGACTGGTGAAGAAAAAAATCATATAATGGTGCACTTCTTTGTTTGCTACAGCCATTTTGAAAGTACCAAATTTTGATGATTTTCCCATTTTTTCCCCAATTTTTACCTTTTTTGGGGCTATTTTCATGAAAAAATCAAAGTTCTACAATTAAACTTTTTTCCATACTTACAATAAAGATGAAGTGGACCAATCTGAATAAATTTAACTGAAAAAACTATAGGTAGGTGTTAATATAAGAAAGTTTTATCCTATTTTGATGCTTCTATATGTCAAATTTACCATGGTGACAATTTTCTAAATTTGTAATTTTTCTCAGTATTAAGAACAAAATGTATAATATTTTAACTTTTTTGTTATAAATGTTTAAAAAAATACATATCTAAGAATTTTGAAAAGAAAAAAAAGTGATATGGGATGTACATGTTCCTGGTAGAGTCATTTTTGTACCTCTCATCCATTTTCTCAAAATTTTGGCTAAAGAATGACTTGATTCGTAAACAAACTGAAAAGCTAAATACTCAAAAACTAATCATTGTAAATACACAATTTTTTCACAGAGTTAAGTTTTATTATAACATATTTTGAATTCATTGATATTTTCCTCTTGTATCACATGTTTTGGAAATATTTCCAGAACGAGATTTCAACGAGACTTAAACGTCAGAAGTATACATCCTAAATGTTTAATTTATTTTTCGTCAATCTCGATAATGGAAAAATTATGATTGAATATATGTCAATGATTCCACAATCAAATAACTTTGAGAATGATTGATTTTTAAAAATCAGGTATTGTTCACTTTTGTCACAGGAAATTCTTGTTTCTATCTCTAATTGACATTTTTGTTCGTTTATATATTTAAATCAAAACGTTTCTATTGTTTCAGAGTTTTAATGCAATCGAATGTAATTGTTTAAAGTGGGTTTTTTTATAAGATAAACCAATAGTTTTGGAAAATTAAATATGAATTATTTCATATTCACTATCAACCGAAATATTTAGAAGAACTGTTTTCAAGTATGCTAGATTTAACCAATAAAATAACTAATCGCTGATGACGTCACTGTATACATTAGGTACAGAGTCTACTGGAAATAGATAAGAAGTACTAACAAGAAGAAACAAAATACATTATCCTAAGTATTAACATAAATTCATCAGCATCATAAATTAACATGCACTGATTATAATTTCTCGTGATCATTTGAATGTACCTTTTGTGCAGTAACAATGTTCGATTGTCTGGCATTGGTTTATAATAGTGATCAAATTTTCGGAAATTCCCCTTTAATCCAAAATCTCCTCGATGTAGTGATGACATCACTAGACACTTTTACAAAAATGTTCATTGAGATAATTATATGTGTTCGTGTTGATAGTTTTCAAGAAGGTTTACAACTATAAACAACCGACATAAACATGTGATTTTCAGCTTGATTTTAACCAAATTTAACATGTTTAACCCAAAGTTTTCTTCGAAAAATGTCTATACCAAGTAATTATTATGTAGAAAATAAAATAACTTATCGCTGACGAATTTGAGCATACAGCTGATTTTCAAACCGTGCCTCTTTTGGGGAGATATATAATATTCATAAGATATAGTAATTATTATGGATATTGTTTTTAACTTGTTCCGTTGATTGATAGTGTTTAATTCTTTTTGAATTTTAGTTTTGAATTTGCATTAAAGTTCCGTATTTTTATTTGTGAGTTTTTTTAAACTAGATATATTGAGGATAATACTTCCATTCTGCAAGTATAAAACCTTTTAAGAAAACTAGTAATCAATACGTGTAGGTTACAATTTGAGCATACAGCTGATTTTCAGAACGTGTCTCTTTTGGGGAGATATATAATATTCATAAGATATGTTAATTTGTTAACGTACGTACTGGTTCCCAGATATGATATCTGTGTTTCGTTTCATAAAGACATAACTTGCAAATGTAACCAGTATAGAAAAACATGGTAGCACCTAGAATTTAGTTTTTAGGAGGTCAAAGAGTGTCGGAAGGAGTATAAGTATAAGTTTAAACTCTAAGAAGTTCAGAGCATATGCATGTGGAAAATATGCCGCACGGCCCTATATTTTGACCTTGGAATAAAATAGTAGTGCGTATCAACTTTCTGTTCAGGGATATAATCTGGGAAATTGCATTGTCTATATTTACAGAATTGCAACCTGTAAGCAAGTTTTACAAGTTGAATATGAAATTGTATGGAAAATATTATTTAAATGATTTACAATTATACACTGTTATAGTGAAGATAAACAAGTACAGATAACAATGTCAGTGCAATTAAGTAAGACAAAAATACCATGTAGTAACTATAACATTACCAATCATTAAGATAGCCCTATCTTTTTAACTTAATCTTTTCTATATAATTGGATTCTTAATGAATTTAATCATACATTGAATAAACATTAATTCAGAAATTGTTTCATAGCGATGTAAACTGTTGATATCGATATAAAATAGTCCGTAGATAAATGCTACAAGTCTGACCTGACGTAATATTGTTTTCGAACTGTTAATAACGAAATATCATCATTACAACTTTAAGTGTTTTAATCTATATATGTTTTAAATTAAAAGATATTGACGATATGTCTTAAACATTACAATGTTCTCCATATAAGACGAATTAAGCCATTACTTTTTCTTATAATAATAATAATTTTGTAACATATTACTTGCGAATAAGGAGACACTCACATATACTATTATTGGTTGATTGAATGGTGTTTAACGCAACTTTCAACACTATTGTTGTAATTCATAGCTTTCTATTTTTATAAATGCAGAAAATAGGATTCCCCGGAGAAAACCGTCGAAACATCCATATACTATTAAGTTTGGTTACCAGTAAGTTCATATATGGACATACGTCATAGAAATACATAAGGGAATGCATCAATTTACAAGACAAGATTAGTCGTATAAAACAATTTTCGATTTTGATTGGTTTTTATCCGATAATTCCTTGTATTTTGATCTTTGTACATTTTTTTATACAACTTTCAGTGCATATGCCTCACGTTATATTCTCTTTCGTGGTATTTCTTATGTTTTCCAATAAGAACCATTTAGAACATTACGTTCTTTATTCTTTGAATAAAATGTCGCTATATTGCATGTTTAAGAGATCATCAAAACAACAATTTCAAAGCAGCAGAGTTATAGACACTATAAATGACCTTGTATCAAACTATACCTAGTGTTATGAAATAGAAATACATTGTGCACTTGATTGATATGTACAGATAATACCATCTTTGGTGTTGAACTTTTCTGGCCTAAAAATGAGTTTCATTTTTTTTACCTAGTTTGTTCTTTTCATATGCTTTCACACGTTTCCAATGCAAGCAATTTCTAGCTTCATCACATATTTTATATTCAATGTTTACATTTTAAAACCAGTCCCCTGATAGATCCATGATTTTATGTCGCTTGTTTTTCAATAACAATATGTAACACTATATGACAACAAACTTATTGAATATAATCTCAGAAAGAACAATAGAATGCATAAATTCATATTCACTCTTAATTGTACACAATAGAACATACATGACATAGTTACGTGGCTTTTCAATGAATGCTTGTTTCAATATACTTTTATGTATGAACAATTATTGTTTTACACGGTGTCTTTTTAACAATCTTTATTATACATGTTTTATCCAGAGTTCTGACTACTAAGCACGATGATGTTTTTTTTACAAACAGTCGTTCAAAGGCTGTTTTATCTCATTTAGATGGTCTGAAGTTTTAGAAAGGCACACATCTTTTCCTTTGTAGGTCACGTTTTATGATAAAATGAGTAGACTTACATTAATTTGATACTTGAACTAACTTATTGCCAGAAATATATCATTTTGGTTTCAATTAAGTCTTTCATTGACATTTTTGTAATATTGTTACTCAAAAAACGGATAGATGTGATTTATAGAAGATGTTGATTTCAATTAATAGTCAGTTTTACTCATCTGCTTGGTATACGACTGCTCAATTATAAAACAATCAATTATAAGTTCAACATAAATATAGAACACACACTCTGCAGAAATGAAGATTTATTTAAAATAAAGCTTCGGTTTAAAGAACACAGTTAGTTAAATACAGTATTCTATTATACATTCACTTTTATCAGAATGATCAAAGTTAAAGCTTAATGAAAAAAACGATATTGTTGTACACAATGTTTATGCATACGATTGTCTTTTTCCTTTTCATTGTACTTGTATTTCCATTGGAATTCTTTTGTAGCGGTAATTATAGTTATTTGCATTTTATTCGCATTGTGATGTAATTAAGTGACATATTGATCCTTACATTAAACAAATATCTACATTGAATTTCATTTGGATCTAAAGACTGAAGACCTTTATTGAAGTTGTTTCACTTTATGAAAGAATATATGTAAAGGTCAATATCTGAGATATGTGAAAAGCTAGAAATACAAGTACAAAACAAAATAATATTGCCTATACCTATCTGTTTTCAATTTTTTCATAAATACTATTTTCTTGATATAAATATCTTTTAAATAGATATAGGAAGATGTGGTGTTAGTGCCAATGAGACAACTCTCTATCCAAACAACAATCTACAAAAGCAAACTAATATAGTTCAATGTACGGCCTTAAACACGGAGCCTTGACAAAATATAATAAGTACATGAAGTACGTTAAATCAGAAATCATAAAATACTTAGACCTAAATGGGTCTTCAGTAATTTATAATCACATAACCACTGGTAACTGCTTAACGAATAGTTAAAAATAATAACTTACCTTTACACATTAATAGGTCATATATTGTTTATCTTCTTTTACTATTAACATATATTTTCATGATATTTAAGAGAAAAAAAGTTAAGCTAGCAATCATTTCAGAATAAAATAGAATGAGTTACATTTTTTGCCTAGTTTGTTCTTTTGATATGCTTTCACTAGTTCCCAATGACACCCAGTTGCTAGCTTCATCAAGTATATTATATCCATTGTTTACATCTTCAAACCAGTCCCCTGATAGATTCATGATTTCATGTCGCTTGTTTTGCAATAACAATATGTAACACTATATCACAATAAACGTGTAGAATATATTCTCAGAAAGAACAATATAATGCATAAATTCGTATTCACTTATAATTGTACACATAGAACATACATGACATAGTTACGTGGCTTTTCAATGAATGCTTATTTCAATAATCAAGTGTATTTTTGTAGACGTTTTTTAATTTTATGTATAAACAATTATATGGGGTTTGTGTTGTTTATTCTTTAGTTTTCTATGTTGTGTCATGTGTACTATTGTTTTTCAGTTTGTCTTTTTCTTTTTTAACCATGGCGTTGTCAGTTTGTTTTAGATTTATGAGTTTGACTGTCCCTTTGGTATCTTTCGTCCCTCTTTTATAGTTTTACATGGTGTCTTTTTAACAATCTTTATTATACATGTTTTATCCACTCTTAATTGTACACAATAGAACATACATGACATAGTTACGTGACTTTTCAATGAATGCTTGTTTCAATAATCAAGTGTATTTTTGTAGACTTTTTTTACTTTTATGTATGAACAATTATTGTTTTACATTGTGTCTTTTTAACAATCTTTATTATACATGTTTTATCCAGAGTTCTGACTACTAACCACAATGATGGTTTTTTTTACAAACAGTCGTTCGGAGGCTGTTTTATCTCATTTAAATGGTCTGAAGTTTTAGAAAGGCACACATCTTTTCCTTTGTAGGTCACGTTTTATGATAAAATGAGTAGAATTACATTAATTTGATACTTGAACTGACTTATTGCCAGATATATATCATTTTGGTTTCAATTAAGTCTTTCATTGACATTTTTATAATATTGTTATGCAGAAAACAATAATGGAAAGATGTGATTTAGAAAAGATATTAATCTTCCATTTATAGTCAGTTTTACTCATCTGATCGGTATACGTCAGCTCAATAAAAAAAAACAATTAATTATAAGTTCAACAAAAATATAGGACACAAACTCTGAAAAAAACAATATTTATTTAAAATAGGCTTCGTTTTAAAGAACACAGAAAGTTAAATGCATCAAAAATACATTTTCTTTTATCAGAAAGATCAAAGTTAAAGCTTAATAAAAAAAAAACGATATTGTTGTACACGATGTATATGCAGACCGTTTTCTTCTTCCTTTTTATTGTACTTGTATTTCCATTGGAATCATTTTGTAGCGATGTTTATAGTTATTTACATTTTATTTACCTTGTAATCAATTGACATATTGATCCCTACATTAAACAAATATCTACTTTGAATTTGATTTGGATCTAAAGAGCGAAGAACTTATTTTATGAACGAATACGTGTTTATGTCAATATCTTAGATATATGAAAGTACGAAATTTAAGTACAAAACCAAAGTTTTATTTCCTATACCTATCTGTTTTCTATTTTTTCACTAATACTATTTTGTTGATTTAAATGTCTTTTAAAGGCTAAAAAGAAATAATACAACATGTATTTGCTTTTTATAAATATATATCTTTTTCATTTAACAATAAGATGTTTTCGTCCTGATATGCATGTAATATTCGCTACTGGATTAAATACCCAAAAACAAACAATTTTCTTCTCATAAGTGTTCTCCTCTAATAACGAAAATCACTCTAATTAACTTTCTTTAAATTTTATTATGAATTTTGATGTAAAGGGTTTGGTTTATAGCTTTCCGTGCTTACAAAAATGTACTCAAAAAATTTTCATATTTTTCTTGGTTCACAATGTTCACTTTAATTTTCCCTTAATTATTTGAAGTAACTTTAGTGTACAAGTCTTTTTTCTACAGTTTGTCAAATGTTTGTTAAATTTCTCTTAAAAAGTATTAAGTATTTATTACTCACGCTGAACAAACCTCATACATGTTAACTGATTTTAATAATAGGAATAAGAAAATTAGGAAACACAATTTGAATTATCTAAATTATTTTTGAAAATTCTTAGTAAAAATCAGCAATTTTATAAATTCATTAATTAGTTCAGTGATTATACAAAATCTTTGATTTTACAAATTCACTGTACTAAAAATGTACATGTATATATATAAACATTTACAAGATTGTGAATACCAAATTATGAAAGATATGATTTTTTATGCATAGACCTGTTTCTGTGAGTTTACATACTTTTTTGGATTTTTGGGTATTCAATTCTCCTCGACTTAATACTTGTTTGGCTTTCTTGAAATTGGAATATATAACGATGTGCCTCTTCAATGTTGTAATATGAAAACTTTTGAAGATGAATATCATTTTTTTAATGATTTGTCCAGCCTATATACATGTGCGCTTAAGATTTTTACCAAAATACTATTGTTCTTGGCCTAATTTGTCAAAATGATTATCACTTATTCAAACATGTTCAAGAACTGTGGTATTAAAACATTTTTGATTGTTAAATGAAAACTGGAAACTACGGTCACAATTGATAAAAAAAATTATGTACTATTTGTTCAATATGTTTTTTTTATTTTGTTTACTTATTATATTTCTTTCTGTTTTCATTGATACTACGTTGCTTACTTTATAACATATGGTGTTTTAGCATTATTCTATATGCTGATTTGCAATAAACTTATTACAATTAAAATTCTAGCCAATTTGATATGAGCGTCACTAATGAGACTTATGTAGACTAAACGCGCGTCCTCCGTATTAAATTATAAGTATGGTACCTTTGATAACCATTTACAGAAGATTGAAATGTCAAATTCAATTCTCAGGATTTGCTAAATCTAAAATGTTTTCTGTTATATCACCTAAATGCTTTTTATAAAGTACTTTTTCACATGATGACAGTATTATGAATGTCTGCATCCCTCCACAAATAAATATACATTAATAGTAGCATGACTTATCCACATACCTCTCTTTACATGTAAACCAAATTAAAGCTTATAAAACTGAAATACAGTATTTTGTATGACAATTGATCAATACGTCCTGCTGTTATATGAATGAAGAAACATATTATATCATGTTTAATTCAAATTAAACTACATATAATAAAGCGTTATTCAATCTCGAAGTTTAATCTTCATGAATTTAACACTTGGAAGAAAAAATATTATGTATCAAAAAATTTAACTAACGTCAATAGAATCTAAAAGTCATGTTAAAGTTAGTTTCAAATATCATATCATTATTGCTTAAAATGCATATATCTTGGAAAATCTCTGCAATTGAATTTAATTTAAATGAACGGCTGTGATTAAGATGGCAACGGATAAGGCAAACTAATATAACAGTCTAAAATCTATGTGTACAAGGGGAATTTATTAATTAGATAACGTGTCAGCTCGGATTTGTAATTGAAATTACCCTTCTGAATTTTAAAAGTCCTCAATAACGTTAGTACGTTCATCTGAACAACATGAGCCACTTTGACAAAAACAGATCCTCATAATCGGATTTATCAGTGAGCCAATATCGTTGATAAAAATCTTTTCACTAAAAACTATCATACGAATTTTAGATCCAAATGGACGTTTTGAACTTCCAACCATTAAAATATTTCAACAATAACGTATTTCCTTCTAAAGGTAATGCATATTTTTAGATATATTTGTTGTAATTTCTGGAATATCAGTTCAGAACTATCACATCTTTCTTTTTATTATTTGACACAAGCAATTGTTTACAGTATTTATTCTGAAAATATTATAAACGAACTAAACAAATAATAAAATGCTATTTTCATTTCAAGCACTGGGCGCATGCTCCTTTTGGTTGACGGTTAGGCCTCGTATCTTACTTCAATAAAAATAGTCAATGCGTACCAACTCGCTTCTTACACAAGTTTTAGTTTAAAAGTGTCGAATTTTTACAGAACAAAGGTTAAAACTCCCCTGCAAAAGTTAAACTGATATTGTTATGGTTATTCAATTAAGATGCATAATGGTCATAAAGCTTCTAAATTTCTACATCATTCGGCTTTCACATTTAAGGCTTTTGCCATTCTTGATAAAAGTATGTAAAAATGTCACAACAGACGCAACATATTTAAGACGTGTTATCAATAACAGACAAAAATATTAGATTAATTGTCTAAGTCATATGACACGGCTTTTTAGTAATTATAATGTTGAGGTACCATTCGTTCAATATATTAAAACCAATTCCTCTGTTATTATTCCTATTACAAATCCGTAACGCACAATCACTGTAAACCCAAATCATTTCGTTTATATTCGTTAGCATCATTATTAAATTGAAGAGTTATTGACCCGATTTGTAAAGTCCCGTTTTAAAATGAAAAAAAAAGAAGTTTTAAGTACAGCGAAAAAATAACACTTCAATTTGAACAAAATGGATAAGTTTTGACATCTCCATGTCAATTCTGTATACAAAAACAGTGTTTTAGTTGAAGAAAGCTGTAAGTAAAATACATCAAACACACTTTTTTAAAATTATCAGAACGATTAAAGAATAAATAAATGAAAATACGATTGATATCGATGTTGATGTTAAATAATGATTCTTTTATTTTCCTGTTTATTCATGTTAATTTACTTTCATTTATGAATGAATTATTTTGCATTGGTTTACTTCAAAAATAGGCATCATGACTTTTTTCAACACTGCCCTTATTTTTTTATTTTGTTTATGGCGTTTCCAGTTGTCTTCGATCAATGTGTTTCAATATCCATGAAGTGTCTTCCGCCTGCCTTTTATATGCTTTATTGTAGGTCCTTTCGATGAAAGGGTATACTGCTCTTGCATAAAAACTGCTTGCAACTGTGTTTCATGTCAGAAAATTAAAAACAAAGATATCGTCTTACAAATCTAAGTACATTGTCTCTTCTCCTTTAAAGTTTCTTTCGTCATTATATGACAAGTAAGTGCCTCCATACCTCTTATAATACGGGAGTGCCATGCATTTTTGATAGATACAGAAACTGCAACTAACATAATTACTAAATGTGACTGCTTTAAGACCCTATTTTAGTGACACAAAGTACCACAGTAACTTTATTTAACAATTACCAACATATCTCATGAGTACACTGATATATCTCTTATGTGTACCTTCAAAATAAGTAAGTGATTCAAACATGTCATAGACTTTGAGTAGACTAAAAAGTATTTTGTTATGCAGGTACAGGAAAGTATTATGAATTTACCTTTCCCGCGGTTTTGGTTCACTAGTTTTCCGTGCTTGTTTTAAGATTAACCTGACGCTTTTTGTTTATTTAAGCACACTTGTCTAGTAACTTTTTATAAGAAGAATAATTAAAACATTTTACCAGTCTTATTCATGTTATCGCCATATATCCGTTTTATTTGTCGTTTGTTTTGTCAAAATTATTACACATTTTTTTAAGTCGAGGCCTAATATATTTGTTTTACTCATTTTCGAAATTCGAACAATGATCTAGACGTTTACAATCTTTGAACTCTGGTAAATACTTGCTGCATTGACACATTACACTATAACTCTTTTTTTATTTCATTTTTATTGTCAAGAAAATGAAACAATGGTATCGGTTGAAAATGTCTCGCAGACAATGCTGTGTAACTTATTCGCATCACATTTTAACCTCTTCGATAACACGTTATATTTACCGCGGCTAAAATAACGAAATGTTAATATAAGATTTGGAACAGCGTCTGTGTGCTTAGATATAGTTATTCCATGGAAACTTTAGTGACGTAGGTTTAGGACGTTAAGTACATTTCCATTTCTTTTTCTTTTTCCTTTTGTTTTGGTATATTTTTCTTTAGCAAACGTTATTGAGTATTTCAACTGATGAAGAAAGCAACTGCAAAAACACATCATACATATAGTATACAAACAGGCAGAAGTTTTTAAAGTAACTTTGGGAAAAACTTGGAAAATGAAGAAAAATTTACTTTTGATTTCAGTTTAAAATACAATGATGTATCAACACCAAACATATGGAGTTCATCCTCGGACGTTGGCATCGATGAATTACATATATCTGGGGTTGATACATCATTGTATTAACATCATCAAAAGTCAATAATTGTATAATATATTATATATATATTTGTGAGACAACATATACACCAGTATTGTGTTGTCAGCTTTACAACTCTTTCATTTATTTTACAATAATGAAAAACGCAAAGACATGTATTCTGCAGTTGCAATAAAGTCGAAATCTAAAATTTATACATTCAATAGTATTTTACTTTTATAATGATCTATATTCTCCAATGGGTATTACTCGATTTATTTCACTTGACTGAGCGGGGTTTAACCGGTTCACTCATAATAAACCAGTCCATCTATAGATAGGTATTTTAGGATAAACTCATCAATGACGTGTCCAGTCATTCTTTTGTTACTTCCTTTGATGACACTGATAGGTGATTAGAAATCAACAATAATAATAACGGCAATCATCCTCATCTAGACTGTCCTAATGCAAATTAAAACGTAAGCTCCACCCGATCAGTTGAAATAACATTGGTAATACTTTTCCTCTTTGTTTAACTGACATCATATGTAAGAAGAATTACACAAATAAGCTATTCATTGGTATGTTCTATATTGATTTGATTTGATATGAAGAAAATATAAAGTTTGTTCACCTATAGTGTGTGATGTAATCAAATTTTACAAACCACTGAACAATATTCATAATATGTTTCTTAGGAAGTGAAAGTTGGATTTCTGGTTATATTGAATATATATTCTGTCGGATAATCGCAAAGGAATCATGCTTTCACAAAAAAGGCATTACTTACAGAATTCATTATAAAAGTAAAAGAACAAATAAAATAAATCTTATTTTTGCAACCAAAGCACTTTTCTTTCATTACCAGGAAATATTAGATTAATTTGATTATTTAGAAATTGCACGACATTTTCAAATTACAGCTTATAACGCATGTTTGTGAATAACTGGTAGGAAAAAATATAGTTAATCAATCTTCTTTTGTATCAAATCTTGTTGATGTGTCGTTAATTATACGCTTCATTCAAAATGGAAGGACATTGTAAATATAAAAATATATGTTTTCCTGGTTTAGATATTTTTATAATAAATAATTATCCAACCAATAGTTCAAATTTACCATATTCACTTTGAACATGTTGCAAACACCTTAAGACACTTTAAAACTGAATGTGCTGGATGTCGCAAAAGGTAAGTACAAATATTATGTAATATTGTTAACTTTAAAATATTAAATCAAATTGTTAAGAAAGGCTCATCTTTTTAAATAGTTTTACTCAATTAAAAACACCGATAAAAGACATGAAGAAAGGGAAACTAATGTGAATATATTGTTGTAACGTATATTGTAAACATATAATTAAAAATTGTATGTGTTCTTCTGTGTATAGATGTCGTGCTTTTTATGCTAAAATATTCTAATATTCTACTGTGTTGAATGTGCTATTATATACTTTTCATCTTAGAAAGGTACATTTTCAGATTTAAACTTGCACAGCAGTTTTTTTTTATATGCTGTACGCACCATGATGAACATATGGCGGGGTTAAATAGTTTTATAGGATTACAATGTAATACACCTTACGCGCGTGTCTTCTGCATAAGACTCATCAGTGACGCTCAGATCAAATAGTTATACAGCCAAACAAACACAAAGTTGAATAGAATTGAGGATTCAAAATTCAAAATATACGGCTATTAAGGTCATATATTCCTGGGATAAGAAGTTCCTTAGGTTTTCGAACAAATTCAAAGTTTTGTTTACAGGAAATTGATATTCATGCCAACGCCGAAGTGCTGACTACTGGGCTGGTGATACCCTCGAGGACGAAACGTCCACCATCAGTGGCATCGACCCAGTGGTGTAAATAATTATCAAAGGTATCCGGATAATTATTTAATAAGCCAGACGCGCATTTGATCTACATAAGAATCGAAAGTGACGCTGAGATCAAAATAGTTATAAAGCCAAAGAAGTACAAAGTCGAAGAGCATGATATCGCCTATATTTCTCCAGCGGACATTGATGATAAAGCACAATGCATACACATCTGTATAAATCAACTGAAAATGGAAAAACGAAACATGAAAATTGGTATGAAAATATAAATTCGCAAGAAATTAAAAATCACTATTTCAGATCTTGTTTATTTGATACTGTCATGAATACCCATGACATATAAGAAATTGTACCTAAAGCATAGATCAATGCAACAATCTTGTATTTCATATTTCAATAATTTGTTGGTGCATTATAGAAGGGAATGCATGTACAAAGCCAGGAATACGGTAGCTCTTTTCATTCGTTTGACGTATTTGATTTTGACATTTTTAATTGGATTTTATCTTATGAATTTTTCTTTGTGTTCGGAACTTTTGTTTTTTTTTTGTACTGACTGATTTTTTTGCACTTGACAAATCTTTTAAGTAATTAATGAAGCCAGTTTTTCACATGTTTACTACAGAATTTATTATCTTGGTTAAACCGAAAAGGTGATAATACCTCAATGAACTTTCTGAATTGTAAAAAAAAATATAACAATGGATAGTTGATCAAAACGATCTTATGAAAACGAAATCAATGTTTAACAATGATAAATACATGCACTTAGATAAAATGTCGTATGTTCATTTGAACCATAGTAACGGCATTTTTATATTCAGAAGTAAAAAATATCACAGCTTTAAGGATTATTTCAAGGATTTCAAGGATTATTCTCTAGACGTTTGACGATTTAGTTTGTCATATATTTTTTTTCATCTCACAAGAGATGTGAATGTATTTTTAACATGTTTGTTAAGGTTAATAACTATAAAAAACAAATTATACGTACTTTAATTCAAGTAGCCTATAAACGTGAAGACAGATTGAAAGCATTGGGCCAAATTTCATTCAAAAAAAGAAATTTAACAAAATATTTTTAAAATATTAATTGAAAAGATTTCACAAATTAGAGATAAGTCCAATATGATTGATAAAATTGCGCTTTAAACAGCTCTATGCAAGACTCTATGAACTCTTAAATAGATATTAACAATGTCGCGTAAGTATTAAATTCAAAACACAAACAGCATTAAGATATAATTCATGAATTAAACTGACTTGTTTTTGGCATGAAATGGCTTCTGATTATAACGCACGTTATCAATCCCGGTTTTGTTGAGATTTGTGTTGCTCAGTCGTTAGTTGTTTATGTTATGCTTTATATACTCCTTTTTGTGTAGAATTTTTTTTTTTTCCATCATGGATTTGGAGTTTGAGTTTAAATATCTTTTTTCGGTACCTTAGGCTCTCATTCCATAGCATCCCTTTCGAGCCGTCGATACGTCCATGGGTAATTACACAGGTTTCAATATTTAAACAAGCATGGAACAGGCATTAAGAACACTTTACTTCATATGCTATAGTCACAAAACTAACGCAAGGCAAAATAACGTGGTTTCAGTAAACGCTCGTACTAAAACATTATAAAAGTATTTAACCTAGCGGATATATATTTGTAGTAATTTGAAATTTCGATGAACTATGTGTATCTCCCTAAAACCATGAAATGCTTTAAAAACGGGCAATTAAACTTTTCACGTACTCTGTTTATTCATAAGCCATTTTCTTATTTCGATTTAGTTTTACTTTCATTAGACGAATCCTACACTGCAGATCATTAAACTTACTTTATAATGCGGGCTTGTTTTAGTGCTACGATAGTTAAGAGGAAACGTTTAGTGCCTTCAATCGCGAATATATTGATCCTTGGAAATGTGATTAAGGTGGTACCTAGCACTACAGGGAGATAACTCTGTAAAATCACCTAAATCAGGTAAAGAAAATATTAAGCTTCTCAATGATCAAAATTGTTGTTTGTCAAACTGCTATATAACCAAAGTAATTTTTCTGACAAAACGGTTGGTTCAACATTTTTGAAATTTGTATATACTTGTTAAAAGGTGAAAGTTAAAAAAATAAGTTTTGGATACCACCTTAATAAACAGCATTGTTTTTAGTTTTCTTACCTTTTTTACAGACACTGGTCCATGTGAAAGTCACAAGCAGTAGAATACAGATGTAACCATGCATGACAGATTTATATTCAGTGTTGTAATCTTTTTATACAACATAATTTGTAAGTTTTATATTTGTTCGCATAATTCGAAATTTGAAACCTTTGCTATTCACACTAGTGAGCCTAATTCTAAACTAACATGAAGACAGATTGAAAGCGTTAGGCCAAATTTCATTAAAAAAAATACTTACATGTCGGAAAGAGATATATTATATTTTGGAAAAAATAAACTTTCAGATTTAACAAAATAATGCTGTGAAACATACGTCATCGAGCATTTTTACTTTAAACATATTTTTCTACGTTCGGAGGATTTGTTTTTCAATGGTAAATCGCCATTCACGTGGAACTGTGCTTCATTTCTTACTTTCTTTTTCTTTACTTCATATGAGACAAATGTCATACTGAATTATAAAATTATTTAAAGACTTAGTGTGGTTACTTTGTTGAACTTTGTTAAAACATAATGGGACCCGATTTATATTATTTCATAACAACCTTAAGTATCATTTTTTATCTGACTTAGCAAGTTGTCAGCTATTCAACTATAGAAACCGTCTCATTTGTCTTTCATTTCATGCATATTCGTTTTAGGAGTCGACAAAGAAGATGGTATACGATTTGTACTAAACTTGAAGGTTTTTTTTAAATAATTGTGCCTTTTGATTCCATGGGGCGATGCATGATTTATTATAACGGATATTTGTGTTCTTTCGATAATAAGTAGAGCTTAACGTTTGTATAACTTACTGCTTATTAAAAAAGTGACGAAATTTAGGGAACTCTTTTATTGTCTAGTTATTGATCTGAAGAATTTAATTACTTTTTGTTCTTTTTGGAAATGTCTTTAATCCAAAGCCAGATCAATTTTGTTGGTTTGAACAATCAAGGTAAAAAACACGCAACTGCACTTACACATGTTACCGCATACTTTATAAGCAAGAAAGTCAAGCGCGCCCGTAAGGACGAGCAGATGTTTAAAGTGATAAAGTCAGTACCAAAATATAAAAAGCCATTATGTTCTAATTCAACACTTCAAGCATTTTTTTTTAAATAAACTCAACACCTTTGTATAGGATCATCTCGCCTGACAGTGTACATCAAAACTTTAATTTTACTAAAGTCGAAAGCAATTTAATTAATGTGTATCTGTTAATGTCTGCCTAGGCCGCTGCAGGTAACAAACACACAAAAAAAAACAATCTACAAAAATAAAAACAATGTTCATAATGTACGCAAATACATATTAAGAATTGCCAAAAATTCTGTTCTCACACATTAATATTAACGATAATAAAAAAAAAAATAACACGAGAAAAATACATTGAAGATCATTAAATCGGCTAAGGATGGGAAACTTTACTGCACCAAAAACTAACCTCGAATGACTATTTTTAATTCACAAAACCGACAAGAGTATAGCACGAAACATTGGAATTGACCTTATTCAAATATTATGGTCAGTTCTAACTCGACAAATGCAAAACCATTAACCTGTTATATACATCCAACACGTGTAATTTTATAAACAAATACACGTGGTTATATTTAGATACCGGTGTACATAACTTTAACAAATTTATCGTCAATTTGTTTTTACTGTATAAGTAATTTCTGGTTGAAAATATGAATAACTTAGTAAAACTACTTTTACGCGTACAAACTGTTTGGATAGTTTATGAATGAAGTCGTGTGAATTTCTTTGATAAATGAACACTGATTGACTTGAGCACGCGACGTTGATGCATTGATATATGACTTCATTGCCTAATAATTTCGAGTCCTGTACAAGATCTGCAAAATATTCGATCAAATGGAAGAGGGGCAAGATACCAGAGGCACAGTCAAACTCATCAAACGAAAAATGAAAAAAAAAACTGACAATGACATGGCTAAAAATAAAAAAGACAAACAGACAAATAATAGTACACAAGAAACAACATAGAAAACTAAAGACTGAGCCACACGAACCCAACCAAAAACTGGGGAGATCTCAGGTGATCCTGAAGGGTAAACAAATCCTGCTCCACATGTGGCACCCGTCGTGGAAAATGTACAAATCGCCGATAACAAAGTAAATATAATTAAATCTTCGAACTAATAGCTATGACAGGCAAAAGTTGTCATATCTGTTTTGTTTCAAAATACACCACCATTTTATAATTAGTTGTCATTTATAATTTACAATAATGTATTTGTTAGTTTTAGAAGCAGTAATCCAAGTGACCAGTACAGTATCAAAAATTACAGTAGTTCTCAATGATTTTGCTTCAATAAATGTTCAGTTTTCCCAAACACCAGTTTCAGTAAACTGGGTTCACCAGAATATTAATGGATCCAAGACAACAATTACTATAGATGGGAGCAAATACTTTAATTCGCCGCTTACGGATCTTACAATATATCCAGTAGTTCGTTATGACTTCGGATTTTACGATTGTTTTGCCTCTGACGGAGTAGATAATTATCATCTTGAACTACCTGTACTACTTTTTGAGACAGGTGAGTAAGCAGATATTTTTTCAAACGTGTAACAATGTTGCTAGAATATCATCCCATTTGCTGCCAGGTTTTTTTCAAGGTTGCCTTTCGTGCGACAGACAATACGACAGCTCGGCGACTGTGACGTCAGTTGTTCAACAATGACGTCATTGGATGTATGACTTCATGCCATAATGACCCGTAAACTAGGGACCCATTGATGAAAAATTTTGTACACTTTAATCTTTGGTTTTTATTCGTTTTTTATTTGTCTTTTATTTGAAAGTTTGCATACTTAAAACATGGACATCGTGACTAGCGGAAACTCTGATTTATCTGTTAATGCTTGGTAAGGTTGTTCATCTAAAAGTGGGACGAAAGATACCAAAGGGACAGTAAAACTCATAAATCTAAAACAAACTGACAACGCCATGTCTAAAAATGAAAAAGACAAACAAACAACAGTACACTTCACAACATAGAAAACTAAAGAATAAACAACACAAACCCCATAGAAAAAACTAGGGGTGATATCAGCTGCTCCGGAAGGGTAAGCAGATCCTGATCCACATATGGCACCCTTCGTGTTGCTTATGTGATAACATATCCGGTAAATAGTCTAATTCGGTAGGTCACATTCATGAAAGGGAAGGGGATTGGGTTTATGACGTAAGGAACATATCCGATATCATTTGTGGAAACGGTTATTCCATAACGGTCAACCAACTCGTGATGGCGTCCGTAAAATTTAAGAAGGGATGATTGCAACTTCACCATTTGAAACTCTAGGTTTAATAGTTTCCTTGTGAGAAGCAACCCTCTATCAAGAAAATCATGATAGGAAATGCAAGCACGGGAATATCGTATCAATATATACGCCGTATGCAGGTGCTGCTGGAATATTGCTACTTAGAAATGGAAAGTTCACAATTGGAAAGCTGAAATCATCTCTTTTGTCGTAAATTTTTGTTTTCAACCGACTCTTATTGTCAATTTCTAGATGTAAGTCAAGATATGAAGCCGCCTTAACTGTATCTGTAGTATCATTTATCTCTAGCTCGATCTAATTTAGACATGGAACTGAATTTCACTTTAACAACTGCAAGATATAATAAGAGTTGAATTTGATGTGATTTATTATCTGTATGATTTATGTTGCTAAATTAATCAAAGATACAAGCCTCAATTTTGCTCTCAATAGACGCGCGTTTCGTCAGTACATGACTCATAAGTGGCGCTGGAATCAAAACAGTTCATATTACGATGTTGATACAGTCTGTAGGAATTAAAAACCCAGAATTTCGAAAACTCGGTCACCTACACAATATATGCCTAATATATGAGAGAGAGAAAAATTAAACCTTAGTGTATCCAAGATATTCAAAGTTGTATACACAGATCATTGACAGAAAATGAACGTATCAAACTATATGCCATGTCAACACTAAAGTGCTGACTACTTGGATAGTGATACTTCCATGGATGAATCAGACTTTTGTATCGATCCAGTGGTTGATTAAAAAAACTTATAATTTGTTATAATCAATATAGTTATGTAACTTAAATTCTTCACTTGGGTGTGTTGAGTGTATGAAAATTGTTGTAAGCATGAATAAATGTGTTTCATGTTTGATGCAACACGACGGGTGCCAGATGGAGAGCAGGATCTGCTTACCCTTCCGGGGCACCATAGATCAACACGGGGTTCGTGTTGCTAAGTCTTTAGTTTTCTATGTAGTGTCATGTGTATTATAATTTGTCAGTTTGTCTTTTTCATTTTGTCTTTTTTCGTTGTCAGTTTATTTTCAATCTACGAATTTGACTGCCTGGTTTGTTTCGCCCCTCTTGTATCTTCATGAAAGGGAACGTTAACAAAAATTCCCGGAAATCGATATTATATATAAAAAAGAAGATGTGGTATGATTGCAAAAGCGCCAACTCTACATAAAAGAACAGATGACACAGACATTAACAACTATAGGTCACGGTACGGTGATATACGTTATATGTATTACATATACCTTTACTCATCACTTCGTTAACTAAATTAAAATAAAATCGACACAAAAAAGTATTCAACAATTACAAAATGTCAACTAGTTTAAGGAAAATATTTGGTTTTCAGGTACCCCGTCCGTCGAATCGTCAATGACATCTCTGGATATTGACCCGATAGGTCAGACTATCGAACTGGATTGTACCTACACAGACTCGCATGTACCCTCTGATCCTAGTATTGAACCTGATGTTAGATGGCTTCATTGTGATGTATCGCATATCTGTAGTCGTATAGACAAAGGGAACAATTTGAAATATTCTGGAAGTAATGTTACACATCCGTCCTTAACTATTCTCCTCTATGCTGAAGATGATTTTGGTACTTATTGGTGTCAGGTGGAAAATGAAGTGGGTACATCTAGCAGTCACGTGATAAAACTAACCGGTACAGGTATGTTCAATTGAAATACTGGGATTTATATGCCTAAAATTTAATGTTTAAGAAGATGTAGATGAACAAGGAAATAATAAAAGAATCCAAGTTTTACATGTTCGCGACGATTTCTATTCGCATTATTTTTTGGCTCGTGAAAGTCGCGAAATACATTGCTGGCGAAAATTAGTTGGTTGACAGTCTATGTTGCGTATTATACTACTTGAAGAACATTCGACTATACTTGTAATACGTAAACTAAAATTAAAACTGTTTAAACAAACAGGGAATAGCCGCCATAAAATGAGTTTAACAATTCCTAAACTTAGTTCTTTGTTTTTAGCATTCTAGCAAACATTTCTGGACACAAGGATATGTAGGGAAACAAACTGATGACAGTCAAACAAAACAATTGAACAAAATATGTTCAGGTTAACTTGTGATCCCTATCAGACAACATATACGTGTAAATACACATTAAATACAAAAACGGAAATTGAAAAACAAATGTGTCAAAGAGACAACAAACCGACCAAAACGCACAAAACGGTCCAAGGCCACTAATTGATTTTCAAAGATGCGGTAAAAATCCCGTGACATCAGACAGGATTCAACAACAATATTTACTAGATCAGCGTAGATGGACCTTAAATTAAATGTAACAGGGTTGAAAATGCTTTATGATATCTCAACCCTGCCCCGATACCTCTATCCAATGCAGAATTAACATAACAACACGCACGGTAATACTCATTTGAAAAAAAAGTCCCATGTTAAATAACTGAGAGAACTTGGTCAAAACTCGTACAAAGAAAAGCGTGGAATGTATTGGTATTTGAATAACAAATATACAAATGATGACTTAATTTAAATTTTCGTGTCTTATATTTTATTGGACAATGTATTAGTTACTCAAACTGCTTAGCACATGTACCTTCATGCTTTAACAAATATAGGAATGGTGTGTTCTTAGCTGCAACTGCCTACTAAAGGGTTGTGTGAATCAGATGTAATCAACAACTTAAACCCTCTTTTGGAACAACCAGTCCGTCTTGTTTTAAATTTATCTAAATTTTGTAGTAAATACTATGATGGAAACAACAACAACAACAATAACAATACTAGACTCAACGACAACAACAACAATACCAGACTCAATCCCAACACCACCAGACTCAATCACAACACCACCAGACTCAATCACAACACCACCAGACGCAACCACAACAACACCAGACTCAACAACAACAACAATACCAGACTCAACGACAACAATACCAGACGCAACCACAACAACACCAGACTCAACAACAACAACAATACCAGACTCAACGACAACAACACCAACAACAATACCAGACTCAACAACAACGACAACAATACCAGACGCAACCACAACAACACCAGACTCAACAACAACAACAATACCAGACTCAACGACAACAACAACAATACCAGACTCAACCACAACAATACCAGACTCAACCACAACACCACCAGACTCAACAACAACAACAATACCTCACTCAACAGCAACAACAACAACAATACCAGACTCAACAACAACAACAAAAATACCAGACTCAACTTTGACCTCAATATTTATAACCAGTGAAAATGTAACTACAGGACAATGTGGTGGCTATAATAGAGGTATACAAACATGATAAAAAATACTGTCAAATAAAAACACTTACTGTTCCGATACGATTCGCGTTTCTTTTTTTTTAAGTTATCTATGGTGGGTTTTTTTCTATACTGTTGTTTGTCGTTTTATCGTTTATCATGTTTTGTCGTGACGTTGTTTTGTTTTAGACATGTTGGATTGAGTGTAACTTTGGTATATTTCGCCTCTTTTTGACATTGACATTATAATGGCATCTTGAAAGAATATTTGATAAAACCGCCATTTAATTGTGTGGTCATATATTTCATTCGACTAGTCGCATATGAACCGACCCATGAATCAAAATCATTTATTGAAAACAATACTGGTTTAAAATATACATATCTTAAATGCAAATATTGACAACCATCACGGTTTGTGTATATTTACGAGATCAGTTAACAAACATTTCTCATTTTATTCACCATTCAACAGATTGTTTTCAGTCAAATTAATACACTCACATACAACATACAATGTACGATAACCTTTCACACTATTTTTGTTTTGTGTCTCAAAATGCAGCCTGGTGTTGAAGGAAAGGGTTTTAATCCTGTTTGATTGTTTTAAATTCGTTTTTACAGTGTATTCGTTCTTTTTAATGCCAAAATTTCTTTTTAATTTGAGTCTATATGCTATAAGTTATCATGCTTTGACCCAACTAACATGGTTATTTAGACGGTGTCGAAAATTGTTGAACGGTGAGGGCGAAATAAGTTAAGTACACGAATACCCCACTTGCACTATCATTTCCATGTTCAATGGTCTATTGAACATGGAAAATGATAGTGCAAGTGCGGCATTCGTGTACCCTGGACACGTTCTTGTTGTTCTTTATGCCCTGTTCATTTTTCCTTACACATAAATACTCATGCAGGAACAAGAGCAGTGTTGAGTTCGAAACATACTGTAAACAAAACAATTGTTAATCATCTAAATTCATTTGTATAAAGATGTTGAATATTGTTGAACAAACTGTTGAAACTAATATATTTTCAGATGAAAAGGCTATCTTCATTCAATATGCAGGTGCGAAGGGTTCAATTGGACACATAGAATATAAGATAAATATACGAAGCAGTATAAGATGTGCTCTGTATTGTTTACAATGCGACAACTGTAATGGGTATAATTATCAGAAATCAACCGGAACCTGTCAGTTATTAGAGTCATCGCTGTCCAATTATGAAATCAGTAGTAGCTGGGACTTTTATTTTCAACACATTTGAAGACTGACGACTATATATGTCCTTGATAAAACATTTGAAAAATATTGGATAACTACATGTACATGTATATGGACACTTTTTTTAGACCCTTTATAGCTTGCTGTTCGGTTTGACCCAATGATCCGTGTGAAAGACCGTACTGTTACCTATCACGTTTTTTCTTTTCTAAATTGTTACTTGGATGGAGAGTTGTTTAATTGGTTCTCATAACTTATCTTCTTATATTTACATACATCAATACTATCGTCCTTATTTGTGCTAGCTCTTTAAATCCACACGAGTGCATTGTTCTTATAAATAATTCTTTTTTTCTTTCTACTAGTTTGATATTTATTTGCGTAGTTGAAGAACTTTGAGGTAACAGCTAGTTTCAAAACAGCTCTAAAAGCCAATTATTTTGTAAAGTAGTTTTTTTTTTAATTTTTGTGTGTATTTTGTCATTGCGATCCTAGACATGTGATATCAAATAACTCTATATATTTTATATTCGAAATCATATCCAGAGTTTTCATTTATTCCATATTATTGTATTATGTGAATGCAGAACAGATATCAATAATTTGGTCATTTTTATAAATTTCCTGTTTACAAAACTTTGAATTTTTCGAAAAACTAAGGATGTTCTTACCCCAGGCATAGATTACCTTAGCCGTATTTGGCACAACTTTTTGGAATTTTGGATCATCATTGCTCTTCGACTTTGTACTTGTTTGGTTTTATAAATATTTTGATATGATCGTCACTGATGAGTCTTATGTAGACGAAACGCGCGTCTGGCGTACTAAATTATAATCCTGGTACCTTTGATAACTATATCCCGGTTAGGAATTTTCAATGTTAATACTCAATATCATTTTTACATGTGTCATATTTTTATACCAAAATGACTCTTGATCATTTTTTTTATCCCACTTATTGTCTATTGTGTCATATATGCCTTTATGATAGTTTTACTTTTTTGTTTAGTATCAAATATTATATTTTGTATGTTTTATTAATACATCAATACACATTTTAATTGGTTTTATTTGGGAAAAACAGTCTGCTCAAATATGTAATTAAATGCTGATTCATTAAACAGTGTTACAAAGGAAGTGTTTGTATGTGGTGTACAAGATAGAAATGGGAAAGAAATATTCGATAAAAAAAGTGTGTGCTGGCATCACATGCATCATCCATGTGGTTCGTAAAAACACTGATAAATTGTACAAAAAATCTGTTGTAATTTGTACAAAATTATAAGCCTGATATCTTAATTTCTCGTTTTTACCTAAACATTGCAAACCTAAAATGTTTCTGAGTATGGTTTTGGGATCTCAGGGTTAATATACATATTTTGTTTTCCTTATATTGGGGTGATTGGGATATCATCCATAAGGTCAGAACACTAAATTCATGATAAGATAAAAAGAAATTGGTATACATAGAAAAGTCTGTAAATACGAAACTAAAGTGCAAAGCTACAGTTTAGGTAAAAAAGATACACTGGCATTCAGTTTCAAATTATTAAAAAGCAAAGGTTCCAATGCCATTATGCAAAGGTAGCCTCGGAATGATACATTTGTAACAACTCGGCCTATTCCGTATCTCAATCGGAGTCATCCGATGTTAGACGATTGTAGGAGGATATTGACTGTTTTTGTATTAGATACCTTATGGTAATTTACCTCCTCTTGTGCGCAAGTTCTTAAATGAGCCTAGCATTCGATTATTTGGGTTCCCGTTATTGGTAAAGATAAGTCTGCAAAAGACCTATCGGTATTTCAGATTGTGGATGAGATTTACAGAATAGTGAATTATGGGCAAAACAATATAAAGAATGGTGAACAATGAATAAACAATATAAATAATGGTGAACAATGTATAAACAATATAAAAAAATGATGAACAATGAATAAACAATATAATGAATGGTAAACAATGAATAAAAAAATGAAAAAAAGAAAAGTGAGGTGCGTAAATATAAAAGAATGGTAAACAATGAATAAAAAAATGAAAAAAAGAAAAGAAATGAGAATTATGGATAAAACGTATCAAGAATAGAGAAAAAATAGCCTAATATAAAGAACACCACTTCCAGACCTTCGTGGATATGGTATATTTTTAATTAGTTCCCCTCAAGTTCTAAAACATTCTTTTTTTTAATTATTCAGGTTTAACCGTTCACGGTGAAATTAATTCTTTAAAATCATTTCGGACTAACACATTTAGAAATGTTCTATTGATTTTCAAGACCTTTTTTTTCCTTTCATTCCTGTTGCATATAATAATAAATACTAAATATTTATCATATTGTTATAAAATATTTTTTTATAATTCATGTAATCGATGTTTTAATAAATTATCTATATTAGAACGTTTTTAGTTGTATTTATTTCCTTTGTTGAAGAAATACATAAGGCATACGAAAACACAAATTGGAAACGAACAACCTAAACAACCCTAGGAAGAAATACTTGAAAGTCGAACAGCAACAACATTCCTTTACAAACGAAACATTGAAAAAGGAACACAAATTCTTAACTAATGTATCAAAAAGAAATAAAAATGTGGAGGAACTATTTTAGTATCTCAACTGCATAGTTAAAACAGGATATTGGGTACCAATCCATGACACAGAACCAGTATGTGTACATCAATAAAAACAAACATAGAGCCAATAAACAGTATAAAAAAAGAAGATATGGTATGATTGCCAATGAGACAACTATCCACAAAAGACCAAAAATGACACAGACATCAACAACTGTAGGTCATCGTACCGCCTTCAACAATGAGCAAAGCCCATACCGCGTAGTCAGCTGTAAAAGGCCCCGATAAGACAATGTAAAACAAATCAAACGAGAAAACTAACGGCCTTATTTATGTAAATAAAATGAATGAAAAACAAATATGTTACACATAAACAAAAAACAACCATTTATTTGATGTACATTATCTCATAGTCACAGTGAGAATCAATCTCATAGTTTGATTCAAATTTCACAAACATTATGTTTCAGCAGTCAAATAAGGTCCGCACAAGAAATGCATATTAAAAAAGCCTTTTTGACGTCTAAAAACTTGTTTAACCTTTACATCTGATGTTGTACAACTGTATGTCATTTCGGTATTTATGAGTATTGACAGATTCTGAAAGTCATTTTAAAATTTGTTATCAACTTTTCTTGCCTAAGCGCGATCTACAGCTTTATATTTTGTATGGATAGATGTTTATTGTTGGCAATTACGGTTCAATAGGTTATGTTTAGTATTCCGTTAACATAGGAAAGGTTTCAATTCTTCGGGGAGATCAAACTATGATTATTCTTATGTTATATCATTTTGTAATCTCTTCATCTAACGTTACTAAATTATCGTAAGGGTTCCACCTGTATTCATATATAAACATAATGTCAAGTAATTAAAAAAAAAAGAAATTAGAGGTTAAGTACTTTCTATTGTTTCATCACGTCCTTTTGATTTGTTTTCTTGGATTCATCAGTACTCGGTGGTCTCATTATGCATCAACCTGGGTGAAATCTAGCCAGTAAGCCTCACAATGAATAACATTGAGAATGGAAATGGGGAATGTGTCAAAGAGACAAAACCCCAACCAAAGAGCGGAAACAGTAAAAGGTCACCAATGTGTCTTCAACACAGCGAGCAAATCCCGCACCCGGGGTCGTTCTTCGTGCAGCTGGTGCCTTAACTAAAATGTTTAGCCCCGACATATACTTTATGTATGTGTCTGTTCCAAGTTAGGAGCCTGTAATTCATTGGTTGTCATTTGTTGATGTGTTACATATTTGTTTTTCGTTCATTTTTATTACATTCACATTTGTCATTTAAGGGCCTTTTATAGCTGACTGATACGGTATGAGCTTTGTTGGAGGCTTATGGTGATATTTAGTTGGTAATATTTGTGTAATTTGGTCTCTTGTGGAGACTCGTCTCATTGGCATTCATACCACATCTTCTTTTTTATAATATAAACCCGTATGCAAAGAATGGTTATCTCATGGAGAGTTAATTTAAACTATAGTAGGATACTATTTCATCGCACAAAGCACTAGTTTTGGAATGATCTCAATCTAATACAGTCAAGACTGAAAGCTCGCAAAATGCTTCAATTGCCTGTCGAAAGTTAGCAGATTATATGTTAGCGGGTTGTCATTGGTTTATGTCTGCCATGTTTGTTTTTCGTAAATTGCTTTGTTATAAAATAGTATGTTAGTATTCTTAATTGAATAGATCATGTTTATTATGTCGGGGCCTTTGATATACGGTGTTTTTTTCTCTTGTTAAAAGTCATATCGTTGCCTTTATTTGCTTACATCTATACATTTTTTTTTAAATAAATTTAACACTAGACGGGATGATTGTTCCAACAGAGGGTTTAAGATGTTTTAATATCCACATCTGATTCACACAACCCTTAAGTAGGCTGTTGCAGCTAGGAACACACAATTCCTATATTTGTTAAAGCATGAAGGTACATGCGCTAAGCAGTTTGAGTAACTAATAAATTGTTACATTTAATGTAAGGTCCATGTTCGTTGATCTAGTAAATATTGTTGTTGAAACCCGCCTGAGGTCGCGGGATTTTTCCCGCATCTTTAAAGATTAATTAGTGGCCTTCAGCCGTTTTGTGCGTTTTGGTCGGGTTGTTGTCTCTTTGACACATTCCCCATTTCCATCTTCAATTTTATTTTTTACAGAGTTTGTCTTGAGTGCCGTGTGGAGACAGTAGATTGCCTCCCCGTGCGTCAGGTTTATGTTCTTATAATACACTTGATTATGGAGTGTGTGTCCGAGCGAGAACTTCTTTTGTTCATTACTTTCGGAATATTTATCAAAAAGTAGCATTTCAATCGGGTTGTTGTCTGGTTGACACATTCCCCATTTCCATTCTCAATTCTATTTGAACGTTGTTAATAGTTGTATCATTGACAATCATTCCATATCTCTTTCTTTTTAATATTGAGTAGGAGAATTTCAACCTTGATTCATTTACAGGACTATGGCATCACTTATGAACGTGACTTTTCTTTGAATAATAAACCAACCGTCCTCTGTTCAATATAGAATATCTGCCGAAAATGAATAACTAGTCATATTAAAATGTTTTACGTGCACATTTACTATTCCCGCGAGAACAGTGCTTTATGTCCCCGTTATTTATATAGTGATAGTTATTTTACCCCATATTGGATTCTACGATAGTAATTCATGCATGGTTATGAATCTGACACTGTTATGAAAATAAATCAACATGTATCTTAAAACAAGTCTTTTCATATATTTTATTAATAACAATGGGACGGAAATTGGTATATATGAATTATTTATTTCAATTAAAGGATTGTTTCCGCGAAACCATTTAGCTTTTCACTAGCCAAAACTATTCATGAAACATAAAATATTCGAAAGCAAATTAAAGAGCGTCATGAATTGCTTGTCCGAATTAAATAATTAAAAGGCAAAATTAAAATGAATTTAAAAACAAATGTAAAATGTGCAAAAAATACTGATGGCATTTTGATAGTCGTCTAATTGCTTTCCTTTGATTTATAGTCTAAATATACATTATTGAATTATTATCTAGGTTGAAAAGTTTTGTTTCTTTTCTAAGATCGTGTGTATGTGATAATTGAACGTACACACTTGGTCAATTTTACCATTTATCAATCGATCGAGTGTAACAACGATACCAACATCCCTCGCCCCTTTTCTAAAGTTATCTTTCATGTATACGTTCTGTGGTTAATTCCAACAACTTACCATTCAAGAGATTTGTGTTTTAAGTTTTTTTAGAGTCTCTGTAATCTTAAGATCTACATTTATGCAGTGATTCGTAGATAATCTAAATAATGTTCATTTTGGTATTTGACCTTCTTCTGTCATATGGATAATCCTAAAATTCGTGACTGTATTTTCTTTATTTTTTGGGGCCTTGTTTTAAATTATCGGAAAGGAATACATTCAAACTGAGCATACACAATTTACACATAATACATCATGCCTTCATATCATATCTCTATCGAAGAATCTGCTACCTACATATATACATCATGCCTTTATATCATATCTCTATCGGAGAATCTGCTAACTAGCAGACTGCATGTGCACACACACTTGGGTCTTAAAGGCGTCTTTGAAAACCAAATTGTACAATATGTTGACTTCTAATGAATGAAATATTTGAGGAGAAAATATTATCATTATTATTAGTATGTGCCTGTCCCTAGTCCGTACAATTTTGTCAGTAGCTGTCGAGTGTATGTCATATCATAATGTTTTCTTTATTTATCATATTTATCAGATTTGGATGTAATGTCGGAATTTTGATTTTTTTTTAAGACTTGTTTAATGGATTCATTCACAATGTAGATATAGACTCGGGAAGACGAAAAGCTTGACGTTATATTTAGATACCTGTTAACAGTTAAAGATTGTAAATGTTGCTCTAGCTATATATAGATTTCGTTTGATATTTTTTGTCATTGTCTTGCTGCCTCATAGAAAAATGATGTATAACACATACAGTACGGGTAGGGACTTATTTTTATGGATGTCTTAATCCGTCTAGTCGGATATGAATAATCGGACATTTTTATGGTAGGTAGTATGGTCATTAATCAACAAATACAGGTGTGAATGGTCCTTTCATCTTAATCCGTGTTGCTAAAATTACGGTTCACTGATTTCAGAATCAGGTTACCTGTAATTTTAATATCTCAGTCACTTTATTGATTATATTAGTTCTACATCGTATTTGACATAAAATATTTTTACAGGTGAAGTACTGGAGAAAACTTTGTTTTAATAAAAATAGCCAATTTTTGTTAATTATGGTTTTTATATTTCAACTGCTATTTATTTTCTTTGTTCCTAAAAATTATATTTATTTTTTGTTCCTTTTCGGTTTTTTTTTTGTTGTATCTTTTTCTTATTTGTTTGCATAATTTTTTAAACATATATATTTTTACATGTATTCTATTTCTTGAAGTATGGGGTTATTTTTGTTTTACTGATTTATTTTCCACGTAAATCCATTGATTAGCAGAATACTGTATCAAGTCAGAGACATATAAATAGTATACATGTCTCTGATCAAGTGCTGCTGCATACGTTTTAGTTTGACGCGGTCACATGCAAAATATTTCTATAATTTGTATTTAATACTCAGTCTGTGTTTGGTCAGTTCCGAGATAAAAATAATTACAGTGAGCAATACTTGTATATTATTAGTAGCTTGATGATTCTTTGTAGTTTTTACTTTTTACTGTAAACAAATATTGTCCGAAAGTTGGAGATGTATAACAAAATAGAACGCAAATAATAACACTAGAAGAAAATATTGATTCTTCCCGGGCCTAAGTTTATTTTAAGATTTCCGTGTTTGTTCATTATGCTAAATTAATATAATTGATCTGCATTTGGGGTTAGGGGATCAAGGGGCCCGGATCTCGAAATCCCAAGGTCCCGAATTTAAATAAATTTAAATCCCGACATCGCGAAAAAAGAATTCCCAGATCTTGAAAGGGTTAATCCCGAAATCCCGAACTTAATTGCACAATATTAATTTACGCACAATCCATGTAAAAAAGGAAACTTTTATGTTATATTTTTTATAGCAATCTAAAAGAAAAAATTGCCGTGAAAAGACAATTTCATGATACACATATCAGTGATCAACAGCGTACGTGTGCACGTGGTTGAACTTTAACTTGACTTCACTCACAATAATATTGAAGGCTAATAAAAGATATTAAAGATCGATTTTGTCCACTGCACGATATTTTTATATGGCGGGAAATGTCGTAACAGTAAACACAGGTGACCTTACTTGAACGACCGTGGGAAAATCCATTCATGATTAAATTTGATGTGGAATGATTGACAGTATTGTGCTTTAGTTTTGGGGCTCTTGATCGATTTACCAGAATAGAAATTTAATCGATTTACATACATGTATAATCAAAACAAAATTTAGTCTTCTTTAACTTTTTTTTGTTTTATTTTTATCAGTCATTTCCCGGATTCCCATTTAAATAATCTATTTGGAGACCTCCTTTAAACTTCGGAAATAATACAACATCGATTTAAAAAAATCATACGGACTACGCGAGCTTTAGTATGACTAGAAGTACGTCGAAAAAGTAAAGACAGCTGATCACGACTAGTACGACTAGCCTTCAACCCCATTGGGGTATAAATGTGCATTTATTCAATAAACTATATATAAGGTTAAACTTTAATTTTCGTGTATCGATTTGATACAATTTGTAAAATATATATAACACCGGCCATTTTCATAAAAAATTTCAGACATGAAAATAGAAAGGCATTATCTCGAGTGTCGACAATTTAAAAAAATAAATTAAAATGATCTCGGCGTTATAAATATTGTATTAAAAGAAACCAATTGTTTGACTTTCAAAGAGATTAACGGGAAATATGTCAAAATAGAAAGCACGAGTGATCTGTCTGACCAAAATGTTTCACTTGCGAGAAATGATTGACAGGTGTGAATAGACGTAGAGGCTCCTACGGGGAATGTTGTATCAGAAGGAAAATAACTTAATTCACAATGCCTATACATATTTTATAAATACGATATGTTGGCCTTATACTTAAAATTGAGTTTCTAATAATAACATATAAAGGAACAGGACGTTAAAAGGGGGAAATAATATAACCATCAACAAAAACTCGTATAGTTTACGGGATTGAAGTCTCAACAATTTGATTTAAACTTCTATTGAAAACAGTCTTGGTTGTTATTAGGCTTATTATTTTGAATTAGATGAAATATTTACGTTTTACAAATACAAATACAAAATAGTTTATTGGCACAATACTATTGAAATAATTGGCAACACAATATATTGTTAAAAATCGTCTTTATTTCTTTTTCAAATTATAAAAAAAATAAAAGTATAGTTAATTTTAATTTTCATTCTTATATTTAATTTTAATTTTAAGTCTTATATTTAATTTTAATTTTTATTCTTTCTCTTTGAATACAAAACAATATTTTACATTTATCTATCCTCCATAAATACTAATATATCTGTACAGGTAAAATTTAATTCTAATCAAGCTGGTACAGATTGATTTACGACCTTCCACTTGGATATTGCACAGCAGGTGTTTATTACACTGGGACAACTGTCCGACCAGTCTGACATCTAGACGGATTAAGGCATCCATAAAAATAAGTCCCTATCCGTACTGTATACCCTCTTTTTTAATTACGTAAAACCAAAATGGTGAAAATTTGCCGCTGTCGCCTACATTAAAAACACTCGTGTCGACTCATTTACGACCATTTTAAAAGAACTATAAACATGATAAACCTAAACAAAGAAAACAAAACATTTAAACACTTCTCATGTTGAGATGAATTAATCAAGTCGTTTATTAATATGAACCAGTCTTTCTATTTCAATGTTGTGTATAATGTCATCAGTTTAAATAAAATATCGTTTTAATTAAAACGTTTTTAGTGTGCAAACATTTAAATTGGTTACCTTTACACGCATGAGGTTGACAGCTATAAAACAGATTTTAATATTATTGACTTGGTCTAGAAATAAGTGAACTTGCTACATTATAATTGATTCAAATGTCTGTTGTATGTCTTAATTACTTGTATCAGGATTGCTTGAAGAGGGTCTGGGTGGGATTCCTTCAATTATGTATTCTCTATATCTTTTAAACCATCATTATTTGTCTCTCTTCTTTTTCTTTTTGCGCATTATTCTCAATTCTTTACGTTCAAAAACGCATTATTTTCTATCCTTTATTTTTTTGTCAATTTTTCTTTTTTTCTTTTTGGGTCCTTTATTCTGTAGTACTTGTCCATATTTATTAGTTAACCCCATCCAGACCTTCCTTTAAGGAGGAAATCACAAGTATTATGATATCGACTTTCCCTACCTTAAGAAAAAAAAGGCGAACAAAATTAACCTCACTACTCGTTTAATATTCTCGCCAATCTAATGCGAAGGAATAATGTCCGACTGGGGCTAGCAATCCAACACAATATTACACAAATTCGATTTATTGGAGCCCTCTGCAATCTTCAGACATGTCGTTGGTTAAACTATAAATTAGAAGTCTGTTACAAGAACACCTTATTGCATGGTGTCTGTACAGAGAAGATCAAATATCGGACATCGACGATAAATTTATTCGCAACACATTATTTCGTATTCTATATCTTATAACCTTCTTGTCTCTAAAATTTATATTGTTGCCATTTATTCTCTATGTTCATTAAGAAGGAAACATAGTGCATTTGCTAATGATACAACTATCCAACACAGACCAAAGGAAATGAGTACGCAGAATTGTTGGTCACCGTATACTCGCCCTTCAACAAGAAGCAAAATGCATATATAGGATATGCATACTTTATGAAATGAAGATGCTAAACTATTCGAAGTTTTTTTTGGGGAAAACCTATGACCTGCTTTAAGGTTTTAACATTAAACATGAGAAACGAAAAGAATTATTGTTCGCTGTTTCATTTCAAAACATGACTGCTTTTTGAAAATCAATGTCAATGCAGGGTTAGGGTTAGTCATTGTATAGCATCACCACCGGGTATTATTAGTTACATAGTGTGCTAGTGAACTAATACGGTATATATGGGGTCAGTAAATTCCATGTATTACGCCACTAGCACACTATGTAACGAATTTATCTTACCGACTATCTTAACGTGTGAAATTAAGACTAGTGATTCTCAAAACGAGCAAGTCTTCAATACTGTTAGCGCTAAGAAAATACTTCCATTGATCCTAAAAGAAACAGAAGCCAACAATAAAGACTTGTTAGGTTTAAATGTGTTTTATGAATTTGTTTCAATCATAATCATCAATTTCCTCGTCTGTTGAAACTTTTAAGATTTTTTCTCACTACTGTTTTGTTTTTTACAAAGGGACATAACACCATTACTAACCGTGTATGAAATAAGCCCCGCCCCTTCTTACCTAATAAGGAATATAAAGGGACTTAACTCTACTACTAACCGTGTATTAGATAAGCCCCGCCTCCCTACTAACCTAATATCAAATATACACGGTTTGCACGCAGACGCTTTTAACCAATCATATTCCTGGAAATGTATAGGAGGTAAGATAAAGTATCTGTCGTGCAGTATACTCATATATATGCAATATTACGAGATCAGAGATCAATATTGTAATTAGATTGAGCATCTGTCATAATTTGTTCTAGCAGCAATAGGAAACTATCTTCATAGCCACAACTGATGGTTGAATACTGCCTCATAATAAAGAACAAAATAAGAATCAACACTTCTACTGTTTACATGTTTCAAACATTATCCTCATAAAATATAATTGCAATCTGTATCATACAATTTGTGAGAGACCGGTAAATATTTGAAATCGTCAAACTATTAGACGATGTTACAAATATATTCCTCACACCTGCGGCCTTTGCTGTTTAAAGATACAAGAACTGCTCGTTCTTTTGAAGATCAAAACACGTGTCTGGAGTACGAAATCTTGAGTCTTCAATCAATTTTTCAGGATATAGATGGTAGATCATGAGTGACATTGCTAAATTGTGTAGACTTTTTTGCGAAACGTTGATTACGAGATTTATTCAGTGTTTTATATAATGTCAATTGTTCATTGATTGATGTTTGATTTATGTCCCCTAGTCTATAGTTGAAAATAGTATGCTAACCTCAAGATTTCTCTTCGGTATTTGGGTTGTTTGGTTGCTGCCTATTTGACTTGTACCTAACCTCATCTTTTGATTCACACGATGAGCTAGTACTGATTTAGGAACAATTTAAATAGATGTGGTATGATTTCCAGTGAGACAACTCTCAACAAGAGACCAAATGACACAGAAATTAAGAGTTATACGTCACCGTACGGCCTTCAACAATGAGGAAAGCCAATATCACATATTAAGCTATAAAAGGCCTCGTTTTAGTATTTTGGCTTAAAACGTTATGTATGTGTAAATGTAAAGACTAGTCTGACATTTCATAATATCACTAGTGCAGGTTATGTAAATATGGGAAAATTAAAATATTGTTCATGATATTAAATGGTTGTACGATCATCGATTGTTTGGAAATGTTAAATGTCGTTACAACATTTCAAACATGATAAAATTCCACAATTTGAAATTGATTAATAAATATCATTTCGGATCTTTTAAACTCAACAAATCATAAATCTCCACGAAAACATAATATTCTGTGTTATATATTACTTTGTTTTGACACTATACTGGAATAAGATTACATAGACGACCTTTGATTTTAATTAAAATACAATACGGTTAATTTCCATAGCGGAATTCTCTCAGCTTCAGTTTTGTTAGTTGATAATATTAACACAGAAAAGTGTAGGAGGATATGAAAATAATGAGACAATTATTCAACCAAGTTCAGATGGAGTGGATCTCAGCTATTATAGGCAACCGTATAGTCCTTTCTTCGTGATTTAGTATTGTGAGAGGTCGTACATCTAGTACCAAACTAAACAAAAAAATAAATGAATGATAAACAGCTGTGCCATGGGCGCATAATACGTTCGTTGCTTTTTCAAAGAATTAAGTTCAATATCTTCTCAATATCAGAAACTTATATAAAAAAAACTTCAAAAATAATCATGTCACCAAAGTTTCATGAGAATTGCTCAAAGCCTTGTATGACCTATTTTCCGAAAACTGGACTATCTCCCTCTCTAGATTTAAAAATAAACCACAATAACTCAGAAACGTAAAATATAAAATTTATAAACCGAAAGTGAGCTCCAGCAATAGATAATAACAATTCACAAAAGTTTCATGCAAATAGATTACATCGTCTTTTCTGACATGTTGACCATGGATGGACAGACAACGTAATACTCTCATTTACTGGCGAATACAAATGTGTTAAATAAAACTTCATTTTCGTTGCTTGGTTAAGAAGATTTGTTAATTATATTTTTCATCGTCCTGAAATAAAAATACGTATCATTCTATATTCATCATTGCATGTGTACAGATGGCCTCTTGGCAAAAGTACTCGAGAACAATGTTTTACAATCCAGGTGATTGATATATTCTCCCAATTTGTATCGCTAAAACCTATAAAGGATAAGAAAGGTGAATCATTGACGAATGATTTTGACGCATTTTTATTAACCGAAGGATCACCAAACATAATAAGAACAGATAAATGACAGGAATTCAGATCAAGATTAGTAGGAGCTCTTCTGAAACAGAGAAATATTCAACATCTTTTCGCAAGAAATACGGAAATCAAAGCTTATTTTGTTGAAAGAGTGATCAAGACAATTAAGTCAAAATTATGAAATTGATCACAAGTAATCTTGTGATAACGTGGATAACTTACAGAAGTTTGCTACTGATTTTTCAATAGGACGTTTGGCATGGCGCCGAATAAAGTCACACAATCTAAGGAGACCAATTTGTTGTCGGAAAACGTATTGACCCAAACGATTTAACCCCAGGTAAAGAATGTACGAAAACCTTTCTGTTTCAAAATTGGTAATAAGGTTCGGATTACAAACATGAGAAATGCTTATACAACGGAATACGATGAGAAATGGAGCGGAAAGATATTTAAAATATCTCTAAGAATATTACGTGGTGGGTTTTCATTTGTCGAATAATTGATTCGCAAGACGAAAACATATCAATGACCTTCTACCAATCTGAAATGCATAACAACATTAACGGTACCAACTTTTCTGCACCAGATGCGCATTTCGACAAAACATGTCTCTTCAGTGATGCTCGTGGCCAAAATATTTAAAATCTAAAGTTTATATAAAGTCTTTTTAAGTTTCGACAGTTTACACCCCTGCAGGGAAGATACCATACTGTTGAACCTTTCATGATTCTGTTGAGGGATAGGTGATTCTTTACTTTTATCTAGATGCGTAAGATGGTTAAGATGATATGTTGTATTGTAAGACACCATGTGGTTGGATATATGAGCAATGTCTGTTTTAATTGACCGGAAATTTAAATTTTGTACATACTATTCTTCATATCATCAGAGTGTTACTGAGGTTCAGAAACTTAAAAATATTATAGGTATACAATCACAATATATTGGATAATCCCTTGCTCATATTTACATTCATCAAACATTAAATCGACTTACAAGCACACACTAAAGGTAATAAACATCGATACATCATTTATCATGAACACCAAATAATAAGTCTCAAAATGCCTAAAAATGACGTCATAGAAATAGCCTCACATGGGGAGGCTACCTCTCAGGAGGCTACCTTTCCCGCATATGATTAACCTTAGAAAAAATGGACCAGAACCCTAAATTTATCTACTACTTCCGAATAATAATTTTAGCAACAATTTAAAATAAATGGTAACCACATCTATCAGCTTCTATTCAATATCAGAAAATATTGAATCAAACCTTGGGTTTAAAATAATTGTATACCTGTTTATAAAAAATTAACTGTTTTTAATTAATGTTTAATGAGTTTGTCAGCAATGCAGGATTTCTGCATTTTCAATTTGCATGTCGTTTTGTATTAACCTTTTCCTGCATATACTATTAAATTGTTTCTACACAGGGTCCTGCTGCCATTAATTTATTAATGCTCCAGTTTCTTGGTGAGTCCATTCAACACGAAAAACATTTTCTGGTAAGTAAGACGTTTGAATAACTCGGCATTTGTTTTGGTTTTTTTTTAGGTTTGGACAAATAAATTGACATATAATCATGTTTCTTTAACAGATGTTTCTTCCTTAAATATTCATCATAACATTCACATTTTAAATATCCAGTTGTATGTAAACTTAACTCACACAAGGCCAACATTTACTATCGACTGTATTTTATCAAAACCTGATTTAAGCAATATGTGGACATTGATTTTAATCAATATGAACGCAGTAGAGTTTAGTTAACCTGTTGATATCAGCTACACACCAAATTTAGTTCATCTGAACAAGGCCATACTGTTAATAGTACCGTAAAACATGTTATTTTCGCGGGGTTTAGATTTTCGCGGATAGAACAAAATCGCCAAAATAAATTCTGCTAATTTTAAAGTGCACATACAAAGGTATTGATAAAAGTTTTGAATCCGTCAAAATAAAAACTGCCAAAATATTTCGTATACCTTTTTGAATGAAAATCGCGAAATTTTACACCCGCGAAAATAACCCACTTTACGGTATCTGCAAAATGAACGTAATTGTGTGACTTTAACCTTGTTCATTGATTCATGAGATGTAAACATGTAGAGGTCAGTTCAACCCTGTCTGATAGAAATTGACGTAATCGTGTGACTTTAATCTTGTTCATTGATCCATGAAAAGTAAAGATGTAGAGGTCAGGTCAACCCTGTCTGATAGAAATGGACCTAACCGTGTGACTTTAACCTTGTTCGTTGATCCATGAAAGGTAAAGGTGTAGAGGTCAGGTCAACCCTGTCTGATAGACATGTACACATTGCAAGGATCATTCGATTACTCATATTTAGTGAGACAATCACACGACAAAAAAGGCAATGGACCATCATACGGAGGTCAAGGAAAATAGACGTATGTCCGACGGAAATTCCGTAACATACATTAGTCATCTACAAACATGTATAAAGTATGCGTCATCCACGTCGTTTTACATCTTTAGACAAATAGTTTACACTGTTCAGTATTTTTTTTGTAAATCGTATACTTTATATTTTTATTGATAAACGACGTTCAAAACAATGGATGATGATGATGATGATGACGGATGGCTGATAAACGTCCAGCGGGAAATTAATATGCATATTCAGGACGAGAACATGTTAGTGTTATATAATTATTAACCCTGCTTTGTGCTAGATCGACACGCTGAGCCGAATTATTAAATTGCTTGTTCACAAGGTAAATAAACTCACCATAGATACCCAGGACTAAATTTTGTATATACGTATACGCCAGACGCGCGTTTCGTTTTCAAAAGACTCATCAGTTACGCTCGAATCAGTAACAGTCCACAGGAAGACCTGTCACCTTACCCGGACACATTATTCTGACCCCGAGCAGATTAATATTTGCTCTTGCTCCTTAATGTACACATAGTATCGAATGATTTGGAAGCAACAATTATTTTCGTTTAAATTGATTCATATTTGTCATTTTGGGCCTTTTATTAGTTACCATGTAGTATGGGTTTTGCTCATTGATGAAGGCCGTATGGTGACATATTGTTGTTAACTTCTACGTCAATTGGTCTCTGGTGGAGAGTTGTCTCATTGGCAATCATATCACTTATTTTCATAGTTTACTACAATTCCATGACTTAAACATTATACTTATATCTGATTATGCATTCATTTGATTGACCACAAAGAATTTGTCGAAAATAAATAAGATGTTTTTTTTTGCCAACAACAGTTCTGACTTCTATGATTTACACACCTTGGATCTAGTGAAAGTCAACAAAGTTTGTAGACTAACATGTGTGTTTCTTTAATTTTTCTGATCATCCCAGCAAACAACAGAAAATGTTTTGGAGTTTCGGTATAAACTTTCAGAAGATAAAAAAAAGATTAATGTAAAGATTTTATTAAGCGAAATCAATAACCACATCTTTTAAGAGCATACACGCAGTAGGCAAATATATAATAAACCACCATAGAAATGCATTCATGTCTTTGGATTAAACAAATATAAATTATATAACTTTTTAAAAGAAAGATTAAAATGAGTGAAAATTTTGCAAGCTGCGAAAACACTTCTCTTCTTCCAGATAATGCCAATGTTAATCTGTTGTTTTTATGTTTTATGGAATATCTATGCTTTTTGAAATTGTACCAATCCATTATGTTCGTCCCCTAAAATCTTCAAATCATTCGATTTAAGAAATTCCGCTCTGTTTTCTACACCCCATCCTACGCCATTACCAACTGCAGGTTCACGTGACATGCTACATGGGAGACACAGAAATGTACTAAAAACATACAGCATTGCAGCAGTTTGGTTGCCTTGGTTCATTTTGTGATCAGAATGGACACATGGATCTATTACAGATACAATACCATCATCCTTCAGAACCCGTCTGATATCTGAAATACTGAAATTCGGATTTGGAAGGTCATGCAGTACATCAACCAAAGTTATCCAATCGAATTTGTTCGTCCAGGATTCATCCATGTGGTCGTTTTCAAGTAAAACGAATTCGACATTTGGTATATTTTCTTTTGCCTTATTCTCCTTAGCCTTTTCAATGGAATTTCGATCGATATCTACACCGTATACTTTGGCATTTGGTAAATATTCAGCTAATTTTATAGTTAAACTGCCTGGCCCACATCCGAAATCCAAAACATTGGTTATTGTATCTGTGTAAAATAGAGCAACACTCATAAAGTAACCATTTTCGTGGAAAAGAAAATATTTCAATTTGATGAAACAAATTTACATTTACATGACACATTTCATTTAATAGCTACGTTTAGCGTAGGAAACATGCTACCATGATCCCGTGTATTTGTTTTGTTACCATTGAATCACGTGACTTGTTTTGACATACACACACTCAGTAAGTTAGTATTTGATAACCCAAATTAGGCTTGAAAAACCAAAATCTTTATGTTTTATTTATGACTTAGTGTTATTCGACAAATGCTTTTCGGATAGTCCAGACTAGTATATATTTGTTTAGGGGCCAGCTGAAGGACGCCTCCGGGTGCGGGAATTTCTCGCTACATTGAAGACCTGTTGGTGACCCTCTGCTGTTGTTTTTATTTGGTCGGGTTGTTGTCTCTTTGACACATTCCCCATTTCCTTTCTCAATTTTGATTCTTGTGTTTTGATATATCTGTTGTGTTAAGATTTAACTTCGTACCGGCAAATTTTCAAAGCATGTAGTTGTAAAACAAAGCATACAACGACTTTAGATCTATAATTTAAAACCTGGTTCCTTGTATCCGACCGGGAATAAGTTCTCTTTAATCCATTTACTGTCACATGATTGATTATCATGGTCCAACCACATCAACGTATCAAACTGGTTACTGTAATCATATCCTGAAATAATTCCATCAATTGTGTTACAGGCCTAGATATTAAATACAATAGCTTGTTATGTACAGCTTACTAAAACATACTTCTTTCATTGGTAGCGAATCATATGGATAAGTTAACTAGCGATAAAAATGGATCGGTATGCTGATGGCTAAAACGGAGCAATAAATAAACGCTACTAAAACAACAAGCCTGCTTAAGATCAGGTGTTATCCACGAAATTAACAATCAACGAGCTAACCACCAAAAACGTATCAGTTAGCTAGCAATCAGTAAGCTAATAGATTATTATACGTATCAGTTAGCTAGCAATCAGTAAGCTAGTAACCAATGAGCGGTCAGTAAGCCAATGGTTAACACAGCGTAGTTTGCTTACAATCAGTAAGCTAATAACCACTGAACGGTCAGTAAGCCAATGGTTAACACACCGTAGTTTGCTTACAATCAGTAAGCTAATAACCAATGAACGGTCAGTAAGCCAATTGTTAACACAGCGTAGTTTGCTTACAATCAGTAAGCTAGTAACCAATGAACGGTCAGTAAGCCAATAGTTAACACAGCGTAGTTTGCTTACAATCAGTAAGCTAATAACCAATGAACGGTCAGTAAGCCAATGGTTAACACAGCGTAGTTTGCTTACAATCAGTAAGCTAGTAACAAATGAACGGTCAGTAAGCCAATAGTTAACACAGCGCAGTTTGCTTACAATCAGTAAGCTAATAGATTATCATACGTATCAGATAGCTAGCAATCAGTAAGATAATAGATTATTATACGTATCAGATAGCTAAAAATAAGTAAGATAACGACCATTAAGGATCAGTAAGCTAGTAACAATAACGGATGTTAGTGGTCAATATTCTTGTTACCAATTATGGTCAGAAACTATCGATCAATATGCTGATGGTCAATAAGAATCAATCAGCTTACAATAAGCAAGTGACCAAAAAAAAATCTAGTGCTCACTTAGTTAGATAGCAATCAGTAAGTTAATTTATATAGTCAATACATTTTAGTTAGCTAACAATCAATAAGATAATGACCATCAACGAATTAGTTAGCTAGCGGGCAGTAAGCTAGTGACAACAAACGAATTCGTCAACTAACAATCAGTACTATAATGACCAATTCATAACATTAAGCTAGGGTTCGTTACACTTTGACATATAAGGGTCTGAAACCTTACAATCAGGCGGAAAACTACTTAATAATATAAGGATAACGATGATTAAGGATCAGAAAGCTACCTATCTGTTAAAAATCAGTATGCTAACGTATATAAAGGATCGGTAACATAACGACGAGAAATGATCAATAAGTTAACAAATATTAGGGATAGGTTAAGGTTTGTTAGGAATCAGTAAGCTAACGGTCTGTTAAGGATCAGTTAGCTTACGGTCTGATAAGGATCAGTTCGCTTACGGTCTGTTAAAGATAAGTCTATTAACGACTATTAGGAATCAGCATTGTAACGAATATTAAGGGTCAATAAGCTTACACTTAATAAAGGATTCGTAAGCTAACGACTTTTGGGGATCTGTAAACTGTCTGTAAAGAGTCTTATGTAGACGAAACGCGCGTCTGGCGTATTAAATTATAACCCTGGTACCTATGATAACTATTTAAACCACTGGGTCGATGCCACTGCTGGTGAACGTTTCGTCCCCGAGGATATCCTCAGCCCAGTAGTCAGCACTTCTGTGTTGACATGAATATCAAATGTATGGTCATTTTTATAAATTTCCTGTTTACAAAACTTTGATTTTTTCGAAAAATTAAGGATTTTCTTATCCCATGCATAGAATACCTAAGTCGTATTTGGCAAATTTTTTTTTAACTTTGGGTCCTCAATGCTCTTCAACTTTGTACCTTTTTGACTATATAACTATTTTGATCTGAGAGTCACTGGTAAGTCTTGTGTAGACGGAACCCGTGTCTGGTGTATTAAAATACGTAAGTAATCTAAAGGTGTGTAAGTGTACCGAATAATACGGATCGAGATAAGTAAACGTACGATCAGTTAGTGATCGACCAATTAGGATTAGTAAACTAGCGATCCGAACACTTCATTGAGCTGCCAATGAGAAAAATGACATATTCTTGATAAGGCAGAACGTATTACATGTAATATAAGTATAGAAATACACAATTTTTTAATCGCCCAGGATAAAATTACTTATGGTGTTTGAGATGCTATATGTATTAGCAGTAATATATTGGTTTATTTTATTTTTATTTTTATTATTCAAGAAATTGTTCCATTGAGTTTTAGATCAGTAGACATAGCGTAGAGTTAAGAGCACATACAAGTATTAAGTAGAGAAAATAAAACAAACCACGTTTGGTGTACGTCAATTACAGAGTATTCCAAAAAGGAACAAAGTTCAAAAAGGTAAAGTGGTATATGGCTAACCTTTCGGTCCGTCCTCTTTGAAACATTCTAATACTGAGGAGGTATTCGCAGCTAGTTGTAGTAACGCACTGGCGAGTTTACTTGATTCTGTATGAGGTTTGCATGCTTCCGGTATAAAGTATTTATCATCGGATGAGATACTAACGTAACCAGCGGCTGACATACATCCTAACCATTCTCTGACATATCTAAGGGAAAAAGAGAAACAAATCCATTGTAAATATTATCTTTTTCTTGTGCTTCTGTTCCACATGAAATAAAATCCTTGTGAAATTCAAAAAGAGATTTACTCATCAAATTCTTTTTTTCAATTAAAAAGCACCAACAAATTAAAATCATTTCTATGCTCCCCGTAACGCGTTCGTTGGGGACAAAAAAGATATTCAGTGGTACATGTTTCATCATTTTCCCGTTTGTAAATAATTTATAACCGGACTGCTCAGTATTTTACTACAAATTCTTAAATGGGATACGTTTTAACAGTCCAAGCGTGTTTACATTTGTAACAAGTGTTGAAACCACGAGTAGGTTATACCAGTATGTAAATAATAAGCTTCATACCTGTAACTCTGATAAAGCAAATATGTGGGTCGTATAATGATAAGTTCTTCTTGTAAAATAAAAGCGTATGAGAACATTCCTTACCTTGTCCGCTAGATTACTTCTGTCTCGAAGGCTTATACTTAACATGTCCTTTTTTATACATAACATATTCTTGTTTGTAAAGTACTCGTTTGTATCATAAATCATACTGACAAATAAATCGTGATAAATCTTTAGTAATCAAATATAATTATGTAATATTTGTGTAAGCATAAATACCTTTCAAAATATATGCATATAAGATAAAACTTTATAAATTACGAGCGCCCAAAGTGCTTCATTAGGAACACTCAAACACAAACATTTAAATACCAGGGATGTTCAAACACACAGAAACTCTAGAGGCCAAAATTGGCACGAAAAGAATAACCGCATTCAGCTATCTCAACCCTGCCAGAGATGTAATGGGACTGTTTTTAAGTTCGTGAGACAAGACTTGTTATTGGTAAATTAAAATCTACGATATATCATGTATTTTCCTACCTTTCTTTCAATTTGCATGATACAGCGAGCTCTGTTGGTGAAACTGGGGAAGTAAATTCATTCAGCGAACCAAAGAGTCCTAGTTTATGACCTATTGCTATTTCTAAAGCAATAAAACCATTCGTCACAGTTGAAGAAAATCTATCTGCATATTCCTCAGGTTCCAGTATGGGACTTCTACGTAATAAAAAGACAGTATTGAGAGAAAAAAAAAACGGAATTTGAACCAGTACGAATATTAATAGTATAACGACTTTATGATTTTTAATTTTTATGAACATCATTATGAGTTGGTTGTTCGCGAATAAGTTCCAACAGTCGTAACCACTATCCTGTCCACTTTTCTCAAATGTGACATCACCGAACGAAACTTATATCTTATGATTTGTACTTACCGAAGAAATACAAATGCTGACGAGTGCCACATATGGTGCAGGATAGATGGTATGCCTTTCCATTTTTTTATTGATTTATTTTTTTTTTTTGGGGGGGGGGGTTTCAGCCCTTAGTTTTCAAAGTATATGTACAGTTTTTTTTATATCTTTTCGTCAAATGCAATGGTTTTGACTGTCCTTCAAAATTTTAATTTTGATTATTCCTTGATTATCCTCGATCTCCTTCTTTCCCAAAGGAATATCTTCACGTATCATTTTAGTCTTGTGTCCATGTCTTTTCTTTAAGTTAGATGATGCACATATGTTCTGTTCACTTTAAAACACTTTAGTTTGATATATGACGTAAGATCAAATATACTTTAATTGCTGCATGTTTTTAATAATTGTTTAGCTTGTTATCTAATACATATTTTTTTTTTTCAGTACATGATAAATTTTCCCCACGCCAATATTTGTGTGTGTTCAATTAAATACAATGTTCAAGATTTTAAACGCATATAATGGAACAGAGAGAATATTTTAGTGTCCTTTAGCGAATAAATGTCGTCGTCGAAATCACCTGATATATGATATATTCATTTGATTATTCTAATTCGGTTATTATAGTGGCATTAGCTGTCTAAGTCATGTTCACCGATTTGATTCAAATTCTAATATTTGATTTATGACATAGTAAACGTACATCCAAATAATAAATAGTCTAAAATAAACAATTTACGATGCACGGACTCGATAATATGTATCAGCATTTCGTTCCTTTTTAAGTCTAGACGCCATAAACTATCGAGGTAAACTCCGAAGACTGCCGACGGTCACTAACCCGATATAAACATTAACATAGATATAAGTAGATAGCTCATTCGTGCAATTAGATTTGTAAGGTCTGTTTGATGACATATGATAGGTTTTAAAATATGTTGATAACCATTTCTACCTGTATAAGAATGAGTTTTTGTAGATCGAATCTTTCAATCAAATGGTTTACCCTTGTTTCGTTTCTAATGTTGGCATTCTTTTCTTGTAAATATTTGAACATGACTAGATCATGTATTACTCATGTTTAGCTGTGGTGTTCAATTTAAGTTCACATGAATACGGATTTAATGAGGTCGAATTATTCATTTGGAAGTGAATCATTCATTGGCGATGTATCTTTGCCATTTTTAACAAAACTGAAACAAACTGACTGCTAAAAGCAAATTATCATTTCACGATAAATGATTGACCCAAAAAAATCATATTTTATTAATTTGTATACCTCGTAGCTAATGCCCCTTTATAAACGGCCTCCGAATTGTAAACTAACAATTCTAAGGATTGAATTAACTTTATTGGTTTAACAAAAATAACTCTCCTTGATTTTATATAGCAAATAGCAATTAAACCCGTGTCATATTAAAGGAAAACATTTTTCGATATTTTCTTTTCCGATATATTTTTTACTACACTATGCAGTTATATTGTATATGTGAGCCGCTATAAGTGAAATTAGGCATTAAGCTTAATTCATAGGCAATAAGCTTACGCCAAGGCAGTAAGTCAATTGCCTTATTCTTAAATCTTAGAATGTTAGCTTAAATCCAGGAAAATGTGTCCAGGCATTAACCTAAATGCCTAAAATGTAACTGCAAGTAAATACAAAGACATGCAGAAAAAAAATTCAAAATACATTTGATATATTATAACATGATAATAACTGAAGTTGAAATATCAACTTCCTAATAGAAACTCACAATTTCTGGACACTTTATTTTTTACTCGGATATAACCAAAAGTCTAAATTCACAACCATTGTCACTTTGCAGTTTATGAGGGGGGGGGGGGGCACCAAACGTTTTCAAAACATCAACTAAATTGAAATTCAACTCTGAAGCACATTTGGACTCGAGAGCTATATGTTACAAACTTTTGTTGGTTGGTTTTCTCAAATTTATAGTTTCCATCTGGGTTTAATTGGAAATCCATTAGATTAACCTGTCCTCTACTTTTCAACCCTTGGATAAAATGCGTTCACTACTCCCTTCCATATATATTTTTTCTTCGTGTTACAATTTGTATTTGACCAGTAAAGTGCGAATTTATTTCAAATAATTTTCAGTTAAAATCATCAATCCTCCTTTCATTAGAATCAATCACTTGTTTGAAACATATTTTTGAAATTCCACAAAGAAATACTTATAAAGTTAATTCTGTAAAGAATTTGAAAAAATACTATAATTTTCAGATATGTTAAATTAATGTAGTTCAATACCTTTTTAATCTATAATAAACAATACTTTTCATCAAGATTATTTTACCAAATGTTCATTCATTTGGAAGATAAAGCAAAAATCCCAAAGTTCTTATTGCCTGAAATGATTTTTGGCAGAAGGTTGAATAATTTTCAGGCAATAACTTAATGCCTTGGCGTAAGCTTATTGCCTAGTATTTAAGCTTAATGCCTCATTTTACTTATTTCCGCTAACATATATATTTCATTTAAAGCAATAGGTGTATGAATTTTAGTAGATCGTTTGTTAACAAATATAGTTTACATACATGTATTCTTAAACTGAGGCCGTGTTCACACCAAACGCCGCGTAGAGTAAACATGTTTACAATTAGTTTAGTGAAGTGTGCACTGGTTTCACATTACATTTGTTCACATCTATACACATTGTTTAGCTACCTGTACATAAGATTTGTTCTCACTTGTAAACTATGTGTCATTTAAATGTTCATTACGTAGAACTGAATTCAAAATTTTGGGACAATTTTTCTAGCGGTAAGGGAACAACCATTTGACTTCAAAAGGGGGGGTGGGGGGGGGGGGTGGGGTGGGGGGGGGAATGGAAATATTCCGATCCCCAATTTGATAAAAAAAAAAGTGATCATACAGATGATAAAAGAAATATTCTGTATCAAAGAGTTTCCCCATACATTATAGTGTTAAATATTGAAAAAAAAATGTATTTGATCACCAGCATCGAAAAAAAAGGAATAAAAACGTACGCGCGAAAAAAAAATCTTACTCAGATAAAAAAAAAAAATAACCCTCCCCCTTTTTAAGTTAAGTGGTTACTACTTTATGAAAGCCATTTTTATAATTTGCAGTAGTTTGAATATACTAGAGATGTCTCGATTACGCACAAGAAAACGTTAGCTGCAGCAGCGTGCTTACAGCCGAAAAAAAAGGATTGAGTTATTAGGGATCTCTAAATTTTTATCTTTTCTGTTTGTTTCAAATGGTATTTCTTCTCCAAGGAGTATTTGGTAAAAGAATAGGGTCACGTTTTTTTTAAAATTTATTTTAAGTGTTATTTAACGGATTTGAGATACTAGACAAACATATCATTTACCCCACACTTTTTTTAGTCATGCATTTATGCGTGAATCGTTGTTTGAGTAAAGACCAGTGGCAAATATTTCTATGTACGTCAAGTCGATTCGGGAAGACCTTTTCAAATGAATTAGGCAGCAACTATTTACTTCATTTTTTAGGGAGGGAAAAAGGGGGGTAGAGGGGCGTGGGCTATTGATTTTTCCAGGACAAATTTTAGTGACAAGTCGAAATCAATTTTAGCATTATATATATATAGTGGCAGCTGAGGGTGAAACAAACAATTTTTTGTTCAGGGCCAAAAACTGGAAACATTTTTTGTTTCCAAAACAAAATCCATAGCTCACCCCCACCCCCTTGCCTTTATGTTTTATACTCAACTATAATAGCCCCACCCCCATGCCTTTATGTTTTATACTCAACTATAATAGCCCCCCCCCCCCCCCATGCCTTTATGTTTTATACTCAACTATAATAGCCCCCCCCCCCCCCGAAAATCAATTGGTTCCTGCCTTATGGGTTCGGCAATGATGCTGCTTTGAGTCTTAATCAGGGGTTAATAAAGTACGTGAATTTGTTTTTAACAAAAAAAAATCTATAAAATTTAGACAACAATTTTTGTAAAGAACTATACTAATAATTATCAAAAATATCAATTTTACTCAAAAATAGTTTCCTCCTTAAATATATACATGGTAAAACTAATGTCCTAAATGCCTAGTTTTGTGTACACTTAACCTACACAAGGCCTACATTGACTATCGACTGTGTGTAGATAAAACATGATTTAAACTACATGTAAACATTGAGTTTTATCAATGGGAACGCAATTGTGTTTAGTTTACGTGTGAGTTACACTAACACAACACCGAATTTAGGTCAATGTGAACACGGCCTGAGCCATACATGTACCATGTGTATAAGGTATTTGTAAATATTTGTATCAGAGAACGAATGGGGTTTACAGAATAGAGAATAATTGGTAAATAGTTCAGGAAAAAGAAGAATAGAGAATAACTGGCAAGTTCTGCAGAATAAATACCCACAAAAGAAGAACAATAGAGAATAATTACATTACATGTATGTTTCATTATAGTACTTTATTCTGATTGGCTAGCTGCACTTCACGTGTTATACCTTAAGCAATTGCATTACTCAATAAAACTTATCATTCATGATAAAACGTGATCCCACAATAAAGTGCATAGGTGAATTAAGTAACAAAAATATAAAATTCATGTTTTCATGATCAAAGCTAAAAACAATGTAATAATAAGTATTGTATGCTTCTTTACAAAATGTACTTCTGTCAACGCTTTTACACCCCAATGAAGTAACAAAAAAAAAGCATTCAATTCTTAAATAAACGAATGTTTGAATATGTAAAAGAATCGGAAATAATGGTCAGATTAAATAACGAACAGAGAAAAACTAAATAAAAACCCCTATCCAGAACCTCATGTAAGATTTAATATGTCTGAAATGCTGTTCTCTGACCTACAAAAAATCATATGAAATGACCTATACGTGTAAACAGTTATATAATCTCGATAAATTTACTTTCTGACGAATCTCATGTTATGTAATGTTATCGTAGTGTTATAAATGAGCAGCTGTGACATAATCACCTCCGATGAATTACACACCATCGATCCAACAAAAAATATGTCAAGAATAGTGTATGAATAGAGACGTTTTTATCCTAAGTCATATATCGTCGCGAAGACATATTCATCTGAAATCTCGCCGACTTTTGTTTTTATTTAAAAGGCAATGTGTGTGGAATATTTGATATTGTTATTTAACGGATTTGAGATACTAGACAAACATATCATTTACCCCACACTTTTTTTAGTCATGCATTTATGCGTGAATCGTTGTTTGAGTAAAGACCAGTGGCAAATATTTCTATGTACGTCAAGTCGATTCGGGAAGACCTTTTCAAATGAATTAGGCAGCAACTATTTACTTCATTTTTTAGGGAGGGAAAAAGGGGGGTAGAGGGGCGTGGGCTATTGATTTTTCCAGGACAAATTTTAGTGACAAGTCGAAATCAATTTTAGCATTATATATATATAGTGGCAGCTGAGGGTGAAACAAACAATTTTTTGTTCAGGGCCAAAAACTGGAAACATTTTTTGTTTCCAAAACAAAATCCATAGCTCACCCCCACCCCCTTGCCTTTATGTTTTATACTCAACTATAATAGCCCCACCCCCATGCCTTTATGTTTTATACTCAACTATAATAGAGAATAATTACATTACATGTATGTTTCATTATAGTACTTTATTCTGATTGGCTAGCTGCACTTCACGTGTTATACCTTAAGCAATTGCATTACTCAATAAAACTTATCATTCATGATAAAACGTGATCCCACAATAAAGTGCATAGGTGAATTAAGTAACAAAAATATAAAATTCATGTTTTCATGATCAAAGCTAAAAACAATGTAATAATAAGTATTGTATGCTTCTTTACAAAATGTACTTCTGTCAACGCTTTTACACCCCAATGAAGTAACAAAAAAAAAGCATTCAATTCTTAAATAAACGAATGTTTGAATATGTAAAAGAATCGGAAATAATGGTCAGATTAAATAACGAACAGAGAAAAACTAAATAAAAACCCCTATCCAGAACCTCATGTAAGATTTAATATGTCTGAAATGCTGTTCTCTGACCTACAAAAAATCATATGAAATGACCTATACGTGTAAACAGTTATATAATCTCGATAAATTTACTTTCTGACGAATCTCATGTTATGTAATGTTATCGTAGTGTTATAAATGAGCAGCTGTGACATAATCACCTCCGATGAATTACACACCATCGATCCAACAAAAAATATGTCAAGAATAGTGTATGAATAGAGACGTTTTTATCCTAAGTCATATATCGTCGCGAAGACATATTCATCTGAAATCTCGCCGACTTTTGTTTTTATTTAAAAGGCAATGTGTGTGGAATATTTGAGATAAAGCATATAAAACCAAACACGAAAGACTTTTTTCGCACGTTTTCTTTATTCCCAATTGAAACGTTTAAAATGAAGGAAATGTACTGCCATTTATTAAAATACAAAAAGGAGATATTGAATGATTGCGAATGAGACAACTTTCAAACAAAGATCAAAGGACAAGGATGTTAACAACAACAGGTCATGGTACGACCTAACAGGTCACGGTACGACCTAACAGGTCACGGTACGACCTATAACACAGTGAGCATAACTCATATCGTAAAGTCAGCATAAAAGTTACAGGGATGACAATGTGTGCATTGTTTGAATTGTTTGATAAAAGACTAGTTCATGAACATTTGCATGTTTTTTTTTAATGATGAAAGTATTTAAAACTGACTTAAATACTTTTAAAAATCTTCATCACTTTGAATTAAAAAATAAGAAAAGTTATATAAGATAAAAAACGGTAAAAATTATTTTTCTAACCGTACGGTCCTGATACATCAGAACTGATATTATATTCATTATTTAGGTAGTGCATGTAAAATATGAAAATTCTTTTTTTTTTTTCACTCTGAAAAATATTTTAAAGAAATTTTAAACATCAAATGCACAGATATATTTACCTGTAACTTGAAACTTTTGTTCTAGATGATAACATCTTCAATAAGATTTGCCAAACGACAAAATGGTGGGTTTTTATGACCTAGACTGGCTGGTTATATTGCACATAAGGCAATGGGGCACTGTGAGGGAGATGAAACATTTGACAAAATGTGTTTCTATTCATACAGAAAAACAATCGGGGATGTAAACATTATGACATTATAAAAGTTATAAACATTAGAGAAGTGTACAAAAGCATATATAGAGTAGGAAAAATTTCTATTCGGTTTGTAGTCTAGGACTAACCATCTATTATGGAGACCACCCTGGCTTTGCTTATCTTGACACCATCTCAATGCTACTCAATTTCCATCCTTGATTTCGCCTTTTACTTAGTTCGTGCATCACCGACGAGTCTTCTGTAGACGAAACGCGGGTCTGACTTAGAAAATTGTATCTTTGATGATTTTTGTATTAATTTTATATTGTATCATAAGATGCTAGAACTCATAACAGAATTTTGTGTGGCTTCTGAATGGATGATATTGTGTTAGAATTACTATTTGTTGAATGCTTTAATTTTTTTTTTTTTTTATAAATCCTATGAAATAAAATGCATATTATTTAAAAAGCAGAACCAATATTCAAATATTCAATTTATGTACGACTGAGCCATAACAGACCTGCATTTCAATCAAGCGAAACAACAGACGCTCTTTTTAAACTATATTTTAAGTCAACATTTGCCTAATGACAATGTATTTCTTTTGACTGACTTAAATACTTAAAACTTCATCACTTTAAAATAAAACAATAAGAAAAGTTATATAAGATAAAAAAAACGGTAACAATTATTTTGCTAACCGTACGGTCCTGATACATCAGAACTGATATTATATTCATTATTTAGGTAGTGCATGTAAAATATGAAAATTCTTCACTCTGAAAAATATTTTAAAGAAATTTTAAACATAAAATGCACAGATATATTTACCTGTAACTTGAAACTTTTGTTCTAGATGATAACATCTTCAATTAGAATTGCCAAACGATAAAATGGTGGGTTTTTATGACCTAGACTGGCTGGTTATATTGCACATAAGGCAATGGGGCACTGTGAGGGAGATGAAACATTTGACAAAATGTGTTTCTATTCATACAGAAAAACAATCGAAACGCGGGTCTGACTTAGACAATTGTATCTTTGACGATTTTTGTATTGATTTTATATTGTATCATAAGATGCTAGAACTCATAACAGAATTTTGTGTGGCTTCTGCATGGATGATATTGTGTTAGAAGCAGAACCAATATTCAAATATTCAATTTATGTACGAGTGAGCCATAATAGAATTGCATCTCCATCAAGCGAAACAGCAGACGCTCTTTTTAAACTATATTTTTGCCTTATGACAATGTATTTCTTAGGACTACTTAAAACACGAATATTTCGAGAAATAGGAAATCCTACCCATTTGTTCCAGTTAATTTTAAAAGCCGTGAAAGCCATGGTACAGGAAGCCAAAAACGGAAGTCACGACAATTGATTGCATACTGCCTCTCAGTAAACATACAGGTTTTATATAGTTTTATATTGTTTGGCAAAACCTCTCGGGATTTAGGTCCATAATGCTGTTACGGCCAGAAATTACCTTTAAATTGTAGCCAACAAAAGACACAAATCAATAATAATTATTATACAAAAGTTTTACACAAGAAGTATTACACAAATATCACTGTCAACTTAACTGTCAAAATGTGAGTCCAATCTTTTATCTTTATCTGTATCCGGATATCCTTCGGAATCCAATCTGAATTTTACGTTCACTACTACGGTCACAATCCAGTATGATGTTGTTTGTAAAATAAAAGTGTCAATCCAAATGCTATGAATATTAATGCTTATCGATGTCTAAGTCTAAGTGTGTTTAACTTTAGTCTATATATATATAGTTGTCACGGAAAATACTAGAACTCTCTAGAATGGAACGTCCTAGAAAGTTACAACGGAAGTTTCTAGTAAAATGTAGAAGTTTATATAACGCATCTTTTATTAGGATCATTCTGGAAAGTTCCAATCATTCTGTAATTGTTCCAGTGATTTCTAAACTGCACAGTTCTAAGATTATTCTGTAAACAACTATCAGGCCACACAACACAAATCAGGCCAACATAAATAAAAACAATAATTACAATATCATAACAATGCTCTTTAACTTTGCACTATATTTTTTTAGTACGCATTAAAACTGTGATGATCTTTTGAAGCACGAAAAAATAACCACATGGTTTATCATCAAGAAGCTGTCGGTTTAGAGGAAACTTAGACTTACCAAGGACAAATAACATCTTTGATTAAGGGGCAGGCCGTTGTGACAACAACATTTTCTTCTTCCTCTCTTTACATTAATATTTTTTCTCAATAAATCTGAAAACAACATGGTGATATTTACATAGATATAGGAAGATGTGGTGTTAGTGCCAATGAGACAACTCTCCATTCAAATAACAATTTAAAAAACGTAAACCATTACAGACTGTCTATGAATTAATGGTTTAAGTTTAAGCAACATGTCAATACTTGGGAAATGTAAGAAAACACATTCAGAAAAAAGCTTCTTGCACGAGTCAAGAGTTTATAAATAATGTTTTTTTTTTAAATCGTATGTAGCTGCTGTCTTCAAACAATTCAAAGAACATACATTATTTTGGATTACAATACATGAACCTAAACTCCTAAACAGTATAAAGAAAAGACACCAAACACAAGAGAGAAAACAAATCTACAGAGAAATTGTTGTCTTGTTTCACACTCATTTGACATGTCAAATAGTAGATTCATGTTAAATTGATATCGAATTGCATACCTTATAATCAGTTATATTGCAGAATTAGATTTTATAGTGAAGTTAGCAGTGAAAAAGTAATGATCAGCAATTTCTGGTGATAATTGATAACAATTCTATTCAAATTTCAATTCAACAATATAAGGATCGACACTAATTTAAACTAAATGAATCTAAAAATGTATGTACCGATAAAAGTGGTAGTGAATATTAAAAATCGTGACATTGACGTCCTGTACTTATTAAACATTTAAGTAAATGTAGTCTGATCGAAAGAGGATATTAAAGTGATAAAAACTTGTAATATATTGTATGACAATTAATAACATTTATGTTATTGGACGATTATCAGTCTGAGGATGCAGCGATAAAGTGAAAACAGGTAAGATAACTAAGTCAAAAATATATATTTTCTAGAAAGTGTAAACCAATTTATTTTCGCAAGCAATTTTTTTGTTTGGGGGGGGGGGCTTATTCCGGGGTCCTTTTGTAACTACATCAAGTAAATTAGAAAATATTGACATTGAATATCGCGAAGTGGACTAGAAAGGATAAAACGCTATATAAAGTATCCGCGAAAATAAAGTGGTTTACAGATAAACTCATCATAGATACCAGGATCAAAATTTTATATTTACAGTAAATTATTATGTCTATTAAATATATATTTGAAAATAACTAACATATCTTAAAGTTAGACAAAATTATTATCATCATCAAATTTATCAAAGAAGCAGGTTATATTTAATTTTTAAAGACATGTGTTGAAAGTATATAAATAAAATCCCGAAATAAATTAACACTGATTTTGACTTATTTATACAATCGATAAATATATTTGTCACAGTTACAAACTGTTCCTATTTTTGGTTTCAAGTGTTTGAGCAGTACTGTAGCTAAATATGCTTCACACTATATAATAGCTCTTACGTAAATACCTCGTTTTTGCAGATTTTATTTTGCTCAACCTAAAGTGTGTCTGTGCTGTCGTGTTATTGACTGTTATTGTCTTAGGATTTTCTGATTTTGCGATCATATTGTATTCCCTTTCTTGTTGACTAAACATCGAAAGTGTACATTTGGTTTCAAGCATTCGGTTAATGTTTTACCTTTTGGGAATTTTGAGTTATCAACGTTCTTCAACTTTGAACGTTTCTGGCTTTCTTACAGTTTTATCTGAGCATCACTGATGTGTCTTACATGTATGTAGAAGAAACGCGCGTATGGCGTATTAAATTATAAGCCTGATACCTATGATAACTATTTACATGCGAAATAAATCGTAAGAAAACATTTCTATGTATAGAATAAAAACTACATGCAAACATCAGTTATCTTGTTAAAGATATAAAATTATATTGGCATTTCAATAGTATCAGTATATGCAAGTAGAAGAAATGTTCAATCGCATGTTTTGCATTGGGATTTCACGCAGAAATAGAGCAATTTGATGAATGTTTAAGACTAATTACCTGAAATTATGTTGAACGTTAATAATTTTTATTATCAATTTCACATGCAATGTAATAAATACAAGCATTTATTTCAACTATGTTAACCTTTTGTGATTATAAAGATCTTTATAATAGGGATGAAAAAAAAATGCAAGAACAATGCCGATGGTTTTTCGAATAGTTATTTATTCATTTCAATAAACATGATAAAGGCTGCTTGATTGGAAAATGATATTAGAGTAATAAAAACTGTAATGTATTAGAAATTATCTAACACTTAAAAAATGTAATAGCAACCTGCATGTTCAGGGACGATTTTAATTCTAAGATATTGGTATAAACAGGCAAGACAGGGCAACTGAAAGAAATCATATTCTAATAAGAGTAGCCCATTTTGATTATATTTAAAAATTTTATAAAACATTGTGATTATAATCCAATTCTTTTCATGAAAATGAAATTTGCATGAATTACACATGTCGACCGAAATCATGAATTGTCAGATACTATATTATTATTACACATGTATAAATTGGTATTCAAATTGCAACTAAATGAGTCAGAATAATGGTTCTGGAACAGCCGAAACGTCTGATTTAAAAGCCGATTGTGTTATCTTCAATTGTTGCGTAATGCTATATTTATCTATTGGTTTATGAAATTTTGGACAAAGAGATGCCTTTTATAGCGAGAAAATATAAATACTGGATGTAAGTTGAGCATGTTAAGGTGAAAAAAAATCAGTTCCATAGGTGTAAGAAGATTTCAAATTTATTATTGTTTTAGTCAGAATCTTCTTGATTTCTATCTTCCAATTCAGAAACCATGTTGTGAAATATATATATATCTATATATATATATATATACTTTGACTCTTAAAATTCAAGAGTTTATCTAAAAATGAGGGTACATTTTATATGGCCTTCCAAATATCTTTTCGATCCCTAACATCACTGAAGAGACATTCATTGTCGAAATCCGGTTATGGTGTACAAAACAATATTAACACATTATGTTTGTGGCATAACATCGTGGCCACAAGTTACTTGTTTTCTGTTTAGTATTAAATTTATATTAAGATCCATTTTGTTACATCTTGTGATCAATTTTATTTAGCAATCGCCAATGGCAGTCAGCAAGATTAAAGAACATCAGTTGTTCGACCTGTTAGTCAAATGCGTTTTGTTTAAATATACTTCTTCACTTTTTGGTATTTTGGAAAATGATGTTTGTACTGTATTTAGACCCTTCTACAGCGAAATTTGTTTTACATGAAAACGTATAAAAATTGCGGTTTTTATCCAACGCAATCATAGGTTTGAACGTAGTTTTCAATTTAGACCCGTATATTTATACTTTGTATATACTGAATTGTGAATACTAGTAAACGTTCTGCTATGTGTGGACCACGATAGAAACACTTATATTACAACTGATAGTCTCCAAATTTACGACGCATTTTTTTTTAAAGATAAGGTACATTTAAATCAGTGTTTAAATATTTACGTCCTGTCATGTCTTCGAACTTTATTCAGGTGCAAAGGTTGTCGGAACTAGGTAAATATATATTTGGATGTGAACACGGCCATGAATGTCAATTCCTTCTGACGATCCTTTACTAATGTATCCTGACATATTTTACATCAACTCGTGAAATCACAAAATTCATTCGAAATGTGCTCTTTGGAACGTATGATGTTTCAACTAATCATGTTACTACCATGTATCTTATATACTATGCATTTGAAACATTTGAATAGTGGAAATGTTTATTGGGCTAGCTTGGTACTCCTTCATAAAAAGATAAGGTCACGCCTGCCAAAGTGCAGTCACGATGACAATGGAGGGTGACTTCAAGATACAAAACTACAAAATTACAACAAATATTGAGATTTAGGGGTTTAGTAGAATGTTTTGCATTCCACACTCTCATTCTAAAGTTGACGTACGAAATAGGGATCATAACAGTGAATAACGAATTGTTCAGCTGATGACGGATAAGAGATAATTTCCCAAACTATTTTTGATATGAATTTCGATTTCAATATGCAATTAAATTAAAAGAAATTTGAGGATCTGCTACATTGTTACCATTTCCAAAGCACTGGCGAACACTCTTCAATTTCAGTCTATAATGTTCTATGTTGTGTGCTATATACTTTTGATTGTCTGTTTGTCTTTTTCTTTTATAGGCATGACAATTTTATATCAGTTAGTTTGTTTTTAACTTATGACTTTTAATGTATCTGATACCTTTTGGCTATTTCTTAAAACAAAGGTTTTATTTATTTTTCGTCAATCTCGATTTTAGAAAATTATCATTGAATATATGTCAATGATTCAACAAGATAATCAAAGAACAAAATTGATAATTAAAAAAATTAGGCATTGTTCACTTTTGTCACAGGAAGTGCCAAACTATGTCGATGTATTGGTTCAAGCTTTAATTGACATTTTTTTTGTTTATATCTTTAAATCAAAACGTTTGAATTGTTTTGACATTTCAATGCAATCGACTGAAATTGTTTAATTTTTTTTAATTTAACCAATAGTTCAAGAAATGTAAACAAGAAAAACTTTCAATCCGATATTAACAGAAATATTTGTGAAAACAGACAAAATTCAACGCTATTAATCAACGGAACTGCCATATTTCTCGATCGGTATAGTCATTTTTCGAAGAAATATATGGGTTAAACATGTTAAATTTGGTTGAATATCTAGCTAAAAATCAACATGTGTATGATGGTTGTTTATAGTTGTAACTAGAAAGTTACTTCTAGAAACATATCAACATGAATACATATAATTGTATCATAAAACATTTTTGTAAAAATATCAAATGATGTCATCACCGCATCGATGAGATTTTGGATTAAAGGGATATTTCTTCAAAGTTGAACACTATTATTAGTACGGTGACCGAGTAAGGAAAAGTCGCTTATTTAAGGAGTTTAATTGTCATTCGGACTATACGGCTATAAATCACAGTATTGGTAGTTGAAAGGTTAATCTTAACATTTTGACTTGTCGTCAAAAAATCGTACGGTGCATTTTTTGTAAAATAGGCTTTGAAATACGTTAGTTAACTTGAACACAAAATCGACGTAGAAAAGTTTTGAGGTCTAAGTTGTAAAATAACATCTGTGATATGATTTCTGTTATGATATACATTGTTGTTACACCTTATTTGAACGATTTCAAATACAGTTTAGCAATATTAACCCGTTTTTAAGAGTTATGTAAAAGATTAAAACTACGAATATTTTGCATTGAATAGAGTACGTTTCAATTTAATTTCGTAATTTTTTTTAACACAAAATGTAAAATAATTCACATATATATGATGTTTAATACCTTTATTTATCAATAATATCAAATTAATTTATATCAGAAGCATTATTTCAGCAATTTAAGCCAGATATAAGTTTTAACGCTCATACGACGGAGCTAGTCGAAAATCATATACAGCCTATTATAGATACATATAAGCAAAGGGAATGTGCTGTATCAACTACATTCAAATACTAGGCTGTGTTCCTTAAAGCAGTAGACAGTAGCTGTCAAATGTTAGAGTAGAACGAGAGAGAAATTTGTAACTTCCTTGAGATCGTCTTCTCAAATGTATACTCATGTTTTTGTAACCAACCGTACCAATTACCGAAGGTGTATGCAAGTGTACATACTCGATATGCTTCAACTTTCTGAGAATTTAATAGATGGCTACTTTGCTTTCAAACAGACTCCTGGACATTTCAACGGTTCATGGAAAGACATGGCAACAGAAAGACCGTTCTAGAAGCCTCAAGGGGATCAGGTCGCACTGTAGGCATAACAAATCAAAAGTCTGCGCTTGTTAGATGGACCCTTTCTAGACATTTATTAGAATCTCTTAGTCGTGTAATGCTGAAAAGGGCTGGAATTGCTGCAAATAATGCATTATCACAAGGGGAAATCAAGCTAAAAGCAATAAAAGAGATGAACATGTTATTGCCATTGTGGATCATCTGAATGATCCATGACTGATCCCTTTGATGTGGAATCCCATCCTCCGTGTCTTATTAACATCTCTTCTAGAATGTATGCTACACGAGATATTCGAGATTCTTTGCTCACAGCTGAATAGGAAGGCTTGAAAATGTTAAAAAATTTAACACTATTGCTCTTTCTTTAGATCCAGACAAGGAGTCTTTATAGTCCTATATCAAAGTCAAAACTAAAAACGTTTTACAACATGACCACAAAAACAAACATTAGATATAAATCGGAGGAAATACTTTTAGCTCAAATAAATCCATAACTTGTATTTAGACGTGTACTGTTTTGGCAAAAAGTAGAGATGATGCATGTTACAATAGAACATGTGCTGTAGCACCCTGTAGGTCCCATTCCAAATTCTTTTTTTCAAGATGACGGCACCATCAGAAAATCATGCAAGTCTGATTTGGCGAAGCAATTATAATCTGAGTCTCTTGTGCACTTTCCATACCCTTCTTTGTACCATCACTTTCAACTTGCATCAGAGATGGTATGGCATTGGTTCAATGTATTGATATTAAGAAAGGTAAATTATTCGGTGATCTTGCAGCTGACTTAAAACATATGGTCTGATGAATTTCTATAGCTAACACAGTAGCAGATGTTTTTGACCGTTACGAAATGAACAACTCTATAACGTCTGCCGAAAGGAAACGCAGCACATAGACTACAGCTTCCACGAAAGTGTATACGATTATTGAGTGGAGAAGTATTCGTAACTGCAAAACTTTGACAAATCCCTTATGATTCCACCTGATGTGAGCTTTACATAGGCAGAACGTTTGTAAATTCCGAAATTGTCAAAGTTAAGAGAAACGGGAAAGAGCGGAAGAACAAGCATACAGACCTCTAAAACAAATGTGTTTGTTCTGTGTGTTTGTGTTCACTACTATAAATATATGACACATTCAAGCGATGCGGTGGAGATGCGGTGCAGATGGGGAGCATTAGTAGTGCAATGGATGGACGGAGATTTTCACCCACTCAGTAACTATGTGTCTGTTTTCACCAACAATTTGTAAACTACGAATTGCTGTACATGCCCGACCGGATGCGACACAACTTTGTCTCTGTTTGGAGTAGGTAAACAAACTACCAGACTTTGAAGGACACGCACGACTATTTCATAGGTTTTTGGAGTTTCGATAATATTGCCAAAGATAAAGCCCTTGCTTGTACATGAAAGTTAATTTCAAAGCTCTATGATCATGAACATCTCTATAAAACCATTCCATTATAATTATTATCCAATGCGCGTCAAGCTTGCCGCTAGTAAAGATGTATTTTTAGTCAGATTACCTCTCTGTGAGGCGGCACTGAAACAGCATGTTTTACGTAATTCGTTTCAAATTAAAAATTTGGACCGCATTACGAATTGCTAAACCCCCTATTACGTCAATTTTACAATACGACTGGCGATAGTTAAATGATTCATTACACCCCGTGTATTGTAAAGGGCGTATATCAGCAGAATTCTTACAGGATCTTGTGTTTTCATTGAAAGGAAAATCTTCATGTAAAATAGTCATGTGTTTGTTCACAACGACACCCTACATGTCCGGAGCTTTGCTCCTGGAAAGTTCAGAATTATGTAGACATTTCAAATCATGTTCCTTGATAGATGAACCAAAACATACTTCTGGCATAAGTCTGTTGTGTGGATCTCTTTGATTGGATTTTTGATTGCAACTGTTTTCGAGGTATTGAGTGCTTTTTTGTTTTAATGAATTACATGAATGAGCTTAGGCAGAATACGCCTTCATGATAGTAGGCTTCAGTTAAAAATAATAACAGTTATCCTTTATTGCTGACGTTGAATGTCAACCAGCAATATAACTTCTGTAACTTTAACAGGATATGTGTATCATAGATCAAGTGTTTGAAAAACGCCAATTTACAGAATAAATCGATTTCCTAATTAAGTCTTTTCACTTTTTTGTGAAAAGACTTATTGTATTTGTTCTGATTATTATTATTATTATTATTATTTTTTTTTTTTTTTTCTTCCGCCAAATTTTGTTCTTGCGATAAATGTTTGTTTCGCAATATGTCGCTTAGATATTTCTCATATGGTATCGTATAGTTTATGCGCTTTTAAATTTCACCCTGCTAAGCCGATCCATTTTCTATGTAAGAGTTATCTCCCTTTTCACTGTTTATCCTCTGTGTGCATCTCCTTCGTAACAAAAACAGATAGCGACAAAATTCTTTTTACAAATTGTTCGTTACATCCTCAGGAATTTTTGGCTAATTTGGATCGAAGCGATTCGATGAAATTTTATAGGAGTTATCTACCTTTACAAAATAAATTTGTCGGTATGTTCATTTAACTCATAAACAGTTAACCGTATAACCCTGGAATGTTTTAATTTGAGTCCCCTAGGTCCTAACTTAGAAAATGAGGTCAAGGTCAAAGGTCAAGGTCAAGTTCTCAATTGTGACTTTTGCTTGTTTTTGCATTTTCTCCGACACTTTGAAAGATACATACTAAAGAACAAGTGCAAAATGTCAGTTTCATTGTAATGAAGATATACTACATTTAGTCTTATACAATTTAATGGCATCTTATAGGAGTTGTTGCCCCTCAAATGTCTTGATATGAGGTTATTTGATTATAGCTTTAAATAAGTTCATTATAAAGGCATTTGACCTTGTACAAAAGGTTAGGTGACAAATGACCTTGAAAAATGGCTACCGGAAGTGACCTTGAGAAAACCGGAAGTAGCTATTTTTGCAATTGTTTCATCTAAAAGTACTCAGAATCCATATATTTTGTTATATAGATACATAAACTGATTACTGAAGACTAAACATGACTTCCAACAAACCGGAAGTGGCCAATTATTTCCACTTCTACATACAAAAGTATATAAAAACTATATATTTTTGGAATCAGTGTGAAAGAAGCTATCATATGAGACCGGAAATGATATTCTTTTCACCGGAAGTAGCATATTATATCCCTTATATCACTCAAAAATATAATTAAACTTTTATTTATCGCATCAGTATGAAGAAACTATCTTCTTATCAAAATATCTTTGGTGTGGAAAGACTTTCAATTGTTCTCTGAACAATTGGTTTTTAATTCTTTTTGTTTTACATTTTCGAGGTAATTCATTGTTAATAGATTTGTAAAAATGTCTGTATCTGAAATTTAAACTTAATTGATGTATATATCTTCAAATTTTAAAAGTATGGAAGAAGAAAAAAGAAAAACAGAATTTGATCTTTGACCTTATTTTATGCAAAACTGTAACCACATTTCTTTTTGACGACATCGATATTTCAAAAGTACTAATTTTTCCGAATCTAATGATATATAATATAGCCATATAGTATGTTTATTAAATTTATGATGCCATTATTAATTTATGTAAATACTTGGGATAATGAAATTTTTTCTTGTTTATGTTTTTTTTCTTTCTTTTTAATTATTTTCAGTTGGTTGATTTAAGCAGTTCTAAATTTTATTATATGAATAAGGGCGAATAGCCCATAGAGTATTATTACTCTAGCATAAATAAATAATCATTATATTATTGACATTTAATTGATGGGAATTTGTGGATGTTGAATGTCATGTTATTTTTTAACAGCGTACTGAAAATAATTAAAACGAAATGATATACATTTATCATTAGCAAATAATACAAAAACCGCCGAAACATTATATTAATGTCGGGTTGATGTAAAGTAATTGCAAGTCTAGTAATACTAGCATCATGTGATCAATATTTTGTAATATAATTACAATAACATACTAATAGTATGTTCACGGAGTCTTCCGAAAAAGATTGTTTGCTATCGGCATTCGGATTGATGTTGGAATACGTGGATGTTAGGTGTCACTTTTATACAAAAAAACGACCCGGACCCTTATGTCTACAGTGACATCGACGGCTTATAGTAAAATAAGTGCCTTTACTTTATTTGAAAACAGTTCTTCTTTTTCTTAAGTCATATAAACGTTTTGTTCCTAAATATATCCTGTATACAATCACAAAAGATGTGCATTTACTATAATAAATATGATAGGCTAATACATTTTTATCGGGTATTTGTATGTCTGTATAAATAGATAAAATCCATAGTCTTATACGATAAACCATAAAAAAAATGTACTTTGACTCAAGCTTATACTATATTTACTGTCTAAATTTGCATTATAACCGACTCCGATTTTGTCTTATCAATGATGTCAACGCCTTACAAAAGAAGAACAAATTTTAGATTATTTTTCAAGTTTTGTTGCCAGATTTTATAAATATCTTGCGGTGCTTTAGGCGTTTTGTCAAATTTTATTGAATTCCTAATTTTCCATAGTGTCCATTTAAAATATATAATAATTATGTTTGAACAGTTATCATATTTTAATTCTCTCGTGTTTTTACCTAATAGAATGTCCCTTTCAACAAAAAGTTTATTTATTCCTATGTTTGATTTGATAAGTATTTCTTGGAGATTTTTTAAAATTAACTGTGATGTACTACAACTGAAAAAATAAGTGCTGCAGGGTTTCCATATCACTGTCAATTTGACAAATGACATTTTCCATTTGATATCTTCCTTTTTTTGATTCTTCAGTATATAAAATATTGTGCATGAATCTCCATTGAAATTCTTTTACTTTATTTTCAATTTTCAAATGTTCTAATCCCGACCATATATTTTCCCCAGGTATATTTGTTCCAAATATTTCCTTCCACTTAATTTTACATTTTGGATATACATCTTTATTTAAAACCGTACGAATATAGTTGAGTTTGAACTTTGATGGTTTGATTGTTTGGTTGTTTAAGTTCATAATCTCTAGGCCATTTGATATTTTTAATTTATTTTCATGATGCAAATTTTGGTTTAAGCAAGATTTCAAAATTTGCACGAAATCTTTAGGAATTGCCTGCTTATTTTTTTAAAATTCAGAAATACAATTTTTCCTATCAATCAGTCTCCTATAAATTTCATTACAGCTAAACAAATCTGTAGTTTCTGAATTCCAAATGTCCTGGATAGTTGTGATATCGCTTTTTAAAAAAGAAGACTAGAACTATGGTTTATTTTTTAAACGAATAGAAGAGATTCCAAATATCCTCGTATTTAAAACATCACTTTTATTTGAAGGTTTATCAACATTTTGAATGAATTTGACCACTATTTATAATTTTCTGATAAAATTGTGGTAGTTGGTTCATATCTAAACCATTTGAACTTGAACATGAACATACAAAAAAGGCATCATTATATTTTTCATCAAATTTCCGAGGCCAATTCTTACCGATCGCATTCCAGCTTTCGAATGGCTCCTGAATCAAACGATATACAAGTTTTGTTTGTTTACTTTTTATAAACGTATCTATACTTACCATTCCCATTCCCCCTTTTATTTCAGTCAAACAGCAGACATTTCTATCTACCTGATTTACTTTTCCGTCCCATATAAAGTTCCAAATTATATTATTTAGCTCTTTAGTATACTTCCTCGTATTTCGATCTCGTAAGAACAGAGATAAAGGATCATATCTTTTACTATAAGCAAGTGTTTTACCCTCAAATGTAAGCTTCCTACTTTTAAATACGTGTATACAATTTTTAGCTCACCTTTCCTAAAAGGAAAAGTGAGCTTTTGCCATCACTTGGCGTCCGTCGTCGTCGTTCGTCCGTCGTAAACTATTTCAATGATCTTCTTCTCTGAAAGTACTGAACCAATTACAACCAAACTTTAGCTGAATGATCCTTAGGGTATCTAGAATAAAGATTGTGTTTTATTTTCCATTTTGTGAAAAAAAACATGGCCGCCATGGCTAAAAATAGAACATGGGGATAAAATGCAGTTTTTGGCTTATATCTCAAAAACGAAAGCATTTAGGGCAAATCTGACATGGGGTAAAAATATTCATTAGGTCAAGATTTATCAGCCCTGAAATTTTCAGATGAATCAAACAACCCATTGTTGGGTTGCTGCCACTTAATTGGTAATTTTAAGGAAATTTTGCAGTTTTTGGTCATTATCTTGAATATTATTTTAGATAAAGATAAACTGTAAACAGCAAAATGATCAGCAAAGTAAGATCTACAAATAAGTTAATATGACCAAAATTGTCAATTGATCTTTTAAGGGGTTATTGTCCTTTAATGACAATTTTTCACAATTTGTTCATCATATTTGCTAACTTTAAAAAATCTTCTCCTCTAAAACTACTCAACTAAATTCAACCAAACTTCAACTGAATGATCAGTAGGGTGTATAAAATAAAGTTTGTGTTTTATTTTCTATTTCGTCATGGCCGTCATGGCTAAAAATAAAACACAGGGTAAAATGCAGTTTTTGGCTTATATCTCAAAAACTCCAGCATTTAGAGCAAATAAGACAAGAAGTTAAAGTATTTATTAGGTCAAGGTCTAACGGTCCTGAAATTTTCAGTCGAATTTGATAACTTGTTTTTCAGGTATAATGCCCCTGAATTGATGATTTTGAAGAAATTTTGCAGTTTTTTATTATTATCTTGAATATTATTATAGATACAGATAAACTGTTAATAGCAAAATTGTTAAGCAAAGTAAGATCTACAAATAAGTCAATTTGACCAAAATTGTCAATTGACCCCTTAAGGAGTTATTGCCCTTTAAAGACTTTTTTTCACAATTTATTCATCATGTTGACTTACTTTTAAAAATCTTCTCCATTGACACTGCTGTATCAATTTCAGCCAAACTTAGGCTAAATGAGTTTCAGAGTATTTAGTATAAATTTTATATTTTATTTCCTTGTATGTCAAGAAACATAGCTCCTATGGCTAAAATAGAACATAGGAGAAAATGATTTTTTTTTTGCTTTGAAGAAAATAAGACGATTCAAAGAACATTTAAATAAATTAAAAAGCCAAAATAATCATTGATGAGAGATTTAACCAAAAAAATTAAGGTGAGCGATTCAGGCTCTTGAGAGCCTCTTGTTAACTTTATCTATTATTTTTCTCCAAATATCATCATCATTTATTTCATAACCATGACACACCCCTAATGTTTTAACATTGCCTGTGATCCATTTGACTTTATCAAATTTAAAACGTTTTCTTTTAGAAGCCTCTATCAGCATGATCAGTAGGCCTTTTGTTGTGTCATAGTTTATTCTAGATCCCGAAGCTTTTTCGTATGACAAAATTTTGAAAGTATTTTCTACAGATTTTTCATTTTTATAAATACTTGGGTGTCATCTGCATACATACATAATTTGGTTTCTATAAAGTTCCCTCCATCTTCTGGTAATTCTAATCCTTCTATTTTAATGTTTAATTATCGGTGTGAATAATTTTAGGCAGTACTATCTTAAAGGTCTTTCAGATAGAATCTTTGCAATAATTTTATAATCACAATTTAGTAAAGTTAGTGGTCTCCAATTTTTTATATTTTTCCTTTCTCCTCCTTTGTGTAGCAAGGTTAAGACCCCCTTATGTTGAGAGTTACTTAATATAGTATCATTAAAAAATTCTTGTAGTAAACTAAAGAAATCGTCTTTTATTATATCCCTGTATAAAACATACAATTCTGATAATATACCATCTTTGCCAGGTGATTTGTTCTGTTTGAGTAATTTTAGTACCTTTTCTACTTCACATATATTTATATCTCTATCTAACATTTCTTTATCTGCCTTACTTACCTTATCTATCATAAACGGACAAAGTTTTTCGCCTGCTGTTTTGTCCGTGCCTTCAGTGGCAAAAAGTTTAGTATAAAATTTTACTTGTTCATTTAAAATAGAATCAATGTCACATTTATACTCACCGTTTTTCTTAAAATTTCTGTTAATATAGAATTTGTTACAGAATGGAAATGATATAATTATTGTATTGTCCTCAATATATCATGATTCACAAACTCACTAATAAAAAAAAGAACTTTAATGCAAATTAAAAGTATCAAACCATTCAAAACAACCAATACGTGTAGGTTTCGATTTGAACATACAGCTGATTTTCAAACCACGCCTCTTTTGGAGATATATATATATATAATATTCACAGATATGTTAATTTGTTAAGGTACTGGTTCCCAGATAAAATCTCTGCTTTTCATCTCATAGAGATGATGTAACCAGTATGGAAATCATGGTAGCGCCTAGAATTTTATTCGTATGAGGTCGAACAGTGACGGTAGGGGAAGTTTCGAATTTTAGTGTGAATTTTAACTCTTAGAAGTTTAGGGCATATACATGTTGAAAATATGCAACACAGCCCTATATTTTGACCTTGGAATAAAAAAGTAGTGCATATCAACTTTTTGTTCTGGGATATAATCTTGGAAATTGCATTGTCTATATTTACAGAATTTCAAACTGTATGCAGATTTTACAAATTTGAATATGATATTAGCGAAATGTTATGAAAATATTATGGCCCTAAAATAATTATACAATGTGATAGTAAAGATAAGGAAGTACAACTTACAATGTGAGTGCAATTAAGTTAGGGAAAAAAAAAACATTTACTAACTATAAAACTACCAATCATTAAGATAACCCTATCTTTTTTTTACATAATCTTTTACATATAATTGGATTCGTAATAGATTTAATCACACATTTTGTCACATAAATTGAATAAACATTCATTCAGAAATTATTTTATAGCGATGTGAACTGTTGATATCGATATAACATGTTCCGTAGATAAATGCTACAAGTCTGAACCTTACGTAATATTGTTTTCGAACTGTTAATTACGAAATATCTTCATTACAGCTTTGAGTGTTTAAATCTATATCTGTTTTAAATTAAACTATATTGACGATATAGCTTAAACCTAATAATGTTCTCCATATAAGACGAAGTAAGCCATAATTTTTTCTTAATGTTGTCATTAACAAATAATAATTTTGTAACATTTTACTTGCGAATAAGGAGACACTGAAATATACTATTATTTGTTGATTAAATGGTGTTTAACGCCATTTTCATCACTATTGTTTTTATTGCTGGCGGTCAGTTTTTATTTGTGACGAAAACAGGACTCCCCGGAGAAAACATTCGAACAATTCCTATACTATGAAGTTTGAATACCAGTAAATTCATGTATGAACATACGTGATAGAAATACACAAGGGAATGCAACAATCTATAAGACAAAATTAGCCGTATAACAGTTTTCGATTTTGATTTTTATCCGATGATTCCTTGTATTTTGATCTGTGTAGATATGCATTTGTTTATACAACTTTCAGTGCATATGCCTCAAGTTATGTTCTCTTTCGTGGTATTTCTGATGACATAAAATGTTTTCCTCATGTATGTTATGATCCTCTTCCTATTTGAACCATTTAGAACATTAGGTCCGAGTCCACAATTATTTTGTAATGCATTTCTTTTAGGACATACATGAATATAAAAAAATCCCACCTGCGCTTTCTCAATGATTTTTTTACAGTGTGTTGTACTACTTTTGGGACAAATTATATCAAAATTATAGAAAACTTCAACAGCTCTAACACAAACTATGGACATTTTATGTTGAGGGCGTCTTGAATTATTTTGACAGCTTCTGGAGTGCTAATTTTTAACCTTTTTCAACTGGACCGAATCACTGCTTTCCTTTTAAAATTCTTAACCCAATTGTTTTATAGACTAAGTGTTATTTCACCCACTACTTGCACTTTGAGGCATAAAACATGGAGAAATAAATTTGAAAGGGGTAAACAAAAAAATTGGCAAGTAACCCATTGTCAACACTAGGGACTATATTCGAAAATCAAGGGACGACAATTGTGGTCTCGGACATAATAAGAGAGAAGAAGTTGACCAATCTTAATAAAACTTGATATGACCAAAGCTTCATAAATTATAACACTGCTTAGGAAGTTTCATAACAATAGGATATATATCATAGACATTTTTTAAATTCTATACTCATTTTTGCGTGTTAAATTTTGACGTTAAAATTGAAAAATTTCAACTATCAACATTTGAGGCTTTAAAAATTAAAATGTTGCAAAAAAATACTTCTTAAATACCTTAATATATCAATTATCATTTACTAAAAGCAATAGAGTATTCATTTGATATATCAGACTTAGCATAATTATTCAAAAGTCAAATGTATATGAGCCTGCCCTTAAAAACTGAGGGGTTTCAATTAAATATTTACCTGCAATTTTAAATTTGTGAAGCTTTTTGGTTATACATAATCCTTTCATATGTATTGAATGTATTTTAAATGGAAAGAACAGTTACAAATAACATATCAAATTAGTTTTAAAGTGTCTTAGGCCAAGTAAGACTGGAAATAATTTGGGGTCAATTTCGGCCGTGCCACATATTTACATTACAAAATGCATATTGTTATATTTGTTATTCTCATCGGACTTTGTCTAATGGTTAGTCTGTTTCTGTGTGTGTTGCATTTTAATGTTGTGTCGTTGTTCTCCTCTTATATTTAATGCGTTTCCCTCAGTTTTGGTTTGTTACCCCGATTTTGTCCATAGCTTTACGAGTTTTGAACATTGGTATACTACTGTTGCCTTTATATATTGAGGCTATAAGAAAATAAAAAATGTGTCTTTTTTATCATTTCTATACTCATGTGACATGATACAACAAATCTGAGCACAAAAAACACTCTTCCAATGAACTTTTCTTGCAGACAGTATGGTCTGATACAAGATGTTTGCCTTTTTAGTGAAAAACTTGCATGCAATTTTAGTCCAAACAGGCTTATATTTGAACCACTTGCTATCATACAGAAGAAAAGAAAGATATTATGTGAAATGAAACAGGTACAATAGACATTGTAAAGTGCTTTTTATACATATTTAGTGATGACTTTATTATGGACTTCAACTTTTATGTACCAAGATCCCCACTTTTGACTTCATCCAAACAGGGCGTTAGACAAGGGTCATTTATACGACACATTTTGCACATACTGAGATAATCTTCTTTTCTGTAGATTCAGAGTTCATAAATAAGTAATAGAACTGGATAAAGGCATAGAAACACAAATATTGACACATGAAAACCTGTCAGACAAAAAGTCAGGATGCCATCCATGCATCAACATTGAAAAAGCTCTAAAATACCTATTTTGACCATAAAATGCCAAAATAGGTCAATTTTGCAGAAATTCTATAAAATAAAAGTTAAAATCCTTTAGTTTCATGCTACTTGACAAATTGACACCATCAAATCATTTAAGGAAGTTTCCAAAGTACAGATTCTATATTTACTGATTTCACCTCTTAGATCCGAGACCACAATTATGTTGCAGTGCATTTCTTTTAGGGCGTCTTAAAATCTTTTGACAGCTTCCGAAGTGCGAAATTTTAACCTTTTTCAGCTGGACCAAATCACTGCTTTAATTCTGGACCCAAATTTTTTACAGTGTTATTTCACTCCCTACATGCAATTTGAGGCATAACACATGGAGAAATAAATTTGGAAGGGGTGAAAAAAATTGGCAAGTAACCCACTGTCAACACTAGGGACTATATTCGTGGATAACGAAAATCAAGGGACTATAATTGTGTTCTCGGACCATTACGTTCTTTAATCTTTGTATAAAATTTTGCCATCTTGCATGTTTACGGTATTATCAAAACAAACATTTCAGGACAGTTATAGACTCTATTTATGACCTTTAATTAAACTATTCCTGGTGTAATGAAAAAGAAATGCGTTGTGCAATTGATTGACATTTACAGGTAATACCAGTTTTGGTGTTAAACTTTTCTAGCCTAAGACCTCCCAAGAGTGCTATCTTTTGTAAATAGCCATTGTAAACAATTTTGAATACCACATTTTTATATAACGCAAACAGTTGTTTTTTCCGATCTACATGTCCTTATCTAGAAATTAAAATATTCTTAATTGAACTAATCCAGGTACAAAAATAGAATGTTATCAACAAAATACAATTGTTTATCTGAATATTTATCAAAGATACCAGGATTATAATTTAATACACCAGACGACGCGCGTTTCGTCTACATAAGACTCATCAGTGATGCTCAGATTAAAATAGTTATAAAGCCAAAACAAGAACAAAGTTGAAGAGCGTTAAGGACCCAATGACTCTTTTGATTGCATTATAACATATATCATAACGTCAAGTAACTACAACCGTACATTATCGAAATTTGAATAGCATCTTTAACTGTAAATTAAATCTCAATGGAATATAGAATAATTAATAGTTTTTATATCATACTAATTTTGTAATGTTTCAATGATTAATTATAGTATAACTAATCGCCGTATTTGAATATCAAAAATAAGACAACGCGTGACCGAACGACGCATGGATTAAACGAGTGCGCAGCACGAGTTTAGTCCATAGCGGCGTTCGGTCACAAGTTGTCTTATTTTTGATATTCAAATACGGCGATTAGTTATTCTTTTTATTACATTGGCAAATGGCTTTTTTTTATTAAAATTAATGTAGAAAATGTAACGAACTATATCTTTTTCCTACGCATTGACAATTTGTTTTGATCCGACGTTATCGACGTCTTGACAACGCCTATTGTTGTATGACGTCAGAGAGTGAAATAACCACGTTTATTTCACATGTGAAATTATCGGTTTTTATCTAACTGGGAAATCAATGTAATTCATTGCAACCAATGTAATAAGAAAAAATAACAAATCTTGGTAAGATAACAACAACGCAAAAATTGTTAATGAACAATCTTTATCTTTTATCTATGAAATATTCATTAAGACACATGTTATCGAAGGGCAGAACTATACTCAAAATTGCGACTTGTCACAAAGTTCACGTGTCTTGTATTACTAAAAGTAGTATAGCGTTTAAATGATTGTATCATAGTACATCTCTGGTGGTAACTGTAAATACGCTATGTTCTCTGTTATACTTTTTAAGTATTTGGACTCCTGTATAATCATGATAATATTGATAAAATTTACACATTGAATAGTTAGCAGAGATGACACAGATGTATAAATAGATATAGGAAGATGTGGTATGTGTGCCTATGAGACAACTCTCCATCCAAGTAACAATTTATAAAAGTACACCATTATAGGTCAAGGTACGTCCTTCAACACGGAACATTGACTCACATCAAACAGCAAGCTATAAAGGTAGTGACTCTGCAGCTTTTGCTAATCTAACATAAAATTATTGTTGGTGTACACCAATTTGAAGCATACTTTTTGTCCAGTAAAAAAATGACATTATTTCTTGTCATCGGTATGGTAGATTTTTTTTAAAGGACATTATTTCCCCCTTTGGCGCATTTTCTACTCTGGAGGAATCTGCTCTTTTCGGTCCTATGGCAATAAGACTAAATAATTGGCATATTGCCCTTTTAATATACCTAAGTAATTTCTGATACATATAATGAATCGCTGTTGAATAATTATTAGATTGTTTCAGGACAGAAAAGAGCATGAATATGGTTGTGGCAATAGCCCAACATCATATATGTCATATATCAGCAAAAACAGAAATTCAGAAAATAACAATATTTCATATTAAGGACATTTCTGAGCAATGCATATCATTTTAAATGCAATGACTCTTTAAAAGAATACTATTTGATAAAACATACAAGAAATTACAGCAAAATGACTTAAATAATGTACTACAACTTAGTCACCATCGAAACCAATATAGTTACACAGAGGGAAGTCAAATGAAGTGGGATGAAAGACATAACAAGACAAACGAAGAATATATTTCAAAACATATAAAATCAGTTGTCATATTGGCAATTATACCACATTTCCTTCTTTGTATACATATATATCAATCTTAAATGTGGAATAAATAAATCATTCATAAACAAGTTTGGAAGCTATCAATCTGAAACCGTGCAAGTTGCACCAAAGCATCAAAAAGTTCCTAACTTTCAATTTTATCTGTATTGAAAAACCACAAATTCCATTTATACATGAATTTTAAGAAGACCTCCAAATAGCTTTTGGGATTGTGCTGTTGGCTTGCTGTCTCATTAAAGTTTATCCCAATCCTCATATTTGAAATACAAAAAAGAAAAATAAGATTTATTTCAATTTAAAGTTAAAAGTTTATTAAAATGATGACTGTCATTCTTTTTTCACTGTTGTTTCTTCTACTTCTACATCTAAAAAAAACACAAAATACAAAAAATAAAATTGTTGAAATTAGAGTGTGCTGTTCTGTTGTTTCTATATTTAAATATCTAAAGCTTACTGGTAGTTTAAGATCAAGACAACAAGTATGAAATGGATTAAAAAAAATGTTATGAGTAGCTGTTATCTGTTTTTATAGATTTATGATTTTTCAACTGTGACTCTTCCATAATTGCTATCTTGCAATTTGTCTAGTCTGTTTTGTAAAACCTGAAATATTGATAAGTTTTTTTTCCAGTCAAACGAACTAGTAAATACTTTCAGCATAATTCAACAACATACATGAATACATCTACTTAGTAATTGTTAAGGTCATTTAAAGTTATTTATTTCAATATTACTCTCAAAATGTCAATTTTGATTATATGATCATGGTTTTTTTTATATGACTATAATTTCAATGGTTTTTTTTCTACAATATATTTGTTTCATGATATGTATGAATAACCACCTACCTGATACGTTTTCCAACCTAATCAAGATCTCCAAGTTCGACATCAGCATATCTATCATATCAGTAGAGCCTAGTCCAACTAGTTAAGGATAATCCTCCATTCTACTTCAAAAATAAATAAAATACTCAATTGAAATAATTCATATGTATCATATGACTTTCAAAAATGTATATGAGGTTTTTCATGTGCATGACTGTGTGTGTTCTCATATACGGGGCACAAGAAGGACAGGCAATAACCATATAATAATATAAAAAAAATAATCAATTATGGGTTAAATGATATAATGCATCAGTAATGAAGCAACTAAACAATACAAATTTAACAAGAATGTGTCCATAGTACATTGATGCCTCACTCACACTATCATTTTCTATATGTATGTTCAGTGGACCGTCAAATTGGAAACAAACATCTAATTTGGCATTTAAATTAAAAAGATCATATCATAGCTATAGGGAACATGTGAACTATATTTCGAATTGATTGGACTTCAATTTCATCAAAAACTACCTTGACCAAAAACTTTAACCTGAAACAGGACAGACGGACAAACAGACCAGAATACATAATACCCTTCTACTATCGTAAGTGGGGCATATAAATGCTTTCGGTTTTTTTCAGTCAAAAATATTGGATGTTTAGAGCACAAACTTTATTTAGTTTTTTGACAAGATTAATCAGATTATTTTTATTTTTATTTTATAACACTATCTTTATATTGTTATGGAAATGGCAAAAAAAGAAAAAAATGCGAGCATTGATAATAGTTTTTTAATTGAGAATATGTTTTGGGGACACAAATACCCTGTCTGTAACAATACGCACCATTGAGTCAACCTCCTCATACAGATGCAGGATTAATTTCATTAAGGCCCTTTTGTAATGGTAAGCATTGTGTATAAATTTCACAACATTTAGGCGAAGCAAACAAGAGGAAGAGAGTGAGAATTAAACCAACATATTAAGTAATTGCTTCCTTTATAAAGGTACATAAGTCATGAACAGTAAAAGTGACGCCATCCAACTTTAAACATGATCTGTGTTTTGTGGTAATAAGCATTGTGTACCTATTCGTTTTAAAACATTTGTTTGAGGCAAACTAAAGTATAAAAACGGGTACTCAGCATTTTTTTACTTAACTTGTGCTATAGATAAAGACTACATGTATATGTTTTTCTATGCAACATTGTTTTGGTACTTTTTCATTGAACTTCTCTATCACTATCCTCTCAACACAAAGGTTGTGAATTTTGAAGCACACACTTAGCCTTTTAGTTTGACTACAATCTTAATTGACTATAAGCTTATCAGTTTTACTATCCTGGATCTTGGGTCTCTATAGTACAAGCATTATTTTCTCACTCAACCAATAAAAAGCGACTACTTCGAAACAGTACATAATGCTTAAAGTGGTGTTTTACACAAATTAACCATTGACATAAATCACACATGTGACAGAATAATTGAAAAATTGGACACCTTTAAATGTTGTGTTTTTTTGCACTGGGGACTTGCTTAAACGTTTAGTATAGTAAATATTTGATACATGTATTGACAAAAATATTTATATAAAGCATAGTAGCATTACACATAATTGAAAAATCAAATAGCCCACATTTACTTGTTATAATATATTAAAACTTGGCCTTTGTTTTCACTTGCTGAGAGCTATATATTTGTTGGATTGCTGTTCATGTCATTTTTTGGCAGGGGGAGGGGATTATCTTTTGATAGTCTTCATATAAAGAATGAAAAAAAAGAACAGCTAGAACATGTGGAAGGTTGACACTATTGGAATCAATTGTTGTTTAATCAATTTCGTTTCTTTAGTTTAGGATTCAATTTAGACCAATGGAAGAGATCTGCATCTTCTAAATCTAAACATTCAATTAAAGTTGATAGTTAATTATCTAAAATTCAACTAGTTGAATTCTGTCATTTAACAACAATTATTTTTGAAATCTTTGTACGACTAAACTACAGGCTAGGGCCATTTTCCATTTTTTGTGACAGTACTCTTAAGATTTTAAATTTTTTTCTTAAGAAAGATAGGACTGAAAAATCTATTCAGTTTTAAATTTCCATTGATAAAGTTCCCAGTTACATCTCTCATCACAGGGATACAGGTACTAATAAAAATAACAATATGATTGATGTAAACTGTGTGAAGCTTGTTTCCAAATCCTACATTTTGAAATATTTGTAAAATTTCATGAATAAATAGGTTTAAACTACAAAATGCAACATTTGTATTTTTTTTTGTAACTATTACAATGATTAAGTTGGTATATAAAATTTAGTTTTAATGGAAGACTACTTATCATATACTAAATGTCACATTTTAAGTGTTTATTTTAGTGGATAAATAGATCATAAATTGAGGTGCTCCTGAATTGGAGGAAGATTCTCAAAACAGAGTTTTACAGAAAAAAATGGAAAATATCGTTTCTCTCCCCGATCTCATGTAGCCCCTCGGACTTCCTGTTTACTTTGAAAGTTGTTGACCTACAAATTAAAGTAATGCATGTTGATGTTTGAATCATCTACAGCAAACATCATTATGTTTAAATTTAACAAATACTATTTTTTCAAAGTGCACAATCTTTGAGAATGGTTTAAATAACCAGTGAAGGATATCCCTGCTTATGCGTAGTGTGGCATTCCAACAATGACGTCACTATAAATGATAATGTAGGTTGGATATATTTAGAATATCTCGTCATACTGATTTTTCCGGATTGTAAAAGAAACGTAAATAGTGTAAAGGAGGGCTCAATATACGATAATTTCGAGAGAAACAGAAGGGAAATGTGTAAAAAAAGTGTTTAAAGTCAATTCATTCATTTGTGTCTCCCCATCTCATCATTCTCAGTAAGATTTGTTAGGGGGTTTTCCATACTATAAAAACAAAATGAACTAGTATCTCAATTGTTTGTAAAACAATTGAAAGGTCTTTCCTGTAAAAGTGATGTTTTCGTATTGTACTTTGTACGACCTTTCGTTTGATATACGACAAGCATACCTTCTGAAACTTTTCGCTTTTTACACTTAATGACCTCATGCGCCTACATTTTTGAGATCGGAATTATGATATATGGAACAGAGTAGATTAGCTTTCATTTGATATGCGACAACACCATGTTCTAGAAAGTTTGATTTTTGCACTTAATTATCCTATCCAACTAATTTTTGGAGGTCGGGAATTTGATATTTCAAATGTACACATCATGACCTTTCATTTGATATACAACAACCCTACCTTAAAAGAACATTTATTTTTTGTACTCAATGAACCCATCCAACCCATTTTTGGGAGACGTCAATTTGAAATTTGAAATGTACGCTTTATGTTCTTTCATTTGATATGCGACAACCTTACCATCTGAGAAATTTGAATGTTTGCACTAAATGACCCCACCCGTCCCCCTGGGATGAAAAGGGGGTTTAAAATTTTCATTTTTAAGTAGAGTTTATTAAGACCTTCAATTTGATATATCAGATGACCCCATTTGACAAAGTGCAAATAATGATGCAATATCAACTATATAAATAGAAGTTATGAAACTTAAAAAGTCAATGCAAAACTTGAAAATTTCAAATTGATTTTTTGGTGTTTTTTTCCATGGAATGTTTTTGGTATTTGGTCAAACATATAACTATGTCAACTTCTTCAATTTCTAAAACATTTTAAGTGGTAAGCTCTTGATGATTCAGAAATACATGCCTCCGCTCGAAAAACTTCAAACTGCATTATCTCTAAAACGACAATAGATATCTCAAATCTGTTAAATGATAAATGATCTACAGTTGAAGGACAACATTATAGAAAAAGAATTGGGACAATTTCAAAGTTCACCAAGGTCACAATTTATCATCAAATATATGATGCAATACAAAACTTGAGAACCGGAAGTCGTAGAGACATGGGACTATCACCATTCAACTCAGGACCACTTGACCTTTCAAATATTACAAGGTCAAGGTCATAGTAAAATGTGAAGGTCAAGGTGAAATTTCATCATGACCTGACATTGACCTCAAATTGAAGGTCTTGAACTACTGATAATCTTTGCAGTTTATAGTAGGTTGATATCTGTTACCTTTAAAAAGATATACACACAATACTATACTTTTAAGAATCATCCCGTCGTAACTTTTGAACAGACAGTCGGACTCTTTTGAGGTCAGTGTATAAAATGTAGAGCTCGTCGAGAGGAACATTTTATACGCTGTAAGTATGCAGCAAACTCTTATCGTTTTCTTAATATGAAAGCTTGAAATTGCAGCGTAATTTTTTTTTGCACTCGGTGACCTTTGACCTTGGGTGCAAATTAAAGGTCACATGAACTTAAGATTATTGGTGTAGGTCCCAAGTCTTTACGACTTCCGGTTCTCGAGATACAATTTTTCAAAAATTGTTTATATTTTTTCAAGGGAAATAACTCCTTATAAGGGTTAACAACAAAATGATTGTATATGTTAATTAACATTGCCATCTGGTCCTGTACATGTTGCCGTTTTCAAATCGATTCTATCTTAAATACTTTTTGAGAAAAATGTAAAAGAAAGAAATTGCTTCAAGGGGACATAACTCTCATAGGGAATGATGAAATCCTTAGCAGCCTCATATAGTAACACATCATGATGAGATCTAACTTTTGTCCAAATAAGGTCATGATATCTTCAAAAACAACGAGGGGGGGCCATGTCGAAAAAAACCAATAAAAGGGAGATAACTTCTAAAGGGGATGATGAAATCCTACACAGCCTCATCTGGTAATACTTCATGATGAGGTCTACCGATGGTCCATATTTGGTCTTGATAACTCCAATAGAAACAAGGGGAGGCCATGTTAAACAAATGCTGGATGAAAAAAAAACAAAAAAAAACTAGTATCTCAATTGTTTGTAAAACAATTGAAAGGTCTTTCCTGTAAAAGTGATGTTTTCGTAATGTTCTTTGTACGACCTTTCGTTTGATATACGACAAGCATACCTTCTGAAACTGTTCGCTTTTTACACTTAATGACCTCATCCGCCTACATTTTTGAGATCGGAAGTATGATATATGTAACACAGGGTAGATGAGCTTTCATTTGATATGCGACAACGCCATGTTCTAAAAAGTTTGATTTTTGCACTTAATAATCCAACCAATTTTTGGAGGTTGGGAATTTGATATTTCAAATGTTCACATCATGACCTTTCATTTGATATACAACAACCCTATAGTAAAAGAAAATTTATTTTTTGCACTCAATGATCCCATTCAACCAATTTTTGGGGGACGTCAATTTGAAATTTGAAATGTACGCTTTATGTTCTTTCATTTGATATGCGACAACCTTACCATCTGAGAAATTTGAATTTTTGCACTAAATGACCCCACCCTTCCACCTGGGATGAAAAAGAGGTTTAAAATTTTCATTTTTAAGTAGAGTTTATTGAGACCGTCAATTTGATATATCAGATGACCCCATTTGACAAAGTGCCAAAAATGATGCATTATCAACTATATAAATAGAAGTTATGAAACTTATAAAGTCAATGGAAAACATGAAAATTTCAAAATGATTTTTTGGTGTTTTTTTTCAATGGAATTTTTTTTGGTATTTGGTCAAACATATAACTATGTTAACTTCTTCAATTTCTTAAACATTTTAAGTGGTAAGCTGTTGTTGATTCAGAAATACATGCCTCCGCTCGAAAAACTTCAAACTGCATTATCTCTAAAACGACATAAGATATCTCAAATCTGTTAAATGGTAAATGATCTAAAGTTAAAGGACAACATTATAGAAAAAGAATTGGTACAATTTCAAAGTTCACCCAGGTCACAATTAATCATCAAATATATGATGCAATACCAAACTTGAGAAGCGGAAGTCGTAGAGACATGGGACTATCACCATTCAACTCAAGACCACTTGACCTTTCAAATATCACAAGGTCAAGTTCATAGTATAATGTGAAGGTCAAGGTGAAATTTCATCATGACCTGACATTGACCTCAAATTGAAGGTCTTGAACTACTGATCTTCTTTGCAGTTTATAGTAGGTTGATATCTGTTACCTTTAAAAAGATATACACAAAATACTATACTTTTAAGAATAATCCCGTTGTAACTTTTGAACAGACGGTCGGACATTTTTGGGCTGATTATATAAAATGTAGAGCTCATAGAGAGGAACATTTTATACGCTGTATGTATGCAGCAAAGTCTTATCGTTTTCCTAATATGTAAGCTTGAAATTGCAGCGTAATTTTATTTTGCACTCTGTGACCTTTGACCTTGGGTGCATATTAAAGGTCACATGAATTAAAGATAATTGGTGAAGGTCCCAAGTCTCTACGACTTCCGGTTCTGGAAATACAATTTTTCTAAAATTGTACACAATTTTTCAAGGGGAATAACTCCTTATAAGGGTTAATAACAAAATGATTGTATATGTTCATTAACATTGCCATCTGTTCCTGTACATGTTGCTGTTTTCAAATCGATTCTATCTCTTATACTTTTTGAGAAAAATGCAAAGGAAAGAAATTGTTCCAAGGGGATATAACTCTCATAGGGGACAATGAAATCCTATACAACCTCATATGGTAATACATCATGATGAGATCTACCTATTGTCCAAATAAGGTCATGATTTCTTTAAAAACAACGAGGGGGTGCCGTGTTGAAAAAAAACAATAAAAGGGAGATAACTTCTAAAGGGGATGATGAGATTCTACAAAAGTTCATCTTGTAAAAGTTCATGATGAGGTCTATCAATGGTCCATATTTGGTCTTGGTAACTTTAACAGAAAGAAGGGGCGGGTATGTCAAAAAAATGTTGGAAGAAAAAAAAGAAAAAACTAGTATCTCAATTGTTTGTAAAACAATTGAAAGGTCTTTCCTGTAAAAGTGATGTTTTCGTAATGTTCTTTGTACGACCTTTCGTTTGATATACGACAAGCATACCTTTTGAAACTTTTCGCTTTTTACACTTAATGACCTCATCCATCTACATTTTTGAGATCGGAATTATGATATATGTAACACAGGGTAGATGAGCTTTCATTTGATATGCAACAACGCCATGTTCTAAAAAGTTTGATTTTTGCACTTAATAACCCCATCCAACTAATTTTTGGAGGTCGGGAATTTGATATTTCAAATGTACACCTAATGACCTTTCATTTGATATACAACAACCCTATCGTAAAAGAAAATTTATTTTTTGCACTCAATGACCCCATTCAACCAATTTTTGGGGGACGTCAATTTGAAATTTGAAATGTACGCTTTATGTTCTTTCATTTGATATGCGACAACCTTACCATCTGAGAAATTTGAATTTTTGCACTAAATGACCCCACCCTTCCACCTGGGATGAAAAAGAGGTTTAAATTTTTCATTTTTAAGTAGAGTTTATCGAGACCTTCAATTTGATATATCAGATGACCCCTTTTGACAAAGTGCCAAAAATGATGCAATATCAACGATATAAATAGAAGTTATGAAACTTACAAAGTCAATGCAAAACATGAAAATTTCAAAATGATTTTTTGGTGTTTTTTTCAATGGAATGTTTTTGGTATTTGGTCAAACATATAACTATGTTAACCTCTTCAATTTCTTAAACATTTTAAGTGGTAAGCTGTTGTTGATTCAGAAATACATACCACAGCTCGCAAAATTTCAAACTGCATTATCTCTTTAACGACAATAGATATCTCAAATCTGTTAAATGATAAATGATCTACAGTTAAAGGACAACATTATAGAAAAAGAATTGGGACAATTTTAAAGTTCACCAAGGTCACAATTAATCATCAAATATATGATGCAATACCAAACTTGAGAACCGGAAGTCGTTGAGACATGGGACTATCACCATTCAAATCAGGACCACTTGACCTTTCAAATATCACAAGGTCAAGGTCATAGTATAATGTGAAGGTCAAGGTGAAATTTCATCATGACCTGACATTGACCTCAAATTGAAGGTCTGCAATTACTGATCATCTTTGCAGTTTGTAGTAGGTTGATATCTGTTACCTTTAAAAAGATATACACACAATACTATACTTTTAACAATCATCCCGTTGTAACTTTTGAACAGACGGTCGGACATTTTTGGGCTTATTGTATAAAATGTAGAGCTCGTCGAGAAGAACATTTTATACGCTGTATGTATGCAGGAAAGTCTTATCGTTTTCCTAATATGTAAGCTTGAAATTGCAGCGTAATTTTTTTTTGCACTCGGTGACCCTTGACCTTGGGTGCATATTAAAGGTCATATGAATTTAAGATTATTGGTGAAGGTTACAAGTCTCTATGACTTTCGGTTCTCGAATATAAATTTTTGAAAAAATATTTTTAATTTTTAAAGGGAAATAACTCCTTATAAGGGTTAATAACAAATTAATTGTTTATGTTTATAAACATTGCCATCTGTTCTAATACATGCTGTCACTTTGAATTCAATTCTATCTCTAATACTTTTTGAAAAAAATGCAAATGAAAGAAATTGCTTCAAGGGGATATAACTCTCAAAGTAGATGATGAAATCCTATGCAGCCTCATATGGTAATACATCATGATGAGATCTACCTATTGTCCAAATAAAGTCATGATATCTTTTAACACATTTTGGGGGGACCATGTTGAAAAAAATCAATAAAAGGGAGATAACTTCTTAAGGGGAAGGTGAAATCCTACAAAAGTTCATGTGGTAAAAGTTCATGTTGAGCTCTATCAATTGTTTAATTTTGGTATTGATAACTCCAATAGAAGCGGTAGGAGGGCGAGCCAAACAAATGCTGGAAGAAAAAGAAAAAAAAACATTAGAAAAACAATAAGGTCTTTCCCATGTAGGGGAAAGACCTTAACTAGTATCTCAATTGTTTGTAAAACAATTGAAAGGTCTTTCCTGTAAAAGTGATGTTTTCGTAATGTTCTTTGTACGACCTTTCGTTTGATATACGACAAGCATACCTTCTTAAACTTTTCGTTTTAACACTTAATGACCTCATCCGCCTACATGTTTGAGATCGGAATTATGATATATGTAACATAAAGTAAATGAGCTTTCATTTGATATGCGACAACGCCATGTTCTAGAAAGTTTGATTTTTGCACTTAATAACCCTATCCAACTTATTTTTGGAGGTCGGGAATTTGATGTTTCAAATGTACACATCATGACCTTTCATTTGATATACAACAACCCTATTAAAAAGATTTTTTTGTTTTTTGCACTGAATAACCCTATCCAACCCATTTTTGGGGGACGTCAATTTGAAATTTGAAATGTACGCTTTATGTTCTTTCATTTGATATGCGACAACCTTACCATCTGAGAAATTTGAATGTTTGCACTATATGACCCCACCCGTCCCCCTGGGATGAAAAGGGGGTTTAAAATTTTCATTTTTAAGTAGAGTTTATTAAGACCTTCAATTTGATATATCAGATGACCCCATTTGACAAAGTGCAAATAATGATGCAATATCAACTATATAAATAGAAGTTATGAAACTTACAAAGTCAATGCAAAACTTGAAAATTTCAAATTGAATTCTTGGTGTTTTTTTCCATGGAATGTTTTTTGGAATTTGGTCAAACATATAACTATGTTAACCTCTTCAATTTCTAAAACATTTTAAGAGGTAAGCTCTTGTTGATTCAGAAATACACGCCTCCGCTCGCAAAACTTTAATCTGCATTATCTCTAAAACGACAATAAATATTTCAAATCTGTTAAATGATAAATGATCTACAGTTGAAGGACAACATTATAGAAAAAGAAATGGGACAATTTCAAACTTCACCAAGGTCACAATTAATCATCAAATATATGATGCAATACCAAACTTAAGAACCGGAAGTCGTAGAGACATGGAACTAGCACCATTCAACTCAGGACCACTTAACCTTTCAACTATCACAAGGTCAAGGTCATTGTATACTGTGAAGGTCAAGGTAAAATTTCATCATGACCTGACATTGACCTCAAATTGAAGGTCTTAAATTACTGATCATCTTTGCAGTTTATAGTAGGTTGATATCTGTTACCTTTAAAAAGATATAGATCTACACACAATACTATACTTTTAAGAATCATCTCGTTGTAACTTTTGAACAGACGGTCGAACATTTTTGGGCTTATTGTATAAAATGTAGAGCTCGTCGAGAGGAACAATTTACACGCTGTATGTATGCAGCAAAGTCTTACCGTTTTTCTAATATGTAAGCTTGAAATTGCAGTGTAAGTTTTTTTTGCACTCGATGACCTTTGACCTTGGGTGTATTTTAAAGGTCACATGAATTAAAGATTTTTGGTGAAGGTTCCAAGTCTCTACGACTTCTTGTTCTCGAAATAAATTTTTCTAAAATTATGTACAATTTTTCAAGGGGAATAACTCCTTATGTGGGTTAATAACAAAATGATTGTACATGTTCATTAACATTGCCATCTGTTCCTGTACATGTTGCCGTTTTCAAATCGATTCTATCTCTTATACTTTTTGAGAAAATTGCAAAGGAAAGAAATTGCTTCAAGGGGATATAACTCTCATAGGGGACGATGAAATCCTATTCAGTCTCACACGGTAATACATCATGATGAAATCTACATTATGTCCAATTAAGGTCATGATACCTTTAAAACCAACGAGGGAGGGCCATGTTGAAAAAAATCAATAAAAGGGAGATAACTCCTAAAGGGGATGATGAAATCCTTAACAGGGTCATTTGGTAATACATCTTGGTGAGGTCTAGCGAAGGTCCATATTTGGTCTTAATAACTGCAACAGAAACAAGAGGCGCGCATGTCAAAAAAATGTTGGAAGAAAAAAAAGAAAAAAAAGAAAAAGAAAAAGAAACTAGTATCTCAATTGTTTGTAAAACAATTGAAAGGTCTTTCCTGAAAAATTGATGTTTTCGTAATGTTCTTTGTACGACCTTTCGTTTGATATACAACAAGCATACCTTTTGAAACTTTTCGCTTTTTACACTTAATGACCTCATCCGCCTACATTTTTGAGATCGGAAGTATGATATATGTAACACAGGGTAGATGAGTTTTCATTTGATATGCGACAGCGCCATGTTCTAAAAAGTTTGATTTTTGCACTTAATAACCCCATCCAACTAATTTTTTGGAGGTTGGGAGTTTGATATTTCAAATGTACACATCATGACCTTTCATTTGATATACAACAACCCTATCGTAAAAGAAAATTTATTTTTTGCACTCAATGACCCATTCAACCAATTTTTAGGGGACGTCAATTTAAAATTTGAAATGTACGATTTATGTTCTTTCATTTGATATGCGACAACCTTACCATCTGAGAAATTTGAATGTTTGCACTAAATGACCCCACCCGTCCCCCTGGGATGAATAGGGGGTTTAAAATTTTAATTTTTAAGTAGAGTTTATTGAGACCTTCAATTTGATATATCAGATGACCCCATTTGACAAAGTGCAAATAATGATGCAATATCAACTATATAAATAGAAGTTATGAAACTTAAAAAGTCAATGCAAAACTTGAAAATTTCAAATTGAATTTTTGGTGTTTTTTTCAATGGAATGTTTTTGGTATTTGGTCAAACATATAACTATGTTAACCTCTTCAATTTCTTAAACATTTTAAGTGGTAAGCTGTTGTTGATTCAGAAATACAGGCCGCCGCTCGCAAAATTTTAAACTGCATTATCTCTAAAACGACAATAGATATCTCAAATCTGTTAAATGGTAAATGATCTAAAGTTAAAGGACAACATTATAGAAAAAGAATTGGGACAATTTCAAAGTTCACCAAGGTCACAATTAATCATCAAATATATGATGCAATACCAAACTTGAGAACCGAAAGTCGTAGAGACATGGGACTATCACCATTCAACTCAGGACCACTTGACCTTTCAAATATCTCAAGGTCAAGGTCATAGTATTATGTGAAGGTCAAGGTGAAATTTCATCATGACCTGACATTGACCTCAAATTGAAGGTCTTGAATTACTGATCATCTTTGCCGTTTATTGTAGGTTGATATCTGTTACCTTTAAAAATATATACACACAATACTATACTTTTAAGAATCATCCCGTCGTAACTTTTAAACAGACGGTCAGACATATTTGGGCTTATTGCATAAAATGTAGAGCTCGTCAAGAGGAACATTTTATACGCTGTAAGTATGCAGCAAACTCTTATCGTTTTCTTAATATGAAAGCTTGAAATTGCAGCGTAATTTTTTTTTGCACTCGGTGACCTTTGACCTTGGGTGAAAATTAAAGGTCACATGAACTTAAGATTATTGGTGTAGGTCCCAAGTCTTTACGACTTCCGGTTCTCGAGATACAGTTTTTCAAAAATTGTTTATATTTTTTCAAGGGAAATAACTCCTTATAAGGGTTAACAACAAAATGATTGTATATGTTAATTAACATTGCCATCTGGTCCTGGACATGTTGCCGTTTTTAAATCGATTCTATCTTGAATACTTTTTGAGAAAAATGTAAAAGAAAGAAATCGCTTCAAGGGGACATAACTCTCATAGGGAATGATGAAATCCTTAGCAGCCTCATATGGTAATACATCATGATGAGATCTAACTATTGTCCAAATAAGGTCATGATATCTTCAAAAACAACGAGGGGGGGCCATGTCGAAAAAAACCAATTAAAGGGAGATAACTTCTAAAGGGGATGATGAAATCCTACACATCCTCATCTGGTAATACTTCATGATGAGGTCTACCGATGGTCCATATTTGGTCTTGATAACTCCAATAGAAACAAGGGGAGGCCATGTTAAGTATCTCAATTGTTTCCTGTAAAAGTGATGTTTTTGTATTGTACTTTGTACGACCTTTCGTTTGATATACGACAAGCATACCTTCTGAAACTTTTCGCTTTTTACACTTAATGACCTCATCCGCCTTCATTTTTGAGTTCGGAATTATGATATATGGAACAGAGTAGATGAGCTTTCATTTGATATGCGACAACACCATGTTCTAGAAAGTTTGATTTTTGCACTTAATAACCCTATCCAAGTAATTTTTGGAGGTCGGGAATTTGATATTTCAAATGTACACATCATGACCTTTCATTTGATATACAACAACCCTACCTTAAAAGAACATTTATTTTTTGCACTCAACGACCCCATCCAACCTAGTTTTGGGAGACGTCAATTTGAAATTTGAAATGTACCCTTTATGTTCTTTCATTTGATATGCTACAACCTTACCATCTGAGAAATTTGAATGTTTGCACTAAATGACCCCACCCGTCCGCCTGGGATGAAAAGGGGGTTTAAAATTTTCATTTTTAAGTAGAGTTTGTTAAGACCTTCAATTTGATATATCAGATGACCCCATTTGACAAAGTGCAAATAATGATGCAATATCAACTATATAAATAGAAGTTATGAAACTTACAAAGTCAATGCAAAACTTGAAAATTTTAAATTGAATTTTGGCGTTATTTTTCATTGAATGTTTTTGGTATTTGGTCAACATATAACTATATTAACCTCTTCAATTTCTAAAACATTTTAAGTGGTAAGCTCTTGTTGATTCAGAAATACATGCCTCCGCTCGCAAAACTTCAAACTGCATTATCTCTAAAACGACAATAGATATCTCAAATCTGTTAAATGATAAATGATCTACAGTTGAAGGACAACATTAAAGAAAAGAAATTGGGACAATTTCAAAGTTCACCAAGGTCATAAGTAATCATCAAATATATGATGCAATACTAAACTTAAGAACTGGAAGTCGTAGAGACATGGTACTAGCACCATTCAACTCAGGACCACTTAACCTTTCAACTATCACAAGGTCAAGGTCATTGTATACTGTGAAGGTCCAGGTGAAATTTCATCATGACCTGACATTGACCTCAAATTGAAGGTCTTGAATTACTGATCATCTTTGTCCTATATAGTAGGTTGATATCTGTTACATTTAAAAATATATACACACAATACTATACTTTTAAGAATCATCCCGTTGTAACTTTTGAACAGACGGTCGGACATTATTGGGCTTATTGTATAAAATGTAGAGCTCGTCGAAAAGAACATTTTATACGCTGTATGTATGCAGCAAAGTCTTATCGTTCTACTAATATGTAAGCTTGAAATTGCAGCATAAATTTTTTTTGCACTCCGTGACCTTTGACCTTGGATGCATATTAAAGGTCATATGCATTTAAGATTATTGGTGAAGGTTACAAGTCTCTATGACTTCCGGTTCTCGAATATAAATTTTTGAAAAAATATTTTTAATTTTTAAAGGCAAATAACTCCTTATCAGGGTTAATAACACATTAATTGTTTATGTTTATAAACATTGCCATCTGTTCTAATACATGCTGTCATTTTCAATTAAATTCTATCTCTAATACTTTTTGAAAAAAATGCAAATAAAAGAAATTGCTTCAAGGGGATATAACTCTCAAAGTAGATGATGAAATCCTATGCAGCCTCATATGGTAATACATCATGATGAGATCTACCTATTGTCCAAATAAAGTCATGCTATCTTTTAACACATTTTGGGGGGAACATGTTGAAAAAAAACAATAAAAGGGAGATAACTTCTTAAGGGGGAGGTGAAATCCTACAAAAGTTCATCTGGTAAAAGTTCATGTTGAGGTCTATCAATGGTTTAATTTTGGTATTGATAACTCCAAAAGAAGCGGTAGGAGGGCGAGCCAAACAAATGCTGGAAGAAAAAAAAGAAAAAACTAGTATCTCAATTGTTTGTAAAACAATTGAAAGGTCTTTCTTGTAAAAGTGATGTTTTCGTCATGTTCTTTGTACGACCTTTCGTTTGATATACGACAAGCATACCTTCTGAAACTTTTCGCTTTTTACACTTAATGACCTCATCCGCCTACAGTTTTGAGATCGGAAGTATGATATATGTAACATAGAATAGATGAGCTTTCATTTGATATGCGACAACGCCATGTTCTAGAAAGTTTGATTTTTGCACTTAATAACCCTATCCAACTAATTTTTGGAGGTCGGGAATTTGATATTTCAAATGTAGACATCATGACCTTTCATTTGATATACAACAACCCTATCTTAAAAGAAAATTTATTTTTTGCACTCAATGACCCCATCCAACCCATTTTTGGGAGACGTCAATTTGAAATTTGAAATGTACGCTTTATGTTCTTTCATTTGATATGCGACAACCTTACCATCTGAGAAATTTGAATTTTTGCACTAAATGACCCCACCCGTCCCCCTGGGATGAAAAGGGGGTTTAAAATTTTTATTTTTAAGTAGAGTTTATTTAGACCTTCAATTTGATATATCAGATGACCCCATTTGACAAAGTTGAAATAATGATGTAATATCAACTATATAAATAAAAGTTATGAAACTTACAAAGTCAATGCAAAACATGAAAATTTCAAATTGAATTTTTGGTGTTTTTTTCCATTGAATGTTTTTGGTATTTGGTCAAACATATAGCTATGTTAACTTCTTCAATTTCTAAAACATTTTAAGTGGTAAGCTCTTGTTGATTCAGAAATACATGCCTCCGCTCGCAAAACTTCAAACTGCATTATCTCTAAAACGACAATAGATATCTCAAATTTGTTAAATGATAGCTGATCTACAGTTGAAGGACAACATTATGGAAAAAGAATGGGGACAATTTCAATGTTCACCAAGGTCACAATTAATCATCAAATGTATGATGCAATACTCAACTTGAGAACCGGAAGTCGTGGAGACATGGGACTACCACCATTCACTCAGGATCACTTGACCTTTCAAATATCACAAGGTCAAGGTCATAGTAAACTGTGAAGGTCAAGGTGAAATTTCATCATTACCTGACATTGACCTCAAATTGAAGGTCTTGATTTGCTGATCATCTTTGCAGTTTATAGTAGGTTGATATATGTTACCTTTAAAAAGATATACACAAAATACTATACTTTTAAGAATCATCCCGTTGTAACTTTTGAACAGACGGTCGGACATTTTTGGGCTTATTATATAAAATGTAGAGCTCGTCGAGAGGAACATTTTATACGCTGTATGTATGCAGCAAAGTCTTATCGTTTTCCTAATATGTAAGCTTGAAATTGCAGCGTAATTTTCATTTGCACTCAGTGACCTTTGACCTTGGGTGCATATTGAAGGTTACATGAATTTAAGATTATTGGTGAAGGTCCCAAGTCTCTACAACTTCTGATTCTCGAAATACAATTTTTCTAAAATAATGTACAATTTTTCAAGGGGAATAACTCCTTATAAGAGTTAATAACAAAATGATTGTACATGTTCATTAATATTGCCATCTGTTCTTGTACATGTTGCCGTTTTCAAATCAATTCTATCTCTTATACTTTTTGAGAAAAATGCAAAGGAAAGAAATTGTTTCAAGGGGATATAACTCTCATAGGGGACGATAAAATCCTATTCAGCCTCACATGGTTATACATCATGATAAGATCTACATTTTGTTTAATTAAGGTCATGATATCTTTAAAACCAACGAGGGGGGTCCATGTTGAAAAAAATCAATAAAAGGGAGATAACTCCTAAAGGGGATGATGAAATCCTTAACAGAGTCATTTGGTAATACATCTTGGTGAGGTCTACCGATGGTCCATATTTGGTCTTTTTTTTTTTTTTTTTTTAAGACTTGAAATACATTTATTGAAAATCACCTGATTACATTTTCCTTGTGTAACCCAGGGAAGAATACACAAGGGGCCCTGTGTTTACAATGATCCAACGTCCAGGGATAAACGGTGGACTCTTATAAAAAAAAATCTATTTTATATTTTTTCCATACATAAGTTATACATTCATATTAATTACACAGATTGAGTTTGCGTATAAATTATTCACAATATTCTACCAGTAAATAAAATACATCAAAAGTCCCCCAAAACACACTATAATCTACACAATAATTTACCTTTACTTATACAATTGACATTTTATTTTTTGTACTTTTAACACCTGGATTACATTGTTATGTGTCGGTCAGTGATTTTATAGGTCACATGCGTGTATTGTATATTTCTATAGTTGGATGTATTATTATGTTCTAAAAAGAAAAGGAAAGTAAGTACAAATTATTACGTCACTTACTAATGTATAAGATTTATTATAAGTTTTATTTCAGCTGCAAAATTTTCTTTTTTAGATGATAATGATTTGTCCATAGATTCAATTAAACTGCTCAGTTCCCGTTTTGCATATGCTATCAATTGACTGGAAGTAAAACTTTTAGACTGATATTTGATTATATTCCTACATTTCCAAATAATCCATTTAACTGTATTCATAATCGTATTAGTTATGACATTGTACTTTTTGTTGTAATCGTACATTCCTAGTATGATAAGTTCTTCGCTCAATGGAATATATACAGTGTTATTAAGTACATTATATGTTTTAAGCGCATCAAAAATATGTTCCCAAACAACCATTATAATGTTACAGCTGTGAAAAAGGTGTGTGAGAGTTTCGTTTTCAGTTTTACAAAAATGGCATTTGCCATTATTTGATTTGCCGATTCTAAATAGTTTTTGCTCCGTATAGATAATGTTATGAACAATTTTCCAGCTAATTTGATTTGCTTTCCTAGAGGACATACTTTTATTTAAATTTATCCAGATCTTTTTCCACGGTAATTCCGAATTATACTGAATATTCCATTTTATTTGACAGTTTGGAACTATATCTAAATTTAACGAATATTGGATTAATTTCAAAGATATCTCACTTGGGATTACTACTTTATTCTGTTTATCGTAAAATTCAAATGTATTTTTAATGTAATAACCATTTTTGGGGGGTTCTGGATCAACGTGGACGTTTTTTAGTCTGTCCTTGAACAATTTTGGAATGGCTAATTTCAGCCTTGTCCATTCCGAGATCCAGTTTCTCTTATCTTTAAGAGTATTGTATATAAAGTTGTCGCTTTTGATGTTTTTCGTTTCTTCATCCCAAATATCTTTTATTGTATGAATTCCACTTTTTCCGAAGTTAGCGAAAAAAATAGGTTTTTTATTGTATTGAATTTTTATGTTTCCAAAAAGTTGTTGGTTTAGGATCTCGTTTTTATTTATTGGACTTTGTATACTTAAAAATTTTGACCACGTTTTAATTAACTCAAGATAGTACTTTGGAAAATTTTCCATTTGTAATCCTCGTAAGTCCGAACACTTTGCTAAAAAATTATCACAATTATATTTGATATCAAACTTCTGTAGCCACCATTTGGCTATTGTATTCCAGTTATCGGTTTTTGATCTTAAAATCTTTTGCATACTTTTGATTTGTTTGGATTTAATGAACGAGTCTATATTAATCATACCAATCCCCCCTTCCTCTACCGGTAAGCAACACACGTCCCTTTTAATTAAATTTACTTTTCCCTCCCATATAAAATTCCACATGACATTGTTTATTTCTTTTTTATATTTTTCAGGTATACCTCGCATTTCGATTTCGAACCCTATTTTAGATATAATCAATGATTTTAATATTAAGACCCTGCCCTTCAATGTTAGGTCACGAGATTTCCAAACCTCAAGACACGCCTTAATCTTCTTTATTTTTTCTAACCATATAGCTTCTATATCAACACTGTATCCATGCATGACTCCCAATGCTTTAATTGGTTCGCTTGACCACCTAATTTTTTTATATTTTGGTGTTTTATTTTTCCAACGACCCAAATATACCCCTACAGTCTTTTCATAATTTATCTTAGCACCCGATGCTTTCTCGTATATTTCTAAAACTTTGAATGTTTCCTCGATTGATTCCTCTGTTCTATTAAAAAATTGTGTATCGTCTGCAAACATGTTAATCTTAACCTCTTTCTTTTCATTTTCTATGTCAGGGTGGGGTAAATTTATTCCTTGAATTTTCGGATTAGCCCTAATTGTGGCTGCCATCGGCTCTGCTTGTAAAATGTATAGCATCGGCGATATTGGACAGCCCTGACGGATTGATCTAGAAATTGGGACGTATCTTGATTGAAAACCGTTAGTCATTAAACAAGTTTTAGCATTTTTTAGTAACATTTTAACCCATTCCCGAAAATTTTCCCCAAATTGAAATTTTTCTAAACATGCATCTAACCATTCCCATTCTGCATAGTCAAAAGCTTTTGTTTGATCAAGAAAAAGGATTGATCCTTCTTCGTCTTCCATATCTATAAAATCGAAAATATCTTGCAGCATTCTATTAGAATCAAAAATATTTCTGCCCTTAACAAACCCTTTTTGATCTGTTTCTATAATAGATGGTAGAACTATTTTCAAACGTTCAGCCAGAATTTTTGAGCAAATTTTATAATCTACATTTAATAATGTTATAGGTCGCCAGTTTTTAATATCCTCCCTCTCCCCACTTTTATATAATAGGCTTATCATTCCAAGTCTCTGCGATTCGGAAAGTGTTTTATCAAAAAAGGTTTCTTTTAATATTTGCATAAGCTCATCCTGTATCAAAAACCAATATTCCTGATAAAATTCTGCAGTTATGCCATCTTCCCCTGGTGATTTATCCCTTTTCATTAATTTAATTGCTTTGAAAATTTCATCTTTTGTAATTTCACTATCACATAACCGTTTTTCTGCTTCAGATAGAGTTTTATTTACATTATATAGTAATTTTTCCCCAGCCTCTCTATTACAACCACCCGAGGTAAAAAGTTTCTCATAATATTTTAATTGTTCACCTAAGATTTCATTAATATTACTTTTGTATGTGCCATTTTCGGCTTTTATTTTTGACCATAGTTTTTCTTTTCCTCGTTTTTGTTCTAATCTGAAAAAATAATTTGTGGATTTTTCACCTTTTTCATACCAATTTATTTTTGATCTTATGCGTGCTGCTTCTGCTTTTTGTTCGTAATATTTATATATATCATTTTTTAGTTTTTCAACCTCATTCAGATTTTGTTGTGTTCCATCATTTTCTAACAGATTTTCTAATTTATCTTCCCAATTTTTAATTTCATTTTCATTTAACCTAAGTTTCTTTGAAACAGTTATTGTTATGTCCTTTATTTTAGTTTTTGTTAAATCCCAGAACTCTTTTTTATCTTTAAAATTATTTATGTTAAATTTCCAAGATTTCCAGAATGTTTCAAAAGTATTTTTGAAAAGGTCGGTTTTAATTATACTATTGTTCATTTTCCAATAACCCGGGCCTCTTTCTGGTTCGACGATGTTCATTGTAATTGTTACGCCGTCGTGATCGCTGAAGGGAAAATAAACAATTTTTGCATTGTTTACTCTACAATCGATATTCTCACTAGTGAATATATAATCTATTCTCGAGTATGATTGACCCCTTGAAAATGTATATTGTTTTTTGTTTGGATATCTGAGACGCCAAATGTCCGTCAGTTCATTTTTTTCAATGAAATTTTTTAGTTCATTATTTCCCGCATCTTCACGTTTGGGCATATGTTTTCTATCTAATTTCCTATTTAAACAACAATTAAAATCTCCCATAACGTAATTCACAATATCATTTTCTTTATCTATTTTTAACTTATTAAAGAAATGTTTTCTTTCTATGCCATTATTAGGGGCGTAGATATTAAAAATTCTAATAGTTTCGTTTAAGTCTAATTTGAATTCAACTATCAATTTCCTTCCCTCCGCATCTTTATATTTTTCAGTGATGTTTATATCTAAATTTGGTTTCACTAAAATTGCTACCCCTTTGGAAACGGAAGTCCCGTTACACCAAAAACTTAACCCTCCCCATTCTTTTTTCCATTCATTTTCTACAAATTTTGTACAATGAGTTTCCTGCAAACATATAAAATCAAAATTCTTTTTCTGACACCACTGGAATAATGCATTTCGTTTTGACTTATCTCCCATACCGTTTACGTTTAATGAAACTAAACGAATAGACATACTTTATGGGAAAAAATAAATATGTATATTATTGTCTTCAAAATTCTGAATATTTAGTTTGCTATACAGTTCACCGATTTCATTTATGTAATACAACATAATAAAAGTCCAACATATATTCAATATATTTACAACAAATGAATTTGCATGTACACTTACAATGCATTTTTTTTTAGAGTTATCCATATTTGGTCTTAATAACTTCAACAGAAACCATAAGCGGGCATGTCAAAAAAATGTTGGAAGAAAAAAAAGAAAAAAAAAGAAAAAGAAAAAAAAACATTAGAAAAACAATAAGGTCTTTCCCATGTAGTGGAAAGACCTTAAATATACGACAAGCATACCTTCTGAAACTTTTCGCTTTTTACACTGAATAGCCTACATTTTTGAGATCGAAAGTATGATATATGTAACACAGGGTAGATGAGTTTTCATTTGATATGCGACAACCTCATGTTCTAAAAAGTTTGATTTTTGCACTTAATAACCCCATACAACCAATTTTTGGAGGTTGGGAATTTGATATTTCAAATGTACACATCATGACCTTTCATTTGATATACAACAACCCTATCGTGAAAGAAAATTTATTTTTTGCACTCAATGACCCCATCCAACCCATTTTTGGGAGACGTCAATTTGAAATTTGAAATGTACGCTTTATGTTCTTTCATTTGATATGCGACAACCTTACCATCTGAGAAAATTGAATTTTTGCACTAAATGACCCCAACCTTCCACCTGGGATGAAAAAGAGGTTTAAAATTTTCATTTTAAAGTAGAGTTTATTGAGACCTTCAATTTGATATATCAGATGACCCCATTTGACAAAGTGCCAAAAATGATGCAATATCAATTATATAAATAGAAGTTATGAAACTTACAAAGTCAATGCAAAACATGAAAATTTCAAAATTATTTTTTGGTGTTTTTTTTCCATGAAATGTTTTTGGTATTTGATCAAACATATAACTATGTCAACCTCTTCAATTTCTCAAACATTTTAAGTGGCAAGCTCTTGATGATTCAGAAATACATGCCTCCGCTCGCAAAACTTCAAACTGCATTATCTCTAAAACGACAATAGATATCTCAAATCTGTTAAATGATAAATGATCTACAGTTGAAGGACAACATTATAGAAAAAGAATTGGGACAATTTCAAAGTTCACCAAGGTCACAATTAATCATCAAATATATGATGCAATACTAAACTTGAGAACCGGAAGTCGTAGAGACATGGGACTATCACCATTCAACTAAGGACCTCTTGACCTTTCAAATGTCACAAGGTCAAGGTCATAGTATAATATGAAGGTCAAGGTGAAATTTCATCATGACCTGACATTGACCTCAAATTGAAGGTCTTGAACTACTGATCATCTTTGCAGTTTATAGTAGGTTGATATCTGTTACTTTTAAAAAGATATACACACAATACTATACTTTTAAGAATCATCCCGTCGTAACTTTTGAACAGACAGTCGGAATCTTTTGAGCTCAGTGTATAAAATGTAGAGCTCGTCGAGAGGAACATTTTATACGCTGTAAGTATGCAGCAAACTCTTATCGTTTTCTTAATATGCAAGCTTGAAATTGCAGCGTAATTTTTTTTTGCACTTGGTTACCTTTGACCTTGGGTGCAAATTAAAGGTCACATGAACTTAAGATTATTGTTGTAGGTCCCAAGTCTGTACGACTTCCGGTTCTCGAGATACAATTTTTTTTTAAATTGTGTATATTTTTTCAAGGGAAATAACTCCTTATAAGGGTTAACAACAAAATGATTGTATATGTTTATTATCATTGCCATCTGGTCTTGTACATGTTGCCGTTTTCAAATCGATTCTATCTTGAATACTTTTTGAGAAAAATGTAAAAGAAAGAAATTGCTTCAAGGGGACGTAACTCTCATAGGGAATGATGAAATCCTTAGCAGCCTCGTATGGTAACACATCATAATGAGATCTAACTTTTGTCCAAATAAGGTCATGATATCTTTAAAAACAACGAGGGGGGGCCATGTCGAAAAAAACCAATAAAAGGAAGATAACTTCTAAAGGGGATGATGAAATCCTACACAGCCTCATCTGGTAATACTTCATGATGAGGTCTACCGATGGTCCATATTTGGTTTTGATAACTCCAATAGAAACGAGGGGAGGCCATGTCAAACAAATGCTGGATGAAAAAAAAAAAAAAAAACAGGAGAAAAACAATAAGGTCTTTCCTCGCGGAGAGGAAAGACCTTAAAAACATTAGAAAAACAATAAGGTCTTTCCTCGTGTAGAGGAAAGACCTTAAAAACAGAAGAAAAACAATAAGGTCTTCCCTCGCGGAGAGGAAAGACCTTAATGATGTGAGGGAATGTCACTCTGGTCAACCCCATTGGGGATTGATGGCCTGAAGCCGTCTTCCCCAAAAACAAGAAAAGTGAAAGTTAAAAAAAAAGAAAAAGACTATAGGTTCTTGTAATCTAAAAAGACAGTCTGACAATCCGTTTCAATCAGATATTACATGTAGTATGCTGTTTTTATTTGGCGTAGATGTTTCTTTATTACTTTAAACACTCCAAAGTAATAAATATCAAACGTACACGTCTTCTTTGGTGCCGGGCTGCCATACATTTTGCGATGTTTGTTTACATTTTGGGCAACACAAATGCCTTTCATTTTCATGGAATTACACAAATCGTCAAATGAGGAAACGTTATAAAGTATTTCACAACGTTGTTGACTTATTCCGTAAAAAGTATCAACATTTATAGTTTGCCTGGTTCGCGCTATGCATTAGAAAGCCAGATCAAGCTAAAATTTTGGGATCATTTCAACGAAGTTCTTAAGTATGTTCTCTGAAAAGCTCCAATTTATTTACGTACGTTTTCAAGAGAAAAATAAAATTTTACATTATAAACGTACAGGGCTAATGTATTTACCTACCGAACGATCGGAGAATCTGACAGGACAATCTCTGAAACTTTTCCATCACAATGAGTCTTCTGCTATAAATATCCGTTAATAATAGATGGCGCGCCAATTTAATAAAATAAAGTCTGTTCCGATAAAATAAACGAAAAGTGTAACGTCGTCTAAAAATTACCATTTTGTTTGACAGGACGCAAAATTCATTTATTGTATATCAATTAATATAATACCATTTAAAAATTCTTAAAATATTCATTCATTTTTGCAAATAATTTATTTCTTTATACTCAACCAAATAATTCTATTTGCAATTGCGATAACAAGTGGCAATACAAAATTAAATATTGTATGACGGCAGATCATAAAATTACGACGTTACTTTAGCGGACAGAGTGCCTAATAAAGGGCTCCAAAAATTGCTAGGGTAAAACCATTCAAACGGGAAAACCAACGGCCTTATCTATATAAAAACGAGAAATGAGAAACACGTTTGAACTACATAAACAGACGACAACTCTACATTTAATTTTAATCTATGTTGATGTCTCATTGGTCTTTGCACCACATTGCATCATTTAATCATTTTGCATAAAAAGGCTTTGATTACTACCATGCATGGAAATAATAATGTATTTCCCCCACAGCCAGTTTCTAACTATTTTTTTTTTCGTTAATGGAGTTGCCGTTGATGGTCAAATTCTTATTTTTTACGAAAATTGATTCAACAGGTTTTGAAGGCACGTGATGATCTACAGTATGAATTTTTTTTTTAGACCTATGTGTAATGTCGAAAATTATGCTTATTGAGTTATTATGGAGATTATGTTTCCCAACGACTCATGTTATTTACCATGTTTACATGACAAGATATAGTTTAAGGTTGATATTAAGTTATTTGGATTTGCTTCATTAAGAGTTGTATGCTGTCACAGAACCTACATACATTTATGTGTGTGCTTCTTGGAATGGTATTAGTATTGTATTACTCGATTTATTTCAGTTGACTGGGCGAAATTTAAACGGTTCGCTCATAATATACCAGACCATCTATAGATAGGTGTTTTAGAATGAACTCATCAATGAAGTGTCCAGTCATTCTTTTTTAAATTCATTTCATGACACTGATAGGTGATTTGAAATCAGTAATAATTACAACGGCATTCATCCTTATCACACAAATCTTCAAATAGACTGTCCTTATGCATGTTATGCAAATTAAAACTTTAGCTCCACCTGATCAGTTGAAATAACATTGGTAATGAAGGTTGCATCATTCAATCTTGAACAGGCGTAACATGTATTTACATAATAACATGACAGGAATTATCCTTGCATTTCTATTTACAAGTAAAAAAAAATATAATTCTTTTGTGTTGAAAGTGATAACTAATCCTATATACCATTGGTAAAATATATGTTATCGTGTTTTATTGATATTGAACTTCATGATGCAACTATTTTTCAATCTGAATGTTGAAGGACGTATATTTTACTATACACCAGGGAATTTGTTAAATAGGTTATGAGACAGAATAAAATAGAACGAGTTTGATTTTTTTACCTAGTTTGTTTTCATAGGCTTTCACTATTTCCATATGACATGCAATTTCTAGCTTCATCAAGTATATTATATTCATTGTTTACATCTTAAAACCAGTCCCCTGAAAGATTCATGATTTCAAGTCGCTTGTTTTGCAATAACAATATGTAATATTATATGACAATAAACTTATAGAATATATTCTCAAGAACAATACAATGGATAAATCCGTATGCACTCATAATTGTACACAATAGAACATACATTACATAGTTACGTGGATGTTAAATGAATGCTTGTTTCAATAATCAAGTGTATCTTTGTGGACTTTTTTTACTTTTATGTATAAACAATTGTAGTATTACATGGTGTCTTTTTGGCAAACTGTATTATGCATGTTTTATACAAAGTTCTGACTACTAAGCACAATGATGTTTCTTTTACAAACAGTCGTTCGGTGGCTGTTTTATCTCATTTAGATGGCCTGAAGTTTTAGAATGGCACAGATCTTTTCCTTTAAAGGTCACGTTTTATGATAAAATGAGTAGAATTACATTAATTTGATACTTGAACTAACTTATTGCAAGATATATATCATTTTGGTTTCAATTAAGTTTTTCATTGACATTTTTGTAATATTGTTATTCAAAAAACGATAATGGAAAGATGTGATTTATAGAAGATATTAATCTTCCATTTATAGTCAGCTTTACTCATCATATTGGTATACGTCTCCTCAATTAAAAAACAATTAGTTATAAGTTCAACAACAATATAGAACACACACTCTGAAAAAAACAATATTTATTTCAAATAAGGTATCGGTTTAAAGAACACAGAAATTATATGCTAAAAAAATACATTTTCTTTTATCAGAATGATCAAAGTTAAAGCTTAATGAAAAAACGATATTGTTGAACACGATGTATATGCATACCGTTTTCTTCTTCATTTCTATTGTACTTGTATTTCCATTGGAATTCTTTTGTGCCAATGATTATATTTATTTGTATTTTTTTTTACCTTGTGATGTAATGAAGAGACATAGTGATCCTTACATCAAACAAATATCTACTCTAAATTTGATTTGGATCTAAAGAGTGAAGAACTTATTTTAAGTTTTATCACTTTATGAACGAATACGTGTTTATGTCAATAACTGAATTATATGCAAAGTACGAAATTTAAATACAAAACCAAAGTATTACTGCCTATACCCATTTGTTTTCCATTTTTTCACTATACTATTTTGTTGATATAAATGTCTTTTAAAGGCTGCAAAGAAATAATACAACATGCATTTGCTTTTTATAAATCTATATCTTTTTCATTTCACAATAAGATATTTTCGTCCTGATATGCATGTAATATTTGCTACTGGATTAAATACCCAAAAACAAACAATTTTCTTCTCATAAGTGTTCTCCTCTATCACTCTATTTAACTTTCTTTCAATTTTATTATGAAATTTGATGTAAAGGGTTTATAGGTTTCCGTGCTTACACAAATTTACCAAAAAGTTCTTCATATTTTTCTTGGTTCACAATGTTTAATTTTAATTTTCGCTCAATTATTTGAAGTAACTTTAGTGTACAAGTCTGCTCTTGATTAAAAGACATATGTTTCTGAAGCATTTTTCTACAGTTTGTCAAATGTTTGTTAAATGTTTTCACTAAGTATTAAGTATTTATCATTGAGAAGCCTACTATTCCCTTAAAAACGCAACGTAAAAAAAAACGTTTAGCTGATTTTACAGAGTTATCTCCCAGTAGTGTTAGGTACCACCTTAAGGAATGACTGTAATATTTTTTATGTTATTTCGAATGACGTCACGGTCAAATGACTAAGTTATGTCTATGTTCTGATAACAAAATAACGTCAGCCAATCAGAAGACGCGTTACATCCAACATTAAATTAAATTACATAACAATGTGCCTCTTCAATCTTGTAATTTGAAAACTTTTGAAAATGAATATCATTTTTTAATGATTTGTCCAGCCTATAGACATTTGTGTTTAAGATTTTTACCAAAATATTATTGTTCTTGGCCTAATATGTCAAAATGTTTATCACTTATTCGAACATGTCCAAGAACTGTGGTACTAAAACTTTGTTGTTTGTTAAATGAAAACTGGAATCTACGGTCAAAATTGATAAACATGATAAAAGAAGATTAGGTACTATTTGTTTAATATATTTTTTTATTTTGTTTACTTATTATATTGCTTTCTGTTTTCATTGATACTATGTTGCTTACTTTATAACATATGGTTTAGCATTATTTTATATGCTGATTTGCAATAAACTTATTACAATTACAATTCTAGCCAATTTGATATGAGCGTCACTAATGAGACTTATGTAGACGAAACGCGCGTCTGACGTATTAAATAATAAGTATGGTACCTTTGATAACTATTTACCGAAGATTGAAATGTCAAATTCAATTCTCAGGATTTGCTAAATCTAAAATGTTTTCTGTCATATCACCTAAATGCTTTTTATAAAGTACTTTTCACATGATGACATTATTATGAATGTCTGCATCCCTCCACAAATAAATTTACAATAATAGTAGCATGACTTATCCACATACTTCTCCTTACAAGTAAAACAAATTACAGCTTATAAAACTTGAATACAGTATTTTGTATGGCAATTGATTAATGCCTCCTACTGTTATATGAATGAAGAAACATATTATATAATGTTTAATTCAAATTAAACTACATATTATAAAGCGTTATTCAATCTCGAAGTTTAATCTTCATGAATTTAACACTTGGAAGAAAAAATATTATGTATCAAAAAATTTAACTAACGTCAATAGAATCTAACATGTTAAAGTTAGTTTCAAATATCATATCATTATTGCTTAAAATGCATTTATCTTGGAAAATATCTGCAATTGAATTGAATTTAAATGAACGGCTGTGATTAAGATGGCAACGGATAAGGCAAACTAATATAACAGTCTAAAATATATGTGTACAAGCGGAATTTATTAATTAGATAACGTGTCAGCTCGGATTTGTATTTGAAATTACCCTTTTGAATTTTAAAAGTCCTCAATAACGTTAGTACGTTCATCTGAACAACATGAGCCACTTTTACAAAAAAGGATCCTCATAATCGGATTTATCAGTATCATGAGCCAATATCGTTGATAAAAATCTTTTCACTAAAAACTATCATACGAATTTTAGATCCAAATGGACGTTTTGAACTTCCAACCATTAAAATATTTCAACAATAACGTTTCTTTCCTTCTAAAGGTAATGCATATTTTTAGATATACTTGTTGTAATTTCTGGAATATCAGTTCAGAACTATCACATCTTTCTTTTTATTATTTGAAACAAGCAATTGTTTACAGTATATATTCTGAAAATATAATAAACGAACTAAACAAATAATGCATGCTGCTTTTTGTTGACGGTGAGACCTCGTATCTTACTCTAATAAAAAAAGTCAATGCGTACCAACTCGCTTCTTACACAAATTTTAGTTTAAAAGTGTCGAATTTTTACAGAACAAAGGTTAAAACTCCCCTGCAAAAGTTAAACTGATATTATTACGGTTATTCAATTAAGATGCATAATGGTCATAAAGCTTCTAAATTTCTACATCATTCGGCTTTCACATTTAAGGCTTTTGCCATTCTTGATAAAAGTATGTAAAAATGTCACGAAAGATGCAACATATTTAATACGTGTTATCAATAAAAGACAAAAATATTGGATTATTTGTCAAATGTCTTAGTCATATGACACGGCTTTGTAGTGATTATAATGTTTGGGTACCATTGCATTCAATATATTAAAACCAATTTCTCTGTTATTATTCCTATTACAAATCCCTAAGCACAATCGCTGTAAACCCAAATCATTTCGTTTATATTCGTGAGCATCAATATTTAATGTTCTAAATAAGAATTACTGTACTTAATCAGAAGTATGACAGTTGTATTTCATTCCTTTGGTGTGTTTAAAATTTAGATTTTGCCATTTGATAAAAGACTTTTCGCTAGGATTTTTCACTGGAGTTCGTTTTTATTGGGTTTTTTTTTTTGCTATTTCATAACATAAATGTTCTACTCGATTATGATTTACAAGGTTTTATACCGATTACAACTCCATAATCTGAGAAAAATCACTGAATTCGCAAATTTCAAATGAGTTTGTTTCTTCTTTTCAAATGGATTTGAATAGTGTTCATTTTATATATCTATTAGAAATGACATTTCCAACTTTAACACAAATGTTTGTGGTATATTGCTTTCAATCAATTTCCTTGAAAGCCAAAGAAAAAGGAAGACATCATGTTTTTTATCTGGTTCTGCAATAACATCAAGTGGCAATAAAACATATCATATATATTTTCAAAAAGTAAAATAGAATAAACAATCACGTAATATGTAAAACCTTATTATACCAAATCGTTATATTCCGTGATGTTCTTACGTACATAATTATATGGCAGTTTAATAGATTTCAAGAATAAAGTCTAATTATACAATACGGATTTACGAGTGGTTTATTTTTTAAGGTGCTTAATCAAATCCAGATAAAGATGTATATACTGTCTGTCTAAGCTTCTCACGTAATAAGAAAAATAATTGCATGGAAGAATTTTATGAACAACATTTATATTAGTTCATTCCGTAGGTCATGCCATGTTTTTTTGGTTCTAAAAAAAGGGTTCCGAAGTACTTTTTAAAACTAACGGTTATAGATTTTTTTCATTTGATGAAGACATAATATATCAATCATGTTGATTCAGGCCTAGAGCTGGCATGTCAGTAACTGATAGTAGTCCTTTATTCATTTATTTATCATTGTCATTTTGCTTGGGTTCCTTTGTTATATATTCTGACAGCCGGCTCAGATATCTTTTTAACTGCTTTTTGGCACAACTTTTTTTAGAATTTCGGGTTTTTAATGCTCTTTAACTTTGTACTTGTTTGGCTTTATAACTATTTTGATCTGAGCATCACTGATGAGTCTGATAGAGACGAAACGCGTGTCTGGCATATTAAATTATAATCCTGGTACCTTTGATAACTATAAAGATGCCATTTTAAAACAGTATTGTATACCAATTGGTATATGAACGACCGATATTATCCTGGGAGTTCATACATCATGTTAATAACCGGGATTGAAGTCATAAAACTTTTCTCAGTACTCGGAGCACAAAAATCATGCTCGAAACATGAAATCCGGCTTTTTGCGTGGTTTATTTTGTAGTATGAGTACAAAAAAAATGACTCGAAAATTTTATGACCAGGTAATAATTCTGTTTAAGTTGGATTATAAAATTCTGATAGCCTTTTAAAAGTCTTTGATTTTTGTTTATTGATTTAAGATATGAAGAACGTTTTTGGCAAAGACATCAAGCACTGTAACAATATATATGTGTCCTTTTATTACGAGGACAAGATTTGTTACCCAATGAACAATAACATTAGAATGGAAATAGGGACAAGGTCAAAGAGACAGCAACCCAAACAAAGAGAAGCCAACAGCTAAAGGCCATCCATGGGTCTTCAATGTTGCGAGAAAATATTGCACCCTGAGGTGGTCCACAGTTGGCTCTTAAGGTGGTACCTAACACTTTCACTAAAATCAATTTGGCTCGTTTAATTTTCATAAAATTTTGACAAAGTATTTTCTTTGACCCTTTGACAAAAATATAAAAATTTCAAAATATTTGTACCAACCATTTTATCAGAAAAATTATACTGGTTATATAGCAGTTTGACAAACACTAATTTTGATCATTGAGAAGCTTAACATTCTCTTAACAATGCAACGTTATTAAAACGTTCAGCTGATTTTACAGAGTTATCTCCTTGTAGTGTCAGGTACCACCTTAAATAGAATTGTGTACTAGATCAGTGAAAATGGACGTCATTCTCAACTCCATAACATATAAATGAAGAAAAAAATCCAAGACTCACAAAGGTCAAAGACTTCTGACTTGGGACAGGCGCAAAATGCGGCGGTGTTAAACATGAACTCTAGCATATGTAGAATAAAGAAACACAAAGCAATACAAGCTAATAATAAAGAAAAATAAAGTACTTATATCAGTGACTGACAGCTCTAGACCTCAATTAAACTGATTAAGATATTATGTCTTCATCAAAACAGTAATGGACAATTTCTGTTAGTTAACCGACATCCTTTGCAGTTCATTCTACATATGAGTTTTTCCATATATTTTATAAATGGTACAACACTATTTTGTCCGTCTATAAAGCAGCTTAGTACAGCGTAGTTTTAAATAATCGATCGGTAAGGCTGTTTGCACTCATTACTATGACAGTCTGGAGTACCTGCAAATTTATGGTTAATCATGATGACAAATACGTTTTCCCCTTAGTAGGTCATATTTTTATTTTTTTTTAATAAATGGGTTTAAAATATTCATCCTGTTTCAAGATAAAATTCATTCAAATTCAATAAACTATTTTATTACCAATTTTGCAATATTTACATGTATAAAATGATAATGGAAAGGATACAAAAACGTGATTTATAGTTTTTCAACGATATTCACCTTCCATTTAAATTGAAGAGTTATTGATCCGATTTGTATAGGATGTTTAAAAATGAAAAAAAGTAGTTTTTAATACAGCGAAAATACTAACACATCAATTTGAACAAAATGGATAAGTTTTGACATCTGTCAATTTTGTATGCAGGAAAGGTATTTCAGGTGAAGAACACAGAGAGTTAAATACATCAAACATACTTTTATTTTAAATCATCAGAACGATTAAAGAATAAATAAATGAAAATACGATGAATTGATAGCGATGTCCATGTTAAATAATGAGTCTTTTATCTTCCTTTTTATTCATGTTATTGTACTTTCATTTCTGAATAAATTATTTTGCATCGGTTTACATCAAGATAGGCATCATGATTTTTTCAACACTGTTTTAATTTTTTCCTTTTTATGGCGTTTTCAGTTGTCATCGATCAATTTGTTTGAATATCCCTGAGGTGTCTTGCGCCTCTGTTTTATATGTTTTATTGTAGTTCCTTTCGAGGTAACAGTTTACTGTTCTTGTAGATTAAACCTCACTAGATTTCATAACAACTGCACGGAAAAAGGTGTTATGTCAGAAAATTAGAAACAAAAATATCGACTTACAAATTTAAGTACATTGTCTCTTTTCCTTTAAAGCTTCTCTATTCATAATATGACAAGTACGTGCCTCGATACCTCTAATAATACGTGAGTGCCATACATTTTTGATAGATACAGAAATGCCACTAACATAATTACTAAATGTGACTGCTTAAAGACCCAATTTCTGTAACACAAAGTACCACGTAACTTTTTTGAACAACATGTATCAGGAGTGCACTGATATATCCCTTATGTGTATTTTCAAAACCAGGAAGGGTCTCAAACATGTCTTAGTCTTTGGGTAAACTAAAAAATATTTCGTTATGCAGGTACAGATAAGGATTATGCATTTCTTTTTCCCGCGGTTTTTGTTCACCGATTTTCGGTGCCTGTTTTAATATTAACCTGACGTTTATTTAAGCACACTGGAAACTTTAAATAGGAAGAATAAGAGAAAAAAAAATAATTAAAACATTTAACCATTCTTATTCATGGTATCGGCATGTATCCGTTTTACTTGTTTGTTTTATTTTTTTGTCAAATTTATTACAGATTTTTTTAAGTCGAGGTCTAGCATATTTGTTTAACTCATTTTCGAAATTCGTACAATGATCTAGACGTTTACAATCTTTGAACTCTGGTACATACTTGCTTCATTAACACATTACACTATAACTCTTTCTTTTTATTTCATTCTTATTGTCAAAAAAAAATGAAACAATGACGTCTGTTGAAATTGTCTCGCAGACAATGCTGTGTAATTTATTTGCATCACATTTTAACAAATCAAAGAACACCGTTATTGTTTATTTTGTGACTATACATTTTCTGTTTACTTATACGCTAAAAAGCATAGGAAATCCGATTCGGTAAAACGTTATATTTACCGCGGTTAAAATAACGAAATGGTAATATAAGATTTGGAACAGCGTCTGTGAACTTATATATAGATATTCCATGGAAACTTTGGTGCATAGGTTTAGGACGTTAAGTACATTTCCATTTGTTTTTTCTTTTTCCTCTTGTTAAGGTTTACTTTTTGCCTCCTCTTGTTTTAGTGTATTTTTCTTTAGCAAACTTTATTGAGTATATCAACTGATGAAAAATAGCAACTGCAAAAACACATAATTAGTATACAAACAGGGAGAAGTTTTAAAGTATCTTGCGGAAATACTTGCAAAATGAAGAAAAAGTTACTTTTAATTTCAGTTAATATAATAATGTATCAACACCAAATATATAAAGTTCACCCTCGGACGTTGGCCTCGGTTAATTACATATATCTGGGTTTGATACATCATTGTATTAACATCATCAAAAGTCAATAATTGTATAATATCACTGAATATATTATATATCTATTTGTGAGACAACATATACACCCGTATTGTCACGGCTGGTAATCTACACACGCAGAACAGTTGGTTCTGCAATGAAAACCGTGAGAGGATTTTCCGGTTGTGCTTGAGTGGAGCAATTGTCACCGCTTCGAAAGGTATATACATTTCTAAATCGCAATTTTCTTATTCGACTGATCAAATATTGAAAATCGGAGAATGCTATGCTGTGGTGAATACTTGAACAAAAAGATACATGTATCATTTACTGTTGTACGTGGAGTTGAACTCCTACAAAATCAGTTGCCGCACGAGAATTTGCCTAAAAAAGTGACATTTAAATTTTAAAATGGTTTTAATTACAGACCCTCAAGTTCAAATTTACTTTTTATTCGGTCAATGGGTATGAATGTCGTTTTGGGCGGCGTGTACGCTGTCCGGTGTAGATCGACATCTTAATAAATATAAAAACCTCATATTTTCATTATGACATGCGTGAGGGGATCGGTTCTGATTGAGGACATCGTGAATGCGTGAGGGGACGTAAAATCATAATATTATATCCAAACTATGAGTATTTGAAAATTGCCTAAATGTGGTCAGATTGTTCATAAAAAAAACACATTTGTGTGCATAAACTGAGGGAAACACATCAAATATAAGAGGAAAACTACGACACAACAGCAACACAAAATTAAACTTTAACACACACAGAAACGAATTACAATTTAACAATGGCCATTTTCCGGAATTGGCACAGGACATTTTAAGAAAAAATGGTGGGATGAACCCGGTTTTGTGGCATGCCAAACCTCCCGCTTCTACGGCAATGGTAAATATATCAGTTATATACAACATTACATGACAGGACTACAATACAAATAAATGATAGAACATATAGGACAGAGAAACACTCCAATTATAGCTAACAAAAGGTACCAGGTTTAAAAAAACATTTATACGTCAGACGCGTCTTTCGTCAACACAAGGCTTACCAGTGACGCTCAGATGAAAAAAGTTCGAAAGCCAAGACAAGTACATTGAGGACCAAAAGTTCCAATAAGTTGTGTCTAATGCGGCTAGGGTTTCTGTCTGGAATAAGAACATCCTTGTTATTTCGAATAATTCATAATTTTGCAAACAGTGATGTTTTATAAAATGACTATAAAATAGATATACATGATAAAATCGAAGTGATGACTAACTACACAATAAAAACGGATACATAAAATTACCTAAACCAGCACATAAAAATTTACAGCCAAGTTAGCCAAAACCATAAACGCACAAAGTGACGTAATATATGAATTTCTTAACCAATATCCCAAAAAATAGGATAGACAGATTCAGGATTAGATTTACTGATATAACATTTATCAATAACAATGAAAATTACAATATTAATTAATATCAAATTGTGGTAGTAAACTATACCGATTATTTGCCCAAATCCACGAATTTGGACACATATTTGAAATTTATTGGTTAGACTTTTATTCATAAAAAGAAAACATGGTCATTTCTTGTTATTTCAAAATCCTATCTCATAATTTTTATTTATGCACACAAATTTGTTTTTTTCATAAACAATCTAACCATATTAAGGCAACTTTCAACGACTGATAGCTTGTATACAAAGATATGATTTCAAGTCCCCTCACGCATTCACGATGTCCTCAATCAGAACCAATCCCCTCACGCATGACAAAATGAAAATATGAGGTTTTTTGATTTATTAAGATGTCTATCAACACCGGACAGCGTCCACGCCGCCCAAAACGACATTCATTCCCATTGACCGAATAAAAAGTAAATTTGAACTTGAGGGTCTGTAATTAAAACCATTTTAAAATTTAAATGTCACTTTTTTAAGCAAATTCTCGTGCGGCAACTGATTTTGTAGGAGTTCAACTCCACGTACAACAGTAAATGATACATGTATCTTTTTGTTCAAGTATTCACCACAGCATAGCAATCTCCGATTTTCAATATTTGATCAGTCGAATAAGAAAATTGCGATTTAGAAATGTATATACCTTTCGAAGCGGTGACAATTGCTCCACTCAAGCACAACCGGAAAATCCTCTCACGGTTTTCATTGCAGAACCAAATGTTCTGCGTGTGTAGATTACCAGCCGTGATTGTGTAATCAGCTTTACAACTCTTTCATTTATTTTACTATAATGAAAAACGCAAAGACATGTATTCTGCAGTTACAATAAAGTCGATAAGTTGAAATCTAAAAGTTACACATTCAATAGTATTTTACTTTTATAATGATCTATATTCTCCAATGGGTATTACTCGATTTATTTCACTTGACTGAGCGAGGTTTAACCGGTTCGCTCATAATAAACCAGTCCATCTATAGATAGGTGTTTTAGGATAAACTCATCAATGACGTGTCCAGTCATTCTTTTGTTAATTCTTTTGATGACACTGATAGGTGATTAGAAATCAACAATAATAATAACGTCAATCATTCTTATCTAGACTGTCCTAATGCAAATTAAAACGTAAGCTCCGCCCGATCAGTTGAAACATCATTTGTAATACTTTTCCTCTTTGTATAACCGACATCGTATGTAAGAAGAATTACACAATAAAGTTAATCATCTGTATGTTCTATATTGATTTGATTTGTTATGAAGAAAATATAAAGTTTGTTCACCTATAGTTTATGATGTAATCAAATTTCACAAACCACTGAACAATATTCATAATATGCTTTTTAGGAAGTGCAAGTTGGATTTCTGGTTATATTGAATATATATTCTGTCGGATAATCGCAAAGGAATCATGCTTTCACAAAAGAGGCAATACTTACAAAATTCATTATAAAAGTAAAAGAACAAATAAAATAAATCTTATTTTTGCAACTAAAGCACTTATCCTTCATTACCAGGAAATATTAGATTAATTTGATTGGTTAGAAATTGCACGACATTTTCAATTTACAGCTTATAACGCATGATTGTGAATAACTGGTAGGAAAACATATAGTTAATCAATCTTCTTTTGTATCAAATCTTGTTGATGTGTCGTTAATCTTACGCTTCATTCAAAATGGAAGGACATTGTAAATATAAAAATACATGTTTTCCTGGTTTGGATATTTTTATAATAAATAATTATCCAACCAATAGTTCAAATTTACAATATTGACTTTGAACATGTTGCAAACACCTAAAGACACTTTAAAACTAAATATGTTAAAGGTAAGTACAAATATTGTGTAATCTTGTTAACTTTAAAATATTATATCAAAGTATCTTTTTAAATAGTTTTAATCAATTAAGAACACCAATAAGAAACATGAAGAATGGGAAACTTATGTGAATATACTGTTTGTAGCGTACGCTGTAAACAGACAATTAAGAAAGTATGTGTTCTTCTGTGTATATATGTCGTGCTTTTTATGATAAAATATCTATTATTCTACCGCGTCGAATGTGCTAAGATATTTTTCATCTTAGAAAGTTACATTTTCAGATTTAAAACTTGTACAGCAGTTTGTATGAGATGCTGTACGCAACACGTTACACATATGGCGGAGTAAAATAGTTATCAACGGTACCAGGATTATAATTTAATACGCTAGACGCGCGTTTCGTCTGCATAAGACTCATCAGTGACGCTCAGATCAAAATAGTTATAAAACCCAACAAGTACAAAGTTAAAGAACATGAGGATCCAAAATTTCGAAAAGTTATGCCAAAAGCGGCTAAAGTAATATATTCCTGTGATAAGAAAATCCTTAGTTTTTGAAAATTGTAATGTTTTGTTTACAGGAAATTCATAAAATTACCATATAATTGATGTTCATGCCAACACCGAAGTGCTGACTACTTGGCTGGTAATACCCTCGTGGACGAAACGTCCACCAGCAGTGGCATCGACCTAGTGGTGTAAATATCAATCAAAGGTACCATGATTATAATTCAATACGCCAGACGACGTTTCGTCTACATAAGACTCATCAGTGACGCTCAGATAAAAAAAAATATATAAAGCCAAACAAGTACAAAGTTGAATAGCATTGAGGATCCAAAATTCCAAAAGTTATGTCATATACGGCTAAGGTAATCTATTTCTGGGATACAGAACCGTTAGTTTATCGAAATATTCAGTGTTGTTTATAAGAAATTCCTATAAATGACAATTTAATTGAAATTCATGCCAACACCGAAATGCTGACTACTGAGTTTGTAATACCCTCGGGGAAGCAAGCAGGCAGTGCCATCGATTCATTGGTGTAAATAGTTGTCAAAGAAACCAGGATTATAATTTGATACGCCCGACGCGCGTTTCGTATACATAAGACTCATCAATGACGCTCAGATCAAAATAATTATAAAACAAAACAAGTACAAAGTTGAAGAGTATGATATCGCTTATATCTCTCCGGCGGACATTGATGAGCATGAACAAAGCATACACATCTGTATAAATCAACTGAAAATGGAATAACTAAACATGAAGATTGGTATGAAAATATAAATTAACAAGAAATGAAAAATCACAATATCAGATCTTGTTTATTTGATACTGTCATGAATACCCATGAAATATTAGTAATTGTACTTAAAAAAATAAATCAATGCAGCAATCTTGTATTTCATATTTCAATAATTTGTTTCAATAATAATGTGCATTACAGAAGGGAATGCATGTACCAAGCCAGGAATACGGTAGCTGCCTTTCATTCGTTTGACGTATTTAATTTTGACATTTTTAATTGGATTTTATCTTATGAATTTTTCTTTGAGTTCGGAACTTTTGTTATTTTATATTTTGTTTGTACTGACTGATTTTTTTGCACTTGACAAATCTTTTAAGTAATCAATGAAGCCAGTTTTTAACATGTTTACTACAGAAATTATTATCTTGGTTAAACCGATAAGGTGATAATACCTCAATGAACTTTATGAATTATAAAAAAAAATCATAACAATGGATAGTTGATCAAAACGATCTTATGAAAACGAAATCAATGTTTAACATAATAAATACATGAAATACATGCACTTAGATAAAATGTCATATGTTCATTTGAATCATAGTAACGGCATTTGTATATTCAGAAGAAAAAAACATCACAGCTTTACTGTTTTCAAGGATTATTCTCTAGACGTTTGACGATTTAGTTTGTCATATTTTTTTTTTCATCTCACAAGACATGTGAATGTATTTTTAACATGTTTGTTAAGGTTAATAACTGTAAAAAAAAAAACAAATTATACGTACTTTAATTCAAGTACCTACCGATAGCCTATAAACATGAAGACAGATTGAAAGCATTGGGCCAAATTTCATTCAAAAAAAGAAATTTAACAAAATATTTTTAAAATATTAATTGAAAAGATTTCACAAATTAGAGATAAGTCCAATATGATTGATAAAATTGCGCGTTAAACAGCTCTATGCAAGACTCTATGAAATCTTAAATAGATATCAACAATGTCGCGTAAGTATTAAATTCAAAACACAAACAGCATTAAGATATAATTCATGAATTAAACTGACATGTTTTTGGCATGAAATGGCTTCTGATTATAACGCACGTTATCAAACCCGGTTTTGTTGAGATTTGTGTTGCTCAGTCGTTAGTTATGTTTTATATACTCCTTTTTGTGTAGAATTTTTTTTCCATCATGGATTTGGAGTTTGAGCTTAAATATCTTTTTCGGTATCTGTGGCTCTCATTCTATAGCATCCTTTTCAGCCGTCGATTTGTCCATAGGTAATTACACAGGTTTCAATATTTAAACAAGCACGGAACAGGCATTAAGAACACTGTACTTCATATGCAAGGCAAAATGACGTGGTCTCAGTAAACGCTCGTATTACTAAAACATTATAAAAGTATTTAACCTAGCGGATATATATTTGTAGTAATTTGAAATTTCGATGAACTATGTGTATCACCCTAAAACCACCTTTAAGAATATTAAAATAAAATTACAAGGATCAAGTAACAATATACAGTTCATTCAAAAGGATTTATTTACCAAAGGGTATGCGCGTTTTCTTACTTATAATCCTATTTTTTTCTCGTATCCTCTCAACTATATTCTTCCAAAATAGAAATATTTATATGACATTATAACAATCTGTTTTTCAAATGTAATAATGGAGGCTTATGTAACGATGACATGAAATGCTTTAAAAACGGGCAATTAAACTTTTCACGTACTCTGTTTATTCATAAGCCATTTTCTTATTTCGATTTTGTTTTACTTTCATTAGACGAATCCTACACTGCAGATAATTAAACTTAATGTATAATGCGGGCTTGTTTTAGTGCTATGATAGTTAAGAGGAAACGTTAAGTGCCTTCAATCGCGAATATATTGATCCTTGGAAATGTGATTAAGGTGGTACCTAGCACTACAGGGAGATAACTCTGTAAAATCAGCTAAACGTTTTAATTACGTTGTGTTGTAAAGAAAATATTAAGCTTCTCAATGATCAAAATTGTTGTTTGTCAAACTGCTATATAACCAAAGTAATTGTTCTGACAAAACGATTGGTTCAACATTTTTGAAATTTTTATATACTTGTTTAAGGGTCAAAGTTAAAAAAAAAAAGTTCTGGGTACCACCTTAATAAACAGCATTGTTTTTAGTTTTCTTACCTTTTTTACAGACACTGGTCCATGTGAAAGTCACAAGCAGTAGAATACAGATGTAAACATGCATGACAGATTTATATTCAGTGTTGTAATCTTTTCATACAACATAATTTGTAAGTTTTATATTTGTTCGCATAATTCGAAATTTGAAACATTGCTATTCACACTAGTGAGCCTAATTCTAAACTTACGTGAAGACAGATTACAAGCGTTAGGCCAAATTTCATTAAAAAAAATACTTACATGTCGGAAAGAGATATATTATATTTTGGAAAAAAAATAAACTTTCAGATTTAACAAAATAATGCTGTGAAACATACGTCATCGAGCATTTTTACTTCAAACATATTTTTCTACGTTTGGAGGATTTGTTTTTCAATGGAAAATCGCCATTCACGTGGAACTGTGCTTCATTTCTTACTTTCTTTTTCTTTACTTCATATGAGACAAATGGCATACTGAATTATAAAATTATTTAAAGACTTAGTGTGGTTACTATGTTGAACTTTTTTAAAACATAATGGGACCCGATTTATATTATTTCATAACAACCTTAAGTATCATTTTTTATGTGACTTAGCAAGTTGTCAGCTATTCAACTATAGACACCGTCTCATTTGTCTTTCATTTCATGCATATTCGTTTTAGGAGTCGACAAAGAAGATGGTATACGATTTGTACTAAACTTAAAGGTTTTTTTTTTAAATAATTGTGCCTTTTGATTCCATGGGGCGATGAATGATTTATTATAACGGATATTTGTGTTCTTTCGATAATAAGTAGAGCTTAACGTTTGTATAACTTACTGCTTATTAAAAAAGTGACGAAATTTAGGGAACTCTTTTATTGTCTAGTTATTGATCTGAAGAATTTAATTACTTTTTGTGCTTTTTGGAAATGTCTTTAATCCAAAGCCAGATCAATTTTTTGGTTTGAACAATCAAGGTAAAAAACACGCAACTGCACTTACACATGTTACCGCATACTTTATAAGCAAGAAAGTCAAGCGCGCCCGTAAGGACGAGCAGATATTTAAAGTGATAAAGTCAGTACCAAAATATAAAAAGCCATTATGTTCTAGTTCAACACTTCAAGCAATTTTTTTTTAAAATAAACTCAACACCTTTGTATAGGATCATCTCGCCTGACAGTGTACAGCAAAACTTTAATTTTACTAAAGTCGAATGCAATTTAATTAATGTGTATTTGTTAATGTCTGCCAAGGCCGCTGCAGGTAACAAACACACAAAAAAAAAACAATCTACAAAAATAAAAACAATTTTCATAATGTACGCAAATACATATTAAGAATTTCCCAAAAATTCTGTTCTCACACATTATTATTAACGATAATAAAAAAAAATAACGCGAGAAAAATACATTAAAGATCATTAAATCGGCTAAGGATGGGAAACTTTACTGCACCAAAAACTAACCTCGAATGACAATTTTTAATTCACAAAACCGCCAAGAGTATAGCACGAAACAGTGGAATTGACCTTATTCAAATATTATGGTCAGTTCTAACTCGACAAATGCAAAACCATTAACCTGTTATATACATCCAACACGTGTAATTTTATAAACAAATACACGTGGTTATGTTTAGATACCGGTGTACAGAACTTTAACAAATTTATCGTCAATTTGTCTTTACTGTATAAGTAATTTCTGGTTGAAAATATGAATAACTTAGTAAAACTACTTTTACGCGTACAAACTGTTTGGATAGTTTATGAATGAAGTCGTGTGAATTTCTTTGATAAATGGACACTGATTGACTTGAGCACGCGACGTTGATGCATTGATATATGACTTCATTGCCTAATAATTTCGAGTCATGTACAAGATCTGCAAAATATTCGATCAAATGGAAGAGGGGCAAGATACCAGAGGAACAGTCAAACTCATCAATCGAAAAATGAAAAACAAAACTGACAATGACATGGCTAAAAATAAAAAAGACAAACAGACAAATAATAGTACACAAGAAACAACATAGAAAACTAAAGACTGAGCCACACGAACCCAACCAAAAACTGGGGAGATCTCAGGTGATCCTTATGGGTAAGCAAATCCTGCTCCACATGTGGCACCCGTCGTGGAAAATGTACAAATCGCCGATAACAAAGTAAATATAATTAAATCTTCGAACTAATAGCTATGACAGGCAAAAGTAGTCATATCTGTTTTGTTTCAAAATACACCACCATTTTATAATTAGTTGTCATTTATAATTTACAATAATGTATTTGTTAGTTTTAGAAGCAGTAATCCAAGTGACCAGTACAGTATCAAAAATTACAGTAGCTCTCAATGATTTTGCTTCAATAAATGTTCAGTTTTCCCAAACACCAGTTTCAGTAAACTGGGTTCACCAGAATATTAATGGATCCCAGACAACAATTACTATAGATGGGAACAAATACTTTAATTCGCCGCTTACGGATCTTACAATATATCCAGTAGTTCGTTATGACTTTGGATTTTACGATTGTTTTGCCTCTGACGGAGTAGATAATTATCATCTTGAACTACCTGTACTACTTTTTGAGACAGGTGAGTAAGCAGATATTTTTTTCAAACGTGTAACAATGTTGCTAGAATATCATCTCATTTGCTGCCAGTTTTTTTTTAAAACAACACGAACCCCATAAAAAAACTAGAGGTGATATCAGGTGCTCCGGAAGGGTAAGCAGATCCTGCTCCACATATGGCACCCTTCGTGTTGCTTATGTGATAACATATCCGGTAAATAGTCTAATTCGGTAGGTCACATTCATGAAAGGGAAGAGGATTGGGTTTATGACGTAAGGAACATATCCGATATCATTTGTGGAAACGGTTATTCCATAACGGTCAACCAACTCGTGATGGCGTCCGTAAAATTTAAGAAGGGATGATTGCAACTTCACCATTTGGAACTCTAGGTTTAATAGTTTCCTTGTGAGAAGCAACCATCTATCAAGAAAATGATGATAGGAAATGCAAGCACGGGAATATCGTATCAATATATACGCCGTATGCAGGTGCTGCTGGAATATTGCTACTTAGAAATGGAAAGTTCACAATTGGAAAGCTGAAATCATCTCTTTTGTCGTAAATTTTTGTTTTCAACCGACCCTCATTGTCAATTTCTAGATGTAAGTCAAAATATGAGGCCGCCTTAACTTTATCTGTAGTATCATTTATCTCTAGCTCGATTCTAATTTAGACATAGAACTGAATTTCACTTTAACAACTGCAAGATATAATAAGAGTTGAATTTGATGTGATTTATTATCTGTATGATTTATGTTGCTAAATTAATCAAAGATACAAGCCTCAATTTTGCTCTCAATAGACGCGCGTTTCGTCAGTACATGACTCATAAGTGGCGCTGGAATCAAAACAGTTCATATTACGACGTTGATACAGTCTGTAGGAATTAAAAACCCAGAATTTCGAAAACTCGGTCACCTACACAATATATGCCTAATATATTAGAGAGAGAAAAATAAAATCTTAGTGTATCCAAGATATTCAACGTTGTATACACAGATCATTGACAGAAAATGAACGTATCAAACTATATGCCATGTCAACACTAAAGTGCTGACTACTTGGATAGTGATACTTCCATGGATGAATCAGACTTTGTATCGATCCAGTGGTTGATTAAAAAAACTTATAATTTGTTATAATCAATATAGTTATGTAACTTAAATTCTTCACTTGGGTGTGTTGAGTGTATGAAAATTGTTGTAAGCATGAATAAATGTGTTTCATGTTTGATGCAACACGACGGATGCCAGATGGAGAGCAGGATCTGCTTACCCTTCCGGGGCACCAGATATCAACACAGGGTTCGTGTTGCTAAGTCTTTAGTTTTCTATGTAGTGTCATGTGTATTATTATTTGTCTGTTTGTCTTTTTCATTTTTAGCCATGGCGTTGTCAGTTTATTTTCAATCTACGAGTTTGACTGCCTGGTATGTTTCGCCCCTCTTGTATCTTCATGAAAGGGAACGTTAACAAACATATGTGGTATGATTGCAAAAGCGCCAACTCTACACAAAAGACCAGATGACACAGACATTAACAACTATAGGTCACGGTACGGTGATATATGTCACTTCGTTAACTAAATTAAAATAAAATCGACATAAAAAAAAGTATTCAACAATTACAAAATGTCAACTAGTTTAAGGAAAATATTTGGTTTTCAGGTACCCCGTCCGTCGAATCGTCAATGACATCTTTGGATATTGACCCGATAGGTCAGACTATCGAACTGGATTGTACCTACACAGACTCGCATGTACCCTCTGATCCTAGTATTGAACCTGATGTTAGATGGCTTCATTGTGATGTATCGCATATCTGTAGTCGTATAGACAAAGGGAACAATTTGAAATATTCCGGAAGTAATGTTACACATCCCTCCTTAACTATTCTCCTCTATGCTGAAGATGATTTTGGTACTTATTGGTGTCAGGTGGAAAATGAAGTGGGTACATCTAGCAGTCACGTGATAAAAGTAACCGGTACAGGTATGTTCAATTGAAATACTGAGATTTATATGCCTAAAATCTAATGTTTAAGTAGATGTAGATGAACAAGGAAATAATAAAAGAATCCAAGTTTTACATGTTCACGACAATTTCTATTCGCATTATTTTTTGGCTCGTGAAAGTCGCGAAATACATTGCTGGCGAAAATTAGTTGGTTGACAGTCTATGTTGCGTATTATTCTACTTGAAGAACATTCGACTATACTTGTAATACGTAAACTAAAATTAAAACTGTTTAAACAAACAGGGAATAGCCGCCATAAAATGAGTTTTACAATTCCTAAACTTAGTTCTTTGTTTTTAAACAACGAGAGTCATTCTAGCAAACATTTCTGGACAAAAGGATATGTAGGGAAACAAATTGATGAAAGTCAAACAAAACAATCGAACAAAATATGTTCAGGTTAACTTGTGATCCCTATCAGACAACATATACGTGTAAATACACATTAAATACAAAAACGAAAATTGAAAAAGGAAATGTGTCAAAAAGACAACAAACCGACCAAAACACACAAAACGGCCCAAGGCCACTAATTGATCTTCAAAGATGCGGTAAAAATCCCTCGACATCAGACAGGATTCAACAACAATATTTACTAGATCAGCGTAGATGGACCTTACATTAAATGTAACAGGGTTGAAAATGCTTTATGATATCTCAACCCTGCCCTGATACCTCTATCCAATGCAGAATTAACATAACAACACGCACGGTAATACTCATTTGAAAAAAAGTCCCATGTTAAATAACTGAGAGAACTTGGTCAAAACTCGTACAAAGAAAAGCGTGGAATGTATTGGTATTTGAATTACAAATATACAAATGATGACCTAATTTGAATTTTCTTGTCTTATATTTTATTGGACAATTTATTAGTTACTCAAACTGCTTAGCTCATGTACTTTTATGCATTAACAAATATAGGAATGGTGTGTTCCTAGCTGCAACTGCCAACTTAAGGGTTGTGTGCATCAGATGAAATCAACAACTTAAACCCTCTGTTGGAACAATTAGTCCGTCTTGTGTTAAATTTATTTAAATTTTGTAGTACATACTATGGTGGAAACAACAACAACAACAATAACAATACTAGACTCAATGACAACAATACCAGACGCAACCACAACAACACAAGACTCAACAACAACAATACCAGACGCAACCACAACAACACCAGACTCAACAACAACAACAATACCAGACGCAACCACAACAACACCAGACTCAACAACAACAACAATACCAGACTCAACAACAACAACAACAATACCAGACTCAACCACAACAACACCAGACTCAACAACAACAACAATACCAGACTCAACAACAACAACACCAGACTCAACAACAACAACAACAATACCAGACGCAACCACAACAACACAAGACTCAACAACAACAATACCAGACTCAACCACAACAACACCAGACTCAACAACAACAACAATACCAGACTCAACAGCAACAACAACAACAATACCAGACTCAACAACAACAACAAAAATACCAGACTCAACTTTGACCTCAATATTTATAACCAGTGCAAATGTAACTACAGGACACTGTGGTGGCTATAATAGAGGTATATAAACATGATAAAAATACTGTCAAATAAAAACACTTACTGTTCCGAAGGACATGAGATCAGCCCCAATTTTGATACGATTCGCGTTGCTTTTTTTTAAGTTATCTATGGTGTTTTTTTTTCTATACTGTTGTTTGTCGTTTCATCGTTTATCATGTTTTGTCGTGACGTTGTTTTGTTTTTTGACATGTTTCGCCTCTTTTTGACATTGACATTGTAATGGCATCTTGAAAGAATATTTGATAAAACCGCCATTTAATTGTGTGGTCATATATTTCATTCGACTAGTCGCATATGAACCGACCCATGAATCAAAATCATTTATCGAAAACAATACTGGTTTAAAATATACATATCTTAAATGCAAATATTGACAAACATCACGGTTTGTGTAGATTTACGAGATCAGTTAACAAACATTTCTCATTTTATTCACCATTCAACAGATTGTTTTCAGTCAAATTAATACACTCACATACAACATACAATGTACGATAACCTTTCACACTATTTTTTTGTGTCTCAAAATGCAGCCTGGTGTTGAAGGAAAGGGTTTTAATCCTGTTTGATTGTTTTAAATTCGTTTTTACAGTGTATTCGTTCTTTTTAATGCCAAAATTTCTTTTTAATTTGAGTCTATATGCTATAAGTTATCATGCTTTGACCCAACTAACATGGTTATTTAGACGGTGTCGAAAATTGTTGAACGGTGGGGGCGAAAGCCCTCACCGTTCAACAATTTTCAACTCCGTCTAAATAATCATGCTAGTTGGGTCAAAGCATGATACCATTTTTGTGCGGTTATGCTAACCGTATAAGGTATATAATTAATGAAACGTTTAATACACAAGTGTCCTAGATTTCACTACGCAATATCAACATGTTAACTCCGCCCACTGACCTCACTCTTAATGTGTATCGTGTAACCTGATGATCTATTGATTTTCCATGTAGTGCATAGTTCAACATGTGTTTTTAAAAAGACGTGTGTAAAAGACGATTTGTTCATTAAAACTAGATGAAGTGTTGGGTCATTTGTATATGAATGTGCGTATAGCTGATGGAAATGTCCACAAGTTTTCAACAACTGTTCTGTAACTATTGTTTATAAAAAAGAATGACTTCATTTTTAGAAGAAGAACAGATTTGATAGTTTTCGAACATTTTTTTTATTTACCGTTTGGTTTAATGTGATCGGGAGCATTTTACTTTGTTTCATTCCATCTTATATTTTTTTTTCTTATTTATATTTTTAAGGGTTTTCTGGACGAAAAACATTTTTTTTTTAAATCTTTTATTACTGTTAAGTTTGTATAATATACTACTGAGATGTTTAATAAATATATTTTATTTAAAGGAGTAGGTCCGGTAAGGACTCATTTTGGCCTCAAATTTCAGTTTCATCTGACGAAAGATTTTGACCACTTTTTAAACACTTAAGTGTCTATTTCACTTGATTCAATTAGTTTATATGAAAGATTTTAATTGATTAAGTCATTAAAAACGATCCGATTGAAGCTCAAATATGAAAAATCTCTCAAATATGCCAAAAAACGTCACTTTTCAGATTGTTTTTGTCAAAAATGAAAGTGGCCGCATTCGTGTTCATCCACAACCTTTATATATGTTATGTATTATCATAAAATACACCTTGCATTGCAATATTAAGGATGAACACGAATGCGGCCACTTTCGTTTTACATGGAAACCGTCTAAAATTTAACTAAAATGATAAAATTTGAAGATTTCAGTAATTTAGCATGACTTAATGGTGCTACAACCCGATATAAGTGCAGTGTTTTGTCAAAAACAGCCCATATTTATGTAGCAGAAGCATTCATCTGTCCAATAAAGAACTAAAAGTTTACATTTTAACAATTTTGTAAAACTTTTGGGCCAAAAAGGGGCCTTACCGGACCTACTCCTTTCAATAGATTGATAAAGCCATTGATTCAGCGTGTACCTTACTTTGTTCTTTTTATAGCACACATGATTTCAGGTCAATAGGTTGAGCACATTGGTTAAAGGTCAACATATTACAACGCGATTTCTGATTGGCTACAGGCACATGTTTTGTTAGAAGGTTTCTTCTATTGGGAATTTTTGATTGGGTTGTGTACGGCGAACATGGTTATTTAGCAGATGGCAAGGCAGCCAGTAGAATTCAAGTTTACAACTGCATAACCGCACAATTAAGCTTGTCATGATTTTGTGTTTTGTTTTAAACGATGTCAATGATATTAGTCTTACTAGTCATGATCCCTCAGGTTAATGAATAATAACTGTATCAGATGGTTTACTCTCAATATCAAATGCTTCTTTGTGTGACTTTTGGATAAAAGTCCTTGCTTTATATCAACTATTTCAGTTGTTAATTAGATCATCAATTATATTTGACGAGCTGAAACAATTGTATGAAAACTAAACCCCAATATATGATAACAATAAGGTCACAATTTCATATTCCGAATTTTTATGCTCCACCTACGATAGTAGAGTGGCATTAAGTTTTCTGGTCTGTGTGTCCGTTCTTCCGTCCGTGCGTTCGTCCGTCTGTCCCGCTTCAGTTAAAGTTTTTTGGTCAAGATAATGTTTGAAGGTGAAGTCCAATCAACTTGAAATTTAGTACACATGTTCCTTATGACATGATCTTTCTAGTTTTAAAGCCAAATAAGACTTTTGATCCCAATTTCACGGCCCACTGAACATAGAAAATGGAAGTGCCAGTTTCAGGTTAAAGTTTTTGGTCAAGGTAGTTTTTGATGAATTTGAACTCCAATCAACTTGAAACTTTGTACACATGTTCCCTATGGTATGATCTTTCTAATATCAATTTCAAATTATTTTGTTAAGTACACGAATACCCGACTTGCACTATCATTTCCATGTTCAATGGACCGTGAAATTTCACGGTCTATTGAACATGGAAAATGATAGTGCAAGTGCGGCATTCGTGTACCCTGGACATTCTTGTTGTTCTTTATGTCCCGTTCATTTTTCCTTACACATAAATACTCATGCAGGAATAAGAGCAGTGTTGAGTTCGAAACATACTGTAAACAAAACAATTGTTAATCATCTAAATTCATTTGTAAAAAGATGTTGAATATTGTTGAACAAACTTTTGAAACTAATATATTTTCAGATGAAAAGGCTATCTTCATTCAATATGCAGGTGCGAAGGGTTCAATTGGACACATAGAATATAAGATAAATATACGAAGCAGTATAAGATGTGCTCTGTATTGTTTACAATGCGACAACTGTAATGGGTATAATTATCAGAAATCAACCGGAACCTGTCAGTTATTAGAGTCATCGCTGTCCAATTATGAAATCAGTAGTAGCTGGGACTTTTATTTTCAACACATTTGAAGACTGACGACTATATATGTCCTTGATAAAACCTTTGCAAAATATTGGATAACTACATGTACATGTATATGGACACATTTTATAGACCCTTTATAGCTTGCTGTTCGGTTTGACCCAAGGATCCGTGTGAAAGACCGTACTGTTACCTATCACGTTTTTTCTTTTCTAAATTGTTACTTGGATGGAGAGTTGTTTAATTGGTTCTCATACCTTATCTTCTTATATTTACATACATCAATACTATCGTCCTTATTTGTGCTAGCTCTTTAAATCCACACGAGTGCATTTTTCTTATAAATAATTATTTTTTTCTTTCTGCTAGTTTGATATTTATTAGCGTAGTTGAAGAACTTTGAGGCAACAGCTAGTTTCAAAACAGCTCTAAAAGCCAATTATTTTGTAAAGTAGTTTTTTTTTAATTTTTGTGTGTATTTTGTCATTGCGATCCTAGACATGTGATATCAAATAACTCTATATATTTTATATTCGAAATCATATCTAGAGTTTCCATCTATTCCATAGTATTGTATTATGTGAATGCAGAACAGATATCAATAATGTGGTCATTTTTATAAATTTCCTGTTAACAAAACTTTGAATTTTTCGAAAAACTAAGGATTTTCTTACCCCAGGCATAGATTACCTTAGCCGTATTTGGCACAACTTTTTGGAATTTTGGATCATCATTGCTCTTCGACTTTGTACTTGTTTGGTTTTATAAATATTTTGATATGATCGTCACTGATGAGTCTTATGTAGACGAAACGCGCGTCTGGCGTACTAAATTATAATCCTGGTACCTTTGATAACTATATCCCGGTTAGAAATTTTAAACGTTAATACTCAATATCATTTTTACATGTGTCATATTTTTATACCAAAATGACTCTTGATCATTTCTTTTTATCCCACTTATTGTCTATTGTGTCATATATGCCTTTATGATAGTTTTCCTTTTTTTATTAGTATCAAATATTATATTTTGTATGTTTTATTAATACATCAATACACATTTTAATGGGTTTTCTTTGGGAAAAACAGTCTGCTCAAATATGTAATTAAATGCTGATTCATTAAACAGTGTTACAAAGGAAGTGTTTGTATGTGGTGTACAAGATAGAAATGGGAAAGAAAATTCGATACAAAAAAGTGTGTGCTGGCATCACATGCATCATCCATTTGTATTAAGTGGTTCGTAAAAACACTGATAAATTGTACAAACAATCTGTTGTAATTTGTACAAAATTATAAGCCTGATATCTTAATTTCTCGTTTTTACCTAAACATTGCAAACCTAAAATGTTTCTGAGTATGGTTTTGGCATCTCAGGGTTAATATACATATTTTGTTTTCCTTATATTGGGGTGATTGAGATATCATCCAAAAAGGTCAGAACACTAAATTCATGATAAGATAACAAGAAATTGGTATACATAGAAAAGTCTGTAAATACGAAACTAAAGTGCAAAGCTAAAGTTTAGGTAAAAAGATACACTGGCATTCAGTTTCAAATTATTAAAAAACAAAGGTTCCAATGCCATTATGCAAAGGTAGCCTCGGAATGATACATTTGTAACAACTCGGCCTATTCCGTACCTCAATCGGAGTCATCCGATGTAAGACGATTGTAGGAGGATATTGACTGTTTTGGTATTAGATACCTTATGGTCATTTACCTCCTCTTGTGCGCAAGTTCTTAAATGAGCCTAGCATTCGATTATTTGGGTTCCCGTTATTGGTAAAGATAAGTCTGCAAAAGATCTGTCGGTATTTCAGATTGTGGATGAGATTTACAGAATAGTGAATTATGGGCAAAACAATATAAAGAAGGGTGAACAATGAATAAACAATATAAATAATGGTGAACAATGTATAAACAATATAAAGAATGATGAACAATGAATAAACAATATAAAGAATGGTAAACAATGAATAAAAAAATGAAAAAAAGAAAAGTGAGGTGCGTAAATATAAAAGAATGGTAAACAATGAATAAAAAAAATGAAAAAAAGAAAGTGGGGTGCGTAAATATAAAAGAAATGAGAATTATGGATAAAACGTATCAAGAATAGAGAAAAATAGCCTAATATAAAGAACACCACTTCCAGACCTTCGTGGATATGGTATATTTTTAATTAGGTCCCCTCAAGTTCTAAAACATTCTTTTTTTTAATTATTCTGATTTAACCGTTCACGGTGAAATTAATTCTTTGAAATCACTTCGGACTAACACATTTAGAAATGTTCTATTGATTTTCAAGACCTTTTTTCCTTTCATTCCTGTTGCATTTAATAATTAATACTAAATATTCATCATAATGTTATAAAATATTTTTTTATAATTTATGTAATCGATGTTTTAATAAATTATCTATATTAGAACGTTTTTAGTTGTATTTATTTCCTTTGTTGAAGAAACACATAAGGCATACGAAAACACAAAGTGGAAACGAACAACCTAAACAACCCTAGGAAGAAATACTTGAAAGTCGAACAGCAAAAACATTCCTTTACAAACGAAACATTGAAAAAGGAACACAAATTCTTAACTAATGTATCAAAAAGAAATAAAAATGTGGAGGAACTATTTTAGTATCTCAACTGCATAGTTAAAACAGGATATGGGGTACCAATCAATGACACAGGATCAGTATGTGTACATCAATAAAAACAAACATAGAGCCAATAAACAGTATAAAAAAAGAAGATGTGGTATGATTGCCAATAAGTACACATCAATAAAAATTCACAAATAGCCAATGAACAGCGCAATTATTGCTGTACCTTATCTCAAAGTCACAGTAATAATAAATCTCATAGTTTGATTCAAATTTCTCAAACATTCTGTTTCAGCAGTCAAATAAGGTCCGCACAAGAAATGCATATTTACAAAAGGTCTTTTTCACGTCCAAAAATTCTTCAGGGAGATCAAACTATAATTATTCTTATGTTATATCAATTTATAATCTCTTCATCTAACGTTATTAAATTATCGTAAGGGTTTCACCAGTATTCATAATATTATAAACATAATGTCAAGTAATTTAAAAAATAAAATAAATTAGAGGTTAAGTACTTTCCATTGGTTCATCAGGTCCTTTTGATTTGTTTTCTTGGATTAATAAGTACTCGGTGGTCTCATTATGCATTAACCTGGGTGAAATCTAGCCAGTAAGCCTCACAATGAATAAAATTGAGAATGGAAATGGGGAATGTGTCAAAGAGACAAAACGCCGACACATTCTTTATGTATGTGTCTGTTCCAAGTTAGGAGCCTGTAACTCATTGGTTGCCGTTTGTTGATGTGTTACATATTTGTTTTTCGTTCATTTTTTTTTTACATAAATTAGGCCGTTAGTTTTCTCGTTTGCATTGTTTCACATTTGTCATTTAAGGGCCTTTTATAGCTGACTGATACGGTATGAACTTTGTTGAAGGCTTATGGTGACATGTAGTTGGTAATTTTTGTGTAATTTGGTCCCTTGTGGAGACTTGTCTCATTGGCATTCATACCCCATCTTCTTTTTTATAATATAAACCCGTATGCAAAGAATGGTCATCTCATGGAGAGTTAATTTAAACTATAGTAGGATACTATTTCATCGCACAAAGCACTAGTTTTAGAATGATCTCCACCTAATACAGTCAAGACTGAAAGCTCGCAAAATGCTGCACTTGCCTGTCCAAAGTTAACAGACTATATGTTAGCTGGTTGTCATTGGTTTATGTCTGCCATGTTTGTTTTTCGTAAATTGCTTTGTTATGAAATAGTATGTTAGTTTTCTTAATTGAATAGTTTCATGTTTATTATGTCGGCGCCTTTGATATTTGGTATGGTTGTTCTCTCTTGTTAAAAGTTATATAGTTGTCTTTATTTGCTTACATCCATACATTTGTTCTATGGTCGGGTTGTTGTCTCTTGGACACATTCCCCACTTCCATTCTCAATTTTACTTTTTACCGAAATTGTCTTTAGTGCCGTGTGGAGACAGTAGAGTGCCTCCCCGAGCTTTAGGTTTATGCTCTTATACTAGATTATGGAGTGTGTGTCCAAACGAGAACTTCTCTTGTTCATTACTTTAGGAATATTTATCAAAAAGTCAATATTCAACCCCATTCTACTATTTAGTCAGTCATCAGTCGCTACCCTGATATACCCTACCTTTTTCGGGTACTTAATACGGATAGCGTTTGAACAGATTGATCATTTTTTTACATAACTTAATTTATTGAATGCTGGTTCATATTCTGGACGCCAGTCTGTGCTCCTTTATTATATAATTCACAAACAAAAAACAAATATATATGAAGCTTAGAAATGGAAAAATATGAAATACTAAACTCGTTCAAAGGGTATTTACACGTTTCAATCTTCAAAATCGGTTATCTAAAATACTGCCATCGCTAACATTTTTAACAATAAAAATCGTGGTTACCCTTCTATTGATAAGTGTCATGCCAAAAAATAACTTACATGTCCCCGTCTTTCCACCAACAATACGGTAAGGTCCACGTTTAATGGTCGCACATTTTCTTTAATTTTTTGAAACTTCAAAAACAAACAGTATTATTTATTTACTCACATGAAACAAACCGGGATGTGGTATTCAGTACGTAGATGAAACTGGACGATATTTATCTAAACGCACTCAAGAACATCTGTATCGTTTTAAAAGACATTCAAAAGTACCATTTATCAACACCTTAAGAAGCACAATCATCCTATTAAATATTTAGCAGTTCAACCTTTAGAAGAAGTAAATAAGCAGCCTGGTGAATCTCATTCAAAGTTTGTGCGATCACGGAAAATAATTGAATTAAATTGGATTAAAAAATTACAGACAGTCTACCCTATCGGTCTTAATGATAATATCATGGGAATTGGTAATATATCAAGAACCGATTCCGTTAACATTTTGAATATAGTTTCTAAAACTGTTCGTAAAAAAACCGTTCTCACGGTCGTAGAACAAATCGCAATCAAAGAAAATTTCGGGCCAATCATACTTATATTTCGGACCTAATTTCTATTTCAAAAAACGACGGCAGACTTTATCTGTTAACAAAGCTCTGTTCATTACCGGTTAATAAGTTAAATAAAATTTTGGAGGATTGCAACACAATTTCATATAGCACTCCTAAGAATGAAATTGTTCAAATTATCAAGTGATATCACAAACTAGTCAAAAAATTTACTAAATTTTATCATCGATATAAGGACATCATTCGTAAATATAGCTCAACTTGTAGACTTTTTATACGTTCAGGTATTTCACATCCAATTTTTTATGAAAATATTCTTAACAAAGCACAAAAATGTCAGTATTCACCTCAGAAACTAACAAACCTTTAAATAGACTTATTAAGAAGGGTTATAGTTACGATACTGTTGTCAGGTCATTAAAGATTGCATATGTTGGCGTTAATATTAATTCACTTATAGGGTCTTTTCACCGGAACTCAACACATTTATTCAAAAACCAGTTGTTGGCATGACACGGTTATGTTCTTCTTATATATGTTATGATGGTATGCTACTAAACCCCTTACGGAAAGGATTGTGTCTGATATTCCTATGATGAAATCATAATCTTTCAATCAGTTTAATTGAAGTCTGGAGCTGGCATGTCAGTTAACTGCTAGTAGTCTGTTGTTATTTATGTATTATTGTCATTTTGTTTATTTTCTTTGGTTACATCTTCTGACATCAGACTCAGACTTCTCTTGAACTGAATTTTAAAAATGTGCGGATTGTTATGCGTTTACTTTTCTACATTGGCGAGAGGTATAGGGGGAGGGTTGAGATCTCATAAACATGTTTAACCCCGCTGCATTTTTGCGCCTGTTCCAAGTCAGGAGCCTCTGGCCTTTGTCAGTCTTGTATAATTTTAATTTTAGTTTCTTGTGTACAATTTTGAAATTAGTATGGCGTTCATTATCACTGAACTATTATATATTTGTTTAGGGGCCAGCTGAAGGATGCCTCCGGGTACGGGAATTTCTCGCTATACATTGAATACCTGTTGGTGACCTGCTGCTGTTGTTTTTTTCTATGGCCGGGTTGTTGTCTCTTTGACACATTCCCCATTTCCATTCTCAATTTATTTGAACGTTGTTACAAATAGTTGTATCATTGACAATCATTCCACATTTTCTTTTTATATTGAGTAGGAGGATTGCAACCTTGAATCATTTACAGGACTATGGCATCACTTATGAACGTGACTTGTCTTTGAATAATAAACCAGCCGTCCTCTGTTCAATATTAAATGTCTGCCGAAAATGAATAACTAGTCATATTAAAATGTTTTACGTGCACATTTACTATTCCCACGAGAACAGTGCTTTATGTCCCCGTTATTTATATAATGATAATTATTTGACCCCACATTGGATTCTAAGATAGTAAATCATGCATGGTTATGAATCTGACACTGTTATGAAAATAAATGTCTCTTCAAACAAGTCTTGTCATATATTTTATTTATAACAATGGGATGGAAATAGGTATATATGAATTATTTATTTCAATTAAAGGATTGTTTCCGCGAAACCATTTAATTTTTCAATAGCCAAAACTATTCATGAAACATAAAATATTCGAAAGCAAATTAAAGAGTGTCAATTAAATTACTTGTCCGAATTAAATTAAAGGCAAAATTAAAATGAATTCAAAAACAAATGTAAAACGTTCATAAGATACTGATGGCATTTTGATAGTCGTGTACTAAGTGCTTTCTTATACATTTACAAAATATCCTTTTTTCCAGGAAAATTCATTATTGAATTATTATCTAGGTTGAAAAGATGTGGGTTTTGTTTCTATTCCTAGATCATGTTTATGTAATAATTGAACGTGCACACTAGGTCCATTTTGCCATTTATCAATCGGTCCAGTAGTATAACAACGATACCCACATCCCTCTCCCTTATTTATTTAAGTTATCTTTCAGTATACACTCTGTGGTTAAGTAATCAAGTGTTTTCTAGTTTTTGAATGATAGTCTCTGCAAGATTTATTCAATGATTCGTAGATTATAATTTTTGTAGTTTTTGTCTTTCTTATGTCATATAAAGGATCCTAAACTTTGTAACTGTATTTTACTTTATTTTTGGTGCCTTGTTTATCTAAGTGGAATACATTCAAACTGTGCATACAAAATTTACCCATAATACATCATGCCTTTATATCATATCTCTATTTATCGAAGAATCTGCTACCTACATGTATACATCATGTCTTTATATCATATCTCTATTTATCGAAGAATCTGCTACCTACATGTATACGTCATGCCTTTATATCATATCTCTATTTATCGAAGAATCTGCTACCTACATGTATACATCATGCCTTTATATCATATCTCTATTTATCGAAGAATCTGCAACCTACATGTATACATCATGCCTTTATATCATATCTCTATCGAAGAATCTGCTAACTAGCAGACTGTATGTGCAGACACACTTGGGTCTTAAAGGCGTCTTTGAAAATCAAATTGTACAATATTTTGACTTCTAATGAATGAAATATTTGAGGAGAAAATAGTTTATCCTATTAGTATGTGCCTGTCCCTAATCCGTACAATTGTGTCAGTAGCTGTCGAGTGTATGTCATATCATAATGTTTTCTTTATTTATCAGATTTGGATGTAATGTCGGAATTTTGAGATTTTTTTAAGACTTGTTTAATGGATTCATTCACAATGTAGATTTAGACTCGGGACGATGCAAAGCTTGACATTATGTTTAAATACATGTTAATGGTTAAAGATTGCAAATGTCGCTCTTTAAAATTCGTTTGATATTGTTTAGCATTGTCTTGCTGCCTCAACGAAAATTGACGAATAACCCACATCTCCTCTTTTTTATTACGTGAAATATACATAGCGAATATTTGCCGCTGTCACCTACATTTACCACACTCGTGTCTACTCATTTATGACCATTTTAAAAGAGGTATAAAACCAAACAAAGACAAAAAGCAACATTAAAACACTTCTCATGTTGACATGAATTAATAAAGTCGTTAATTAAAATATGGACCAGTCTTTCAATTTCAATTTTGGTTAATGTCATCAGTTTAAATAAAATGTGGTTTAAATTAATATGTTAAAATTGTGCAAACATTTAAATTGGTTACCTTTACATGCATGAGGTTGACAGCTATAAAACAGATTTCAATATTATTGACTTAGTCTAGAAATAAGTGAAATTGCTACATTATAATTGATTCAAATGTCTGTTGTATGTCTTAATTACTTGTATCAGGATTGCTTGAAGAGTGTCTGGGTGGGAGTCCTTCAATTATGTATTTTTTTATTTTTTAAGCCATCATTATTTGTCTCTCTTCTCTTTCTTTTTGCCCATTATTCTCAATGCTTTACGTTCAAGAACGCATTATTCGCTATCCTTAATTTTTTTGTTAATTTTTCTTTTTGTCTTTTTTGGTCCTTTATTCTGTAGTACTTGTCCATATTTATTAGTTAACCCCACCCAGACCTTCCTTTAAGGAGGAAATCACAAGTATTATGATATCGACTTTCCCTGCCTTGAAAAAAATCGAAAATTTAACCTCACTACTCGTTAACATTCTTGGCTATCTGATGAGAAAGAATAGTGTCCGATTGGGGCTAGCAACCCAACACAATATTACACAAATTCGATTTATTGGGGCCCTCAGCAATCTTCACACATGTCGTTGGATAAATTTTAAATTAGAATTCTGTGTCAAGACCACCTTATTGCATGGTGTCTGTACAGAGAAGATCAAATATTGGACATCGACGAAAAATACTTTCGCAACACATTATTTAGTATTCAATATCTTATTACCTTCTTCTCTCTATAATTTATATTGTTGCCATGTATTCTCTATGTTCTTTAAGAAGGAAACATAGTGTATTTTCTAATGATACAACTGTCCAACACAGACCAAAGGAAATTAGTACGCAGAATTGTTGGTCACCATATATTCGCCCCTTCAACAAGAAGCAAAATGCATATAAAGGATATGAATACGTTATGAAATGAACATGTTAAACTATTCGAAGTTTTTTTGGGGAAAAACCTATAGATGACCTGATTTAAGGTTTTAACATTAAAATGAAAATTGAAAAGAATTATTTGGGTCGCTGTTTCTGTTCAAAACATGACTGCTTTTTGCAGATCAATGTCAATGCAGGGTTAGGGTTAGTCATTGTATATCATCACCACCGGGTACAGTATCTGTCATGCAGTATACTCAATATTACGAAATCCGAGATCAATATTTTTATTAGATTGAGCATCTGTCATAATTTGGAAAGCACAGTAATTTGTTCTAGCAGCAATAGGAAACTATCTTTCAACTAGCTTTAGCCACAACTGATGGTTGAATACTTCCTCATAACAAAGACAAAATTAAGAATCAACACTTCTATTATTTACATGTTTCAAACATTATCCTCATAAAATATAATTGCCATCTGTATCATACAATTTTTGAGAGGCCGGTAAATATTGGAAATCGTCAAACTATTAGACGATGTTACAAATATATTCCTCACACCTGAGGCCTTTGCTGTTTAACGATACAAGAACTGCTCGTTCTTTTGAAGATCAAAACACGTGTCTGGAAGACGAAATTTTGAGTCTTCTATCAATTTTTTAGGATATAGATGGTAGATCATGAGTGACATTGCTAGTTTGTGTAGACTTTTTTGCGAAACGTTAGACTATGAGATTTATTCAGTGTTTTATATAATGTCAATTGTTCATTGATTGATGTTTGATTTATGTCCCCTAGTCTATAGTTGAAAATAGTATGCTAACCTCAAGATTTCTCTTTTGGTATTTAGGTTGTTTGGTTGCTGCCTATTTGACTTGTACCTAACCTCATCTGTTGATTCACACGATGAGCTAGTACTGATTTAGGAACAATTTAAATAGATGTGGTATGATTTCCAGTGAGACAACTCTCAACAAGAGACCAAATGACACAGAAATTAAGACCTATTGGTCATCGTACGGCCTTCAACAATGGGTAAAGCCAATACCACATATTAAGCTATAACAGGCCTCGTTTTAGTATTTTGACTTAAAACCTTATGTATTTGTAAATGCAAAGACTAGTCTGACATTTCATAATATCACAAGTGAAGGTTATGTAAATATGGGATAATTAAAATATTGTTCATGATATAAAATGGTTGTACGATCATCGATTGTTTGGAAATGTTAAATGTCGTTACAACATTTCAAACATGATAAAATTCCACAATTTTAAATTGATTAATAAATATCATATCAATTTGAAATTGATTAATAAATATCATATCGGATCTTTTAAACTCAACAAATCATAAATCTCCACGAAAACATAATATTCTGTGTTGAATATTACTTTGTTTTGACACTATACCGGAATAAGATTACATAGACGACCTTTGATTTTAATTAAAATACAATACGGTTAATTTCCATAGCGGAATTCTTTCAGCTTCAGTTTTGTTAGTTGATAATGTTAACAGAGAAAAGTGTAGGAGGATATGAAAATAATGAGACAATTATTCAACAAAGTTCAGATGGAGTGGATCTTAGTTATTATAGGCAACCGTGTAGTCCTTTCTTCGTGATTTAGTATTGTGAGCGGTCGTACATCTTGTACCAAACTTATAAAAATAATCATGTTACCAAAGTTTCATGAGAATTGCTCAAAGCCTTGTATGACCTATTTTCCGAAAACTGGACTATCTCCCTCTCTAGATTTAAAAATAAACCACAATAACTTAGAAACGTAAAATATAAAATTTATAAACCGAAAGTGAGCTCCAGCAATAGATAATAACAATTCACAAAAGTTTCATGCAAATAGATTACATCGTCTTTTATGACATGTTGACCACGGACGGACAGACAACGTAGTACTCTCATTTACTGGCGAATACAAATGTGTTAAATAAAACTTCATTTTAGATGCTTGGTTTAGAAGATTTGTTAATTATATTTTTCATCGTCCTGAAATAAAAATACGTATCATTCTATATTCATCATTGCATGTGTACAGATGGCCTCTTGGCAAAAGTACTCGAGAACAATGTTTAACAATCCAGGTGATTATTATATTCTCCCAATTTGTATCGCTAAAACCTATAAAGGATAAGAAAGGTGAATCATTGACGAATGATTTTGACGCATTTTTATTAACAGAAGGATCACCAAACATAATAAGAACAGATAAATGACAGGAATTCAGATCAAGATTAGTAGGAGCTCTTCTGAAACAGAGAAATATTCAACATCTTTTCGCAAGAAATACGGAAATCAAAGCTTATTTTGTTGAAAGAGTTATCAAGACAATTAAGTCAAAATTATGAAATTTATCACAAGTAAGCAATCATTGTGATTATGTGGATAACTTACAGAAGTTTGCTACAGATTTTTCAATAGGACGATTGGCATGGCGCCGAATAAAGTCACACAATCTAAGGAGACTAATTTGTTGTCGGAAAACGTATTGACCAAAACGATTTAACCCAAGATAAAGAATGAAGAAAACCTTTCCGTTTCAAAAATGGTAATAAGGTTCGGATTACAAACAGTAGAAATGCTTATACAAGGGAATACGATGAGAAATGGAGCGGAAAGACATTTAAAATATCTCAAAGAATATTACGTGGTGGGTTTTCATTTATCGAATAATTGATTTTTCAAGGCAAAAACATATCAGTGACCTTCTACCAATCTGAAATGCATAAAGTGTATGTTCGGGAAGACGACATGTGGAAAGTCTCGATAGTTTACACCCCCTGCAGGGAAGATACCATACTGTTGAACCTTTCATGATTCTGTTGAGGGATAGATGATTCTTTACTTTTATCTAGATGCATAAGATGGTTAAAATGATTTGTTGTATTGTAAAGACACCTTGTTGATGGATATCCGACTTATGTCTGTCTAAATTGACCGGGAATTTAAATTTTGTATATACTATTGTTGATATTATTACTAGTATGTTACCGAGGTCCAGAAACTTTAAAATATTCTAGGGATACAATCACACAGAAGTAAAAATATATTGGATAATCCCTTGCTCATATTTACATTCATCAAACATTAAATCGACTTACAAGCACACACTAAAGGTAATAAACATCGATATATCATTCATCATGAACACCAAATAATAAGTCCCAAAATGCCTAAAAATGACGTCTTAGAAATAGCCTCACATGGGGAGGCTACCTCTCAGGAGGCTACCTTTCCTGTATAGGATTAACCTTAGATAAAATGGACCAAAATCCTCAATTTCTCTACTACTTCCGAATAATGATTTTAGCAACAATTTGAAATAAAAGGTAATCACATCTATCAGCTTCTATTCAATATCGGCATATTGAATCAAAAGGTAAAAAAAACTTAGGGTTTAAAATTATTGTATACCTGTTTTTAAAAAATGGCTGTTTTTAAATAAGGTTTAATGAGTTTGTCAGCAATGCAGGATTTCTGCATTTTCAATTTGCACAGGGTCCTGCTGCCATTAATTTATTAATGCTCCAGTTTCGTGATGAGTCCATGCAACACGAAAAACATTATCAGGATAGTAAGACGTTTGAATAAGTTGGCATTTGTTCTGTTTTTTTAGGTTTGGACAAATAAATTGTCATATAATCATGTTTCTTTAACAGGTGTTTCTTTCTTAAATATTCATCATAACAGTCACATTTTAAATATCCAGTTGTATGTAAACTTAACTAACACAAGGCCAACATTTACTACCGATGTATGTTATCAAAACCTGATTTAAACAACATGTGGAAATTAATTTTTATCAATATGAAAATAGTAGAGTTTAGTTAACCCGGGGATATCAGCTACACACCAAATTTAGTTCATTTGAACACGGCCATACTGTTAATAGTACCGTTTAGCGGGTTTAAATTTTCGCTTATTTTTGCGCATAGAACAAAATCGCAAAAATAAATTCTGCTAATTTAAAAGTGCGCATACAAAGGTATTGAAAAGAGTTTTGAATCTGTCAAAATAAAAACTGCCAAAATATTTCGTATACCTTTTTGAATGAAAATCGCGAAATTTTACAACCCCGAAAATAACCCGCAACACGGTATCTGCGAAATGGATGTAATCGTGTGACTTTAACCTGGTTCATTGATCCATGAGAGTAAAGATGTAGAGGTCAGGCCAACCCTGTCTGATAGAAATGGACGTACTCGTGTGACTTTAACCTTGTTCATTGATCCATGAAAGGTAAAGATGTAGAGGTCAGGTCAACCCTGTATGATAGAAATGGACCTAATCGTGTGACTTTAACCTTGTTCATTGATCCAAGAAAGGTAAAGATGTGATGTCAGGTGAACCCTGTCTGATAGACATGTACACACATTGCAAGGATCATTCGATTACTCATACTTAGAGAGACAATCACACGACAAAAAAAGGTAATGGACCATCATACTGAAGTCAAGGAAAATAGACGTATGTCCGACGGAAATTCTGTAACATACATCAGTCATCTACAAACATGTATAAGGTATGCATCATCCACTTCGTTTTACATCTTTAGACAAATAGTTAACACTGTTCAGTAATTATTTGTAAATCGTATACTTTATTTTTTATTGATAAACGACGTTCAAAACAATGGATGATGATGATGATGGATGGCTGATTAACGTCCAGCGGGAAATTAATATGCATATTCAGGACGAGAAAATTTTAGTGTTTTATGAATATCAAGCAACAATTATTTTTGTTTAAATTGTTTCATATTTGCCATTTTTAGGCCTTTCATTAGTTACCATGTAGTATGGGGTTTGCTCATTTATGAAGGCCGTATGGTGACATATAGTTGTTAACTTCTACGTCATTTGTTCTGTGGTGGCGAGTTGTCTCATTGGCAATCATACCACTTATTTTCATAGTTTACTACAATGCCATGACTTAAACATTCCACTTATATCTGATTATGCATTCATTTGATTGACCACAAAGGATTTGTCGAAAATTAATAAGATGTTTTTTTTGGCAACATCAGTTCTGACTTCTATGATTTACAAACCTTGGATCTAATGAAAGTCAACAAAGTTTGAAGAGTAACATGTGTGTTTCTTTAATTTTTCTGATTACCCCAGGAGACAACAGAAAATGTTTTGGAGTTTTCGGTATAAACTTTCAACAGATAAGAAAAAGATTAATGTAAAGATTTTATTAAGCGAAATCAATAACCACATCTTTTAAGAGCATACATGCAGTAGGCAAATATATACTAAACCACCAGAGAAATGCTTTAATGTCTTTGGATTAAACAAATCTATATTATATAACTTTAAAAAAAAGATTAAAATTAGTGAAAATTTTGCTGCGAAAACACTTCTCTACATCCAGGTAACGCAAATGTTAATCTGTTGTTTTTATGTTTTATGGAATATCTATGCTTTTTGAAATTGTACCAATCCATTATGTTCGTCCCCTAAAATCTTCAAATCATTCGATTTAAGAAATTCCGCTCTATTTTCTACACCCCATCCTACGCCATTACCAACTGCAGGTTCACGTGACATGCTACATGGGAGACACAGAAATGTACTAAAAACATACAGCATTGCAGCAGTTTGGTAGCCTTGGTTCATTTTGTGATCAGAATGGACACATGGGTCTATTACAGATACAATACCATCATCCTTCAGAACCCGTCTGATATCTGAAATACTGAAATTCGGATTTGGAAGGTCATGCAGTACATCAACCAAAGTTATCCAATCGAATTTCTTCGTTCAAGATTCATCCATGTGGTCGTTTTCAAGTAAAACGAATTCGACATTTGGTATATTTTCTTTTGCCTTATTCTCCTTAGCCTTTTCAATGGAATTTCGATCGATATCTACGCCGTATACTTTGGCATTTGGTAAATATTCAGCTAATTTTATAGTTAAACTGCCTGGCCCACATCCGAAATCCAAAACATTGGTTATTGTATCTGTGTAAAGAAGAGCAACACTCATAAAGTAACCATTTTCGTGGAAAAGAAAATATTTCAATTTGATGATACAAATTTACATTTACATGACACATTTCATTTTATAACTAAGTTTAGCGTAGGAAACATGTAACCATGATCCCGTGTATTTGTTTTGTTACCATTGAATCACGTGACTTGTTCTGACATACATACACTCAGTAAGTTAGTATTTGGTAACCCCAATTAGGCTTGAAAAACCAAAATCTTTATGTTTTATTTATGACTTAGTGTTATTCGACAAATGCTTTTTGAAAGTCCAGTCTATTTCTTGTGTTTTGATATATCAGTTGTGTAAACATTTATCTTGTACCGGCAAATTTTCAAAGCAAGTATTTGTAAAACAAAGCATACAACAACTTTAGATCTATAATTTAAAACCTTGTTCCTTGTATCCGACCGGGAATAAGTTTTCTTTAATCCATTTACTGTCACATGATTGATTATCATGGTCCAACCACATCAACGTATCAAACTGGTTACTGTAATCATATCCTGAAATAATTCCATCAATTGTGTTACAGGCCTAGATATTAAATAAAACGGCTTGTTGTGTACAGCTTACTAAAAAATACTCCTTTCATTGGTAGCGAAACATATGGATAAGTTAGCTAGCGATAAAAATGAATCGGTAAGCTGACGGCTAAAACGGAGCAATAAATAAACGCTACTAAAAATAACAAGTATGCTTAAGATCAGGTGTTAGCCACGAAACTAACAAGCAATGGGCTACACACCAAAACGTATCAGTTAGCTAGCAATCAGTAAGCTAGTAACCAATGAATGGTCAGTAAGCCAATGGTTTAAACAGTGCAGTTTGCTTACAATCAGTAAGCTAATAGATTATTATATGTATCAGATAGCAAGCAATCAGTAAGCTACTAGATTATTATACGTATCAGATAGCTAAAAATCAGTAAGCTACTAGATTATTATACGTATCAGATAGCTAAAAATCAGTAAGCTAATAGATTATTAATGCGTATCAGATCGCTAGTAAGCTAATAGATTAGTATACGTATCAGTTTGCTTTCAATCAGTAAGCTAATAGATTATTATACGTATCAGTTTGCTTACAACCAGTAAGCTAATAGATTATTATACATATCAATTTGCTTACAATCAGTAAACTAATAGATTAGTTTACGTATCAGATAGCTAGCAATCAGTAAGCTACTAGATTATTATACGTATCAGATAGCTAAAAATCAGTAAGCTAATGACCATCAAGGATCAGTAAGCTAGTAACAATAACGGATGCTAGTGGTCAATATGCTTGTTTCCAATTAGGTTCAGAAGCTATTGATCAATATGCTGATGGTCAATAAGAATCAATCAGCTTACAATAAGTAAGCAAGTGACCAATACGAATTAGTTAGATAGCAAAACAAAGCTAGTGCTCACTAAGGTAGATAGCAATCAGTAAGCTAATATATATAGTCAATACGTTTTAGTTAGCTAACAATCAGTAAGATAAAGTAAACTAGTAGCCAATACGAATTATTTAGCTAGCGGGCAGTAAGCTAGTGACAACAAACGGATCTGTTAACTAACCATCAGTACTAATGACCATTTAGTAACAGTAAGCTAGGGGTCAGTACGCTATTGACATATACGGGTCTGAAACCTTACAATCAGGCACTAAGTTACTTATAAGGATAACGATTATTAAGGATCAGGAAGCTACCTATCTGTTAAGGATCAGTATGCTAACGTATATTAAGGATCAGTAACATAACGACGAGAAAGGATCAATAAGCTAACGAATATTAGGGATAAGTAAGCTTAAGGTTTGTAAGGAATCAGTAAGCTAACGACTATTGAAAGGATCAGTTAGCCTATGGTCTGTAAAGGATCAGTAAGCTTACGGTCTGTTAAGGATAAGTCTGTTAACGACTATTAGTAATCAGTATTCTAACGACTATTAAGAGTCAATAAGCTTACACTTTATTAAGGATTCGTACGCAAACGACTTTTGGGGATCAGTAAGCTTATTGTCTGTAAAGAGTCTTATGCAGATGAAACGCGCGTCTGTCGTATTAAATTATAATCCTGGTACCATTGATAACTATCTAAACCCCTGGGTCGGTGCCACTGCTGGTGTACGTTTCGTCCCCGAGGATATTACCAGCCCAGTAGTCAGCACTTCGAAATTCGGTGTTGACATGAATATCAAATGTATGGTCATTTTTATAAATTTCCTGTTTACAAAACTTTGAATATTTCGAAAACTTAAAGACTTTCTTATCCCATGCATAGAATACCTTAGCCATATTTGGCAATTATTTTTTGAATTTTAGGTCCTCAATGCTCTACAACTTTGTACCTTTTTGGCTATACAACTATTCTGATCTGATAATCACTGATGAGTCTGATGTAGACGAAACGCGCGTCTGGTGTATTATAATACGTAAGATTAGTAATCTAAAGGTCTGTAAGTGTACCGATTAATAAGGATCAAGATAAGTAAACATACGACCAGTTAGTGATCGAGCAATACGAATCAGTAAACTAGCGATCCGAACACTACATTGAGCTGTCAATGAGAAAACTGAGATATGATTGGTAAGGCAGAACGTATTACATGTATTATAAGTATAGAAATACACAATTGTTCAATCGCCCAGAATAAAAATACTAATGGTGTTTAAGATGCTATATGTATTAGCAGTCAATAAATATTAGTTCATTTTATTTTTATTATTGTTATTCAAGAAATTGTTCCATTGAGTTTTAGATGAGTAGACATATCGTAGGATTAAGAGCATATACAAGTATTAAGTAGAGAAAATAAAACAAACCATGTTTGGTGTACGTCAATGACAGAGTATTCCAAAAAGGAACAAAGTTTTAAAGGTAAAGTGGTATATAGCTTACCCTTCGGTCCGTCCTCTTTGAAACATTCTAATACTGAGGAGGTATTCGCAGCTAATTGTGGTAAAACACTGGCGAGTTTACTAGATTCTGTATGAGGTTTGCATGCTTCCGGTATAAAGTATTTATCATCGGATGAGATACTAACGTAACCAGCGGCTGACATACATCCTAACCATTCTCTGACATATCTAAGGGAAAAAAGAAAAGCAAATCCTTTGAAATACTATTTTTTTCTTGTGCTTCTGTTCCACAAGCGAAACTGACTGTGAAAATATATCTATAGATATAAAAAGATATGATATGAGTGCCAATAAGACACCTCTCCATATACGTCACAATTATTAAAAAGTAAACCATTTAAGGTCAAAGTACGACCTTCAACACGGAGCCTTGGCTCACACCGAACAGCAAGCTCTAAAAGGCCTCAAAATCATTAGTGTAAAACCATTCAAACAGAAAAACCAACGGTCTAATCTAAATTAAAAACGAATATATATTTAAGCAAAATGTAACGCTCGTTGGTCAATATAGAAGCCCCTCGATAGCTAAGTGGTCAAAGTAGTTCATTTATTGTAACACTAACTGTCCAAAACGAAGTTACGTTTTTTAATCACACACGCGGCAGGTACGTTCGACTCCAATCTTAATTGTCTAGAATTGCCAAAGGACGGTGGTTCTCTCCGGGCACGCCGATCTTTATTGACTAGAATTGCCAGTTTTCTTGACAAAGGACGGTGGATCTTTCCGGACACGCTACCAGTTTTCTTGACAAAGGACGGTGATTCTCTCCGGGCACGCCGATCTGTATTGACTAGAATTGCCAGTTTTCTTTACAAAGGACGGTGGTTTTCTCTGAGCACGCCGATCTTTATTGACTAGAATTGCCAGATTTATTGACAAAGGACGGTGGTTCTCTCCAGGCACGCCGATTTTTATTGAATAGAATTGCCAGTTTTCTTGACAAAGAACGGTGGTTCTCTCCGAGCACGCCGATCTTTATTGACTAAAATTGCCAGTATCCTAGACAAAGGACGGTGGCTCTCTCCGGGCACGCCGTTTTTAATTGGCTGACTAGAATTGCCAGTTTTCTTGACAAAGGACGGTGGTTCTCTCCGGGCACGCCGATCTTTATTGACTAGAATTGCCAGTTTTTTTTACAAAGAATGGTGGTTCTCTCCGGACACGCCCATTTTTATTGACTAGAATTGCCAGTTTTCTTGACAAAGAACGGTGGTTCTCTCCGGGCACTACGATTTGTATTGACTAGAATTGCCAGTTTTCTTCCCAAAGGACGGTGGTTCTCTCCAGGCACGCCTATTTTTATTGACTAGAATTGCAAGTTTTTTTGACAAAGGACGGTGGTTCTCTCCGGGGACTACGATTTTTATTGACTAGAATTGCCAGTTTTCTTGACAAAGGACGGTGGTTCTATCCGGGCAGGCCGATCTTTATTGACTAGAATTTCCAGGTTTCTTGCTAAAAGACGGTTGTTTTTTCCGGGTACTCCCATCTCTATCCATCAATAAATTATCGACTCTGTGTTAAAGCAAAAAGTGATGAAAGTGGCGTTAAGCACAATATAATCAATCAATCAATCAAATCTTTTACAAACTGTCTTTTGTATGATACAGTAAATGAATGAAGCATGTTCTCTTTGCTAGGAAGTCATATACTTTTTCATTGAAGAATATAGGAGCTAAATTCGCACAAAATGTCTTTAATTCATTAGTTAAATCAATAGCCTTATATAATTCAGATGTAACATGTTTGGATACCTATATAACATATTCTAGAGCCAAAAAAGAGCAAATTATTTAGAAAAACACTTGACCCTTTTTATTTCATTGATAAAAAAACTTTTGAAAAGTTACACCTACCGTTTTGTAAATATGCATTGGGTTTTCAAACTACATGAAATTATTTCATTCTTTTAATGAATAAGAATGCATGTACACACTTTACACTTACAACGATATTGATAAAATTACATTATGCTCAACCAAAGGCAACACATTCAGGTAAATAAACTTTGATCCTTTCAAAAGTGAGTACAGAGGACTCTTAAAATATTTATTTTCATTATATATGTAAATGATCTTGTTGATATTGTTTGTTTTTATTTTGTTATGTTGTGTTGCATGCTATAAATGTAAAACGTAATGGCAATACAGATTTGAATTGAATTGATATAACGTATAAACAATTGCTGATTTTACCCTTAATATCAATGAAATATTTGCCATCACATATAATTATGTAATATTTGTGTAAGCATAAATACCTTTCAAAATGCATGCATATATGTTTGAATGAAATAAGTTAAAACTTTATAAATTACGAGCGCCCAAAGTGATTTTGCACTTTTACCTTCATTAGGGACACTCAAACACAAACATTTAAATACCAGGGAAGTTCAAACACATAGAAACTCTAGAGGCCAAAATAGACAACAAAAGAATAACAGTATTCATCTATGTCAACTCTGCCAGAGATGTAATGGGACTGTTTTTAAGTTCGTGAGACAGGACTTGTTATTGGTAAAGTAAAATCTACGATATATCATGTATTTTCCTACCTTTCTTTCAATTTGCATGATACAGCGAGCTCTGTTGGTGAAACTGGGGAAGTAAATTCATTCAGCGAACCAAAGAGTCCTAGTTTATAACCTATTGCTATTTCTAAAGCAATAAAACCATTCGTCACAGTTGAAGAAAATCTATCTGCATATTCCTCAGGTTCCAGTATGTGACTTCTACGTAATAAACAGACAGTATTGAGAAAAAAAAAGGAATTTGAACCAGTACGAATAATAATTGTATAACGACTTTATGATTTTTTATTTTTACCGACACCATTATGAGTTAGTTGTTCGCGAATAAGTTCCAACAGTCGTAACCACTATCCTGTCCACTTTTTCTTGAATCTGACATCACCGAACGAAACTTATATCCTTTTGATTTGTACTTACCGAAGAAATACAAATGCTGACGAGTGTCACGTATGGTGTAGGATAGATGGTATGCTTTCCCTTTTTTATTTTATTTTTATTTTATTTTATTTTTAGGAGGGGGTCAGCCCTTAGTTTTCAAAGTATATGTACATATTTTTTTTATATCTTTTCGTCAAGTGCAATGGTTTTGACTGTCCTTCGAAATTTGAATTTTAATTATTCCTTGATTATCCCCGATCTCCTTCTTTCCCAAAGGAATATCTTCACGTATCATATAAGTTTTGTGTCCATGTCTTTACTTTAAGTTAGATAATGCTCACTTCAAAACACTTTAGTTTGATTTATGACGTAAAGTCAAATATACTTTAATTGCTGCTTGTTCTTAATAATTTATTTAGTTTGTTATCTAATGCATAATGGGTTTCTTTCAGTACATGATAAATTTTGCCCACGCCAATATTTGTGTGTTCAATTAAATACAATGCACAAGGTTATTAAACGCATATAATGGAACAGAGAGAATATTTTAGTGTCCTATAGCGAATAATTACCGACGTCGAAATCACCTGATATATGTTATATTCATTTGGTTATTGTAATTCGGTTATTATAGTGGCATTAGCTGTCAAATTCATGTTCACCGATTTGACTCAAAAATTATTTGATTTATAACATCGTAAACGTACATTCAAATAATAAATAGTCTAACATAAACAATTAACGATGCACGGACTGGATAATATGTATCAGCATTTCGTGTCTCTTTTAGTCTAGACGCCATAAATTATCGAGGTGACTTCCGAAGACTGCCGACGGTCAATAACCCGATATAAAAATAAACATAGATATAAGTAGATAGCTCATTCGTGCAATTAGATTTGTTAGGTCTATTTGATATCATATTATAGGTTTTAAAATATGTTAATAACCAGTTTTACCTGTATAAGAATGAGTTTTTGTAGATCGAATCAGTAAATCAAATGGTTTTCCCTTGTTTCGTTTCAAATGTTGGCATTCTTTTCTTGTAAATATCTGAACATGACAAAATCATGTATTACTCATCTCTAGGTGAGGTGTTCAATTTCAGTTCACATGAATACGGATTTAATGAGGTCGAATTATTCACTTGGAAGTGAATAATTCATTAGTTATGTATCTTTGCCATTTTTGACGAAAGATCACGAAACTGAAACAAACTGGCTGCTAAAAACGAATTACCATTTTACGATTTCACTTTTATAAATGATTGACTCCAAAAAATCATATTTTATTATTTTTTATACCTCGTAGCTAATGCCCCTTTATAAATGGACTCTCCTTGCTTTTATATGGCAAATAATGATTAAACCCGTTTCATTAGGAAAACAATTTTCGATATTTTCTTTTCCGATATATTTTTTAACTACACTATGCAGTTATATTGTATATGTTAGCGGCTATAAGTGAAATTATGCATTAAGTTAACTCATAGGCAATAAGCTAACGCCAAGGAAGTAAGTCAATTGCCTAAATGATGTTCGACCTAATTCTTAAATCCGAGGATTTTAGCTAAAATCTGGGAAAATCTGTCCAGGCATTAACCTAAATGCCTAAAATGTAAATGCAAGTGAATACAAAGACATGTATTCAAAGTTTAAAAAATTCATTTGATATATTATAACATGATAAAAACTGAAGTTTGAAAAGTCAACTACCTAAAAGAAATTCACAAGTTCTGGCCACTTTAGTTTTAACTCGGATATAACCAAAAGTCTAAATTCACAACCATTGTCACTTTGCAGTTGATGGGGCGCACCAAAGGTTTTCAAAACATCAATTAAATCGAAAGTCAACTCTGAAGCACATTTGGACTCGAGAGCTATATGTTACAAACTTTTGTTAGGTGGTTTTCCAAATTTATAGTTTCCATCTGGGTTTAATTGGAAATCCATTAGATTAACCTGTCCTCTACTTTTCAATTCTTTGGATAAAATGGGTTCATTACTACACCCTTCCATAGATATTTTTTCTTCATGTTACAATTTTCATTTGACCAGTGAAGTGCGAATTTATTTCAAATAATTTTCAGATAGAATCATCAATCCTCCTCCTTTCATTAGAAACAATCACTTGTTTGAAACATATTTTTTTGAAATTCCACAAAGGTATACTTATAAAATTAATTCTGTGAAGAATATGGAAAATACAAAAATTTTAAGATATGTTAAATTAATATAATTTAAAACTTTTGAATATATAATAAACAATACTTTACATCCAGATTATTTTACCAAATTTACATTCATTTGGAAGATAAAGCAAAAATCACAAAGTTCTGATTGCCTGAAATGATTTTTGGCAGAAGGCTGAATAATTAACACCTTATTTCAAAAAATAAGATTAATGCTTGAAATTTTCAGGCAATAACTTATAACTTGGCGTAAGCTTATTGTCTCGGATTTAAACTTAATGCCTCATTTTACTTATTTCCGCTCACATATATATTTCATTTAAAGCAAAAGGTGTGTGGATTTTAACAAATATAGTTTACAAACATGTATTCTTAACCTTGGCCATACATGTATAAGGGCTTTGTAAATATTTGTATCAGAAAACGATTGGAGTTTATAGAAGAGAGAAAAATTGGTAAATAGTTAAGGAAAAAGAAGAATTTAGAATAATCGGCAAGTAGTGCAGATTAAATACCCCAAAAAAGAAAAATAATAGAGAATAAACGAATGTTTTAACATATAAAAGAATAGAAAATAATGGTCAGATTAAATAACGAACAGAGAAAAAGGAAATAAAAACCCCTATCCAGAACCTTATGTTAGATTAGATATATCTGAAATGTCGTTTTAATTCCTTATCTCTGATCTATAAAAAAATCATTCGAAATGAGCTATACGTGTAAACAGTAAAGTTATATAATCTCGATAAATTTCTGTTCTGACGAAACTCATGTTACGTAATGTTATAGTAGTATTATAAATGAGCAGCTGTGATATAATCAACTCCAATGAACTACACACCATCGATCCAACAAAAAATATGGTAAGAATAGTGTGTGAATAGAGACGTCTTTATCCTAAGTCATATATCGTCGCTAAGTCATATTCCTCTGAAATCTCGCCGACTTTTGTTTTTATTTGAAAGGCAATGCGCGTTGAATAATTGAGATAAAGCATTTAAAACCAAACACGAAAAAACCTTTTTCGCACGTTTTCTTTATTCCCAAATGAAACGTTTAAAATGAACTAAATGTACTGCCATTTATTAAAATACAAAAAGGAGATATTGAATGATTGCGAATGGGACAACAATCCAACAAAGATCAAAGGACAAGGATGTTAACAACAACAGGTCACGGTACGACGTAACAGGTCACGGTACGACCTATAACACAGTGAACAAAACCAAAGGACAAAGATTTTAACAACAACAGGTCACGGTACGACCTAACAGGTCACGGTACGACCTATAACACAGTGAACAAAACCAAAGGACAAAGATGTTAACAACAACAGGTCACGGTACGACTTATAACACAGTGAACAAAACCAAAGGACAAAGATGTTAACAACAACAGGTCACGGTACGACCTAACAGGTCACGGTACGACCTATAACACAGTGAGCAAAACCAAAGGACAAAGATGTTAACAACAACAGGTCACGGTACGACCTATAACACAGTGAACAAAACCAAAGGACAAAGATGTTAACAACAACAGGTCACGGTACGACCTATAACACAGTGAACAAAACCAAAGGACAAAAATGTTAACAACAACAGGTCACGGTACGACCTAACAGGTCACGGTACGACTTATAACACAGTGAACAAAACCAAATGACAAATATGTTAACAACAACAGGTCACGGTACGACCTAACAGGTCACGGTACGACCTATAACACAGTGAACAAAACCAAAGGACAAAGATGTTAACAACAACAGGTCACGGTACGACCTATAACACAGTGTGCAAAACCAAAGGACAAAGATGTTAACAACAACAGGTCACGGTACGACCTAACAGGTCACGGTACGACCTATAACACAGTGAACAAAATCAAAAGACAAAGATGTTAACAACAACAGGTCACGGAGCGACCTAACAGGTCACGGTACGACCTATAACACAGTGAACAAAACCAAAGGACAAAGATGTTAACAACAACAGATCACGGTACGACCTAACAGGTCACGGTACGACTTATAACACAGTGAACAAAACCAAAGGACAAAGATGTTAACAACAACAGGTCACGGTACGACCTAACAGGTCACGGTACGACCTATAACATAGTGAACAAAACCAAAGGACAAAGATGTTAACAACAACAGGTCACGGTACGACCTATAACACAGTGAGCAAAACAAAAGGACAAAGATGTTAACAACAACAGGTCACGGTACGACCTAACAGGTCACGGTACGACTTATAACACAGTGAGCAAAACCAAAGGACAAAGATGTTAACAACAACAGGTCACGGTACGACTTATAACACAGTGAACAAAACCAAAGGACACAGATGTTAACAACAACAGGTCACGGTACGACCTAACAGGTCACGGTACGACCTATAAGACAGTGAGCAAAACCAAAGGACAAGGATGTTAACAACAGGTCACGGTACGACCTAACAGGTCACGGTACGACCTATAACACAGTGAACAAAACCAAAGGACAAAGATGTTAACAACAACAGGTCACGGTACGACCTAACAGGTCACGGTACGACCTATAACACAGTGAGCAAAACCAAAGGACAAAGATGTTAACAAAAACAGGTCACGGTACGACCTATAACATAGTGAGTAAAACCAAAAGACAAAGATGTTAACAACAACAGGTCACGGTACGACCTATAACACAGTGAGCAAAACCAAAGGACAAAGATGTTTACAACAACAGGTCACGGTACGACCTAACAGGTCACGGTACGACTTATAACACAGTGAGCAAAACCAAAGGACAAAGATGTTAACAACAACAGGTCACGGTACGACCTATAACACAGTGAGCAAAACAAAAGGACAAAGATGTTAACAACAACAGGTCACGGTACGACCTATAACACAGTGAGCAAAACCAAAGGACAAAGATGTTAACAACAACAGGTCACGGTACGACCTATAACACAGTGAGCAAAACCAAAGGACAAAGATGTTAACAACAACAGGTCACGGTACGACCTATAACACAGTGAGCTAAACTCATATTGTAAAATCAGCATAAAAGTTACAGGGATGACAATGTGTGTATTCTTTGTTTGATAAAAGAACATTTCATGAACATTTGCATGTTTTGTTCTAAATGATGAAAGTATTTTAAACTTACTGAAATCTTCATCACTTTAAATAAACAAAAATAAGAAAAGTTATATAATAAGATAAAAAACGGTAACAATTATTTTGATAACCGTACGGTTCTGATACATCAGAACTGATATTATATTCATTATATTAGGTAGTTCATGTAAAATATGAAAATTCTTCATTCTGAAAAATATTTTAAAGAAATTTTAACATCAAATGGACAAATATGCAGAATATTTACCTGTAACTTGAAACTTTTGTTCTAGATGATAACATCTTCCAGAAGAATTGCCACACGAAAAAAATGGTGGTTTTTGATGAACTAGACTGGCTGGTGTATATTGCACATCTGGCAATGGGGCCCTGTGAGGGAGATGAAACATTTGACAAACAAATGTGTTTCTATTCATACAGAAAATCAATCGGTGATTTAAACATTATGACATAATAAAAATTATAAACATTAAGCATATTTTAAAATATAATACTGGTTGTTATTTCTGAAATATTGGTTCAGGACTATCACATCTCTCCTTTTTTATTTGACACAAGCAATTATTTACAGTATATAATCTGAAAATATAATAAACGTACTAAACAAATTATAAATAGTTATTTTCATTTCAAGTATTGGGCGCAAGCTGCTTTTTGTGGACAGTGAGGCCTCGTATCCTACTCTAATAAAAATAGTCAATGCGTACCAATTCGCTTCTTACACATATTTTAGTTTAAAAGTGTCGAATTTTTACAGAACAAAGGTAAAAACTCCCCTGCAAAAAGTTAAACTGATATTGCTTCGGTTATTTAATTTAGACGCATAATTGTCATAAAGCTTCCAAATTTCTACATCATTCGGCTTTCACATTTAAGGCTATTGTCATTCTTGATAAAAATATGTAAAAATGTCACGACAGACGCAACATATTAAATACATGTTATCAATAAAAGACAAAAATATTGGATTAATTGTCAAATGTCGAAGTCATATGACACGGCTTTTTAGTGATTATAATGTTGAGGTACCATTGCATTCAACATATTAAAACCAATTCCTCTGTTATAATTCTTATTACAAATCCTTAACGAACCATCACTGTCAACCCAAATCATTTCGTTTATATTCGTTAGCATCAATATTAAATTTTCTAAATAAGAATATGTATGTACTAAGTCGGAAATATGACAGTTGTATTTCATTCGTTTAGTGTGTTTAATATGTTTATTTTGCCATTTGATAAAAGACTTTTCGCTAGGATTTTTCATTGGAGTTCGTCTGGGTTTTTTTGGTTTTTTTTGTTGCTATTTCATTACATAACTGTTCCACTCGATTTATGATTTACAAAGTTTTTGTAACGATTACAACTCCATCATCTCAGAAAATTCAATTAGTGAATTGCAAATTTCAAATGAGTTTGTTTCTCGTATTCAAATGGATTTGGATAGTGTTCAAAATATATCTCTATTAGAAATGAAATTTCCAACTGTAACACAAATGTTTGTCGTATATTGCTATCAATCAATTTCCTTGAAAGCCAAAAAAAAAACATCATGTCATTTATCTGGTTCTGCAATAACATCATGTGGCAATAAAACATATCATATATATTCTCAGAAAGTAAAACAGAATACACAATCACGTATGCAAAACGTTATTATATCAAATCGTCAGATTCCGTGATGTTTTTACGTACATAGTTATATGGCAGTTCAATAGATTTCAAGGCTTAAGTCTAGTGCTACAATACGGATTTACGAGTGGGTTTTTGAAAGGTGCTTAATCAAATCCAGATTAAGATGTAAATAATGTATGTCTAAGCTTCTCACGTCATAAGAAAAATAATTGCATGGAAGAATTTTATGAACAACATTTATATTAGTTCATTCCGAAGGTCATGCCATGTTTATTGTCCTTAAAAAAGGTTCCGAAGTACTCTTAAAACTAACAGTTATATATTTTTATTTTTCATATGATGAAGACATAATATTTCAATCAGTTTAATTGAAGCCTAGGGCGGGTATGTCTATAACTGATAGAAGTCCTTTATTCATGTATGTATCATTGTCATTTTGCTCAGTTTCCTTTGTTAACTATTCTGACAGCCGGCTCGGATATCTTTTTAACTGCTTTTTTTTTATTTGTGTTTATTGATTTAGAATATGCAGAACTGTTTTGACAAAGACATTAAGCACTGTAACAATATATATATCTGTGTCACTTCATTACGATGACTTGCTAATTCTACAAGATCTGTTACCAAATGAACAATACAATTAGAATGGAAATAGGTAATACGTCAAAGAGACAAAACCCCAAACAAAGAGAAGACAACAGCCGAAGGTCACCAATGGTTCTTTCAACGATGCGAGAAAATACTGCACCCGGAGGTGGTCATCAGCTGGCCCTTAAATAAAATTGCGTACTAGATCAGTGAAAATGGACTTCATAACATATTTTAAAATGAACAAAAATAAATTAAAAGAAAACATTCAAGACTAACAAAGGCCAAAGACTCCTGATTTGGGATAGGCGCGAAATGCGGCGGTGTTAAACATGATCTCGTGAGATCTCAACCCTCCTCCTATACACCTAGCATATGTAGAATAAAGAAACACATAGCAATACAGGCTAATAATAAAGAAGAATAAAGTACTTATATCAGTGAATGACATCTATATACACCAATTAAACTGATTAAGATAGTATGTCTCCATCAAATGAAAATCCCTCCCTCCCGTTAGGGTTTTAGTATCATACTGTCATAAAATACATGAGAAGAACATAACCCATATGATGCCAATAACTTGTTTTAGAATAAATGTGTTTAATTTCCAATCATTTTACAAAACAGTAATAGACAATGTCTGTTACGCAGCCGACATCCTCTGTAATGCATTCTTCATATTAGTTCTTCCAATAGATATATTTTATAAATGATAAAATATTGGTATGTCCGGCTACAAAGCACTATACAGGATAGTTGTAAATAACAGATCGGTAAGGCTATTTGCACTCAGTACTATGACAGTCTGAAGTACCTTCCAAATATAGCTTAATCATGATGTCAGATACGTTTTCCCCTTAGTACATTGTAGGTCATGTTTTTTTATAAAATAAATGGTTTTAAAATATTCATCCTGTTTCAAGATAAAACTCATTTAAATTCAATTAACTCTTTTATTACCAATCTTGCAATATTTACATGTATAAAACGATAATGGAAAGTATACAAAACGTTATTTATAGCGGATATTCATCTTCCATTCAAATTGAAGAGTTAGTAAACCGATTTGTATAGTCCTGTTTAAAAATGAAAATAGTAGTTTTTAATACAGCGAAAAATAATAACACATCAATTTGAATACAATGGATAAGTTTTGTATGCAAAAAAAAGTGTTTTAGTTTAAGAACAGTAGTGAGTTAAATACATCAAACGTACTTTTTGAAATTATCAGTGAGAACGATTTTTATTGTACTTTCATTTCTGAATATTATGATTTTTGCCAAGATAATTCTTTAATTGTTTGATTTTTTATGGTGTTTTCAGTTTGTCTTTGATAAATGGGTTTGTATATCCCTGATGTGTATTCCGCCTCTTTCTTATACTGTATATCGTAGTTCCTTTCGTGCAAATAGTATACTATTCTAGCATTTTTAACTTCACTAGGTTAACTAAATATTGCATGGAAAATGGTTTTAGGTCAGAAAGTTAAAACCTAAACATGTTGACTTACAAATTGAAATACATTGCGGTCTATATTGCCAATCTCTTTTCTTAAAAGCTGTTGTCTTCATAATATGACAAGTAAGAATCTCCAAACCTCTTCTAATAAAGGAATGCCGTGCATTTTTGATAGATACAGAAAATGCAACTAACATAATTACTAAATATGACTGCTTTTAGACCCAAAATCGGTAACACAAAGTACCACAATAATTTTATTGAATAATTACCAACATGCACTGATATTTCATTTAGGTGTATTTTAAATACCAGTAAAGGACTAAAAAAAGTCTTAAACTTTGGGTAAACTGAAAAGCATTTCGATATGCAGTTACAGGATTTTCCCTTTTCTGCGGTTTTTATTCTCTGTTTTTCCGTACCAGTTTTTAAATTAACCTGAAGTAATTTGTTGCTTTTAGCAAACTAGGTACTATCTATAGGAAGAATAATTTGAACATTTAACCAGCCTTATTGGGTGATATCCGATTAATATGTCGTTTGTTGTATTTTTTGTCATTTTGCTGTCGTTAAATTTGTTATACATTTTATCAAGTTTAGGCCTAGCAAATGGGTTCAAACATTTTCGAAGGCCGTCAATGGTATAAACGTTTACAATCTATAAGCGCGCGTATGGTGTATTAGATTGTAGGCCTGGTACCTGTTATAACAAATAGCATGTCGAGATGTCCTGCTTTACTGTTTATTTGCGTATTTCTCTGTCCGTTATGTTTTTGCATTTATTTGTTCTGTAGGTCTGTCGTGTAATGTTATCATTTTAGTGTTATATCTAACAATGCCATAAAAGCAGGCGATTTGGCTAGCACCAAAACCAGGTTCAACCCACTTTTTTTTTATAAAAAATTCCTGTACCAAGTCAGTTGTTATATTTTCTGTACTTGTTGCATTGTCGTTTTGGTTTTTTTGTTGCACTTCAGTTTTTCTATTGTTTCGTTTTTTCCTCTTTATAGTTGATGCGTTTACCTCAGTTTTAGTTTGTAACCCAGATTTGTTGTCTCTCAATCGCTTTATGACTTTCGAACAGCGGCATACTACGGTTGCCTTTACTAAGACTCTGGTAGATTCTTACTTTATCGACAAATCACACGGCAACTCTTTTTGCTAAAACAATAAATGAAACTATGACGTACATGTATAATGATATTGGAACGCAAAAACTTTATACGCATCACGTCAGAACAAATCAGAGAACACCGTTATCATTTATCATTTGAATATACATTGTCTGTTTACGCATTGGCTAAAAGAATAAGAAATTCTCTTTCCGTATTACGTTATATCTACCGCGGCTAAAATCACGAGAGGTTGTTTTAGATTTGGAACAGCGTCCATCTTCATAAATATAGATATATCATGGAAACGTCAGTGGCGTAGGTTTATGACGTCAAGTAAATTCCCATTTGTTTTCGTTTTTCTCCTTGTTTTCAGTGTACTACTCATTTCTGCTATTGTTTTGGTGTATTTGATTTAAGAAGACTTTATTGAGTTTTTCAACTTATGAAGAACAATAACTGCAAAAGATCATCATATATTTAATAAATAATTCATGGAAGCCATAGATTTGTTGGAAATTTACACATGGCCTGGGCCGTGATAGTCGAATTTTATCCTGAGCGTTAGCGAGGGATAAAATTAACGAATATCACGGCCCAGGCCATGTGTAAATTTCCAACAAATCTATGGCTTCCATGAATTATTCCGATTCTAATAGGACAAATACGATCATTAAAAAACTGAAGCGATGATGGGTATACCGTGTGTGTGGATGTTCTATTTTACCCACTGTTCGATAAATATAAAACAAATCTAATAAACCTGCATGAATGATTTCTTAACTAACCGCTAGAAAAAAAATGTGATTACTTTATTTACTTCTCAGTAAACCCAACATTTGAAATTTTAAATTTACATTTTTTATCGTAAGCTACCGTCAAATTCACTGTTGACATGTTGTAACCAAGGAGCCGCCATGTTGACTTGCTGAAATCAGTAAATGCGCGAATAATGCAATACAACAGAAAACAAGCAACACCTACCTCAAAACTTTATTCTAATGCAATTGTATCCGAGTTTAGAAGGTAAACGCAATAAAAAAAACCTTCAGCGTTGACGTTTTCATTCGTATGACGTCATGTTTTGAAATGACGTTAATGCGCCAAAATCATTACTGGAATTTCGCGGAATTTTAATTTATTTTGTTTTTGTCCATTTTTCCGTTCTCTAATGTGTAAATTCCTTTTGTTATGCGTCAGAATCAGAATAAATGTTCTGTAAGGTTTTATTCAATTGTAATTGTTAACACAGCGAAATCCACAACCGTTTACACACAGGTTACGATACATGTGGATTTACGTGGGAGGCATATTTAAACAGCCATTTGTTTACATCTTGGAGTCTGCGCTAAGTATAGATATATCGAGAATTTTATCACGGTGTTGTTTACAAAGCGAAAGAAGCACGTCATATTATAATTAGTATGAACACAGGGGGAAGATTTTCAAGTATCTTCAAGAAATACTAGAAAATGAAGAAAGTTAAGATTAAAAAACAATTGTTGACTTTTGATTTCAGTTAATACAATCATTTATCAACACAAGATATATGACATTCGGACGTTAGCCTTGGTGGATATTAAAAGTGAATAATTGTATAATATATTAAATATCGATTTGTGAGAAAACTTCTACGTCAGCTTTACAGCTCCCATTTATTTTACAAACGTCAAGAAAAAAAGGAATACAGCAAAGACATATTCTGCAGTTACAATAAAACCGATAAGTTGAAATCTAAAAGTTATGCATTCAATAGTATTTTAATTTGATAATGATCTATATTCTCCAATGGGTACTTTTTCCTCTTTGTTCAACCGACACCATATGTCAGAAGTATTACACATTTTAGTTAATCATCGGTATTTTCTATATTGATTTGATTTTATATAAAGTAAATATAAAGTTTGTTCACCTATAGTTTGTTAGGTAATCAAATTTCACAAACCACTGAACAATATTCATAATATGTTTCTTAGGAAGTGCAAATTAGATATCTAGTTATATTGAATACTATACTGTCAGATAATCGCAAAGGAGTTATGCTTTCAAAAAAGGCAATACTTATAGAATTCATTATAAATTATAAAGTAAAAGAACAAATAAAATAAATCTTATTTTTGCAACCAAAGCACTTATCCTTCTTTACCAGGAAATATTAGATTAATTTGATTTGTTAGAAATTGCACGACGTTTTCAATTTACAGCTTATAACGCATGATTGTAAATAACTGGTAGTTAAACATATAGTTAATCAATTTTCATTTGTAAAAAATCTTGTTGATGTGTCTGTAATCCTACGCTTTATTCAAAATGAAAGGACATTGAACATATAAAAGAACAAGTTTTTCCTGGTTTGGATATTTAAAATTCACTGTGAACATGTTGCAAACACCTATAGACACTTTAAAACTGAATGTGTTGGGTGTGAATAAAGGTATGTACAACTATTATGTAATCTTGTTAACTTAAAAATATTAAATCAAAGTGTAAACAAATGTTCATCTTTTTTATTTATAGTATTAATCGATTAAAAAACACCAATAAAAGACATGAAGAAAGGAAAAACTAACGTAAATAAATTTTTGTAGCATACGTTGTAAACATATAATTAAAAATAGTAGGTGTTCTTCTGTGTATAAATGTCGTGTTTTTTATGCTAAAAATATCTTTTATGCTACCGCGTCGCACGTGCTATAATATCTTAGAAAGTTACATTTTCAGCTTTAAAACTTGTACAGCAGTTTTGTCTGAAATGCTATACGCACCACAATGAACATATGGCGGGGTTAAACAGTTTCGAAAAAAAAAAAAACGGCTATGAAGGTCATCTATTCCTGGGATAATAAAATCCTTAGTTTTTCGAACAATTCAAAGTTTTGTTTACAGGAAATTTATGCAAAAGACCATATAATTGATATTCATGGCAACGCCGACGTGCTGAATACTGGGCTGGTGATACCCTCAAAGGTATCAGTATTATAATTTAATAAGTGAGACGCGTATGTCGTCTACATAAGACTCATCAGTGACCCTCAGTTCAAGATGGTTATAAAGCCAAACAAGTAGAAAGGTGAAGAGCATGATATCGCATATATCTCTTTGACGGACATTGAAGATATTGCAAAATGCATACACATCTGTATAAATCAACTGAAAATGGAATAACTAAACAGAGAAGATTGGTATAAAAATATAAATTAACAAGAAATGAAAAATCGCTATTTGAGTTCTGGTTGATTTGATACTGTCATGAATACCCATGAAATATTAGTAATTGTACTTAAAACATAAATCAATGCAGCAATCTAAACTTTTATATTTCAATAATTTGTTTGTGTATTAAGCCCCGGTCACAACAGATCGTACGATTTTTTTTGTCGTGGAAGGTCTATTAAATCGGGGCACAGTCGTGCAAAATGTCAAAAAAATATTTCGAGTGGTCACATCAGCTACGACATGTCTACGATGATACCTCGATGGGTACACGACAGAAAACAAATTGTAATTGTACTGTCTTGGGTTGTGCGACAGTCGTACGACGATCGTTAGTTGTTTGGGGCTATCTTTTTAGGTTGTCATGTCATGGGAATCGCATGTTACTTTCTTGTCACTGTCGTGCCACTGTCGTACGTTTGTCGCACACAGTCACTCGCGAGTTTGACTCCGGTCTACTTGTATAGAAAGAAGGCTCGATTTCTTGGGTTGGTGATGCGAGGGGCGACCATCTACATGAATCCAACTAAATCACCGGCAAATTCCCGCTCCAACTCTTGCATCAGTGTACTATTGACGTATTGTAATTTTACAACACGGGGGAACTAGCGGTAGATTTAAATAAATAAGAAATACACAGGTTGTACTTTCAATGTTCTATTGTTGAATCAAAACTATCTCAATTTATAGTATATATATCAAATATATGGGAGTCAAGAAAATAATAACAACGGCACAGTCTGCTGGAAAGTCCTTAAAAGTAGCAATACGAGTTCCATAGTCAAACGTTCGGAAATCCTCACTGACTATAATTTCTGAATGTCTCTTTTTTAGCAAATGTTGAGTTACTCTAATATAAAAAGACACTAATTAATACAAATTTGATAAATTTGGTCTATTCACAAGAACTTGTATCCGTTATATCAAAATGACATTACGTTCTATTTTACTAATTGTACTTTAAGCAGATTACGACATATGGATTTGTGAAAGTTTGTCTCAACATAAAACAGTATTAAAAATTATGAAATAAAATCACAGAAATTTACACCATGACACTATCAGTCGCCGTTCGATCAATTGCTTTACTCCCCAATGTCGAGCGTTTCGATGGTTCCTATGCTGTGCACGGGCTCGAATCAAGGCTAAGAGTACCAGATTTTGCTCTTGTTGGAGTCCGACAAGGTGCCTATTTTACTGGGCCAAGCGTAATCGTTCTGGTGGAATAAAAATCCTCTTTAAACGGCAGACTGTATGTTTTTTCCAAACATTCATTCCCGCCGTAGTGTATTCACTTAAATAAAACGTCGTACATAAGACAACTAATGTTGTGCGAGCATCGTACGAAATTTGGTATTTGTGAAACAATTGTGCAACTGTATCACGAGTGTCTTGCGACAGTCATGAGATTATCTTACGACCGTCGTCCGACAGTAGTACGATTATTTTTTTTTTTTATTAAAATGGTTAATGGTGGTACCGCACGACAGTCCCACGACTGTGGTAAGACACTCTCACGACAGCCACAAGGCAGTGACACGACAAAAAAATGTCGAGTAAAAAAGGTGCATGTCCAATTTTCAACCCACGACACACTACAGCGTGACAATGCTCAAAATATCTTGCGACTGTCATATGACGATCACAGATGACCCGTGATTTGACAAAATTTCATCTCGTTGAGCTGCATAGATGTGGCGTGGGTTCGTTGTGACCAGGGCTTCACAGAAAGGAATGGCTGTACCAAGCCTGAAATACGGCAGCTGTTATTCATTCGTTTGATGTATTTGATCTTTTTATTTTGACATTTTTTATTGGACTATCGCTTTTGAATTTTTCTTGAAGTTCGGTACTTTTGTTATTTCACTTTTTACTTTTAGTTTGTACTGACTGATTTTTTTGCACTTGCCAAATCTTTTAAGTAATTAATGAAGGCAGTATTTCACATGTTTACTAGAGAAATTATTATATTGGTTTAACCGATAAGGAGATAATACCTCATCGGTTAAACCAAGATAATAATTTCTCTAGTAAACATGTGAAATACTGCCTTCATTAATTACTTAAAAGATTTGGCAAATGCAAAAAAATCGGTCAGAACAATGAATTTTCTGAATTGTAAAAAAATGATAACAATTGATGAAAACGAGATCAATATTCTATAATTATAAATACATGCACTTAGATAAAATATCATAGTTTCATGTGAGCCGTAGTAACAGCAATTTCATATTCAGAAATAAAACAATCACATCTTTCCTACACGTTCAACGATTGAGTTTGTCATATTTTTTTTCCTCTCACCAGATGTGAATGTATTTTTAATATGTTTGTTACAGTTAATAATTGTAAAAAAAAATCATATTTTGATTCAAGTGCCTATCGATAGCTTAACATAGCTATGAAATTTAACAATATCTTTAATAGGAATTGAAAAGTTTTTACAAGTAAGATAAGTCAAATATGATACTAATAATGTCGCATCAGTATTAAACTCAAAACACAAACAACATTTAGATTATATATCTCAAGAAAGTCAGTGACATATTTTTGGCATGAAATTGCTTCTGATTATGTAGCACGTTATCAACCCCTGTTTTGATGAGATTTGTATTGCTTAATCGTTAGTTTTCTAAGCGTGTCTTGTATACTCGTGATTTTTTTTTCATGGAGTTTTTAGATTGTTTTTGGAGTTTGAGTTTAAATATCCCTTTTTGAAATCTTTCGCCTTTCATTTCATAGACATCCTTTTCAGTAATCAGAATATCCCAGGAGAATTACACAGGTTTAATAACTAAACAAGCATTGGACAGGCATTAAAAACGCTGCACTCCATAATACGATTGTATAAGCTATAGCCACAAAACGGATGCAAGCCAAAATAACTCGGTCTCAGTAAATGCTTGTAATAGCTAAAACATTATAAAAGTATTTAACCTAGCAGATATATTCGTAGTAATTTAAAATTTCTATGAACTCTCTGTATCTCCCTAAATTTCCTTTAAGAACATTAAAATAAAATAGCAGGGAACAAGTAACAATATACAGTTTATTCAATAGGATTTTTTCACCAAAGTGTACGTGAGTTTTCTAACTTAAAATCTTATTTTCTTTTCGTATCCCTTTACTATATTCATGATATTCTGACAAAATAGAAATATTCATATGACATTATAACAATTTGTTTTTCAAATAATATAACAGAGGCTTATGTAATGATCTATAAGCATTGCCGTGAAACGTTTAAAATAACGAGCAATTTAACTAGTCTTGTACGTGTACTCTGTTTATTCATAAGCCGTTTCCTCATTACCATTTCTATGACTGACTTTTCTTCGACTGTTTAACTAGCAGACGACATTATGTTTTTAAACTAATTTAAAAACGATCTGGCATTTATTTGTGCGTTTTATGCTACGAAAATTAAAGAACAAAGTTGTATGGCATACAATAGAGGAAACATTCATCCTTGGAAGTATGAACAACTAGCTATGTATGATACTAGCATAATTTTAGCAGCCATGCCTTTTTTTACAGACAGTGTATGTGAGGAAAGTTACAAGAAATAGATAACAGATGTGACCATGCATGAAAGAATTATCTTCAGCATTGTAATCTGTTTATGCCACATCATTTGTAAGTTTTATGTTTCTTTGTATAATTCAAAACTTAAAACCTGAATTTTGCTATTCACACTAACCTGAAGATAGTTCAGATTAGATTCTAAAAACAAGAGGCCAACTTGATCAAACAGAATAATGAAAGAGAGTAATTATATTTTGAAAAAAATTAACTTTCAGATTTAGCATAATAATTATATGAAACATATAAAAATTTTACTTTCTTCATATATTTTACGTTCGAATGATCTGTTTTTCAATAGTAAATCGCCATTTAACATGTTTAAATGGGAACCAACTATGCTTCATTTCTTTCTGACTTTTTCCTTACTTCATATGAGGCAAATATCATACTTGATTTTTAAAAAGGTATAGTAACTATGTTGAATTCATCTATACAATTAAATAAAGGGTACTACGAATACAGTCGTGGACTGATGAATATAGTATGACGGCTATCTTGTTTTTGATACTGACTTTATTAACAAGATCATCAAGCGAGCCCGTAAGGGCGAGCTGTTGTTCTGACTGATGAAATTAGTATCAAAATATAAAATACCATTATTCTTTTATCGACAATTTGTCTTATTTGTATAGGTATTTTCTGGTTCAAAATCTGAAGTAAAGTGAATTAGATATTTAAACTAATTGTACGCGTCTAAAACGTTGAGATAGTCTATGAATGAAGTTGTTTGCGTTTTATATGACGTCAGACAAATGACGTCATTGCCTTATAATTTTTAATGTTAAGTCCTGTACATAATCTATCAAATATTAGGCAGATCAAATGGAAAATGTACAAAATACCGATAAAAAAGTAAGTTTAATTATATTTTGGAACGCATGACCGGCAAAAATATTCATACTGTGTTTTTTTAAATATACTACAATTTTATAATTCTGTCATTTATACATTTACAATAATGTGTTTGTTAGTTTTAGAGGCAATAATCCAAGTGACCAGTACAGAATCAAAAACATCAGTACCTTTGAATAGTTTTGCTAACATAAATGTTCAGTTTTCCCAAACACCAGTTTCAGTAACCTGGGTTCACCGGAATTTTAATGGATCTCAGACAACAATTACTATAGATGAGAACCACTTCTATGAATCGCCGTTTACGGTACTCATCATATTTGCAGTAGGTCGTTATGACCTGGGATTTTACGATTGTTTTGCCTCTGACGGAGTAGATAATTATCATCTTGCAATACCTATACTACTTTGTGAGGCAGGTGAGTGAACAGATTTGTTTTCAAATGTGTAATAATGTTGCTAGAATAAGATTTGTAACCCTCTTGCTTCCAGTTGTTTTATAAGGTTGCATTTCTTGCGCCAGACAATACGGCAGCTCGACATCTGTGACGTCAGATGCTCAAACCGAAAATTGGTCATGCCCAAATGACCATTACATTTGGGACCCATTGAAGAAAAAATATTGTAATGTGTAATCTTTGGTATTTTATTTGAAAGATATACAGCAATGAAGAGAAGTTTGCATACTTAAAACATGGACATCGTGATTAACGGAAATTCTGTTTAAAGGTGGTATGGATGTCTTTCGCAATCTTGGATTGTAAAAAAAACAGAAAATCTAAGGTCCAGATTTTCAATCAAGTTAGCAAAATTTGATGCAGGACTGCAGATAACTAATATGAATTTGCATATAAAAGAAACAAAATTTATAAGATTTTACCTTAAAAATAATAATAATTTTACTAGTGTAGATTATTTTTGCTTGATTTTCAAATGTTTTTAAATTGGCATTTTAAGGGGAGGTAACTCTGAAATAGCTCATTTTCTGAAGGAATCCACATGGTTTTTTGTTATTTTGTATTTTAGCCCGAAAAAACGCACGGTGACCCTACCTTTTCTTTTGATATTCTGAAAGCATTTTCCAAAAGCTATCTTTTCGTGTTTTATTTTACAATTCTATCATTAAGTTTACCTTTTATTTACATAGTGATGTTTTTTCCTGTATAATCTATACAAAATTTGTCATTTTGTCACAACCTGTGGCTTGAGAAAATGCGTGGTGACCTATTATTTTTATTATATGTTTGAACATATATCAATATATACTACGTTTTGGCAAAGTATGAATACATTCTATCATTTTTGATTTAGACAAACATACCACCTTAACTGTTTTAAATGCTTGGTAAGGTTGCTCATCTAATCTAATTTCATGAATATGACCTACCGAATTAGAATATTTACCGGCTTTGTAATAACATTAGCAACACGAAGGGTGCCACATGGGGAACAGGATCTGCTTACCCTTCCGGGGCACCAGAGATCATTCGCAGTATTTGGTGGGGTTCGTGTTACTAAGTCTTTAGTTTTTAATGTTGTGTCATATGTAGTATTATTTGTCTGTTTGTATTTTTCATTTTTAGCCATGGCGTTGTCAGTTTATTTTCGATCTACGAGTTTGACTGCCTGGTATGTTTCGCGCCTCTTTTATCTTCATTAAAGGGAACGTTAACAAAAATATTCGGATAATAATATGTTATTATATATAAAAAAAGAAGATGTGGTATGATTGCCAATGAGCCAACTCTCCACAATAGACCAGATGACACAGAAATTAACAACTATATGTCACTGTACGGTGATATATGTTACATGTATTACAGATACTTTTACTCGTCACTTCGTTAACTAAAATTGAAATTAAAATAAAATTGACATAAAAAAGTATTCAACAATTACAAAATGTCAACTATTTTAAGGAAAATATTTGATTTCAGGTACCCCGTCCGTAGAATCGTCAATGACATCTCTGGATATTGACCCGAGAGGTCAAACACTCGAACTGGATTGTACCTACACAGACTCGCATGTACCCTCTGATCCTAGTATGGAACCTGATGTTAGATGGCTTCATTGTGATATATCGCATATCTGTAGTCGTATAGACAAAGGGAACACTTTGAAATATTCCGGAAGTAATGTAACACATCCGTCCCTAACTATTCTCCTCTATGCTGAAGATGATTTTGGTACTTATTGGTGTCAGGTGGAAAATGAACTGGGTACATCAAGCAGTCACGTGATAAAACTAACCGGTACAGGTATGTTCAATTCTGGGATTTATATGCCTAAAATTTAATGTTTAAGTAGATGTAGATGAACAAGAAAATAATAAAAGAATCCAAGTTTTACATGTTCGCTACAATTTCTATTCGCATTATTTTTTGGCTCGCGAAAGTCGTGAAATACATTGCTGGCGAAAATGAGTTGGTTTACAGTCTATGTTGCGTATTATACTACTTGAAGAACATTCGACCATACTAGTAATACGTAAACTAAAATTGAAACTGTTTAAACAAACAGGGAATAGCTGCCATAAAATGAGTTCAACAATTCCTAAACTAAGTTCGTTGTTTTTTTAACGAAAGGATATGTAGGGAAACACATTGATGACAGTCAAACAAAACAAATGAACAAAATATGTTCAGGTTAACTTGCGATTCCTATCAGACAATAAATATATGTATACGTATACACATTAAATACAAAAATGGAAATAGAAAAAGGAAATGTATCAAAGAGACAACAACTCGCCCGAAACGCACAAAACGGCCAAAGGCCACTAAATGATCTTTAAAGATACGAGTAAAATCCCCGACCTCAAGCGGGTTTCAACAACAATATTTACTAGATTAGCGTAGATGGACCTTACATTAAATGTAACAGGGTTGATAATGCTTTATGATATCTCAACCCTGCCCCGATACCTCTATCCAATGCAGAATTAACATAACAACACGCACAGTAATAATCATTTAAAAAAAAAGTCTTATGTTAAATAACTGACAGAACTTGGTCAAAACTCGTACAAAGAAAAGCGTGGAATGTATTGGTATTTGAATAACAAATATACAAATGATGACTTAATTTGAATTTTCGTGTCATATTTTATTGAACAATATATTAGTTACTCACACTGCTTAGCACATGTACCTTCATGCTTTAACAAATATAGGAATGGTGTGTTCTTAGCTGCAACAGCCTACTTAAGGGTTGTGTGAATCAGATGTAATCAACAACTTAAACCCTCTGTTGGAACAATCAGTCCGTCTTTTGTTAAATTTATTTAAATTTTGTAGTAAATACTATGGTGGAAACAACAACAACAACAATAACAATACCAGACGCAACCACAACAACAACAATACCAGACTCAATCCCAACACCACCAGACTCAATCACAACACCACCAGACTCAACAACAACAATACCAGACTCAATCACAACACCACCAGACTCAACAACAACAATAACAATACCAGACTCAACAACAACAACATTACCAGACTCAACCACAACAACACCAGACTCAACAACAACAATACCAGACTCAACAGCAACAACAACAAAAATACCAGATTCAACCACAACAACACCAGACTCAATAACAACAACACTACCAGAAACAACAACAGCAACAACAATACCAGATTCAACTTTGACCTCAATATTTATAACCAGTGAAAATGTAACTACAGGACAATGTGGTGGCTATAATAGAGGTATATAAACATGATAAAGTACTGTCAAATAAAACACTAACCGTTCCGAAGGACATGAGATCAACCTCAATTTTGGTAGTATTCGCGTTACTCTGTTTTTAGTTATCTATGTTGTGTTTTTCTTCTTTCTATACTGTTGTTTGTCGTTTTATTGTTTATCATTTATTGCCGTGGCGTTGTTTGTTTGTTTTAGACATATTAATTGAGTGTAACTTTGGTATCTTTCGCCTTTTTTTGACATTGGCATTGTACCATTCAATACAGGTTTTCGTTCAAATTAATACACTTAAGCCCCAGTCCCACTAGACCACGATCGCACCACGCTCACCGCGATTTAAAATAAATTTAGATCGTGGTGAGGTCGCGGTTTGAGCGGCATGAAAATGTAAATTTTCGTTGCTACTACGTCCTCTCTACGCTTCTACAAAGATCCCGCTACGAATATACCACGTTCTCACCGCGCTTATTCTGCGACCTCACTACGCTTATCATGATCTTTCTACGCTCTTCACGTTCTCACTACGACCATACCACGAGTTATCCTATTGCAACACGATCTTACTGCGATTATAACACGTTCTTACCACGATTATACTACGTTCATAGCGCGATCTTACTACGTTCTCAGCAATAACGTCAACATCGTGTTCCATATCAATACAGTTAAAAAAAATAGGGTTCAATTCCTTCTATTTCTGATTAAAGCGTAGATTTCTCGGAAACAATACAGTCATGCCACCAAATCTACCAGAACACGTGGGCATGGTGGTAGGAGTTGATGTAGAGGCAGAGGGAGCAAAGTAACGAATCCTGATCAAGCAGAGATGTCGGACCGACCAATCCAACCTAAATTACAACCTATTGCTGGTCAATAAAGCTCAATGACAATATTTTAGTGATCAATAGCAGAGATGACGTAGATGTATCAATTTATATAGGAAGATGTGGTATGAGTGCCAATGAGACAACTTTCCATCCAAGTAACAATTTATAAAAGTAAACCATTATAGGCCAATGTACGGTCTTCAACACGGAGCCTTGGCTCACATCAATCAGCACACTATAAAGGACCCAAAACATTACTAGTGTTAAACCCTTTAAACGGGAAAACCAACGGTCTAATCTATATAAAAACGAGAAGCATGGTTGAGCCGTTAGAGCAAATGGATAATTACATTCAAACAAACAAAATGTAGGGAGCTTTTTTATATATTTTATGTGAAAATGACAATGATAATGATGGTCGTAGTGTGAACGTAGTCTGGTCGTAAGAAGAGCGTGATGAGGACGGCAAGGGCGTGCTAGAATCGTACTATGGTCGTGAACAGCGTGGTATAGTCGTAGTGGAAGCGTAGTTGGGTCGCAGTGAGAACGTGATGGTCGTAGTGAGGTCGTGATAACGTCGCTTTGTGATCGTAGCGCAGTCTCTCCGAATAGAATCACGCTTTCGCTACGCTCTCTCTACGATTGTACAGCGACCTTTGCGATCTTACTACGATATTAGTGCGCTCTCACTACGCTTCTACTACGACCTAATTCTGCCACGACCGTACCACGATTGTTTTGAACATGTTCAAAGTTGGCCACGCTCTTCACGATCTTGAAGACCTTACCACGACCGTGATACGACCTTACTGCGATCTACACGATTGCACTACGATCATCAAAATTTGCATTTTTATCACAGATCGTAGTGCGATCGTGGCCTAGTGGGACTGGGGTATTACATAAATAAAAAATATACGATAAATTTTGACATTGTATTTTTCTTGTGTCGATTTACAACCAGGTGTGGAATCCTTTTTGACTGTTTTAAATGCGTTTTTACTGTTATAGTTTATTCGTTCTTAGCTTGATTTTATATGCTTTAGCTTATCTTGATTGCGTTATTAAATATTGTTTCGTTTTGTAACTTTATTTGGGTGTAAAAGCGTTGACCAAATATAAAAAAAGAAGATGTGGTATGATTGCCAATGAGACAACTATCCATAAAAGACCAGAATGACACAGACATTAACAACTATAGGTGACCGTACGGCCTTCAACAATGAGCTAAGCCCATACCGCATAGTCAGCTATAAAAGGCCCCCGATAAGACAATGTAAAACAATTCAAACGAGAAAACTAACGGCCTTATTTATGTAAAAAAATGAACGAAAAACAAATATGTAACACATAAACAAATGACAACCACTGAATTACAGGCTCCTGACTTGGGACAGGCACATACATAAATAATGTGACGGGATTAAACATGTTAGCGGGATCCAAACCCTCCCCTAACCTGGGACAGTGGTATAACAGTACAACATAAGAACGAACTATAAAAATCAGTTGAAAAAGGCTTAACTCATCAGTTGGACAAAAATACAAGTGGACAGTATTTAATCCTAAGAATGTGCGCACGGTCACCACTTTTACAACCCTATGAAGTTACAAAAAGAAGAATACAATACTTATAATTAGATGTTTTAGCTAGGATCATGAACACTCGATTTTTATCAAGTTGTTATTTAATGTACCTGTGCACTTTATTGTGGAACCTAGTGTCACCATGATGATAAATTTCATTGTGTAGTGAAGTTGATTAAGGAATAACGTGAGATTTCAGTTAGCCAATCAGAATAAAGTATCATAATGAAACATACAACTAATGTAATTATTTGTTTTAAACTAGGTCAATAATTTGAGTCTTACTGTCCGGAATCCCTCAGGTTAATAAATAATAACTGTATTTACTATTAGATGGTTTACTCACAATATTAAAGTCTTATTTGTGTGACTTTTGGCTAACAGTCCTTGCTTTATGTAAAGTATTTTAGTTGTCTGATTAGATCATCGATTATTTTTGACGTGCCAAAACAATTTTATGAAAACTGCTAAACCCCCATATATGGTAAAAATAAGGTCACAATTTCTTATTTTGAATTTTTGTTCCATAGATCCATTGTTTCCCTAGAAATATAATACTCGTGCAGAAAATACGATCTGGAGCGGTGTTGAGTTTGAAATATACCGAAAACAAAAATATCATTTAACCATCTAAATCCATTAATATAAATATGTTGAGTATTGTTATACGAACTAGTATATGGATATCAATATTTTTTTTCCTCTGTAATACATGTAACATATATCACCGTACAGTGACATATAGTTGTTAATTTCTGTGTCATTTTTTTTTAATTTATTTTTCAGATGAAAAGGCTATCTTTATTCAATATGCAGGTGCGAAGATTTTAACTGGACGCATAGAAGATAAGATGAATATACGGAGCAGTATACGATGTGCTCTGTATTGTTTACAGTGCGACAACTGTAATGGGTATAATTATCAGAAAGCAACCGGATCTTGTCAGTTATTACAGTCCTCGCTATCCAATTATATTATCAGTAGTAGCTGGAACTTTTACTCTCAGCACATTTGAAGACTGAAGGCTATGTATGTCCTTGATAAAACATTTAAAAAATATTGGATAGCTACATGTATTTGGACACATTTTTTTGGCCCTTTATAGCTTGCTGTTCAGTTTGAACCAAAGATTCGTGTTATAGACCGTACTTTTACTTATTACGTGTTTTCTTTTCTAAATTGTTACTTGGATGGAGAGTTGTCTCATTGGCATTCAAACCTAACTTTTTATGTTTACATACATTAATAGCATCGTCCACAATTATACTAGCACTTAAATCCACAGCAACAGCTAGTTTCAAAACAGCTCTAAAAGCACATTTATTTTTTAAAGTAGTTTTTTTTTTTATTTGTGTGTGTATTTTGTCATTGCGATTTGTTTATCCTAGACATGTGATGTGCCAGCCGAGGGACGCCTCCGGGTGCGGTAATTTCTCGCTACATTGAAGACCTGTCGGTGACCTTCTGCTGTTGTTTTTTCTGTGGTCGGGTTGTTGTCTCTTTGACACATTCCCCATTTCCACTCTCAATTTTAGATAACTATATATTTTAATTTCGAAATCATATCCAGAGTTTCCATCTATTCCATATTATTGTATTATGTGAATGCAGAACAGATATCAATAATGTGGTTATTTTTATAAATTTCCTGTTTACAAAACTTTGAATTTTTCGAAAAACTAAGGATTTTCTTACCCCAGGCATAGATTACCTTAGCCGTATTTGGCACAACTTTTTGGAATTTTGGATCCTCATTGCTCTTCGACTTTGTACTTGTTTGGCTTTATAAATATTTTGATATGATCGTCACTGATGAGTCTTATGTAGACGAAACGCGCGTCTGGCGTACTAAACTATAATCCTGGTACCTTTGATAACTATATCCCGGTTAGAAATTTTAAATGTTAATACTCAATATAATTTTTACGTGTGTCATATTTTTTATACCAAAATGACTCTTGGTGATTTCTTTTTATCCCAATTATTGTCAATTTTGTCATAAATAAATTTTATGATAGTTTTAATTATTTTGTTTTATTATCAAATAATATATTTTGTACGTTGTATCAATACATCAATAAATGTAGTGGCTTTCTTTGGGAAAACAGTCTGCTCAAATATGTAATTAAATGCTGATTCAAACAAATCAAGGTTAAATGATTGAACATTTACATAGTAACAAATGAATTATATAAAAATTATATACTTAATATAAAGTGTAAACATCATAAAAACATAAGGAAATGGTATAATGCGTTCGCTTAATCAAAATATATTCATAAATAAAATGTTTATATTAATTACTAAGGATTTTCTACCCCGGGAATGTAATACCGTCTCACAATTTATGTAACTTCGTACTTGATTTGGCCCTTAAACATATTATTTCAGCGTTGCTAGTTCGTCATTTGTAGACGAAACGTGCGTCTACCATACAAATTATAAGCCTGATATCTTTATCTCTCTTTTTTAAACATTGCAAACCTAAAATGTTTCTAGGTATGGCTGTAAGATACATCCCAAGTTTTAAACATGCAGTTTTTCTTTCAGTGTGGTCAAAGGGGATATCGTCCGAAAAGGTAAAAACACTAAATGTGGGATAAATCAACAGGATATAGATAAGAAAAATAGTAAAAAACTGAAGAGCAAAACCATTATCTCTTTTTTAGGTAAAAAGATACAGTGAAATTCTGTTTCAAATTATTACGAAGCTAAGATTCAAGTTCGATTATGCAAAGTTAACCTCAGATGGATACATTCTTTACATCTCGGTCTATTCCGTACCTCAAGATGGAAAGAAGCGGAGTCATCTGATGTTAGTCGATTGCAGATTGATATTGACGTTTTTGTATTAGGCCTCTTATGATCATATACTCCTCATGCATGCAAGTCATAAAATATGCATGGCTTTCGATTATTTGGGTTTGACCGATCCTGGTGAAGATAACTCTCGAAAATAACCTGGAACGAATAATCGATATTTGAAGTTGTGGATGGGGTTTACAGAATAGTGAAAACTTGACAAACAATACAAAGAATAATGAAAATGAATGAAAAAAAAGGAATAAAGAATAATGAGGTGCTAAATTAAGAAAAAAAAGAGAATATGGGCAAAGGGTACAAAAAATAAAGTAAAATAGCATATAAAATAAAGAAAACAAACATAAAAAAATACCCCTTCCAGACCCTTATGATATGGTATATTTCTTGATTTGGTCAACTTAACTCTAGTTCTACAAAATTCTTTGTTTTCGAAAATTTAGATTTTACGTTCATGGTAAAATTAAATTTTAGAAATTACATCGGACCACCAAATTTAGAAATATTTTTTATTTATTATTTCATTCCAGAAGCATATATTTATAAGGACTTACTAAATATTCATCATGTTGTTATATTTTTTTTGTTGTAATTTATGTAATCGATGTTATAATAAATTACTTATATAAGAACGCTTTCATTTGTAATTGTTTCCTTTGTTGAAGAAACACATTAAGCATAAGAAAACACAAAGGGGAAAAACAAAATTTAACCAACCTTACGCATTCGTCTCAACTCGGCCGATTCCGTAGTAGCGGATTCTACCGAGGATTGCCGAATGCAACCTTAGGGAGAAATACTTGAAAGTCGAACAGCAACACTTTGCAAACAACCTATTGAAATATGAACATCAATTCTTAACTAATGTATCAAAAAGAAATAATAATGTGTAGGAACTATTTCAGAATTTAAGCTGCATAGTTAAAAACAGGATATTGGGTATCAATCCATGACACATAATCAGTATGTGCACATCAATAAAAACTCACATATAGCCAATGAACAGTACATTTATTGCTGTACTATATCTCAAAGTGACAGTGATAATAAATCTCATAGTTTGATTCAAATTTCACAAACATTCTGTTTCAGCAGTCAAATAAGGTCCGCACAAAAAATGCATATTTAAAAAAGTCTTTTTCACGTCCAAAAACTTGTTTAACACTACATCTGATGTTGTTGTAATATTTCAACTCTATGTCATTGCGGTATTTATAAGTATTGACAGATTCTGAAAGTCATTTTAAAATTTGTTATCAACTTTTCTTGCCTAAGCGCGATCTACAGCTTTATATTTTGTATGGATAGATGTTTATTGTTGGCAATAACGGTTCAATGGGTTATTTTTAGTATTCCGTTAACATCGGAAAGGTTTCAATTCTTCAGGGAGATAAAACTATGATTATTCTTATGTTATATCAATTTGTAATCTCTTCATCTAACGTTATTAAATTATCGCAAGGGTTTCACCAGTATTCATGATATTATAAACATAATGTCAAGTAATTTAAAAAAAAAAGAAATGAGAGGTTAAATACTTTCCATTGGTTCATCAGGTCCTTTTGATTTGTTTTCTTGGATTCATAAGTACCCGGTGGTCTCATCATGCACCAACCTGGGGGAAATCTAACCAGTAAGCCTCACAATGAATAAAATTTGAGAATGGAAATGGGGAATAAGTCAAAGAGACAAAATCCCGACCAAAGACCGGAAACAGTAAAAGGTCACCAATGTGTCTTCAACACAGCGAGAAAATCCCGCACCCGGAGTCGTTCTTCATGCAGCTGGTGCCAAAACTAAAATGTTTAGCCCCGCCACATTCTTTATGCATGTGTCTGTTCCAAGTTAGGAGCCTGCAACTCATTGGTTGTCGTTTGTTGATGTGTTACATGTTTGTTTTTCGTTCATTTTTTTTTTTACATAAATTAGGCCGTTAGTTTTCTCGTTTGAATAGACCACTTTCGAGTTCATCCGTCACCGGCAAAAACTCGTCAATTATGCACGCCTTTATGACGTCATTTACCAGATAGAGGGGCTCGCCTGTATCCCTGCACTATTTACGTTCATCAAGCGTCTAAGTGATCGTTTTTGTGCAGGATAAACTAGAAATAATGGTTGCTCTGTAGGTACTTACTGACAATTCCCTAATGACAGCAGTGTTGATTGTCTATTTTCAGAATTCAATTTGCCGAATAATTCGTACAAAATAGAATTATAATTTTTCAACCACTCGCTCAACACTGTAAGGAAGTGACGACGCCCCTAAACGCACAGATGACGGTGATAAAGGCGCGTATAATTGACGAGTTTTTTCCGGTGACGGATGAACTCGAAAGTGGTCTAGTTTCACATTTGTCATTTAAGGGCCTTTTATAGCTGACTGATACGATATGAGCTTTGTTGAAGGCTTATGGTGACATGTAGTTGGTAATTTTTGTGTAATTTGGTCCCTTGTGGATACTTGTCTCATTGGCATTCATACCACATCTTCTTTTTTTATAATATAAACCCGTATGCAAAGAATGGTCATCTCATGGAGAGTTAATGTCTTTGCGTCGGAACTACATGTAAACACATTTATTAAAAAACCAGTTGTTGGCATGACACGGGTTATATGTTCTTCTAGATCTCATATATGTTATGATGGTATGATACTAAACCCCTAACGGAAAGGATTGTGCCTAATATTCCTATAATGTAATCATAATTTTTCAATCAGTTTAATTGAAGTCTGGAGCTGGCATGTCAGTTAACTGCTAGTAGGCTGTTGTTATTTATGTATTATTGTCATTTTGTTTATTTTCTTTGGTTACATCTTCTGACGTCAGACTCGGACTTCTCTTGAACTGAATTTTAATGTGCGTATTGTTATGCGTTTACTTTTCTACATTGGCGAGAGGTATAGGGGAGGGTTGTGATCTCATAAACATGTTTAACCCCGCCGCATTTTTGCGCCTGTTCCAAGTCAGGAGCCTCTGACCTTTGTAAGTCTTGTATAATTTTAATTTTAGTTTCTTGTGTACAATTTGGAAATTAGTATGGCGTTCATTATCACTGAACTAGTATATATTTGTTTAGGGGCCAGCTGAAGGCCGCCTCCGGGTACGGGAATTTCTCGCTACATTGAAGACCTGTTGGTGACCTTCTGTTGTTGTTTTTCTATGGTCGGGTTGATGTCTCTTTGACACATTCCCCATTTCCATTCTCAATTTTATTTGAACGTTGTTAATATTTGTATCATTGGCAATCCTTCCACATTTCTTTTTTTATATTGAGTAGGAGAATTGCAACCTTGATTCATTTACAGGACTATGGCATCACTTATGAACGTGACTTTTCTTTGAATAATAAACCAACCGTCCTCTGTTCAATATAGAATGTCTGCCGAAAATGAATAACTAGTCATATGAAAATGTTGTACGTGCATATTTAGTTTTCCCGCGAGAACAGTGCTTTATGTCCCCGTTATTTATATAGTGATAGTTGTGTTATCCCACATATAGGGAGATAGATTGATTCTACGATAGTAAATCATAATTGTTTATGAATCTGAAACTTTATGAAAATAAATGTATCTTAAAACAAGTCTTGTCATATATTTTATTAATAACAATGGGACAGAAATTGGTATATATGAATTATTTATTTCAATTAAAGGATTGTTTCCGCGAAACCATTTAGCTTTTCACTAGCCAAAACTATTCATGAAACATTAAATATTCGAAAGCAAATTAAAGAGCGTCATGAATTGCTTGTCCGAATTAAATAATTCAAAGGAAAAATTGAAATGAATTGAAAAACAAATGTAAAATGTGCATAAAATACTGATGGCATTTTAATAGTCGTCTAATTGCTTTCCTTTGATTTATAGTCTAAATATATACATTCACATATTCTTTTATTCCATAAAAATTCATTATTGAATTATTATCTAGGTTAAAAAGTTTTGTTTCTTTTTTAAGATCATGTTTGTATAATAATTGAACGTGCACACTTAGTCCATTTTGCCATTTATCAATCGATCCAGTATAACAACGATACCAACATCCCTCGCCCCTTTTTTAAAGTTATCTTTCAGTATACGTTCTGTGGTTCAGCATAAGTATTCAAGAGATTTGTGTTTTTAGTTTTTTATGGTCTCTGTATTCGTTAAGATTTATTCAATGATTCGTAGATCTCATTTTGGTAGTTTCCGTCTTCCTTCTGTCATATGGAGAATCCTAAAATTTGTGACTGTATCTTCTTTATTTCTGGGGCTTGTTTTAATTTATCTAAATGGAATACATTCAAATAGAACATACAAAATTCACACATAATACATCATGCCTTCATATCATATCTCTATTTATCGAAGAATCTGCTAACTAGCAGACTGCATGTGCTGACACACTTGGGTCTTACAGGCGTCTTTGAAACCAAATTGTACAATATTTTGACTTCTAATGAATGAAATATATTTGAGGAGAAAATAGTTTATCCTATTAGTATGTGCCTGTCCCTAGTCCGTACAATTTTTTCAGTAGCTGTCGAGTGTATGTCATATCATAATGTTTTCTTTATTTATCATATTTGGATGTAATGTCGGAATTTTGAGATTTTTTTTAAGACTTGTTTAATGGATTCATTCACAATGTAGATTTAGACTCGGGCCGATGCAAAGCTTAGCATTATGTTCAGATACATGTTAATGGTTAAAGATTTTAAATGTCGCTCTCTAAATTTCGTTTGATATTTTTTGTCATTGTCTTTCTGCCTCATCGAAAATTGACGAATAACCCACATCTCCTCTTTTTTTTATTACGTGAAATCAACATAGCGAATATTTGCCGCTGTCACCTACATTTACCACACTCGTGTCGACTCATTTATGACCATTTTAAAAGAGGTATAAAACCAAACAAAGACAAAAAGCAACATTTAAACACTTCTCATGTTGACATGAATTAATAAAGTCGTTAATTAAAATATGGACCAGTCTTTCAATTTCAATTTCGGTTAATGTCATCAGTTTAAATAAAATGTCGTTTAAATTAATATGTTAAAATTGTGCAAACATTTAAAGTGGTTACCTTTACATGCATGAGTTTGACAGCTATAAAACAGATTTCAATATTATTGACTTAGTCTAGAAATAAGTGAAATTCCTACATTATAATTGATTCAAATGTCTATTGTCTGTCTTAATTACTTGTATCAGAATTGCTTAATTGAAGAGGGTCTGGAAGAAAACCTCAATTATGTATTCTTTAATTTCTAAGCCAATTTTCTTTGTATTTTTTGCCCATTATTCTCAATTCGTTATATTTTAACAACCAAGATTCTCTTTTCTATCATTTATTTTTTTCTTAGTGGTTTTCGTTCTTTTGTGCTGTATTAATGTATTGCTGAACACAATTTTAAACAACTTAGATTTATTGGAGCCACCTGCGGTCTTCAGACATGTCGTGGGATAAACGCTAACTTAGAATTTTGCTTCTAAACAACCTGCATGGTGTCTTTTACAGAGAAAATACTTTCGCAAAACATTATTTCGTATGGCTGCTAGCTTGAGCCTGGTTATTTCGTATGGCTGCTAGCTTGAGTCTGGTTATTTCGTATGGCTGCTAGCTTGAGCCTGGTTATTTCGTATGGCTGCTAGCTTGAGCCTGGTTATTTCGTATGGCTACTAGCTTGAGCCTGGTTATTTCGTATTATTGTTTTGTAATGACTTTTGTTTCTCTATCATTTTTGTTTTGCTCCTTTGTTCTATTAGAAGGAGGTGTAGTATTTTGCTACATGTAATGATACAATTATCCACCAAGGACTAAAAGAAAACGGTATGCCAGTGGCGGATCCAGGGGGGTCCGGTGTTGGGAACCTCCATTTTTAAAATGGCTGGATCCGCCACTGTATGCAGAATTGTTGGTTATCGTCAAACCATTAGAAAAAGTAACAAATGCCCACCAGAGCTCAAAACCCTTGTCATGGAAAGGTGCAAGAACTTCCCCTCTTTCCGTAATCTAACCACGCGTCTCAGTCGTGAACTAAATAATAAACTTTCAATTGATTACTTTTTGAGGATGTAAATGATAGATGATAAACTATTATAGTCCGAGTTGTATTTTCCCCAAATTTTGGACTTACGAGATTTGTACAATGTTTGACATAATTTATTGTTGATGGATTGATAGGTGGTTGCTTTACTCCGCATCGTCTATTGTTGATAATATTATACTAATCCCGAGATGTCTCTTTGTTATTTTCGTTGTTAGGTTGCTGTCTATTTGGCATGTACCTCTCATCTCTTCATTCACGTGATGAACGAGTTCTGATTTATGAACAATTTAAATACGAAGATGTGGTATGATAGCCAGTGAGATAACTCTCCACAAGAGACCATATGACACAGAAGTTAAGAGCTATAAGTCACTGTACAACCTTCAACAATGAGTAAAGCCAATACCACACATTCAGCTTTAAAAGGCCTCGTTTTAGTATTTTGGCTTAAAACGTTATGGTTTTGTAAATGTAAAGACTATTCTGACATTTTATCACTAGTGCAGGTTATGTAAACAGGTGATAATTAAAATATTGCTCATGATATAAAATGCTTGTACGATCATCTATTTTTTGAAAATGTTTAATGGCCTTACAACATTTCAAACCTGATAAAATTCCACAATTTGAAATTGATTAATAAATATCATATCGGATCATTTGAACTTAACAAAACATATAAATCTCCACGAATATATAATATTCTGTGTTGAATATTAGTTTATTTTGACACTGTACCGGAATACAATTCTATAGACGACCTTTAATTTTAATTAAAATACAATACGGTTAATTTGTTCGGCTTCAATAGCGGAATTCTCTCAGCTTCGGTTTTGTAAGTTGATAATGTAAACAGAGAAAAGTGTAGGTGGGTATAAAAATAATCAGACAAGTATCCAGCAAAGCTCAGCTGAAGTGGATTTAAGCTATTATAACCGGAGAGCATGAATTTCATTACCAAAATTGCTAATCTCCACCGGGATTCGAACTCGGGACCTCTGTTTTATAAGGTAGCGCGTATACCGTCACACAATTATGGACAACCTTATATATAGTCCTTTCTTCATTATTGAGTGTGAGCGCTCGTTCATCTAGAGCCAAAGAACAGTACACAAATAAAAATGTGTTCATATAACTTCTTTTTGGTTGCTTGGTTTTAAGTTTGAAAGATTTTTGTTTGTTTCGCTTTCTCATCGTCATGAATATGCAAGAAATATTTGCCACTGGAAGCCAAAACAAACAGCAATAAAGCAATATATGTGTCTTATTAAAATTGTTCAGTTGTTACAGATAGGCAATATGATACTAGAGCTTGATGAACGAGTGATGCAAGTAGTTCAAATACACACAGTCTCAAATCTGTCTGCTTATTAGGACTGTCATATGCACATGACCTAGTTACTCTTTTGCAATTTAGCTGTTTCACCTACCTACTATAGTTTTTAACAACCAAAAACAGCAAACGTTTACGTTTCAGGGGCAATAACTCAAAAGAGGGGATTGAAATTTTCATAGTAGATGATTTTGTTCATGCTTATAATTTTTGCAGTTTGCTCTTTTATGATTTAGCATAGCTTCTCTTGTTTTTAAAAATCAGGTTTGTAGTTTTACAAAATTCAGGGTAGATAAATGTAGAACGCGGATGTTACATGTATGATCATGTGTACCCCGTCACTTTTTCTCTTAATGCTATGTTAAGCAATATTAACCCAAACAGCAGTTTGACTTTTATGTCTAATAAATATCTTTAGACACTGTGACCATGCTGGTTGATCAACCTGGACGAAAATCACAATATGTGATGTTGAAGTTGTATAGATAAGATAGAAAAACTTATTTTCAATCCATTGAGCATTTTCAGAGATGATTAAAAAAAAGTTTACAGAAGATGGAAGACAGAAGACAGAGAGACCGATGAGAGATGGACCATCAACAGTTGTAAAGTGATGGCAAATGCTCACACATTTTTACACAATATAGTTATCAAGATAGACTTACTTTTTATGCATGAATGGTGAATGTATAATCTCAAATGTCCCTACCCTTGGTCTTTAGAAGTCAGACATTGAACATTCTTGGTCTGTGTTTTGTGGTAATGAGTTTTGCGATTAAGTTTCATAACATGTAGTTTAGGCAAACTAAAGTTAGAGAATGGAAACCAATTTTGGGAGGTATGTATGGGCTGATGTTAGTACAAACAGACGGACAAGGGTAAAACTAATCCCCCCCCCCCCCCCCCCCCGGCTACAGGGTGGGTATAAAAATGATCAAGTTTCCATATTCATGCCATTTAAACTTTAAACCAACATCACAAGCTCTCATCTTGAAACTGTGTCCATTCGTCCTTCAATCCTAGCCAAAAAACACATGTTAACTCAACTTACGAATTAGATCTAAAACAAGCGAAGAAAACTCTGTTGATATTAAGACTTCATATAAATGTGATGTATGTGGTATTGGTTCAAATATAACAATATCCCTCCACAATCATCACATTCACATTCAGTCTATTGTTCTGTCTGGTCCATTTACAATAGGCCAAATACATCTGTCATAAATATATCCATCCAAAAACATCCCATTCGGTCCATTGTTCTATCTGGTAATTTGACAATCAATTAGCCCATTACATCTGTATGACTCATTTATAACAATATTCTAATAATAAGATGTGGTATGATTGCCAATGAGATAACATTCTACTAGAGACCAAATGAAGTAGAAGTTAGCAACTATAGGCTATCATTCAGCCTTCAACAATGAGCAAAACCCATACCACATAGCCACCAATAAAAGGCCCTGAAATGACAACTGCCAAATCAGAACACTATAAAAGGTCTGATTTATGTAGAAAAACAATAAACTCAAAAACTGATAAACCCAATATTTTCAACTTGCTTATTTAAAACTGTTGAATCATACTACCTATCCTAGGCCTGTTCACCTCAAGTCTATTTCATAATCTATCTACAACTAGTGAAATTTCTAGTCATACTTCAAGAAATAAAATACAAAAGCGACAACTATTTCTATCAAATTGAACTTCAAATCCTGTCCCAATTCTGTTGTTAAAATTTTCAATATTTTTTTAATATAAAAAAGAAGATGTGGTATGATTGCCAATGAGACAACTACCACAAAAGACCAAAATGACACAGACATTAACAACTATAGGTCACCATACAGCCTTCAACAATGAGCAAAGCCCATACCGCATAGTCAGCTATAAAAGGCTCCGATAAGACAATGTAAAACAATTCAAACGAGAAAACTAACGGCCTTATTTATGTAAAAAAAATGAAAGAAGAACAAATATGTAACACATAAACAAACGACAACTACTGAATTACAGACTCCTGAGTCAGATATATTTGTTCATATACTAATCAGATTATGAATTTTATTAATTGCTATAATAAATATACAATAGTATGTATAACTATATCTCATCAGGTTTGTATAGACACTAAAAACAAAAACAAATTTTAAAACAAAACGGTAAAGAAAACAAATATATATTTCAAATTCATTGAAACATTAATACGTAATAGTACATTAGATACCATTTCTTAAACAATATATATAGTTCTAAATATAGCACACACATAAAGTAAATTGCACATCCATGTCTTAATGCAGGTCTAAACACCATTTTACAATTTCTCCACTTTACGAGTAAACAAAAATATGAATTTATAAATTAAAAACAGTAATGAATTTCATTGATGTACAAAATGTACATGCTCAATTTTGATTTTATTTAAAAAGGTTACTTTCTTTCAAAATTTGTGTTCCTTGTGTTTAAGAGGCTGATCTTTCAGCAATAAGTACTAGAAATAATTTCAAAATGTGCCAAATATTTGAGCATAATTTACAAACATAAAAAGACAAAACAATATTTTTTTTTATGTTATTCATCTAGACAAAATTAAATAAACACTTAAACATTGTTACAAAATGCCCTATCATCAAGAAATATCCTGAATATAGACCTTTTGAAGACAGTTCTATAAATGCTGGTACTAACATTTAAGTCATTTACATGTATGTATTAAAACCTTTATATAAATATTTATTTAAGAATTCATGCAGGAACAAATATGCAAGTAGAGAAATGCAACTCAAAATATAGTAAGGGCTATTCAAGAATTATTGAAAGAGGATAGAAGGTAAACAGGAAGCAGTCAATATTAATTATAGTGTGGTAGTGGGTTTTGAAACAATTTTGACAAGCTTAGGCATACATATTTTTCATTTGATTTTTTGGCTAAGGCAGTAGTCTCTCAGTTCATTAAAGGACAGTGGATCTCATATCTTATCAATCAAAGCACAATAAATGACTGGCCTATTGTGATATCTTAATAATCAAAACATTGTAGAATAGTTTTTTTCCAAGTAGTATTAAATTGAAGATGAAATGTTATCTGCATACTGATTGGTTACAGAATGTGATGGATTCACATGGTGAAACTTAGCTGTTGATTTGACTAAATTGATTTTAAAAAGTCTTTTCCACCCCATCCTCCCCCATTACATTTATTCAAAAATTTATAATATTTTATTTATATCTTTCTTGTGTTTTCCATAGATGCTAGCATACCAGTAGTAAAAAAAAATGAATTGAATACTCATTTCATTTACGCTGCTGGAATGATTAAACAGTTGTCATATTTATTCAAAAGTATAGTTTGTTTTCTCGACACAAAAAAAATGAAAAACTGTTAACATATATCCTCTTATTCTAAAAATAATAATAATATATTCTAACATATGAAACTTAGTACAAAGAATATTTTGGACCAATCATTTACAGGCTTTTCACAACTATGAATTTAAAGGTTCACATTTTACCACTGAGGTATTAAATTCTACATTAACCCTTGAACTAACTACAGGATTTTCTGCTAATGCTGATTCATCAATGATTTCTTCAGGTTCTACCTTAACAATTGAAGGATCAAAATTAATATATTTGTTATCGCCTAATCTAGATTTAAGTTCGTTAAACCCTATTGGCTCAGTTTTAATATCAGTATCTGTAAAATTGTCTGCATAATCCTGACTAGCATTTACAAACTCAAGCATGTCAGTTGAATTGTCTGTTTCCTCCGTACCGAACTGTCGACTTTCCGGGGACCCGTCTATATCTGTAGCAATGTGCATGATCATGTCAGAATATGCATCAGCTTTGTCCATTTCTTCATCACTGTTATCTTTACTTTCTTCTTCTGATGTTATTTCTTCTTCATCATCATCATCCATTATATCCTTGTATGTCCCTAAAATGGAAATCATTGTCTATTATTTCATTGTTTGTGCTTAAAAGTAAAAATTAGCTCTCAAATTATCCTTAGAGGTAAGTCTGTTAAAATTCAAAAATGGCATGGTTTTACATGTTTTACATTTGTCATTCAAGCCTTTTATAGCTCACTATAAGGTATGGTTTTGCTCATTATTGAAGGCCATTTGAAGACCTTTAGTTCTAAACTTCTATGTATGGAGAGTTGTCTCATTGGCAATCATTCCCATATCTTCTTATTTTCAAATGGTATTCATTTTACTATCAGTGCTGAAAATGTGAACAAGTCAATGCTCGGTCCTCATATTTTTAATTTCCAAACTATACAACTTGATAGGTAATAAGAGAATTGACTTTGAGACAAAAGGTTGAAAACATGAACTAAGCACATGTTACATGTACTAAAGTATATTTTTTTCAAACCATGTGCAAAGGGAGATAAACCTTATGATTTTACAAATTCAATATTGTAAATTCAGAAATTATTGTGAAGTTTTTCTTTATGCAAACAATGCATCAGGGGGATTCTTGAAATACTAAGAAATCACATCCTAATATCCAATATATGTATTTCTGTATGTAGCTTTTCCTAAAATTGAAATAATTTATCTTGCATTTATGTTCATTCTATAAAAATTACAATAATAAATGCACACAATCATTTCTGAATTACATTATTCTCAAAGAGTGAGTGTTATATATGAGAATTCTTAAATTCAAAAGTATAGAAAATGAAAAAAAACTATACTTTTGAATTTAAGTATGGCTATACTTTTTGGACCTTTTGGATTATAGCTCTTCATCTTTTATATAAGCTTTGGATTTCAAATATTTTGGCCACGAGCATCACTGAAGAGACATGTATTGTCGAAATGCGCATCTGGTGCAAGAAAATTGGTACCGTTAATTTTATTATAATGAGAATGATAATATATTTTAAGAACATGTGTTGTTACTAAATGAACCGTTAGAGTTGAACATATGGCATTTTATCTTAAAGTGCAAATTTCAATCATGAATTAGTACGAACATGAACATAAATGTATTGCTAATTTTTCATCTGATCCTATTTTCTTTAATTTCCAATCTTATCAAAATACAGTTCCTGAGACCAAGCTTTGCTTACAACGATCTGATTTTAAGATCCTCTGATTGTATCTGATCAATAACACATCTTCAAAATTTGAAGGCTGACATTTCATTTGCTAATGCTATATTCCAGAAAAGTAAGTAAAACGGAGTGATGTCAGATCTTGTATGCAAATCTTGGACACCTCACCTGTATTTTAATTTAATTGTTTCATTTCAAACATTTATTCCTTTTTAAACCCAAAATTGTAAAAAAGTATTTCATTAAAACAAATGTTGGATAGAGGAGGTGAAGTCCTAATTTTGAAAGTGTACTATGTGTCATTAATCATATTTAATGCTGAAAAAATGATTGGTAAAATAACAAGTTGTAATTTGACATAATTTGCCATGTTTCTTTTTTTAGACCAGTTGGTTTTACAACCAGAAATTTCATCAGGTCCACTTTATAAATGTGACCCTGTATAGTTTTCAATGACCTTAAAGATATTTGCTATTTAGGTATATGTTAATGCAACATTGGGAAGTTAAATTATGAATAACTGGCTTATTGTTTTTTCTGCCTTTAAAATTGATAAATTTTGCAGAAAAGCCCTACTTTTCATTCTATACGAAGGTCTATTCTCCTATATATATCAGTAATAATAATTATATGGTAAACACCTGATTTTAACAGTTTGAAGAAAATTTGAAGAACAACAAGGACTGTTCTTCTGTCATGATAGAATCTAAACATTTGTGGTGTAAGTCAAAGTGCGGTGCAATATTATTTTCTAGGCATACAAATTTTAAAATCAAACCGTTAAATGATTTGGCTGAGTTTCTCCTGCCTCTACTTGTGGTGTCCTCTTTGTCCTTGTGTACTGTTGCTATATGGTCTTTTAAATCCTTTCTTAACTCAAACCTCTCAGGACAGTGTGAACAATCAAAACCCTTCTCACCTGTGTGGAACTTCTTGTGATTCTGAGAAACAAATATTCATAATTGATTTTAAAGTTTCAAAAAATCAATGACATTATGTTAATTGTTTTTTTTTTTTTTACTTTATACTATAAATTTTGAAGGCAAAAAGTCCATATAAAATACAAATACATCGAGAATGTAAAACCAACTTCATATGCAGTATGAATGATGCCAGTATCTACATGTATATGTAAATAAACATCCAATTTATTTGAACTTTTGTGGATAGTTGTCTCATTGGCAATCATACCACATCTCCTTATTGTAATATTATTGTTTGCATATTTTGCTAACTACATTTTAAGTGTGCATGATGCAGAATGAGTTCTTGTGTTTGCAGTGTATGCCATTAATTGTTTTAAATTGTCTTATCAGGGCCTTTTATAGCTGACTATGCGGTATGGGCTTTGCTCATTGTTGAAGGCCTTACAGTGACCTATAGTTGTTAGTGTTTGTGTCATTTTGGTCTTTTGTGGATAGTTGTCTCATTGGCAATCATACCACATCTTCTTTTTTGCATTGTATTTCACAGTTTGAAATGCATTTAGTTGTTTTCTTTGTGAGAGAGTTGTTATATTTTTTTTTTTTTTTTTTTTTGTCTTTGCTTATACTCAGCTATAGGTTAGTTGTATCATTGGCAATCATACCCAATCTTCTTATTTTCATACATTTTTTATGTTATAACTTTGGTTAAGAAGATATCTTACCCTTAGATAAGCAACTTGAACAAAACTTTTCCCACATTCATCACACTGATGTGGCTTAGACTTGAGATGAGTTCTGGTATGCATTCGTAGATTGAACTTGTCCGTAAATCCTTTACCACATTCCTCACACTTAAACGGTCTTTCTCCGCGCTCCTTCCTCATGTGTTTCTCGTAGTGAGCTTTACGTGAGAATCCTGACCCACATATCTCACATTTGTAAGGTTTATCCTCTGCATGAACATTCAGGTGGAGGCTAAGTCCATTGCTTTGGCGGAAAGTTTTACCACATATACTACAGGTGTAAGGTTTTTCACCCGAGTGGATTCGCATGTGGATTGAAAGTTGTGACTTTCTGGTGAATCCTGTTTGACAAACATCACACTGATACAGTTTTTCACCTAAATGCATCCGTTTGTGAATCAACAAATTTTCTTCACTAGTGAATTCTCCCTGGCATGTTTCACACACTAGTTGTTTTGTCGGCACAGGACACGATCCCCTTTTCTGATGTGTTCTCATATGAATATCAAGGTATCGTTTAGCAGTGCAGAGCTTACCACAAATATCACATTTGAATTCGCTGGTCCCGCTTTCCATTACATGAGTCCGCATATGAACACTCAGTGTGCCATGATGTTGGAATCGTTTACCACATATCTTACAGGAGAAGATTAAAAATTTACCATCTTTATCTTGCATGTGTTTTATATTTGTGATTATTGGCGACACAGGAACTGGTTGAGATTTGACAGAACTGGTTTCTACTGGTTTTGTTTCCTCTGCATCATTTTCTGATGGAATAATTATATATTCTATAGGTGCTTCTTGAACAGGTGTTTCTGGTTTTGTCCTGTTTACATTTGATTTATTTGTTAAGCCTATTAAATTTGAAACTAGCTTTTTCACTTCTTCTGGTGGGACAGTTGGAGCAGAGTTATTTGTAGAACTCAGAAGCTCCTTTTCTATTTCAAGTTTTTGGACAGTAGGCTTTGAATTAGTTGGAATTTGTTCATGAAAAGTCACTGTATTACTGTGATCCGATTCACTAGCAGTAGACATGGTAGATGAAGCTAACAACTTTGCAATATCTTGTGAACTTTTCTGAATGTTTTGACATACATTTATTAAGTTGATATCATCTTCCACATTCAGACCCTTTGCAATGTCCTTGATTCCACATCCATTTACTTTATCTGCAAGCGACTGTAATAAACAACTAGCTAACGATGAAACTTGGTTCTCTTCACCTGTTACTGGTTTTTCTGTACAACTTGCAGATGTTGGCGCAGGAACAATTGGCACAGGATTAGTGGAAGAATCTTTTATACTGTCAATTATAGCCTTCTTCACAAAAGAGTTTAATGTTGCGTTGACATCTTTAGAGAATTCAGCGATGACTTTCTGTGTAATAACTTCTGTCCATCTATTTATAAAATCAGTTTGTAGTCCAGCAGGTACACCATTATTCTGTGGACTACAATTCACAATGGAAGACTCTGTTGGTACTATTTTGCCAGGATGGGGGTCGGGCAATAAAGTTTTGTCAATTATTGGATTTATCTTTGTTAAATTGGCTTCTGTAAACTTGGTCACAGATTCATTAATTGTGCTTAAATTTTGTCTGTCATTAGAGTTTTTCTTTAAAGGAATATCTGGTCCCATTTTCAATAAAACAGGAAGTTTCCTTTTCGTTGTAGATTCTGGTGTAGAGTTTGACCTATTTCTGTGAGCTTGAATAGATGGTACTGAATTAACCTGGTTTGAGTTAGCTGTAGGGGTTGAGAAAACGCTGTCAATGGTTGACTCAGTTCTTGTAGGGGTCTTTAACATTGAAGACAGCAGGGGACTTTTTCCACTGTATGGAGAAGCGAGCATTTTTTGTAAAGTAGAACTGCTCCCTGATTTTGCGGACGATGGTGCTGTAATGTGTGTTATATGAACATCATTTTCAATTTTATCTGTAACTACCAAAGTCTGAGGTATAGGAGGAACTGTGCCATTTAGTAAACCATATAAAGTAGGTTGAGACCTTTTACGATTTGTTTCACTTTTTTCATCTGTTACCATGGTTACATTTGATCCATTGTGTTGAGGGCTAGCATTGAGAATTTTTAATAATGAACTCGACATTCTCGTCTTCTTTCTGCTGCTGATACTTTTGTCATGGTCCTCTGAATTACTTCCCTTGTTTTTATTATCTGGTTCAGATTTAATATGTTCGGCTATAAAGAGAACATTGTCACCATTGCCATCTATGATCGAATTCCTTTCAGAAATGGTATTTTGCTCTATCTGATAAAAATCTGGAGCTCTCCTGTCATGAAGTTCTGTTCCTAAATGAATGACTGCAATAACAAAAGAATAAGGTTAATCTAACAATAACAGTGAAATTCAACTGAGAGATAAATATATCCACTACATCTGGTTATTTTCACACCTGGTTTTGATGTCTGTTGTGCATGAGTGCGAGGCCAGGACACTAGTAAATTCTTTATCTGTGCTTTGTCGCCTTACACAATATATTTGAATGAACAGTGAAATGTTTGTGTAGCTAAATCTTGTGGTAAAATGCATATGTCTGCTTGTACATGTTGTACATTGTTGTACAAAAATAAATATATTTTTTCAGTGATTAAACTTCAAGTACTTATAAAATATATTTGAAAGATTTCAATTTTCATTTGAGGAATAATTTGAATTATCTCCCTTTAATATTCTTGAAACATTTTTTTTTTACACCTTAGTTTCAAAATTTTGGAACATGTAAGTAAGGTTAAAGAGTTAGAACATGCTGTTACTTTTGTTTTCCTGGTTTTAGTGAGAGTTCAACTTTTTATCTTAAGAACGAAACAAAGAAATCTACTGCAAAACAATGTAAAATAACCTTGGTAACCATGGTAACATTGCATCTATAGCCTTTAAACATGTTATAATTCAATTCTTAAATGGCCCAAGACCACAATTAATGACCCCGCTTTTCGTTGTTCACGAATATAGTTCCCTTTAATTATAGTGTATTTTTTCTTTATTTTTTTTCTTTCCCTTTCTCATTCATTTCTTAGCTTTTCTGGGGTGGGAATGAAAGAAGAGAGCTGAAATAAACTTTTGGATGTTTTATTTTAACTGATTTTAATAAGGAAAGAGTGATTAGGCCAGGTGCAAAAAGGTTATATTTACACTTTTCGGAACATCTCTTGACTTGCCTATAGGGGTATGGATGTGTATTGGCCAAATTTGTATGATGTAAACATGCAATTTTTCTGAAAATTGCATATGTTTTGGGACTTGAACTGTACATTACTCACACAAAAAATTAGACAAAAAGAACAATTCAATTTTTTTTTAATGCGACAAAACGTTATAAAGAAATGATAGGAGAATTAATTGTGGTCTCGGGCCTAAGAGGTGCATTTCAGCAAATTTTGAATTTATACTTTGACAACTTCTCTGAATGATCTATTGGTATTTATTTGTCAAACTATATGAGAAGAAATGGTTTCCACTTTTATTTGATAGAAATTTGTAAAAAAAGTCACTATTCAGCTAATATGCCCAAAAAGTAGCTTTTTCACTTTTTTCAATATTTTTGCAAAAGCAGCATTCTTAATTTTTCTCTGACATTTTTTTTCTGATATCTATTTGTGTTTGTGGTATTTATTTCATGTGTTTTACTCATTTGTGAACTCTGAACATAAAGAAAGGTGGATAAAAGCATAAAAAGAGTGCAAAATGTGCTGTTTTAATAGTCTAGGTCTAGCGGTCCGTACGAAGCAAGTGAAATATGAAGTTCTATGCACTTAAAAATTGTATTTCTTTAAACAGATTGCACTGAATCTATATCAAAAGCACTTATTACTGGTTGTTCAAACTTGTCTGTTTCACAGAATACCTTTATTTTCTTCTTTTGGATGGCTGGTGGTTAAAATATTGGCATTTTAAGACTGAAATTTCATGCAGGTTTTAAACAGTAAATTGAAAAAACTTTGCTTCAGACCATACTGTCTACATATATAGTTAAAAGCAACAGTCTTGTTACATCCATGCTTCATATTTGATCATATCTTAGCAAGGATTTGGGCAAAAAGAAGCATATTTCCATCTCCAATATCATTTATATGCAATTAAATATGGAAATACAGGGAACGGCCTAAATTGACAACTTGTTATTTTAAGCTTGACATTGCTTAAGACCAAGTAAAACTCATGTGTTATACTATTTGAAACTTATATTTACATGAAAAGAATATTTATGATATGTTAAATGTTTTGTTTTAACTTAACAACTTCAGAAAATTGTTGTAAGTGGAAAATATTACATTTCATATAAGGCCTCGCTTCATTTGAAAACCTCTATTTTTTGGCATAGGCACATATAAAATTAACTTTTGTCAAATTTTTATAAGTCTCATACATTAAGTATGCTATCCTTTACTTTGAATAGATAATATCTTATACATTGAGACATAAAAAAGTGCAATTTGGTGTTTTGGGGGGATTTTTGAAGCCAAAATTTGAAAGTTGAAATTTTTCTATCTATACGTCATAATTCAGCAACCGAAGTTGAGATATAAAAAATATCACATTTTCTAAAATATATATCATATGGCTATGAAACTTTGTAAACTGACTCATAAAACACTAAGCTTAAATCATGCCAAGTTTTATTGGAATTGGTCAAGTTTTTGGCACCTAATAGGCCCAAGACCACAATTAATGACCCCGCTTTTCGTTGTTCACGAATATAGTTCCCTTTAATTATAGTGTATTTTTTCTTTATTTTTTTTCTTTCCCTTTCTCATTCATTTCTTAGCTTTTCTGGGGTGGGAATGAAAGAAGAGAGCTGAAATAAACTTTTGGATGTTTTATTTTAACTGATTTTAATAAGGAAAGAGTGATTAGGCCAGGTGCAAAAAGGTTATATTTACACTTTTCGGAACATCTCTTGACTTGCCTATAGGGGTATGGATGTGTATTGGCCAAATTTGTATGATGAAAATTGCATATGTTTTGGGACTTGAACTGTACATTACTCACACAAAAAATTAGACAAAAAGAACAATTCAATTTTTTTTAATGCGACAAAACGTTATAAAGAAATGATAGGAGAATTAATTGTGGTCTCGGGCCAAATATAGGGCTTAAAAATAAAACTACTTTAAATACAAAACTCTAATCAAATAACTCTTGTGTGTAATGGACATTAATTAGGTCATTAGTTTTCTCATTTGAATTATTTTACATTGTCATTTCGGGGCCTTTTATACATGTACAAATGTACATGTAGCTGACTATGCAGCATGTGCTTTGCTTTTGCTAATTATTGAAGGCGGTTACGGTGACCTACAATTGTTATTTTCTGTGTTATTTTGGTCTCTTGTGGAGAGTTGTCTCATTGGCAATCATACCTTCTTTTATCATACAGTTCAAAATGTTCACCTTCATAGGTTTCATCCATAGGCTCTTCTTTGACCTGAATGATATAATCCATTATTCTTTCTTCATTCTTTCTATCTGTAAAAACATCATGTAAATATATTATCAGGGGTGCTACAAAGGATTTTGGTACATCATGATTATTGCTATATATACATGTATATGTTAAATAAATCAACTTATACATGTATATTTATGAAATAAATTGAATTTGTAATATAATTTGCATTTGTGTTGTGGTTGTACATGTTCATGATGTTTCAAAGACATAATTTGCTTAAACACATGTTAAAAAGTGCTTAAGGGAAAAATGATTGATTATGAAGATTTGCAGTTTGATGTACATGTACCATACCAACTAAATAAAGGCAACAGTAGTATACCGCTGTTCAAACTCATAAATCCATGGACAAAAAACAAAATCGGGGTAACAAACTAAAACTGACGGAAACGCATAAATATAAGAGGAGAACAACAACACAACACTACAATGTAACTAACACACACAGAAACGGACCAAGCATCAGACATAATCCCACGAGAATAACAAATATAACATCAAAACCAAATACATGAATTTGGGATAGACAAGTACCGTGACACCTCTTATCGCAATGTCAATTTACACTCAAAAATAAGAGAAAACAAACGACGCAACGTTAAATTGTAACACACACAGGCCTCTACATTAACATTTTTTCTAACTTGTCCCTTCGGACAAGTGGCAAGAAAATCAGCTTGTCCGAACTCTTAACTCACTTGTCCGAATTCATAATTGAAAATCTAACATATTGATGATTTATGCAATAATAACACTTGGGCTTTGATTGTACCTAATAAACATGATAAAAGGAGCATTTTGTAATGTTATATGAATACCGCATCAAAATACATTTCATTATTTCAGAATGAAAGTATTTTTGCAAGACTGTGTTCTCTGACTCAATGTCACTATCATTTGTCAATCATTAAATCATCATTTCTTCCCAAACCACTACGTTCCCCTATGTACCTATTCATTCTTTAGTAGTGGTATGGGTTAAACCAAGGATGTAAATACACCTGGCCACCTTGAACATGTATATGAGTAAACCTTTTTAATTTATTGATGATGTCAAAACAAGCTTTTACAATTTATTTTGATTTGTATATACATTGATATATGATCATGAAGTACATACACATTTCACTAAAAAAATCTGCCTTTTTAGATTTTTTTTTTTTATTTTTTTTTCATCTTAAATTTTTATATCACATGTCATAGATCTTATCAAATAAAACCTCTTTTAATGTATTGTTATGCATAAAAGCAAAATCAAATGAAACATACTTTAATTTAATATTTTAAAGTTTAGGTAAAACTCCATATGAAGGTGCTCCTAATTCAAGGAAGCTAATACTAAGAAGATACATTAACATTGGTTTCTTTCCCCTTACTTATCTCCCCCTGGTCAATGGCTGCCAGCATGTTCAATACTCCAAATCAGAGACATATTATACAAGTTTTATATGTCTCTGGTTCAATCAATGAATAATTATTTCATTAAGTATGATCAATAAAACAATCATTCATATTTTGGGAATGTATAAGTCTTGAATTTGATTTATTTTTATCTGACCTTGATTTTTCACTTGTCCCATCGGACAAGTAGTATGGTGAATCTACTTGCCCGACACCTGTGTGCACTTGTCCCGGACAATCGGACAAGCGTTAATGTCGATATGGCCATATTCCTGACTTGGTACAGGACATTTTTAAAGGAAAAAATGGTGGGTTGAACCTGGTTTTGTGGCATGCCAAACCTCGCACTTTAATGGCAATGTTAAATATAACATAGAAATGACAACATAATATTACAGGACTACAATACAAATAAATAGGAAAACGTATTAGACAAAGAAACACATGACTAATGAATAACAAAAAGCATCAGGTTTAAGATTTAATACGCCAAAAAAGCGCCTCGTCCACACAAGACTCACCAGTGACGCCCAGATATAAAAGATTGAAAGCGAAAAAAAGTACAAAGTTGTACAGCACTGAAGATTTTTTTAGTAAATTTCTGGATTTGCCACTGTTGCTCAAGACTGACGGTTGACAAGTGCCTGATCAATTCATTGGGTTATACCACAACTGTGTCCCAAAAAGTAGGAAATCCTAAAATCATATCTTATAACAATATTATGCTATTTCGCCTAAATTTCTATATTCATGATATTAGGGCCAAACTTTTTTTTCCCTCGACTCACTTTGACTTGAGATTTCTAAAATCTGTAAAACTTGATACAGTTTGTATGTCTCATTAGGAATGTCTAATCCTGTATCTAGCTTATTGATTTTTCAGAATACATAATTTCTGGAAAATTGTCTTTCAACAGAAGAGATCATTAATTTCCCACGCTTTAATGACGTCGTTTACCAGATAGAAGGCCCTTCTATCCCTGTTTTATAAAAAGTTTCTAGCGCTTTTATACCCATTCTGTAGGGTCCTGTATGAACTGTGACGCCCTTATATGACACGGAAACCAGGCGTAACAGTCATACTTTATCCTGGCGGCATTGAAGTGTTTACAAAATGCATGTCCAGGCGTCAACCAGCGAAAAACCAGGCGTAAACCAATCGTAACTGAGGCGTAAACCAGTCGAAAAATTAGGCGTAATATTTAAATGAGTACGCCTGGTTCACAAAAAAATAGGCGTAATATGCAAATGAGTATGTCTGGTCAATAAATAAACCAGGCATAATATCCTTACATAACATACATAATACTACACTTATTTTAGTTCAGTGTATTAACCTAGCTGTGTACTTGATACAAACTTCTGTACTGTTGCTTTTATTTCTTATTGTTTGACAAAAAACATGAAACATTAACCATTGAAGAAGCTAATATAGAAATAAATACATTTCAGGCAGACACTGGCTCAAATAAGTTTAAGTTTAAATAAGAATTATGGGTATTTCTATTTACGCCATACCAACAGTTTTACGCCCGTAAAAAAATTTATGCCTTGCTTATTTCAATTTAAGCCCGTAAGAAAACTACTGCCTTGCTTTTTTCAATTTACACAAGGTTTACTGCTTTTTTTCTACGCCCGTTAGGACTACAAATTTACGTTTCCTGCTCCCTTACGCCTGGATCTAGACATATAACTACCACTTACGCCTGGATTACGCCTTATTTCCAGGCGTAATACGCCTTATAATTTTGTACGGGGTAGTATAGAAATAATTTATGTTACATAAGTATGTAATCATGATTGCCATACAACTGAGGGAATGTGATCACATCTTATTAGACTTTAATTTCCCAAATATTTTGTGCAGTATAAAATAAAACTTTTTCAATTGTTTGCTCAACATGTGTTTGAAATGACGGTTTTTTGTTACATGGTGACTGAAGTCACATGACAGATTTGTCTAAAAATTGTATCCCGGAACTGGCCTAGCCTGTATCATACCTATTGTTGTGATTATTACACTCAGAAGTTATAATTTCTTGAGTGCTGTCTGATTTTGTTTCCTGTTTTCATGGTTAAAATTCATGCAAAATACTTCACCTTTCAAATGTCACACTTGCAATACATATTGGGAAACAACTGTATATATATGTATTTAGTTTGAATAAATCCTATATCAACATGATCAAACTCGGGTCTCACTAATTAGCGACAAGAAGCGTCAAGAAGCGACAAGAAGAATAATTTTAGCGACAAGAAGCGACAAGAAGCTACAATGTATTTAGCGACAAGAAAACTTTTTTTTTATTAAATATAAAAAAATATGCATTTAGTCTTTTTTATTATACGGGCAATGAATTGATAATTTTTATTATTATATTGATATATGAAGAAATTAAACATTTGTGAGGAAGGGATCGTGTAGTTTCTAATATTATATGAACAGATGAAGAAATTAAACATTTGTAAAATGAAAGAAAATGCACATGCTATAAAATGAAAATAAAAACAAAGATTTTTCACCTTTCCTTTGAAGGATTTATTGAAACAAAAACATGAAATATCATTTACTTCAAACTGCACAATTCATTTTTCCTGATAGGACCAACGTTAGCTGTGGCTTCACCATAAGGTAATACACAATGTAGAACATCAAATGAGATTAACGAGGCGCGCGTCCCTTGTTTTATTGCTACAATAACCATGATAACATCCAATTAACACCTTCAACTTTGTACACGCGTCAGACTAAACAATTACATGCGCCAGAATATACAATTATTGTAAATACTTATAGTGAACACCTATTGAAAACTCAAGATTGTCATTGATTTCCTTAAATCTTCAATCAACAAGGTTGGCAAAAAAGCGGTCAATACTAGTATTGACCATGCCAGTGGTAAATACCGGTATTTACCCGGAAATACTGGCAAATACTGGGAAATACCGGCAAATACTGGTCTTAAAAACTTAATTTTAAATCAGTAGTAAGAATAAGTGTTATAAATGAATAAAACATATCAAATTCATTACCTTTATAAGCTGACACATTATATTTGACTTTTTATCAAGATTTTACTTCTTTTTATAGTAGAAACAACCATGAAAATTTCAATTGACCAGTATTTGCCAGTATTGACCAATTGGGGAGTATTGTCCGGGGCGGTAAATACCACTGGTAAATACCGGGGGTGGTATTTACCGCCCAACCTTGTCAATCAATATGCATAAACATGATAAATATCGTTAAATGAGGCAATACACAATATAAAATGATGAAAAAGATCACATTTTAATTATGTTTTCCTCTTGTTTGATTTCAGTTCTTTTGTATTGCACCATTTGTGCATGTACGTTTATTATATATTGTACAAAGATAGTTTTAAAAACAAATTATAAGATAAATATATTATTGTTCTTAAACACAAGTAAAAGTTATATAATAATATGACAGGGTAAACGTAATACTTGCTGTTATACATGTACATAATAAAATATCATGTAAATAAATGTAGCAACTGAATTAGATCTATGTTTCATTTTATTTTCTATCAATATTAACTTTCTTGTCATTAAAATTGTTTTCTTTTGCATATTCTTTTAATATTTATTTGGAATAAGTAATTTTGATAAAAAAAAATATGTTTTCTTGTCGCTAAATAGTTTCTTGTCGCTTCTTGTCGCTAATATTATTCTTTTTGTCGCTTCTTGTCGCTAATTAGTGAGACCGTCAAACTCAGCTGTATTTCACCTTATCGCTATTTGTCTGCCATTGCTGGATATCACACGGTCCCATAAAATTTCGACGTCATAAAACAAAATATCTGACGCCACAATGGAAAAGTAATTGTTGTTGAGGTTAAAAGTTCAAGCCGGGAATAGGGATAAGGTTAGTCAAAATAATTATGACCTCTGAGTATATATTATCTAATTATAAGGCCTAACAAGGTTCAGCAAACCTACAGTTGGCCTTAAATTAGGTCACCTAATACAATACACCTTATCCTAGTAGTCCAAATAATTATGACGTCTGGCAAGGCTATTTCATTTTTTTCTAGGACGAAGGCTGGCATTGCCAGAGTCATAATTATTTGGACTAGGATTATAAAGGTGTATTGTATTAGGTGACCTAATTTAAGGCCAACTGTAGGTTTGCTGACTCTCATTAGGCCTTAGATAATATATACTCATTATTATAAAGTACAAACCTCTGATAAAGCAAAAATTTGTGTCAAAAATAAACAAGTCTTTACAGGCCAGGTTGAAAGCCACATCATAAATTTATTTATGGATAGTTAGCCACTAATCAAATTTATAGAAAAAAAGTACGACTTCATCAGTAGCCAACTAACGTGAAAGGTTTTAACTTTTAGTTTAAAGTGAAAAAGTTTGAAATGAAGGAAATGATAAGAGAATGACATAGTATAATGTCGGCTTTGTTTATTACAGTAAATGGAATACAGGTCAAACTCAGGTCAAGGCCAGATACATCAAGAACTAATTGGGTCTTGATTATGGCGCTTATAAAGTATTAAAATATGCATCATTCCAAATAAATACTTTGATGCTACTTTCTACAATATCTTGTGTGTGTGCATCCTTACCTGTTTAAGTGAAATTCTCGCTTCACGCCATTTCTGGATGCTACAACCTACAAAAAACAACAAAATGGCAGGTGCGACCTATTTACCGAATGACAGGAGAGTTTTCGGTTATGTCCCTTAGTACCTGATTTTGCTTAGGGGCTCTGTTTGGGTTAATTTCTCCTGTAAACTGAAAAAAAAAGAAAATTTGTAAATATTTTCTGGGACTATTATACTATACTATTAAACGTTATAGCTTTAGTATAATAGTCCCAGATATTTTCTAATAAATAAATGAACATAAAATAAATAATTACATATTCTGTATCTGTAATCGTAATTCTGCCAATCAAGGCACACCTCCATTCACACAGAGGAAAATGTCAATACGCAATATAACACAATACAACGCGCATCACTTCATATATTAAAATTTTCCGCCACCTCAAGAATTTATGTTACATACACAAAATAAAACATTAGAAAAAACTTTGATAGAAATAAAACTAAAATGTTCTTTGAATACAAAAACAACTCATTCTGGGACCATGTGTGCCCGATATGTACTTGCAAGGCCAATCTTACTAAACTACACTATTAAGCAATTAGAAGTTAGATTTTCTACTGCCTTGCTTATCTATATTAGCTAATAAAGCATAGCGTTTGTTATGCATATTATAAAGCAACTGTCTACACAGGGGTTCCAAAATATTACTGGTTTCCTCAAAAACAGCTCTGTTTGCATTAATGTCTACATAACAGAACGGATTGATGATTAGTTGGATAAGATCGATTGGAAACGAAGTTGCAACTTTGGCTAGGATCAGGCTTCCATTATCTAAGATCTTTGACAAAAGTGGTATTCTTGTCTCTTCTAACTTTTCACACAATAGAATAAAATGTTCCACCGTTTCATCCGCTTTACCACAGAGTTTACAAGTTGGACTTATAAAGTTATTCTTTGAAAATGATGCCTTGTGGGTTTGTAGGATATAGTTCCCAGTTGAAATTTTAAGACGTACAGGAATTTTTCTGATGTCCTTTAGATTTGCATTAACTGATATAGCTAAAGGATGTACAGATCCAATATTATATTTATGGTCCATAAATTTAAGAGTTGAGTAACCTTTTGACTCATCAGTAATTTTAGATGTCCAATAGTCATGAATTTTGGATTTAACTAGCTTTTTCCATTGGAATTTTGATAACGGATTGGTTAAATAAGCATATAAGTCATTAATTTCATATTTTAAACATAATTCCTTGACTTCAATAAACCAGCTGCAACTATTATGAGATTTTATCTGTAACTGTCTTTCGGCTATCCGCCATTCAATTGAATCACAATTCGCTCTAGATATGTTTCCAAAAAGATTGATAGCTTTGACGTGGATTTCAGCTTCTATAGGGAGTAAACCAGATAAAGTATAAACTGCAGAATCTGCTACGTTAGAATTTAAAGACAGAATTTGTTTGATCCATTTTTTATATTGAATAGATATATTATTTAGTATTTTTCCTTTAGGTAATAAAATTTCCAAACCATAAGTTAATATTGGCAGAATATATGTTCTTATCAATGCTATTGAAGTTTTACTATCTAGACCATTCTCTCCATGGAGGCCTGTACCCATTAAACTGTACATTGCTCTACGTGCTTTCTTTATATTTTCATTTACTGTCGATTCAGCAGAATTTTTGTCAGATTTTTGAATTCCTATGTGTGAGGCGTTCGAAACAATTGGCATGTTTTTTCCATTTAATTTCCAAAATCCATCTTCAATTTCATAAAATTTGCGGCATGTTTTTACTGGAATAATAACGCTTTTTGTAGGCTGTAATAAATACCCTTCTCTTTTGCTAAAATCCAAAGCAATGTTAATCATGGTTTGTAATTCTAGAGGGTTGTTGGAGACAAGTGCTACATCGTCAGCACATGTAGGAGCACAACAATTTATGTTCCCTACTCTTCCACCAAGACCTGATGTACTTAAAATGTTAAGCATGAACATCTCTTTTGACATTATATTATTCCATTTGATAAGAGAAGATGCATTTACATATAGATTATTTAGTAATAGTATGGATTGTTCCGTGAAGTCTATCTGGAACATACGACGGATCAAATTAGCATGTACCACAACATCGAAAGCTGACTTGCCATCTAATAAGGCTATGTAGACTGGAAGTTTAAGGTCTTTGCTTTCCCTTTCAAATTCTTCTATAAAAAGTTCACAAATCAGTGGAGACGTGCCCTCAGTGAATCCTTTTTGAAGAGGGTTTTGTGAAATTATAATTTTTGGATTTTCTCTTTCTTTCAATATTTTTTCTATAATTTTTGAGTATGTTGGAGTTATAGTAATTCCTCTATAATTTTTGGCATTTTTTACATCCCCTTTATTTTTGAACACAGGAAATAAAGTTCCGATTTTCAGTAAATCCGGTATGTAGCAGAATTTAAAGCAGATATTCAATAGATGTTGTAAATGTTGTAATAAAGATTCGCTTCCATGGATAAAATGTTCAGCTGTTAAACCATAAAAATCCTCAGCTTTGTTTGTATTGAGTTTTGAGACAGCTCTTTTTATCTCTTCAGTAGAAATTTCCTGATGAATATATGTATCTTTACAATTGTTAATAATATGGGTAGCTTCTTTTTCAATTGAATTTAGATAATTAGTGTCAAAAGAGTTATTGTTGGACTTTTTTGCTAGGTCACCAAAATGTTTATTCCAGCCCTTCATTACATTTTCGGGAGATTGGAAAATTTCTTCATCAACAGTTAGTTCCTCAATAAAGCGTGAAAGTCTACCTCTTTGTTTTTTTATAAGGCTGTAGAAAAGTGCCGGATCGTTATACCCTGCATCAATGATTTTCTGCCGTTCTTGTATTCTCTGTAGTGCAGTTTCTATTCTGCATTGTTTACGAAGAGAGGAAGTTGTGATTTTCTTCTGAATAGTAAGAGGATGGTTGGGGTCAGGTGGACGACCATTTTGTTTCCACTGAAAGAATGCTATTTTTTTCTCTGATATTGCTTGAGAAATATTTTCAGTCATAATTTGTAATTTCTTCTTCCGTATCTTTTTTTTCTTTTTGGGAGCAACAGCCAAAGTAGCTTTAGTAAGAGTATGGTTGAGAGTCTGAAAAGCTTGATCCAGTTCATTAGGGTTCATTGGATCGACTTTTAATAGAGCTATGCCTTCTTCAACTAGAATTTTATATCTATCTCTATCTATATTGTTCCATTTGACCTTATGGTGGGTAGTCACCTGTGTTTGACTTACGGAATTAATGCAGGGAAATTTATATTTGAGTTGTAGTAGAATTGGAAGATGATCCGAGACGTTTGAAATAATGTCAGGTTTTTCAATATTTATTATGAAATCTTTAAATTTCTCTTGGTAAAGTATATAATCAATTGCAGAAGATGATATGCCACTGGTATGTGTATAGGTAATTCCAACTTCTGTAGTAGACAAGTTATGGTCTGACATGAAATCAAGTATATAATTTTTTCTATTAGAGTTATTTTCTTTAAAAATATTTTCATTAAAATCTCCACCAATAATTATCTGGTGAGTGGTTTTATAAACCTCCATGATCTCATGTAATTGGTCAATACATTCATAAAGTTCATTTAGATGGTTATCTGACGATTTGCAAGGAAGATAAATAGAAATAAATAAAAGTTTCTGATTTCCAGACAACTCAATACACTGTATTCTCTCATTTCCAATTGGTAAAGTTGTAACAAGTTTGTCAAGATTCTTTTTCCACAATATAGCTACACCTCCATAGCCACGAGGCATATGAAGAGGTTGAATAGGATCATTAGAATCAACTGCTTTACCCGTTCCAGTAAAATCACTATGTAGTTCTTGTAATAGATTTAGTTGGCAGTCATATAGCCAGTGTTCTTGGAGAAGAAATATATCAATTTTGCTTTCCAACTCTTTAAATAGTGGACCACATGTCAATATGTTTTTGCAGTTAAAATCTAAAATTCTCAGAGTAGAGTTGCTACGTACATCTTTATCTTTATTTACACAATGTACATTTATACAGTCATTTTTAAAATCTAAAACATCGTATTCAATAATTCCATCGCTGCTTGTATTCATTTGTTCAGTAAGTAACGTGTCGATGTTTATGACAACATTTTGTGCCTTTCGAATTGGAACAGTTCCTTGTATAAAAAATCCTGCTCCGATTTGTCTTGTGAATAATATAGAGGTTGACCTATTCTTGAACCGTGAAGTATTGGAGAAGTTTTATCTTTCTCTTCTGGAGTGTTCGTTATAGAGGAAGACGAAGAATTATGAAATCTTGCAGTAGATGTTTTTTCTCTACAATTTGCCTCTGTATTACTAGCAGAATTAGCAGAAAGTTGAGTCGGAGTAAGTGAGATTAAATTAGAAAAACAAACATGATTTTCTGCAGAATGCCGATTATGAGAATGATGAAAGGTTTCTGGGGGGACGTTGTGGTAAGTCCCACCATTGCCCCACCAGTTACCTTGGGTATAATAATCTGGAGTACTTGTTTCCGGGTAGTAACTCTTGTGGATATTGTCCTGATAATTATTCCAGTTGTGAGAGTGTGGATAGCACGGATCATGACTATCAGTAGGGACGTTGTGGTAAGTCCCACCATTGCCCCACTGATAATGTGATGTACTATTATAATTAGTGGCTGGAATATTGTAATCTCTGGAATAGTGAGTGTTGTATGGGTAGCTCGGAAAATGTGGATTTGCATAGACAATGTTGTGTTGGACGGAACTAGTTGGAGCACTATTGCGATAATTTGCATATTCAACGTTGTGTTGGACGGAGCTAGTTGGAGCACTATTGACATGTGTAGATTTCTCTTGTAGAGGACTATCTGTATCCAAGGATTGGAGAAGACTAAGTTCCCGATCAACTTTTTTTAGGACGTACTCGGTTACTCTTTCATGTATACCTCTGATGAGATCTTCAGCTGGCTGTTTTTGTTTATGGTTGTCAGTTGTCTTACTATCCATGTGGGCTTGATTCTTCACAGAGTTATCTAAACATTGATTTAGGGTTTTAAGAGATTGTTCTAGTTCTAGGTTTCTACTTTCTGCTTTGAATAGTCTATCTAAAATACTTGACTTGTCATTTGATTTGTCATTTAATATAGCTTCTTTAATCTTTAATTGTTCTTCTTTTTTCTTTAACTTTTGCTCTAGAAGTTTAAAGTCTTTGGCCGAAATTTCTTTACCCTGATCTTTTTTACTTGTTTCTTTTGAATTTGTAACATGATGATTGTGAGGCATAGGAATATCCGGAATGGAAGGATTGGCAGTTTTAGGTACTGCAGACGTGTTGGTACATGCTAATTCAATGTTGTTGTGATTACTCTTAGCTACATGGCTATTAGATTCAATAGATTTGCATGTGGTTTGAACAACAGTTTCTAGATCTGAAAAGGATGTTGATAAGTCTTTAGTATTGAGATTGGGTAACTGTGTGTTGAGACAATCCGAATGGTTTGAAGATTTTGTAGATAATGGATGTCCATCTTGAGATTGATCAATAATGTCCTGTACCAAGATAGAATTTGTAGAGGTATGGAGTTTGTAAACTGTTTCTAATGTATTTGAACTGGACCTCTGATCTAACAAGCCAGCACAAGTGTAACAGGAATTTGTATTGGTATCAAGACAGCTGTTATGACATACTAAATTGCACTCTGGACAGATATTTTCTGTATCATTTAGGGCATCATCACATACAGAGCATTGTATAAGGTTCTCCTCTATAAGTATGGCTCTTGCACTAGTAATATGTCTTACTTCTGACTGGATGCTATTTCCATATGTTTTTAGATGTGTTTCAGGACTAGTAGTACAAGTTATATGGGATTGGTGGTACTTTAACACAGAAGGGACGTTGTGGTAAGTCCCACCATTGCCCCTCTGTGTGTCAAGTATATTTACCTTTGTACTGTCACAACTTTTACATTGATATGTTTTATCATTCTTTTCGATGGAGGAAATATCTTCTACAGACAACTTGTCACATTTATAATGAACCCAGTGATTGTTATGACACAATACTGCCCTAGATTTGCAGTTCCTATTGCACTTAATACAACGTTCCTCATTTGAACTTTTTGTAGATTTGTTCTCAGGTAAGCCAGGATTCGGTGTTGCTGATTTTTTAAGACAATCTAGTGCCTCAATTAATTTTGATGCTAGGTTTTTATTCAGGAGGTCAGTGTTTATATTTGCACCATTGATTTGCGTATTAGACATGATCTTGTGTATGTGTTCAATATCTCTATAGAACAATTTGTCCACATTTTTCCCATTGATTAGTAAGTTGCATTTTGTTAGGTATGCATTGATTGTGTAACTATCAGTTGGATTGTCAAAAATATGGTAGGTATATTGAACATTATTTCCTCCTTTGTCTGTTGCTATGGTTTTGCGGTAATCATGAAACTTGAAAGAAGGATCGTTAAAATATTGCTCCAGAGCATATATGAACAGTTCAAAAGATATGGTGTCCATTTTGATAGTAACGCCACCGCCAGTATAGACATACTCTATTACAGATCTTTTAGTACTTTCAAGCTTTTTCTTCAGTGATTTTTCTATATTGAGAGTGTAGTTATTGTTGTAACTATTTTGAGGAAGTGTATGTACACTAACCAAGTTGGTTTTCTGTATGTTATCAACTTTATACGGTTGGATATTCATCATGAAAATTCTAAATACTTATGATGTAAATGGTAAGAAAGTTGCAATATTCAATATAAATATTATATGTCCATCAAAATATTTATTGCGATTACTGTAAGGACGTTGTGGTAAGCCCCACCATCGCCTTATACAGTTTTATAATAAAAGTGGAATATAAATTTGTTGTATATTAAAATTTAAAAGAACTAAATTATCTATAATAATATTTTTTTTTTTTTTATTTTCTTTTACCAACAGTCCAATTTAATTCTGTGAGCTAATTTACGAAGCCATACTCTGGCTAACGCACTTTTTGGATGAATGCCATCAAGGTATAAGTTAAAATTGTACAAGTCTCTACCATGCCTGTGTGTGTTTTTCGAGTTACAGGAAATTGGATGATATATGTCGGCTGAGAAGCTTGGAGATCTTGACGAGTGATCGTTGTTTAAGGCTCTTATCTGGTCATTTACAACTAGAATTTGCTTGATTAATGTATTGTCGTCTGCTTTAAATCTGTTGGGATCAGGGTGATCATGAAGACGGTTCCAAATGTATATAGAAAATATAGGGATTTCTAGAAATGTGACTTTACATCCAGGATATTCAGCTAGAAGGGTTGCAAATTCTTTTAAATTGTTTATAAGTTGTGATGCTGCTTCCTCAGGGTTATGTTTTAATGTGATAATCTTATCACAACGACTATAATCTGTGAAGTCGCATGTACCTAGCCACACGTACAGGGAAATATTATCGAGATGTCCAATTTTAGACGCTAAGTTGTCTTTTAGCCAAGCAAGACCGCTTGTTGAAGTTTGACCTGACTTAAACCACCATTTGATATCTATCTCGGGAGACAGTTTACATTCACTTTGTAAATATCTTGCTTTGCTGTCGGACAACACAACTGGTACAAGTCTAGACGGACCAATAGGCGGATTGAAAGTTTTTTTGAGATATTTTTCTAGCTTATGCTCAGTCATTTGTGTTTCAATTTAGTACAATATTTGCCAGGTACTAATGTTCTTCCGTATACCCTAGTAGACAGTTGCTTTTCCTTATAATTTTAAAAGCTTAATAAATAATGACAGCTGGAAGCACTAGTGAAGAAGCAGAGTCATGTATTAACTTTATTAATGCAAAAAGTTTAGGTCTATTTGTTTTAGTAAATATATATTTATTTTTATTTAATAATGGATAAGATGTATATAAGAATAATAACTGCTAGTATATTAGTCTTTAGTAGATAATAGATATGATGAAAAGGTTATACAAGGGTGTTAAATGTTTAGTGAGAAGATCACACTAGGTCAGACAATAATTTAATTTATCTGAACTTAAGACTATATTTAAATTATATATAATTATGTATGTACTCCTGAAATGAAATTTAATTGGCAAATAAGATGATAAATATGAAGGAAAACTGTACAAGGGTGTTAAGTGTTTAGTCAAGAAATCCCACTTGAACAGACAATAAACTAATTTATCTGAACTTGAGACTGTATTTAAAATATATGAATTTGTATGTACTCCTGAAATAAAATTAATTCAAATTAATTCAATTGGCAAATAATATAATAACTATGGGGATATAAAAATAATTAAAAAAAAAAATATATATCAAACGCACGTGGCCAGAGAAAAAAAAATGTAAAATCGGTCAAGTGCACTTAAAATAATAAAATTTTAAAGGAAATATGCGTAGGATAATATGTAATATAAGCAAATGGAATGAACTTATTACTTATTAAGTAATTTTAAGGGCACACATGGCTGCAGTATTAACTTTTGTAAAAGCCCGCCATTTTGAATGATTGGCGCGTCAGGTAAAATTTGTTTTTTGTTGGAAAAATTGGAAATGTGATCAATTAATTGCAATTTTCTTTTTAAGTAAGTGATAAATATGTATTGTATGCGTATTCCTGCACTTTCAGCCCAATAAGATGTTTAGGTACTCTGTAAAAGGTAAAAATTGTCGCACGATATAAAAACACATCCACCACCTTCAATGCACACGTCAACAATCATATTAAAAAAAAATCCTTAAAACATTTAATATTTTTTTTCAGAAAACCAAAAATATATTTGAGGGAAAATTGCCTTGAAATACGACTCTTCCATAAGATTAGTAGGTAGAGGCTGAGCAAGCCATACTCCATGTTTTGGGAAGCTTTTCAGTCTAACTTTGTTTTCTTATTTCCTATATTGGGCTATAAAAGAACACTTATTTTTAGGTATTTCTGAAAAAAAAAAAAAAAAAAAAAAAACAACAGTTAAATGTAAATGACTTTGAAACATTGACAACACATCATGCACTTATTATAAGGAATTCCGATGATAATATGTCCCTCTCTCGAACGCTGCCGCGGTAAAGTTATAAGTTTTACATCAGTAGGCCTTATAAATTGAAACCTCCATGGTGTAGGTAAACTTTTATATGGATAGTTTATTCAGCTTTGACAGATCAATTACTCATTTTTTGTCACATTTCTTTCATAAATGTGTGATAGTAACCCCATTTTTTTAAAATTTATTTATTAGCCTAAAATACAAATATTTAGGTATGAGATGTATATAAATGAACCCAAGAGGATCTTATAATGAAAACAAACAGGTACATTAGTGGTGTTTATCTTCTTAAAATCATCTTTTGTATCATAATCCACTGTTTGTATTCAGATTTGAAAATATTTGATCATTAATTTTTGTTGGTGAATACTACATTCATTCATGATGCGACGTGATCTGGATTTTTTTGGAAGAATGGTTGCAAAAAACGGAAGTATAGTTTCCTATAAATATTATAAAAACCAAATGTTATCTAAAACTATTAAGCTGATTATAACAAAACTTGACAGTAATGCTTGAAATAACCAGTCAAATATAAAATCAAGTTGGAAGAACTGTTATTAAATGGGCTTGAATCAATTCTACTATGACAGAAATTGGCAGCTATTCAAAAAAACTCTCTGCTTCTGAAGCATCGAGACGGTGAAGAATGTTTACAATAAAAAAGTCTTCTTTACCAAAATCTAACGTGCACGCAAAGTTAGATGAAAATAAAATTTAAGTAGGAACTAGACACGTATGAAGTTCTTAAAATGCAAGGTACAGGGGATGAGGAAATGCAATCTTCTGGAGATGAGTCCGACCCGTTTTGACTCACTGTTGAGCTTTTAGGTGACTCCTGAGGGTTATATTGATGTGTAATCGGTGGACTAAAAAACAGTAATATGTTTATATATATATGGTAGTAAAATGAATTAGTTCAACGGTGATAACAAAATAATTTCATTTGACTATTGTAATGTTCTTCTCAAAATGTTAACCCTTGAAGTATGTATACTTCTTATTTGCACGTGCAAATCCCTCTCACTTTATATTTATAAAAGAATGCGAACCCTCCACTAACAGAAAAAAAACTTGACCCCTACATTTTAATAAGCCCCCCCCCCCCCCCCTCCCACCGCCCCATCCCAACCTAACTACCACCACACACACATCCTATGTAAAAAATGATATGTCCCTAATGATGCAGTTAATTAATAAAGTATAATTTCTGTCTTGTTATAAAATGAAAAATACTTATAAATGAAATATGCAAAAATTATACTCCGTCACATCTGGAACTATTATAATATATAGTCTTAGGTCAAATTAATGTATATGGGTCATTTTCAAAAAATGTCGAATTTTGAAATTGAAAAATTTATTAAAAGTTACTCATTCAAACAACCCTCTACAGAAGCAAATCAAAACAAACAGTATTTTAAGAACAACATATTAAAAGATGCAATCTTAATGATGTCATACAAGAATATCTTGAAACATTTTTTGATCGGTGGTACAATATTTTGTCTATCCTGTTACCATTTTCAAAAGACATTTTGGGTTATTAAGAAAAGGTTTAGACAAAATGTTAAGCTTGTTTTACGTTACCAATTAGATGGTTTTCAAGAGAATAAACTTCTTTATCGCTATTTTGTGCATTTTTCTTTTGATCTTTTTTTGTGATAATTTTCATATCATGCTTCTCGCTTGAGATGGAAAAATTATCGCTAGAAACTAAGGAGGCCACGTGGCGTTGCTAACGAAATTGACATGAAATTGACAAAGTCCTCACAGGTAAAATAGCGATAAACAGATTATCATTGGTCATCTCAACTCGATTGCTTTTCTCACTTTCGCTGTACCAGCTCAAGCGAGAAAATCAATCTCGTTGAGATGACCAACGATAATCTATAAATTTATACTGCACTCGTTCTATTTGAGCAGTCAAAATGCGTTGACTGTATATGTCTATGCCATATACAGTCACTGACCTGATATCACTTTTCCTCATGAATATTTAAATAGAAATTGTCGAAATTATATTTAATTATTCATACGACCTCTTCAACCTATACTTGTTTCCAATGTAAACAACGATGCGTTTAACGACTCAAACTTGTTTCTTTTGCAATTTTTGGGAAAACATATTTCACTTATTAATTATTTTTTTTTGTTTGCAACCTATAAATCAGTATGTTTTATGTTTATTGTTGATATTTTAGTCTGCAACAAATTCGTTCATCATTGATTGCGGTAATGATGTACATTTCATCGTGTTTTATATTTCTCCGTCTGTGTGATATGAGGCCTTTTTAAAGGGGGATTTTTCCCAATATTTAAATCAAATAAATAACATTAACACAATAAACAACAATTGAAAATGTTTTTTTAGATTGCAGTATAAAGACAATAATAGTGCATTGACTTGACATATCAACGATATAAGGATTCGGCCCGAAACGGGGAAAATGCTCGGCACAGCCTCGCATTTCCCCGTTTCTAAGCCTCGTCCTTATATCGTTGATATGTCAAGTCAATGCACTATTATTGTCTATATATATTCATTCTGTAAAATAATAGATTATTTGCCAATTTTCTAGGTTGTACTGAAAAATGGCTCTAAAAATTGGATTTCAAAGGTTGTAAAAATTACCACCAGTAATGCAAGTCTAAGATAGCAATTTATATTGTTCGGCCTTTTTTCACCCTTTCAAATAAACCCAACATCAAGTAAATCCCTCATAAGTTAATTTACTTTTCTCTTTATTTCGTTGGTAACAGGAACGCACGTTTCTGATATATCACTCTATAAAAGTCTATCTTGTTACCTTTTTGTCTATCCTGTTAGCGATATCAGTATTGCACCTGCAAATGCTTAATTGGGAAGATTAAGACGTTATAACCTTAAGATGAGTTCAAACAATGAAATATTTCATTCGTTTTCCACCTACATGTTAAGATAAAAAATTTAACGACGTTTTTGTCTATAATTGTCTATCCTGTTACTGTAACCATAGCAACCATAGTAACAGGATAGACAAATTTCTTCGTTTTTGATTGCTGTTGTGAAATAACTACTCCCTTTGGTGAAGTGATTATGGTTTTCTATTGTAAAATTGGTTTCCAACACGTTATTGCACTTTTTACAACCAGACTGTTAGTGTAATTAATCAAAATGGTTGGTAACAGCATAGACATGAAAAAAAGTACGCTCTATTTTTTCACTAAATGTCTTGAAATTTCTTTTCTCTACACTGTCGTTCAAGAAACAAGGCGTTTTAAATGTAAAGATTGCTTTGCATTTTTGAAATCGACACTGACTGATTCAATATTCATAGGGAGAATAATTTAACGACTGATTTAAGTAGCGGTAACAGGATAGACATGAACCTCCTGTACGCTGATTGAAATTAGTTTGTAGATAATCTGTTACATACAATGATAAAGAAGCTACGATTTTTCGTTAGAATTATAATTAACGTTCTTAAAAAGTCCCTTTTGCAGAAAATCGGAAAAAAATCAGTTGAAATGTGTTTTTCTGACAATGTACGCACACAAATACCCCACAAATCGGACTAAAATGCAGTTTAATCTTATCAAAATAGATGTAAGGTGTGCTTATTATTAATGTTCTGAATCACAAATCCGACAAGCTTTCATTTAAACCATTACAACTGAAATTTCCATTAGAAATAAAAATTTTAGCATGGGTGTACTGAAAATTCGACATTTTTTGAAAATGACCCATATAGCTAACTTCTTTTCAAAGAGAAGTGCATATGTACTTAACATAAGGACTGGAGCATGTATAGATACTCAATACTATCTTTTAGATCATCAGGTATAACAATATTACGAACTACTATATATATATATATATTAATTTGTATTTGAATACATTATCATGTATATTGATATGATTTATCTATTTGGGGACCGTATCAAACTGATCGTAGATACATGTATGTACCCGGTTATCACAGACGAGGGACGTTTCAAAACAATTATTTAGGCTACTGATTATCAAGTGGACTTTTGGACACTGGCGGAGGCGACACGTATCTTTCACATATGAATTCGTATACAAACTGATTTTAAGATAAAAAGGTATGCTTAATATAATATATAATATTTTCATAAATTACTTATATGTGTACATTAATTTTTAACAATTAGTAGATGTAGCAATTACGATAACTGACATTTTCAGATGCGGATCCAGGATTTTGAAAAGGGGGACCTAGCAAGCCAACGTGTTGAGGGATACTTGTAAAAAGTCTATGTATTTATATAAGAAGTGACATAAAGGGGGTGGGGGGTGGGGGGGGGGGGGGTCCCCTGCTTTGTCACTCGTGTAATTACCTGAACGATTATGTTATCCAGCTTAATGTGTCTAAACGACATATTCAAAAGATGGAGTTTAATATTTACTATATCGTAAACATCGCTAGAAATGAAGTGTTACTCATCCCTGTGGTGCACAAAACACTGTACAAATAAGGTCCGAGATGGGAGGATCCTTTATTTCTTTATTGTCTTATACTTGTTTGCTCTATTCTTTGTATTTAAGCACCCCACCCCATTACTCTATATTCTCTATTATTTTGCATATGTTCTCTATTTCGAATATGTTCGCCCTTTGTTCTGCACTTGTGCCAATTATTCTTTATTTTGTAAACACCATCCAGACCCTCACCAATAATATACAGATTCCAAACCAAACTATGCTGATTGGTTGATTGTTAGTTGATTGACGTACAGTTGCAAATATTTTTCGTTTAGGTAGGTCTTTTAGAAGAGGCCGTCTGCAATGACAGTCGGTGAAAATTTGGACTCCCAAGGAGAAATAAGAGTAAATTAGTTAGGGACAGACAGTTTGCCTGGCAACAGGCCACCTGTGGACTCCTTAAAAGAGTTCCCTCAAGTTAAGAGAGCGTGACACTCTCTCTACACGAGGTATCGGATTTATTAAAGGTCCCCATTCTGACCGAACGTGGCTGCGTATATTTACATCCCGCTAAGCAAACAGACGCCCCACTTTTGAATGGGGTTATTGCCGATCGGAAGATGACTTGCAGTGATCGTATATTTCGATTCCTCATTTACTCTTCGGGTGGAAAAAAAAACCCACAAAAAGTTAACTTCTTGTTGAACTGTGTTTCCGATAAATTCTAGACATATCACATTTCTGAAAGTCTCAGTCAAATATATATTTTTTATAGACTATAGAACCGATTTGAAGTTTAATAACGTATACTTATATTATTTATGACAATGTATAGAACTCTGACCGAGTACTAGCCCATTAATGGAAACCGCCGCATTTTAATTGATATGAAATCACACAGGATTTGTTTTTATTTACGGCTTGTTTGAAGACTTTCGTTTAAGATTTAATATTCAAGTTAGAGAGATATCGGCGTAAATACTTTACCAATTATTGATAAATGAGTATTACATATATTAACAAAAACATGAATGCATGTTAACTTTTTTCTATCTTCATTTTCAAATATATTAAAACTGTCTTCTTTCAATCTCTTTAGACAAACATGTGGTATTGTTTACTTCTTGCCCTGCTGGGAACATCATTTGCTCAAAACTCCGGACCAAAGCATGGACAGGATAGCACTGTCTGTTCAGTTTCACCGACTCCGGCTCCGGGAAGTAAGTTATTAGTTAGTGAAAGAAAACTCATAAGGGTTGCTGGTGGAACAGTAGTATTTCCTGTGCCATAGAGAGGATGACAGCCTTTTTTTTTTTTTTTTAGAATTTTTAACATCTTTTTACACTGCCCAATAACCTTTACATGTATACACAATTATCTAAATTACTTTCATTATGATATAACATTCAGAAATAAATTTGAATATGTACGATAACCATTTATATAAAACTAAAACAGTCGTGTATTGTGGTAAAAAAAATAATTGTTAAGTTTAATGCTTACAAAAATGAACTTGCCCACTGAAGGGTTACTATTGCCGCCTACTCGTAAACTGGAAAATAGACCAGTTTAGAAAATGTAATTTGTTTAATTTAAATTGGTCTGCAAGACAGCAGTGATATCCATTTCCAATTGTTAATGTTTTATGCAAAGAACATACATCTGCTCTAGTATTATACCCCATCGTTGGTTCTGATTTATCCTATTATGTTAAAACAAGTTTAAATTAACTTTAAGGCTGACAGACTCAATAAATCGTTTATGAAAAGAAAGAAAAAAATGGAATTTCTTAATTTGTAAAATCTGCATGAATAGATCGAAAGGAAATATACATTTCTTGTTATAAAAATAGTGGCCAAAAGTGAGACGGTTATAAAAAAAATACAGAGAAACCCTGATTCTGGTATTTACTTTTATGCGCTATTCAATGATGTATTTTTCAGAAAGTTAAATTTCTAGATTAATAAGGCAAAATGCATTTTCTTTTTTCTTCAATTTCGTGTAATTTGTCCTATTATGGTCTTCCTTAAAGGTCAAATTTACAAAACGTATTTGCCAGGGTTTGTTTTTCCACTTTTCCTATTTCATTCTAAACTTTCTTAAAGACCAATTAAGACGAGCTGATATTTTCGTAATTTGGTCTTAATCGCGATATTATCTTGAATAAATAAACCGAAAGATTTCTTACTCTACACATTATACATTTTACACTTTCAATTGTATTTTAAACCATGCAAACAGTATCACTGGTGTCAACGTGATGATCGTAACTGTTACGATCATCCCAATATGGCGGACACAAATATAGGGAAAATTTGTAAGGCTGATTTCTCCACTTTAACAGCTTATATTCAGATATGTATTATGTCAAGAAACATCTTTATAAGCATTACCATTGAAATATTTTTTTCGGACAGGATGGAAACGCAACAAGAAGAATGTATCAAGTCAATTCTCTGCTTACATTAGTCTTTTTACTCTTTCAGTTGTATCTAAAACCATGCCCACAGTGTCAAGTCAATTTTCTGCTCATATTGAATGTGTCATAGTAAATAAAAACATGACAACTGATTTACATGAGTACTATGATGACACCAACAACAGGGGAGCCGTCCATCAACTCGATCTTGGACTGGAACTGGATGCTTGGTATGATTACAACACGAACGAGTTCATTGCATATTATAAACCTACACGTGAGTATAACTGCTTCCTTTGGTTTATAATATATAGACTAAGAAGATGTGTTATGATTGCCAATGAGACAATTCTCACCAGGACACTAAATGACACGGACATTTAAACAACCATATGACTTCAACAATGAGTTAAACATATACCGCATAGTCAGCCATAAAAGACCCCGAAATGAATCACCCGTCGTAGAAACAACGATAAAACTGCTTCGGCACATCTCCAGTGGCTTGGCTCTTTACGTTCCAATCTGACGTGATATACATCTAGGCGGACGCAAAGCTACGTGTTATATCAACAAAACATTACTAGTATCCTGTAACTAATTATTTAATTAAACAAGATAAACGTCTGTCCCGAAAAGTATAATATCAAGCTTTACAAACATTGACCATGATTTTTATTTAGAGCAATGTTTTGTACAAACATCATATCACATGTTTTGTTTGGTAACACACTATATGTTTTATTTTGATTTATTTATGAGCAATGGTATATACAAGCATTATATATAGGCACATGAGATCAGGGATGTAAGTTTGGTCTCAACCGATATATGTTATTTATTAGATCAATGTTTCGTCCAAGCTTTAAGAAGATCAGATAAGATATTTGTTCGGTTTCATCCTATATGGTTTTTTTTTATTATTTTTATTTTAGAGCAATGCTTTGTACAGAAATTAGGCACATCCGATCAGAGATTTTTGTTTGGTTACACACCAAAAGGTGCTGTAGGATCTATTTTCTCTGCTGGGAAGATGTTGCACATGAATGGTCCCGGGATAAACCAGGTTTATACTGGTGTACAAAGTTACAGAGGTATTATGGTTGACACTTGGCAGTCCTGTCAATATTGGGCTGCGTATGATGCAACAATGAAAGTCTCGTGGTATTTCTCAAGTAAGCTTTTGGTATTTTATATCATCAATTGGGACGTAAAAAAAAAACAATCGAGTTACTAAACTATCTATATATTGTACAAAAATTATTAGAGCTACATGTATGGGCTCTTAATTGGTCGTCATAGTCTTGTGGTATTTGACAAGTACAAGTCATGTTTGGTATATTAATGTATCATCAAGAGTAAGATTTTGGCAATTAGAAAAATACTTTATGAGTACATAAACTGTCGAGTTTCTATATATCAAAAGTTATAAGAGCTTTGGGCTCTTAATTGGTCATTTATAGGTTCGTGGTATTTCACATGTAATTTTTGTATTTTGTATCATAAATTGGGAATAAAATAATAATTTTCGAGTAAATAAACTATCGAGTCTCTATAAATCAAAATGTATTTAAGTTTTGGACTCTTAATTGGCGAATGCTAATTTCGTAGTACAAACAATGTACTAGTATTTCATAAGTAATTGTGTTCATATTTTATATATTTTTTTTTCAATTCTCTGAATTTTGTAGATCTACTACAATTGTACATGAAAAATGTGAAAACATTTTTGAATCTGTTGAAACTATTTGAAGTAAATAAATTCGTTTTACTTATGCATACCCGTAGCCACGAGGGCTCGGGGGGGGGTCGGGGGGGGGGGGGGTTCGTTCCCCCCTTGAAACCAAATCAGCGCTGTTAAAGTCAACGTTCTGTTCAAATTGTGACTGTTAAAGTCGAGTTCATGAGTCCAAATACCTCCCCTCCCCCCTTTGGAAATTCCAGGCTACGGGCCTGTCATGTGTTTCCTTTTTTTCTTTTTCATGTTTAATTATTACTAAATTCAAATTGTAATTCGAACAAAATGGTGTAGATGAACATCACTGTGTATCATCGCCACCGGAAATTGGGTACTAACGAAGCGGAGAGAAATAGAAAAAAAAAGTAAACAAGTTAAGAATTCATTCAATTTAAAGCATTTCCACTCATTTGATGAGGGTGCCGCTTAAGAAATGATTTTCTGATATACAATTCTTTAAATTATTAGGCAGATAAGTACAAAATTGATACATGATTTTGTGTAATACTCCAAAACTTGCCACTTAGTACCGGAAAATTTCGAGGTCGATCGTCCTCTGTCGCCCCATTCTCAAGATATAGAACTGTTTTTCATTATTTTTCCAGACACGTTTTTAGATTATTATAGTGTGGCATCATATTTACTGAAATTTGTTGTCAAAAAGATGTATTTTAAAGAATATAGACCATGAAAAATAAAGTCTAGTGTACGGCAACTTGCCCGTGTTGACAAATTTACTGTATGGCAACTTGTTTTTAACTGTATGGCAACTTGCTAATTTTAGAATAGTTATTTACCGTCCTTTCAAAGAAAATAAAGTATTAAGTTCAAATATTTAAGGGGTGTGTGGGGTGGTGGGGTTACCCTTTTATGTTAAACTGTTTTTGTCTTTTTCAAGGTTTTAATTTGTTTAAAACTGTTATTTGACTGATAAATTTGTCTGTAATCTGTTTTGTTAAAATTTGCAATGTTGTTAACTGTTTATTTGAAATTGAACAGTTTTAATTTTACTTAATACTTAAAGTGTTCACTGTTTTTGACATTATTTTCTCTGTTAACTGATCTTAACTGTTATTTACAAGAATCACATGAAAATTTGCTGTCCATTCCTTTTTTTACGTTGCTTCCGCAAAGTAAAAAATCTTTGAGTATAGTAAATCCTTGATAAAATTGAGAATGGAAATGAGGAAAATGTCGAAGAAACAGAAGCCCGACCAAATAGAAGAAACTACCCAACGCAACGAGAAGATTATAAACTAGGATGGGGTGTCAATTCACAGATAGGAAAAAAATAGAATTGACACTCATAATTTTTAAACACCCTCTTTCCCTTCCTTCCTAATAAATAAGGCTTACTATTTGAGTTATGCATGTGTATATTTATGGAAAGAGAATCGTCCATAGATTTGATTTCCAATAGTAATAATGGTGAAATATAATCTTTTTTTGTGTAACCATGGCAACAATCAGCATTTATTTGATACCAAATATTGCAAGATAGGGGGTTGAACATGTCACAAAGATCTCAAAAAATTGGTCCAAAGGAAAATGTCAATCAATAAGAGTGAAACCTTTCCTGAAACCATAGACATATATCTATCAAAAGGTAAAAAAATATATGCATTTCTGTTGGTTTTTTTCCATAAAATTGAATTGAAAAGATCGAGCGTCAAATCTTTGTTGAAAAACAATACAAAATTTTTAAATCTATGGCGGTACGGATAGGAACGTATGGACGTTCAAACTGAAAAATGGCTTCTAAAACATGTTAAAAACAATCTAAATGTTCATATGAACTCACTAGGAAGGCTATATTATTATTCAACTATCTAAAAATCAATTCAATTGTATAAAAACTTTCATATTTAGAAAATTCACCATGGCTATAATGCGAAACTAAACTTGTAACTGTGTATTGATATACCCGAAGCTGTCTCCTAAGTGATCAATCATTTAACTACAAAAAGGGGGTAGAAGTTCAATGTTTGTTTCTTGAAACATGTAAATGAACCAAAATTTAAAAAATAAAATAAATACAAGACTATATACAAATGTAGCAAAGGTTACAGACTCAAGTTGGGTCATGCAGGTGCCACAAATGCGGCAGTGTTAAACATGTTTAGGGATATCTCATACCCCTCTTTATACGTCTAACCAATGTAGTGATATCTGCCTTCTATTTGTTATGTATCAAAAACGTTAAAAGGAAAGGCCACTTCTTATCCAGCTAAAACCCTGGTCAGTCCTATGATGAAAATAATTCAGAAGTATGTGGAATGTTTGATAAGTTATATTGACCCTTAGTACCTGGACGGAATCGTGAAAAATAAAGTACCTTTTCATTTTGCAATTCGTAAAATAACTGAACAGTGTGGCCTGGTAGAAGAGGCCGAAAAATGAGGACTTGGTTCTCAAATTGATGTCAAATTTGCTAGTCTAAGACTTCAGAAATGTAAAGATGGACCAAGGCTTTTTTATATCAGCTCAGAGTTCTTAATTGGGACTTGGAGATGAAAGAGCGCTTCAACTTGTGACACCTTACATGTTACTTTCTGATTTATACACTGGTTTTGATGATTTAAAATAAAAATGAGTAAACCTTCGTAATTCCTTTTAATAAAATCATGTAAGCAATGAGTCGTATGAATACTCTGACTGAGATGTAACCATAATTTAAAAGAGCTCCCGCCATAAAAAAAGATAATGTTCACGCCCTATAGTATTCACTCATTCTAACTGTTTGTTACACTTTCCTACGTCATGACGATAACCCAAGTTTATTACGACTGATTGACATAAAACATTTACTCAACAATAAACATAACCAGAAGAAGCCTCCCTTTTGCTGTTTGAAGCATTTTCGATTATTCATGACATAGTCCTTTTTCTTGGAGTCGATCACTCCGTCTGCTTTTCCATCCGTTCAATTGTCTGTCCATGTGTCAATAAAAAAAATATGGTACTTGCGTGTGCCTTCTGAAAATTAGTCAGCTTTATAAAAGATTCCTTATGGAGCTTGGCATTTCTGCGACTTTGTACAGTGGTTTTCAAACTTTTGAATACATTGAAGATAATTTTGCACTTCCCCTTTTAATTGCTTTTGGGTTCGTTTGGAAAAAATGGTAATTAAAGTTGCTGTTAACTCTTATCAATATTTAATAAAATTTGTTGTTAACTGTTTTTGCCAAAATCGAGTTGTTGTTAACTTGTTAACGGACCCCCTTTCCCCAATCTAATTATGCATTAGATAAAATGGTTAATGCATTTGATAGAAATACCATTTGCTTGACAGCATTTTTAAAAGATGTATATAAGTTATATATTTTCAAAACGAAACTGACAAGAAAATGAATTCGAAATGCAATTCACGATTTGTTTTTCCTTACTTTCGATGAAAACAAAGTATTTTCTTAATTTTGTCTGTCCAAATTCTCGATCCTGTGATTCGGTGGTTGTCGTTGCTTCATCTCTATCTTATTTGTTGTTTTCATAAATTGTTTTGTTACACTGTATATAAGTTAGGCCGTTAGTTTTATTGTTGAGTCCTTCCATATTTTTCTGTCGGTGATTTTTATAGCCGACTATAAGGTACGAGTTTTCGTTGTTGAAGGCCGTACGATAGCATAATTGCTTGCATACACTTTATTTTATCCTGATGAATAGTGATCTTATTTGCTATCATACCACATCTCCACTGTTTTTATTCATAAAAAAAGCTAGCAACAACAAAAGATGAATGGACGGTTTATTTTATTGAACTTACACAATTCAAACCTAACAACAAATAAGACAACAGTCGTTAGTAGTATAACGATATATAAATGTATTTAGGATAATATGGTTGAAAAAAACCTTTTGTACAAAATCTAAAAGCGGTACGCAACGAGGCCTTCTGAACTGAATTAACGGCATATATTTAATAATATTTGATAAGTAAAACATTTTGTATATTTGTAAGCCTGTAAAGCTTTGATATCAACAAAATATCGTCACTTGATATTATTTAAACAGTGATTAATTTCCTCTTAAAATTATAATATATTGCAAGACGCCGTACAGACAAAAGTTGTTATTTTGCAATTCGCCGTACAACGTCCTGCAATTCGCCGTACAACAAACAAACAATGTTTTTGTCCATATTCTTTAAAAAACATGTTTTTGACAACAAATGTCAGTAAATATGATGCCACACTATAATAATCTAAAAACGTGTCTGGAAAAATAATGAAAAACAGTTCAATATCTTGAAAATGGACCGACAGAGGACGATCGACCTCGAAATTTTCCGGTACTAAGTGGCAAGTTTTGGAGTATTACACACAATCTTGTATTAATTTTGTACTTATCTGCCTAATAATTTAAAGAAATATATATCAGAAAATCATTTCTTAAGCGGCACCTTCATCCAATGAGTGGAAATGCTTTAAATTGAATGAATTCTTAACTTGTTTACTTTTTTTTCTATTTCTCTCCGCTTCGTTAGTACCCAATTTCCGGTGGCGATGATACACAGTGAACATTGTAGCCATTTGAAAATAGATAAGTCAAAAAACAAAAGCAAAAAAAACAAAAAAACAAAGAAAGACCATTTTTTTTAGTTTTCTCTACTATATATTTGTTTTATGTTGTTAATGCTTTATTGCATCTTGACATTCTTGAATTAAATGGCATGTCAGAAGATGATGATGCTCAAATTTTGGGCTCCCTGATTGGTTAAAAAAATATCTTATCTTATGATTTTCCAGATCCAAATGAATGGGACACCTCAGTCGGACAAGTCGTACCCGTAGGAGCATACGTGAAAGGTATTGTGTATGATACCAATACAGTGTCACACCCTATGGAACATTACTACAACTTCTTCCACTTTAGACCAACTGTTGATGACCCTACAGTCTTCGAGGTAACTTAGACGCATTCATTTAATTATTTTGTTACTCACCCTATCCCGACCCTACCGTCTTCGAGGTAACTAAGACGCATTCATTCATATCTATATATCCGCAATCTTCTAAATATAAGACATATAGTACCGTTTGACAAGAAAGAAAAAAGATCGAAGATTGATGGATTCATTATTTTTGTAGATTTAGTGGGAACAGGTAAACCACGAATTCAAATGTTCAACGAAAGACAAATTTTCCATAAAGAAGTAAGCAGATATTAGTAAAATCACGATAGTAAAATATTTTTTAATTATCATGTTTCAATTTTATTCTTCATACAATTCCCCCAGGGTACGATATTCAGGGACAACAAAACGAAATACATGTTTCGTCAGTATGCGAAATATTCCAAAACCAAGCCATGTGTCTCTCTTACACATAAAGTACCATTTTGAATTATAATTCTAACATCTATTTTGTTTATATTCTTCGTAGACCCCTGCAGGAGTTCAGTGTCCCGGAAGACAGAATACAAAGAATTTACCAAAAATGCCAAATGGTTTCAGCTTCACCTCAGAATTCATAGACAAGACCAGATATACAATCTCATTCATGCAGGTATTTATCTTTTTGTATATCTTAAAATATAAAATTGAGAATGGAAATGGGGAATACGTCAAAGAGACAACAACCCGACCAAATAGCAGTACCTAGTACACATACTTATAAAAAGGAGAACAGTATTACTTACTAAAATTGAGATCGAAAATGAGGAATGTGTAACAAAGATAACAACCCGACTATAGAGTAGAAAACAGCCGAAGGCCAGCAATGGATCTTCTACACAGCGAGAAAATCATGCACCTGGAGGCAATGAAACTGAACCAGAATTAAAATTCCTACAAGACTCAAAAAGGTCAGAGACTCCTGGCCTCACGGTCATAAAACTTTCGAGCATGATTTTTGTACTCAGACTCGAAAATCAACCAATCAAATTGCTGGATTTCATGTTTCGAGCATGATTTTTGTGCTCCAAGCACTGAGCAAAGTTTAATGCCTTCAAGGCCTGACTTTAGACGGGGTTAATCATGTTTTAAGTGACAGACCACACTAACAAACAACACCCGACTTTTACAAGGGGAAAATATGACACAAACAACATTGAACAAATGGTCGAGATAGCCTCACTTTGTGTAACTTTCGGAATTTTCAATTTTCTTATTGGCATTTCTTATTTGATTTGGAATTTTAACTTTTCATTCTAGCAACACTGGTAACTCCTATTTAGACAAAACGTACACCTTGCGCACCAAATTACAGATCTGGTATCTTTCATGAAATTTCGGTATATAGACACCTTCGAAACATTATGTATTGGTTTAAATCATGTCAAACCTTTTTTTGGGTTACTAAATCTTTAGCATTTAAACATGATGTTTTCTAAATTTTATTGTTTTTCGTTTGTTTTTCTTGACTTATACAGTTTGAATATGCCCTTGGTATCTTACACCTCTTGTTTTTAGTTTAAACATATTTATTTATAGTGGATTGGGAAACAAATTTTGCAACTTGTATATTAATCCCTTTCCACTTTGCGGGCGCGAGTGGTGCCTTGTAGCGGCATTAGCCTACTTTTTTTTTTCGAAATCTACAAGGGTGTCTTTAACGTGCAAGAGATATGGCTCACTCTTAACACGGGTCAGCCATTTATCGTCCCCTTCCGACGGACTATCATCGTTTCCTCAAGACCATACTCGAAGATGGTGTCAGGGGAGAGCTGAAAATTGAGTTCCTGAAATTTTCATCCCAAAAGGGAATCGAACCAGGAACCTTTGTGTTAGTAGTCTGATGCACTAACCACTACACCACGACTCTCTATTTTTATATGCAGACTGCAATATATGCCGTATCATTTTTTGTGTTCCTGTTTCATTGGCATATATTGTACATTTCTATTTCATTCTGAATAAGTTAATACTTCATTTTGTTTTCTTTTGAAGGAATTCTATGACTACAGTGGCCAGGCAGTATTGTACAACTACAGACCACTGAAAATAGAAAATAACAAATTTGGAACTAACACACTGATGGAGGTTCACGATTTTAGTACAGGTTTGAAACTTTTCCCTTTTTAGCTCACCTGGCCGAAAGGCCAAGTGAGCTTTTCTTATCACTTGGCATCCGGCGTCCGTCGTCGTCCGTCGTCGTCGTCGTCGTCGTCGGTCGTCGTCGTCCGTCGTCGTCCTGCGTTAACTTTTACAAAAATCTTCTCCTCTGAAACTACTGGGCCAGATTTAACCAAACTTGCTGTTTTTGGTTATTATCTTGAATATTATTATAGATAGAGATAAACTGTAAACAGCAATAATGTTCAGCAAAGTAAGATCTACAAATAAGTCAACATGACCAAAATGGTCAGTTGACCACTTTAGGAGTTATTGCCCTTTATAGTCAATTTTTAGCCATTTTTCGTAAATCTTAGTAATCTTTTAGAAAAATCTTCTTCTCTGAAACTACTGGGCCAAATTTAACCAAACTTGGCCATAATCATCATTGGGGTATTTAGTTTAAAAAATGTGTCCGGTGACCCGGCCAACCAACCAAGATGGCCGCCATGGCTAAAAATAGAACATATGGGTAAAATGCAGTTTTTGGCTTATAACTCAAAAACCAAAGCATTTAGAGCAAATTTGATTGGAAGTAAAATTGTTCATCAGGTCAAGATCTATCTGCCCTGAATTTTTCAGATAAATCGGACGTTCCGTTGTTGGGTTGCTGCCCCTGAAATGGTAATTTTAAGGAAATTTTGCTGTTTTTGGTTATTATCTTGAATATTATTATAGACAGAGATAAACTGTAAACAGCAATAATGTACACATGGTACAGCAAAGTAAGAACTAAAAATAAGTCAGTATGACGAAAATGGTCAATTGGCCCCCTAAGGAGTTATTGCCCTTCATAGTAAATTTTTAACAATTTTCTTAAAATTTGAAGATTTTCAATAACATTTCTCACAGAAAGTACTGTTATAGATAGAGATAATTGTAAGCAGCAAGAATGTTTAGTAAAGTAAGATCTACAAACACATCACCATCACCAAAACCCAATTTTGTCATGAATCCATCTGTGTCCATTGTTTAATATTCACATAGACCAAGGTGAGCGACACAGGCTCTTGAGAGCCTCTAGTCTTAAAGCAATACAACTTTTAATTTGGATTGAAAACGGTTTGTGTTATATACAAAAGTTTAATTTAGTTGAAATTTAAACAGTCTTTGGGGTGGTCAGTCGTGTGGTAGCATGCTTGCTTTCTTGTACTGAAGGTCGTGGATTTGATTTCTGGCCGTGTCAAACCAAAAACCTGAAAATTAGCATTTGCTCTTTCTCCGCTTATAATTCTACAATTGACGGTGGCAACTCTTCAACTACAGTACTATTATTCCTTGATTGTAGGCTCAAACGCAGGAACTTGAGGAATGGAACCCCTTTTCTATATTTTAATAATATAGTGTAGAGTTTTAAAATTTATAAGCTACAGTTATTGTAATATTGTACGAACAGGAACAAAAACGCTCTGAATAAGTGAAAATAGTTTAAAATGATACAGAATATTTACAGAAAAAGATATTTTGAATAAGAGGGGGAGGGGTCCATTCCCCGTACGCCTGTGTCTAGTTACAGTTCATATTTATTTCACAATACTATTATTTTATCCTGAAATGCATGTGATATTGGCATCTGGACGTAAAATATAATCCATCCATCATAACCTTCTAATAATAATATTAAAAGTGTAAAGGTATTCAAGTATGTTATTGAAAAATCAAGTAATGCCAAGATTGATGCAACAAATCTGGTGCACTGTTTTATTCCTTCAGATATGATAATTTTTTCCTCTAAAACACATAATATGTTCTTTTTTGTATTGGATATTTTGATCGTTGCATGTTTGTTTTTGTTTTTAAATTGTCTATTATCGGTTTTATATTGTACCTATTCAGTGACCGCTATAAATGTAAAATCTATTTATCTCAGTCCACATCTGGGAGTCTGAAGGGGGTTCTTTATTTTTGTACTTTATTATTTTTAAAACGATTTTTTTTCTATTCTTTTAAACTTTTAGCTTATAAATTCTCTATTCCTTATATGTTTAAACCTTACTATTCTCTTTTTTTATTGTGTGGTTCATTTTTCTCTTTATTCGTTATATTTCTTGCCGATTATTCGCTATTCTGTAAACCCCAATCCACATCCTACCATATGAATCGGTATCAAAGAAATTTATTTTCTCTCTCAACAATATATGTATTAAGCAAGTTGAAATTACACTTTATTGATTTGGTGCGATCGAATCGCTTTTTCTAGATTTCAATTCAGGAAATCAGGAACGCCAAAACTCAAAATTGTAAAGCCAAGGACGCATTAATTAAAATGTGCCAAATAAAATAAAACACAACAGAAAAATAGAAAAAAAACCAAAACAAAACAAAGTTACCATATAAACGGACATAGCTCAAAAACTGTAAAAGTGATGCTACCAACATTTGTACTTTGATCTGATTTTTGTGGTGATACGCATTGCTTAAAAGTTTGTAGAGGATGTTCTTAGTTATTAAGACCACAATCAGTTGTCTATCCATAAACTTATTATAATTGTTATCATATCATATAGATTGCTTATAATTACAGGAGTTGCATATGTTACCGATACCATGCACGGAAACTGCACGGCCCAAAAAATAGAAACTACGTTTGATGACAGAAGAGTTGACCTAAGCCATGTTTCAATGAGAAATCCCGCACAATTCTTCTATTTTGACGTCATTAATTATACATACGAAGGAGTGGTGAGTTAATAACAGGACTCGGTTTAAAAAATTGAAAACAACACGTTTAATAATTCTTGCGTCCGAAGCGCTTTTCTGGATTTACCTTCATCAGGAACGCTCAAAGCCAAGCATTTGAAATCCGAAGATGTATAAAGATATGAGGGTAGTAGGAAATGTATGTTTTAAAAGCCAGAGTCACTTAGACGTGAAATACAAATATAGAATTCAATTAGAAAACCTCCAACTTCTCCGGTATTGAATGTATGTTTTAAAAACCAGAGGCAATTAGATGAGAAATAAAAATATAGAATTCAATTAGAAAACCTCCAACTTCTCCGGTATTGAAATATTAAATGTTCTTATAAATATATTCTCTCTTTATATACTAAACAGAATTTTTTTTAAAAATTAAAAAAATACAATGATGAAAAGCATTAGCAAAACACACTAACGTTATAAACGGACATAACTCAAGAACTGAAAATGTGACGCTACCCAAACTTGTACTTGATCTGAGTTTTGTGGTGATAAGCATAACAGGACTCGGTTAAAAGATATGAGGGTAGTAGGAAATGTTTGTTTTAGAAGTCACTTAGACGTGAAATAAAATTATAGAATTCAATTAGAAAACTTATCCGGTATTGAAGTATTGTATGTTCTTTAAAACATATTCTCTCTTTGTACATATTTAAAATGTAACTTTACCATATTATGGCAATATTGCTACATGATTAAAACAGATCAGACAACAAATGTGTGTTATATTCCTTATCAAAATGTTGCATTTTTTCAAACCAGAAAAAGATCCGGAACATTGACTGTGACAGCTGGGTAGGGATCCGGACGAACTGGCCTTCTTCAGGTGTTAACACAACATGGATGTGGTATTTTGCAACAGTAAGTATCGCGATAGATAATAACACGAAGACAGTTAAATGTCATGAGGTGTCCCGTACAAACACTATTGATACACATGAATAAAACGAAATATTAATCCGACGACAAACAAAATTCAACAAATATCATCCCCATGTCACACACTGTATGTAACAAGACAGGATATTCTCTGATTGCATTCACTATTTTCTTATTTCTCAGACGATGTGAACAAAACGTTGTTCTCAGTAGTGAAATATCCCAGTAAATTATTTATTGATTGGTATAAATTTACTTTGGTTTCTTCTGGATTTCCTATTGTGACGTACAAAGGCAACCATGTCTGTTGACATCAAACATTAAGAACTTTTGTAATCTTTGAAAAGGAAGAATACAAATCAAAGGAGAATCAGATTCCGACATAACTATAAAATTTCTGCATTATCATCAATTGAGTTTAAATTATTTAAAAAGATCGGCAAGCCCCGTGCTTGAAATGTTAAAAGAAGAAAAATATCATAACACACTTATTGCGGTGATGGAATCTACATTTCTACAATGTTACAACATTAACTTTATCGATTTTACCTCACAAGATGAACATTTCGACATTTAATGTCATTTCACGTATGTTTGAGGCCGACACATTTGAAACACCAATACTTTAATAAACTTTGATCACACCAGACAGAGCCTATTCCAGACAAGACTGACGCTTTCAATCATAACCGAGTTAAGATTATGAATTACGTTTGCAGACACTGTTTATTTAATCGGGTTTCTTCTTAGATACTTTTAAGACATGTATATTATTCTTATGTCTTATGTATTATATATATTATTGATGTAATAATTCATTGTCTTAGTATTTTCTGTTTTGTGGGATACAATACTGCGATTAAGGATTTACCTTAAATTTCCCGTTGTGTCTAGTTTCTTAATAAAAGTACAATAAGGTACAACATTTTTGGTCCTATTTGTTCAGGCTGATTGGGTGCAAGTAAATACAGGAACGGAACATCACCTTAAATTTCCCGTTTTGTCTAGTTTCTTAATAAAAGTACAATAAGGTACAACATTTTTGGTCCTATTTGTTCAGGCTGATTGGGTGCAAGTAAATACAGGAACGGAACATCACCTTAAATTTCCCGTTTTGTCTAGTTTCTTAATAAAAGTACAATAAGGTACAACATTTTTGGTCCTCTTTGTTCAGGCTGATTGGGTGCAAGTAAATACAGGAACGGAACATCACCTTAAATTTCCCGTTTTGTCTAGTTTCTTAAAATAAAAGTACAATAAGGTACAACATTTTTGGTCCTATTTTTCAGGCTGATTGGGTGCAAGTAAATACAGGAACGGAACAAAGTAGTACACCTATACGACTCACTATTGATAACGGTGACGTAAGTACATTATTTGTTTGTATACCTTTTTAGGATTTTTGCTTGTTTTGCATGCTTTTAACCTAGATTGCTATTTATTTTTTAATTTGTTGTTTTACAATGTTTTTTTTTGTATCGACCTTTTATATTATAGTAGTCATTTTTGTTTTATATTTTATGTTAGTACTTGAATCTAACACAGTGTATATTTTATGTTTTTGTCTTTGATTAGTTTTAATTACCATGCTGAATGTACAGCGCCTTAGAGTAATTTTTATTTTTTATATAGGGCGCTCTATAAATTTTCATTATTATTATTATTACATAAACCTGTTACATATGTGTATGGTAAAATAAAATCAAGATGAGGCAACAGTAGTATACCAATGGTTTGATCTTAAATGAAATTCGTAAAGAAGGTATAAAAGAGGGACGAAAGATACCAAAGGGACAGTCAAACTCATAAATCCAAAACAAACTGACAACGCCATGGCTAAAAATGAAAAAGACAAACAGAAAAACAATAGTACACACGACACAACATAGAAAACTAAAGAATAAACAACACGAACCCCACCAAAAACTAGGGGTGATCTCAGGTGCTCCGGAAGGGTAAGCAGATCCTGTATGCTTCAACAGGAGCGAGACCGTTCGCGTCATCGGGATTTGAATCTGCTATGCATACATCGCCCATTATTAGCGAGTATACGTCATGGGGACAATACACACAAAGAAAGGCTTTATACCTATCAAAGTAATCAGTAGTTACCCATTTAAAATAACTTCTAGTCTAGACTATATTTATAAGACAGGCAGAATAATTCGAAAATTTACTAATGGTATGCATGTTAGACAACCAACATCAATTAAGCGGACAGTTCCCAGGCCTCTGATAAGGTCAAAAAAGTGTATTCTCGACATAGGCATTCAACTATTTGCCTTTTACAATGAAAAGTCAGAAACTAAAACAAAATAGAAACACAGAATAAGATATTGTTTTACTGCATACGGCAATATGCATTTCACAATTATCATTAACAAATTTAGTACAGTATGAAAGAGTAACTGCTATTTTAAACTCAATTGTAATTTTTTTTATTTGTAAATGAAAAAATCTGGTATTTTCCTAACGTTAAAAACTAATATTATAAACAAACACCATACTAATTCAATTGAAATAGAATGCTTAACATCTTTGACAAATAATACAAATTACATAAGTGTTTCGCTTATCAAAGGTTCAACATGTACAGTTATAATCAAATAATCAATCCAAATTGATGTTAAACCTGGTATCATTAATCTAAAGTAAATATTTAGACAGATAACCTTATACATACATGTATCATTGTAATGATAAAGTATATTCGATGTTGAACATTAATCCTATCCCGAATTGAAATATTTTCAAATAATGCTGACTCCATTACAAACACTGCAAATACAACGATCTTCTGAAATTTGAATAAAAAGATCACATTGCGATCAGCGAACGAAAAAAAGTTAAAACCAAATTGTTAGTCAGATCATTACAAAAATGTAGCATTTAATGCTGCACAATTAATGTAATAATTGCCATGACGTAATAGATGTTGGCTCTAAAAGTCAAATAGTTTAATATCTTTGTTTATATGTATTATAAGCTAATCTATAAGCTATAAAACCAAAGTTTCAAATTGGAAAGTTGAAATCATCCTTTCTTTAACTTTGTGGACGCCATCACGAGTTGGTTGACCTTTAAGGACTATCCGTTTTACATATGATATCGGATATTCTCCTTATGTCGTAACTACAGTCCCATTCCTTTTAACGTAAATGACCGAATTAGATTATTTTCTGGGTTTGTAATAACATGAGCAACACGACGGGTTCCACATGTGGAGCAGGATCTGCTTACCCTTCCGTAGTACCTGAAATCAACCCCAGGTTTTGGTAGGGTTCGTGTTTCTTAGTCGTTAGTTTACTATGCTGTGTCTTGTGTACTATTATTTGTCTGTTTGTCTTTTTATTTTTTAGCCATGGCGTTGCCAGTATACTTTGTATCTATGAGTTTGACAGTCCCTTTGGTATCTTTGGCTCCACTTTTAAACACGTTGCACCCTATAAGTATATATTTCGAACAATATATATAATATCTAAGATAAGTGAATGATCTTTTCCAGGCTGGCATACATTATGAGCATAATTTGTATAATTATGTTCTTTTTCAGGCTGGCATACATTATGAGTATAATTTGTATAATTATTTTCTTTTCCAGGCTGGCATACATTATGAGTATAATTTGTATAATTATGTTCTTTTTCCAGGCCGGCATACATTATGAGTGTAATTTGTATAATTATGTTCTTTTCCAGGCTGGCATACATTATGAGTATAATTTGTATAATTATGTTCTTTTGAAGGCTGGCATACATTATTAGTATAATTTGTATAATTATGTTCTTTTCCAGGCTGGCATACATTATGAGTATAATTTGTATAATTATGTTCTTTTCCAGGCTGGCATACATTATGAGTATAATTTGTATAATTATGTTCTTTTGAAGGCTGGCATACATTATGAGTATAATTTGTATAATTATGTTCTTTTCCAGGTTGGAATACATTATGAGTATAATTTGTATAATTTTGCAAAGAACAAACCAGATATATTGAAATTTGACATTAGTGCGTGTTATGTAAACGGTAATAGACGAAAATTCCAGCTGAATTTTCCAGGTAATATTCATTAAATGATTAGATTTCTCGATATTTAAACTGACAATTTTACACATATCTATGCACATGTTACCCTTAGTTATTGTTTTATTTTGAATGCTGCATGGTCTTAAGGAGGTAGACCTTGGTCCAGGGAGATAACTCTTTAAATCAGTTATGCGTTTGTAAAAGTCAAGTTTCGTCAATGAATTTTAAGCATTTACCTGAATCAGATTGGAAATAATCTATGTATCCAAGAAGCTTAGAACATATTTATGTAAATGGCTGACACAAACGTACTGATGATTTTCAGAGTTATTTCCCTTAACCTAGGTCTACCTCCTTAAATGCCTATACATTTGAAAAACAAAAATATAAAAGCATCAATTCACACTTAAGTGAAAATAAAGCTTGGTAAATTTGTTGTGCCTGAGTTCGTTACTGGAACTATTTTTACCCTCAAAGCTTATGATCAAAAACGTGTAGCCCAGGCCCATGATGATTAACTTCCTTAACAGCTGAATGCAAAAAGGCACAAAAGAATAACGAAATCCAACTTGTGTCACCTTTGCCGAAGATTTAAGAACCTTATTTTTTTTTCTTAAAAAATCGACGGAGAATTTAGTTACAAAAGTATTAATAGATCAGTCAGAACCGAAACATCGACTAATGAGCTGATGGTAACGACCCAGATCTAGGAAAATAAAAATGATACATTATAAATTTGTAGCGTCATTTAAGATTTTACATAAACAGGATGGCAGAAAATCAACTAATTAAAAGCTGACGAAGAACTTAAATATTTGAATACTTGATGAAAATATGAATCCGCCAACATAGCCCACACATATACCAATTATTAGTGACGATGTATAAGGCATGAAAACTTCATCCGAAATAGATTAACATAGCTGTATTAGGTAAAACCTACCGACACTTTGGGTTTTCAATGGTCTACAACTTTGTACATTATTTGCCTTTATAATGCTTGTGGTTCCATTGTCAGTGATGAAACTTTTGTAGACAAAACATAAGTATAGCGTACTAAACTTTATTCCTTGTGTCAATGATGAGTTCAATTCTTGTAACAATTAGTGAAGTTATATATTTAAATTTATTTTTGGTACAGGTAGCTATGCAGGTGCTGTCACTCAAAATATGAAACTTTTCAAGTATTATATACTTATTTCGCTGACACAGCAGTTACAAATATCATCTTTACGGGTTGCAAACTTAAAGGTAATACATGAATATACTTCAATCACTGACACCGCAGTTTGATATTTATGCTCGAAGAATAGCGAACTTAAAAGGTATAGATGATTATTTAACTAGCACAACAGTTACACATATCACCTTAATGCGTGGCAAACTGAAAGGTAATATACAATTATCTCACTGACACAGCAGTTACAACTATAAGCACTACGAATAGCAAACTTAAAGGTAATATACAATTATCTCACTGACACAACAGTTAAACATAGCATCTTTACCAATAGCAAACTTAAAGGTAATAGATAATTATTTTACTGACACAACAATTACAAATATCAGCTTTATTAGTAGTAAGATTAAAGGTAATACATTCTTATTTCACTACCATAGCAGTAACACATACCATATCTACGTGTAGCAACTTTAAAGGTGACATATACTTAAAATCTTTCGACAAGAAGCACATTAAAGTAGTTTATTTGATTAACACTTAAAATGGTCAACGAAAACTGCCATAACAAATCCCTTCTTTTGCAGGTGTTTATTGACCAAGACATCCTGGTTGTGTTCGAGATTTTGGACGTGGCTCCAATTAAAGGCGATGTAACCAATATTGTTCAGGAAACACCTCTACTTACAGCTGCAAATAAATTAGTCAAAATGGTTAACAACGATCAGTTTTTTGTATTGTTGCAAGATCCAGCATTCAAAAATGTAAGCTTGTCGGTCAATTATACTCTATTTCAGATATTTTCTTAACCAGGAAATGGTGTTGGCGGGTAACCTCAGTATTTGGCTCAATTGTTTTGGAATTTTGGTCTTCAACTGTGTACTTCTTTTGACTTTCGAACTATTTTGATCTAAGCGTCACTCATGAGTCTTACGCAGACGAAACGCGCGTCTTGCGTATCAAATAATACGCCTGGTACCGTTAAAAACCTTAAATATCAAGAAAAGGAAAAACATATAAAGAGGAAGATAAGATTAAACACTAGTCAAAAGTACCAGACTTAACATATGTTAGACCAGACGTGACTCATTAGTGATGGTAAGCCGTTGGTCGCCATATTCAAAGTGGTTCTGATTAATACATGCACATTTAAGGGCAGAGCGCAATTGAAAACTTGTATTTAGTTAGGCTCTTTATTTCAAGTTTCACTTGGTTTTTTTTCCACAAAGACTTTTTAAACTAAAACGCATATTGCTTTGCTTGCGTCATTATAGATTCTTTAATACTGTGGAAATTAGAAACCTGCTGTTATGACAGGTGGATTGATTGAGAAATAATTTTATCAACATTGCAAATAACAAACAAAATAACAAAATTAACATTGGTAATGTCGACAAAAAACAATTTTTACAAATAAGTATAAGTCTTAATACATATTTGGTAAATCAGGTGACATCATTGTCTTAAGATTTCAGGTTTCACTTGTTTTTGTAATTGGCACACCTCTTCTTACAGAATGTAGGGTTACATATATTTGTTAAACATTCTACTTTTAGCCGAGCAATTTAAACCCGATTCCTTTATTATCTTTTTTATTTGGTATTTGGTATTTAAGAATAACAAAACGAGACGAGCGTTTTCAATGCATGCATTTTTTTAAAGAATGTAGGCGTTAGATATGTTTTATTGTGTTTGCTTCAACTTGTCCTTAATATTGTATTTCTAACATCATTTGTATCGCATACTTACTTTAAATTTTCTACAGTTGGTTGGTATGGTACCAAAGAAGACAGGATTTGTGGAAATAACATACTTACTACAAAATACAACAAGCTCCAGTGATACCGGCAATGGCCCAGGTTAGTGTGAAGAATAAACAGTACTTATAGCTCAAACGATACCCGAAATAAAAAGTGCCAAACTAACAAAGTTTAAATAGAATAGTAACCCGATAGTCGGTGATGGCCTCAAGGAGATTGTCTGACAAACCAAGTTTTGATAATAATCTTATAGCTCAAACCATATTGAAAGAGTTAGTTATTACTAAAACAAAACAAAAATAATTCGACAGGCTTGTGAATACTGTTTATTCACCCAAAAACCAGAAATGAAATTAATGTCATGTAATTGGTTACACGTTTAAAAATACGCATGTGTAAATATGTCATAGAATGCGTATGTATAAATGTAAAGATCGGTGGTTATACGTTATATGGTTGACATTGAGGTCCGTACAGTTACCTTTAATTGGTGACATCAACACCATTTGCATTCAGGTGTAGAGTTCCTCATTTGCAGTCGTACCACATTGAAATCAGCATACGTCCCCATTCTGATCGGACGTGGCCGCGAATTTATACATCCAGCAACGCCAAACGGAAGTCCAACTTTGACAAGATTTTATGACGACCAGAAGACCAAATAATGACCACATATCGATCCCCTTGGAGTTTCAATGAGTCGACAATCTATTGAACTTATAACAAGAAATGGCAATCCATAACTGCAAAACATAAATATGAACTGGATTATAAAGTACAAATTGTTTTTTTGTATGAAATACATGCTCAATGTTAAGGCAGTTACTATAATAACACATAAACGGTAACTTTTGCAATGGATGCAGTACAATCGAGTTTGTGAATGGATGCTTTCATACAAAGTTTCCTATAACATTTATAATCATTTACCATATACATTTTTATTCCATAGGTACTATGGCAGCTGTCGGTGTGGTCATGCCTATTGTTGGTGGAGTCCTTGGCGGACTGTTCTCATATTTCTTCTTTAAATGAACACAATCTCATAATTAATTAAATGTATTTGTTTTACTGTACAATATATACATTATCATATCGTTACAAACATCAATATATCAGGCAAAATCATGGTAAAGCGTTAGTTCCTTTAAATTAAAGTGTATGTTGAATAAAAAACAAAAAAAGAAATATAAAGAGCTACAGTACTTTTATTTAGTGTTATTATATAACAACAAACACACACTAGTGATTTTGTGTAATACAGAAATACATCCTTAAACATCTTCAAAACACATTTTTGAAGGTAATCCGTTAGATTTAATTTGTCAGTACGTTTTGAAAAGTCCTAAGTAGGCTTCCATACATATTCGATATTTAAATCTACATACATAAAAATTGGAAAGATTAAATGTATATAGGTTGAATTACAATTGTGTTATGTTTACTTAGGGAGTTTAGATACGACCAGTTTCTATGATTTATTGTGTACAATATGTATTGTTGCTGTCCTAGCCCCCATAAAAAATCTACCTTGTTATACATCATCTTCCAATAAAGAAAAGTTTTATAATAAAATGTGTCATTTTAAAAGCATTTAGTGTACACAAAGCGCCATTCATAAAATCTTCCATGATAAACGGTCAAACGTATTTGTGCTATGAGTCCTTTTCAATACTGTTGATTCCACTTATTGTTAAATGATTGATTGAAGACATTAAACGGTAAACATAAAAATGCACCAAAGAAGCCCCAAATTCTTGTAAAGGTATATAAATGACAGTACACATGCTAAAGCGTAGATAATTGTACACAAACACACTTTTTAATATAAAAAAAAATCAAATATTGTCACTGTTTTCGTGGTATCAAATATTACGTCTGATACACGGGTGCATTCGGAATTACTTGTTGTGAATATATTTGGCCGGGTCCTGTTTTTGGGGGGCACATATATCTTGTTCCTGTGTTCGTTTGCTGGTAATTATATTGTGCTTGACTTTGGTAATTGTCGTGACCAGCTGTGGATGTATACTGTGAAGGTGGTGGTATCAACCTCCCTCGTTCACTCAACCCTCCTACAAAAAGTTTGATACACTTTAAAAATAGATATAAGAAGATGTGGTATGAGTGCCAACTAGACAACTCTCCATCCACATTAAAATGTAATGATTTTACTGCAGCAAATACGAAGTACAACAACATGAATAACTTATAATTTTCAGTGTAAAAAACAACGAAGAGAATGTGCAAGAATGTGCTTGAAATAATTTTAAAAGGATTAGTAAATATTCAATTTATGGTTAAATACAGTTTATCATTTGATATTCAAAAACACTAAAAAAAGTGATGCCATAAAGAAGGAGATGAAATACTAAAGACATAAGAAAAAGATAAAAGTTTATAGAACGCTACGTATATACAAAAACAAACTAAACAGTGGGCAACATGAACCCAAACAAAAAGTAGACGAACACAAATTGAATGTAATCATTTGCTCCACGTGTGAAACCCAAACAATCACAAACACTTGGATAGCTACAACAGAAGATTTAACATATTCAACAACGACACAGCTCCCCCTAAATAACAAATATATCTAGAAGCAAATTATATATATAAGGCACCTACTCGCCTGTACTTACACCCAACAGCAGTGATAAAACTTAATTTACATGATTTTCTTTCTGCATTTGAATGTGACATTATAACCAAATGAGACTTATTTTGTACTTAGATAAGCAACACAACAACGGCCTTCCATAACACCTGAGACCCCACACCCATTTTAAGTAGGGTAAGTGTTCGGTTTTTGATGTTGTGTTACGTAGACTGCTGATTGTCTTTTCGTAATTTTTTGTACTCTACTACGGTTTTTTATAGTTTGTTCGTTTGCGTGTTAATTTCCGAGCCTCACTAATGAGTATTATGTAGACGAAACGCGCGTCTTGCGTATCAAATTATAAGTCCATGACCATTGATAACCATTTATTGGTATAGTTCGCCCCTCAATATCTTTTATTACAATAATCGAACATTCAACTCCCAAGTAGACACACTTCCCATTTCAATTCTCAATGTTTTTCCTTATGTGAGCTATATAAGGGCCAGCTGTGGATGAATACTGTGTATGTAAAAACTAAAATCACAAAAATACTGAATTCAGAGGAAAATCAAATTGGAAAGTCCCTAATCATGGCAAAATCACATGACAAAACACATCAAAAACGAATGGCCAACAACTGTCATATTCCTGACTTGGTACAGGCATTTTCAAATGTAGAAAATGGTGGATTAAACCTGGTTTTATAGCGCTAAACCTCTCACTTTGTAATGGTATCAATCTGCCTCTTTCACTCAACCTTTCTATAAAATCTTTTTTGATTTTGTTTTTCTTTTATCACTTTGTTACACTTTTAAAACCATTAAAATGAAAATATTTTACTACACCAGATATGCATTACGACAATCTATATTTCGACATTGAATTTCGAATTTAAAATGTTTGAAAATTTAAAACCTAATACAAATGATTGATTGATACGCCACATCAGCACAAAAAAGGCACTATGTCAGCGAGAGTTTGATTTTAAATTGATTTTAGAATTAAATCACTTTCGCAACGAATTGAAATATGTAAGGGGTACCAGTTGTAGTGTTGTTATGCGCTGGTATATATTTCTGTTTTATAAAAGATTGTAGATAACAGAGTATATAAGAATTTGGACATAAAACTGATCCAATTTGGAGTGAAAATTTCAACTTCAAAAAGTGTCATATTACCATTTATGCGAAAATTCTGCCGACTTCCTCGTCTATATAGTGCACATGCTGTTGCAATCAATACACAGAAGATCACCATGCCAACAAATATCCCGAAAAAAACTCCTATTTCGTCACAACAATTTTTAATACCACTTATTGTAGTTGAACCGCAACAACCATTTAGACAGAACTCGTAGACCGTAAAATTGTCAGGGTGGTAGTTTTTATAGTAACATGAACCTGTATCAACTCCAGCTACAGTAAAACAACGTTTATTAATTGAAAATCATTGCTAAATATATATGAATGCATTTAAGAATAATATAAACATATGTATTTGTCTCTTGCAAAACGTCCTTCTCGGTCTTGATGGATGAGAAAAAGGGGGTGCACGTACTAATGTAATGAGCCACTTGGATATGCAACTATGTCGAGTTTCATGAGATATAAGAAGGTCGTAAAATTAAGACGAAACAGATTTGCTGACTAAATCATTTCTCACTACTCAGATGTTCATTTTTTACACAGGTGCAATACAAAAATTTGTCGTAAAAGATAAATATATTTGTCAAAGCTATGTATCTTTCATTGAAATATCGAAATAAATAATGATCGCTACAAATACATTTTGTTATAAAACAAAACGTGATATTGTATTTTTTTTACATTAACAAATTTGAAACGGGTTATCTACCAGATGTTAACCCCTACCAACAATGACATGAAATATCAACCTCTAATCACCCTCTTTTGTACTGAGATAATACTTCTTTATACAACAAACTACATGTAAGCTAATATAAAAAAGAAGATGTGGCACTATTGCCAATGAGACAACTGTCCACAAGAGACTAAAATGACACAGACATTAACAACTATAGGTCACCGTACGGCATTCAAGAATGAGCAAAGCCCATACCGCTTTATAAGCCATAAGGTGACTATACACAAAAGGTAAACATGCAAGACAATAATCTGTGATGTTTCATTCGATGTCTCAAACTACGTATTTGATCAAAGTGCGTGCTGTCGAAAACAAACATTTTGGTCTTACAAAAACATAGAACGGCGAATAATAACGATACTCAAAACCTTTAAATCACATTTGTTTACCTCTGGTAATATTTTAAGCAGGTATGAATTGACATGATTTTTTTTATAAAGGCGGGTCGGTACGTTAAAGACATACATGTAAAATTGAGAAAAGAAAATGGGGACTGTGTCAAAGCGACAACAACCCGATACATGTTTCAAAAATATTTCCACATATATAAATATGAATTAGTTTGTTTTAATTTACACATCTATGATAGAATCGGTAAATGTATAAGCCTGAAATTAAACTTTCCAAACAACGACAAGAGAACAATTTTCTCCATATTTCTACGTACTACACGGCCCAGGTACATGAAGTGTAATAAAAAGTTTTGTTCCTTGTTATATTAAACACGGAAGAGAAACTTAATCACTTCCTTGTGACATTTAAATGCTAACGAGTGTTTCTACATGTCTATGCATAACAAATAGATATAAAAATAAGAAGATGTGGTATGATTTCCAATGACACCACTCTCCACAAGAGACCAAATGAAACGAAAATTTTAAATATATGTACGAACAATGGGTTATAGAAGTTATTTCTATGCTATGTTATGTACCATAGGAACTTTTTCAATTTCTAGTAATCTTCATCTGTCGTAGAAACCCCATAATCCCGAATTTGCGCATCTGGTGTTGACACATTTGTACCGTAAATGCCATTGCATAAGCATTCCAACTATTGCACATGGGTCATTTAAACAAAACGCAAACAATCTTAGTCCGACCCACAATTTGATTATTTCCACAACTTTACTGATGATTAACTAATTGTTATATTAGTTTAAAATGTTAAAGCCATAACTGAAAGAGTATCCGTTAAAAAAACTGTTCTATACAGCAAACACAGACAAACAATAGATGAAAATCAAGATTTGATCAACAAAAAATAAATTCATATTGTCCTATATCGCTCACCAAACATTGACAACTGACAAAAACGCAGCTAAAATCAACATTACTGTGACAACAAATCCAAAACAGGTTGTTTTACTTGTCTTAATAGGTTGGTTGTATGTCTTTTGAAGTACAAGTTTATATTCAGATTTCAAAAAAAGTTCCAAAATGTTTTATTCGTTAAAAGACGTTATCTTGTTGTTTTTGTTTGTTACAATTTTCAGAATAGATTGTCTCAACAGTGTTAAATATGTATAGATATAAGGTTTGCTCGATATGTTTGCATTAAAAGTTGTTATTGAAATCCTAAAAAAGAAGATTTCGTATGGGTATTAAGAAGACATTCTCCTTCAAAGACTTAACAATTATATGACAAAGTACGGCCTTAAACGGGGCTACAAAATGACTAATGGAAAACAATTCAGTTGTTGTCCATTCGTTTGATGTGATTTGTAGTTTGATTTTGCCACTTGATTAGGGACTTTGCGTTTTGAATTTTTCCTCGGAGTTTAGTATTTTTTTTAATTTAACGTTTTTCGAACAGGACAACCAATTGTTTAATCTATATAAAAATTGAGAAACGAGAAACACATACGAACCACATAAACAAACGACAACAATTATACAACATGATCTCTAAATTGTCCAAAAACTGCTTAAAACTTATTGGATAAACATTGTCTGTTATTCATTATTACCATTAACAAGACATGTTATCGTGGATTTTTAATCATTACCAACATTACAGAGCTAAACAGTGGAAAAAGCATCAATGAAACAATATAAAGTTTAGAAAACACTAAATGTGTCTTTAAAATATAAATTTATAATATTGAGTCTTGATACTTTATTTGACCTTTTTTGTTTGATGAGTTTTATAGACGAAATATGCGTCTAGCGTACAATTTTTAAAGCTTGGTATCTAAAATGTGTTTATTGTAAACAAAGTAATATTATGTCTGTTGTACGGACTTTATATAGTACTCTTTGGTGGACACACATTTCTGGGATCTGTTTCTGTTTACTGGTAAATATTCTTTGCTAGTCTGTCTCGTTCCGTCGATCCAGCTACAAAACGAAAATGTTTAAATAAGATATTCTGACGTCAAACACGCGAAGCAATGAATGTGGTATTTAAATTTGATAGATGCTTTTGTGCTTTGTTTCAAAATACTTTTTTGTTTTGAGATTGTGACACAATAATGACTGCTGTACCCATGTTTTGAATATTTTACCTATTATATATGTTTTGTTCACGCATCGTTGTAAATTTTATGGAATTTTATGCAACTGTCATACACAAGTGAGAGGTTAAGCGATATAAAAAAGGCTCAATCTGACATTTTCTACATTTGAAAATACTTATACCAAGTCAGTTGTTGTCCATTCGTTTGACGTGTTTTATCATTTCATTTTGCCATTTGATAAGTGACTTTCCGTTTTGAGTTTTCATCGGAGTTCAGTATTTTTGTGATTTAACCTTTTAGGTTAATTTAAAGTTTTTGAATTTGATTTAATGTGTAATTTGTTTGTTGTGGTATGTAGTAAGTTTGAGAAAATTATATTCTTTGTTACAAAATGATATAAATCAACTTAATAAAAAAACAAATCTTTTAAAAACCAATCAGGTGTAGTTAATAACAGTTTTGGTTTACACATTCTCCCATTATCATTGTAAAGAATTAAATGTTTAACAACTAATAGTCCCTGTTTATACTAGAACAAAAACAGAGAAGTCTGACTGACATTATGCATGATTATGACGTGCATCAAGTTATAACATACTAAAAATCCGATGATCTTTATAGAAATTGTCAAATCAAATTACGGTCATTAGGCTTGACAAAGGCCTCTTTTTACAACTTCAAAAACTTGTATAAAACGTACATGACGTATTTGTTGAATAATTTCTGAGTGTTTACAGATGTGTTGAACAGACGGAAAACACTTTAAATATGTTCCTCCAACCAAAAAATTCTGGATCCTTTAGTGTTGTTGGATTGATAGATGCTTTTCAACATTTTGAACGGAAAACTTCATCGGGTGATGAAAAAGAATGTAAAAAACGGAGTGTTATGTTATTGTATGCAAAGCTTAGGCACAGGATCTGCAGATCTGCATTTTAATCAGGTTGTGAAAAGGACAGTGACACACTCAAACGAATACCATTACGTATACCGAGTAAAAGTCTACGTCTTCGTCGTCTATACATGTATAAAGCTGTGAGCACCAACGCCACGAACACCACTATAGCAATCAGAATCCCGATAGTAGCCCCTGTCGAGTTACAGCAATGTTTTAATACACCAAGTTTAGCGGCGCCACAGCAGCCAGCAAGGCAGTACTCATAAGTAGAGGTATAGTAAGTTGGATCCGTATGTTCGTAGTATCAAGATCCTGCATACACGTTACCTTCAGAGGAAGAATAAAAAACTACGATAAGTTTACGTAAATTATCAAAATGCATTATCGCATTGCCTGGTATTAATCTAATAATTATGTCGGTCAAATTAAATTTCATAATCATGTTATTGTATTAGACAAGGTTTCAGGCTCCTTTGATATACTAGCATATTTTGAATACTAGTTTGATGTGGCTAATCTGCTTGAGAGTATGGTCTTGAGGAAACGATGATAGTCCGTCAGAAAGGGACGATAAATGGCTGATCCGTGTTAAGAGAGAGCCATATCTCTTGCAAGTTAAAGACACCCTTGTAGATTTCGAAAAAGAGCAGGCTAATGCCGCTTCAAGGCAGCACTTGCATCTGCAAAGTGGAAAGGGATTAATATGAGTTGCAAAACTTGTTTCCCAATCCACTATAATTTAATATGTTTAAACTAAACTAAACTAATCTGCTTATAAATAAAAATAATAAATTTGATGATGAGTTGTTTGTTCATCTGATAAGAAAAAACATACTTGTTGGTATTTTTTAGTTTGAATTGGGTCTCATTGAATCTAGGAGAGGAATGCAAAAAAAATCAATGTTTTCTATTACAGAAACTTCACTTTTTTCAAATTATTAATGGATAAAAATAATACTTCTGCACCACAGGACAAAAATTAATAAATACAATAAAATGTTTTTATTTGGCCAATTAAAATTAATTGATAGATTTTCATCCCCACTCGCCCCTCTGAAATCGTCCCGCCCGATTTTTTTTTTATTTTATAGAATTTACGATTTCCGGATTTTGTTCATTTCCGTTACCGGTAACCGCTAAAATATTTCGTTTAATTCAAAGCTTCCTGTTTCAAATTTCGTTTTTTTTTTTACCTCGAGTAAATCTAACCAAAATGATTAAGTCGACATATTCTGCTGCTCTATGATGACAACATCATCTTCCGAGAGTAAAGATTGATTACGAGAATGACGTGAAATATTTGTGTAAAGAGAAACACGCTGTTTCCAAGACCGCAAATCGCAGTATGTCACAAATTTCTGTGATTAGAAATTATTTATGCAATGACTTTGTGTCAGGAAATTTAAACTGTGAATGATATCCAAAGCGCAAGATTCGTGGAAACCATTGATACAGAAAACATGACTGGATTAAAGATATTGAAACACAAGCACAAACTTGTTAGATTTATGACCGTATTTTGAATTTAAAAAGTGGACTAGCATACCCATTTTATTTACGCAAGCCATTAGGTTTTACCCATAATTTTTTGTTTTCTAGTTTTTAAATCTGCAATTAGATATATTTATTTAACGATTTGAAAATAATGTAGGATTTCTCATTCTTGTGTATACATGATATAAGCTTATTATTACAATTGCATATATGAAGAACTCGTCACAAAAGGGTTTCATATGAAATAAAATTAAAAAACAAAAAATACTCCCACCAGTCCCATTTTTTTCAAAAAATTGGATGAAAATCTACTAATTAATTTTAGTTGGCCTTAATTTGTGTTTTTTCTGTTACTGTCTAAGGTGTTAAAAATTCTGTCGTCGTTAACATTGTATTTTTTCTTACTGCACGTCGAGATCAATTGTTTTTTTAATCTGAAAATAAAAACCATATTTGTTTTTTGTTTTTTTTCAATTTCTGTAATGGGTCTGACAATTAGGTAGTAGAAAGTACATCAAATCGTCTTTTTCTACTCCAGTAACTACATTTTTTTTAAAAATAAAATGAAAATAATACTTCTGACCCAACAAAACCAAAATAGAAAAATACAAACTTCAATCAACGATTTCAAGATGTACGAGGCGCAAAACCTCTTCACTTTTAAATTATCTGATATTTGTTAATATTTAAACAAAATATATGATAAATCATTTTGGGTCATTTTACAATTTTAAAAGCATCGCATGACGTTATATTTGTACAAGTATTTAATAGAAAATGTCTGAATACATGTATCCGCAAATTGAACTGAAAACATTACATTTAGAGTATGTAAAACAAAATAAAAAAGAACCAACATATTAATTAATTAACTTACCAATTAACGATAACAACACAAAATTTTTAATGTTTTAATAAACACCTTACATTATAACCTATCAATTTGATATAAATGAATATTTAACTATATTTAAGAAAGAAGTTTAATCGGATCACACCTTAATATGACACTTAAATAATTATAGGGTATCAGCTGTTATCATGTAGTTGATAAGAGGTTTATCAACATCTTATGAACGAACGAAAATTGACCTAACTTGACGTTACCTGCTGTAACGAGAAAAAAAGTGGCAGCATTCATTTATTCAATAATTATGGATAGGCTGTGATCTCCTTACGTTTGAATTTTTTTTAACATACGAAATATATACATTTTGGAATTTAATAGACCATTTTTAGTCGTGGATACACTATATTGACTTGATATATAAAACCGTTGAAAATCTAATTGATCAATAAATTATGGCGAAGAATATAAAATAATTAGACGCAGGACAGTAATCGTATAAAGATTTTGATAAACATGACAACATTATTTCGATTTTTGTAGTACATTTATGAAAAAGGTAAAAATAGAACTTTAGAATGGAAAAAGGTCCTTCGCAAACATGTGGTAAAACTAATCTAGGCGGAAACGCCTCTAGTTTAAATTTGAAAGAATAAACATCATCGGATCCGGTCCCAACTCTGAAATCCAAATGATTACTTCTAGACCTTAAATTATCATAACTAATTAATATTATAGCTTAACAAATTAAGCCAAGAAGGTAACTAAAGGGAAACATTGAAATAGATATTTGCCAAAAAAAAAAAAAGATGTTCTGTAATGTTTTCAATTATTTTTGATTTTTTGTTCTCATGGCAGTTCTAATTTTTTTTGTTAGTATTTATATAAACAATTAATTTTCTTTAGTTTTTATGGAATGCTGTATATGTTTTCTTCGGTTTTTATTTTTCCAGTTTTTTGCTTTTTACTTTGGGAAAGGAATTTAAAGAACTATGTAACTATCAGTTTTGTAGGTGATGTAGCATTCAAACTTTCAACAAGAATACATAAACATCCTTAAATATGGACCGAATAAAGCAGGGTGAGTTTGAGTAAACTCTGTCTCCTAGAATAAAGCACCCTACAGAAAAGTTTCAATGTGTGCTACGTATTTGTTTAATTAACGTACTACTTTCAACCACCCTCGCTTTTGAAAATCCGATTGACAATAAAATATTTGCAAAAACGCAGCTAAAATCAACATAACTGTGACAACAACTCCAACACCGGTTGTCGTACTTGTCTTAATAGTTTGGTTCTATGTCTTTTGATGTAAAAGTTTATATTCAGATTTCAAAAAAAGTTCCAAAATGTTTTATTCGTTAAAAGACGTTATCTTGTTGTTTTTGTTTTTGTTTTTTTTACAATTTTCCGAAGAGATTGTCTCAACAGTGTTATATGTATATAGATGTAAGGTTTACTCGATATGTTTGCATGAATCGTTTTTATTGAAATCCTTAATAAGAAGATGTCGTATGGGTATTAATGAGACATTCTCTTTCAAAGTCACAATAATTAATTACTTAACAATTATATGCCAAAGTACGGCCTTAAACTGGGCTACAAAATGACTAATGGAAAATAGTTCTGCTGTTGTCCATTCGTTTGATGTGTTTTATCGTTTGATTTTGGCATTTGATTAGGGACTTTCCGTTTTTAATCTATAAAAATAATTTGAGAAACGAGAAACACCATACGAACCACATTTAAAATTTATTGAATAAACATTATTTGTTATTCATTATTACCATTAACAAGACATGTTATCGCGGATTTTTAATCATTACCAACATTACAGAGCTAAACAGTGGAAAAAAAGCATCAAAGAAACAATATAAAGTTTAGAAAACACTAAGTGTGTCTTTAAAATATAAATTTATAATATTGCGTCTTCATACTTTATTTGACCTTTTTTATTTGATGAGTTTTATAGACGAAACATGCGTCTGGCGTAAAATGTTTAAAGCTTAGTATCTAAGATGAGTTTATTAATAACAAAGTAGTATTATGTCTGTTGTACGGACTTTATATAGTACTTCTTGGTGGACACACATTTCCGGGATCTGTTTCTGTTTACTGGTAAATATTCTTTGCTTGTCTCTGAAAGTGTGTATGACCATCTGTTGACTGAGAACCTGGTATCACCAATCTGTCTCGTTCTGTCGATCCAGCTACAAAACGAAAATGTTTAAATATGATATTTTGACGTTAAACACGCGAAGCAATGAATGTGTTTTTTTTTTTAAATTTGATAGATGCTTTTTGTGCTTTGTTTCAAAATACTTTTTTGTTTTGAGATTGTGACACAATGATGAGTGCTGTACCTATTTTTTGAATATTTTACCTATTATTTATGTTTTGTTTACGCATCGTTGTAAATTTTATGGAATTTTATGCGATAAAAGCAGAGAAGTCATTATGCATTATTATGACGTGCGTCCAGTTATAACATACTAAAAATCCGATGATCTTCATAGAAATTGTCAAATCAAATTACGGTCATTAGGCTTGACAAAGGCCTCTTTTTACAACTTCAAAAACTTGTATAAAACGTACATGACGTTTTTGTTGAATAAGTTCTGAGTGTTTACTAATGTGTTGAACGGACGGAAAACACTTTGAATATGTTCCTCCAACCAAGTGCACAATCGGACAATTTTAATTAAATACAGTTCCTGTCTCCAAGTTTTGCATAAAAGGATATGAAAACCCTACGTTCTACTCTCTATTCAAAATATTTTTCTGGATCCTGTATTGTTATTGGATTGATACATGCTTTTCAACATTTTGAAGGGAAAACTTCATCGGGTGTGGAAAAAGTAACAAGAACAGAATAAAAACGGAGTTGTATGTTATTGTATGCAAAGCTTAGGCACAGGATCCGCAGATCTGCATTTTAATCAGGTTGTGAAAAGGACAGTGACACAATCAAACGAATACCATTACGTATACCGAGTAAAAGTCTACGTCTTCGCCGTCTATACATGTATAAAGCTGTGATCACCAACGCCACGAAGACCACTATAGCAATCACAATCCCGATAGTAGCCCCTGTCGAGTTACAGCAATGTTTTAATCCACCAGGTTTATCGGCGCCACAACAGCCAGCAAGGCAGTACTCATAAGTAGAAGTATAGTAAGTTGGAATCCTATGTTCGTAGTAGCAAGATCCTGCATACACGTTAACTTCAGAGGAAGAAAAAAAGATAACTACGTTAAATTTATGTAAATAATCAAAATACATTGCCTGGCAGTAATCTAATAATTCTGGCTGTCAAATTAAATTTCATAATTCATGTTATTGTATTAGACAAGGATTTAAGCTCCCTTGGTATAGCATATTCTGAACACTGAACACTGATGAGGCTAATCTGCGTATATATAAAAAAAAATAATTGTGGCTTGATTGCCAATGAGCCAAAATTACACAGAAATTAACAACTATAGGTCACCGTACGACCTTCAACAATGAGCCCATAACGCATAGTCATCTATAAAAGGCCCAGAAATATTTGTTTGGCTTTATTTGTAAACATAGACTGTGTTACCGTTTTATGTGCAATTAGCACAACTGTTCGGAAATGTTTAGTTTTTGATGCTGTTCAACTTCGTATTGGATTTGCCCTTCTAAATGATTTGATCACACCTCCTGGCATTCATACTTATAAACCTTATATCTTTGTTAGGGTATTAAAATTGTACTAAAATCAGCTTGAATTACTTTTAAAAATGTTTTAATTAATTTATGTTATTTGTTTTTTCTAAGGTGTTAAAAATGTTCTGTGGTCGTTAACAGAGTATTATATCTTATTTCACATCGAGATGAATTGTTTATTAATCTAAAATTAAAAACCATGTTTTTTTTTTAATTTCTGAAATGGGTCTGATTTAATCTAGTATAAGAGTACAAAACAAATCATTATTTTCTATTACAGTGACTTCACTTCGTTTTTCAGATAAGATAAAAATAATAATTATGACACCCCCAAAAAAAAAACTCATAAAAACAAGCTTCGATCAACGATTTCAACGTGCAAGATTCGCACAATCTCTTCAGTTTGTTAGTTGATATTTGCTAATATCTATATTGGACCTTTTTACAATTATGCAGCACATGACATTACAATTGAAAAAGTACGTATTAGAAAATGTCTGAATACATGTGTCCTATATTAAACTGAAAACTTTTACGTTTACAGTTTGAATGTAAAACTAAATGCATATGTTCATTAATGAACTTACCAAATAATGACGACAATAACACAATATTTTCCATGTTTCAATTAACACCTGAAGCTAACCTATCAATTTGATATAAATGAATATTTACCTACATTGAAGAAGGAAGTTTAACTGGATTACTTCCTAATAGGACACTTGAATGATTTTACGGATCAGCTGTTATCATAGGGTTAATTTCGAGTAATCAAATTTCAAAAGTACTTGACATGTTTGTTTTTAAAACCACGCACTATTTTGAACCATCCTAGCTTTTAAAACCTATTGATAATAAAATGTTTGGCTTCTCTTTTACTTACTTTTCAGCTTAAATTGAATGCATTACATTAAAAAATAGTCAGTCAAGCGTATAATGTATAAAACGAGAACACATTACATCTTCTAGTAATAGTCGTCTTTACATCACCCTGTATAAACACAAAAACAATAAAGCCGGAAGTAGTGGCGTCTTAGCCATTATTCAGAATTTATTCAATTGGGCCATCTTCATATACCAATGCCAAAGTCTAAATACTTCAAAAAGACTTTTCAATATTCTGGTCGAATCATTTGGAATAGTTTGCCTAATGATATAAAAGATTTCAGACATTTAGAAAGCTTTAAGAAGAAATTTACTAATCTCTTTATCATAAAACAAAATGAGTAGACAAACTTTTTTTTATTACATTCTGGTCATGCTAGTTATACAGTCTGTTTTCATGCTTGTGCATATACATTTGTAATTTTGATTATTGTGCTATATGCATTGATTGTTATATGAATTGTTCATTTACATGTGTGAAGGTCTTGTGTTAGATTAACAATTGTATGTTAAATGAGTTTCTTTCGTAAAATTTTTTTTTTTATTATTATTATTATAATCGAGCATATAATGTTCGGTGCTTTTCTAAAGGTAATGTGAGAACAGATTAAAGTGTATGCGTAACCGTTAGTTTATTAAATCATTCATAAAGTTGGTGCACCTTTCACATGTTTCATCACTTAAATCACACAGGCTAGATGTGTCAGTTAAGTTTCGTATAATGAGTTGAATGTCCCTTTGGTATCTCTGTTCTTTCCTTTAAGCTGAAGTATCTAGAGTTACTTTAGTTTGAAAGTCTTTCTGGTATCTATAGCCCATATTGTGTTCGGTTTTATTATTCAAAAAATTACTCATCTGATTATTGATTTTGCAAAAGGAAATTTAAACCATGATAAACTATTATCCTAAAATAACACCAAATTGATATTGTAAATTGACTATTTAGAATAACTTACCTGATATTTTTTTTGCAAAGTGATCTTTATACCATGATAAATGATTTCCCACAAAATAACACCAAATGTCCTACCTCAAATAATAAGGCACAACATATCATAGTCAGTAAATGCATTTTTAAATGTCGTTAAAACAAACAACCAATTGACCCGCATGAATTGACATCGGTGGCACTTTTTATCTATTTCTATTGTACATTGTCAACTATAAACTTCGGGGAAAATGATGGACAGTGAAATCTTTAGTCATTTAAAGTAAGGATCCACATGTTATATTAAACTCCAATTTTATTCCTTGTAGAATAGAACTGTTCAACATGTAATTCCAGAAAACATAGAATTATGAAAGTTATTTCTGCAAATAAAGCTTCCAGTATAACATAAATCAGATCTTTAGGGTTAAAATTTTGTCATACACCGGACCTTATAGATCTTTCAATTGAGCATTGTATTAGTACTGAATATATACCAGACAAAGAGGTAGGGTAATTTCCTCCTGACTTTTTTTTTCAATTTGATAAGGTAGGTAAATCATGTTTTTAAATAGCCCGATATATACTTATTATAGGACATTAAAATACGTCACATCATCTATTTTACCTTGAACAGGTATTCCTATTATAAACAAGGTCCAACCAATCGATTTGTTGGTTTATCAATATCGATTTAGTTTGCGAATGCCCCTGAGAAGCATAAAAATATGAATTATCAACTAAAAGATATTAAAAAATAGTTTCGTTTTAAAACAAAACATGTTTCCTCAGTTAGCCTGTTAATGGTGGAAGGTGATTTGCAACGTACATGTATTGTATAGCTTTGTTTAACTTAAAATTAACCAAATATTAAAAAAGACAGTGTTTAAATAGAAATACAAAACACTTCTTATTTTGTCGATGATAACAATATCAGTACTAGTCCACAGTTTGTAGATTGGCGATAAAATTATTGTCTACAGTTGTTACATATAATACCATATTCAAAAAGGTTTCAAAATGATTTTTTTTTGGTTGTTTTGAAATTGTTCTGCTATGGCATTTTTTCTTTATGTGTATATTACATACACAACGTTTAGGCTTCATTGCTATTTAGAATTCATTCTCGTGTTTTTGGTTATGTACAAGCATCTACGTGTACTCCAGTTTGACGGCAATTGTTTCTTGCATATATATAATAAATGTAAACATAGGAATAGAAAGTAGGTAAAGAGTATGTATAGTAATAGAAACAGACACAAAAATCAACACATTACTTTTGTTTTCTTTATTGAAATAATATATAATCAAAAAGATGCATAATGACTCTTTGAATTAAAAAAAAACAACATAAAAAATAAAAATTATAGGAACATCAAATTTTAATATTTCAACACAAAAAAATGCTAAATACCTGTGATATTTGTATCTCTTCTTAAAAACAATTTATCACTTAATGTATAGTACTATGCGCTACCGATGGAGCCACGGCGACTCTTAGAAACAAATTTGTTATTAAGCAGATATTTGTTAAAAAGTTGTTTTTTTAGGTATATAGGACAGACTAAACCAATATCATTTTTAAGGAAAAAAGTTGTTTAAATTACAATAACAACAAAAAACGTAACTTTGTTTTGATTTGAAATGCCCAGTAGTCAACACTTCGGTGTTGACATGAATATCAATAATGTGGTCATTTTTATAAATTTCCTGTTTCCCAAACTTTAAATTTTTGAAAAAACTAAGGATTTTCCTATTCCAGGTATAGATTACCTTAGCCGTATTTGGCGTAACTTTTCGGAATTTTGGATCCTCAATGCTCTTCAACTTTGTACTTGTTTGGCTTTATAAATATTTTGATATGAGCGTCACTGATGAGTCTTATGTAGACAAAACGCGCGTCTGGCGTACAAAATTATAATCCTGGTACCTTTGAAAACTATTTACCGGGGAGTTTCCTGTTTTATACGGTGGAGATATTGGATAGTCAGTAAATAGTCGATACAAAATTAGTTCCTCAACTCTGGTTGATAAAATTTTACCCAATACAATATTTAGCACAAGAACTACACAAATTAATAAGGTAACCATTTTTGTTTGGCATATTACCCCAACAGTGTATTGAAGTTAATGAAATTGACAAAAATCGAAGATTGCATATTATAATGAATCCAACATTTCTGTAATACTCCACTTATCAATAGAGCACTTGGTCAATGTTCGATAATTCACAATTATAAATATATATATCTATCAATTGTTATTGTGTTTTCAAAGCCAAGATAATTAGTTTAGAAATGAGGACGTCCGGTTTGCCCAATATAATTTGTACTGTATATAACATGTTAGTTCTTAAAGCCAACAAATAATGCACCAATTGTATTTACAAACATGAATTTTTGAAAAAAAACACTTTCAATAACATGTATCCTACATGTAGTAGTTGATTATTGGTCTTTTGTCAGTCAATGTAAGAGATAAAAACAAAGTCAATTGAAATTAAGTAGGTCAAGTAAATGTCTTCAATAAAGGTGAACAAACTTACTTTTTAAAACAACGAATCCTCTGTTATATATTTACTCAAACATTGAAAATTAATATATCAAAAGTTAAGATAGATCACATTGTAATGCACAGATTGAGATTTTTGTTTATAATGTCTTTATCATGATGATCCATTCCACAATTATTGTAACCGTTCTCGGTGCTGTTGACCATCAGTTCTGGTACGCAGGCGCATTAGGAGTGATTTGATGTGAGTATATGTTTGTATTTCCTGTTTGTGGCGGATATATATACCCAGTTGTTGTGTTTGTTTGCTGGTAATTGTACCGTCCTTGACTTTCATAATGTTTATGGTCAGTTGCTGAAGGATACTGTGTGGCTGTTGTAGTTGGTAGAATAAGCCTGCCTCGTTCATTGGATCCGTCTATAACAAATTTTATTAAATCAAATTAACTTTATTTACATATAATTTGATATTTATATTGCAAAATAATGACTCAAATACCAATAGTTTTTTATAATATTTTCTGCGAAAATTAATAGATGCTGTCATTTGAAATGCAGCTACTTGTATTCGCAGAAGTTTTAAACTTCCGTACAAACATTGTTGGACTATATTGAATTCACCAAAGCAAAGATCTGCGTTATAAATGTGATATGAGACTGCAAAACGACACCATCCGGATTCAACTAAAGCGGTTTAAATCCCTAAGATACATTCATGCTTTTATAAAATACTGGCCAAAACAAATATACTTTATTTATTCGTATAAAGATCCTGGATGCTATATCTACATTGTACATTGAGTTATTGCAGGCAACTTCAAAATCATGTTTAGATTATCAACGTTTGCATCTTTTCCCCGAATCGTGATGAAAACGTGTTTGAAAATTCCAGTGTGGGTATGGTTACTCTATATCATTTACCTCTAACAATTTTGCAACAACTTGCCAAATTGTAAAGGGCAGACAAGACAAAAGTATGCTGGCAAATAAATCTAACAATTGAAAACGTGGTAATTCAAACTAAAATCAACATAGCACAATGCATATAGATACATATAATTCCCTTTAGAAACTGGACCAAGGACAAGTGATTTGAAATTATGAAAAAAAAATCTTGCCTCAAGTAAACAAATCGATCTTTCAAAAGGTCTAAGCACACTTACTTATTACGAATGCATCACTCCGATGTCTTCTTCTACACAGGGCACAAATTATAAGTAGAAAGGCAAGAAATCCTGCTGCACCAAGAAATATTCCTATAATGGCTCCTGCATCCTTACAGCAATGTTTTATGCCATCTATTTTCGTTGAACCACAACAACCAGTAAGGCAGAACTCATAAACCGAGTAATCGTTGTAGTGAATAAAAGGTGATTCATAATGTTCATAATAGCACGATCCTGCATTACCCCAAGCTGCAGTATAATAAAAACTCGTGGTTAGAAAAAAAGGTAATATGTAATGTAATAATTATCATGTTTATAAAATTGCTGATGTCAATCTGAATTACTACTATAGTATCTATTTAAAATGTCCTTTTTTGTGGTCCATTGTGCCGGGTGTAATTTAAATTTAAATTTTATAATATTATACATATTTTGTTATACAAAATGTCACTATAAAACATATTTGTATTGTATTATATTGTAATGTAAATAATGAAATATTTGAATATTTACAATAAAAATAAATAAAAGATATGATTGCCTTCTTTTGAGATGATTTATTTACTCGCTGAATAATTTACTATAAAACTGTTCTTTAATATTCAACCCCAAAAAACATCCTATTTAACGGCATTACTGTTAGATTCAGTATAGGGTTGAGCTATCCATAAATGTTCTAGAATAAATCCGTTGTAAAAATAAAATCACAAAAATATTAATCTCCGAGGAAAATTCGAATCGGAAAAACCCTAGTCAAATGGCAAAATCAAAGACTCAAACACATCAAACGAATGTATAACAACTGTTATATCCCTGAATTTGTACAGGTATTTTCTTGGTGAAGTAAACCTGGTTTATAGCTTCTATTCTATATGTTCTTTTGCAGAAATGCACGAACTTATTCTTATGGTGTCAGTTGAACTGTTCTAGAGACTGTTAAGCACTAGTTCTTTTCATCATCATCCCTGTTAATTTTAATAAAAGTTTATAATTTACCAAAACAATATCTAATTACCATTTAAAACAGATAATGCACAAAATGTATTCGGTGTTGTGCATGTAGCGGATGTAAAGGGCGGTTTATTCTAAATGTCTCTTGTGAGATGCAACATAAACTCAAAGATTTCGCTTATAAAAAAGATATGTTTACACCTTTCGGTCGGACAAAACGTCTGTTGAAATGACACCTATAAACCGACAACTCTGATAATTGAATACACTGAAATCAACACAAATTCATGATCTAGTTTTGTTTTATAACAGTTTTGGAGAACGGTAACATCTATTGGCGTTAAATTCATACACACAAATTTAAGATAAAAGACAACGTTTCCATGTACTATTGTACAAATCTTTTCTTTTAATATGATTGAAAACAACCCATTAATAATTAATGCGTAAAAATTAGAATACAATATGAATAATAAACTTACCGAAGATTGACCATAGCACTAAAATTATCCTCATATTTTTCATCTATTTGTTTGAACGGGTACGTCTCATTTATTTTTATTTGCTTTTTAGTTTATTTCCTGGTTACACTAAACATGCTAAAGGCGGAAGGTTTCACTTCCTGATATGACTAATAATGTGTTCTATTAATAATGATGAAATGGAAAATTATTGATACATGTTGTATTGTTATTTATTATAACTTCCGTGATATGAAGGTCGTGAAATCAACCACAATTAGTTCGAAACATGTTTTATTATTCTATTTATTTAACTATTTTGTACTCACAAAGACAATATTTTTCTTCGTAAAGGTGAATTCGAATTTCGTAATAGACCTTAAACGTGTAGCCAACATATTCTTAGGCGGGAAGACTGCCAATTTTGTATCAGATGAGGTCGGCGTCCAACACACTGTTGTCCACTAGTGATGGTTTTTTTGAACTCACAGCCTAGTGATTACTTAAAGTAGACTAATTAGACAAAATTAGAACCAGACAATGAACATAGCACTTCAAAATATGTTCATGAACTAATCATGAACATCCTTATCGTATAATGCTCAAACCGAAACTTTCGATAGTTTGCAATACAAACCAAATAAGATCAAATAAAAATAAAATTGAGAATGAAAATGGGGAATGTGTCAAAGAGACAACAACCCGCCCAAATAAAAAACAACAGCAGAGGGTCATCAACAGGTCTTCAATGTAGCGAGAAATGCCCGCACCCGGAGGCGTCCTTCAGCTGGCCCCTAAACAAATATATACTAGTCCAGTGATAATGAACGCCATACTAATTTCCAAATTGTACACAAGAAACTAAAATTAAAAATAATACAAGACTAACAAAGGCCAGAGGCTCCTGACTTGGGACAGGCGCAAAAAGGCGGCGGGGTTAAACATATTTGTGAGATCTCAACCCCCCCCCCTATACCTCTAACCAATGTAGTAAAGTAAACGCATAACAATACGCACATTAAAATTCAGTTCAAGAGAAATCCGAGTCTGATGTCAGAAGATGTAACCAAAGAAAATAAACAAAATGACAATAATACATAAATAACAACAGACTACTAGCAGTTAACTGACATGCCAGCTCCAGACTTCAACTAAACTGACTGAAAGATTATGATTTCATCATATGAACATCAGGCACAATCCTTCCCGTTAGGGGTTTAGTATCATACCATCATAACATATATGAGAAGAACATAACCCGTGTCATGCCAACAACTGTTTTTAGAATAAATGTGTTTAGTTCCGATGCAAAGACCTTATCAGTGACTCAATATTAACGCCAAAATATGCAATCTTTAATGACTTGACAACAGTATCGTAATTATATCCCTTCTTAATAAGTCTATTCAAAGGTTTTGTAAGTTTCTGAGGTGAATACTGACACCTTTGTGCTTTATAAAGAATATTACCATAAAAAATTGGATGTGAAATACCTGAACGTATTAGAAGTCTGCATGTTGAGCTACATTTACGAATGATGTCTTTATACCGATGATAAAATTTAGTAAATGTTTTGACTAGTTTGTGATATCGAAAACCCTGGTGTAATAATTTTTCAGTAATACATCAATTTCTCTCGTTAAAATCTAAAACATTGTTACATACACGAGCGAACCACCAAGTTGAGATATATAAACACCGTAAGATGGTGACAAGGGAACGTCACCATCTAAAAACGGATAATTAACGATAGGAAATCATCCCTTTTATCATAAATTTTAGTATTCAGCTTTCCATTAGTGATATAGATATCAAGATCGAGAAAAGGGCAGTGGTCATTATTAGTATTAGCTTTATTTAAAGTAAGTTCAACAGGATAAATTTCATTAATATACATACTGAAGTCGTCATTATTGAGAGCCAAAATATCATCCAAATATCTAAAAGTATTATTAAATTTGTTTATCAGATGTTGTTTCGATGGGTCTTTGCTTATTTTTGTCATAAATTGTAACTCATAACAATACAAAAACAGGTCCGCAATAAGTGGTGCACAGTTAGTCCCCAGAAAGACTGTAAACAATTTAATTTGTTGTCGGAAAGGACAGAAGAAACAATGACAATAAATACGTCCTATCATTATTATCAACACTGGATCATTTACAAACTTGTACCTACAAGAACAACTGGTAGTGTGAAATAGATAAGCCATGACATGTTCATTCTTCTGGAGCATTTGGTATTACCATCGGGTTTTGTTTGAGTTCTGGTTTCTGATTTATTAGATGTTAATGGCTAGAGTTTTAGTGAAACTGTTATAAATGAGACAGCTATCCACCAAAGTTCAAATAAAGTAAATGCAAGCAACCATACGGCATTCAACAAAGATAAAAAAAATATTAGACCGTAAAGTCGGCTTTAAAAAATGTCATAACTGATCATTTTTAAACAATTCAACTGAGAAAACTAACGGCCTAATTTATAACAAAATATTAACGAAAAACAAGTATGACAGACATGAATTAACGACAACCACTGAGTTATGCATATGGGCTCCTGATGTTTTTTTAATATTTGTTTTTTTTTATTATCGTGTTAGATAAGTTAAATAATAAGCAAAAGTGTTAAGGTCAATGAAGCAACTATCCACCAAAACTCCAATTCCTATGACATGATCAATTATACAGCGTTCAGACTTCATGAATGCTACAAACATTATACCTATTAAAACCAAAGCTATAAAAAAGACGACTTGACAAATATAACATAATTCAAACGAGGACAATCACGTTCTTATTTGTCTTAGTACAATTTACAAGAAACTGTCATGACAGCCATTAACAAACAAAAACTATTGAATTATAGGTTTATGACACATTTAGTGTAGATCGTTTAATTATCATAAGTGATATATATATCACAATATAAAATCTAGTCTAAAACACAGGGAAATCATTTAATTTCAATAAACATTTAAGGTGAAGTGAATATCATACAAGTAAAGAATAGTTATTAAGATAGAAAATGTAAAAGACACATATTTCAGAGACACCAGCCCGATCAAAGATCATTAAACAGTTTATTAAAACAAGTTCATTGAACTGGACTCATCACAAAATTCCGAAACACACAATGAAATGAATGAAAAATTTTAAAAAACACACACGTCTATCGAAAGGCTAGAGGTTTATATCTTGGTGTAGGTGGAACAATGCCACGGGGTTAAACATGTTTTGTGAGGTCTCATACCCATAAATACCTCTATCCAATGTGGAATATACAACACAACAATACGCACAATAAAAACTCTTGTGTGTTCAGCCAATGCTAAGACACTGAATATGATTGTTTTAGTAAGAGTGTATACAATCAACACGTAAAGTTACTACATTTCATTTTAATCAAATAGCCATGACAAAATGTTTTCAAAACAAAAGTTTAAAACTATAGCAAAGTCTTTAAATGCATCAAAGTGAAATAAAACAACAAAAACAAACCTGGAGAAAGGTAAAAATTAATAATGTCGGTAAAAAACTATGCAATGTTAGGTCAACTTTGCTGACGCATGCGCAGTATATTGTTATGGACACCAATGGCCAGTTCCTGTTTGTGTTTTCTGGTAATTGTAGTTTGCGTGACTTTGATACTGACTCTGATCATCTGTTGACAGGTTCGACGGAACACCTGGTTTCACCAATCTATCTCGTTCAGACGACACACCTAAAATGAAACTAAATTGTATGAATAAACATAAGATATATAATCCTTTATTGTTTGCCAATTTGTATGTGTGTTTTTCTTTCTTTCTTTGTATGTTTTTATTTCCTTTTATAAATTTCATAGAAATACTAAAAGCCATTCAATACGTAATAAAAACAACACAGCGTCTGAACGTATTTGTAACTCTACTCTTTGATAATTTCAAGAAAGGCTACTAGAAAAGGCAGTCATTCTAGAACCTTTAAACTAGAAATTGACTTGATTTAGACACTGAATGTGGTCGACAGAGGATTTTACACTCCGCCTGGAAATGCTTCACGTATCTAAAAAAAAACCAAGCCTTCATTAGAAAAAAGTTCACGCATTACTTATGCAATATGAACCTAATTTATATAAAAAAAATCTCCAATGACTTTAAAAAATAACAGACATTTATAACACACAATGCCTTACGATTCTAGTAAAAACATGACGATTTTAGATATGTATAATGTTTTGTCATAATGCTTTATTATGGAAAAATTGTTTTAAGTCAATTTGGTAACACTTACAAATTAAATTCACATTATAAGTATGGACACAAACAATTCTTCTAAACATGCTCAATAGTGTACAATTGCAAAAAAGGAAAACAACACCATACAAATTGTTTGCATCCGAAGCTATTTATTGGATTTATCTCCATTAAGAACACTCAACACCGAATAATTAAAAAGCAAAACATGTATAAGAACCATACCATTAACAAGTAAAAGTCTACGTCGTTTTTGTCTATACACGATACCAGCAGTGACTACCAGTCCAACGAAGAGCACCACAGCAATCAGAATTCCAATTGTAGCTCCAGTAGAGTCACAGCACTGTTTCATATCACCGCGTTTATAGGCGCTACAATTTCCAGCAAGACAGTTCTCATAATGCGTCGTTGAATTTGTATAGAATTCAAAAGGCTTTGGAGTGAAGACGTTCATATGTTCATAGTTTACGGAATTTTTGGCCGTCATTGCTCTTCAACTTCCTACTTTATTTGGACCTTTTAATTTTTTTTTATTCGAGCAACACTGATGGGTCGTTTGTAGACTACTTCGAATTCAATTTGCTCATTATCGAGCACATCTGTTTGATGAACATTTTACGTCATTCATAGTTATAAAGCAAACGGGAATGAAAAATATGCATGCAAATGGGCATCTTTTGTAAAGCAACTAAAAAGGAGTAGGACCTTGAATTAAAACAACAATTTTCATTTGTTGTGAAGATACAAAAATGTGTTCATGATCAAAAACTCATTTTTCCATGTGACGAATCTCTAAATATTGGATGACTCAAGCGAAAGCATTAATATAAATGAAATTTCCCTTATAAAAGTATCAATAGTTATTTAAGGTATCAGGATTATAACTTAATACGCCAATCACGAGTTTCGTCTACATAAGACTAATCAGTGTCGCTCGGATCAAAATAGTAAGAAAGCCAAACAAGTACAAAGTTGAAGAGCATTGATGATCCAAAATTCCCAAAAGTTGCGGCAAATACGGCTAAGGTTATATATGTATATCTATAATAATGTAAACATTCTAAACATGCAATTGTAGTCGTTTTACCTTCTTTTCTAAAGAATCTTATCATTTCTATTAGTTTATGTCAATTGAATATCAATTTCATTAACCTACATTTGTTTAACCATACGCCGTTTCCTCAAGTCACTGTTACGTTATTGGATATATTGTAACTGGATCACTGTACCTTTGCAGTTATGGGGCAATTTTTGTGTTCTTTATTAGCTTCAAATGAAAGAGTCACAACTGTTGTTTAATAAAACACCTATCAAGCTGTCAGATTAATCTTTAAGTGGAGGAGTACAAGCATTAATGACTGTAAAAGTATTTTAAGAAATATTATATAATCAATAAGGATTTAAACAAAATTTCTTTAAGGAGTTTAGTCTTTGCTGCATTTTTTTTTTACATCTGTCCTAAGTCAGGAACCTGATGTTCAGTGGTTGTCGTCTGTTTATGTGGTTCATAAGTGTTTATCGATTCTCTTTTTTTTATATAGATTAGACCGTTAGTTTTCCCGTTTGAATGGTTTTAAACTAGTAATTTTTGGGGAACTTTACAGCTTGCTGTTCGGTGTGAGCCTAGGGTCCGTGTTGACGACCGTATCTTGAACTATGATGGTTTACTTTTATAAATTGTTACTTGGTTGGAGAGTTGTCTCATTGGCACTCATATCACATCTTCCTATATCTACTAATAAGTTTTAAATAACAAATGTTCAATACTATATCCGGAAAAAATATTTGTGATACAAATAGAAATTTATTTATACATTAGAACAGTGTTAATAACTTAGTTTTGAAAATATTCTATTGTTCAAAAATGACGAACGGATTAGACACAAGTTTTTCAACTTAGTAACGTCTTCTCCATTAACTTACAGATTAATGATAACAATATCCCTTTTATCATCTCTCTCGTGTTCTTTTTTCAAACTAGTTACTTTTTTAAACGGTCTTTTTGCCCTCACGAATAACAATCAAGGCGGAAACTTTTTTTTTTTATGTTTCCTGCCATCTAAATATTATAATAGAATAATATTATTAAAGGGGAAACGATGTTATTGCAATGAATAGTTTTAATTTAAAAACATATGATGTATGCCCTAAACCGAATATAATACTTATATATTTAGGAAAAGGTTGATTGGTATGGTGGCCGGTTAAGGCCATTTCGCGTTTTCGCGTTTTAGCCTTTTATATTCTAAAGGACAAAACGCGAAAACGCGAAGTCGCGTTTTCGACTTTTCGACTTCGTGTTTTCGCGTTTTCGACTTCGCCTTTTTCGCGTTTTTGACTTCTCGATTTCGCGTTTTCGCGTTTCGCCCTATAGAATATGAAAGGCGAAAACGCGAAAACGTAAAATGGCCTGAACCGGCCACCATAAACAGGTGAACTCATCGTACAATTTACAATGTCAATAATCATCTGTTCTCTCTAGAGGAACAACATGTGGAAATTTTGGACAATACTTTAGACTTTCTATATGGAGACCAGCCCAATCTTTCTTTATTTGCAGACCATGTTCACACAAATGTTGCTGGTGCCAAAGTTTTAAGCCACAACATTATCTCCTGCGTCAACAATCTATTTCAATTTTCAAATTGTACATCAGAAACTGAATCAAATTTTCAATCGGTGAGGTCAACAGGGAGGAGATTTATACCATTCAACAACACAACAACTCAGGAACAAAGTGTGTCCAGTCAAACGTACTGGAGGTAAATTTAACCAATAACTTTTCCACTACCAGAACATGTAATTCTATTTTAGGAAATATTGTCAGTATTGTTATTTTGTATTTATGTACTGCAACACATATTCTATCATCTAATTCCAAATCATCTCCATTTACAAACCCTTTTATATTTCCACACAAGTCACTTAATATATGTCACTTAAACATCAATCATATATTGCCAAAGTTTTCTGAAATTAAATATTTGCTATCAAAATCTAACACAGATGTGCTGTGTTTAAGTGAAACATTTTTGTCAGATTCTGTCCAAAACAAAGAAATAGATATTAAGGGTTATGATACAAACAGAAAAGACAGAATTGGAAAATCTGGCGGTGGGTTTTTAATTTATATTTCTAACATGTTAACCACAATAAGACGACATGATTTGGAAAATGATGATATAGAATCAATGTGGATCGAAATTATTTTTGTTCATCAAAAACCTATATTAATTGGTAACATTTATAGACCACCAAAAAGTAATGCAGAGTGGGTTACAAAATTTGAATTAATGTTAACAAATGTCGATATTGAAGATAAGGAAATGATTATTTTGGGTGACTTTAATATTAATTTGTCGTCGAGAAAGATTCCAGCTAAATGGTCACATTTAAAAAACATTTTTAACTTGTCTCAAATAGTCTCAGTTCCTACTCGAGTCACTCAAACATCTTCCTCTTTGGTAGACCATATTTATAGCAATGAACCACATAATATTCATTTTATATCTGTTCCGAAGTATTCTATCAGTGACCATTATCCAGTATGCATTTCTCACAAAAGAGGGTTAAAATCGAAAAAGAAAATTCATGAATATATTACGTTCAGATCTACTAAACATTTTAATGAAAATGATTTTGTCAATGACATATCACAGTGTTCATTTAATTGTGTATTAGAAATTGATGACCCCGAAGAAGCACTGTTGTCTTTTTTGAATATTTTTACTAAAGTATTAAATCATCATGCTCCACTCATTAAAAAGAGAGTAAAACGTTTGTATCAAAATGAGTGGATGAATGATGAAATTCTAGATAGCATGAAAAAACGTGATTTTTATCATAAGAAAAAAGATATGTATAGTTATAGACTTTGGAGAAATAAAGTCAAATATCTCATCGAAAACTCTAAACAAAATTATTATACCAATATCATAGAACAAAAAAAGAACAACAGCAGTAAATTATGGAAGCACCTACATACTGTCAGCGGTACCGACAATCATACCAGTATAAAAATCATAAGTGATTGTAACAAAAAGGAAATTTTAGAACCAAAAGGCATTGCTGATGTTTTTAATGCTTATTTCACAAATATCACAGATAATCTTAATATAGATCAAAACATCGACAATTCTAGTAGTTGTTTTAACAAACTTGGTGATTTTATATCGGGTCATGTACCAGATGACGTGTATTTTTCTATACCACTTATGAGTAATGATTTTGTGTGTTTACAACTAAAAGCACTAGAGGAATCAAAAGCAACAGGCCTTGATACCATAAGTGCAAAATTTTTAAAGATGTCTTCTCATGCTATTTCACTACCACTTTGTCATATTTTTAATTTGAGTATCAAAACATGTATTTTTCCATCCTCATTTAAACTGGCAAAAGTCATACCAGTTTATAAGAACAAAGGCTCAAAACAGGATGTTTTTAATTATAGACCAATTGCAATTTTACCACTCATTTCTAAAATCCTTGAAAAACATGTGAAAACACACTTAGTAAAATATCTTAATAAATACAAGTTATTGTATAGAATGCAGTCAGGCTTTCGTGCAAACCATTCTTGTCAAACTGCTTTAACAGCTTTAATAGATAAATGGCTTAAAGCCATTGATGATGGCGATCTTGTTGGAGCAGTATTTCTAGATCTAGCAAAAGCCTTTGATCTTCTCAATCATGAACTGCTTATTCAAAAATTAAACAAATACAAATTAGCTTATACTTCATTACGTTGGTTTACATCATATTTGGCTGACAGATATCAGAAAGTATCTATTTCAAATACATTTTCAGACGTACAAAAACAAAAAACGGGTGTACCTCAAGGATCCGTATTAGGACCGGTGTTGTTTTTAATTTTTATTAATGATCTTCCTTTGTCTAATCCTAATCATAACACCGATTTATTTGCTGATGATAGCACCATATCAGTCATTGAACAAAACAAAAGTTGCATCAGTCAAAAACTTAATACGGTTTTACAAGATATTTTTCGCTGGTGTGATGACAATAAGATGGCTGTAAATGTATCTAAAACGAAAGCTATATGCATTGGATCTAAACAAAAGCTTTCCGTTACATCAAATGAAAACATTAATCTTGCTTTAAATGGACAACAAATTATAGAAAGTACATGTGAAAAAGTTCTAGGTGTTTTTATTGATGCATCTCTATCTTGGTCTTCTCATATCGATTATATAATCAAAAAAGTTAACTCTTCTTTAGCTTTACTAAAAAGGATAAAGAAATATCTAAATCATAAAGCTAGACAAATGTACTATAACGCTTACGTTTTACCTCACTTAGATTATTGTTGTTCAATATGGGGAAACTGTAATAACTTTCTATTAGATAGTTTACTAAAACTGCAAAAAAGGGCAGCAAGAATAATTTTAGACGAACATGATTACACCAAACCTTCAAGAGAATTATTTCACGAATGTAACATTGTGCCAATCACACAAAGAATACTTTATCACAAATCATTACTAATGTATAAGGCAAAACATGGCTTAGCTCCAGAATATATGTCCAGTCTTATTGTATCAGCTTCTGCAAACCAAAAATATAATACGAGATTTTCATCCTCAGATAATTTTATTATTCCAAAACCAAATACAGAGTTGTATAAGTCTAGTTTCTCGTACAATGGACCAAAAGTGTGGAATGCTCTTCCTAATTCAATAAAAAAATCAAATACAGTATCCGAATTTAAACATAAATACAAATCTATGTACTTTTAACATTACCATCATATTTTTACTGTAATGCCATATCATAATTGTTTATTGTATTTTAAATTGTACATAATCTTTATTTAATTTATTATTATTGATGCATTGTTTATTTGTAATGTAATTATTATTGTATTAAGAGAGCCTTATTGAAAATTGGTGTAATCCAAATGAGTTACTCTCTCTAAATAAAGATATTATTATTATTATTATTATTATTATTATAACATTTAATTATCAATTTAAACAGATATACATCGAGCTAGTTCCATAAACTGCAAATGGTGTGCATACACAATTTTTTTTTAATTAACAACATTGAAATGCAATGAAATGATTGACTGAAATTAACATCATGGTTTTTTAATTTTCTTTCAAAACAATATATTTTACAACTCTTTCAGCGTCACTGATGAGTCTTATGTAAACGGAACGCGCGTCTTGCGTATTAAATTATAATCCTGGTTCGTTTGATAACTATTTTACACTGCTGGTAGACGTTTCGTCCCCTAGGGTATCACCAGCCCAGTAGTCAGCACTTGGTTGTTGACATGAATATCAATAACATGGTCATTTGTATAAATTTACTGTTTACAAAACTAAGGATTTTCTTAACTCAGGAGTAGTTACACCTTAGCTGTATTTGGCACAACTTTTTACAATTTTGGGTCCTCAATGTTCTTCAACTTTGTACTTGTTTGGCTTTCAAACTGTTTTGATATGAGCGTCACTGATGAGTCTTATGTAGACGAAACGCGCGTCTGTCGTATTAAATTGTAATCCTGGTACCCACCTTTGATAACTATTTCAGACAAAAAAAGTTAAGTCGTTCAATGTCTCATACTTTATTGATGAGTATTTCAATATGTTCTCTTTTTATCATTTAACAATTTTTTTTATTTATTTTTATTTCCGGATGAAGATCTCTAAGTTTTATTTTGGTAGATATGAAATACGCTTGATTCCAATCGTTATCAGTTCGTGAAGGAGTTTGGTTTCAGGTGACATTGTTAAACGTCATTTGTGCGTTTGTTGGCCATAAAATCTATGTTAATTAATTGAACTGTATCGTAAAGTGGTTTTACTAAAAACTGCATATGTAATAAGAAAGACGTCTAAACTGTATGAATTGGTATTGATGACTAAAATACAAGATAACGTCATTAGTACACGACGTTGGATATACAATAAAGCCGCGTTACGTTAACGTTCTCTTCTGTGCGTGATTTCCAACATTCTCCGGCCCACGAAAAGTGAAAGTATAAAACTTGTAAAATAATTAAAGTCTCTTTGTTAAAATAATAAAATGAAATTAATTTTAAAGTCCATCATTAAAATTAAAACTTTTACCACAATTCATAATATAATGTCGCCTTAAATTAACGTTCGATTATCGGTTCATGTTCTCCCTGTAGTCCAAGTCCTGATTCGTTATATTGCTACACATTTTGCCTTACGATCTTTCGGTGTGTTCGAATTATTGTCTTGTTCCTTTGTGTCGCATACATTGACTTCATTCGTACTTATTTCAAAAGGGTAAAGTTTATTGGCCTTGATGTTATTCCGTTTCTCGTTCTCAACATAACTGACCTTATGAGTCCATCTTGTCAAAAAACAAGTTCTTTTATAATAGCTATTTGCCAATTAATCCTGGGAGTTTCATCGTATATTTGAACAATGTCACCAACTTTGATATCCTGTTCATTATTACCGTTGATGCGATGAAATTCGCGAAAAGCGGTTAAATATTCCTTCTTCCATCTACCCTAGAAAAGCTTAATTATCTGGTATTGCACTGTTTAAAGTTTGTTGGGGGAAGAATGCGTGAAGTTTTGTACAAGGTTCTCATCGACGTGTTAGTTGCTAGCATACGGTCATGATACAATTTTCCTTCCATATAATAAATGAGATGGAGTCAGTGGGTCCTCGTCTATCGGATCTGTAGATATGTATGTCAACGGACGGTCATTTAGAATTGCTTAAGTACATCTAAACTCACATTAGATCGCCCTAAAACTTTCTTAATACAGTTTTTTGTTAGTCCAATGAATCTTTCCCAGAAACCGCCATACCAAAGCGCTCGCTTCGGTATGAACTTCCAATCTGTCCCTTGACTATTCAATGTTGCTTGAAGTGTTGGTGATGAAGTTAGCCTTTCAATTTCTTTCGCTGATGCTACGTATGTTGTCGCATTGTCGGATAACATGATTTTTGGTAGTGATTTCCAACTTGAGAATCTACGGAAAGGTAAAATAAACTGTTTTTCTGTTAAATCTGTAACTATTTCTAAGTGTACAGCTTATGGTATGAGATTTCTGTGTTGAATTGGTTGAGTTAGTTTTTTGCCAGATTTTACGTGATTTTGTATTTGTGTATAACGTAGCTGTAGCGCTCGGACTTTCACCTGTTTCTGTACTGTTACCAGACTCTAAAATGGCAAAATCCTTAAAGATAGATCTTCTAAGATCCCCGAGAAACCAATCTGATGTACCGTGCTCACGTGTTAATTTGTTTCTTATTTCACCAGGCATTTTGTTGAGTATGACCGGTACTAATAACGAGCCGTACGAAGTATATGCGGTGCTAACATTTTGAATGGGTTGCAGTGTCTCATTTTGTGGCGAAAAGATTCTAGCGGCTGCATTTAAATTAGATGTTTGAACGTGAATAAATTTACGAATTTTGCGTATTTTCGTCTTTAAATTAAATTTATACTCATCTGTGTCAAGTATATCTTGCTCTATATCCTCCTCTTGTACACAATCTAAAAAGTTCTTATCTAAATCCTTCAGAATATCTTGCTTTTCCTTTAATATATCCAAAATTGTTTCGAACTCGTTCTCTGCCGGTTTATCTTCTGTTTCACTTCTCTCCTCAAATTTTCTTAAAATCCTAAAAACTGCGCTTCTGTGTCCTGCTCGTATAGATTTCAGCTTTGAAGTCATCTTCTTCTGGTCACGGTACAAATATCGTAAAGTGGTTTTACTAAAAACTGCATATGTAATAAGAAAGACGTCTAAACTGTATGAATTTGTATGGATGACTAAAGTACAAGATAACGTCATAAGTACACGGCATTGGATATACAATAAAGCCGCGTTACTCAAACGTTCTCTTTTGTGCGTGATTTCTAACAAACTGAGTGATGAATATGCTCATGTGGATAAGTTCCTAAATGATAAAATTAATATGTTTTATTATGCATGGTTAGATTATGTACATAAGCATAAAGATCAGTGTTTGAAAAGCGCCAAGCAGTCAAAATTGCCCCATCACTGCAAAGGTACAGTGATCCAGTTATAATAAATCCCATAAACGTTACAATGACTTGAGGAAACGGCGTATGGTTAAACAAATGTAGGGTAATGAAATTGATATTCAGTTGACATAAACTAATAGAAATGGTTAGATTCTCTAGAAAAAAAGGTAAAACGACTATAATAGCATGTTTAGAATGTTTACATCATTATAGATATACATATATAACCGTAGCCGTATTTGCCGCAACTTTTGGGCATTTTGGATCATCAATGCTCTTCAACTTTGTACTTGTTTGGCTTTCTTACTATTTTGATCTGAGCGACACTGATGAGTCTTATGTAGACGAAACACGCGTTTGGCATATTAAATTATAATCCTGGTACCTGAAATAACTATTACGTCGGTCATTTAGTTTCTTCGTTGCATAATTGGGGAATATATATGTTTTAATATACATAGATAGAAGGTTGCTGCTCATAAGGTGGTTATTAATCCAAGAGTTCCAAATGGTGAAGTTGAAATCATCCCTTCGTAAATTTGACGGACGCCGGCACATATTTCGGATATGTTCCTTATGACAACTACAAACCCCTTCCTTTTTCATGAATATGACCAACTGAATTAGACTATTTTTCGGATTTGTAATAACATAAGCAACACGACGGATGCCACATGTGAAACAATATCTGCTTACCTTTCCGGAGCACCAATTTTTTTTGGGGTTGGTGTTCCTTAGTCTTTAGTTTTCTACTGTTGTGTCTTATGTACTATTATTTGTTTGTTTGTCTTTTTATTTTTAGCCATGGCGTTGTCAGTTTATGTTCCACCTATAAGTTTGACTGTCCCTCTGGTATATTTCGTTCCTTTGCCATTACATTGGCAACGATTGGTGAGAAAAACATAACCAGATATAATAATTAAAAATGTAAAAAGATAGGGGTAAAGGTGTATACTGAATTCACACACGTAGACAACTGGACATGTGTAGTTCAATAAATATATTGATTCTGTTTTTTTCTGTTTTGTCCACAATAAGCATATGATAGGATTATCACCAGTACATTAGGTTCTAAAAAATATTAGACAACGACTGCTTGTATAAAACCATGTTTATCAAATTCAATCAATTTATTTTTCAAATGAAACAAACATTATTGAAGGTACCTTTTTCAGCTTTTCATTGCATCTTTATTCTTTTTTACCTCAAGGCTAATAGTAGTCACCTTGAATATACAAAGAATCCTATTAGACTGTACAACCATGCTAGCACACCAACAATTTAAATATTTCAAACATCGTGAAAATCTATTTCAATTTAAAAGCATCGTTCATTTATACTTAAATAGGCGATGCAATTGCAAAGACTTAAGTGGAATTTACAGCCACCAAATTCTGTAATGGTCCCAAATCAATAGCCTTTTTTGTTTTGTTCGTAAAATAAATTGAATTTTTTTTTATCATACGTTGTTAAATCTTTATACGTTAACATAGAAGAAACTGTATTATGTTTATACTGTAACAAGGGAAACTATTTTATGGAATTATGTAAACAAAACATGTTGGTTTGAAAATAATTAAGGCGTGTCTCTTTAAATTCTACATTTACTGCTATGCAGATAAACTTACTTTTGCGACAACACTGAGGTTTCGTATGCCTAAATTGATACATAAAGTAAGCAACGATATGAATAGGTACTTTATGAATTATTAACTAAATCACTACAATATGCATATTTTTTGGTACATCGATGTATACACAGATAATCGATGGAAAAATTATAAAAAACACCGACCAATTTTTGATCGTATATGTGATGTGTTTAAATAAAATAAAAAAATAAGGTATGACCATTTTATGTTTTGAAGTTTTCATTGTACAATAGTATGCTATTTAAAAAATAATTGCATAAATTGTACAACTATTGTTAAATTTCACCTCCCCTCCCCCACCACTAATTTGATATATGAAATAAGTGTTGATAATAAGCAGTCGTATAGAATTATTATAATAACTGTTCTCTTCCGAAACATGTAGTATATATTTGTCACTAGACATTGAGCAATCGTAAAGAAAAATTGAAATAAATCTTGATCAATATGTTTATACAGGTTGTGTATAAAATCGTCCACTAATTTTATATAATCAATTATGGGAATAACGTACCCTTTTTCAAAATCCTGAATCTTCCCTGCTGAAATTCTATGAGTTAAGTGAATCATAATTTGTTCGTTAAGGACACCATAACAGGAGAATGTCTGAAGCAAATCAATCATATCATTTTTCATATTGGCCCGAAATTTCCGCTATTCATTTACATGTATGCCTTAGAAGCGATTGTAAACTTATTAAAGAGATGAACTAAATACACACTAAGGAAGATCTTGTCAACTTTGACATATCAATACTATATAAAAGTGAATGCAACACGGAACAATACTTATTTATAGTAACGCTGTATCTTATCTAAGTATATTGTATTCTCTTTAACCTATATATGTGAACGGTATTCATTTCGTATATATAGGACTGAGATCGACAATATTCCCAAAGAATTTAAACAACAAGAGTCCTAACAAGCTATGTTTATTTTCAAATATTTTGTTTTTTGCTGTATAACTGTTGGCAGTAAGTATATGATTATTTTAAAAGATATACTGGTATGAAAGGTTTATCTAAAAAATTTCCTTAATGTAAAATGACTGGGTGTGCTAGTTAAATCTTAATGATTATTTTTGTTTTTATATATCAACGTAATAACGTGATAAAGGTATGTACAGTGTTTTTTTAATTTTTCATAGTTTTTTTTTTTTTTTTTTTTTTTTAAATTTGATCATACTTTATTGATAGTTTGACATTTGTTAGTGGATACATCAAATACCGGTACCTTATCCCGGCCTCGTTAACCGTTAGTAGCATATACAAATATAGTCAATTTGGTTAGTATTTGTTAGTTTTTTTAACTGTAATATATACATTTATAAATCATTGTAAATTATAATATATCCAAGTAAAACATTATCAATACAGAATGATCAATAAATCTGAATAGATAAAAAAAAATAAAATATAAAGAATAAATAAATAAAAATCACAGAAATTTGGAATTTTGGAAAAAGGAAAAAAAAAAAAAAATATATATTTTACTTACAGCATTCATAATGTATCTTGCAGGATTTATTTATTCAAATATTTGCGTACAGGCAATAACTTAGAGGTAGATACATATAGTTATAAACATCGACTAAAACATCAAGCATATATATATATAAACCAACATATAACAGTATCAAATCATTAAACATAGGTGGTGATGTGGATAAGGTAAGAAATGTACATAAAAATAATTCCGGTACATGATGTACCAATTTTTTGATAATCAACCTAGTCTTCTAAAATTGGAAGCCAGGGGTCCCAGCAGATATTGGCCATATGAAAAGGTTTTCTTTTAAAAAATAAATTCTTTTCTAATGCCAGAGATTCTTTGAGGTAGTTTTTAAGTCCTGTAAAATTTACCTTTTTTCACATAGTTTTGTTCTGTAAATATAGAATTTTGTCAGGAGTATTATTAAGTTTTTTATCATATTATTTCCGTTGTTACCTAAATTTCCAAATAAAATAATATCTATATTAAATGGAATCAATATTTGTGTTTGGTTATAAATCCAATCACCAAGTTCAATCCATAAATCTGAAATTTTATGGCATGTCCAAAATATGTGCTCAATATCTTCAATAGCTTCATTACAGAAAGTACATTTATCTGATTGTTTTATCTTAATTTTAAATAAAAATTCATTTGTGCCAATGATTCTGTGCACTATTCTGTACTGGAACCAATGAAGTTTAGAGCTTTTTGTGGTGTAGAAAGACATATTATGCACTTTTTTCCAATCAAAATTTTTATTTAATCTTAGAGACCATTTATCTTCACAACTAGGCCTTGTACTACTTTTTTCTAAGAAAACATTATACATATCTTTTGACCCTTTATTTGACAAAAAAAATGTTCTAATATTATTTGGTAGAATTGGTCCATGAACTTTATTAAGATTTTCTATAGAGATATTATGTTTAAGAGAATTTTGATATGATTTTATTGCTGATATAACTCCATTATAAACTAGAAAGTTAGATTTAATTTCATAAATATTTTTGCATGCTCAAACGACATTAATTTACCCTCATTATCTACCAGATCATTAATCAATAAAATACCGTTATCAGCCCAGTCTTTATAGAACACACTTCTGCTACCTATTTTAATATTTCCATTATTCCAAAGTGAATTTGTTAAAAATTCTTCTTCATTTTTTGGTTTAAGTTTATTTAGCATTTCTGTCCATGCTTCAAAAATCTCTTTCCAAAAGTGGTTTTTACATTTGTTTGGTGGGCCTAGAAATACTAGTTTTTCAATATCAATATTTTCTGTGCTTTCTATAAGCTTTTTGAGTTTTGTATTGTTTTTTAGCAACCGTCGGACCCACGTTAATTTTAACCCTTTTATATATTCTTTAATATCTAACATTTTCAGCCCCCCAAATTTATGTTCCAGACATAATATTTCTCTTTTAATCTTGTCAGGCTTGTTTTCCCAAATAAATGAATAGATTGTACGAATAAGTTGTTTAAGAGTAGTATTGCATGGTGTTGGTAATGTTAAAAACAGATGATTTAATTTTGAAATAATTAGTGTCTTGATAATTGTTATCTTTCCCACTGGAGTAAGTGTTTGTCTAGACCAAATATTGATTATATTTTCAATTTCTTTTATTTTAGGATAATAATTCAAAGATTCCATTTCTTGCAAATTGACAGAAAAGTTTATTCCTAATAGTGTAAACCTACTGGAACCCCATTCCAATCCCCACTTTACACACATGGTGTCTTGACTATATTTTTTCTTTCCTATCCACACCACCTTTGTCTTGTCTAAGTTCATATGGAGACCAGACATTTCAGCATATTTATGTAATAAGCGGAGAGTTGCGTCAAGGCACTCTGGTGAACCGTCAAGAATAATTGATGTGTCATCAGCATATTGAGAGATCAAATATTCAGTATCATCTATTTTAATTCCCTTTATATCTTTATTTTTTCTAATTAATATTCCAAGTATTTCTGCACATAAAAGAAATATATAAGGTGATAAAGGATCCCCTTGTCGACAACCTCTTTGAATTTCAAAGAATTCAGATAAAAAACAATTTTGAGAAACTGCAGAACTTATATTTTTGTAAAAGGTTCTTACCCATTGTTTTATAGAGGGGCCAAAATTGAAAAAGTCTAAAACGTCTTCAATGAAATTCCATGATACAGAATCAAAAGCTTTTTCAAAATCTATGAGAAGGAGCAGTCCTGGTAAATCATTTAGTTCTGTATGAAATAATATATCGTAAATAAGACGAGTATTCTCCCCTATAAATCTACCCGGAATAAAGCCAGTCTGATCACTGTTAATAATTTGAAGTAGAACTAATTTTATACGCTCAGCTATGCAGCTTGATGCTAATTTATATGTGGTATTTAGTAAACTTATTGGTCGCCAGTTTTTCATGAATTGTCTCGGTTTATCTCCCTTTGGTATACAGGTTATAATACCTTGTCTTTGAGTAATTGATAATTCCCCTTTTTCGTAAACATTAATTATAGAACGAAATACAAATTTTCCTATATCTATCCAAAAAAACTTGAAAAATTCATTTGTGAAACCATCTGACCCAGGGCTTTTTTCATTTTTCATTTTTCGCAAAGCAGTTGTCAATTCACCATAAGTAATTTCACCCTCCAAAGATTCTCTAATGGTATTATTTATTTTTTTAATATCAGTATCAGGGATTTCATTGTTTAGGTTAACATTATTCAAACTTTCTGTTTTAGTATATAGCCTTTTGTAATAATTGTTTGCTTCTTTTAATATTTTATCTTGCTCACTGATAGTGTCCCCTTTTTCATTGACTAATTTTGGAATAGTTTTATTTATAAAATGTTTAGTTTCTAAATTTAGAAAAAAAGTTTGAAGGTTTTTCTCCTTCTTCTATCCATTGGATTTTGGATCTGATGTAGGACCCCCTCATCTTTTCTTGTCTTAATACTTTTAGATCAGTTTTCTTTTTTTCAGTTTCAATAAATATTTCTTCTGTCAATATTTGTTCTTCTAGTTTTTTAATATCTTCTGATAGTATTCTTTCTTTTTTATCTTTTTGTTTCTTCCTAAAAGAAGCATATGAAATTGATTTTCCTCTAATTTCTGTTAATAAAGTTTCTAGAAAGAGTTGATCGTTTATAGTCAATTGAATTTCTAAGTCATTTATTTTTTCTAATGTTTCTCTCTTGTATACTAGTGATGCGTATTGTTCTTTAACTTTATTTATAGTCTCTTTAACAGCAGCTGAATATTCAATGTCATGTAAAAGTGAATTGTTAAATTTCCATAGACCTTTACCAATTATAAAGTTATTCATCTTTAAATGTAACATTATTGGGGAGTGATCGGATCTATAACTGTTGAGAATGCGTATATCATGAACATGTTGATTAAGGCCTTGCGATATTAAAAAGAAATCCAATCTTGCTTGTTTAATGGGATTATTTTTTCTCCATGTAAATTTTTTTAGTTCAGGGTACAATTCCCTATAGGGATCTGTTAAATCATAATTTTCTATTATATTTAAAACTTTCTCTTTGGCTTTTGGGTTATTTACATTTTGGTAATTATAAGTATCAAGATTTTGGTTTTGGACTAAATTGTAATCTCCAGTTATTAAAACTGATTGGTTGTTCAAGTCTTCTATTGTATCACTTACTCTAGAATAAAATTCAGGTGAATCTTTATTTGGACCATATAAGCATATCAAAGTTATTCTTTTTCCTTCAATTTCAATATCAATTCCTAACAGATTTCCTTGATCATCTTTTTTTATCCTATATATCTTGTATTCAAAGTTTTTGGTAAAAAATATTGCTACCCCTCTTTTGTTTGTTGCAAAAGAATTGAAAATACAGTCTCCTCCCCATAGATTTTTTATTGATATTTCTTCTTTTTCTGAAAAATGTGTATCTTGTAAACAATATATGTGGCAATTTTTTGCTTTAAGATAATCAAAAACATCTCTCCTCTTCTCCTTTGAATTTAAACCTTGACAGTTGTATGAAACAATTTTTATACCACTATCACTCATTTATTCAATTTTATTTTTATAGCTGAATAATAAATACTTGAGATTTGATGAGAGTATTGCGACCGTCTTCTCCGATAGTGTTTTATATAAGTAAGTGATAATGTAACTCTGAAATGTCTGATCTCCTCTACCTTAATTTCCTGCTGTATCCTAAATACATCATAGTTTCCATACAATAAGTAATACTGTGTCAAAATGAAAAACAAACATAAATAATAAAAAAAACAAAAAGAAAGAAAATTTGAGATCATAGTGTCAATATCAAACATCTAATAATAATTAAAAACAAATTACTATTGTATTGAAGAGTAACCTATCCACTTGTGTTCAAATATTTTTTAATACAGAAATACTGTGTACAAAGGGAGATCAATCTATTTAATTTAAATTATAATAAAAATTATCTCCCATTATATAATGTGTTTTCATATCAAAATCTAAATGCATTAAATATACACTGTTTTGGTTGATTTAAGTAACTTTTTATTTCATTTCAATTCAAATGAGTCAGACCGAAAGAAATAGTGGGTTAATGAAGACAATAAATATGTGTATATTTAGTTTTTGCTTTCAACATGTACAAACAGACAAAACAAATGTTTGATTTTCAATGAAATCAATAGATTTGTTTTGTTTATATTGTTTATGTAGTGTTAACATTTTCAGGATTTTGCAAGTGATTATTTTTTTCTTAATACACTTCATGATATTTACACCATGAGCACAGGAAAGCATGTATAATATGTAACTAATAATTAATAGCAGCTAATCTAAAAGCTCTTGACATGTACAAATTCAGCTTCAGTCATGCACAAATTAAGCTTCAGGCAAATCAACACAAATAAAAATCATATAAATATAAGCTAAGCAGTAAGCAGTAAGCACTAGTAGAAAACATAAAGCATGTTTGATAGGGCTACAGGATTGATTCTCTTTTAAAAGAAATAAAATTTAAAATTTCGCAATAAATTTTCAATTATTAGTACTATTTGTTAAGTCAGCTTCACTTATTCATTCAAGTCATTTGTAATAATCTCACCTTCTATCATGGTATTATTTGAGACAAGATAACTGTAAAAAAATTCTGTCCCATAAAGTTTCATTAGAACAAGGCTTCTAGTGATGAATTTTGTGTAAATTTAACTGGTTTACGGTTTATATTATCTGGTGAGTACTGACCTTACAACCAGTCATTTAAGCGTGAGAAAAAAAAATAATCGTTAAGCTTTAAAATTTGGAGACTATATAATATGTATATATGACATACATAGTTTAACCTAGTATCCTATCTTGGCTATTTTAGTGAGGTAGAAAAACATTCCTGTTTTACCGACATTACATGCTGGAAAGCACTAAAATAAAAATATTAAGCTGTAGCAAACAAAAAACGCACGAAAAAAAATCCCAACATACACACATCACAAAAAAAAAAAAAAAAAACAACAAAAAAAACAGAACATTAACACATCTATACTTACTTTATGTCACACCCTAAAAAATATTAAAGTATTAAATATACATTTTTGTATATTTGTTTATGAATATACATATTTATACCGAACAAGTAAATATACCAAAAAAACAGAGATACATATATATAATTTGTGTACTGTTTGTTCTACATGTACAAGTATTGATCAGACACAACTGATGTCTTTACGGACGTTCCAGACATCTCGTGCATTTAGACGGGTTTCTAAAACCAAGTGTACACCTCTTGCTCTTATCCTTGTTTGTAGTTTTTCTTTAGTCCTGATGTTATAAGCTATTTTCGCAAGATCGTTACGTGCCTCTTTCATAATAACAGGGAGATCATCAACAATTCTTATCCGTTTTTTTGCAAGTTTGTAAGCCTGAGCCATAATACATTGCTTGTCGTCATAATGCATGAACCTAACAATAATTGCATCCGGGCGTTTTGTACCTTCAACTGGAGCTTTAGCGGGAATCCTATGTGCATTTGCAATAGGGAAACTGTCAGCTTTAAATTTTTCGATACCAAGATCTTTAACAAATAAATTATCAATCACTTCCCAAATTATCTCATTTGGTTTTTGTTCGACTCCATAGATGAGGACATTGTATTTCCTATCATGTTTCTCAAGTAGTACTTGACATTCTTTGAGTGAAGTAAGTTTTTTGTCTATGTCTAATTTGAGCAATTCTAATTTCTCGGTTTCTAAACAATTGAACTGAGATTCCAAATGTCCCACACCTCTCTCAAGCTCATTGTGGTCTTGCCTAAGTTGTTGTACTTCAGTGTTTGTGATACTAAGGTCAGATTTTACTTGCCCTACTTCAGATTTCACATCATTAATAAGTTCCGTTAAGTTTTTCTCAACGGAGTCGAGCCTAGAAGAAAAGTTTGTGACCTTACTGTCTATACTCAACATTATGTTTTTAAGGTCAGCAACGTCTTCTTTTGTCGCCATGTCTATTTCATTCAAATATCAATCAATCAAATCAAATTATGTACGGATATTTTTTTCGATATATTGTTTTGTAGTGTTTATTTGTTACCACAATATTCTGAAAGTTATATGACTGTTATATGACTATTAATTTCATATTAATTTCATATTTTCCACAACATAAACACATAATAAATGGATAAGTTACTCTTTTTTCTTCAGCTAGAAATTTTCATGGGCGCCGCCATGACAGGGGCGATAATTTTTCATAGTTGTTTATGCCCAGTTTCGAATAAAATTTTAATCGAGTTTTTTTTCATTTACATAAACACAAAAATAAGGAGGATAAGTATGATTTGCAATGATAAAACTCTCTATCAGATACAAAATGACGTCAAATACATCAAATATATGACTTTTTTGTCATGTATTCCTCTTAAACCATGAGCCAAAACCATACTGTTTGGAAAGTAATAAATCATTTAATCGCAAAAAGTAATCGCAGATATGATAAACGGGACGATTTCAACTTCCCAATTATCAATTTCTCGTTTCTCAGCAGTAACATACCCTCTGCCTCTTCGTATGGTGTTTACATATCACAATTGATACGTTATTCTCGTGCTTGTTCACACTATACGGACTTCATATACAGGAGTGTGCTCCTTACACAGAAGCTGCTCCAACAAAGTTATGAGGAAGGCAGATTAAAATTGACACTCCGTAAATTTTATGGACACCATCACAAATTGGTTGATCAATACGATGTGTCTTGACCAAACTAGCTAAGGACATTTTTACCACATGGTAGATTGTGGTTTGTCATTACGTCGTCTAATCTTTTACTTACCGAACGTGAATTATTCCCGATTGTGACTGTTTTTCTGAGTTGGAATTCGCATTATTATAAGACGTGTTACGGTACTTATCTATCCCAAATTCATGTTAGTTTATGTTAGATGTTATATTTGTAATTCTCATCTGATTATGTCAAATTTGTTGACGTCTTTTCTATTATATTCATGAGTTATGGTAAAGAAAATTAAGCACCGCCTTCATTTATTAGATTTGATTTTGTTCAACGTAATCTGTACGATGTTTTACGTTTGAAGTTAGATTCAAAACAAACCGGACATATATATAATATAGTTAATTGCTATTAATAAGTATTGCAATGTGCATTGTGTTTAAATGTTATAACAGTATTTAGTTCAATTATAATCTTAAATCAATCCTAATTCTATTTTAGTTTTAAAATATAGTTTTAGTCATTCAAATGTGACGTAATTTTTGTGCTGTTTCAGAAATTCAAATGTGACGTAATTTTTGTGCCTTTTCACCACTTCGTATGTGAAGTCATTTTTATGACTTTTTGCGTTGAGGCCTGGACTAAGTCGAGTGTGTCTATTTTTTGTGTTGGTTTTTGTATTATGTATCCGGGTTTTGTTTTCTGTAATAAGTTACTACTTCAGTTTTATCATATATCTTTTATATCCATTTGATAAAATTTACTGTTTGCAATAGCATAGTTTGTTCTAAATAATAAGGATGTTCTTATCCCAGGCAGAAAAACCTAGCCGTATTTGGCACAACCTTTTTCAACTTTTGATCCTATGTGCTGTACAACTTTGTACTTTTTTTTAACTTTCGAACTTTTATATCTGGGCGTCTATGGTAAGTCTTGTGTGGACAAGTCGCGTTTTTGGCGTATTGAATTTTAAACCTGATGCCTTTTGTTATCTATTATTCATGTGTTTCTTTGTCTAATATGTTCTCCTATTTATTTTTATTGTAGTCCTGTAATATTATGTTGTCATTTTAATGTTATATTTAACATTGCCATTAATGTGCGAGGTTATGCATGCCGCAAAACCAGGTTTAACCCACCATTTTTTTCTTAAAAAATGTCCTGTACAAAGTCAGGAAAATGGCCATTGTTATATTATAGTTCGTTTCTGTGTGTGTAACATTTTTACGTTGTGTTTCCGTTGTGTCGTTTGTTTTCTCTTATATTTGAGTGGGAATTCACATTACTATAGGTTGCATTTCTGTAAATATTGAAAATGCAATTTACCATAGGAACTCCTTTTACGGCTAAAACTGTACCACTTTTTCTATGAAGTTTTGAAAAAAATCTTATCCTAGAATTAAAAGTTCATATGCACCACAATATTTTTCAAAGGTCAAAATATAGGGCTGTGTGTATATTTTCAACGTTTATATGCCCTGAACTTCTCAGAGTTTAAACTAACACCTATTTTCTTAACTACCCCTACCTCAAATGAAAGGTTACTATAGATTTCAATGTAAACAATATGCACATGTTTATTTACTGGTAACATTCCCAAGTTATGTCTCTGTGAGATGGAACACAGAGAGCATAACTGGGAACCAGTATGTAAACAAAATTGATTTTCTATGAATATCTCCCCAAAAGAGGCGTGTTTTGAGAAACAGCTGCATTTTCAAAGTGCAACCTGTAAGACGTGTCACGGTACTTTTCTATCCCAAATTCATGTATTTGGTTTTGTTTTTATATTTGTTATTCTCATCGGATTTTGTCTAATGCTTAGTCCGTTTCTGTGTGTGCTACATTTTAATATTGTGTCGTTGTTCTCCTCTTATATTAAATGCGTTTCCCTCAGTTTTAGTTTGTTACCCCGATTTTTTTTGTCCATAGATTTACGAGTTTTCAACAGCGGTATACTACTGTTGACTTTATTTATAATGACAAATATGATGTACAGCATCAAATAACATATATTGATGACTCCTATTTTTAGACAGACATGCATACTAAGCCGGGATTTAAAATCCTAGAGAACGTCTAACCTGGTACAGTGGTGCGATAGAACATACTCCAATAAAGAGTAGCAAACATTATGATAATCGCTATTTTGTGCATTTTCCCTTTGATCTTTTTTTGTGATAATTTTTCAGATCATGCTACTTGCTTGAGAGAAAAAAAATTATCACTAGAAACTAAGGAGATATGTGGCGTTGCTGATTATATTGACATGAATTTGACAACGTCGTCATAGGTAAAATAGCAATAAACAGAGTATCATTGGTCATCTCAACTCGATTGCTTACTCGCTTTCGTCTTACCGGCTCAAACGAGACAATCAATATCGTTGAGATGATCAACGATAATCTATAAATAAAGACACAAAAATGTTAATAACAACACACGACTTAATTACATACTCTTTACTTCGAGCGACATATATAGAATTTGGCGGGGTTATATTCACCCCAAGCCTTTGACAGTATTGTTATACAAAATCAATATGTACAGAACAATAAACAAATCAAAGACGTTCCATAGATTCGAACGACAAGTATTTATTTAAATACAGACTCCTGACTTGGAACAGCCACATATGGATTACTTGAATTACCAACGCATGAAACCTATAATGTTTAAGTAACTTAACTGAATGTTTCTAAAAATATCATAGAAAAAAACGTTACGTTTTCCTTTCTACTGCCGGGATAAAATATCATGTAAATCGATCGTTGTTTGCGAAAAGTCCAGTTAAAAGAATGATGAACGAAATCATATCTGCGATGCGTATATACATACGACCGTTAAGAGAAAACAAGATGTTTTTATAACTTTTTGATCCTTGCTTAACGTCAAACAATGAAAAAGACAAATCGTTTTAAGGATGTTGTAAAGCATGCGTTAAAACTTATATGAACCTTTTTGTAAACATAAACAGAAGTAATTTCAACACTCTTGTTCGTGCAAGTATAAATTCTACGTTATTAATGTATACTCTAAACATGCTAAATGTGAAAATAGAAAAAAAATGTGTAGTCAAAATTGAATGATTATTTCTGAATAAAAAAACCCCAAACAATATCAATCATTGTCTAACAAATGTTACTAAATGTGAGTGATACTGTTCAAATGAAAATTCAGTAAAGTAGTAAAAATAACAAATAAATGTTCATATATGCTTATTTTATCGGGTGTTTTTCTATGTTGTGATGTTATGCTATTGTTTCAGAATAAGGGAGGAGGTTTGGTACCATTAAAACGTTTAATCCCGCTGCAAATGTTTGCACCTGTCCTAAGTCAGGAATCTGATGTACAGTAGTTGTCGTTTGTTTTGTAATTTATACGTATTTCTCGTTTCTTGTTTTTTTTTTATATAGATTAGACCGTTGGGTTTCCCGTTTGAATGGTTTTACACTAGTAATTTTGAGGCCCTTTAAAGCTTGTTGTTTGGTGTGAGCCAAGGCTCCGTTTTGAAGGCCGTACATTGACCTATATGGTTTACTTTTTTAAATTGTTATTTGGATGGAGAGTTGTCTCATTGGCACTCACACCACATCTTCCTATATCTATTAAACTGTCCATTAACTTTTTATTTCAACTTGAGGTTCATGTCCACAGATGATTTTTTTATGGTCATGCACAACTTGTTTTGAGTGTCCCTCTCCGTGTCCAGGTTTGTTGAAAGATTTGATAAATAAACGTACGACATAAAATTATGATTAATTTTAAAATTTAAAGAACACCATTTACCGAAAGCATATTTTATTTTGTGTTTTGATTTTGCTTCAAAAGTGAATGGGGTGCTATTCTTTTGTCGATCTGTGTGACTGTTACATGTATGTGGTATGTCCGTTCGTCCATCTACTGTCAGTTAAACATTTACGGTGGGCTAGATCAATAAGTTTGATAAACATGATCTTTTTTTTTAACTTTTTGAATTACATTTTGACGATTAACAACAAATTGGAATGTTATTTTGCCTAATCATCACATTACATTGCAATTTAGTACATATGTCCATAATGCTGTTTGGAAACACATGTCCAATTTCAACCCAGTTTCACGGTTTTCCATCAAGTCGTTATCTTTAGTGCACTTGTTTATCAATATGTGTTTTATAGTGCACTTAATATAGAATGGTGAAGTTTGCTACGTTACTATAGAGCTAGCTCAAAGTACGTTGATTTTGTTGAACGAGGAATACTGCTTTCTCAAAAGTTGCTAAAACAGGGCTATGATCAAATTAAGGTCGTCACTCAAGAAATTTTACGGTCGCCATCATTACCATGAACAAATAAATAACACGACGGGTGCCGTATACGGTGCAGAAATGCTTACCCTTATGGAGCACCTGATTTCACTCCAGGTTTTTTAGTGGAGTTCGTGTTGTTTCTTATTTATTATTTACAACTGTTGATGTAAATGTCCTTTTGTTTTGTGAGATTTTGTTTACTCCTTGGTTTTGATTGTTAATGTCTCTGACCGAATAGAGTTGTGATATAATTAGTTATCCTTACCTAGGTTTTTGTTTGTATGTGTTAGTTTAAGGTGTAATACCACCATTGATATTCCCATATTAGTTTTTGTTAAATTTTCGTTTTTTAAAACATTCTGTAGAATCTTTTCGTATTGTTTTCAACTAGATAAATATTTAAACAAGACTAACACAAGCTAGAGACTCCTGACTTGGTACAAGCGCAAATGCGGCGGGGTTAAACCCCATTTTTAATATCTCAACCCTTCCCTGTACCTCTAGCCAATGTAGAAAAATCAAACACACATCATTACGTAAAATTTGGTTTGTCTTTTTATGAAATTGTGTGTTTATCGAAAATATTTCACTAAATTTGTGTAAAATTGATTTGTTTCGTATGCAGACTCGGGGCAATTTAAAGAGCGAAATAGTGTACAAAATAATGTGTTTTGCATTGAACTACATGTAGACAACTATGTATCTTTTAATGTATTGTCTAATTGTTGTAAATATACACCTACATTCAACACCTCTAATTCGTAACGATGAAACTGAGATTCGCTTCGGTTTAAAATAGTACTAATGACATGATGAAAGGTATACCCGTTTTACTTATTGTTTCATTAAAAAATTGTGGTTGTAGCACCATTATGTAAAATAAGACAATATTCAATTGAAACGTCCCGGTCAAAGGGTGGGAGTATAAATTAAAAATTGAAAAAATAATAAACATGATAGGTCACCGAGCATAACGCTATGTTGTTGTGAAAAAATGAAACATTTTCAGAGTAACCTCCCCTTGAAATGTAAATTGAAAAACCATTCAAATTCAAGCAAAAATATCTACGCTTGAAAATCTTATAAATTTGTTCTTTTGATTGAAATAAAATTTTGCAATCCTAACGGAAATGGTCAAAAATCTCGTAAGTAAAAAAAAGAAAAAGAAAACATTTTAATGTACAGATAATAATTGAATATGCGTCTATGACAGCAATAATACATATTAACAATTGAATAAACATGATAAAATAATTACAATGTAACAAATGTTTTGTTGTCTAAGGTAAAGATTAGTTATACTTATTTTCATCTTGTTACATGCTGTGTCTTGGTAATTTTCGGAATGACACAGTCCTTTATAGTTGAGAGAGTAAATATTTAGATTTGTATATTTCAAACAAGTGTGTGCAGTTCTTTGAAAACAAAAGAACACGCGGTATAATATTTTCTTTATTACTCATTCTATGATGCATATTTATACTTTTTGGGTTTTGTTATTTAAAGGCTAAAAATGTTTCTTTTAAAAAAAGCTTATACAGGAACTGGACAAGGTGGAATTAACTGTCCCAAGCTTGATATGTCCAAGTGTCCAAATAATATGTGTGTGAATCCAATCAGTGGCTGTCCAACCTGTGACTGTTATAAAGGTAAACATCAAGTCAGATATTAGTGGTATATATATATAGATAAGAAAATGTGCCAACTCTTCGCCAATGACAAACTGACATAGACGTTATCAAATAAAGATCGGTATAAGGCCTTCGACAATGAACAGTCAGCTATAAAAGGCCCCTACATGATATATGTAAACACTTCAAAGGAGAATACTACTATATGTGTAGAAGAACAAATTGGGTGTGGTATTTAAACACATTAAAGGCTAACAAGTTGTTATTGTTAGCATTTATTAAACGACACATAGAGGTTGATTCCTGATACAAAATATTGAAGATTTATCACATTGATAGGTCTCTAATCTAAATACTACGTGTTAACGTAGTCGGTTAGATAAGTTCGGTAAACAGTGTGCCTGTGACTTAAAACGATATACATGTATATATATGCTCACTTAATAGCTTTTGGGGTGTAAACGAATCTATTATTATATTCCTCTAGTATCAACAATATTACTATAACTTATGGACGATATACAAGAATGTGTTTTTTTTTAATTACAAAAACCTGAAAGTGATTTTTGGTATGATTGGACTTCAGTATGCTTTGTTTCATCTTATGCTGGTTATACATAATTATTTCTTTAATTACTCTCCATAAAGCAAAACATTTTTATTGTGGTTCCTAATTATTGTAATAACTTGAACAACACGACGGGTGCCACATGAGGAGAAGGATCTGCTTACCCTTCCGGAGCACCCCAAGTTTTAGATGGGGTTCGTGTTGCTTAATTTTTAGTTTTATATGTTGTGTCATGTGTACTATTGTTTGTCTGTTTGTCTTTTTCATTTTCAGCCATGGCGTTGTCAGTTTATTTTCTATTTATGAGTTTGACTGTCCCTCTGGTATATTTCTTCTCTCTTTCAAAGCAATACATCTAGATTGTCATCTTCTGTTGCAGCAGGTATGGGGCCATCCACACAGGCTACAATATCAACACCACTAACAACACAGGCATCAACTACACCAACAAAGGCTCAACTGACAACAACACAATCTCCATTATACTCTACAAGTGCAACACATCAGGCAGTTACATCAAGTTCATCAACCACTTCGCAGCAGCCATCTTCTTCAAGGCATCGTATGTTTTCATCATATAAACGTTATATACGTCGTAATCTATATTCAGTACAACATGTGTATTCAGAATGAATAAACTATGATATTCGAATTTCAAGTATGCACTAAGAACAATTGTTGGATCAAATACGACCCCCTTTCGTATTTTGGTCGACAAAGAAGACATTTTCTGCTAAGGAGATATTACCAACCAATGAGTTCCTTTTAAAGGCTATAATAGATAGCAAGATTTACAAACAAATAGCATGGCTGAAACAAATAAAAGTATCGTCTCTATTAGATTTCTAGCTCTTTAACAGAAAGTATGTTCAATTGTTGGTAACCAAATGTTATATTTAACCATCATTTAAGATAAAGAAAAAAGTGAACAACGAAACTGATACTAGTAATCAATACAGGACCTATAAACATGGCAAATTACCAAACTGATTTATGCACCCTGATAAAATGTGTTGCACTTAATTCATGATTTGTAGCTGTGTTAGTGTTTGACTTTCTTTCTGAAAGTTAATATCAACAGAAACTGTAAACAGCACAAATACTAAGCGAAATAAGAAATCAACATGAGGCATTAGGCTGAATGTAGGGGTATACGGTTTACAGAACTAAACAACATAAAGCATAATAAATAAATAATTCTTAACGATTGTGTCAGAAAGGGATGCTTGTACAAATTGTTACTAAATGACAAACTTCTTTTAAGTAGATATAGGAAGATGTGGTATGGGTGCCAATGAGACAACTCCTCATCTTAGTAACAATTTAAAAAAGTGAATCATTATAGGTGAAGGTACAGCCTACGACTTGGAGCCTTGACTCACACCGAACAGCAAGCTATAAAGGGCCCCAAAATATGCTTTTGAAAAGAAGAAACTGTTTTCGTAATATCAAGTTTCTTGTTGGTATTATGTTGCAAGTATGCAAAACAAGCTACAACTTCATGGTGCCACACCTTACTTTTAACTTTTTATCCAGTAGTAATGCACACTTTAATATTACCTGCAAAAGTAGAGATTAAAACAAAAATGCACTATTTTATCACATCATTACCACGAACAATCGGGAAAAAGAAAAATTGCAGCTATTACAAGCAGTCCAAAAGTTCTAGAACAATGGTTGACAACTTAATATTTAACAGAATCAACTGTTATGCAAAACACAAACTTTAAAGAATAGACTTAATAGAAAAAATGGATTGACACTTCACGTGCAACAACTGCTACAAGACAAATTTTAACATTGGTTTGTGTTTGTCATATATGATGTTACAATTTTCATAGTGTAAGTCGTTTTACAGAATTTGTTATTCATATCCACATTTTATGTGCAATCTGTAGTCTAAAATGGAAGAAATATGCATATTGTACTGTCAAATGTTAGTGAAGAATAATTGAAGTAACGCGTTTTCTGATTGGCTGCCGTTGTTTCGTTTATCAGCTCATAGACATAATTTTGTCATGTGACCGTGACTTCATCAACGTTTTTCATAGTTTACTCCTGTTTAAAATGGAAATTAGAATTAAATTATAAGAATTGACTGTACTAGCTTTTCTTGTCTATTCACAATAACATAAAAGTTTGGTGCACACTTTAAAATAACCCGTTACGCGGGTTATTCAGTGTGCACCGCATTTTTATGTAATTTTTTCATAGACAGAAAAAAATATTACAGTCATTGTTTAAATAAATAATTTCATTTGTTTTTAACTTTTAGAAACAACGAAACTTACAACAAGAACGTATAACGCACATATCGTTATCTTTACTCGCCCTGCAAAGCAAAATCATACGAAGATTGTAATGAATGTATCCTCAACAACCAGCTCTCCAATATTTCTTCAAAAATGGCATACTATCCGTCGATGAAAACAAATAAAAGTCATGAAAAAGTGTTTGTTTTATTTATACCATACTACATGAATTGTTATTTTTTTCAGATCTAAATATAAAATATCGTTAAAGGTTTTAAAACTTTGCATTGGTAATGTTAATGATGATATTTTTTTTAATCTTTTGTGAGTAAACTCATCATAGATACCAGGAATAAAATTCAATATTTACGCCAGACGTACGTTTCGTCTACAAAAGACTCATCAGTGACGCTCGAATCAAAAATGTTAAAAAAAAGGCCAAATAAAGTACGAAGTTCAAGACCATTGAGGACCAAAAATAGATTTCAAACTCTTTTTTGTTTTTTTAAAACTACTCATATCTTTTCATGGCTCATTGTGTTTTAAAGATATGTATTATTGTGAGAACTCTTATCAGACATCTAAATGCTTTTTGTTGTCTTCTTTATCGCTGTTGTCTTTATGGCGTAATAAAGTAATTATTTTATTTATAATACAGTAACATGTATGTTTTCTTTACATAAACAAAAACGCCGATATCTACACTCTCTGTAACATTTGAAAATGAAACCAACAAACGATTACCTCCCATACCAATTAAAACACAGAGAAAGCAAGTAAAATACACAACATACATTAGAATACTTTCTTGACCATGAAACAAGACTATCTGATATGAGAATCCGATAGCAAAATGTAAATTTTAACAACAGGATTTAAGGGATACCTCAATGGACACAATAGATATAAACAAAGCTTTACCCACAGATAAAAACCTCTAAAACAAATTTAGTTGAAAATATATGCCAGATGAGAACCAAGAGAAACCATATTGATATTCCCGAGTCACCCTAGGGATTAAATAGATAGTGAGAACAGCAATTTAATTGCTCACGCAGATGAATTATTTGTAACCCTGCGCAAGAGAACATTTTCAAAAACATTTTTATTTGATCTTTAAAACCTTTTTATAAATATATGTTATTGAAAATTGAGACATTTTTTAATTATAATACTTGTTTACCAAAGTTTAAAAGACATTTTTTAATTGATTTGTATTGATTATGGTATGAACGTGAAATATTGGATAAACATCGCATTCAAGGCAATTTTCATGGAAAGTACATCACGATAAGAAATAAGCATGTTCAGATATTTTACCAACGCCGACTTTCAAATGGTTTAAACATTTAAAAAAGTGAATTTAATTTTCAAAAATTAAGAAATTACAAATCTAATATAAACCTTTGATAAGTGTTCTTTTGGGAACATGAACAATGCACTTTCCATTGTAATTTGTATTTCAAAGTGTCCGTTAAGAAGATTTTAAACACGACCGAGAACAGTGATAAAAACCTTTGTAATGATTCTATAAAACTCTATTACGTATTTTTGCTTCGCATTATTTCTAGAAATTAACATCGACAATAGTAGTTATATCAGAACCAAAATTAAAGACAAATGAGACTATTTAAAATTTGAAATTATAAATGTTCTTCACATTAGCAGAATACCACGCCACCCGTGTATGGAGTATATAGTCCTCATACGAAATTCGAGAGGTTGCTACGCATACTTTGTAAAACCTCATAGGTGTCAGACTAAATATTCGTTTAGGATTTCGTAAAAGAATGTCTCTTCCTTTCGCCTAAATATTTTTTCAGGTTGTATCAAGACCTAAAAAGTAAAATAACAAAAATACCGTTCTCGAGGAAAATTTAAAACGGAAACTCAAAGTATAATCAAATGGCAAAATCAAAAGATCAAACACATCAAACGAATGTATAACATTTGTCATATTCCTGACTTTGAACAGGCATTTTCTTATGTAGAAAATGGTGGATTCATTTGGTTTCATAGTTAGCTTATCCTCTAACTTGTATGATGGGTACCATACAGGGGTACATCAGCCAACTGTATCTTATTATCTTAATCAGTATAAACACACACCTGTATGTCAACAAAGAAACACAAAAGGCATACATACAACACAAAAACGCACCAAAGGAAGACAAGAGTACAAATACTTACCATAGCTAAAATACCGATCCTCTTTAATTGGATATTACCGAAATTAGATAAATTGATTGATTGTTGGTTTCTTAACGTCTAACGGCAAGTATTTCATGCATGTGCAGGACGAGAACAAGTTAACAATAAATACAATAGGTAGGTCTTGTCATTATAAAGGCCATCTGTGTTGATTGTCGGGGAAATTTCGACTGCCACTTGAAAATGAGGATTGGATAGGGACAGATATTTTGCCTCACAATAGGCCACCTACGGACCACTCAAAGAGTTGTTTCAAGTGTTCTTAATGTGCAAAGAGCGTGGCACTCTCTTTACACGAGGCATCGGATTTAACGTCCCTATTCTGACGTGAAGTGACTGCGAAATTGATACATCACGCACAGCTAAACGGACGCTCCACTTTGGCAAGCGTTTTACTGCCGGTCTGGGGAATGCCATGTGACCATATTTTGTTTCCCCAATCACCCTTGGATGGACCGAATTACATAGCAGCAAAAGATCGACAAATAAGGTAATGGACTGTCGCTTTCATTTGGGATTTTTTGGGCTTCGGAACTCTTCAACAGAAGTCACATGCAAATAATTAACATATGTATTCAGGATCTTTCCGAGATCGTCACAACAGAGATATAATTTAATTAAATATATCGAGCAAAATTTAAAAAAATAGGTTTTTACACAAATGAGAAATAGGATTACCACTTTTGATTGTTTTTTTTTATAATTTTAATTTACGGTCGATGGAAGTGATATATAATAAAAGGTTCATACATGGGTGAATTTATGAATGAAAAAATTCTTAAGATATGTCATTTCATTATTTTAGGATGTAGGAACAGTGGTCATTGGTTAGAACTATATAACAACACTTGGGTAACTGGCGAATCATTCACGAATACTTACGATATTCCTACCGATCATATAGAGGTGAACACAAATGATACGTTCGGTCGCTTGCGCATATATAGGCAGTACAATATATTTGAAAATCAACGCTGTAGTAATAAAAAGTGTTTGTCTGTGAAATACAAGTTATTTAAATAAAAACATGTGTATTTGATTGAATTTTATCTCAACCATAATTTTAAACTTGATTACATAACGTGATTTTTTAATCTTCTCATTTTATGAACATGTTTGTGTTTGTTCAGCAATGGAGTTACAATTAATAGGTGATAAACAATGACTGATTATGTTTTTAAAATTAAATGATGCCAAAATAATGAGGTTCATGTTTTATTCAAGTTCTCACTTCGGGTGTGTTACCTTAACAGTGTATTTATATTAAATATATACTGTTTGTCATTTGAAAATGTGAATTAATACTAGTAAGATAAATATAGTTGCTCAAATTTTTTTTTATCTAAATCCAGCCGTTATTATGACAATGTACCATACTTCAAAGAAACAGCTAAAAATGCATTGAATTGGAATTTCATTACCGAAATCTTTTAAATCAGAAAGAACAAGTGAATCTGAAAGCTACAATGTACGTTTCATTGATCCTAAAATCTCAATCGATGGACAAATGTTATTTCAATATTCAGAACACTTATAATTATATTATAAGTTTTCATATTCTCGTTGCGTGGAAGGCCCATTTGTGGCATCCAGCTGATATCTGTTCTTTGGTCGGGTAGTTGTCTCCTTGACATATTCCTTATTTCCATTTTCCATTTTATATATTTTTTCTGATGCAATTTTTTTTTGTGAACGCATAAATTGGTATCCCATGAACATATATGAATCCATAGTAGGAACAATAGAAACTAAAGACATATACATGAATAATGTTTATATTCAATGACAGTATATGCAGTAAATGCACATGGTACAAAATGCCCCAAAATACAAATACAAAAACTATTAAAAATTATTAAAAATCAAAGCTTTTATTACTGATCTTCGTGTGCATACTACTAGCTATCTGGGGATCATAAGAAATGATCAAATCATGCATACATAAAAATAAAATTGAGAAAGGAAATGGTGAATATGTCAAAGCGACAACCACCCGACCATAGAGCAAACAACAGCCGAAGGCAACCAATGGGTCTTCAATGTAGCGAGAATTCCCGCACCCGTAGGTGTCCTTCAGCTGGCCCCTAAAATATGCATAATAGTACAGTGATAATGGACGTCATACTAAACTCCGAATTATACACAAGAAACTAAAAATTAAAATCATACAAGACTAACAAAGGCCAGAGGCTCCTGACTTGGGACAGGCGCAAAATTGCGGCGGGGTTAAACATGTTTATGAGATCTCAACCCTCCCCCTATACCTCTAGCCAATGAAGAAAAGTAAAAGAATAACAATACGCACATTAAAATTCAGTTCAAGAGAAGTCCGAGTCTGATGTCAAAAGATGTAACAAAAGAAAATAAATAAAATGACAATAATACATAAATAACAACAGACTACTAGCAGTTAACTGACATGCCAGCTCCAGACCTCAATTAAACTGATTGAAAGATTATGTCTTCATCATATGAATATCAGGTACAATCCCTCCCGTTAGGGGTTTAGTATCATACTATCATAAAATATATGAGAAGAACATAACCCGTGTCATGCCAACAACTGTTTTTTTAGAAATAAATGTGTTTAGTTCCGATGCAAAGACCCTATCAGTGAATCAATGTTAAAGCCAAAATATGCAATCTTTAATGACCTGACAACAGTATCGTAACTATATCCCCTTTTAATAAGTCTATTTAAAGGTTTTGTTAGTTTCTGAGGAGAATACTGACATTTTTGTGCTTTATAAAGAATATTTCCATAAAATTTTGGATGTGAAATACCTGAACGTATAAGATGTCTGCATGTTGAGTTATATTTACGAATTATTTCCTTATACCGGTGATAAAATTTAGTAAATGTTTTGACCAGTTTGTGATATCGAAAACCCTGGTGTAATAATTTTTCAGTAATACATAAATTTCTCTCGCTAAAATCTAATACATTGTTACATACACGAGCGAATCGTACAAGTTGAGATATATAAACACCATAAGATGGTGACAAGGGAACGTCACCATCTAAAAATGGATAATTAACAATAGGAAATGAAAAATCATCTCTTTTATCATAAATTTTTGTATTAAGCTTCCCGTTTATGATATAGATATCAAGATCGAGGAAAGGGCAGTGGTCATTGTTATCATTAGCTTTATTTAAAGTAAGTTCTACAGGATAAATTTCTTTAGTATACATACTGAAGTCGTCATTATTTAGAGCCAATATATCATCCAAATATCTAAAAGTATTGTTAAATTTTTGTATCAAATGTTGTTTTGATGGGTCTTTGCTAATTTTAGTCATAAATTGTAACTCATAACAGTACAAAAACAGGTCCGCAATAAGTGGTGCACAGTTAGTCCCCATTGGAATTCCAATAACTTGACGATATACGGAATCTCCAAAGCGAACAAAAATGTTATCAAGTAAAAATTCAAGTGCATAAATAGTATCAAAGCATGTCCAATTGACATAGTTCTTTTGTTTATTGCTACTAAAAAATGATCTAAAAGAGTTTGAACATATGTACTCGCATTCCGACTTTTTAAATGCCCAGTTAATTAGGGATGTGAATTTTTTCTTAATAAGAATATGAGGCAAAGTGGTATATAGGGTAGAAAAATCAAAACTTTGAACAGATTCAAAATCACCAATATATGCATGCAATTTATCAAGTACTTCCAACGAGTTTTTGACACTCCAAAAGTAATTAATTCCACTATTTTCAAAGGCCTTATTTGAACAATTTATTATCAGGTTTTTTATTGTACCAAGTGTACTAGTAAGTAAAACAGACAATTTAGTAGTTGAACAATGGCTGGAAGATGAAATAAATCTATATTTGTAAGGTTTTTTGTGCAGCTTCGGAAGCCAGTACATAGTTGGGACTTTCATTGTGTTTGGTTCTGCTTGTAAAGAAGTAGCTAAAAGTTTATGTTTGTTACAGATGTCGTTTTCTGAAAATGAAGTCAGTTGGAATGTTGGTGAATTCGTGATTTCAGAACAGCCCATAGTACTAGTGTCGACTCTTAACAAGTATATCATAATTGTTTTCTTCTATACAGGTTTAACATATAGAAGGTTTGTTCTCAACCTGTTTAAGCGGATCTATTGATAAACATGAAACGCATACAATGTACATGTATATGTTTATTTTTCATATGCTTCATGTTAAATAAAAGGGTTGAGACCACTCAAAACATGTTTAAACCAGTCGCATATTTACACAAGTCCCAATTCATGAGCCTTTTGTCAAGTTTTGACACATATTTCCCCATTTCCATTCTCAATTATTTGTTAGCTTATCTTATATTGTATGTGCGAGCGCATTACTACACTTTACCTGCTACATAAAATATACATGATGTTATCCTCAATTTTCGAAGACTGAGCGCCAGATCTCGCATTTTGGAATTCAGAGGTGATGCCACCAGAACGGCCATTGTTGTTTCTATTGAAAAAAACCCAAGGTAATATCTGAAAATCAGGCTTTAATCATAGTCAGTTGATTACACTGAAATGCGGTCTTGGTTAAAATACAAAGTTTTTGATGTTTCAAACTGTTTCTCTTTTAAAATTATATCTGACGATGAGAGTAAGGCACGTTCGATCTTAAAAAAGTTAATGCAATCTTCAAAAGAAGCCATTTTGAAATGTTATCGTTCCACTAGCAGCAAACCGTTATCTTCCAGCGAAGAAATGTTAGGCGTAGACATCTAATAGAAGGAGAGTGGCGGAATCGTCAGATGATTGTCGATTGGGCAATGCACTGCCGCCTCCATTTTGCCTTTGGAACTTTTCAAAAGAAATAACATCCAAACTGTAGATTGGTTATATTCGCAAATAAGGAGGTTGTTATACTGTTCTAACTATTACATTCACAATCATACGTGATTGTGACAACCACAAGAAATAGAAAAACAGAAAAGACAAACAATAAAAGGTCATAAAAGAAACACTTAACAGAAACTCTACTAGTTGGAATCAGATGTTACAGAATTGTAATCAGATCCTGCTCAACAAATACTATATGTTAAACCAGTCGTGATACTTCAGACCTTTAATTAATTGTCCTTTTCAAGTCGAGCGTTACTAATAGGTCTTTTATCGACGAAAAACGCGAATCCTGGTATAAAAGGTAAATGAACATTGTTTTGCAACTGTTAGATAAAACAAGAAACGAAGAATAGGGTAGGATGACAAAACAGGTCAATTTATATATATTTAGAAAAATGTGTTTTATCCATGCATTATCTTTACTGGTGATTCAATGGATCAATCGGTCTGGGAATATATATAATATTATTTGAAAAAGTAGACGTGAACTCTAAGGAAGTGCATACGTTTACTAAGTAAATGTTATCTATTGAATACTAGTATAAAAGTCTTTTTTTACCTAATGTATTTACTGATAATGGAGAAAAAATGAAACACTTTCCGTTTGTGATATTGCTGAATCTATAATGCATTTATTTTACAATAGAACAATCAATGCAATTTTGTTTTTTTACTTTACTCAATAAGTGGTAATTTAATGAGGTTAGAACATTGTCCCTCAAATGTTTTAGATATGGATTTAGTACTTTTTTCATTAAAACAAATAATTTTTGTTCAAATAGAGAACCTCGTCATTCAACAGTCATATGATTTAATCTGTCATAGGCGATGCGCAAATAAAAAATGAAAATCAATGCTAATTCTACACGCAATAAATTTGTCAATTTTAAAGCGAGACAAGCTAAGGGCTTAATTTAACAGTCTCCAAAATGATAATAAAAAAGATTATAGTTTGGGTGACCACAATCATTCTACATGGAAGCGCATTAAGAAATTTTGAAGTTACGTTCGTACCAGCGGCAACAGAAAATTATCTAGAAAACACCATTTACAATGTGATAACACCGTCTCTACTCTCTGATTGTGCTGTACAATGTCTGCAAGATGCGATCAATATATGTTCAAGATTTTTATGGGAGTCAGGCACAGAGAGATGCATGTTAAAATCAGATAATGTTACTCCTGATATTTCTACACAAATCATCGTTAAAAGACGATCCACGCTGTATTTCCAGAACCATCATGGTGAGAAAATTTTTGTGTTATTGAGTCGATTTCTGTTTTAAACTAAGCATTCACATATTTCATCGGACTTATAAGTTGAATGAAAATATCTTGTCTGATCCTTTGGCAAGATGGAGGGACTTGAATGGTGTACGTAAGTTTAAACAAGTTTACAAATGGTTAAATTATATTACTGACCAAGAGAGTAGGCGTTTCTTGATAAGCATTCAACATCCGCTATGTGAATCCTTACTCAGTCATAATGTCGGTTTAGCGAATAAGGCACAATCGGTTAAAAAACAGACCAGACAATTGTTTGTTTAAGCCAGGTCCACGCCTTCCACAAGCATGTTGGCAGAAAAAGGAAAAATATTTATTCAATCGATGTTGAATCTTATTCTCTTTCACATTCGTTACTTGTGGAGTTCATAATTAGGGGTACTTTAGGACCATTTGTATTCTTATATGTGCAAATGTGTCTATTAATATCATTTTTGATTAGTTATCATGATTTAATGAAGATGATAGCACTGTTTTATGTTCGCATTGGAACCCACAGGTAATATCTCAAATTATTTGTAAGGGACACAAGTCTTGCATTCAATGGTTTATTGGTCACACTTTACCGCTGTACTTTGCAAAAGATGTTGTATTTTGTTTGGTTCTTAAAGAAAACTTGATAAAGATGCCTTGTTTGGTCAAATGCAATAAACAATTGACTATGATAAAACATATCCACAAGAAACCAATGCAATATAATTTACTTTAGGTCACCGTACACCAAATGGTCCTGATTTGTAAAATAGTTGAGCCTAAAAAAAGGCAGATTTTGTTTGTTAGAAAATTATTGTCTAAAGTATTAGTTTTACCAAATGTTAATACAAGTCAGAAGATCATGGTTGATTGAATTAATATCTGGTCCAGTTCAACGTCATTTGATAATGTACACTAAGTAGTATTTCTGTTTGTGTAAAAATTTAATAATACATTACAAGTATTTTAAAATCCGCTTGTCGATTTGATTAAAGATTTTGAAAACAGAACTTCAGTAAAATACTCTAACTATACACTATCAAATGTGTTCTTCAGTGTGTTTAAAACGCCAATTCTTTAACACATTATAGTGAATGGGTTATGCCACGGATTCTGATTTGGAGTATATATACGACTTTGACTAGTTGAACTATAACTTTAAAAAAATCGAAAAACTAAATTTTGCAAAAAATCAAAAAATAAATATTAAACTATTTTGAAAGAATTCACTCAGTAATAATTCAATAATAAAAGAGATCAATGCATAATTTTTTTTCAGTTATAATTCTACGAGCCAAAGTTGTATGCAAAATAATACTAAAATCTGAGACATACCCGATTTACTGTCCCTTGACCTTTAATTATATTACAATTTATGTTTACCTTTTACCAAATACACGGCTTTTTAGATAAGATCAAAGATTGTATTTTTGGGGGTTTTAAACCACTTAAAAAGGGAAACAGATTTTACATATTATTATAATATCATTAACCAAAGATACCAGTCTAACTCTTATAAACATAAACGCTATATGGTTCATCTACGAAAGTTTGATTAGTTTCGTTCAAATGAAAAAATAACGGCCAATTACAGACGAAATTTGAGGAGTATGTAAGATAAACAAAGTTAAGATGACAAACCATAGTTTTTCGTTCTGAAACATTAAATTTATGAATTTTGATCCAACTTCATGCCAACAAATAACCGCTGACTACCGGACTGTCGAAACAATATGGTGGTTTGTTTGATTGACTGGTATTTTAGATTACTTTCAGCAGCCAATGATGTTTCATAACAAATTATTTAATAATCTTCCGAACGTAATGTACATGGAGCTCAATGGAAAATTTTGTAAGGATTATATGTGAAATTTAGATTTAGCGTCAACGTTGATATTATTATTTTTATGGTTTTTAAAGGTTTTCATCCATTATTCTCTGTAGTTATTTAATTAATTCAAATTGTCTTTCCATCTTTAAAACATAAAAAGGAGATGCAAGATAACAAATTTATATTCGATCTCAAGTTAAAAATAAACCACCAACAACATACCGTATAGCGGGTTATTTCCGCGAGGTGTAAATTTTCGCTTGTTTTTCGCGGATATAACTAAATCGCCAAAATAAATTCCGCCAATTTAAAAGTGCATATACAAAGTTATTGATAAAAGTTTTAAAGCCGCCAAAATATTTCGTATACCTTATTCAATGAAAACATTGAAATTTAACACCCACGAAAATAACCCGCTATACGGTAATTAAAAAGAAAAAAGTTCAACAGACAAACAACGACACATAAAACAAAACATAGAAAACTAAAGCCTGAGCAACACATGCAAAACGAAACCAACCATACACTGGAGGTGATATCAGGCACTCTGGAATAATAAACAGATCCTGCCCAACATATGACACTCGTCGTGTTGTTTATGTTAGTAAAAGATCGGTAATACGTATTTTTTCCGGTAGATCACATTCGATGAAAAGGGGACGGAATTAGGAATATATCTGCTATCGTCTGAGAGATGGATAATTCATTACATTCAACCAACTCGTGGTGCCTTTCATAAGATTTACGAAGGGATAATTTCACCTTCAAAACTAGGGACTCTTGGTTTAATAGATTCCTTCTATACAGCAACCCGCTATCAAAGAAATAATGATAGTCTACAAATATGGTGTTACAGACCTTCTAAAATTCAAACTGACCATTATTCCGTGCGTTCATCGTGTATCGTGCGTGTTGCGTGCGTGCATCGTGCGTGTATCGTGCACGTACCAATCGTGCATTCATCATTCATCATTCCGTGTATTTTCCGTGTAACGTGCGTGCATCGTGTATTCTTAATCGTGTATCGTGCGTGTATCGTGCGTGTATCGTGCGTGTATCGTGCGCTCATCAATCATTCATTCTTAACCGTGTATCGTGCGTGTATCAATCATTCATTCTTAACCGTGTATCGTGCGTTCGTCAATCGTGTATAATTGTGTATATCAGATAACGTGCATTTGTCAAACGTTCATCTCTAATTGTGTAACGTTCATACATTGCGGTTTTTATATGATAGTCGGTTATAGAGCTCACCAAAGCTTCTATTTTTTCTCACGGTTAAAGTATATGTATATATATATATATATATATATATGTATGTTCCGACTTTAGATAAAATTTACAGTCATACTTACTTTCTTGTGAACACTTAATTAACTTCATCGTACATAACATTCATACAGATTCATGACTTTTTGTGTAAATATTTTATCATCTGTAAATATTTCGTGGTTATTCAGTGAATCTTGACTGGGACTGACACATTTTGATATAATGATACATGTTGTACGTACAAACAATAACATGATATTGACATTTCTACGACAGAAGAGTTAAAATTGGAACTTCTATTCAGCTGAGTGAAAATGGACTTAAAAATATACTGTTGGCCAACTGTTATTTACGGAAGCGTATAAGCGCCACACATGTTTTTTTTCTTCCTATGTTTGCGTTACAACGCAAACCTTTGCGTTATAACGCAAACCTTTGCGTTCAACGCAAACCTTTTGCGTTATAACGCAAACCTTTGCGTTATAACGCAAATATCTTCATTAAGTTTTGTATATATGTCCGTCTGTCATTCATTTCAGATGTGATTTACTAGTAGATAAAAAAAAAAGAAACATACATACAAGGCCAAATCATTATAATAAATATGCATAGGAATAATGGAATAATTGAAGTGCAATTATACATTAATTAAGACTGATTTGTGCATCAGAAAAGTATATAATTTAACAAGAAAATAGATAAAGTTTAGTATATAGTCATATTAAAATTGAAAGATTAAAAATAATGTCAAACAATTGTGAAACCTCCAAGTCAAATAGACATTTTTAATGATCTTTCTGCTTTAAAATGAATTATTAATAAGGAAACATTTTTTTTAAATCTCAGAATTTGATTAAGATTCTTTGATAGAAAGTCATTGAATTTTAATTTCAATATAATGAAGTATTTTTAAGATGCTTGGGTAGCAATTTGAATAGAGAGAACATAATTTTATTAATAAAACATCTTCATTCTATACATTTATTGCCAAAGGGTAGCTTGTTTAAATGTAACCTACTTTACACAGTTCTCAAACGAGAGCTTACTTTGGAAGTATATTTATATTCGGTTATAGCTATATTAGCAGGGTTGATTTTTTTCTTAGGTATAACCTAAATTTACTCAATTTTCTTTGTAATATATATACTAGTAGTAACTTGGATATCGTTTTTGGGGACCTTTATAGTTTGTTGTTTAGTGTGAGCCAATGCTCCGTGTTGAAGACCGTAATTCGGCCTATGATGGTTTACTTTTACGAATAGTGACTTAGATGGAGAGTTTTCTTATTGTCACTCATACCACATCTTCTTATATTATTCTGCTCATTATTAGTCATTGATATGATCTAATTATTCAAGCAGTTTACTTTGCAATTACTACAAAGGTGATAAATTCTATTATATACAGCCTCCTCCATTAATAACTACTGTTTCCTTTGAATCTTGAATAAGAAATAAGATAAAACAAATGTTTGCGTTAAACGCAAAGGTTTGCGTTATAACGCAAAAGGTTCGCGTTAAACGCAAAGGTTTGCGTTATAACACAAAAAGGTTTGCGTTATAACGCAAGGGTTTTCGTTATAACGCAAAGGTTTGCGTTTAACGCAAACATAGGAAGAAAAATAAAAAAAAAATGTGTGGCGCTAATACGCTTCCGTAGTTATTTGTTAAAAATATTATGTCAATTAAAAACAAATGTGCTTTTGCAAAATTTAAATGTGGGGTAGCTCCACTAAAAAAAATAGAAACTGGAAAGTATGAAAGAAAAAAAGTCCACGAGATGACATGTGTTGTAGCTCTACTATTGAAGATGAACTTCATGTCATTCTATGTAGTTTTAAGACAAATATTATACATTTTAATGAGCATTTTAACCTATAATTATCAGATAGCGAAAATTTTATATTTTTATTTAATAACGGCAATGTTGCTGCTATAGTCGCCAAAAACACCAACAATATTTTATCGAAAAGAAACTATACAAATCCTTGGTTTTAAATCCTAGGTTAGATGATAATTCTTCGCTTATTTGGCAAATTCATATGCTACTAGGATATTTTCAAATATTTAAGTTTTGATAAATACCATTATAAATATCATTTTTGTCTTAGTTTCTGATGGTCACATGCACGTTATGTTATTCCGTTGAGAAAAAACAATATACAAGATTGTCGGGTAAATGTGGATTGCGGATTAAAATGTTAAATGTCAAACTTGAATTAACAAATTAAACTGAGGCGAATTAACATGAATATGTATATTCTCTTCAACAGTGTTTGAATTCTCTGTTCTGAATTTCATTTAAACAAAGCTAAAATGTTTTGTGGAAAATTGAATAAAAATAAACATTATATGTATTTGAAGGCATTATTTTAATAAAACAAATATAAGATCACGCAAATATATCCTGTATTATTTTAAATTAAGGACTTTTAAAACTTGAAATTGGATTTACAAGTTTAAGATATAATCTTGGGTTTTTTTTGTTCTTTTTGCTTTTTTTTTTTTTTATATAAAATCGTTAAATATATGGTATTATCATAACAAGTCTTTATTTGAATGGAATAAACATGGAACACTTTCACGGATTAATTTTTCATTGTGTTCATGGTTGCCTATCAATGACACCGTTTTTAATGTTTGCCTAAAAGATTATTATCCGGAAAAATAATTCACAATAGTACGTTGTTACTGACTAGGTTGGTCCTCTCCGTAAAACATTCAGTATGCCTTCGGAATATACAAATATTAAGGTATGGTCAAGAATTTCAATAACGGCCGGGAAACAGACTAGTTGTTAACCTTCTATGATTATCAAAGAATGACGGATGTTTTTTTTTCGGTACGTCTAAACACTGGTAAGGAGTCCTTAGTGCACGAAGGCTTTGACTATACAATGCCACTAAGGACTAGAAGGTTTGCTGTTTATGTATTATTTTTATATATCATGTTAGAGATTGATATTTAATGCATAAATTTCAAATTTTCAGAAAAATAATCATAATTAAACGAGATGTTCGACATTATTGAGACACGTGCCGGTTTTTCTTTGATATGCCGAAAATCAATGAACCGATTGACACGTGCCAAATAACATAGCAACTGATTAAACAATGACGATCTTTTTTTATTTTAAGTAATTTAAAACAATTGTATCGAAAAGATTTATGCTTCAAATATTTATAATTAAATGTGTTGATAAAAAGGAAAAATAATTTTGCTGTTGTTTTATTTCTTTCCCAACAAAATTGTTTGCAATAGGAGCACGACCGACTTTGATGTGCGCCAACTTATAAATAAGAGTGTGGTCAGTTTGTTAAAATGTTTATGTTAGATATACGAAGACAAAAGGAATATATATATTTATAAGTTTTTGGTTTTTATTTGAATTCCGACAAAGATACGTGTATATACAAATTGTTTCACTAAAAATTTGAGTTAAATCCGAAAACCATCATAAGAAACAACTATGTTAAGTTTCATGAAATGGGTAAGCGGTTTTCAAGTTACAGTGCGACATGCGGACGGACGGACGCCAGACATTGGTATACCATAAAACGTCCCGTCAAAATATTGACGGGTGATAAAAAAAAAGCGTAGTGCGCCCGTATGTCAGAAAGAAATATGATTTCAATTGTATGTTTTTTTTTGTCGAGTCTTCGACTTTAGTCGAAAAAGCGAGACTAAGCGATCCTACATTCCGTCGGCGTCAGTGGCGTCTACAAACATTCACTCTGTGGTTAAAGTTTTTGAAATTTTAATGAACGTTTCTTAAACTATCCTTGATTTCTATTAAACTTGGACAGAAGCTTCTTTATAATCATAAGATAGTATCAAGAATTTTTTAAACATTTATCAGATTCATAAACTGTCCTGGGTTTTTACCAAACTTGGACAGAAGCTTTTTTCAATCAAAAGCTAGTATCAACAGGAATATTTTATTGATTTATATTTCCTCATTTTTGTTGAGCATGCGATTAACAGAAAGAATAGGCGAGACACTGGGTTTCGCGGAACCTTTACGATTTTTTTTAACAAATTGTCTGTTTAACATATTGTATGAGATAATTTATGAAATAATGACTGTGGTATGTTCATTACTCACTGTTGAAGGCCGTGGAGTGACTTATGGTGAACACTTCTGTGTCATTTTATTTCTTGCGATGAGTTGTCCCATCCCTAATCATACCACATCTTTTTCTTGTTATCAAAACTTCAACACGTATGTTCAAAAACTTAAAGAAAGATTGTACGCATATGTATTAAAACCTTATAACCAGCTTCAACATGTTCATGTGTGGACAAGTATCATTTGCAAATCTATAAAACACGTATTCAAAATGGCGATTAACTGGAAACAATAAAGTATTATAATACCAGAATTTGAAAACGCTCCACGAACAAGTCAAGCTGACGACGGACGACGACGAAGTGATACCAATATACGAACGCAAAATGTGTATGCGGTCTTTTAAAAACCGAAATTAGATAAATTACTCTGTTGACAAATTTACTATTTACTTGAAATATTTACAAAATACATTTGAGAAAATACTTCTTCGTTCTGAAATTTGTTTCCAACAACTATTCATTTATCAGTATCCAACTTTACCGATCTTGTCGATTAAACGTTAAAGACATCAGATAGGGGTGCGTCTAAACACTGCTAAGGAGTCCTTAGTGCACTAAGGACTTATAACATGCCACTAAGGACTGGATGGGGTGCTGTTACATGTAGTTTCTTTTCATATTATGGTAGAGAATGACATTTAATGCATAAATTTTAATTTTTGTTGAAAAATGATCATAGAGAAATAAGATATTCAACATTATTTAGACACGTGCCCGTATTTCTTTGATGTGCCGAAAATCAATGAACCGTTTGACACGTGTCAAATTACATAACTAATTACACAGGAATCATGCTATTTGTTGTGTTTAATAGACAAGATTGGTAAAGTTGGATACTAATAAATGAATTGTTGTTGAAATACTATTAATGTGGGGTTTTTTTTTCAGAATGAAGAAGTATTTTTTCTCATGTGTATTTTGTAATTATTTTTTGTAAATATACATATATTATACAGATATTTACATTACATTTCATAGCACTGAATATAAGACATTTCAGTTAAATGTTCAAAATCGCGGCTGTGTTCGGGCAACCCTAGGTCTTTTTGTCTGGCATGGTTTCTTGGCAAGTCTTTGGGGGTAATGGCATGGTAAAGTCGTACAGAGTACTTGTCACATTTTTTTTCTTTTTCTGCAGTCAATCTTGACTTGTCCCTGTCTTTCATAAGTTTATGAAAAAGACGATCTTTTTGGTCAGCTGATTTTGTAAGCCAGCATTGATACAATAATTGGTGGCGCTTATAGTATCCAAACAGCAGGTAATTGCCTTGGCTGTACAGTGCTCGTCTTAAGTCGGCAAACTCCAGCTTCACTAGTTCGTGGAGAATTTTAACAAGTTCTGGTATGCTTTTTGGTTTCCAGTTAATCGCCGTTTTGAACACATGATTTATTGATTCACAATTGTTATTTGTCCATAAATCAACATGCTGAAGCTGATTACGTGGTTTTAATACATATTCGTACAATCGCTTTTTAAGTTTTTGAAAGTACGTGTCGAAATTCGGGTAAGAGACAGATATGTTTGCTGCTTTTTCGTTGAACTCATCATGATCTTGGGCTGTGATAAGTCCAGTAGCACCGAAAATTGAATTTAATACTTCGTAGCGTTCTTTGTCGTTGGAACCAAAATGACACAGAAATTTATAACTATAAGTTACCCTACGACCTTCAACAGTGAGTAATGCACATACGAGTAAAGCACATACCACATAGTCGTTATTTCAAAAATTATTTCTTACATTATGTTAAACAAATAATTTTGTAATAAAAAAGAATACAAATTGGATTCCCTTCTAACAAACAAGATCTTCTTAAAGAAAACTGAATTAAAGAAATATTATTTGAAAATATTTCTGTTTGTCTTTTTATTTTTTTTTATTTTCAAATCATGTGGTTAGGGCATATTTTCATGGCATTTGTACAAAGCATTCTCATTTTCTGTCAACATTATATCTTTAACTCTAAATTAACAAATGCAGGAAATTATTCGTAAATAATGTACTAAACACTGTGGAACATTTTGAAAAACGTTTATTGCTTTCATATTTATAAATTTGAAATAAAACCTAATCTGACTAAAATTCGTTAAATGATTATTTTGAACTTCTTTTACTTTTAGAAAAAAAAATGTCAAACAATTTCAAATAAATAAGTACCGTATGAAGCCTTTGTAAACTGATATCAAACTGGTTGAAAACTGGTGGTTTTGATAAACCCCAAGGACGCCACATGATTTTTTTTTTCAATTCAATCGTTATTCGTACTAGAACGTATAAAGCAGTATTAGAAAGTGGAAAAATAAAAATCATGATTTATAGTTTTTTTTCGAAATTTACTCATGTTTTAGTGAAGCCATTTGTATATACACGCATCTTTGTCGGAACTAAAATAAAAACAAAAAAGTTACAAATATATATATTCATTTTGTCTTCATGTCTCTGACATAAACATTTTACCAAGCTGACCACACTCTTACTTGGCGCACATCAAGGATAAAACCTATGGCAAATAACTTTGTCGGGAAATGAATGAAACAAAAGCAAAATTATTTGTCCTTTTAATAATTTTAATTAAAAAACAACACATTTTATTATGATAATCAAGTATTAATCTTTCGATACAATTGTTAATTACTTAAATTAAAGAATATGATTGTTTAATCAGTTGTTATATTATTTGGCACGTGTCAATCGGTTCATTGATTTTCGGTATATCAAAGAAAAATAGGCACGTGCCTAGAAAATGTTGAATATCTTTTTTTATTTATGATTATTTTTCTATAAAATTTGAAATTTATGCATTAAAAATCAATCTCTAATATAATATGTAAAAATAACACGTATAACAGTAGTCCTTCTAGTCCTTAGTGGCATTGTATAGTCCTTAGTGCACTAAGGAGTCCTTAGCAGTGTTTAGACGTACCGATCAGATAGGAGGATTCCCGTGTAATCAGTTATGTAATTTGACACGTGTAAGACGGTTCATTGATTTTCGGCATATCAAAGAAAAACAGGCACGTGTCTTGATAATGTTGAATATCTTGTTTATTTATTGTTATTTTTCTATAAAATTTTAAAATTTATGCATCAAATATCGATATATACCATAATATGAAAAGAAATTACATGTAACATAATCCCATCTAGTCCTTAGTGGCATGTTATAAGTTCTTAGTGCACTAAGGACTCCTTTAGACGCACCCGTGGTTTTTTTTTACCATGGGGTGTTTTTTGTTCTGTTACTGAGGAGATTTTTTTGTCCTTTATGAATCCATTTGACAAAGACTCCATTAAGGATAAATTTTGTTTCATAGAAAAATCGGTAGTTTTTATCCATTTTTTGTTCATTTTTATCGGATATAATAGATTGAAAAATACAAACAATTAATTGAAGTTTCGTATGCATCTATCAAGACCAAGCACTTTTTGACTAGTATAAAGATCTATAAAGGGTTGCCTTTGTTTTATAGCTCAAAACGGTATTAATACATTGGGTTGAATAATGAAATAGTAGCTCAGCACACTTCGGCGCAGACCAGTAGACTTTGGCGCAATGGAGTGCGATGGTTTATAAAACGCGGGATACCTTAATTAAAGTCTACATATGTGCAATTATTATGAGCAGTATATTTGTTTCAATGTCCGTATATAAAGCATTTACTACAGTGTTATTGCCTATGGGTGTTAAAGTTCAACTTGCTGCGTTCTTATTGAGAGATCGTCCTATTTGATGTTTTGCAAGTATAAATTATTCTTGCTTCTACATGTATCGTTACTTAATTTGTTCCTCTAATGAGATCCTCATTTACCATTATATAATCGTAAGAATAGTTTGTGGACCCGTATGTATTTAGGGAATGATACTCAATCGTACGTATAAAACCAAATCTTTGTGTATTTCCCGTTTGACAGTCCTACATGTATATTGAATTTTACTCACAACTCAGTAAGTTGATACCAGCGCGGGGTACATGTATGCTTATGTACCTCTTATTCTAGATGTCAGGTAACTTTCTTGAGTTTATGTTCATATGTTGGATTGCTGTCTGATTGACGAATACCCGTCATTTTATATATTTAGATTTTTTAAAATTTGTTTTTTAGGGATGCACCCAGTTGCACCTTTTCATTTAAGATATATTTCCGTGACGTAACCTCGAAATATAAGTCACATCACTAAAAACAACAAGGGAAATGAAACTTCTTCTCGCATGTTGCACTTTGTGTAATAGTTAGTTCTCTTCGACAAAATACTGCCTTGAACTCAATTTTGGTATAAATATAAAGAAGTCACAATTTGGTTCTGAAATGGATATTTTTGTAAACACCAAAAGCTAGGTAGCATATCCCTTAATTGATATAGGCTCTTAAATTCGGCAATGTTTAGAGACATGTACAGTGCTAGGGCTGTTAGCAAGTCAAGGTCGCTAAATTCTCATTATCCGTTTAGAGATTTTCTAAAAATACAATGGCTTTTGCCTTATTCGAAACTAAAACATTAGCAAATATAACTGGTGGCCTTCGGCTGTCAATTGTTCTTTACGGGTTTTTATCTCTTTGACATATTCTCGATTTTCATTCTTAGTTTTAAAATAACTAAAAATACTATTTACAATTGTCAGTACAAAATACATTTAAGGAGTCAGTGCGTTGATACATGTTATATTCTACTGAATTTACTATATCCGTTATTATTACGTAATATATATATTATATAAGTCCTGTGTCCAGGTGGAAATAACGGGCCGTAATAACAATATGCGATTTGTATGTCAGGTGAAAGTGACAACGGGTGGTATGTATACCAAAATGTTCATCGTCTTCCATTATACATGAGGGTGTGAATGGGGGTTTATAGAAGAAAATAGACAAAAAATAAAGAATACAAAAAATAATCAGACAAATAGAAAAGAAAATGATGAGGTACTAGAATATATGGAATAAAGAATGATCGACAAAAGGTAAAACGAATTATAAAACAAATTGCCTAAAATTATAGAATACAGAAATAATGACTCCCCATTCAGACCTCATGATCTGACATTTAAAGCTTTAGGACATTTATGGGCATGCGATACAGTTTTAGACCGACAGTGATATTTTACAAAATCAATTTGTACATGTGTATATGCGCTGAAAGATATATCTTCATGTGCTTAATTTAAAAGACAAATGGGTTTGAATTATTCGACATTTACTTAATATTTCGGTTTCTTTGACATTTCTGTCCTTTGAGCAGACACCCTTAACATTTTATGTTTCAAAATATAAAGATATGCAGATTTCGGTAAAAAGATAAGGAATATCTTTGTTACAAAATTGGGTTCTTACTACATTTGTGTAACAATTCTTTGTTAATAATTGATTTTTGTTAAAAGAAATTGATTTAGAAAAAACAGTATTTTTGTTGAATATTTATCTAGTTAAAAAAAGTCGTTAATTTCTTCATAATAGTTGGAACAAAAATCTCCATACGGTATCAAGCCAAATTTCTAAAAAGAAGGAACATATGCTCTTAAGCTAATGGTTAAATCCCGAAAAAAATGTTAAATGCTAAAAGTTTTTAGAAGAAAGAGTTTAATGCTATTTTAGATTAATTCTGCGAATTGTTTTTGTCTGCAAAAACATCAAACAGAGAGATAAAGAGAATCACAACTAATTGAATAAAATGGAGGATTGAAATGGAGAATGTGTCAAAGAGACAACAATCTAACCAAAGAGCAGAAAATGGTGCATCTAAACACGACTTAGAACTCCTAAGTGCACTAATATGTTATTAGTATGCTACTAAGGACTAAAAGAGTGATGTGCAATGTAAACCAATTTCTTATCTAGATCAAGATTGATATTTTAATGCATATATTCAAATTTAATCAATAAAAGATCACAAATAATAATTGAACAATGCCTGTGCCGGTTTTCGTTCATTTTTCCGAAAATCGCTGAACTATAAGACACGTGTCAAATTACATAACTGATAACACTATTACCTTAAAAAATGAAAAAAATAATTATTTGGAGAAGAAAATAACCCAGACATTTAGACATATTTACCATAAAAATATGTTTTTGAATTTTAAAAAAATCATTTAATATGCATCGGTTTATGATTTAATGAAAAAATATAGAAAATTGTTAAGCTGTTTTTTTTTTAAAATGAAAATACATAGATCATTCATTTATTGCAATCAATTATATCAAACATGTAGTTGAAATAATTTCTAGAACCAGTCACTCTCTGTAGATATAATGGGTCGGACATTGTATGCATAAAAATAAAATTTAGATTTTTAACTGTATGAAATAAAATTAGTAAGGGTCTCGCGGAACCGTGACAATGTCTCGCCTTCGTTTGCCGTAAACTTGAACTCTCAGGCTGAACAAAATCAAGACACTATATTTTGATTGTTAGGAGCTTCTGCCCAAGTTCACAAATATTTCCGGTGCCTATAAAATAGCCTACTTTAATTAAGTTATTTGAATCTGAGCTGGCAAAATAGCATATTATCTATTATGATGGTATCGGCAAAACAGCTACAAGTATTGCCTTTAATGAAAATGCATATCAATTTTAAATACTATTCTAAATAAAATAGCTTTGAGAATCGTGTAAAAAGCTTTCGTTGTTCAGTCGTCAATGAATCATTCAACGTGCGTGTATCGTGCGTGCGTGTATCGTGTATTTATCATTCATCGTGCATCGTGCGTGTATCGTGCGTTCATCATTCATCATTCATTTTACGTTAATCCTCCGTGTAACGCTCATCGCTCATCGTGCGTGTATCGTGTATCGTGCGTGTACCGTGCGTGTATCGTGCATTCACCGTGCGTGTATCGTGCGTGCGTGTATCGTGCGTGTGGTCAGTTTGAATTTTAGAAGGTCTGTAAATTGAAGAACAACGTCAGTTCTATGATTTGCTGTTCGTGTCATTGGCGGTATGATTATACCGTATAAAATTTTCATCTCGTTGGTTTTTACTTTCAGTGCGTTGGTTTTTACAACTCCTGAAGGGGTCAACACACCATTTTGGTCACGTTGACTAATTTGTAGATCTTTGCTGAACATTATGGCTGTTTACAGTTTATTTCTATCTATAATAATATTCAAGATAATAACCAAAAACGGCAAAATGTCCTTAAAATTACCAATTCATTGGCAGCAACCTAACCAGGGCTTGTCCGAATCTTCTGAAAATTGCAGAGCAGATAGATCTTTACCTGATAAACAATTTCACCCTCATGTCAGATTTGCTCTAAATGATTGGTTGCAGAAATATAAGCCACCATCTTTATTTTACCCATATGTTCTATTTTTAGCCATGGCGACAATTTTGGTTGATTGGCCCGGTCACTGGACACATTTTAAAACTATATACCCCAATGATGATTGTGGCCAAGTTTAGTTAAATTTGGCCTAGTAGTTTCAGGAAAATATTTTTGTAAACGGCGACGGACGCCAAGTGATGAGAAAAAATCACTTGACCCTACGGGCTAGGTGAGCTAAACAGAAGTTGTGGTTGTATTGCCAATGAGACAACTCTCCACAGGAGGCCAACTGACAAAGAAATTAACAACTATAGGTCACTGTACAGCATGTTCAGTATCAAATTGTGAAATCAAGTATTAAGTTGTGAAATCTAGTATTAAGTTGTGAAATCTAGGACTAAGTTTTGTAAGTATTTGTTTATTTTGTTTCCTAAAACATTATTTTGCCTCGCATTGTCAGTCAAATTTTTCCACAGTTTACATGTTATGTGTTGTTGTTTTATTTCAAACAATTGCATTAAACTATCAAAGTTTCAGACAGTCAACTGTACATGTGTCGACAGTTTATTTTTTTATAATAACACATTTATTTACCTAGTAATTGCTTTTGATTCATTGCTTTCACAATGGTAAGATTAATTGTTTGATACTCCGGGCTGTCCAAACACGTCAAATTGAAGGAGTACATCGTTTTGTGTTCTTTTTCCTAGATAACCCTGCTCTTGGCTGTGAGTCATGAGTTCATCTGAAGTGTTGAAATCTGAAATATCATTTACGATAAAAACAAAATTGTTTATGTATTTACTATAGTAAAGTATAATGAGTTTGAAAATATAAAATTTGTCATAAATTTTACATTATTTAATTTTAATTTTAATTTTTTAGATACAACCTCTGTCTGACTGACAAAATGTCAGACATAAAAACAATCGGTTAAACAGAAACTTTTAGATTAAGTTTCAAATATAGTAGAAAAGATCAAATTTCTATTTCGGTCAGACAAACTCTAAAACAGTTCGGAACAGACTGGTATCTAATTACATTTATCTACATTCAATGATTCACGACATTCTAACCTGTGTAAATGTACACGACTCATGACTGCATGTATAACCTATAGATGCAATCACAGGGGCCTGTCTGAAAGGGGGTCAGCCGGATCACTTGAACTTGGTTACCACAATACAGTAATACTGAAGATAACAGTTGACAAAATATAAGATAAAAAGCAAGACTTATATATCATTTCTTTTTTTAATTCAGATTTATGAACCCTTCTGTAGACCTGTGTATCAATATTATTTCAATTAAACCATACAAACACTATTTGTAAATAAACTTTATCACCATTGTAATAAACGTGAACTAGGTAGACACGTTAACTAGGTAGATACTTAATAGATCAGTCAACATTATACTTTACTGTAGTAAACACATAAAAAAATGACACCCTTTTCCCGAGGGTAACTGCACGTAAGCAGAATAACTGTTAACCAATAGGGAATATTATTCAACACCGTAAAAATTACCTCATATATCAAACGGGCAACTGACCCTAGGCAAAATAACTGCATAGGCTGAAGTTTGCAAAAATAACTAAAATTAAAGCAAATTATCAGTTCAGTTCAGTACATTTTTAATACTACAGTAACAGTCTTCATAAAAATTAACACCCAACATTATCTAATCTTACAGACTTCAATAATTCTTTTCTTGATTTAATAATTTTGGATATAAACTTTTGACAGAAAAGAGGGACGAAGGATATTAAAGGGACATTCAAACTCATACATCGAAAATAAACTGACAACGCCATGGCTAAAAATGAAAAAGACAAACAGGCAAACAATAGTACACATGAATTAACATAGAAAACTAAAGAATAAACAACACGAACCCCACCAAAAACTAGGGGTGATATCAGGTGCTCCGGAAGGGTAAGCAGACCCTGCTCCACATGTGGCACCCATCGTGTTGCTTATGTGATAATAAATCCGGTAAATAGTCTAATTCGGTAGGTCACATTCATGAAAGGGAAGGGGATTGTAGTTACTACGTAAGGAACATAATTGAATATTGTTTGGGTTTAATACAATAACAACACAAGATGATGACACTGACATATCTGACAATGTAAGTAAAGCTGTATCGAAACACTCAATATTGTATGAAAATAGTTATTTAAAACTCGTCTGACCAATTAGACAATTCCCTTTGGTACATGTTACAACACCACATCACTAAACTAATAACAGGGACGTGTATATATAAAAACAAAAGAAATATTGTTTTGACATTAATTTTGATTATCAAAAATCTTTTACCTGAAATCATCGTCATCTTGATTTTCGACAACCTGTGGACTAGCTGCTTCTGTATGTATTCTTTTTGTCCTATTAATCAACATTTGCAGACGGGCTGCGGACGATTCAGCCATATTTATACTTCACCGCCAATCTCTAGAAAAATCTGAAGGCTTTCCGAATAGTTAGATGACGAATACATATTTTTAGAAAATACTTTGTCAAATCATTTTGATTGGCAGACAATAGTACAAAAGTTACGGTATGGAATTAAAAACCGTTTGAATTACGAGTCAACGCGCTGAAAGTGAAGACCAACGCGTTGATAGTGAAAACCAAGGCATTGAAAGTAAAACACGAATTGAAAATTTCATATGGTACGTTCATACCGCCAGTGACACGAACGGCCACTCATACAGGTCCGACATATATGTAGATATTTAAAGATTTATGTAAAAGAGGTTAAACTTATATTATGATTATGACATTATTTAATTTGATACGCCAGACGCGAATAGTTAGATGACGAATACATATTTTTAGAAAATACTTTGTCACAATCATTTTGATTGGCAGACAAAAGTACAAAAGTTACGGTATGGAATTAAAAACCGTTTGAATTACGAGTCAACGCGTTGAAAGTGAAGACCAACGCGTTGATAGTGAAAACCAAGGCATTGAAAGTAAAACACGAGTTGAAAATTTCATATGGTACGTTCATACCGCCAGTGACACGAACGGCCACTCATACAGTTCCGACATATATGTAGATATGTAAAGATTTATGTAAAACAGGTTAAACTTATATTATGATTATGACATTATTTAATTTGATACGCCAGACGCGCGTTTCGTCTACATACGACTCATCAGTGACGCTCAGATTAAAAAAAATATTTAGCCAAAAATTTATAATTTTAGAAAATTAAATATGTACGATTTACTTTATAAATAAATCAGGTAATATCAGATTGGTATAAAAGTAAAAAATATTTTTTTAAGATAAAGAAAAATGGCACAAAATTAAAGAATACAGCAATGAAGAAAACCAAGTTCTTATCGAATAAACTATTAAGGTTTATTGATCTTTGTGTATGGAATTGCTACATATCAGCTATTTTTCCATATTTCTATCTTCAGGTTGCATCGTCGGATATGATTATGACAGAAACACGCAAACATGTCTAAAGATGGTCCATTATTATTTGAACTGGAATGCTGCACGGAAAAAAATGCCAGGCAGATGGCGCCGATTTGATTTCCATTTCATCCCAAGAGAAATGGCGCTTTGTTGTCAATTATTGTGGAGACAGTATGGTTCTTTTTAATCCTTCATTTTTACATTCGTATTTATCGAAACAGCGTTTGGTTGTATGTTTTGTATATAATAAATAAAAGTTTGTTAAAACTGAACTTAAGTAACGACAGTAACAAATTTCTAACATGAAGAGTAATTGATTTAAATTGTTTATTATAAGGGCCTTGTTTTTAAAACCTGAAGTGTCGGAACGATTAAAAAAACACCAAAAACGGTCATATTCCTGACTTCAGTTTATGTATTTTTCTATACGTGTTATGTCAATACTATTAGTCAATGTGTTGATATTTCTTCTATCTCAGCCGTTGGTAACATTATCGAACATCTTTGCACCGAGTAATCAACAAATAGCATGTGATTGACCTTACTGTTCTTGTTCATTTTTGTTTTTGTTTTTCGTAATCAAGAAATTTGACAACGTCAGTACGATGAGTCAATTCATATTCTGACGTTTGACCAAAGTATTGAACTTTATTATTAGCTATATGCTAATTTAATTTCTAATTATACAACCATAATGTTGTTATGCACACACATTTACATTTATACAAAAAGGCTAACAGATGGATGCAGTCTTGATATTTACTTGTTCCTTGATAACCAGTCATTAGTACTGTTCAGAGTTAACCTGTGACAGAATCTGACCAGTCCTAGGACCACAATATAATTAACTTAAAAATAGGACTTGGTCTTGTGTCTTCAGAAACGGGTCCGCTACTGATATAATAAGTTAACTTCGAACCTAGTCCTGCCATTAGTTAACAACTCCGATCGAACCAGACCTTATCGCAAGTTCATTGTTGGATAGTTCTGCTCAACGCTCCGCTAACTTGAACCAGGCCGCTCTACATCGGTTTTTAAAAAAAAAAATTTTAATGTTTGTGCTTTTTTGTATAAACTTACAAAACTAAAGTCAATTAATACCTCTGTGATATAAACATGATTATATGCATGTATTTGTAAATGAAATAAAATCTTGGCTTGTCATACAAATATATTCGTGATCTGCCTTTCCATCAATTAAAAACAATATTTATTACACTGCTAACGAGCATTGAATATATATTTTGATACAAATTCTTTAATTTTATAAACCAGATGTGCACTTTTTATGTAGATTTGTATACCTGCATAGTAAAGCATCAAATATTATGTCCGCATAAATTAATAGAGCCAGCATGTCATCTTTTTGTTAAATATATTTACAAGTTACTAAATTTCAGTAGTTAGTTTTGTTAGTTGATTTTGCCATGTGATTATGGACTTTCCGAATTGATTTTCCTCAAAGTTCAGTATTTTTGTGATTTTACTTTTTGATACATCAGGCTGACTTGTATAGTAAAAGAGGGACAATAATTTCGAGACTGTATCAACCAAAACTTACCATATTTGCACTTTATTATGTAAATCTATATAGCCGCATTGTTATTCAGTAAATTTGTTTGTCAGAATGTATTGTATAATGCTGACTTGTACAACAAAATTATTTGACCGCATTAACCTTAACCGACCATACTTGCACTTAATATCTATATATCCACATAGTAAATCAGCAATATTTTTTGTCTGGATGTATTGTATAATACAAATGACAGCACTATTGGAACAAAATGACTACACAATTTTTGTATGCATCAATTTAGATTACCAGCATGTCCTCCTACTGTGTAATATGTGACACGTAACTCATTTCAGTAGTTTTGATACATCAGACTGACTTTTATAGCAAAATTATTTAAGAATTGAATTCTCTTTTTTGTAAATTTATTGGGGTGTAAAAGCGTTGACCGAAGTACATTTTGTATGAAGCGCGGAAGCGCTTCATACTAAAAATGGGCGCTCGGTCAACGCTTTTACAACCCTATAAAGTTACAAAAAAAAAGCATTCAATACTTATAATTACATTTTTACCTATAGGATCATGAAAACACGCCTTTTATCAAGTTCTTATTTCATTTACCTGTGCACTTTATTGTGGGACCTCGTGTCATCATGAATCAAAAGTTTTATTGTGTGATACAACTGCTTAAGGAATAACACGTGATGTACAGTTAGCCAATCAGAATAACGTATTATAGTGTAACATACATTTAATGTAATTATTAAACCGTATAAACCAAAACTGACGATGTTTGCACTTTAATTGTTAAATCTATTTAGCCACAATATAAATCAGCATTGTTTTAGGTCAGGATTGAATGCATAACATAAATGACAGCTATATTGGAACACAATAACTACAGAATTTGGACCAAACAATAAAGAGGGCCAACATGCCCTCTGTTTGTTCAATATACATGATATATTAATACGTAACATGCAGATCTGTCAAGAGGTCTGCAGCAGTCATAAAAAAAAAGGAGATCGTAGGTCTGGTCCCACAACAGCGAAGTTTACTTGCTTGTCTGTTTCAAATTTCTCAAATTAACTTTGAAAGCAGGAAACAAGTCTGGTCCGAGTTAACTTTTGTAGAGGTTAGGTCTGCACTTACCTGTAAACTGATTTTGAATAATACCTTATGGAAGATGGAAGTGACATGTAATTAAGGATGTATAGATGACAAGTTTCTAAAGATATATAATTTTTATTATTTTAGGATGTATGAACAGGGGTCACTGGATAGGACTGTACAACGACACTTGGGTCACTGGTGAGTCATTCACGAATACTTACGATATTCCTAACGATCGTATAAAGGTGAACACAAATGATATGTGCGGTCGCATGCGCATGAATTTAGAGTTCATATTGGAAAGTCAAGGTTGCTACAAAGAGAACCATTTGTTTGTGAGATACAACTTACTTAAACAAACATGTGTGTTATTTTAAACATTATTTTAAACTTTTAAATGTATTTTTGAAAGTGTTCATTCACCATGTTCAATAAAAATGATTTTGTTTAACAAAAAGGTCTACAACTTTCCTGTTGAGCAAATGCGGTATGGGCTTAGCTCATTGTTGAAAGTCGTTCGGTGACCTATAGTTGTTAATTTCTGTGTCTCTTGTGAAGAGGTGTCTCATTACCAATCACACATCGTCTTCTCTTTTGTTTGTTTGTTATATCAAATCAATAACTAACACATTTCATTCTATTGCATAAGTAAGCAAATGGATTTTTCATTCTTATCGGTATGACTCGCAGACATGATTCCTTATTTCATAATTTATATCGATTTTAATTCAATAAATTCGTGATTGACAAAAAAAACTATATAATTCTTTGAAGATTTGGGTCTGTAATGACAGGCATCTCCAATCACTCTCCACTCCTCACACGGAATTTGTACAGAAAATCCGTTACTTTTCAAATAATAATTTTTTTTTAAATGCCGTCAACATGGTCAACCACACACTATATTAGATATGCATTAAAAAAAAAATTTCATCAAACTAATATTCTCGTGATTTCTTTAATACGTGTATTTTCTTGTGTTAAAACAGTAAAAAGGGAAGCCTCATTTGGCAGAGTGGTACAAACACCCCTACTTCCACCAACTATAAAAATAGACCGTCGTTAAATAGCATAATAGGCAGAACATCGAATTGAACATCAATTTATTAAAAAAATTAATGAATCATTGAAATAATTTACTGTTTATACTAGTATATCTTATCTACATGTTGTGTATTTTAATGTTATGTATACAATGTATGTTATTTATATTTGGACTCGGAACGGCGAATTTTATCTTTTTATATATGCTACTATTTTGGGGTCTCCGATTTGTATATTTCAAATGTAAAAAAAACAACTTTCAATCAATTTAGATAAGAGAGGCCTCTCTTTTCAATTTGTCGTCAATGATCTCTCGGGGTCAGCACGAACATGAATCTGTCATATTTGTGATTATTTTTATCATCAGCCTTTGATTTGTATTTTCTAAATTATCTTTTGTAAGATTTAGATTCCCACTAAGATACTTAAGGTGGTATGGGTGTCTTTCGTCATTTTGGATTGTAAAAAAACAGAGAATCTAAGGTATAGATTTTCAATCAAGTATGATGCAGGAATGAAGATTACTCATGTGAATCTATATAAAAATTGAGAAACGCGAAACACATATGAACCACATCAACAAATGACTACCATTATACAGCAGGGTCTCTAAATTGTCCAAAGACTGCTTAAAATTTATTGATAAACATTATTTGTTATTCATTATTACCATTAACAAGACATGTAATCATTACCAAGATTACAGAGCTAAACAGTGGTACAAGCATCAAAGAAACAATATAAAGTTTAGAAAACATTAAGTGTGTCTTTGAAATATAAAATTATAATATTGCGTCTTCATACACATGTACTTTATTTGACCTTTTTATATTTGATGAGTTTTATAGACAAAACATGCGTCTGGCGTACAATGTTTAAAGATTGGTATCTGAGATGACTTTATTGTAAACAAAATAGTTGTTTGTGGTACGGACTATATAAAGTACTCTTTGGTGGACACACATTTCCGGGATCTGTTTTTTTTTTACTGGCAAATATTCTTTGCTTGTCTCTTAAAGTGTGTATGCCCATTTGTTGACCAATCACCAATCTGTCTCGTTCAGTCGATCCAGCTACAAAACAAAAATGTTTAAATATGATAATAGTATTATGTCGTCAAACACGCGAAGCCATGAATGTGGTTTTTAAATTTGATAGATGCTTTTGTGCTTTTTTTCAAACATTTGTTTGCTTTGAGAGTGTGACACAGTGATGACTGCTGTACCCATGTTTCGAATATTTTACCTATTAATTATGTTTTGTTCACGCATCGTTGTAAATTTTATGGAATTTTATGCGACTGTCATACAAGTGAGAGGTTTAGTGCCATAAAACCAGGTTCAATCCATTATTTTCTACACTTGAAATATCTGTACCAAGTCAGGAATAATACAATTGTTGGCCATTCGTTTGATGTGTTTTATTATTTGATTTTGTCATTTGATTGGGGACTTTCCGTTCTGAATTTTCCTCTGAGTTAAGTTTTTTTTGTGATTTAACCTTTTAGATTAATTTAAAGTTTTTCAGTTTGATTTTAGTTAATAACAGTTTTGTTTTACACACTCTTCCATTATCATTGTAAAAAAATAAATGTTTAACAACTAATAGTTCCTGGTTAAACTAGAACGAAAACAGAGAAGTCAGATTGACATTATGAATGATTATAACGTGCGTCAAGTTGTAACATACTAACTGAAAGGAGGACTTAAACATTGAAATCATATCAACCACTGAATAACTCAATGGAACATGCAAATAAGATACAAGAGTGCATGAACATTTTATTGTATGTTAAATGTGAAACTTTCATTCAATATTGGTTAACAAAATCATGCTAAGCCAGACCATGTTTAATATATCATATATATCAAAAGTGCCAGGTAAGAAAATATTTTGGGAATACTATATTAAAAGCAAACCTTCAGGTGTGATAACAGATCCACAACAGTAATCGTACTTGGTTAGCAGTCGCTCGAATGCTCTGGATTCTCGTACAGATAGAGACTTTTTGCTGTAGACACTACGAGGTTTATGACATTCATAGCATCTTACAATTTTTCTCACATTCTGGGCTACAAGTCCTTGATTTCTGACTCCCTGGAAATAGTTAAAGAAAGGTTTAGAATATATGCATCTGACATCTTTTGAGACATTATGATTTATAACTATCAATGGAAATGTGAAACATGATAAATGTCTTATATCAATGAGTGTCAGGGGTACTTTAATTATTTCCAAGTTTGACAATGAGTAGCACATAAGTCATTAATAAATGCATATATTGTTTATTATGTTACAATATAAATGAAAAGTGTAAACAAACACATTAAACTTTCATTTGAATGAAGAGCTAAAACTCTAAAAGAATATAAAGCTAAACACTACAGCTCTCAGAGCTCTGCACTGAAGTATAATCCGACATCATTTATGCCAGGGGCAAACAGTTATTGAAATACCTGTCACTGAGACAAGATCTAAATTAAATTTGGTATACCTGGATTTCCTCAGCAACCGCTTTAGCTGTCTGTGTTTGGGACGATGGTCTATCCACCTCAGTCGTTTCTGTGTTGATGACATAATCAAATGGCTTATAGTGAGCTGGATCGTTGCTCATCATTGGGTCTGGAAGCCATGGCAATTCTGTGTCTGACATCTTGGCTACACAACATGTTCGATTATCACACTTCTTAATTTGAAACCAGTAGTGACGTTCTCTACAGTGAGTCCTAAGAAACTCATGGTAATCTACAAAAAAGATCATTGGTTGTCAGAGCGTTTATAGGGAAAGGAAAATTCACTAATTTGAAAACTATTATAAAAATCATCACGTTTGTCGTATAATATAGTGTTTAAATGTCCTCTTGTGTCTAATATGGATACAAGAATGCAATGTTTAAATCAAACAAAGGATAAATATGTCAAAGATGTTTTTTAATCTACAATGCCAGGATGGCTCAGAAAATTATTTTTAAAGTTCATTAACAATTCAACCAAAGTTTGTACAAAATGAAGAGTAATTTCCCCTTTTCAATGAATTTTCAGTGCTTACTTATGAATTTATTTCTCTTTAATCTTTCAATACAGTTAAATAAAAAACAACTTTCAAATTTGACAAACGATTAATTTCAGTGTTTATATGAAATGGATGAACAATTTTTGAAAAACAAAATTTTCCTTGTGCCATTGCACCACTGCCTGTTTTTTTTTTATTAAAGGACACCCTCTTTTAATAATAGTATTTTTATTTATATTCAATTCATTCTGCCGACCCAGATATTTTATGTTGGGAGTTCAATTTTAAATAAAAATATAGGTGTACCTAGTTTTGACTTCACATTCTGCTGTGTGTACTTTCCGAGTTCAAGATTGCCATCGACACATGTTAAGACCTGCCGCTCAAATGCATTGATATCCACCTCTTGAGCTGCATTATGGACAGTAAAGGGAACTTCTTTAAGTTTCAGTCTGGATGTTCTTTCCCCTAAAACTGTTTTCAGTGGTTTTACAGACTCCATCCATGCCTCTTTAAGATTTGGGTATTTTGTTGATTTAGTACGAATGTCATTCATTGAATTTGCAGATCGCAAAACTTGTTCCATGGCACTTGTTGACTCTTCTCTCATCAGAGATATATTCTGGATTGCAAGATTTAAAATGGACATAATCCTTTCTGCTGGATTGGTCCATGAATTTCCTGGGGCAGTGCGACCAGCTATTAATGTGTCAACCCCTAACTTTTTGAAAAGTACAATTAAAGCTAACTTCACCGAATGATAAGTTATACGATGATCAGGGCCCCCATCAGAAAATATCATCAACACTGGCATAGTTGGCTTCTCCTGTAGGATATCTTTGATTTCTACAGAATGTCTCCATGGGGTGCTTGGTTCGAATACTGAGTCTTTATATGTCACATGGACTTTACCTCTGTAGAAGGAGCCATCTTGATTTTCAGGGAGGTTAACTTCTAGACACACCGAGGGGATCAAGGAACCTTTGCTCCCCAGGTCATGATCCAACGCTGACAGTACAGAAGTAGTCGGAACAATTAACTTTTACCCCGTACACCAGTTGACATAGCTACTAGTAATAGTTGTCTTTAAAAAAAAACCTGTATAAACACGATAACAATAAAGCCGGAAGTAGTGGTGGCTAGGCCATTATTCCGAATTGATCTAATCTGGACATCTTCATATACCAAGGCCAAAGTCTGAATACTTCACAATTTTTTTTAATATTCTGGTCTAATCATTTGGCCAAATGATATAAAGGATTTAAGATATTTAGAAAGCTTTTAGAGGAAATGTACTAATCTCTTTATCACAAAACAAAAGGAGTAGACAAACTTTTTTATGACATTATTGCCATGCTTGTTATACAGTCTGTTTTCATTCTTGTGAATATACATTTGTAATTGTGATTATTGTGCTATATGCATTGATTGTTATATGAATTGATCATTTAAATGTGTGAAGGCCTTGTATGAGATTAACAATTGTATGTTAAATGAGTTAAAAAAAAAGAATTTGTTATTATTATTATTATAATCGAGCATATAATGGTCGGTGCTTTTCTCAATGTAATGTGATTATAGAATAAAGTGTATGCTTAGACGGTAGTTTATTAAATCATTCAAAAAGTTGGTGCACCTTTCACATGTTTCATCACTTAAATCACACAGGCTAGATGTGTCAGTTTAGTTTCGAATAATGAGTTGAATGTCCCTTTGGTATCTTCTACCTCTTATGTTCTTTCCTTTAAGCTTAACTATTTAGATTTACTTTAGTTTGAAAGTCTTTCTGGCATCTATCGCCCATATTGTGTTCGGTTTTTATTATTTTGAATTACTCATCTGATAATTAATTTAGCAAAAGGAAATTTAAACCATGATAAATTATTATCCGTAAAATAACACCAAATTGACTATTTAGAATTACTTATCTGATATTTTTCAAATAATAAGGCACAACATATCATAGTCAGTAAGTTCATTTTTAAATGCCGTTAAAACATACGAACAATTGACCCGCATGTACTGACATCGGTGACACTTTTTATCTGTTTCTATTGTACATTGTCAACTATAAACTTCGGAGAAAATGGTGGACAATGAAATCTTTAGTCATTTAAATTAAGGATACACATGTTTTGTTAAACTCCAATTTGATTTCTTGTAGACTAAAACTATTCGACATGTAATTTTAGAAAATATAGAATGTGAAATAAATTCATTTCTGCCAATAAAGCTTCGCAATGTCTTTAAATGGATTTCATTGTATTGCACGCACAAAGAAAAACCATTACCAAATATCAAAAAGTTCCGTTATGAAGTTAGTGAAACAGCCAGACACACAGGCATACACAAGTATAATATAAATCAGATCTTTAGGGTTAACAGTTTGTCATACACTGGACCATTATAGATCTTTTAATTGAGAATGGGAAAGGTACTGAATATATCCCAGAAAAAGAGGTAGGGTAATTTTCTCCTGACTTTTTTTCCATTTGATAAGATAAGTTAATCATGTTTTTAAAAAGTCCGATTGCTGCTTATTATAGTTCATGAATATACGTCACATCATCTATTTTCATACCTTGAACAGGTATTTCTACAATAAACAAGGTCAAGACTATTTATTTTTTGTTTTTATCAATACTAATTTTGTTTGTTAATGCCCCTTAAAAGTGTTCAAATATGATTCATTGAGTTATCAACTAAAAGATCGTTCAGTTAGCGTGTTAATGTTGGTAAGGAATTGTAGTGTACATGTATTATATAGCTTTATTTAACTTAAAACTAACAAAAAAAAATATTATTAAAACAAAACACATTTAATTTAATTTATGGACGCGGTAACGATGTCAGAACTAGTACACAGTTTTTTGTTTTGAAATATTCTGCTATGGCATTTTTTCGTTATGTGTATATTACACAAACGACGGTATGTCTTCATTGCTATACATGATCAATTCTCGTGGTATTGGTTAATATGAACAAGCACCTACTTAAGTTTGACAGCAAATTTTCCTTGCATATATATGATAAATGTAAACACAGGAATATGAACAAAGGTGAAGAGTATATATAGGAATAGAAATTAGGTAAAGAGTATGGGTAGTAATAGGAACGCACGTAATAAGCAACACTTTTCTTTTTTTCTTTAATGAAATGATATATAGTCAAAATGATGCAGAATGACTCTTTGAATTAAACAAACATCCAAAATAGATAAAAGGAACCATTAAATTTTAACATTTCAACACAAAAAATGCAAAAAATCTGCGTGAGATGTAACCCTTTCGTAAAAACAATCTATCATTTAATGTATAGTACTAAGTGCTACTGATAGAGCAACGGCGGAGACAAATTTGTTATAAATCACCTGTATACAATGTAGGTAGAATTAAGTGATGTACTACTATTTGTTAAAAAAGTTTTTTTATGTATTGTATTGATTGATTGATTGTTGGTTGCTTAACGTCCAGTGACAAATATTTCATGCATATTCAGGACGAGTACAAGTTCACAATAAAAACAATAGGTAGGTTGATACATTAGAGGCCATCTGGGATGATGGTCGGGGAAATTTGGACTGCCACTGGAAAATGAGGGTATATTGGATAGGGACAGAAATTTTGCCTTGCAACAGGCCACCTACGGACCACTCAAAGAGTTGTTGCAAGGGTTCTTAACATGCAAAGAGCGTGGCACTCTCTTTACACGAGGCATCGGAGTTAACGTCCCCCTTCTGACCGGACGTGACTGCGAACTTTATACATCCCGCACAGCCAAACGGACGCCCCACTTCGGCAAGCGTTTTACTGCCGGTCGGGAGAAGACCAAGTGACCATATTTCTATACCCCAGTCACCCTTGGGGTTTTATGTATTTTAAAAACACTGACTACGTCCATTCCATTTCTTAGGAAACAAGTTGTATTAATTACAATAAATTTAAATAACAACAAAAACCATAACTTTGTTTTGGTTTGAAATTTTCTGTGTTCCCTGCTTTCCCCCACCTCAAAACACAGTTAATTTCTCATACTTGTCTTTCATCTTTTTTTTTATTTTGGGGGGGGGGGGGGGGGGTGAATCAAATTTTTGTCAGACATATCATAATATATATATCGAGATAATGATTTTAAAAAAAAATCTTGTTTGTATGGTAAATTTTATAGTTTGCTATAATTCTAGAAACAATATCTCACTGTACAAACATAACTTAGTAAACATTTTAGAAAGATGTTCAGTTCAAGTGAGCAGTTTTAAGATGGCACACATTCATTGTCTTTTTGTATATTATATCCAAAAGATAGAAGTTCAAATTTGTCTTTTGTACCATTTTTTTGTTACGGATATCGCTATTACTCCAACAATGAAGTTGATGAAATTGACAAAAATGAAAGTTGGTATATTACAATGATTCTGTAATGCTATACTAGTCAAAAGAACACCTTACCAATGTTCGATACTTCACAATTATAATAATATTGTAAAAAGATATTCATTAATTGTTATTGTGTATTCAAAACCAATATAATTACAAAAAAAAATCCATGTAGTTTAGAAATAAGAAATCTGGTTTGCAATATAAATGTTGTCCTTTAAACACCATGTTTGTTCTAACAGCCCACAAATAATGCAGCAATTGTGTTCGCAAACATGAATCTTTGAATGAAAAAACACTATCAATAAGATGTTTCCTAATTGGTTATTAATCTTTAATCAGTCAATGTAAGAGATGAAACAAGTCAAGTGAACTTAAGTAGCTCAAGTAAATGCCTTCAATAAAGGCGAACAAACTATCTTATTAAAAAAAAAATTCTCTTTGATATATTTACTCAAACATAAAAAAAAATATATTAAAAATTAAAATTTATCACATTGTAATGAACCGATGGAGATTTCTGTTAGTATTGTCGTTATCATGCTGATCCATTCCACAATTATGTTCACCGTTTGTAGTCCTGTTGACCATCAGCTCTGGTACGCAGGCGCATTAGGAGTGATTTGGTGTGAGTACATGTTCCATGTTCCTGTTTGTGGCGGATATATATATCCAGTTGTTGTGTTTGTTTGCTGGTAATTGTACCGTCCTTGACTTTCATAATGTCTATGACCAGTTGCTGAAGGATACTGCGTGGCTGTTGTAGTTGGTGGTATAAGTCTGCCTCGTTCATTTGAACCTCCTATAACAAAATATAAAATCATAATTACGTTTACCTTACTTTTAATTTGATATATATTGGGAACAGATGACGTAAAAACCAATCACATTCTTGTTAAGTATTTGTCTTCTTAAATTAATACATTTTGTCATTTGAAATGAAGCTACTTGTTTTCGCAGAAGATTTGAAGAGGTTCAATCTGGATCTTATTACCAACTAACCTTTTTGCTGCCCGAAAGGGCTAAACTTACAATTGTATAAATACAAAGTCAATACAAAACTGATAGCAGATGTATAAAACTGCAAATTTTTAACATAAAAAAATTAGAATGAACCATAAGCGTTTGAAAATTGGGCATCACCAAGTACTGGAGTCGAAATAAAATGCATCATCCTATGTCATTAATAGAATAATATATTTAAAAAATATGAGGTTGTTTACAAAGACCTGCTAACCTGAACAAGTATTAAACAAGAACTGAGAGATGTGTAATGCATAGGAGGCACAGAAAAAAACGTAGTCAATAAATCTTCACTTAAAGTTTGCATATGAAAAAGTATCGTTATATGGTTATGTCTTTATAATTTATTATTTTATTATAAGAGAGGGGCGAAAGATACCAAAGGGATAGTCAAACTCATAAATCTAAAACAAACTGACAACGCCATGGCTAAAAATGAAAAAAGACAAACAGAAAAAACTATAGTAAACATGACACAACATAGAAAACTAAAGAATCAATAACACGAACCCCACCAAATACTGGGGGTGATCTCAGGTGCTCCGGAAGGGTAATCAGATCCTGCTCCACGTGTGGCACCCGTCGTGTTGCTTATGTGATTACAAATCCGGTAAATAGTCTAATTCGGTAGGTCACATTCATGAAAGGGAAGGGGATTGTAGTTACGACGTAAGGAACATATCCGATATCATTGGTGAAACAGTTATTCCATATTATCTGTTCAGTACAAAAATTGTTGGAACTATTTTGAATTCTTCAAAACACAAAAAATCTGTGTGATAAATGTGATAAGGAGAATGCAAAACAACGACATGCGGATTCAACAAAAGCATATTTATACCCCGAAAAAATTCTGGTTTTGATAAAGTACTAGCCTTAACAAATACAGTTGATTTATTCGTATGAAGATACCTGTTTTGTTTAGCTATATCTACATTTGGTTATTGCAGGCAATTTCAAAACCAGGTTAAGATGATCAACGATTGAACCTTATTCCCAAAGTGTGTTTAGAACGTGCGTGCAATTTGGGTACTCTTACTTTATATCATTAACATTTAAATATTTTGCAACAATTTACTAAATTGACAAGGACAGACAAAACAAAAGAAATAAAATATATGCTGGCAAATATTAATTCAAAGTAAAATAAATAGATCTAGACATAATACCCACTCAAAGCTGAACTCAGGACAGGTGCTTCGAGATTATAAAAAACATAAAGTCTAAAAGTAAACATACGAATAGAACCAACAATTATGGAATTTTTAAAAATGTTCACTTACTGATAACAAATGAATCACTCCGATGCCGTCTTCTACATAGGGCAACGACTATGATGATAAGCACAAAAAATGCAGCAGCACCCATAAATATTCCTATAATCGCTCCTGCATCTTTACAGCAATGTTTTAAACCATATAAATTAGTTGAACCACAGCAACCAGTGAGGCAGAACTCATATATCGAGTAATCATAGTAGAATATCATGGATGATACTCTGTGTTTATAATAGCATGATCCTGCATTACTTCTAGCTGCAGTGTTAAAAAAAAATCAATTCCCTCAACAATATGTAATGAGAATAAGTAAATAATATCACAAACAAAAAAAGACTCTGATGAAAATTCAAAACGGAAAGTCCCCAATTAAATGGGAAAATCATAAGCTCAAACACATTAAACGAATGTATAACAAATGTCATATGTTCTTGTGTAGAAAGTGGCTGATTAAACTTGGTTGTATAGCTTATATTCTAGGGTAGATTGTAAGAAATTGTTATAATTCATGTCATTTTGCCTAAAACATTTTGATGAAAAAGAACAGTTTCTGTTATCCATGTACAGCATATCAAAGACAAATGATTTCATCGTAAACATATGTATAAGGTATTTATATTGAATATCGCCTATGCCTACGTGGTTACAGCCGGTCAAATATACGAGGGAAGTAATAAGTAATAGACGTAAACGGTATATTCAAAAGAGGCTGAAGATTCCCAGAGAAAAATGAAAAAGATCTGACATTGACATGGCAGATAATTGCAGATAAGACAATTAACCTAAATATCTCTTGTGAGTTGCAACATAAACTCTTCTCTAAAAAAAGATATGTTTACACCGTACAGTAAGACAGAGCGTATTTTGAATTGACGCCTGTAAAACGACAATCCGTCAATTGAATAATTGAAATCAACACAAATTTATTATATTTCTAGTTTTGTTTTTACAAGTTTTGGAGAACGAAAATATTTATCAGCGTTCAGTTCAAACATACAAATGTTAGATTTAAGAAATGTTTCTGTGTATTACTGTTCGAGCTTATTCTGTTTGATATGCTTTAAAACAACCCATTTAAAATTATTGCGTTAAGGTCAGTAAGTACACAATACGTATGATAAACTTACCGAAGATTGACCATAGTAATACAAGTATCCTCATATTTCTATTTGTATGAACGGGTACGTCTCATATATTTTGAATTTCGTTTTTAGTTTAGTTCCTGGTTACACGGAAAGGCGTAAGGTTTCACTTCCTTATATGACTAATAATGTGTTCTATTGATAATTATGAAATGGAAAATTATTGATACATGTTGAATTGTTATTTATTATAACTTCCGTGATATGAAGGTCGTAAAATCAACAACAATTATTTCAAAACATGTTTTATTATTCTGTTTATTTAACTACTTTGTACTCACAAAGACAATGATTTGTTCGTTAAGGTGAATTTGAATTTTATAACAGGCCTTATACATGGAGCGAACATATGCTTAGGCGGGAAAACTCGCAATTATGTATCAGATGAGGTCGGCGTCAAACAAACTTGTCCGCTAGTGAGGGTCTTTGAACTCACAGCCTAGTGATCACTTAAAGTAGACTAATTAGACAAAATTACACCCAGCCATCTGGGATGATGGTCCGGGAAATTTGAACTGCCACTAGAAAATGAGGGTATATTGGATAGGGACAAAAATTTTGCCTTGCAACAGGACACCTACGGACCCCTCAAAGAGTTGTTGCAAGGGTTCTTAACGTGCAAAGGGCGTGGCACTCTCTTTACACGAGGCATCAAATTTTACGTCCCCCTTCTGACCGGACGTGACTGTGAACTTGATACATCCCGCACAGCCAATCGAACGCCCCACTTCGGCATGCGTTTTACTGCCGGTCGGGAGAAGACCAAGTGACCATATTCGATAGTTTGCAATACGAACCAAACGAGGTTTAAAGGATTAAATTTGTTTTCGGAAGGGATAGCAGAAACAATGACGAAAGCTAGCGTCCGATCATGATCATCGATATTGGATCATTTACAAACTTGTACCTACACGAACAACTGGAAGTGTGAAATAGGTAAACCATGACATGTTCATTTTTCTGGAGCATTTTATATTACCATCGGGTTTTGTTTGAGTTCTTGTTGCTGATTGATTAGAAGTCTTTGGCTATGTAATGTTTTACTGAAACTGTTATAAATGAAACAACTATCCACCAAAGTATAAATAAAGCGAAAGTCCCTACATAATAATTTTAAAACAATTCAATTGAGAAAACTATCGGAATAATTTATAACAAAATATTAACGAAAAACAAATATGACAGACATGAACTAACGACAACCACTGAGCTATGGGCTCCTAATGTTTTTTTGATTTTTGTTTTTTTATTATCGCATTAGAAATAAGCAAAGGTGTTAAGGTCAATGAACAATGAAGCAACTATCCCCCAAAGCGGTAATGACGTTGACAAGATGATCATACAGCGCACAGACTTCATGAATGCTAAAGTAGTTATACCTATCAATTCCCAAGCTTTAAAAATGACGACTTGAAAAATATGACATAATTTAAACGAGGATAATCACGTTCTTATTGATCTCGGTTTGATTTTCAAGAAACAGTTATAACAGTCATAAGCAAACGACAACCATTGAAATATAGGTTTATGACACATTTAGTGTAGATCGTTAAATTACCTCAAATTATTATATATCCAAAAAAAAATATTTAGTCTAATCCACAAGGAAATCATTTAATTTTCAATAAAACATTAAAGGTGAAATGAAATTCATAAAAGTAAAGAATGGTTAATAAAATAAAAAAATGTAAAAGACGCATATTTCAGAGACACCACCCAAAGCAAAGATCATGAAACAGTTTATTCATACAAGTTCATCGAACTGGAAACCACACTAAATTCAGAAACACACTAAAACATAAAAACAAAAACAAAAATACACACGCTTAAAAGATGCTGGATGTTCATAATTTGGGGCAACCCCCTTAAATAACCCTAGCCAATGTTGAAAACAAAACACCCAACAATACGCACTATAAAAGCTCAGCCGAATGCATACTAATGCATGGTCACTGAATACGATTGTTTCAATATAAGTAAATAAAGTTTATATTAATTAACTGTATTTCATATTTAGATAATTATATATCTATAGCGAGAAAAAAAAGCTGAAAGTATAGCATAATAGAACAATAAAACAACAAACAATTCTGTAGAAAGTCGTTGTTGTATTATAATAACAGTTGAAAACTAATCAATGTAAGGTCTTCTTTGTAGACGCATTCGCAATATATTGTGACGGGCTCTCATTACCAGTTCCAATTTATGTGTCCTGTGTTATTTCGTGACTTTGATACTGCTTGAGACCATCAGATGACAGATTCGACGGTGAACCTGGTCTCACTAATCTGTCTCGTTCAGACGACACATCTGAAATAAAACTAATTTGTATTAATTAACATTAATAAAGGCAACAGTAGTATACCGCTGTTTAAAACTCGTAAATCGATAGAAAAAAAAACAACAAATCCGGGTTACAAACTAAAACGGAGAAAATGCATCAAATATCAGAGGAGAACAACGACACAACATTAAAATGTAACAGAAAAATAAAATGCATAACCCTTTATTGATTTTTTAATTTATATGTGTGTTTGTGTTTATTGTTTTATTCCCATTTGTTATCTTCATAAAAATACAATATAGTAATTCATGAAAAAAAGCTCGAAAATGTAAAAAACACAGGAAAATGTCGTCTGAACGTTTTTGTAACTCTACAATTTGATCATTACATGCTGCTAACAAAGCCAAAGCCCTGTGTTCTAGACCGTACTTTAACCTATAATGGCTAACTTTTACATATTGTGACTAGGATGGAAAGTTGTCTCATTGGTAATGATACCATATACACTTATATCCATAAACAAGCCTTAATAAGAAAATATTCACGCTAAAAAATATACTTTTATGTGTGTCATAATGCAATACTATGAAAAAATGTTTGGTAACGTTTACAGATCAAATTCACATATATGTATGAACAAAATACGAAACAAAAGTATATCTTGCACAAAAAGGAAAACAACACATTACGTGTGTTAGAAAAGATTTTCTGGATTTATCCCCATTAGGAACGTTGAAAGCTGAAAATTTGAAAGCATAGAATGTAAAGGAACCAAAATCATACCATTAACAAGTAAAAGTCTACGTCGTTTTTGTCTATACACGAAACCAGCAGTGACTACCAGTCCAACGAAGAGCACCAAAGCAATCAGAATTCCAATTGTAGCTCCAGTAGAGTCACAGCACTGATTAATACCACCACGTTTATAGGCGCCACAACATCCAGCAAGACAGTACTCATAATGCGTCGTTGTGTTTGTATAAATTCAAACGGATTTGGAGTGAACACGTTCATATGTTCATAGTAGCATGATCCTGCATATACTTCAGCTTCAAAGAAAAAAAGCGTCTTTTGTAACACCCAATCAATGACAATAAATTACAAATAGGCGAATTCCATTTATTAATAATCTTGCAAATCTATTTATATATATGTACTGTTTACGACACTCATAGTTATAAAATAAAAGCGGAAATAAAAAATGTATATCCAAATAGGTATTTTATGTAAAGACACTAAAAAGGAGTAAGTACTTGAATAACACGTTCATTAACTTTCGCTTCGGGAGATATGAAAATTTGTTCACGATCAAAAATTCATATTTCCCTGTGGCGATGCCCTCATGTAGTATAAATTTTCTTAGCTGAACACCATGGGAAGAATAAACTAAATGTATAATACTTTCATATCTATATGAAATTCCGTTCTGTCTACTTGGAACATGTTATCTTTGATTTTAACGAACTTAGTGATATTTCTATTCTAAAAAAAAAATAGGGAAAAAGCGGAACTGTCTAGGATCTGTCCTTGTCTTGTAAAAACATGATATCAAGCTGATAATTTAAAACTTGCAATTTTGCTAATAAAAAATTCTAATTTCATATATTTGATGTCTGAATCATTAATAAAAATGGCAGAAAACTTATAAAAGTATCAAGACAGAATTATCATGCAAACGTATGTTCATACGCTGAAGGACTAATCTTTCCAATAATTTTTATCAAAATTAGATTCATTGGCAATATACAGTATATCTACATTATATGTTCTCTATGCCAAATGTTAAGAAAGCTAGGAAACCGGCAAATACCTTGTTCTGGATAAGTTTTTAATGAAAGAGGAGTAACCTTTTCTTAACTAATTTAATATCGATAAAGCTGTCAGATCTGTCTTTCCAGTTGTATATCAATATTACTGTAAACGCATTTCAAAGAATAGAACATTGTTTTATAAGTAATGATTTTAATGCACAGTTTGAAAACACTACATCATTCATTAGGAAGTTCTAGTCCAAATTAGTTATATATGATTTGTATTCAATTACTATACATGAACAAAATATTTGTGATACAAATACAAATTTCATTAAAACAGTATTTAAAACTTACTGATTAACGACAATAATATCCCTTTAATCATCTTTCTCGAGTTTTCTATTTTAAACTGGTAACTCTATTAAATGTTCTCGTTGCCCTCGCGAGTAACAATCAAGGCGGAAACTTGTTTCGTGTTTCCTGCCATCTAAATAGTATAATAGAAAAATGCTATTTAATGGGAAACGATGTCATTGCAATGAATAGTTTGAATTTAAAAATATGTGAAGTGCGACCTGAACCGAATACAATACTTATATATTTTGGTAAAGGGTAATAGTTGAAAGTTTGTTTAATTTCAATTTGATCAGATATATATTGAGCTAGTATATAACATTGTAACGTGTGCATACACAATCTTTTATCAATTAACATTGCATAGACAATGACAAGATGACTGAAATTGGAATCACGGTCTTCGAAATTTCTTTCAAAACAATATATTTTGCACACACAAAGAAGTGAATGCATTATTTTACATCTATTTCATGATGTCTCATTCTTTATTGATATTAACAATACCGGTACCAATTTGTTCTGCACCAGATGCGCATTTCGACAATACATGTCTCTTCAGTGATGCTCGTTGCCAAAATATTTGAAATCCAAAGCTTATATAAAAGATAAAGAGCTATAATCCAAAAGTTAAAAAAAAATCAAAAAAGTATAGCCAAACCCGTGATAAGTATCCCGATATATTCTCTTTTTTCTTTTAACCATTTTGGTTCTTTTATATTAATTGCCTGATGAGTATAACTGCATATAAGTTTTATTTTGATTGATTTGCAATACGCTTGTTTCCAATCGTTATCTGTCCGACAAGGAGTTTGGTTTCAGGAGACATTTTTTGACGTCATTTGTGCGTTTGTTTGGCATAAAATCTATGTCAATTCATTGAGCTGAGTGATGAATATGCTCATGTGGATAATTGTTTAATTACTGTTTATTAAATGATACAATTAATATGTTTTATTATACAAGGTTTGATTATGTACATATGCATAAAGACCGGTATTTAAAAAGGGTCAAGCAGTCAAAATTGCCCCAACACTGCAAAGGTACAAGGATCCAGTTACAAAGTAACCCATAAAACGTTACATCGACTATCTTTAAATTTTTTTTCCCCAAAATATTGATATTTGAAATAAGTGTTGATAATTAAATCACAAAAATACTGAACTCCCAGGAAAATTTAAAACGGAAAGTCCCTAACCAAATGGCGAAATCAAATGATAAAACACATCAAACGAATGAACAACAACTACCAAATTGTTGCTTTGGTAAAAATACACACAAAGTGTGTTAACACACTGTTTTCTTCGCTATCTCGGACATTTGAAAATGAACCAAACACAAACATTACCTTCCATGTAAACACAATAAAATAAACAATAACACTGTCTTTACAAAGAAATAAGACATGATAAGGCTGATATGTGAATTTTCCTACTAAAATACAAATGCTAACGATGAGCTTTTTCATTCCTTTTTGGACAAAATATATAAAAAGCCTAACCCACAAATAAAGACCTCTAAATACATAAAATAAAAAGTGTTTAATGTCATATGAGAACCGATAGTATCCGTATTCTTATTCTTCAGTCAATCTTGTAGGGTAAATGTAAGAGTCAGTAAGAACTGCGTTCCATTTTCTCCTGGAGATGAATTTAATTCTTGTTAACCATGTTAACCTTGTCCAAAAGAACACCTGACAATATATATATTTTTGGTTCGATGTTAAAATCTTTTACATAGATAAGTTCTTAGATATTTGAAGCATCATGTATTTTTTTTTAAAGCAGTTTGATTTTATTTAGCAAGGCTAGAATCCCTGGTGATTTAGGTAATTTGCATTGATTATCATACTATCAAGTCAATTGACCATAACTCTTCCATTTCATTTACATAAAGCCACAAATTATGGTGCAATTCTTGTCAACATGAGTGATTTAATACTTTAACTGCTTTTTCTTAATAATTTAAAGCAAAATCATGGTAAAAACGATAATCAGAGCACTAAAAGATTTCACGGAAAGCTCTTTTAAACAAATGAAAAAAAAGACAGTTCGATTCAAAATCCTAATGCTCCAATTTGAAAATGCTTATTGCATGTTTTGTCTTTAACCTGTATTCTTGAGTATATCGGGCACGTGCTTTTATATGTACCCTTATAATCATAATGAAATACAAGCACATAAATGTGCTGGATCCGCATATTTAAGCATTTTTAATGTTGTTGGAAATCTTACATGCTACTCATGACAACACATCACAAAAAAATCACAAAAATTTGAACATCCACACAAGATTAACAAGGAATTCTTGCAAAAATTGCAAGAACTGACTTTTAAAGTGTTAAAAGCTTGGCGGCCATCTTAATTTTTCCATTAAACTTAAGGTATGAAATAAAAAAATCATAAGCTGGAATAGTTTTAACTTTGTATTTGTTTGGCTTTTTAACTATTTTGATCTGAGCGTCACTGATGAGTCTTATGTAGACGAAACGCGCGTCTGGCGTATAAAATTATAATCCTGGTATTTTTGATAACTATTAACCACCCACCTGGACGATTTTTCAAATTTTGCATGTTTTTTATGGGAAACAAGCTCATAAGTCGTGCATCAACTACACTGTTGATCCACTTGATTGATCTGTCTGGATATAGATATACCTTTATTTAAATAAAAGATGTGCACTCCAAGGACCAATAAATGTTATCTATTGAATACTAGGATTACAGTTAGTTTATTTCCTACCTGTTGTAATCAGTTTTAAATTTTAATGGATAACAAATTAAATAATCTCCGTTTATTATTATATTATGCCTTTATGTTACATTGAACAATCAATACAATTTAGTTTTCTCCGTTGCTTACTAAGTGATGTTTTAATGGGTTTAGAATTTATTGCATTGTCCCTAAATTGCTGTAAATATGGACTGAACACTTTTACCATAAAGCAAAACAGTATCGTTCAAATAGAGAACCTCGTCATTTAACTGTCATATGATTTAATTTTGCGCAAATAAAAAATGAAAATCAATGCTATTTCTACACGTAATTAATATTACTTGCCAATTTTCAAAGCAAGAAAAATGTTAGGCTTTAGTTAACGGTCTCCATAATGATAGTACTAAAGATTATAGTTTTGGTAAATGTAATTCTTTTACATGGAAGCGCATTAAATGTTGAATTTACGTTTGTACCAGCGGCAACAGAAAATCATCTAGAACAAACCATGTACAATGTGATAACACCGTCCCTACTCTCTGATTGCGCTGTACAATGTCTGCAAGATTTCATGAATATATGTTCAAGATTTTTATGGGAGTCAGTTACAGAGAGATGTATGTTACAATCAGATAATGTTACTTCTGATCTTTCTTCACAAATCAACGATAAAGGAAGATCCACGCTGTATTTCTATAACCATCATGGTGAGAAAATATTTTATTTATTATTGAGTCGATTTATGATTTGAACAAATTGTTGCAATTTAACATACTTAATTTCATTATCGTATGTCATTTGAATTTCTACCCTGATCCTTTTAGCGTATGGTGTACGTGTAGTTAAAACAAAATTTTCAAATATTCAGATATTATTACTGACCAAGAATACACAAAGTAAGATAACAAACAAAAAGGGAATCGCGTGGTCTTGAAAACGATCTAGAACGACTACGTCAAGAGAATATGCGTCTTTTGAAAAATACAAAGCATCCCTATGTGAATACCTACTCAATCAAAATGTCGGTTTAGGTAATACGACACAATCGGTATTTTTACAAAAAAGACAGGCTCTTTAGTATTACAGATCAACGCCTGCCACAAGCATGTTTGTCAGAAAGAAGGCCAAATATTTATGCAATCGATGTAAAAAAAAATTTCTAACACTTTCGTTACTTGTGGAGTTCTCAAATGGGGTAATTTTGGACTACTTGTAGTCGTTTATGTGCAAGTATGTCTATTATCAACAATTTTGACAAAATATCATAATTGAATGAAGATGGTATCTCTACATTATTTTTCGCATTGGAACCAAAAGGTAATATCTGGAAAAAAAAAGAAGGAACATAAGTCTTGCAGTCAATATATGTTTTTTTGAAAACACATTACCGCTGCACTTTGCAAAAGTAGTGGTTTTTTATTGCGTTCTCAACGACAAATTGCTAAACGAGTAGGTCTGGTAAAGGTCGATTTTGGCCTCAAAGATTTTGGACACTTTTTGAATACTTAAGTGTCTATTTCATTTGATTCAATAAGTTTTTGTATTGTCAAAAACAGCCCATATCTATGTATCAGAAGCATATTACTTTGTACTAAATAACTTAAAGTTTACATTTTTACAATTTTGTAAAACTGCCACATTTTGGGGCCAAAAAGGGGTCTTACTGGACCTATTCCTTTGACTTTAATGTTAGTTTAATAAAAAAAAAGTTGTATGATTGCCAATGAGACAAATCTTTACAGAGACAAAATGAAATAGAAATTAAAAACTGTAGGGGTTACTTCACCGTATGATCCTGGTTTTTAAAATGGTCGAGACTTAATAAAGGTGGTTTTCGGTAAATGATTATAAAAAAGGGAAATAAATTTCTGAGTTTCATGATCGATGTTAATCATTAAATTTTTCCTTAAGTTCAATTTAATTTGAAAACGCACGTTTAGTTGTATCCCTCTTCTTTTAAATAGATAAACAGAACTTTGGTACTTTACAATAATTGAAAAAAATATAAAATGTTATTTTTTGGATGCATTAGAATACTTAAAGTTAAAATAAAGTCAAACGGCATATTATGCTTTTACATTTGATATGAATGTTTGAATAAAACATATATATATATATGTTACTTAAATTCCTTGCCACATGCCAGGTATATGAACTCGTCCCACGATTGTTATAATCATTTACTTTTAAACCAACTATAAGGAAAGAACATATTTGTTCCTTACGTCGTAACTACAATCCGCTTCCCTTTCATTAATGTGACCTACCGAATTATACTATTTACCGGATTTGTTATCTCATAAGAACACGACGGGTGCCACATGTGGGGCAGAATCTGCTTACCCTTCCGGAGCACCTGAGATCAACCCTAGTTTTTGGTGAGGTTCATGTTGTTTATTCCTTAGTTTTCTATGTTGTGTCATGTGTACTATTGTTTGTTTGTTTGTCCTTTTCATTTTTAGCGGTAGCGTTGTCAGTTTATTTTTGATTTATGAGTTTGACTGTCCCTCTGGTATTTTTCGTCCATCTTTTTGTACATTCAAATTTTATACTATTAATGTCATCACAACAACTGAACAAATATGGTTGTATCAACACCTTACAAACTACTTTGAGTTCAAACTGACCTTTGCAGTTTGAAAAGTTTTAAGGCATGTTTTCAACTAAATAAGATATAAATGGATTTTGTTTGTTTTATGAAGAGATTTGGATTGACATTTTTTTGTGCAGAAATACCCGTTAAAGTCCGGAAAAAGATTCTCTCTTTCTGAAACACAAACTGAAAGCGCTTGTCGAAATAGTTACTGGTCGATTTTTTTGTCTGGAATCGTGACATTTTTCCATATTTCTATCTTTAGGTTGCACCATCGGATATGACTATGACAGACAGACGCACACATGTATAAAGATGGTCCATGATTATATGAACTGGAATACTGCACGGGAAACTTGCCAGGCAGATGGCGCCGATTTGATTTCCATTTCTTCACTAGAGAAATGGCATTTTGTTGTCAATTATTGTGGAGACAGTATGTTTTTTAAGTCTACATTTTTTACTATATTATTTATCAAATCCGCTCCTCTTTTTCAAACACGGTTATATATGTATTCGCGATAATTAATAAGACTGCTATGTTTTCATGGTAAAGTATTGTATATAATGTAATATTTCCCGTTATTGTCGTTTTTTAATAGCACAATTATCATGTAGGTTAAGGATCGGCACAGCAGAGACAACCTTGAAATACTAAATACTAAATATATCGAGCAAAAATTAAAAAACGATTCTTACACAAATGAGAAATAGGATAACCACTATTGATTGGTTTTTAATCTTACCTTACGGTCGATGGAAGTGGTATAGCATGAAGGGTTCATCCATAGATGAATTTATGAATGAATAAAATCTAAAAATATGTCATTTTATTGTTTTAGGATGTAAGAACAATGGTCATTGGATAGGACTATACAACAACACTTGGTTAACTGGCGAATCATTCACAAATACTTACGATATTCCTAATGATCGTATAAGGTTGGACACAAACGATACGTGCGGTCGCTTGCGCACATATTCGCAGTACAAAATATTTGGAAGTCGAAGCTGTAGTACCAGCAAACCATTTGTCTGTGAGATACAAGTTATTTAAACAAAAACGTGTGAATTTGATTGAATGTTATCTTAAAACATAATTCTAAACTTGCTGACATAACATGTGATTTGGGATTTTGGCAATTACACTGAACCTCCTAATCTTTATTTACATATTCATGTTTATTCAGTAATGGAGTTGATTGATTATTGGTTGCTTAACGTCCAGTGGCAAATATGTCATGCATATTCAGGACAAATACAATAGGTAGGTTGTTATAATAGAGGCCATCTAGGAGGATGGTCGGGGAAATTTGGACTGCCAATGGAAAATGAGGGTATATTGGAGAGGGACAGCAATTTTGCCTTGCAACAGGCCACCTACGGATCCCTCAAAGAGTTGTTGCAAGGGTTCTTAACGTGCAAATAGCGTGACACTCTCTTTACACGAAGAATCGGATGTAACATCCCCCTTCTGATAGGACGTGACTGCGACCTTGATACATTCCACACAGCCAAACGGACGCCCCACTTCGGCAAGCGTTTTGCTGCTGGTCAGGAGAAGACCGAGTGACCACATTTCTATACCCCCAGTCACCCTTGGGGTATCAAAATACAGAGGTTCATGTAATATTCAAGTTCTAACTTCAGGTGTGTCACCTTTACAATTTATTTTTCTTAAACATGTACAGTTCTTCATTTGAAAATGTGCATTTGTAAAATAAAAACATTTGCTCAATAGATTTTTTTCATCTATATCCTTAAAAAAACCAGCTAGTAATTCATTTAATTGGAATTTCATTAATAAATCTTTTAAAACAGAAAGCACAAGTGAATATGTGAGCTACAATGTACGTCATCTACATACTTGGATCATAAACTCTCAATCGTTGATGAAATATTATTTTTATATTAAGAACCCTGATAATTATGTTATATGCAATCATATTCTCGCTGCGTTGAAGACCCCTTTGTGGCCTCTGGCTGATATCTGCTTTGATCGGGTAGTTGTCTCCTTGACAAACTCCTAACTTTAATTCTCAATTTTATATTCCTTTTCTTTTGGAATATTGTATTGTGAATACATGAATTGATATACCATGACCATATATAAATACATAGCTAGAAGAAGCAATAGAAATTCACACAAAATGCATTTAAAAAATACAAATGATTAAAAAAATCTTTTAATACTAGCTATTTGGGAATCATCAACAATGACCAAATAATTGCCCGTGAACACTGTTATTTCGTAGTGCATTTCCTTAAGACAATAAATTCAAATTAAAAAAAATTGCAACTGCTTTTTCTCAAAAAGATTTTTACAGTGTAGTGTACTACTAGTGGGACAAATAATATCAAAATTTTAGAAACTCTTACCAGCTCTAATTCAAAATATTGATAATTCTGTGACAAAGGGGTCTAAAATTCAGTTTGAAAGCTTCAGACGTACTTAATTTTGACCTTTTTTAACTGGACCAAATCACTACTTAACATAAAGAATCAACATCTAAATTTTTTAAACATCTAATTTCATCCCACTACTTGACAATTCATGCATTAAATATTAAGAAATAATTTTGAACTATTATGCATACAAATGTGTGTAACTTATTATGTTCATGTGCAAATAAGAAAAAAAAAAGAAATTTATGTATATATTTTTTTCAAAACCTATGCATTTGTTATACAGATAATTATGTTTGAAAATCTTAATGGTCAACTTCTTTCTTTCTGAAATTACTGATATGGTATAATTGCATACAAGTTCAGAACAGCTCATAGTACTTACTCTTCACAAATATATTAGTATGTATAGAAGGTTTGTTCTCATCTTGTGTTAGCGGCTCTATTGATAAACATTAAAAGCATACAATGTATATGTTTATTCCACATAAGACACATGTATGGGGAAGAGAGCTATGACCTCACAAAAATGTTTAAACCATTCGATTATTTACAACTGTCCCGAGTAATGAGCCTTTCGTCAAGTTTTGACACATGTCTCCCAATTTCCATTCTTAATAATTTGTTATATTATCTTATATTGTATGTGCAAGCGCTACACTACACTATACCTGCTATATAAAAGATGCATGCTTTTATTCGCCTTTTTAGAAGACTGAGCACTAGATCTTGCATTTATTAAATCAGAGGTGATGCCACTAAAACGGTCATTTATTCTTTCTCCTTTGAAAACAAATGATGAGGTAAAGTCAAAATATCAGGCTTTTATCATAGCCAGTCGGTAACATTGAAATGCGGTCTTTGTCGAAATACAAAGTCTATGATGTTTCAAATTGTTTCTTTTCTAAAATTATATCTGACGATGAGAGTAAGGAACTTTCAATCTTAAAAAAAAGTTAAAACAATCTTCAAAAGAAGCCATTTTGAAATGGTATCCTGCCACTAGCAGTAAACCGTTCATCTTCTAATGAAGAAATGTAAAGCGTATACACCTATACCGTATTACAGGCGAGAAATAAAAGGAGAGTAGCGTATGTGTCCAATGATTGGCGATTAGGTGATTGACAACCGCCTCCATTTGGGATTTTTTTTTTGGCTTTGGCAATTTTCAAAAGAAATAACATCCAAACTGTAGATTGGTTATATTCGCAAATTAGGATGTTGTTATACTGTTTTAACTATTACATTCACAATCATATGTATAGAATAGAAAAATAGAAAAGACCAACAATAAAAGGTCATAAAAGAGAAACTTTACAGAAACTCTTCTAGTTGGCATCAGATGTTACAGAATTGTAAGCAGATCCTGCTCAACAAATAATATATGTTATACCAGTCGTGATACTTCAGAACTATAATTACTTTAATTGTCCTTTTCAAGTCGAGCGTTACATAGGTCTTTTATAGACGAAAAACGCGAATCCTGGTATTTTTGATATGTTTATTCAGTTAATAAGTATTTTCTAGTATTTAGGCATCATAACACATTGTAAAAGGAAAATGAACATTTTTATGTAACTGTTAGATGAAACAAGAAACGAAGAAATCGAGGAAAAGGGTAAGATGACAAAACATGTCAATTTATATATATTTTAGAAAAGTTATGAAAATCAAATGTGTGTTATCCATGTATTATCTTCACTGGGGAATCAATGGATGAATCGATCGGTCTGGGAATATATATGATAGTATTTGAAAAATGGTCGTGAACTCTAAGGAAGTGCATACGTTTACTGAGTAAATGTTTTCTATTGAATACTAGCATATCAGTTAGGCTTTTTACTGATAATGGAGAAAAAATGGAACACTTTCCGTTTGCGATATTGCTAAATCTATTATGCATTTATATCACAATATAACAATCAATGTAATTTCGTTTTTTACTTTACTCAATAAGTGGTGATTTAATGAGCTTAGAATATATTTCATTGTCACTCAATTGTTTTAGATATGGATTTAGTACTTTCATTAAAACAAATATTTTTTGTTCAAATATAGAACCTCGTCATTCAACTGTTATATGATTTAATCTTGCATAGGCGATGCTCAAATAAAAAATGAAAATCAATGCTAATTCTACACGCAATAAATTTGTCAATTATAAAGCGAGACAGGCTAAATGCTTAAATTAACAGTCTCCAAAATGATAATTAAAAAAGTTATAGTTTGGGTCACTACAATCATTTTACATGGAAGCGCATTAAGAAATTTTGAAGTTACTTTCGTACCAGCGGCAACAGAACATTATATACAAAACACCATTTACAATTTGATAACACCGTCTCTACTCTCTGATTGTGCTGTACAATGTGTACAAGATGCGATCAATATATGTTCAAGATTTTTATGGGAGTCTGACACAGAGAGATGCATGTTACAATCAGATAATGTTACTTCTGATATTCCTACACAAATCATCGTTAAGGGGCGGGCCTTGGTTAAATGTCCACGGACTTTTCAGAGCTCCCGAAAAAGAAAACTGATTTCATAGAAGAACTGTCTTATCAACGTATTTATTGCGACAAGTAATTGATAAATAATCTACCTAAAAGTATTTATCTTGAAGTAATGGTAAAGATGAGTAAAGAAGAGTCCTATAATGAAAACTCGGCAAGTGACCAAACAACAACAAAAATGGCGTCGTATGCGGACGCCTCAAAAACTGAAAATAATAAGAGTAAAGCTCAAAACAGTGACTATGGGTTTTCTGCAGGCAAACCCGTATTTATATTAGAGACTGATCTTTTCGGAACTATAAAGCCAAAACCTGTAGACCTTTTAAATCATGCAGAGTTGTACAGTGATATTGGCCATGTAGTTGAAGAAAGCCATTTGAAAGGTCTTCAAACGGTTAATGGAATGTGGCGGATTTATCTTGATAGTGAGTCAGATAGGGAACATTTGATAGCTAATGGTCTCACTATCAGGAAAAAACACATCCATGTATATGATATAAACCCAAAATTTGTAGTTAAAGAACACATCAACTACTTACGCATCCGGATAAAAAATGTACCCTTATCTGCTGACGACAACCAAATTGGTAGATTTCTTGAGACCAGACATAATCTCATAATTCACAACTTCAATCGTGAAAGACTACGTATCAACGGATTTCTTACTAACTGCCAAACCGGAGACCGGTTATTTATGGTAAGCCCAGTACCTGGTATACAGCTACCTAGATTCATTAGTATATGAAAATACAAAGCGCTACTCATCCACAAAGACCAAATTGTAGTAAATCCTTATGCTAAATGTAACAAGTGTTTACAGACGGGACACAAACAGGAGTCCTGTGACAATGACTTGGTGTGCAACTCCTGTGGCAAATCAGGTCATAAAGCCAAAGAATGTCAACAACCGATGGACGATCCAACAGCAGATCAAGATCAGAATCATTGTGATTCGAGTGTTACTGATAGTGTACCTGAAACTGATAACGTTGATAACGCTCAAGATGAAACTAAAGATAAGCAACCTACGAGTGAAAGTAGTGATGATTCAAATGATGAAAGCGAAGATGATGAACAACAATTGGTAGTCCCCAAAGAACCTAAACAAAATACTGCCAACAATGAGCAGACAAACAAAAAAGAAAAAAAGACAAATAAAAAAAATAAAAAAAAAATAAATCAAACAAACAAAATCAGCCCAAGTCAGCTTCTGGACCCATGGATCACTATATGAACTTTAAAGATCCGAAAACTTCAAGCCAATCAACGGGGAAAAGGCAAGCAACAACACCGACTGATAAACTAAGTAGTCGAGCCGACAAAACAGAAGACAAATCCCTTATTAGTGTCCTAGTTAACTTTAATGTACAGTAGTGTAATTTTCAATGCACAGTTTTTGTGCTTGTGTATATATGTTAGTTATATTTTTATCTTATCTGAAAAATGTGAAAAAAATAATTTATTGTGTGATACAATAATATTAGATTGTATACACTCTGTAAGGAAAAATATACTAAATGTTGATATGAAATATTTTATTTATATGATTATCATGAAAACAAATGAACATGATCAAATAGTTGATCCATTGAAAGTTATTATCATCGTTTTATTAACCATGAATCAATTCAAAACACCTGTAAATCCCAATCTGAATGGTGTCAGTTTGATTGGTAAATTGACTAACTGTAGCTGCGTTCCACATCACTTAGTTGATGAAATCAGTTCCTTGAAATATGAAATCCATGTTAAAAAAATATGTCCATTCCTCACATACATGTACATGCATGTACTAGGAATCACGTTAAAACTGCTCAAGATCTGCCATATACATTATCTCACTTAGTTCACCTGGACACAATAAGTATCAATTTCAAAGATTGGCATATTAAAAACACCACTATTGCTTTAGGTATCCAAAAAATGAAAATTAGTTCCTTCTCTATAGTTCACGTATGTTTTGTACAAGCTACTTCCACATCCATGGTAATTGCCACTCTAAAATACCTGAAAAGAATTGAAACATATGTAAATAAAAGTTATTTGTTTGTTATTTTACAACATAGTTTATATCAAATGCACACATCAATAAACAACTATTTAAGTAAGTCAATCAATGTAGTCATTAATGTAAAAATGTATCGTCTGTCAATGTATCTGCAACTATTTTTAAATGTTCAAAAATATTTTCTCTTTTTAATTTGCATTATCGTCATACATGTGACATGCCCAACTAAAAACAGTATAACTATAGTTATATTTATATGCATACTGACCCGATTCCAAAAATCCCTAAATTTCGGGGTTTTCACCGTATCTAAAAATAGATTACTCAATAAAACAATTCAGAGATCAATGGGAATCATGATAGCATCTTTCCTGATTATTGGAAAAGTGTACAGTGATTTGAATGATATATTTGTATATTTAAATACACTTAAGCTTTGTTATTCGTGTATGAGATACATAGTATTGATATGTAAACAAACACAATATAGCTCGAAAATGGTTAGCATAATCAAATCTGTTATTTGTGTTATGTTATACTGTTAAAATAGTCATTTCTTGCAACTATACTTCTTTAAAATGATATTTATATTACTGTATTGTGTCTCTGAAAAAAAGAAGTTAACAGTGCATTTAACCTTGTGTATATACATGATATACAAACATGTAAAGAATGTAATAAGACATGTTGTTCTGATAATAGTCTCATTAACATGTACTATTTAGTGGTTTATTACACTAATTATGAGAACCATAATTGTACAGCTACATTTAATGTATAAAATTGAATATGCCCTAGGTAAAAACAATGAGTGACAATATACATCTTATATTCTTATAAAAAAGAAGATGTGGTATGATTGCCAATGAAACAGCCATCCACAAAAGACCAAAATGACACAGACATTAACAACTATAGGTCACCGTACGGCCGTCAACAATGAGCAAAGCCCATACCGCATAGTCAGCTATAACAGGCCCCGATAAGACAATGTAAAACAATTCAAACGAGAAAACTAACGGCCTTATTTATTTAACAAAATGAACGAAAAACAAATATGTAACATATAAACAAACGACAACCACTGAATTACAGGCTCCTGACTTGGGACAGGCACACACATAAATAGTGTGGCGGGGTTAAACATGTTAAACTGTCAAGGTTTAGGACATAATGAGAAAAGAGAGAGATTATATTTGTGGAATAAAAATCAAAAATGTAATATAATATTAATACAAGAATCCCATCTAATAGAGACAAATGAACATATTATTAATAGTGATTCAGAAGTAAAAGGTAAATATTTTCATAGCTATGGAAGTTCCCAATCAAGAGGCGTTTCAATAATGATTAAAGACAGTTTAAATTATAAACTAATAAATGAAGGTAAAGATAATGATGGCAGAATTATTTTGCTCAACATTGAAATTAACGATAACAATTTTACCTTAATAACTAATAATAATCCTTTGAAAGGTGTGTTATATGTAAAATCCAATGTTAGATTTGATAAAAAGTAAATGACAGTTCCTAAATTACGACTAGACAACACATTAATGAAACTCAAAGTGACTTCCAGTTTCAAAATGCCGGCAAAAAAGTCAAAAATTTCAATTTTTATACTTTCAAGCAGCTTCAAAAGGGATGTAAATCCTTGAAAGATGTGTTATAGGTACAATCCAATGTAAGTTATGATAAAACGTTAAAAGCAGTTCCTAAGTACGACAAAACAACACACAAATGAAAAAAATAGTGACTTCCGATTAAAAAATGGCGACAAATACGTAGAAAATATTTTTATAATGTCCATCAACTTAACAAGTGATAACACTCTTTGTTAAGTTTATTGTTAAATGCCTAGTTTGGTTAGAAAGACAGGCTGCTTATCTTATATTTATCTGATACATGTGATAGTTGCCTATACAGCAACCCGTACAAGGAAGGCCAGAACGGTAGCATCTACAGTTACCGACACAGATGGATTTTCGCCTCCGCATTTCAAAATTTCCTGAGACGAGGATGCAACGGCAGTCAAAGAAGTCCATTTTGGTTTCCAAATGTCATTGGTTCTTTCTTTCATCCAATCCCAATGTTTATGACTTAGTACATGTACCTGTCGAATACATGAATAAAGGCAACAGTAGTATACCGCTGTTCAAACTCATAAATCCATGGACAAAAAACAAAATCGGGGTAACAAACTAAAACTGACGGAAACGCATAAATATAAGAGAACAACGACACAACACTACAATGTAACTAACACACACAAAAATGGACCAAGCATCAGACAAAATCCCACGAGAATAACAAATATAACATCAAAACCAAATGAATCAGGCTGAACCCAAACAATTCCTCCTTGACATACTTCTCTTTTGATGTGCTCTGGAAAAGAAACTCTTGTAGGCGGAATTCTATTACAATGCAGCTGCCTCCTGGCAAACAATTCACATCGTGCCTCGCTTCATACTTAAGCCAACAAAAACGTCCTTTACATCTGAAAAACTTCCATTGTTAGCCAAGCTGACCTCTTCCCTTTCTCACGACAATTTCACAAAGTGCCATATCCACTAAATGCATGGACGAAAGTAGAGCAGCTACACAAGGACCAAACGCATTTAATATGTCACGTACAGAAAGCCATTAAAAGTCGTTATTACTTCCATAACCTATCCACAATTTGTTCTACCTAATTTTCCAATTGTTGCAATTATTGATACTATTACATCTGTGTCAGAACTACCTAAAATTACATTTTACAACACTTTTTATAAACATGCCGAACATGGACAAACATTCGTGTATCTGCTTCTTCATGATTACAAGGGGATAGATAGGAAATATCTTTATTGAAATTGCAAAGAATATATTCACCATGAGTAACATACATATGTGTATTAGGCTCTCAAGAAGCAATTTTGTCATCAAGAAACTTGAAAAAATTCGTTTCGTTGTCATCGTCACAGAGAAAACTACTACAAACTCTTGGTGTTCTACCAGAACCAACACCTTTCCATCTGCCACAGGAACCTTTAGTAAACATCAAATACAATGTCTACTTTTGATCATTCGTCGATGCAAGATTTTATATAAGGCAGTATGACATCATTAGTATAATCATCAAATATTTTTGCCCAACTATGTGACCTGGAATTAACCATTGTTACCCCACCAACGATAAATGAATCCGTATTTGGATCAGCAAATTGCAGAATGTTTCAAGTAAACCCATTTGCAGCGATTTAATATCACTATTTCAAGTGACATCCTGAGATAAAGACGGAGGAGCAGTTTAGTTTTTATGGATAAAGAAATATTCCAAGTAAAACTGTCTACTGTGACAAGAAATGAAACGTCTAGAAAAGATATGGCAATCACTTTAAAGGTTCTCTAGCTTTGTTTTTGACAAAGACGTTTTGCATTTACTTCAAAATATCTTCGTATTGTTTGAACCAATATCTTGGAGTTTATTTACATATCTTACCTGTTTCCGAATCAACAATTTCCTAAATGGGGTATTTTTTTTTTTACAAATCTGATAACTCTTCTAGAAATGAATTTCCAGACTTGTTCATCACTTTGCAAAGCCTTGAAAGCTGTTTAAAGAAATCTTTTTGTGTTTTCGTAGAGTCTTCATTATGTCGTTTGTCTGTTGTAGATGATCCAAACCACTAAATCTTTCAAACTCATATTCTAGTATACTGACTCCTGGTCCAGCTACCATCCATTTGTCTAAAAGTGATCTTTGGTTAATCATATGGCACCAACATCGACCTTCCTATTTTTGTGCCTGATCAATTGTGTAATAAGAAAGAAATTTGCTGGTCTTACGTACAGTGAAATTATCATTTTCAAATTCCATCGCCACCTATGGGTGATGTTCGTGAAGGGAAGTCATATCTCGAAGACGGGTCGGTAACGATCGAGCATAATTCACACGATCAAGACCTAAAACAATATACTATCATGCTTTATATGGACTGTTTGAAAAGTACAAAGTCTCACTCATGTAATGAGCATAATACCAAAATCAAAAGAAGTTCTTAATTTATAATTGAACGCCAGGAATTAAACTGTGGTCGAAATGACTCTTTCCTTACACCAGTCTTTAAATCACTGAACGCCACAGAGTCATGACATAATTATATATTATGAGTTTAGCTTTCATAATCTGAAATTAACAATTTAAGCAAACTACATGCGGTTGTCTGATGGGCCTGTCTAGTTTTAGATACATTTGAACATACATAAAAAGAATCTGCCGTTTTTGGTGTTGCAATATTGGCTTCAGTAAGACAACATGTCCATCCCCTATCACGAAATATATCACCCAGAGTTTTATAACAAGTCATTTCAATGTGCAATTCACCAAACATGACGATACACTTATCTTTTCCGTACAAATCAGGCCATTCCCACTGAATTTCAAAAAGTGGCTGATCTGCAGTTACAATTGATGTTTTTCCGGGATTAACCACATATTCGCCTTAACCATCGAATTCCTGAGAATGCCTGGTAGTGCATACAAATTGCTCTTGATGTTTATAAATAGCGAATGTGTTATACGCATGTGTATCATAACCATGATAACCTTGAAAAATGTTATTAAACCAATTCATAATATTATTAGAAATCCAAAAACACTAAATATATGGTAAATAGTTCAAATGTTTTTGAAAGAATGTTGTTACATTTTAGCGCATGCGCAATTACTGGATATGTCAAATATTTTTAATAAATATGTGAAGTAAGGAATGTATCCATCAAACCTGGTAATTGTTTTTTACTAAAAAGAAGTTCAAAGAAAATTTTTCCAGAAAAATCAGTATTTTCAAACTAAAACAAACAGCCATTTTAGAAAATGGCCGTGGCCATCTTGAAAAAATCATTTTTTTTTAATGGCCAGCAGTTAATTTTTAAAAAGTATATAATAATGATGCTTTGTGGTAATTTTCATGCTTGTATCATCATTTGCACAATTCCCTCGATTTTGCTATCTAATATCTCTCACTATAACAGAAAGAAATTTTTTAAAAAGGTAAATAACATCATAGAAAATAACCACTTAAGTATTTTAATTTTAGGAGGGGACATGAATGAAACCCTATTAAAAATAGAGAGAAAATCAAATAAGCTCTCATAAATACTATAAACCAGTAAATAGTCTTAAACAGCTCATAAAAAAACCAAATTAATAGATATATGGAGGGAAATAAATCCAAACAAAATTCAATTTACATGGAGAAGGAAAAACAATACGAATATAACAAGCAGAATATACTTCTTTTTGATCAGTCCAGATATAAGACCACATGTAATCAATTCTGATATAAGACCTGCTATGATATCACACACTGATCACCAAGCCATTTTGTTAAAAATAAGACAGAATCCCCATGGCAGAGGAAGAGGTTTCTTTAAAATAAATATTAGTATTTTAATAGATGATAATTATAAAAACCATATAAACAATCTTATTCAAAAATATAAAGAAAAGGCACTTACCAGAGATTCAAGAGATATTTGGGATATCTTCAAATCTGAAGTAAGGGACATAACTGTAATGTATTGTAAATATAACTCATCTGAAAATAAAAATAAAATAAAAGATTTAGAAATGAACTTACAAAGATTGAATAATAAAATTAATCCTTCAAAAGAAACTAAAGATGAAATAGAAAATATTGAAAAAAATCTAGAAAATCTTTATAAAGATGAAATTAAAGGTGCACAAGTAAGATCTCGGGTCAAATGGTTAGAAGAAGGGGAAAAAACACAAAATTCTTTTTAGGTTTAGAAAAATCAAGACAAACAAAAAAAAAATATTTCGGCATTGAAAGATAAGCAAGACAAAATTATAACAGAGCCATCAGAATTTTTAAATTTAGAAAAATGTTACTATGAAAATGTACATAAAAGTACAAATCCAGATGGTAATAATATTAAGCAATAGGTTGAAGAAACGAAAATAGATCATAAATTAAGTGATGACGAGAAAAGCTCTCTAGGCGGCAGCATCTCAATAGAAGAATGCACAAAAGCCATTTTTAATATGAAGCTAAACAAATCACCAGGTATAGATGGTGTAAGTATTGACTTCTATCGCACATTCTGGGATAATATAAAAGAACTAGCTGTAGAAGTTTTCAATAGGTGTTACGAGAAAGAAGAATTAACAACATTACAAAAAATAGGAATAGTATCTTTATTGTACAAAAAGAATGACCCACTATCCCTAGACAATTATAGACCTATAACTTTACTAAATGTAGACACCAAATTAATAGCCTATACTTTAGCCCAACGGTTAAAACCTGTTTTATCAAAAATAATAAATAGTGATCAGAATGGAAATGTCAAAATAGGTATATTGGTTTTAATATCCGACATATAAAAGAAATCATAGACTAATCTGAAACTTTTAATATAGATGGTGCTTTGTTATTCATAGATTTTTCAAAAGCTTTTAACTTGTTAGAATGGTCATTTATGTATGAAGCTCTTTTAAAATTTGGTCTGCCGCAGTCATTTATTAAATGGGTTAAAACTTTATTTAATAGTGTCAAATGTTGTATGCTCAATAATGGGTGGATTTCTGAAACCTATAGCATTTTTCGTGGTATTAGAGTTCGATAATTTTTGTTATAGCTGTAGAGATTCTGGCATGTAGAATAAGACAAGATACAGGTATTAAAGGATTTCAAATTAAACTTGATTCTAAAACACATAGTCTTAAAATTTCACAACTTGCAGATGATACTACTCTCTTTCTTAAATCAAAACAAGAAATAAGCCTGGCATTAAATTTAATTGAAGAATTAGGAACTCTTTCTGGTCTAAAACTTAATAAGTCAAAAACTGAAGGAATATGGCTAGTTAAATTAAAACATTTTAGAGATAAATATGAAAACATTAGTTGGAATAAAATCTTTGCTGAATATTATAGCTGTTTACAGTTTATCTCTATCTGTAATAATGTTCAAGGTAATAACCAAAAACGGCAAAATTTCCGTAAAATTACAAATTCAGGGGCAGCAATCTAACCACTGCTTGTCCAATTCTGCAGAAAATTCCTTGGCAGATAGATCCTGACCTGATAAACAATTTTACCCCCATGTCAGATTTGCTCTAAATGTTTGGTTGCAAAGTTATAAGCCAAAATCTACATTTTACCCATATGTTTTATTTTTAGCCATGGCGGTCATCTTGGTTGATTGGCTCGGTCACTGGACACATTTTTAAACTAGATACCCCAATGATGATTGTGGCCAAGTTTAGTTAAATTAAATTTGGCCCAGTAGTTTCGGGAAAAAAATTTGTAAACGGCGACGGACGCCAAGTAATGAGAAAAGCTCACTTGGACCTGTGGGCTAGGTGACCTAAACAGAAGATGTGGTATGATTGCCAATGTGACAACCCTCCACAAGAGGCCAACTGACACAGAAATTAACAATTATAGGTCACTGTACAGCATGTACAGTATCAAATTGTGAAATCAAGTATTAAGTTGTGAAAATCTAGTACTAAGTTTTGTAAGCATTTTTTTATTTTGTTTTCTAAAAAAATATTTGGCATCGCATTATATTTCCATACTTTACATGTTATGTGTTGCTGTATTAAAATAAATTAAAAAAAAACGTTGTGATTAATACGTAATAAGTTTATCTATTCCTGGAAAAAAAGAAACATGAATAAGGATTTGAGTAGGGTTTACACAACATACAATTATAGACAAACACCAATAAACAGAGGGCCAAAAAATGCATTGTACAGTAAATAAGGAGAGAAAAAATCATTTAAAAATCTATAATTAATATTCATAAAAGACATATACATTGCCTTCTTTAGGGATAATTTCTATACTCTCGGAATAATATGAAATAAAACTGTTCTTTAATGTTCAACGATAAAATATTAACACACAATTAAACAGATTCAGTTTAGTTATGAGCTGTTCATAACTGTTCTAGGATAAACGTATTGTAAAAATAAAATAACAAAACTATCAAACTCCGAGGAATATTCATAATCAAATGGCAAAATCAAAACTCAAACACATCAAACGACTGTCATATTCCTGACTAGGTACAATCACTTGCTTATGTTGTAAATGTTCGATTAAACCTGGAATTATAGCTTTTATGCTATGGTTGATTGTAAGAAATGGTTATAAGTGACGACGTTTAGACTGGAACTTTGTGAAAAAAAGGAATAATTGACCGTCTACTGCATAAAATAGGTAAATAAACATGTTTAATCCCGCCGCATTTTTGAGCCTGTTCCAAGTCAGGAGCCCCTGGCCTTTGTTAGTCTTGTATTTTTTTAATTTTAGTTTCTTGTGTACAATTCGGAAAATAGTATGGCGTTCATTATCACTGAACTAGTATGTATTTGTTTAGGGGCAAGCTGAAGGACGCCTCCGGGTGCGGGAATGTCTCGCTACATTGAAGACCTGTTAGTGACCTTCTGCTGTTGTTTTTTCTATGGTCGGTTTGTTGTCTCTTTGACACATTCCCCATTTCCATTCTCAATTTTAAATGATAACATCGTTAAAGTATTTATCACTGGTGTCAAACTGATAACCGTAACTGGAATTACGACGATCCCATTATGGCGACGGCAGAAATAGGTAAAATCTTTACAATCTTTTTTCTCAAATGCAGCATGTTTTGTCAATAATTACTCAGCTGCAAGGTTTTTCTTAGACATCATATTTGAATTGTAACGTAGTACTGTTATTGTCTATGTGCTTAGAAAATTGCCGTTGAAAAATTGTGGATGATAATTGTAACTCTTTGGCATTTTGCTTGTTTGATAATCTTAATTTCTTAATTGGATAATAGTAACTGAAAAATGATAAATGTGTCTTCCAGCATTTCAATGGTATTTTGTGTTTAAAAACGAAATTGTTTAGTTAAACGATGACATTAAAGGGGCACTAGCTGTCAAATCCATGTTCACCGATTTTAATCAAATTCTCATATTTGATTTATAACAATGAAAAACGTTATCCAAACTATTTTAAAAATGTCTAAAATAAGCAATTCACAGGGCACGGGAATGGAAATACGTAGCTTTGTCTCGTGTGTATTTTAGTTTAGACGCCATCTTATTAATTATCGAGTTGACCATATAGGCGACGCAAACATAAATATAGATATAAATAGAGTAAGCAAACTTGTGCTATTATATTATTCTAGGTCTATTTCATTTCATATTAAAGATAAAAAAATAAATGTTTATTATCGTTTGTACCTGTATAAGAATGATTTTTGTGGATCGAATCGGTCAATCAAATTATTAACTTTTGTTTCACATTCAATGTTGACATTCTTTCCTTAAAATAACTGTACACATACAATTTACGTGTTATCCATCTCAGGCTAAGGGGTTATATTGAAGTTGACATGAATACGGATTCAATAAGGTAGAATTATTCACTTGCAAGTGAATAATTCATAATCAATGTTTTGTTTAGCTTATTTTGACAAAATTGAACCATTTTGGCTGCTAAAAGCGAATTATTATTTCACTATTTGCATTTAATTAATGATTTAGCAAAAGCAAATAATATATTAGATTTTATATATATATCGTAGCTAGTGCCCCTTTAACGCAAAATAAAAAAAATGAAGTAAATGACAGGTTAATATCTAGGACAATTGAGAAAGAAATCAACACAAATGTATCATATTTCTAGTTTTGTTTTTACAAGTTTTTGAAAACAGTGACATTTATTGGAGTTAAATTCATACACAAAAATGTTAGATATAAGGCAAGGTGTCTCATTTGTCTGTATATTACTGTACTAACTTATTCTGTTTAATATGTTTTAAAACAACCCATTTGAAATTAATGCATTAAGATCAGTACACAATACGTATAATAAACTTACCGAAGATTGACCATAGCGCTACAAGTAACATCATATTTCTATATGTATCAACGGGTACGTCTCATTTAGGTTTATTTTCGTTTTTTAGATTAGTTCCTGGTTACACGGGAAAGTGAAAGATTTCACCTCCTTATATGACTAATAATGTGTTCTATTGATAATGATGAAATGGAAAATTATTGATACATGTTGTATTGTTATTGATTATAACTTCCGTGATATGACGGTCGTGAAATCAACCACAACTAGTTCAAAACATTTTTTTATTATTCTATTTATTTAACTACGTTGTACTCACAAATACAAGGATTTTGTTCGTAAAGGTGAATTTGAATTTTATAACAGGCCTTATACGTGTAGCAAACATATGCTTAGGCGGGAAAACTGGCAATAATGTATCAGATGAGGTCGGCGTCAAACAAACTTGTCCGCTAGTGAGGGTTTTTGAACTCACAGTCTAGTGATCACTTAACGTAGACTAATTAGACAAAATTACACCCAGACAATCAAAATAGCATCTCAAAATATGTTCATGAACTATGATTGATTGATTGTTGGTTGCTTAACATCAAGAGGCAAATATTTCATGCATATTCAGGACGAAAACAAGTTCACAATAAAAACAATAGGTAGGTTGATACAATAGATGCCATCTCGGATGATGGTCGGGGGAATTTGGACTGCCACTGGAAAATGAGGGTATATTGGATAGGGACAGAAATTTTGCCTTGCAACAGGCCACCTACAGACCCCGCAAACAGTTGTTGCAAGGGTTTTTAACGTGCAAAGGGCGTGGTACTCTCTTTACACGAGGCATCGGATTTAACGTCCCCCTTCTGACCGGACGTGACTGCGAACGGATTCCAATTGTAGCTCCAGTAGAGTCACAGCACTGATTAATACCACCGCGTTTATAGGCGCCACAACAGCCAGCAAGACAGTACTCATAATGCGTCGTTGAATTTGTATAGAATTCAAACGGCTTCGGAGTAAACACGTTCAAATGTTCAAAGTAGCATGATCCTGCATACACTCCAGCTTCCGAGAAAAATAAGATTGTTGTAAGAGTGTCAATTAGGAGTCAAAACTAATGCTTTATCTAGAAGTAGGTTACCTTAGCTGTATTTGGCAAAACATTTCGGAAATTTTGCGGTCAATGCTCTTCAACTTCCTACTTTATTTGGACCTTTAACTCTTTTTTATTCGAGCATCACTGATGAGTCTACAAAGAGCCGAATTCAATTTGCTCATTATCTAGAACATCTGTTTGATGCACATTTTACGTCATTCATAGTTATAAGAGCAAGCGGGAATTTAAATTATGCATGCAAATGAACATCTTTTGTAAAGAAAATAAACAGGAGTAGGTCCTTGAATTAAAACATTGGTTGTGGGTGATACAAAAATGTGTTCACGATCAGAAACTCATTTTTCCCTGTGACGAATATTTTAATTTTTTGATGACTCAAGCGAAAGCATTTATATAAATGAAATGTTCCTTATAAAAGTATCAATAGTTATCAAAGGTATCAGGATTTTAACTTAATACGCCAAACGCGAGTTTCGTCTACATAAAACCTATCAGTGACACTCAAAACAGAATAGGTATAAAGTCAACACAGGATTAACTAGCCAACATAAGTTCATACGCAGAAGGACTGGTATTGATACACATAATGACATTTTGATCAACATTAGAGTCAGTGATGATAAAAAAAATCCGGGTTACAAACTACAACTGAAGGAAATACGTCAACTATAAGAGGAAAAAATGAAACAAGAGAAACATTGAAGTGCAACAAAAAAAACGACAATGCAACACACATAGAAATGAACTATAAGATCACAACTGCCATTTTCCTGACTTGGTAAAGGACACTTTAAGACAAAATGGTGGATTGAACCTGAATGTGTTGCTAACCAAACATTACGCTTTTATGACAATGTTAAATATAACACTCCAATGACAACATTACATGACAGGACTAAGGTACACACAAATGCAAGAACAATTGAAGGTCGTACGGTGACCTATAGTTTTAATATCTGTGTCATTTTGGTCTCTTGTGGACAGTTGTATCATTTCAATCATACCACATCTTTTTTATAAGTTTGGAATACATAAATATGTAAGCAGAGCTACAAACAAATACTGTGGTCTTGATTATCCTTAAATGAAAGAGTCACAACTGTTTTTTAATAAAAAATCGATCAAGCTGTCAGATTTATCTTAATGTGGAGGTGTTCCAGCAATAATGATTGTAAAAGTGTTTTAAGAAATATTATTTAATTAATCAGGATTCAAACACAATTTTTTTTAAAACACTCCATCATTCTTTAATGAGTTTTTCTAGTCTTTGCTGCAAATTTTTTTTTGAAATTTTTCTTTGCACCTGTCCTAAGTAAGGAACCTGATGTTCCGTGGTTATCGTCTGTTTATGTGGTTCATAAATGTTTCTCGTTTTTAGTTTTTTAATATAGATTAGACCGTTAGTTTTCCCGTCTGAATGGTTTTACAATAATAATTTTTGGGGCCCTTTATAGCTTGCTGTTCGGTGTGAGCCTAGGCTCTGTGTTGAAGACCGTATCTTGAGAACTATAATGGTTTACTTTTATAACTTGTTACTTGTCTCATTGACACCCATACCATATCTTCCTATATTTAATAATCAGTTCTAAATAACAAATTTTCACTACTATATCCGGACAAAATATTTGTGATACAAATACAAATTTATTTAGACATTAGAACAGTGTTAATAACTTAGTTTTGACACTAGTTTTTCAACTTAGTAACGTCTTCTCGAATAACTTACAAATTAACGATAACGATATCCCTTTCATCATCTCTCTCGTATTCTCTTTTTTAAACTGGTTACTTTTTAAACGTTTCTTTTGCCCTCACGAAGAACAATCATCTTTTTTTATGTTTCCTGCCATCTAAATAGCACAATAGAATAATATTATTACAGGGGAAACGATATTATTGCAATGAATAGATTTAATTTGAAAAACATATGACGTGTGCCCTTAACCGCATAGAATACTTTTATATTTAGTTAAATGGTAACAGATGAAAGTTTAATTATCGATTTAAACAGATATACATAGAGCTAGTTCATAAAATTGCAAATGGTGTGCATACACATTTTTTTTTTCAATTTACAACACTGAATAGACAATTAAATGATCGACTGAAATTAGCATCACGGTTTTTAAATTTTCTTTCAAAACACTATATTTTACAAATAAAGATGTAAGCCTTGGAGATGCGATGGGGACGCTGAAGTGCGATGGTCGTCACGCTGAAGTGCAATGGTCTAAGCCGAAGTGCGATGGTCCTTTCGCTGACGTGCGATGGTTTTGCATTACGTTTGGATAATGTGACGTTTTCAAATACAACGTTATTGAATTAAATTACTCCGTGTTGAAGACCTGATTTTGACCTATAATTGTTTACTTTTACAAATTATGACTTGGATGGAGAATTGTCTCATATCACTCATACCACATCGTATACTGACATAGGCAGGAGAATTAGATTTGTAGATAAAGGTTTCATACGTACAAAGGAAAGGAAACAGAATGAAACGACCGATTCAAATACCGAACAGTTTTCAGCATTAGGTGGGGGTTACAAAAATATGTCAAACTAAGTCGGAAAACAAACCATAGGGGAAAGGCGACTTAAAGATGAACTTGGTCTGCAGAAGTGCTAAACAGTGTTTGCGGAAGCAGGTATAATGCATGCCGAAAACGTTTTGTAAGACAAATAAAATGTATTGATCTTAATATTAATTTACGCTTTTCTATAAGTATACATCACATAATTTTATGTGAACAACTTAATAACAAACTAAAATAAATTATAAGCAATGATTTCATGATGTCAAGTAGCTATAGTTTATTTTTATTTTTTTAGATGAAACCTGCTTTGTAAGACAGAAACGTATATTATATTGAATCCTGACATAAAAAATATGGCCGAATTACTATTATATGCGGCTATATAGATTTACAAAATAAAGTGCAAATATGGTCAGTTTTGGTTAATGCGATCAAATAATTGTGTTGTACAGGTCAGCCTGAGGTATCAAAACTACTGAAACTTTGTTTTGTTTAAAAATAAAAAGTAAAATCACAAAAATACTGAACTAGGAGGAAAATCAATTCGGAAAGTCCAGAATCACATGGCAAAATCAAATAACAAAACGCATCAAAAACGAATGGACAAGAACTGTCATATTCCGGACTTGGTACAGGCATTTTCAAATGTAGAAAATGGTGGATTAAACCTGGTTCTATAGCGCTAACCCTCTCACTTTAATGACAGTCTCATCAAATTCCGTTATATTTACATTGATGCGTTAAATAAACAATATATTGAATAAGAGGAGGACATGCTGGCACTAAAAATGTATGCGGATTAAATTTTAGTTATTGTAATCCAATATTGCTATCGTTTGTATTATACATTGAATCCTGACATAAAACAAATATGGCTGATTTACTATGCGGATATATAGATTTACTTAATAAAGAGCAAATATGGTCCTTTAGATTTGTGCAATTTGTTTTATCAAATAAGTCATTTTTATCAAATGTTCACAAATGTAGAAAAAAACATATTTTTTTGCTGAATATTTTTCAAATTAAAAAAAAAATTGACGGTTTCATGAAAATTAACACACATAATAAAATTCTTACGTGATCAAACCAAATGGCACTTTCAAAAAGAGGGGTTCATGAATTTGTTTTCAAGTTCAATAAGTTTGAATGATTAAAATCAGTCGAAAACTGAATCTTTTCCCGTCATAGTTTGACAATTTACGTTAGCAACGTCATTGCCTATCCTGTAACTATATCGTATGCCCTTAAGCGGTTCTTTCTTTATCAAGCGGAAACAACATAACCTTTACAACATACCATGAATAAAACAGTGTGCAGTTGTTGAAATCATATATGTTTTGTTTACCCGCTGAATTTGGAATTTATTTCATTAGATGGTTTTAAATTTGATATTTGGTGAATAAATAGTAACGGATGGACTCACCAGTTCACCTCTTATTCATTAGGAATATAATAGTAATATCTTTCACTTATAATTATATAAAACTAGACACAAAACGTGGGATATCATTCATAAGTTCCTTATTAAAAGATATTTTAATTAAACACTGTATCAAAATAAAACTTAGAGTTCTATTTATAGATGAACGATGAAATGTTAAAATGCAGAAAAGTATAAGAACTATGAAAATAAATAAATACTCCTCCACGGACCTCAATTATCAAATTAAAAAGATAACATCAAACAAATATTTTAAATACCTCTTATTTAAAGTTATTATTTGATCGTCACACCTACTTGATTTTCTACCTGCAATATATTTAAAGGCATTGCGTATATACATGCAGGCTATATCCGTAATGGCGCTGGTATCGTCACAAAAATGTAATGATTGTGAAAAGGAAAAAGGATTCTTTTTCTGTTATGACTGTAAGCATGTTTTATGCCAAGAATGTCGACCCAAGCATAATAGGATCCCAGCTCTCAAAACCCATACTATTACAGCTTTAGACGTGATAGATCGATCGGCTTATACGTTAAGATCAGAATGTACTTCACATAACCAGGAATGCTGTCTTTACTGTTCGAATTGTAAAATATTAACGTGTACCCAATGTGTAACGGATAACCATAAAACTCATGTATTTGTGGATATATCTGCTGTGACATCTGAGGCAAGAAAAAGTACAGAGGATTACATCTCAAAAATAAAAGAGAAAATATCAAATTTATCTGAAAATATAACTAAAGTAAAATCTGTCCATATCAAGAAACTTGAAGAGGAGGCTGAAAAAGTCTTATGCAAAATCAATTGTACTTCGAAAAATCTTACGAGAGTTATAGATTCTCAGACAGATATTTCAAAAACAAACGTAGAAGATTGGAGGAATTTGGAAAAAGCAGATGTTGAGGTTCATTTAAAAAGTTTAGAGCAAATGTATAAGGTGCATACCAAGTTGTGTGACGAATTGGAAAATATGCTCCGTGAAAAGCATGACAAATCATTTTTTCTGTACTTTCAAAAATTGAAAACAGATTGTGAAAATCTTGAGGAAATTCCGGAAGATATTGATTTTAATGATATTAAAGAATTTGATACAAATACATTTGTACATCATGTAACAGCAATGATTGTCGAGACATTTTCGATAAGGTAAGTTTTAATGTTTAATTTGCATTAAGTGTTCCTTTCCACCACATGCATCACATTTATGCATTTCGCTTAAAAAAAAAGTTGGAAGATGCACAATTTATGCGCATGACCGATAACCCCAAGTGACGTTGCTATGCTGAAATATAAACAGCGGCCATTTTTGTTTACCGCTTCGAAAGACGACGATGTAAATGATTTTTAAAAATTGATTTAAACTAGTGAAACTGAACAAATAAAAATAAATCTAATGCACTTACCCATTTAAGGCGAAGTGTACGCAATTAAACTACACAATGGATTTTTTTTTTATTTTACATGTAGACTCTGCTTGTAAAAATAAATCGGAAAATAAAATAAAAAAAGGGGGTAACCGTTTTCGTTTTTGAGATACGAGCTGTTGAAGTTAACAGCATCATACACCAAAATTACAAATGATATATAGGGAAAATAGTGAAATTCGGCAGGAATTGTTACATTTTTAAGATTTTCTATTATATTAGACAATCGATTTTTTTTTAAATATATGAGACGATTCTAAAATGTCTGAGGAATCGATTGGTGCAAAGAAAGTCCTTAGCAACCGTGCTACTTTTCAAGCTATACCCTGTTAAAGTTGAATCTTGAGTGTAAAAAAACAAAAAACAACGACAACGTTATTGACGTCGTTGCAACAGTTACGACGCTTCATATAGTCCTATACTTGTATGAAATATATACCGTTTTGCTGGAGTTCGTGTTGCTCGGTCTTTAGTTCTTTATGTTACGTTTTGTGTACTATTGTATTGTATTTGTCTTTTATATTCGGGTGCGTGCGGAGATCGCCAAGCTAGAAAACAGTTGACATTTTCTTCATTATGAATTACAACTATTTTCGACCTTGCTGCCTTATTTTTTTGTTAAAATCTAAACACTGCGACGTGTTTTCAAAATCTTTGTTCCCATAAAACTTCCTTTCATCAAGGTCTCTTCTCAGAATGTCAGCCATCTGTCTGGCACGGGATAACAAATCAATATTTAAGTAAATTTAAGTTGTGTGGTAATTCTTAGTACATTTGGGTAAATTAATCTTATCTTTGTGCCGCATAAGCATCTCTATAATTCAACACATCCCTGAGCCACGACATTATATATTTTATGCATTACATGTGCTTCTTTTTATCACAATCCAGACCGGCTAGTTACCGTTGTATAACTTTACACGTCTGAAGACGAATATTTGCGTGAAACATTTTTGTATGATTTTTATTTCTGGAAATCAATCTGAAATCTACAACAGTGCATTTCCGAAAGTCGGGCTGGACCTTCACTTTTATGTGCATTCGGGATTTACACAAATTGTAACCCGAATAGTTCAGTCGTATTATTCAGCTGATGTACGAATGCTACATTTATCGTGTGGGAGAAAATCGGACATGGAAAGGGCTTGAATTATTCGAGTTACTCAAATTGAAACTCGGGAATATATTTCTAGCTGTTCGGAATTCGCTGGAACAAATGATTGTTTTTCGATATTACGGTATTGAATCAATAGCGAGGCTCCCACAGGGTACCCCCTCAGGTCGCAAGGTCGCTTTTAAATTCGTCGAGAGGTCGTTTTTAAGGGAAATGTACAGGTTGCAGGTCGTTTTTTAGAAGGCCCTCAGGTCGGAAGTCGTTTTTGACCCTGTGGGAGCCTCAATAGAGATACCAATTATTTCTTTTAGCAAATTCGAATACCAGTCAGTTTATAGGACTTCAGTTTGAAATAGGGGCGGCAATCTATTCATTTTATCCAATCAATTGGAAGGGGGGGTCAACATTGATAGTCAAAAAGCCTTGAAATATTCGATAAAAAACGTTGAATGTAAATTATATGAACTCCAAAGTCTCATATTGTAAGACAAGTAAACCACAGGCTTCTCAATTCTTGTATGATCAGGAACTAGGTGAAAACCTAGAGCTGACCGAGTGCGAGATCCTCATGGATAATCATCGAGGTCGTGAAACACCCCTTGCAGTAAACTTTGGTTAAATTAAAAAAAAATCGAAATGTATTAGTCTGAACACATTTCACTTCTCTCTCATTCCACTACATATTAAATTGCAGTATCACAAAACTTCCCTGACCTCTTTTCTGTAACCATAATAGAGGGAGGAGGGAAGGAGAGATCCAAATCCCAAAATCCCGGGCTTAAAAACACGAAATCCGGCGAGGTCCCGAATTAAAAAAAAATTTAAATCCCGACTACCCGAAATTCGGAAATAGATATCCCGGATCCCAAAACGGGCAATCCCGAAATCCCGAGCTTAAAAACACCCGATCACGGAGTTCCGATAAAGGGCCTCCCCTCCCCCCCCCCCGTAATTCTATATTCTATTCATTCATAATATTGAATTGAGACTTGATACTTCAAAATAACATTCTCTAATTTTGAATGATGCACACAGGCACAATAAAAGAAAACAGATTTCGCTATATATCTCTTTGAAATTGGAATTTGTGAAAGAAGAAATGACATGTTATATTTTATCTTACATGTGTACTTTCAATTTCAATATGGTTCTAAATTTAGATTTAGTGTTCCCATAAATTGCGGACGGAATAGAAGACACCTGTTTATTTTCTGCACATGTAGAAAAAGTTGAAAACTGGGAGTTGAATGACATAATTTTTACTTATTTTAAGATAAATGTTAGAGTGAGACAATTTTTAAGTTACTGAGTAATTTTTGGGCCATATTTTGTTTATTTTTTGTTTGTTTTCCGTCTTTGTTCTTTCGACTGGTAAGTTTTGCACTAGTGGTCAAATTATTCTCTTGGTATCGTCTGATTTCTTATATGAATATAAATCATGTCCTTAAATTTTCAATTGCACAAAATACGAACATTTCAACGTCTTTTTAATTAAACAATTAAATTCACACGTCTTTCATTAATTATTTGTTACCTATTATAAAACTTTACGTTGAGTACTGTGTTTTTCGTTCAAGACTACGGTATCCTGGTTCCCGGTACTACGTTCCAGGTATTAGCTTTTAGCATACTCTCTCACGAGGTCCCGATTTTTGGTATATGTGTAACATACTGAATATTGCGATCGGGAACCAGTCTAAGACTACGGCTTTTTAAAACGATATTGTTGCCTTTGAACACTGCCTTTGAAGTCATCTTCTTATAGAAATATCAGTATACTGCATAAACATAATGACCTGAACATAAACTGCAGAAAACATGGAAAGATATGGCGAAAATGAGCACCCCACTCTACATGTTTATTTGTTTATTTGTTTATAATTTTGTTGTGAGGCGTTTTTTCTTTCTGTTGATATCATAAACACGAAATGTCTTCTCCTACGCGTCTAAAACAAAACAAAAAAAAACAGTGTATTTAAGTCAGGCTGCACACAGAACAACGTACAGAATGCTGTGATTTCTAATTGGAATTATTTACATAATTTCTATGAGGTTTAAGACAGCACAGGCGTGCTTGTTGGATTCATTATAGACCGCAGTGCAAAGTAGTTTCTCTTTCGTGTGTCCTTTCTTGGAGAAAGGGAGATAACTTGCGTAACTAACGACGAACGTTTTTAATCCCGTATTCCGCTAGAGGCGTGCAATTACGTACACTTCGCCTTAAGCTTGACAATTATCCAGACCAGAATTTAGTGTGTTTGTTATTTCGTGTAGTTCTCTTGGTTTTTTAAGTTGCAGGTTGTGATTCACTGACGGTGAAAGTTTCTGTCGTAATCAAGGCTTGTTTTTGTTTTTCCGGATTATACACTTTTTTTAATAAGGCTAATAAATGCTATGAAAGGGTCGTCAGAGACAATAATATATCTTTTTCGTACACAATATTGACTGAAATGAGTGTCATAAAGGGATTTTACTGTGCCGTATTTTGAAAGTGATTTTTTAAGTGTTCGTCACGTACTTTCAATCGTTTGTGTATGCGCTCCTGTTTCCGGGTCTACAAAATTTACAGAATGATTGACTTTTAAGTGTTCAAATCTCTCAGATCCTAGACAATCATAGGCCTTCCAACATCCGGTGATGATTGTCGTTCCTGGTTTTATAATGTCTTTTATTAATTTCAACAATGTTTCTTTTGTCTGATTTTCTACTGATGCAAAAAACTTTTTTGGCTGTCTCTTTCTATACCTCCAAAGACCCACTGTCCTTCTACTCGACGCCCTCTATGGTTTTTTCTTTTGCCAAATTTACTTTTGGCAATTTCTACAATAACGTTATCTCCTTCTATTTTTTTACTGTCTATTTCCAAATTTCTATGCAAACTTCACAGTAATATTTGTACCAACCTACGATTGTTTGATTACAAATAGAAGGTAATGTTTAGCAAATTCTTGGTTTATTTTGTACATCCAGAATCAGTGATAAATAATATGTTTTCCAAACTTAAATTATGTCCTTGAAATCAGGATAAGTTTCTGATGGAAACCTTTTTATTGCATTTTTGTTGCTACACTTGCAATAAAAAATGTCGTTTGAAAAAGACCTGTCTTTTCTTAACCGAAATGTCCATGGCTACACTTTTTACACACCTCTCAAGATAAATCTAGAATTAATCCTAGAGAAAAACACCACTGAATAATTTTCTCAACACTTTCACAAATCTTTTAACTTGATCGGCGTTATCCGTATTTGCATTATAACAGTGTTTGTAAACACAGCTGATTTTACGTTAGGTTGACTATGACGTCACTTATTTCATAATTTTTTATGACGTATAGGTCACAGATAATGGAATTTTTATCACGTGATATACCTACCTCTGTAACGGCAGCGTAGACATTTTGTATACTTACCAATACGTATTTTGCTAGATTTTGTAATTCTCATTTAAAAAAAACTGTTTAAAACAACAGTTTTTTAAACAAAAATTCACCTTCGATATTTACCTCCTTTTTTTTATTTTTGGCCTATTTTCGGTTTAAAATTTTTGGCGGGACCAATTCCTATATACTAGTATTTACTATAGTTTCCCGTACTTTTTATGGGGTCCTCTAAAGTAGAGGTATTCCCAAAAAATTGATAATACTTTTAGATATTTTGGTGATATATTGACTCTTAATAATGACGACTTCAATATGTATACTACAGAAATTTATCCTGTTGAACTGACATTAAATAAAGCTAATACTAACAATGACCACTGCCCTTTCCTCGATCTTGATATAAATAACATTAACGGAAAGCTTAAAACTAAATTTTATGATGAAAGAGATGATTTTTCATTTCCTATCCTAATTATCCACTTTTAGGTGATGACGTTTCATTGTCACCATCTTATGGTGTTTATATATCTCAACTTGTACGATTAAATCGTGTATGTAACAACGTTTTAGATTTGAACGAGAGAAGTTACGTATTACTGAAAAATTAGTACACCAGGGTTTTCGAAATCACAAACTAGTCAAAACATTTACTAAATTTCATCATCGGTACAAAGGCATCATTCGTAATAAAGCTCAACATGCAGACTTCTTATACGTTCAGGTATTTCACATCTAATCTGGTAATATTCTTTATAAAGCACAATAATGTCAGTATTCACCTCAGAAGCTAACAAAACCTTTAAATAGACTAGTTTAGAAGGGATATAGTTACGATACTGTTGTCAGGTCATTACAGATTGCATAATTTGGCTTTAATAATGATTTACTTATAAGGTCTTTGCATTGGAACTAAACACATTTATTCAAAAACCAGCTGTTGGCATGACACGGGTTACGTTTGTCTCATATATGTTATGATGGTATGCTACTAAACCTCTAACGAGAGGGATTGTGCCTGATATTCATACGATGAAGACATAATCTTTCAATCAGTTTAATTGAGGTCTTGAGCTGGCATGTCAGTTAACTGCTAGTAGTACATATGTAGTAGCTGTTGTTGTTCGTGTATTATTGTCATTTTGTTTATTTTCTTTTGTCACATTCTCTGACATCAGACTCGGACTTCTCCTGAACTAAATTATGATGTACGTATTGTTATGCGTTTTCTTCTCTACATTGGCTATTAGTAAAGGGGGAGGGTTGAGATCTCATAAACATGTTAAACCCAACCGCATTTTTGCGCCTGTCCCAAGCCAGGAGCCTCATGCCTTTGTTAGTCTTGTATTATTTTTAATTTTAGTTTATTGTGTATAATTTAGAGTTTAGTATGGCGTTCATTATCACTGAACTGGTATATATATTTGATAAATGGCCAGCTACACGGTATATTTAAATGGTTTAAAATATATCCGTTTCGTTCAAAACTGGCTAGGGTATAATTTAAATCTCTTTCAACATGAATTATATAGAGAGAACAATTACACACAGCAATTATTATTCATGATATGTTTTAATAGATCCATTTTATCAATTACGTCTTTGTTTGAGAAATGTTATTGTATTCTTTTGATGATAACTTGACTGACTTGACTTATGTTTTGCCATGTTTATTACATGAGCGAGTCTAAAATAATTCACCGGGTAAAGTCTTTTCATGTTGAAGATCGTTTTGATATGACAACGGGTGCAAATTTATTTCCAAATCATCGATTATGCCATGAGGCTGTGCGAAATAACAACGTTGGAATGAAGAAATGTGTCTTGCAATATGAACATATAAGCACCGGTCAGAACGTCAGCTGGAATGCCTAAGATTATATTTGGTAACATTTTAAAAATGTCATACCTTGTTGATTAACTAAATTTTATTTCATTGTGTAACGTCGTCAAACATTTAAGCTGTACAAATAAAAGACTTGATGACTTATGATACTTTCCCATGTTGAACATAATTTGACACATAATTTTCTTGATTGACACAGATACTTTGAATGAAAGTAAAAAACAATGTCAAATGAATTTTTACAGACAATGTAGATTTCCGAACGCTTTTAAATGTATCGAATGAACGCATTTGATAACGGAACTAACAAAAAACATACAAAGTCCGTGTCTTTGTGAAATAACATGTAGTAAATATAAGTATTTACGATTTTAAATTGTTGTAACTGGTGAATCTTAATTGTCCTGCGTCCATCAGAAAGAAAAAAAGGTCAAAGTCTAAAGTCTCCGTTATGTTCTATTTTTGACAGTTACTACATTTGACCTCTCTTCAAAGTGAGTTATATTATAGATAATGCATATTTTAAGGTTTTTCTTGTCGTAGAACGATCCTCGGTGTGTACTACGACAGGAAAAACCATTAAATATGCATTATTTGACTTAAATACCATAAAAAAAATAATTTAGAAAGATATGCAAACTTTAGCATCCTATTTTACCGACCTCACTAGTGGGATATTTCTTTCTAATGCGTTTAGGTTTAAAAACGGCTTACGGCTCATTTAGAATGTGAAATAAAACTCACTAATTAATCTAGATATAAATCTTTGAAATAAGTATCCATACATAATAACAATATTACTGTAACTGCATAAAGGAAGACACAAATGAATTGTTGCAATTCGAAAACGGTGTATGACAAATACAAGACACATTGTAAGTAATTTATTGTACCAACTTAGTTTATGAAAGGGGGGGCTATGTTTTTTCCCATTTGTTATGATATTTCTACCGCAGAAGAGTTGTTATTTTTTCAACTATTTTAATTGAATCCAATAAATATTCTGAAATATTGTCTTTTGAATAGCAGTACTTTTTTAACAGATGATCAGTATATAATTATATACCCTCCCCATCCGCCCCTTTTGTGGGTTTCTTAAATGTTATTCGTTTATTAGTTGATCATGATAGAGAAAATGTATACATAAATAAAAAAAAGTGGCATAAAGACAAATAAAAATACATACAGGTCACATTATGATTTCCTATTCAGTATGTATCGTCCTGAACATGCATGGACGTTTATCAACCAACAATTAATCAACCTATTCAGTGTGACTCAATAACCTTTTCAAAATCTTACACACGAAGACGTAAATCTGGCTTTATTTCATGAAGGTCTACCCCAAAATTCCTCTCACATAATATATGATCATGTTTCTGTATTGTAGCGATAAACTAACAAAACTTCACGTTATTGTTTCTAAAATTAAAATGTTGGCAATGACGATTTTTTTTTACACCTATCATTGTTAAACTTAAAAAAATAAATTCCCAAATAGACACCAAAAAAACTATCAGACGAATATAATTTTGAAGTGAATTATAGATTGCATTTTTATCAAGGAAAATAATGACCTCACACAGGTTATTATTTTATGCCTTGGAGCATATTTCATTGAAACATGGTATCATCCGGTTGATTCTGAAACAGAATGACCTATGGTTCTAAAAGAAAATAACTCCATATAGATATATAACGATATCGACAACAAAATTTTAAAAAATGTGTTAGTTTCGACATGTTGCCGCTTACAATTTGTTTTGTAAAAATGGTTTTCATCATTTAATAAATGAGTCGATATTCCTTAAGTATACAAATAAACAAGCTGACAGGTTTAATCCTGCAACATTCTGTATGAATGTGTATGGCATTAGCCAGAAACCTGTAATGCAGGGGTTGTCGTTTGTTTATGTATTACTTATTTGATATCTGTTAATTTTTTGTACATTAATTGAGTTTTTGATCGTTTGGATTGTTGTACCTTTGTAATTTCGGGGTCTTGTAAAACTGACTGTGCAGTATGGGCTTTGCTCTTAGTTGAAGTAATGGGAGGCCGTATGGTGACCTATAGCTGTTAATTTCTGTGTCATTTTGGTATCTTGTGGAGTGTTGTCTCATTGGTAATCATACCACATCTTCTTTTTCTATATTTATTAATCAATCATTCAATACATCAAACAACAGTTCAAACAAGGTTCCCCTAATTTTGTTTGTACTTGAGGGATCACAAATATATTGAACTGAATTTTGGATTCTGTCCCGTTTGTTTTACTCCAAACAACATATAAATTCAATCTTATTCAAAACGAATAAACTTCTGAAAGAGAATCAGTCTTTCAAAAATCTGCTAAAAATTATATAAATATATTTCCGATTTTAAGATGACGGTAACTATCTCTGAACTAGAACTCCGGATTTTCTCACGGTATAACATACTTATTGGTGGCCTTCGGCTGTTCTCTCTCTCTCTCTGTCTATGATCGGGTTGTCACTTTGTCCCCGCAGATAAAGCCCCAAACATGTGTAAAACTCATTACGTTAACTGCTTGATAAACGAATTAGGTATTGACAATTCACTTGGTAACCCAACATATACCCTCACGACACTTACCAAAGAGGAAATCCTGCATAATCATAGGTCTGTCGTATGTTCCTTTGAAATTTCAACCAAAGATGGTGAACTGGATCTTCCATCACTGTATTGGATACATAAACTGCATAAGTGTTCTTACAAACAACGGTATAGTGCTAGGTCTTCAAAGTGCTCCACCAAACCTCTTTCTAAATTAGTAACATCGATTTTATCAGCTATCAAAGATGGGCTTCAAAGTAATTGTTAAACTGCGTATTCTAGAGGTGGCGTGAATCAGATGTGGATACTTAAAAATTCCGAAAGATTTTTTAGAGTACATATTACAATCTAACTCTCTTTCATCTAAAAAAGGTATTAAAACATTTGACTTTTCTACACTTTATACAAATATTCCACATTCCAAACTAAAAGACACATTGGGAGAGTTGGTATTGCTTTGTTACATAAAAAAAATAGCCGACGAAGATAAAGTATCTTGTCTTAGGAAGGGATATATCCTACTTTGTAAAGGATCAATCTGATTCTAACAACATATTCTCTGAAACTGACATTAGCATCCAATCAACCAAACAAAGAAACAACTCATCACAAAAGCAACCAACCAATCAAACAATGAATCAATCAATAAATGTTTCGGACAGGATATGCCTTTAACAACTATTTGAAACATAACAGATACAGGTAAGTCGAACTTTCCATTTCTAAGTAGCAACATTCCAGCAGCACCTGCATACGGTGTATATATCTCCCAATTGATACGATATTCCCGTGCTTGCATTTCCTATCATGATTTTCTTGATAAAGGGTTGTTGATCACATGGAAGCTATCAAATCAAGAATTCCTAATGGTGAAGTTGAAATCATTTCTTCGTAAATTTTACGGACACCATCACGAGTTGGTTGACCGTCATGAAAAAAACGTTTCACAAATGATATCGGATATGTTCCTTACGTGGTAACTACAATCCCCTTCCATTTCTTAAATGTGACCTACTGAATTAGACTATTTACCGAATTTGTTATCTCATAAGCAACACGACGGGTGCCACATGTGGAGCAGGATCTGCTTCTCTTCCGGAGCACCTGAGATCACCCCTAGTTTTTGGTGGGGTTCGTGTTGTTTAATCTTTAGTTTTCTATATTGTGTCATGTGTACTATTGTTTGTATGTTTGTCCTTTTCATTTTTAGCCATGGCGTTGTCAGTTTATTTTTCGATTGATGAGTTTGACTGTCCCTCTTGTATCTTTCGTCCCCCCTTTTTTTATACATACCCCAATTACCATTTTCAACTTTATGGGTAATTTGAAAGTGCTTGAAAAGTAAAACCGGAGCTCGAATAAGATGAGAAATGTGTATAATGAAAAATCCAGAGGTTGCATAAAATACGGAAATTTAAAAAAAAATGGATGCTAGGATTAATATTTGATAGGACACCTGATGTTGGGCTGTGCGGAATGTATAAATACGCAGTCACATTCTGGTATACTATGGACGTTAACTTCAATGCTTCCAAAAGACCAAAATGACACAGACATTAACAACTGTATGTCACCGTACGGCCTTCAACAATGAGCAAAGCCTATTCCGCCCCGGTCAGCTATAAAAGGCCCCGATATGACAATGTAAAACAATGCAAACGAGAAAATAACGGCCTTATTCATAAAAACAAATTAACGAAAAACAAATATGAAACACATGATAGAACTTCACCTCTGAATTACAGGCTCCTGACTTGGGACAGGCACATGCATAAATAATGTGGCGGGGTTAAATTGGGGTTATTCGTCTTAATATTCGATGCTGTTTTAGGCAACACAGGCATTATGAAAGGGTTGACACAGTGTCGTCCACAAAAGATGTTGTCGTTTACAAATACATGATAGTTCTGTAAAAGTTTGAATTTTACAAAGCACAATTTTAGCTTTTTTCTATCCCTTGTGATCTTGAATTATGTTTAAATTTTTATCAATCATTTAAAGATTGATAATATTTACCGGTAATGGCTAGGTTTATTTTGTTTTTGTAATGTCAGGGGGAAAAGAGATGCGTTCTAAATCTATGGTTGATAAAAGTGTTAGAGAATTGATAAGAAGTAGTAAACGATAATCAAAGAGATTTCCGAATCCAGTACTTCTTACCAATTCTTTAACTTTACTCATTTCTAGTGCAACGACTGTCTGTTTCCACATTAAAATTAACGTGATGTCTCCAATATAATTACGTATTTTGTTTTTATTCTTTAATAGCTGGAAATATTATTTCCATACGACTCACATCTCTATTCAGATATTTGACAATGTTTCAAACATCAGTTTAATTAGGTATCGCTTCCCTTTTTAACTCCAAATATCATTTGATAAATAAACATGATAAAATTGATAGTGAAAATTGGGAATGTGTGAAAGAGCCAAAAAGCCAACCAAAGTGCAGGTTACAGTCGAAGGCCACCAATTGGTCTTAAATGCAGCGAGAAATTTACGCAGCTGAAGCGTGCTTCAGCTGAACACGAAACAAAAATGTTCACTATATCAGTGATAACGGACGTCATACTAAACTCCGAATTATATAAAAGAAACTAAAATTAAAAATCATACTGAACTAACAAAGACTAGAGGCTCCTGAGTCGGGACAGGCAAAACGCATATTTCTTTTAATGTTAAATCATTACAAATTATTGAAGTTGTATTGATGTTTGTATTTTTAGATTTGTTTGAACAGTCATATTAATATACATAATTTATCCATCTTAGTTTGATCAGTTTAACAATTTTAAATACCGAAATTTAGAACATATAGAATTTATATATTTATAGTATTAAGCACTTGTCATTGTATGCAATTGTTTGCGCGATTGTCACTGTGTTAAAGTTGTTGTATACAAAATATGAAAGATGAGCATCATTGCTAAATACCTACCGTTTAATAAAGATTCTGTCAAGTTTGTTTAAAAGAGGGGCGAGATATAACAGAAGGACAGTCAAACTCATAGATCGAAAATTAACAGACAACGTCATGCTTAAATATAAAAAAAGATAGACACCCAATAGTATACATGTCACTACAAAGAAACCTGGAGACAGGTCAACACGAACTCCACCAATAACAGGGGATGATATCATATTAAGTTATTTAAGCGGTATTACATTTTGCCTCCATTGTCCACCAGTCAATAACTAGTTTTATCTGTTTTACTCATATCCGAATCCCAAGCAGAATTGCTCTTGCTACAGATGTATACTAATGTTGATTTGTCAATTTATAATCAAGCTGTTTAAAGCCGTGATCAACTAGTCCTTGGTAACGAAAGTCGTAACGTTAATATTAACAATACGAAGTTGAAAACCTTGTACTCCGAATTGTTTTTTCGACCAAAATATTGTTTTAATCTTTGAGGTATTATATACTCGATTTTGATATAATGGCAATGATTTTGATCTGCTGGTTTTTATTATCAAAGATTTAAACTTCTCTTATATTTAATGCGTTTCCCTCGGTTTTAGTTTGTTACCACGATTAAGTTTTTTGTCCATGGATTTTATGAGTTTTGAACAGCGGTATACTACTGTTGCCTTTATTTACTGTCAATTTATTGACATGTACTGACAATCGGGCGCTTTTAGGTTATCATTAAAATAATATCAGATTATTACATGGCATTTCTCATATCGCATGTATTATCAGCCCAAGAGCCGCATGGCTCGAGGGCTGATATTGACCGAGGGCTGATAGTACATGCGATATGAAAAATGACATGTTATAATCTTTTGATTATATGCTTCAACAATGGAGTAAAATAACAGATTCATATATTGATCCTTTGACGTGGTTCCCAAATAGAAGTTCAAAGATTGAAAAGTTCACGGACGTCGGACCGAAATTTAGTACATTCGATATCAAATCTTTCTATACCATATGCCTCAACAGAGGAAAACACATTTTTAATATGGACGACTCGACAAACCAAAAAAAAAACCAAACAAACAACAATATACATAATGAACACTGTTTGGAAAAGTCAACCTTTTCAAAGTAACTTTCTAAATTATGTTTGAAACTTATAAAGAATGCATTTATTTAATAATTTGTTTGTTTGTTTTTTTAATTTTACTTGTTATTATTTTACACAATATACTTTTCAGTATCTAAATAATTGTTTTGTACACTATTTCGAAATGTTTTTCACTGAAAACGTAGCATTGAGGTGTATTTTCCGGAATTTGCCGAGTATCACCGGAATTCCATGTGATAACGTTACGGAAAGGATTGTGATAACAAATGAAGCATGTGATAAACTTTTCATATCAGCCCGCTAAGCACCAATTCCAAAAATATGGAATTCACGTTAATTTAATGCTATTATCATACAGTAAAAATCATATGTTATTTAGTCTAAGTATATGATAATGATTCATATCAGTACTCTTGGTGAGGTTGTGTACCATGTATAGACTGAAGACTCGTAAATCGAAAATAAACTGACAACGCCATGGCTAAAAATGAAAAAGACAAACAGAAAAACAATACATGACACAACATATAAAAAACTAAAGATTTCGAACCTGTCTTATTCAGCTCTTTCTTCAGGGGATAAGAGATCACAGCTAAAAGTTTAAACTTAAAAAATAAGTTAATTATCTTAAGATAATACAGTCGTCAGCGGTTTCTCGAAATAAAATCTTCTGTAAGAATAGACTGACATTAGAAAAATTGGTTTGAAAGAAGTAATCAACAAATAGTTTTTTTGGTATTTTTACCAGCTGATACTTGTTTTTCTCACTATCTACATCATCCAGTTAAACTCAAAATCAGTGAATATTTCAATAACCGTGTACGTTTTAGATGCTAAATAATAAGAATACGAAGCTTATTATTAAGGAATTTAACCTGTAAAACAGATATACAAATGTTCTATTAACAATGATTAAGATGAAAAATGACAGCAAAAAAACAATGCAGAGACAATAAATAATTTACAAAACACTAAGCAGAACGCCTGTGTCGTTGTATTATTTGATACATAATTGATTCCCTTTCTTATGCAGTGACTACGGAAGAACTACTGAACTAAAACAACAAATTACAGATAATAAACTTGAGCTTGTTGCTCTGCAAGAAAGGTATGAATTACACATGTTTCGTCTGCACATACGATCAACACATTATTCAATAAAAACAAAATATTCAGGATAACTATGTAAAATAATTGATGTCATATTTTTTTTTATATATATCTGACATTTATGTTATAAGTGTCTACATGCATCATATAATTGTCATTGATATGATGGTCTAGTTCTTCGAAGCATATTTGCACACTTTAAGTAACATGTTAATCATTAAGTGAACAGTAGACATATATTCCCATTCGTACCTGGACCAACACATTATCATAAATGAGTGATTGTTAAATTTTTCACAATACAGATATCACAAACAAGAGTGTTATCTTCAAGCAAAAAACTGTTCCAACAGGAATATTACTATGAAAGATGAAAAATGACACTCCATACATTTGATGAACACCCATCTACCTAATATGACTGTTTCGCCGAGTGTGAAATTGCATTGCAAAACGAAGTGTCCCGATATCTATATATCCATAATTTGTTAATAACAACAGTTCATGCAAATGCTTTTTCCAAAAAAAAAATATATGTAAACAGCATTAACTCCATAGCTATGATTTCCATCCGTTGGCATAACATATATATATATAACCTTTTTGGGTAAATTAAATGTGTCGGTTGTACATTTGTGTCAATGAATACATACTTTTGTTTTACACATTTGCAATGGATGTTTTAGTTCAGAAAAAAGAATCAAGGCTGTGACAGAAGAAAACACAACTGTAAAGCAAAAGCTAGAACAGTAAGTTTTGCTATGGTTCTTTTTTGTTCTTCCTTTCTTTTTAGGTTTTATTTAATTTATTGATACGTTATACAAATGTTCAAAAATATATAATGACAAGTCAATATAGATTATGAAAATAACTATCTTGCACTTGATAAATATTCGTCTTCAAATACCAACCAATTTAATGGTTTATACAACATGTATGACCATTTTTTGTTTCGTTTTACAATCAAACTTCTCAACAATGTGAACGTGTGCGACATTTTCACTGACCTTCCATTTTAGGAAACACATATTTTGGTTTCATGTTACATGTATATTCATTATACTAGTATTCCCTTTAAATAGCACCATTATACTTAATATCAATTATGCTTTTTTGTAAATCATTTGTTGCAAATAAGCACGTTAGTTTTCTTTATTAAAATTGTTTAATATTTAAATGTCATTTTTTTTATAGTCAGTAATTCGGTACGGGTTTTCTGATTGTTGTTACGGTTGCACACAATTGCTAACTTATTCCTCGTTTAAGCATTGCAGGAATATCGTCTTATTTGGCTAGCATGCCACATTTTCTTATGTTTTAATTGGTTAGTTATCAAAGGTACTAGGATTATAATTTAGTATGCCAGACGCGCGTTTCGTCTACATAAGACTCATCAGTGACGCTCACATCAAAATATTTATAAAGCCAAACAATTACAAAGTTGAAGAGCATTGAGGATCCAAAATTCCAACTTCAATTAGAACAAGACTTCAATTTGTATTACATCTCAACTGATTGTTCATACAACTACATGTACATTGGGCACATGAACCTAAGTGAGGATGTCGGAGAAATGATATAACTCTATAAATATTTGTTATGTATTTTGTAGATCTGAAAGAAGGATCAGAACATTAGTAGAGGAAAACTCAAAGTTTAAGCGACAACAAGAACTGTAAGTTGGTGTTTGTTTTATTTTGGGTTCTTTGTTCATCCTTTTTTTCGTATGTTTGAATTGAGACATAATGAAAAACATTCTATTTTCCAAAATGTTTCACTTATAAATGTAAACAAAATCATTCAATTCAACATGATATTATTAAGACAAGAAACCGAATATTAACAATAGACGTCCTCACAAACAGACCGTTGATTTTGATTTATAAAATCTGTGCTTAGTGTTCAATGATCTAACATAGTGACAAACAGGAATGTTTGACCTTGTCTCCGTGCCGACACTTCACATATAACCATTATACTGTAGATCGTCTCATGAACTCGTGTATTTCATTTGTATTCCAAAGCATCAAATGTTCTTATTTCCAACAAGGAACGACCTCCTTTTCTAAAATGCACTGACTGAATCATTATTACGTTATTGTATGACGTAGTTTCTAGATACTGATTATGTTTGTTTGCAGACAAAAAATGTAGCTTTTCAAAAAAACACAAAGTGAGAAACACCTCGCATTCAAATATAAGAGTTTCAATAATAAAAAAAGATAGACGATGCCCTAAATCGTTTGAATCTATTACGTTGCCAAAAATCAAGGATTGTTAGTTATAAAATGTTAAGAATATTTGTTTAATTTGTGGTTAATGTGAATCCACTTTTTTCTTGTAATTTTGTATTGTCTTCTTATTTGATTTATGATATTTAAACATTGAAAAACTACTTTCGCCTTAGTATTCATTGCAGTTGACAGGAAACATCGTTTTGCCTCTTTCCTTGTGTTTTACGAACTGTGTTCAAGTTTGTTTATGTTCTTTGGACAACACAACAGGTCTCAAATGTTTGATTTCTTTTAATTTGTTTTGTAAAAATGGTTTGAATCATTTCATAAATGAGTCGATATTCCTAAAGTATACAAATGAACAAGCTGACAGGTTTAATCCTGCCACATTCTGTATGTATGTGTCTTGCCTAAGCCAGGAACCACAAAGATGTGGTTGTCGTTTGTTTATGTAATACCTATTTGATATTTGTTAATTTTTTGTACATTTATTGAGCTCTTGGTTTTTTAGTCGTTTGGATTGTTTTGATTTTGTAATTTCGGGGTCTTCTAAAACTGACTGTGCAGTATGGGCTTTGCTCTTAGTTGAAGTAATGAGAGGCCGTATGGTGACCTATAGCTGTTAATTTCTGTGTCATTTTGGTCTCTTGTGGAGTGTTTTCTCATTGGTAATCATACCACATCTTCTTTTTCTACATTTATTAATCAATCATTCAATACATCAAACAAGAATTCAAACAAGGTTCCCCTAATTTTGTTTGTACTTGAGGGATCACAAATATATTGAACTGAATTTTGGATTCTGTCCCGTTTATTTTACTCCAAACAACATATAAATTCAATCTTATTTAAAACGAATAAACTTCTGAAAGAGAATCAGTCTTTCAAAAATCTGATATACATTAAATAAATATATTTCCGATTTTAGAGTGTTATGTGGACGAAACGCGCGTCTGGCGTACTATATTATAATCCTGGTACCTTTGATAAATATTTACACCACTGGGTCGATGCCACTGCTGGTGGACGTTTCGTCCCCGAGGGTATCACCAGTCCAGTAGTCAACACTTCGGTGTTGACATGAATATCAATAATGTGGTCATTTTTTTTTTATAAATTTCCTGTTAACAAAAGTTTAAATTTTTCGAAAAACTAAGAATTTTCTTATTCCAGGCATAGATTTCCATAGCCGTATTTGGCACAACTTTTTGAAATTTTGGATCCTCAATGCTCTTCAATATTGTACTTGTTTTGCTTGCATTTCTTATCATGATTTTCTTGATAGAGGGTTGTTGCTCATAGGGAAGCTATTAAATCAAGAATTCCAAATGGTGAAGTTGAAATCATCTCTTCGTAACTTTTACGGACGCCATCACGAGTTGGTTGTCCGTTATGGAATAACCGTTTCACAAATGATATTGGATATGTTCCTTACGTCGTAACTACAATCCACTTCCTTTTCATAAATTTGACCTACCGAATTAGACTATTTACCGGATTTGTTATCGCATTGGCAACATGACGGGTGCCACATGTGTAGCAGGATCTGCTTCTCTTGCGGAGCACCTGAGATCACCCCAAGTTTTTGGTGGGATTCGTGTGGTTTAATCTTCAGTTTTCTATATTGTGTCACGTGTACTATTGTTTGTCTGTTTGTTCTTTTCATTTTTAGCCATGGCGTTGTCAGTTTATTGTTCGATTGATGAGTTAGACTGTCCCTCTTGTATCTTTCGTTTCCTTTTATTGGATACATAACCCATTACCATTTTCAACTTTATGGGTGATTTGAAAGTGCTTGAAAAGTAAAACCGGAGCTCGAATAGGAAGAGAAATGTACATAATGAAAAATCCAAAGACAACACAAAAATAAAACATGACGTCAGAGGTTGCATAAAAAATAAGGAAATTTAAAAAATAAAAGATGCTAGGATTAATGTTTGATAGGAAACCTGATGTTTTGCTGTGCGGAATGTATGAATACGCAGTCACATTCGAGCATAATATGGACGTTTAGTCAACTGCTTTGTATAAAGGGAATGTCATGCAGTCTCTTTTTTAAATCATTTAATCAACCAAACACAGAAACAGCCCATCACAAAAGCATCCAGCCAATCAAACAATGAATTAATCAATAAATGTTTTGGAAGGGAAATGCCTTTTACTCCGAGGGTATCACCAGCCCAGTAGCCAGTACTTCGGTACTGGCATGAAAATACGGATTTTTTGTGTTATTAAAATTTGCTGTAACAAAATATTAGAAATTATTATAAATTTAGGAATATATCTCCCTTATGCAAAGCTCTGATTCCTTTCACGGATTTGGCTATACCTTTTGGACCTTTTAAATTATAGCTCTTCATCTTTTATATAAGCTTTGGATTTCAAATATTTTGGCCACGAGCATCACTGAAGAGACATGTATTGTCGAAATGCGCACATGGTGCAAGAAAATTGGTACCGTTAATTTGTTAAAACTGTTTGACACATAATTGATTCATATAATTTAGTCAGTCAAAGTATACCCTTGCTTGTAATTTTTTGATACTTGAACATCAATAAACTACTGTTGCTTTGTTGTTCTCTGTTGGCGGTACAAACATTATTTTCTTCTTTCCTAGTGTTGCTTTTATAAAGTAAGATGTGGTATGATTGCCAATGAGACAACTGTTCCAAAAAAAGACCAAAATGACACAGATATTAACAACTAAAGATCACCGTACGGCCTTCAACAATGAGCAAAGCCCCTACAGCGTAGTCAGCTATAAAAGGCTCCGATATGACAATTTAAAACAATTCAAACGAGAAAACTAACGGCCTTAATTATAAAAAAAATAACGCAAAACAAATATATAACACACAAACAAACCACACCACTGAATTACAGGCTCCTGACTTGGGACAGCCACATACATAAATAATGTGGCGGGGTTAAATCGGGGTAAGTCTTCACATCTGATGATGTTTTAAGCAACACCGACATTATGAAAGGGTTGAAACAGTGTAGTCCACACAATATGTTGTCGTTTACCAATACATGATAGTTATGTAAAAGTCTGAATTTTACAAAGCACAATTTTAGCTTTTGTGTATCGCTTGTGATCTTGAACTATGTTTGAATGTTTGAAAACATTTAAAGATTTATAATATTTACCGTTAATGGCTAGGTTTATTTTGTTCTTGTTATGTCAGGGGAAAAAAGAAATGCGTTCTTAATCTATGGTTGTTAAAAGTGTCAGAGAATTGATAAGAAGTTGTAAACGATAATCAAAGAGATTTCCGAATCCAGTACTTCTTATCGATTCTCTAACTTTACTCATTTCTAGTACAACGACTGTCTGTTTTCACATTAAAATTAACGTTATTTCTCAAATATAATTACGTATTTTGTTTTTATTCTTTAATAGTTGGAAATATTATTTCCATACGGCTCACATCTCTATTGAGATATTTGACAATGTTTCATACATCAGTTTGATTGAGTGTAGCTTCCCTTTTTAACTCCAAATATCATTTGATAAATAAACATGATAATGGAAATTGGGAATGTGTGAAAGAGCCAAAACCCCAACCAAGGAGCAGATTACAGTCGGAGGCTACCAATGGGTCTTCAATGCAGCGAAACATTTACGCAGCTGGAAGCGTGCTTCAGCTGGACATGAAAAAAAATATTCACTAGTTCAGTGATAACGGTCGTCATACTTAACTCCAAATTATATAAAAGAAACTAAAATTAAAATCATACTGAACTAACAAAGACTAGAGGCTCCTGAGTCGGAACAGGCAAAACGCATATTTCTTTTAATGTTAAATCATTACAAATTATTGAAGTTGTATTGATGTTTGTATTTTTAGATTTGTTTGAACAGTCATATTAATATACATAATTTATCCATCTTAGTTTGATCAGTTTAACAATTTTAAATACCGAAATTTAGAACATATAGAATTTATATAGTTAAAGTATTAAGCACTTGTCATTGTATGCAATTGTTTACGCGCTTGCCACTATTTTAAAGTTGTAGTATACAAAATATGAAAGATGAGCATCTTTGCTAAATACCTACCGTTTAAAAAAGCTTCTGTCAAGTTTGCTTAAAAGAGGGGCGAGATACAACAGAAGGACAGTAAAACTCATAGATCGAAAATTAACAGACAACGCCATGGTTGAATGTAAAAAAAGACAAACAGACAACCAATAGTATACATGTCACAACAAAGAAAACTAAAGACAGGGCAACAAAAATCCCACTATTAACTGGGGGTGATATCAGATTAAGTTATCTAAGCGTTATGACATTTTGCCTCCATTGTCCACCAGTTAATAACTAGTTTTATCTGTTTTACTCATATCCGAATCCCAAGCAGAATTGATTTTGCTACTGATGTATAATAATGTTGATTTATCAATTTATAATCAAGCTGTTTAAAGCCGTGATAAACTAGTCCTTGGTAAAGAAAGTCGTAACGTTAATATTTACAGTATGAAGTTCAAAACATTGTACCCGAATTATTTTTAGACCAAAATATTGTTTTAATCTTAGAGGTATTATATATTTGATTTTTATAAAATGGCAATGATTTTGTTTCTGCCTGGTTTTTTACTATGAAAGTTTTACTGACAACTTATTAAAATGTACTGAAAATCGAAAAATTAAAATCGAGCGCTTGTAGGTTATAAATAAAATAATTATTTATATCAGCACTCTTTGTAGGGTTGTGTATCATGTATAGACTGAAGACTCTTAATTCACGATTGAACACGCGCGAGTTCGAACCCTTCTTAGTCAGCTCGGTCTTGAGAAGATAAGAGATCACAGCTTAAAGTGTAAACTTATTATATAATAAGTTAATTCTCGTTAGATAATACAGTCTACAGTGGTTTCTCGAAATAAAATCTACTGTAAGAATAGACTGACGTTAGAAAAATGGGTTTGAAAGAAGTAATCAACAAATAGTTTTTTTTTATTTTTATCAACTGATACTTGGTTTTTTGACTATCTACATCATCTAGTAAAATCAAAATCAGTGAATATTTCAATAACCGTGTAAGTTTTAGATGCTAAATAATAAAAAAAACGAGGCTTATTATCTATGAAATAAACCTGTAAAACATATTTAAAAATGTTTTATTAAAATGAACAAAGACATTAAGAAACCAATGCAGCCACAACAAATGATTAACACAAATTTAAGCAGAACGTCTGCGTCTTTGTATTATTTGATACATAATTGATTCCTTTTGTTATTCAGTGACTACGGAAGAACTACTGAACTAAAAGAACAAATTACAGATAATAAACTTCAGCTTGTTGCTCTGCATGAAAGGTATGAATTACATATGTTTCGTCTGAACATACGATCAACACATTACTCAATAACACAGAAATATTCAGGATATCTATGTCAAATGAAAATCATAAAAAACATTTTATTAAAACAAATTATGTCAATAAAGGTTTTGATTTTGTAAATATTGACGGTATATTTAACAACCATTCTGTTAAAGAACAAATTCCTTGATATTTTGACAATACTGAGCTCCCTTTTATTTGTTATACTTACAAGAAATCTACCCGGAAATTTGTGTTTAATTATAACCAATTGTGTAAAGATGTTAATATCAGTGAAAATACACCTACTTCATGTAATTGTAGTATTTCGAATACATGTATGGACCCATTTCCCATGTTATAACAGGAGATCTTAACGTCGTTCAAGACCGAGAGTTAAAATCATTCCTCAGTAAACCACCTAAATATCGTCTCACCGTCAATTATTAATTGGAATGAGTGTCGTAATATTATCCACGACTCACTCCGTACTTACTGTTTGAAATGGTTTAAACGGGGAAAAGTTGACAAAAAATCTTTGGACTCTTTTTTTAATTCAGTAATGAACCTAGTTGATATACGTATTCAACATTTTGAAGAACATTTTACTATCAACATTAACCACAATAAACCTATTTCTCGTATCAAACATAAACTAAAAGAACTAGCCATTAAGTTGTCTTTGTCCAGGCCGATAAAGCTGCTAATAATTTTATTATTGTTTGACGTAAATTTTACATTGAGGTTATGAAAAAGAAATTACCAATTCACTAACATTCCAACTGACTCCATTTTCAGAAAACGACATCTGTAACAAACATAAACTTTTAGCTACCGCTGTACAAGCAGAATTAAATACAATGAAAGTCCCAACTATGTATTGGCTTCCGTAGCTACACAAAACACCTTACAAATATAGATTTATTTAGTCTTCAAGCCATTGTTCCACTAATAAAGTGTCTATTCTTCTTACCAGAACACTTGGTACAATCAAAAACCTGATAATAAATTGTTCAATTAAGGCCTTCGAAAATAGTGGAATTAATTACTTTTGGAGTGTCAAGAACTCGTTGGAAGTACTTGATAAATTGCATGCTTATATTGGTGATTTTGAATCTGTTCAAAGTTTTGATTTTTCTACCCTGTATCCCACATTGCCTCACATTCTCATTAAGAAAAAAAATCACACACCTAATTATATGGGCATTTAAAAAGTCAGAATGTGAAAATATATGTTCAAACTCTTTTAGGTAATTTTTCAGTAACAATAAACAAAAAAAAACTATGTCAATTGGACATGCTTTGACACTATATATGCCCTTGAATTTTTACTAGATAACATTCTTGTTCGCTTTGGAGATTCCGTATATCGTCAGGTAATCGGAATTCCAATGGGGACTAACTGTGCACCACTTATTGCGGACCTGTTTTTCTATTGCTATGAGTTACAATTTATGACAAAAATCAGCAAAGACCCATCGATACAACATCTGATAAACAGATTTAATAATACTTTTAGATATTTGGCTGATATTTTTGCTCTCGATTATGACGACTTCAGTATGTATACTAAAGAAATTTATTCTTTTGAACTTACTTTACATAAAGCTAATACTAACAATGACCACTGCCCTTTTCTCGAACTTGATATCTATATAACTAACAGAAAGATTAATACTAAAATTTATGATAAAAGAGATGTTTTTTCATATCCTATCGTTAATTATCCATTTTTAGATGGTGACGTTCCCTTGTCACCATCTTACGGTGTTTATATATATCAACTTGTACGATTCGCTCGTGAATGTAACAATGTTTTATATTTTAACGAGAGAAATTTATGTATTACTGAAAAATTACTACACTAGGGTTTTCGATATCAGAAACTAGTCAAAACATTTACTAAATTTTACCATCGGTATAAGGACATCATTCGTAAATATAGCTCAACATGCAGACTTCCTATACGTTCAGGTATTTCACATCTAATTTTTTTTTGAAATATTCTTTGTAAAGCACAAAAATGTCAGAATTCACCTCAGAAAATAACAAAACCTTTAAATAGACCTATAAAGAAGAGATAAAGTTACGATACTGTTGTCAGGTCATAAAAGATTGCATATTTTGGCGTAAATATTGATTCACTTATAGGGTCTTTGCATCGGAACTAAACACATTTATGCAAACACCAGTTGTTGGCATGACACAAGTTATGTTCTTCTCATATATGTTATGATGGTATGATACTAAACACCTAACGTTAAGGATTGTGCCTGATATTCATATGATGAAGTCATAATCTTTCAATCAGTTTAATTGAAGTCTGGAGCTGACATGTCAGTTAACTGTTAGTAGTCTGTTGTTATTTATGTATTATTTTCATTTTGTTTATTTTCTTTGGTTACTTCTTCTGACATCAGACTCAGACTTCTCTTGAAATGAATTTTAAATGTGCGTATTGTTATGCGTTTACTTTTCTACATTGGATAGAGGTATAGGGGAATGTTGAGATCTCACAAACATGTTTAACCCCGCCGCATTTTTGCGCCTGTCCCAAGTCAGGAGCCTCTGGCCTTTGTAGTCTTGTATTATTTTAATTTTAGTTTCTTGTGTACAATTTGTCTACATTGAAGACCTGTTGGTGACCTTCAGCTGTTGTTTTTTTTTCTATGGTCGGGTTGTTGTCTCTTTGACACATTCCCCATTTCCATTCTCAATTTTACCCCAAGGGTGACTGGGGTATAGAAATATGGTCACTTGATCTTCTCCCGACCGGCAGTAAAACGCTTGTCGAAGTGGGGCGTCCGTTTGGCTGTGCGGGATGTATCAAGTTCGCAGTCACGTCCGGTCAGAAGGGGGGCGTTAAATCCGATGCCTCGTGTAAAGAGAGTGCCACGCTCTTTGCACGTTAAGAACCCTTGCAACAACTCTTTTGGGGGGTCCGTAGGTGGCATGTTGCAAGGCAAAATTTCTGTCCCTATCCAAAATACCCTCATTTTCCAGTGGCAGTACAAATTTTCCCGACCATCATCCCAGATGGCCTCTATCGTATCAACCTACCTATTGTATTTATTGTTCTCGTCCTGAATATGCATGAAATTTTTGCCACTGGACGTTAAGCAACCAACAATCAATCAATCAATCATTCTCAATTTTAAAATTACTAATGTCATATTTTTGTTTATATATATATCTGATATTTATATTAAGTATCTACATGCATCATATAATTGTTATTGACATGGTGATCTAGTTCTTTGTAGCATATGTGTACACGTTAAGTAACATGTTAACCATTAGGTGAACAGTAAGCATATATTCACACTCCAACCTGAACCAACACATTACCGTTAATTAGTAATTGTTAAATTTTACACAATACAGATATCACAAACAAGAGTGTTCTCTTTATGCAGAGCTTGCTCCAACAGGAATATACCGAGGAATGATGAAACATGACACTCCGTACATTTGATAAACACCTATCTACGATTTGTCTGTGTTTAAACAAACTAAAAGCATCTACGTCGTCTGTCAGCAAAGAACCGAATGTGACATATTACCTAAAATGACTGTTTTGCCGAGTGTGAAATTGCTAAACGAAGTGTCCCGATATTTATACATTCATTATTTGTTAACAATAGTTCATGTAAATGCCATTTTACAAAAAAATATATAAAAACAGCATTTAATCCAAAGATATGATTTCCTTCCGTTGGCATAACATATATATATATTCCTTGTATACATTTTTGAATAAATTAAATGTGTGGGTTGAACATTTGTGTCAATGAATACATACTTTTGTTTTACATATTTGCAATGAATGTTTTAGTTCAGAAAAAAGAATCAAGGCTGTGACAGAAGAAAACACAACTATAAAGCAAAAGCTAGAACAGTAAGTTTTGGTTTGTTTCTTTTTTGTTCTTTCTTTCTTTCGAGGTTTTATTTTATTTATTGAGACGTTTTACAAATGTTCCAAAATATATATAATGACATGTCAATACAGATTATTAAAATAACTATCTTACACATGAGAAATATTCGTCTTCAATATACCAACCGATTTATTGGTTTACACAACATGAATGACCATTTTTGTTTCGTTTTACAATCAAACTCCTAAACTTTTGTGAACGTGTACGACATTTTCACTGACCTACCATTTTTGAAAAAAATATTTTGGTTTCATGTTACACATGTTACATGTATGTATATTCATTATATTCTCTTAAAATATCACCATTATACTTTAGATCGATTATGCTCCTTTGTAAAACATTTGTTGTAAATTAGCACGTTAGTTTTCTTAATTAAAATTGTTTCATATTTTAATGTTGGGGTCTTTTATAGTCAATAATTCGGTACGGGTTTTCTGATTGTTGTAACGGTTGCACACAATTGCTTTTTTCTTCATTTGAGCATTGCATGAATATCGTCTCATTTGGCAAGCATGCCACATTTTCTTATGTTTTATCTATACTGATTGTTCATACAACTACATGTACATTGGGTACATGAAACTAAGTGAGGATGTCGGAGAAAAGGCATAACTCTTTAACACATTTGTTATGTACATGTATGTTGTAGATCTGAAAGAAGGATCAAAACATTAGTAGAGGAAAACTCAAAGTTTAAGCGACAACAAGAACTGTAAGTTGGTGTTTGTTTTATTTTGATTTTTTGGTTCATTTTTTTCTTCGTATGTTTTAATTCAGACATGATGAAAAACATCCTATTTTCCGAAATGTTTCACCTATAAATGTAAACAAAATCATTCGATTTAACATAATATTGATAAGACAAGAAGCCGAATATTCATAATAGACGTCCTCACAAACAGACCGTTGATTTGGTTTATAAAATCTTTGCTAAGGTTTCAATCATCTTACATAGTGACAAACATGAATGTGTTACCTTGTCTCCGTATCGACACTCCAAATAAACGATTGTACTGTAGATCACACCAGCTCGTCTTATGTACTTGTGTATTTAATTTGTATTTCAAAGCTTCAATTCGTCTTATATTCAATAAGAAACTACCTCCTTTTCTAAGATACAATGACTTAATCCACTAGTAACTCAAATTAGAATGGAAAAAAACGCCTTACCGGCATTTGAAAAAGATTAATGAAAAGTGAATAAAGATTGACAAAAATGTAAAATTATTTTTAATGCATTTCACTCCATATCTAATCATTTTAATAACAGCCAAGTAAATTCCCTTGCGGTAATTCAAGATAATTTGAGACATGGTTAAACTGCGTCAAATTAATTAGCCACGCCCCCGTTGAACGGAATCAAACTGATGTTAAGTCCTTTTAAACTTTAAAGTGTCCGCCTTTATGTAGGTAAATCTCAAGCATAACAGCATCCTCGTGTATCTATCATTAATCCACTCCGAGCGTTATCGATATTTAACTGGTGGTTAGTTTTATATACAATATGTTTTTTATATATTTTCCAATATTTAATGTTAATAAACATAATGTTTTATATGTATATTGAAATGTATAATGTTATAGAAGGGGTGAGACTATAATAAAAATCTTAATCTGAATATAATTATGTAAACATGCTTAACAATTAAAATTAGAAACTAATTGTTCAGAGAACAATTGAAGGTCTTAACACATCTAAGAAATTGTGAAAAGGAGCTAGTTTCTCAAACTGATGCTATAAATAAAAGGTTTTGATATGCTTTAAAGTGAACTAAAGGAGATAATATGCTACTTCCGGTAAAGGAAATGTTACTTCTGGTATCAAATGATAGCTTATTATACTCTGATTCCAAAAATATATAGTTTCTATATACTTTTATGTGTACAACTGGAGATAATTGGCCACTTCCAGTTGATCGGAAGTTATTTTTAATCTGATAAGTTAATGTATCTATATCATAAACTATATTGATTCCGAGTACTTTTACATGAAAAAAATGCAAAAATATGTACTTCCGGTTTTCTTAAAGGTCATTTGCGGTTGTAATTTTTCAAGGTCATATGCCACCTAACCTTTTTGTTGAGAGGTCATATGGCTTTATAATGACCCAAGTTGAAGTAATAATCAATTAACCTTATAATTCGACCTTTCAGGGGCACTAACTCCTATAAGATGCCATTAAATTGTATCAGACCAGATGTAACATATCTTCATTACCATAAAGCAATCATTTTGCACTTGTTCTTTAATGTATATCTTTAAAAGTGTTGGATAAAATGCAAAAACATGGAATAGTCAAAATTTAGAACTTGACCTTGACCTTTGACCTTGACCTCATTTTTCTAAGTTGACTTACTGATCTCAAACAAAAACATTCCAGGGTTATACGGTTAACGATTTCTATACTATGAAATAAGAAGACCTCATTTTGTGTGTCGCTTCTCTTCCTTCCACGATAAATTAATCATCATGCCACTAAGTTCTATAGGTTACATGCATAGTCGCATTTGTCATTCATTCTTCGGATTATTCAGATTGAGTTATTTTTGGAGAAAACGACAAAAAAAGGAATCCGGATATTGATTCCGTCATCAGACTGACTTTTAGTCAGACATAAGACTTCCGGTTTGAAACAGGCACAAGTATAAAAAATCGTATGAAACATAGCAAAAATGAAAATTAAATAAGCCAATCAGAGCATTCTCGCTATGACATGGTGTTTAGATCACAAGAACCACTGCTATTATAACTCCTTAGAGAGGACAATTATAATTCCGCGTTTATCTACTTGTAAACTACGATTATAGTACTTTAAGATATAAAAACTCTCTGTATTCTGTCTACTGTTTGCATTAAAATGTTTACTATTTAAGGGGTCATACCTGTTGCATATATATTAAAATAAGTAAAACATGTGGAAACAAGAATGTTTCCATAATACACGGATGCCACATCGGCACTTTATTTACTAAGTTTCGAGTTGATTGGACTTCAACTTTCTCAAAAACTACCTTGACCAAAAGCTTTAACCTGAAGCGGGACAGACTGACGGACGAACGAACGAACGCACGGATGCACAGACTATTAAACATACAGCCAATCAATTGGACATAAAAAATTATTGTTGAAAGAGAAAGTAGTGATTTGGCAAAAATGAAAGTAGGGTAAATATTAGAGGGAGGCAGGACCTTTTTGTGGACGGCGGGATGGATGTTTATAAGCTCGGGATCTGATAATTGATCCTTACCCGGATCCGGGAATACATTTTTCGATTTCGGGATTTCGGGATATGGATTTCTTTAAATTTGATTTCATGTTGTTAAACTCGGGATTTCGGGATCATGGACCACCCTTCAAATAAGCATAAGTCGATCTTTGTCATTTATAAAAGATTCAATAACTACCATTGGCATGTTAATAAGGCTTTCAAAAAAAAGCACTGATGGATTGTCCTTGAAGTATATTTGATTTGACTAATTATGGTCTATAAATATGCGGTTACATTTACTTCATGTTTGAAGCTGTGCAATTTTTTGATTTAATTTGACTTTTACCAAAAGATGCATAGTAACAGAGGAGAAGAATAATTGTGGTCTGAGGCCAGAAACACGAAAATAATTGAATATAACAGAAAGGAAACAAATATCGCACTGTGGAAAAGGGAGGAGGGCTTTTGATACCTTTTATGAATTATCCAAACATAATATATTTTACAAAAAATCTTCCTATAACAGTTCATATGCTGTATATATGCCCGCGATTTCGCGTGTGTTCTAGTATTAGTTGATAACACATACCGACAAATTCATTTCGTAAAGGTAGATAACTCCTAACTAATTTCATCGGATCGCTTCGATCCAAATTAACCAAAAAATCATGAGGATGTGACGAACAATTTGTAAAAAGAATTTTTGTCGCTATCTTTTTTTTTGGTTACGAAGGAGATGCATACAGATGATAAACAGTGAATAGGGAGATAACTCTTACAAAGATAATGATTCGGCTTAGCAGGGTGAAATTTAAAAGCGCATAAACTATACGATACAATATGAATAATATCAAAGCGACATATTGTGAAACGAACATTAATCGCAAGAACAAATTTTGGCGGAAAAAAACAGTAAAAATAATAATAATAATAATTAAAAACCAATTGTTCAGAGAATAATTAAGGTCTTTCCACCATAAATCATGTTTTTTTAATATGAAAGTAGTAAAGAGGGACGAAAGATACCAAAGGGACAGTCAAACTCATAAATCTAAAACAAACTGACAACGCCATGGCTAAAAATGAAAAAGACAAACAGACAAACAATAGTACACACGACACAACATAGAAAACCAAAGAATAAACAACATGAACCCAACTAAAACTAGGGGTGATCTCAGGTGCTCCGGAAGGGTAAGCAGATCCTGCTCCACATGTGGCACCCGTCGTGTTGCTTATGTGATATCAAATCCTTAAAAAGTCTAATTCGGTAGGTCATATTCATGAAAGGGAAGGGGATTAAAGTTACGACGTAAGGAACATATCCGATATCATTTGTGAAACGGTTATTCCATAAAGGTCAGCCAACTCGTGATGGAGTCCGTAAAATTTACGAAGGGATGATTTCAACTTCACCATTTGGAACTCGTGGTTTAATAGCTTCCTTATGAGCAGCAACCCTCTATCAAGAAAATAATGATAGGAAATGCAAGCACGGGAGTATCGTATTAATTGGGAGATATATACCTCGTATGCAGGTGCTGCTGGAATGTTGCTTCTTAGAAATAGAAAGTTCACAATTGGAAAGCTGAAATCATCTCTTTTGTCGTAAAGTTTTGATTTCAATCGAGCCTCATTGTCAAAGTCAAGATATGAAGCCGACTTAACTGTATCTGCAGTATCCTTTATCTCTAGTTCAATGGGATAGAGGCGTTCCACATAGTCACCACATTTTGAATTATTTAGTGAAAGAACATCATCTATATAAGCGGAAAGAAGTGTTAAAGGATATTGCTTACTTCTTATCTTTTTCCTAAGAAGTTCCTGCATGAAGTCAGCCTCATAATAATAAAGAAATAAGTCGGCAAGAAGAGAGGCATAGTTTGTTCCCATTGAAATTCTGACAGTCTGTTGAAAAACTCGTCCTCCGAACGTAACAAATATGTTGTCAATCAAGAAATCAAGCATCTTGATAATATCAGTTTCAGAGAATTTTTTGTTTGAATCAGAGTGACCCTCTACAAAGTAGGATTTATTCCTCCTTAAAACAAGATACTTTTTTGTACGTTTGACATTATTTTTTATGAAGCAAAGCAATACCAACTCTTTCAATTTGTCTTTTAGTTTGGAATGTGGAATACTTGTGTAAAGCGTAGAAAAGTCAAATGTTTTAATACTGTTACAAGATAAAAGAGAGTTAGATAGTATGTACTCTAAAAGATCTTTGGAATTTTTAAGTATCCACATCTGATTCACGCCACCTTTAGAATAGGCAGTTTCACAATAACGTTGATTGCTGATAAAATAGATGTCAATAATTTAGATAGAGGTTTCGTGGAGCACTTGAAAGACCCAGCAATATACCGCTGTTTGTAAGGACACTTATGTAGTTTAGTTTAGGTATCCAATACAGTGATGGAAGATCCAGTTCTTCATCTTTGGTTGAAATTCCAAAGGAACAAAGAACATACCTATGATTATCCAGGATTTCCTCTTTGGTAAGTGTCGTGAGGGTATATGTTAACTTATCATACTTTAATTTTAGTTTGTTGAAAATATATCTTTTCAAGTTTATTTTATATTAAAAACTTGCGATAAATCTATGTCTAAGTATTTTGCGAATGAACTCATATAATTAAACCAACTTTTCTTACTATGGTTTAATAAGGATTTTGATACAAGGAGAGCTTCAGACAATTATTTGTCCTCTGTACTTGTTAAACGTGATAAGTATGAAAGCATATTGACTATAACTTCAATAAATAAAAAAATCTCCCATGCTCACCTACCACTGCCATATGTGTGCTTCTCTTTCCTACTCCCAGTGAAAATTATTTATAGATGTTTGAATGAACTGATTCAGTTTGCAGTTCTTTACATAATTATTCAAAATAGCAATCTCCTTTTTCAGTTTATAACATTTTTAAATCTAAAGCACCTCAAATTTCACTTCCATAAGTTAAAATTAGTTGTACTGTGTGGTCAAATATATGAAGTGTAGTTTTAATTTTAGGTTTATGACCTTTAATTATTTTAGAAATTTTAAAACAGCTTTTAGCCCTTTTATATAGATCATGTTTAGCATCTATAAAGCTTCAAGAAGTACTGAAGTTTATCCCTAAGTATGTATACCGTCTAGCTTTATCAATAGGACAATTATTTAATTTAAAAGATGCGTGATTTATTTTTCCTGTCCAATTGAAAACCAAACCTTTTGTTTTATTAAGGTTAATTTGTAAAATCACAATTTTTTACAGTACAGGCATAACTTATCTAAACTCTTTTGTAAGCCTTCTGCAGTTTCAGACAGGAAAACTACATCATCAGCATATAATAAGCAGTTCAACTGAAATGAGTCAAGTTGAACTGGGTCACAAGTTGTATCAAATATTTCAGGTAGGTCATTAATGAATATAAAGGTTAGAGCTGAGATGACCCCCTTGGCGAACCCCTATAGTAGATGAAGAGGAGTCTGTCGTGTGAGATTTGCTAATTCTCACATTCAACTTAGTTTTTTTATACCTGCTTTTAATTATATTATAATATTAATCACTGATGTCGTAATGTCTTAGTTTATACAAGAGACCAACATGCCAAACGGTATCAAATGCCTTTTTGAAATCGACAAAACAAAAAAACAGAAGTTTAGGACCCATTTGAGTATATTTTTCTATTAATGATTTGAGAACAAACATATGGTCAATTGTTCTTTTTTTCTTTCAAAAACTTATCTGTTTTTTTACATATATATATATTTCTTTGATAAAGAATTCTCTAGCCTTATGTTTAATATTTTTGCGAATAGTTTTCCTAGTGCACTCCCAATAGTTGAGGGGTCATCAGTAGAACCACTTTTGAATATTGGCACTATAAATCCTTTTGCCCCCATAGTAGGGAAGGAGCCAGTTAGAAGAATATTATTAAATACTTTTTAAAACTTGTTAATAGAAATGACTGCCTACATTTTAGCATTTCATTTAGGATCATGTCTTTAATATAGCTGTAATTAATTCTTTATCATTAATTTGAAAGTCAAGTTCTGGGAATATTTTTTTCTTTTCCAATTGCTTAAATTGATTAATAAAATTGTTATGGGTTGTATTAATTTTACTTTTATTTAGCTCTTCGAAGTAATCAAACCATGGAATGTCTGTAGATGTAGACTTGTTTGTATCTTTAGATAAATCCTTTAGTAAATTCCAGTATTTATTAGGGTTATTTCATGTAGGTTGTCAAGCTCATCCATTACACTTCGTCTAAATTACTTTATTTTCTGTTTTCTTGTTTTTCTGTACAATTTTAATAGTGAAAAATAAGATGTCCTAACAATTGGGTCTTATCGAAACATTTCAATATATATTGCAAACATTATGAAAGGTTTTGAGAATCTGGATTGAAAAACTTTTGGAGATGATAACAAAAAATATTTTAAGGAGTTTTTCCCTACAATATAATTGTCGTCTTAAGCCTGTATGTGAAATATCAAACCATTTATGTTGTCTAATATTATTTAAATTTTTTGGGTTTTTCTTTTTTGGGAGTTTTAGTGTTTAAGGGAGATGTCATCTGCTTCTGCTATGATAGAATTTAAATCAGAAAAAAAATTATCAATATTATCAAAAACATTGTAATTAACTTCTATTTGAATCATCCCATATATAAGTTGATTTGGGGGGGGGGGGGGGGGGGGGGGGATTTGTTTCCTATCATCAACATTATTCTTAATTTTACAATCTATTTTTAGCATTACTAAAATTTGGCAGTGGTCTGAAAGCTCGCCAAAACATTTGTGCACTTTAAAAAATAAGATATTTTCCATTAGGTTCTAAGAGGCTATAAAATAGTCAACAACAGGGGTACGATCATTTAATATTCTCAATCAAGATTGAATAGACATCTCATTTAAACTTTTACCACGTGTGGACAATACCTCATCCATACTGTAACGTACAGGAAGGTTAAGGTATATATGTCTGTATAAAACACTTTTAATGAATATTGTAAGAATGAAAAAAGATTCAAAACAGTGGAGGCAGAAACCAATTTATCTAAGCAAGAACAGGAACTGTACGTATTTGTTCGTTTCAAATTATGCTCTTTTATTCTTCTTTTTCTAAGTGTTTATGTAAATTGACATGATGCAAAATACCGTATTTCCCTATATGTATTCACCTAGAAATCTGAAAGTACACTATATTTAACATAATATCCATATTGGGTGTTTTCAAAAATAAACCATTGGTTGGATTACTACATAAACAATACCGAAAATATATGATATGAACATATGTCTTTTGACAATAAAATATCTTCCATAGTAAAGAAAATAAATGTTATGTCCTGGTCTATGTTGATACTTCACATAGCACACTTATACTTTAGAGCAATATTGCTCCGTCGAGAGACCAGGTGTAATTACTCTAAATGTTTTTATATGTTTACCTAAAATCATCAAATTAAATGCAGATACCTGAAAAACGAAATTTCTATTAAACACAATTGTGACGAATGTTGTAGGTCTGAAATGAATGAAATGATGAGAGAAAAGTAAGTATGATTTTAATTTGTAATTACTTGTAATGTTCTTCTTTTCCTTTGTGTTTGTAATTTAAAACACCATGTGATTCTTTGAATTTTCTGTTTTGTATTCAGCTGCAAATGGAAACAAATGTACTGTATATAATAGTATTAATATGACAAGAAAACCAAATTTCAATACAGGGCGTTTACAGAAACAGACTGATGTATTAATAAATACAAAAGAATAATACATTCCCGAAAACATATGTCATGTCATTTCAATGTTATATTTAACATTGCCATTAAAGTGCGAGGTTTCACATGCCACAAAACCAGGTTCAACCCACCATTTTTTCCTGTTCCAAGTCAGGAATATGGCCATTGTTATATTATTGTTCGTTTCTGTGTGTGTTACATTTTAACGTTGCGTCGTTTGTTTTCTTTTATTTTTGAATGTAAATTCACATTGCGATAAGACGTGTCACGGTACTTGTCTATCCCAAATTCATGTATTTGGTTTTGATGTTATTCTTGTGGGATTTTGTATGATGCTTGGTCCGTTTCTGTGTCTGTTACATTTTAGTGTTGTGACGTTGTTCTCCTCTTATATTTAATGCGTTTCCCTCGGTTTAAGTTTGTTACCCCGAATTTTTTTCCATGTATTTATGAGATTGAACAGCCGTATACTACTGTTGCCTTTATTTATGTAAGTGTATCTTCTGACTATTGACATTAAGACAAAAGTTTATTTTTTTTGGCCAAATTACCAATTACATTCCATGGTAAAAGCAGAAAATTGGACCGAAAGCATATGATATGTACATATGTCTTTTGACAATATAATATCTTCCATAGTAAAGAAAATAAATGTTCTGTCCTGGTCTATGTTGATACTTCACATAGCACACTTATACTTTAGAGCAATATTGCTCCGTCGAAAGACCAGATGTATTTTATTTAAAGGGTGTAACACATCCATTGTGTATGAACTATTAATCATTTCCTCTTCGATGCGAGTAATAGCTTCATATCTCCAAGTTATTTTCATAACATGGCAATGAAAGTTCAGTTGTTGTGTTGGTTCATGTGTGTCCTATTTTTTTTTTTTTTTTTTTTTTTTTAAAAGTCCCAGTTATTAATTATGCTATTTGTTTTTCCAATTGATTTAATTCACATTTTACAGCCAACTACCAGTTAGTGGTCATCTCATTTTTATTACGTTTTCTTACATCTACTGCATTTGAACGTTGTAGGATATTTATTTTACTTGGCAATCATACCACATACATTTATACTGCAACTAGTTATGTTTATTTCCTAAATATTGTTACACAGCTATATGTTTTGCAATGTCAATTTAGTCATGGAACACTTTTTTTACATGTTATATGTTTACCTAAAATCATCAAATTAAATGCGGATACCCGAAAAACGATATTTCTTTTTAACACCATTGTGACGAATGTTGTAGGTCTAAAAAGTATGAAATGATGAGACAACAGTAAGTATGTTTTTATTTTGTAATTACTTGTAATGTTCTTCTTTTCCTTTGTGTTTGTAATTTAAAACACCATGTGATTCATTTAATTTTCTGTATTGTATTCACCTGCAAATGAAAACAAATGTACTGTATATAATAGTAATAATATGACAAAAAAATTTAATACAGGGCGTTTACAGAAACAGACTGATGTATTAATAAATACATAAAAATAACACATTCCCTAAAACATATATTATGTCATTTCAATGTTATATTTAACATTGCCATTTAAGTGCGAGGTTTAACATGCCACACAACCAGGTTCAGCCCACCATTTTTTCCTTTAAAAATGTCCTGTTCCAAGTCAGGAATATGGCCATTGTTATATTATTGTTCGTTTCTGTGTGTGTTACATTTTAACGTTGCGTCGTTTGTTTTCTTTTATTTTTGAATGTAAATTCACATTGCGATAAGACGTGTCACGGTACTTGTCTATCCCAAATTCATGTATTTAGTTTTGATGTTATATTTGTTATTCTCGTGGGATTTTGTATGATGCTTGGTCCGTTTCTGTGTGTGTTACATTTTAGCGTTGTGTCGTTGTTCTCCTCTTATATTTAATGCATTTCCCTCGGTTTCAGTTTGTTACCCCGATTTTTTTTGTCCATGGATTTATGAGTTTGAACAGCCGTATACTACTGTTGCGTTTATTTATGTACTTGTATCTTCTGACTATTGACATTAAGACAAAAGTTTAAATTTTTTGGCCAAATTACCAATTACATTCCATGGTAAAAGCTGAAAGTACACTATATTTAATATAATATTAATATTGGGTGTCTTCAAAAATAAACCATTGGTTGGATTACTACATAAACAATACCGAAAACATATGATATGTACATATGTCTTTTGACAATAGAATATCTTCCATAGTAAAGAAAATAAATGTTCTGTCCTGGTCTATGTTGATACTTCACATAGCACACTTATACTTTAGAGCAATATTGCTCCGTCGAGAGACCAGGTGTATTTTATTTAAAAGGTGTAACACGTCCATTGTGTATGAACTATTAATCATTTCCTCTTCGATGCGAGTAATAGCTTCATATCTCCAAGTTATTTTCATAACATGGCAATGACAGTTCAGTGGTTGTGTTTGGTTCTCTGAGGATTGATAATACAAGTTATTCTCAAAAAGAACATATAATAATCTCACAAATAGAGACTGCTTTTAATAGAATAGCAAATACAAAGTTATCTCTCAAATAGAGATTGCTTTAATAACTAAATTGTTCTCATATAGAATAACAAAAAAAAAATTTATTCTCTCAAATATAGTATTAAAAGCAATGAGAAAACGTTTTACATACAAAGAGACATAATTATTCAAAAGAGTATTTAACTAATTCAAAGAAGGAAAAAATATATAAACACGAAATCAATAAAAAAATTTATAAAGAACAATAAACTAACTGGAAAGCTTATTGATAAAAAGAGGAAACAATACCAAAAAAAAATTAAGAAGAAATAAGATAAAAAACGAATGTATAAACAGGTGTCGTATCCTTATAAGAAAAATCAAATTTGAACTATTCTACATATTACAAAGGAGGAAACATAAAGGCTATGGATACCTGATGAGGATAAGCCTAGGTCTACATGGCCATAACCAAAACACCCTTTTTAGTATACACACAAAAATTCTACTACAATCATGCAGTTGTGAATTTCTAGAAAAATATGGAAATAAATGCAGAAGAATGTATTCCACAAGCGGAAATATTCATCACCCACTGAGTTTACCAGCTCTTAACTACTCTAAATGTTTGCACATAGGAAATTGATTTAAAAAAGAAGGATTATGATAAGATAAACTGGATTGGTCCTGGACCCGATTGATTTTAACATGTTATATATTTACCTAAAATCATCAAATTAAATGCGGATACCCGAAAAACGATATTTCTGTTTAACACAATTGTGACGAATGTTGTAGGTTTGAAATGCATGAAAAAGAGATAACACAACAGTAAGTATGTTTTTATTTTGTAATTACTTGTAATGTTCTTCTTTTCCTTTGTGTTTGTAATTTAAAACACCATGTGATTCATTGAATTTTCTGTATTGTATTCACCTGCAAATGAAAACAAATGTACTGTATATAATAGTATTAATATGACAAAAAAATATTTAATACAGGGCGTTTACAGAAACAGACTGATGTATTAATAAATACATAAAAATAACACATTCCCGAAAACATATGTCATGTCATTTCAATGTTATATTTAACATTGCCATTTAAGTGCGAGGTTTAACATGCCACAAAACCAGGTTCAGCCCACCATTTTTTCCTTTAAAAATGTCCTGTACCAAGTCAGGAATATGGCCATTGCTATATTATTGTTCGTTTCTGTGTGTGTCACATTTTAACGTTGCGTCGTTTGTTTTCTTTTATTTTTGAATGTAAATTCACATTGCGATAAGACGTGTCACGGTACTTGTCTATCCCAAATTCATGTATTTGGTTTTGATGTTATATTTGTTATTCTCCTGGGATTTTGTATGATGCTTGGTCCGTTTCTGTGTGTGTTACATTTTAGCGTTGTGTCGTTGTTCTCCTCTTATATTTAATGCGTTTCCCTCGGTTTTAGTTTGTTACCCCGATTTTTTTTGTCCATGGATTTATGAGTTTTAACAGCCGTATACTACTGTTGCGTTTATTTATGCACTTGTATCTTCTGACTATTGACATTAAGACAAAAGTTTAAATTTTTTGGCCAAATTACCAATTACATTCCATGGTAAAAGCTGTAAGTACACTATATTTAACATAATATTAATGTTGGGTGTCTTCAAAAATAAACCATTGGTTGGATTACTACATAAACAATACCGAAAACATATGATATGTACATATGTCTTTTGACAATAGAATATCTTCCATAGTAAAGAAAATAAATGTTGTGTGTCCTGGTCTATGTTGATACTTCACATAGCACACTCATACTTTAGAGCAATATTGCTCCGTCGAGAGACCAGGTGTATTTTATTTAAAAGGTGTAACACGTCCATTGTGTATGAACTATTAATCATTTCCTCTTCGATGCGAGTAATAGCTTCATATCTCCAAGTTATTTTCATAACATGGCAATGACAGTTCAGTGGTTGTGTTTGGTTCTCTGAGGATTGATAATACAAGTTATTCTCAAAAAGAACATATAATAATCTCTCAAATAGAGACTGCTTTTAATAGAATAGCAAATACAAAGTTATCTCTCAAATAGAGATTGCTTTAATAACTAAATTGTTCTCATATCGAAGAAAAAAGAAAAAAAAAACCAAATGTATAAACAGGTGTCGTATCCTTATAAGAAAAGCTTATTGATCAAAAGAGGAAACAATACCAAAAAAATAGAAAGAAGAAAAAAAGATAAATAGGTGTCGTATCCCCATAAGAAAAATCAAGTTTGAACTATTCTACATATTACAAAGGAGGAAACATAAAGGCTATGGATACCTGATGAGGATAAGCCTAGGTCTACATGGCCATAACCAAAACACCCTTTTTAGTATACACACAAAAATTCTACTACAATCATGCAATTGTGAATTTCTAGAAAAATATGGAAATAAATGCAGAAGAATGTATTCCACAAGCGGAAATATTTATCATACACTGAGTTTACCAGCTCTTAACTACTCTAAATGTTTGCACATAGGAAATTGATTTAAAAAAGAAGGATTATGATAAGATATACTGGATTGGTCCTGGACCCGATTGATTTTAACATGTTATATGTTTACCTAAAATCATCAAATTAAATGCAGATACCTGAAAAACGAAATTTCTATTTAATACAATTGTGACGAATGTTGTAGGTCTGAAATGAATGAAAAGTTGAGACAGTAAGTATGTTTTTATTTTTTAATTACTTGTAATGTTCTTCTTTTCCTTTATGTTTGTAATTTAAAACACCATCACTGTGTCTAAACCACACAGGCAAAATTTGCTCGGGCTCGATGGTATCTAACATCCGGCACAATGACGGAACACCAATAAACAAAAGAAAGGTAGGTTTCTCCTTATTTTTTTTATTTTTTTTATGATATCGAAGAATATATATACATATACAACTATTTTCTATTGTGAGATGCAATATTTTCTACAACCGTTCTATATTAACGGAGAAATAAGTCAAAATGCATGTCAAAATGACGAATTGAGTGAACCTTGCCTCGAAATTGTTTAATTTCTCGTTAAATTGTTCACATTGTACGGAAAGAAAGGTACAGGAAGATAGATATTGACACGGAGATTACAAATTTAGTTATTATGAGCATCTCAATAATTTTATCTCTGTGTATGGAACGAAAGAAATGGGTCATGTCAAAATGGAACTGACCGGTTTCGTCAATGTATACAACCCGGTTTCGTCATAGATTTCAAAATGCATAACCCGGTTTGGTCAAATAAAAAAAATCATAATCGCATTACATTATAATTGATTATTAAACTTCAGCGTTCAAAAGGAGTTTTGTGGGTCGTTGGAAAACAAGTTCGTTCACCGGACAACGGTTTATTATTTATATGACTCTCAGATTCAAATAAATAATAAGCAAAAATTTGAATTCCTACTCTTATAGAACACAAATATTTTAATTTACTTTGCATTTCGTAATTTTTTAACAGCATATTGAGATTAAAGCTCGCTAAATATGCGTTTTCTATATGAGTTATGGGAAAATATGTTGAACATGTTTAAACTTGAAATTAAAATTTACGGTCTTAAAAATCGAAACACACAATTGATATGTGATTTTCTCGCACAAAAGGCTGGACACCTTTATAAGTAATCTAATCATTCTATGTATGTTATCTTTTCTACAATCTTTAAAAATAAATCTTCTTAAGGATAAACGTTGATAATAAGACAACTGTATATGCATGCATAATCGACATAGAAAATGAATGTAGGATTTCAACTACCATGCATTAAAATAATATTTTTTTTTATCCCTTATTGTAACTATACTGCTATATACAAATTAGTATAATAGTCTCAGGTCATCGACAAAATTCAATAATATTATTTTGTTAAAATTACTCGCCGTTGTGTTATGATGATCGTACACTGACGTTGGTAAATATATTTTGACAATATATACGGACAGACGGATTCAGTTTATTTCAAAGTGAACGTAATTCGAACAACTTTTACATACCGCCGAGCGTAGCGAGTCGAACAATAATTTGATTATTTTTTGCTTTACAAAATCGTTAAATACAGGAATCAATATAGTTTTGGCAACCAAAGGAGGGGTCGGGGCGTGCAACCTATACGTCATCTAGATTCGCCACTTATCTTATAAAGTGTATACCGAATTAAAATATTGTAAGAAATGAGAAAACAGGGACACCCGGGAAATCGGATTATGTGAGTTGGATTATGTTTATTATAATAAATGCCGAATATCAAGTTCTTTTTATTGATTCAATTCGTCATTTTGACATGCATTTTGACTTATTTCTCCGTTAATATAGAACGGTTGTAGAAAATATGGTATCTCACAATAGAAAATAGTTGTATATGTATATATATTCTTCGATATCAAAAAAAAAAAACATAAAGGAGAAACCTACCTTTCTTTTGTCTATTGGTGTTCCGTCATTGTGCCTGATGTTAGATACCATCGAGTCCGAGCAAATTTTGCCGGTGTGGTTTAGACACAGTGACCATGTGATTCCTTGAATTTCCTGTATTATATTCACCTGCAAATGAAAACAAATGTACTGTATATACTAATATTAATATGACAAGAAAACCAAATTTCAATACAGGGCGTTTACAGAAACAGACTGATGTATTAATAAATACAAAAGAATAATACGTTCCCGAAAACATGTGTTATGTACTTGTATCTTCTGACTATTGACATTAAAAGAAAAGTTTAAATTGTTTGGCAAAATTACCAATTACATCCCATGGCAAAAGCAGAAAAGTGGACCTTGTTTCATGTACAATGTTTGAGAGTACATGTGTATTTCATTTGTATTTAATATCGTCAACGGGTCATGTTTCGAATGAGAAGTGATCTCCATCTCTGCGACGCAACAACAGAAATAAAACCACGATCCTAAACACTGGTTATGATTTGCAGGATAAAATTGCTAGCTTCTCAAAAACACAATTAATGAGAAAAATTCCACGTTTAAATAAAGAAGTTTCAATTAAATAATTTACGCAGGAGGTCTTTACTTGTTGAAGTCTATTAGTATCGAATATACCGAAGGATGTGACTTTCAATCTGCAAAATATATATTATAAACCAACACAAATCAAGGATTTATTAAGTGTATATATCTCTTAGAATATTCTAAGAGTATATAATTATATCTGTATATGTCCAACCATCTATTCATTCCTGATAATTAGAATCAAAACATTCAAAATACATTCTTCAAAAGAAATTTCACAAAATTTTCAATTGTCAGTTTAAAAGTCTCTATTGAATTGCTTTACGGACGAAGGTCAACAAAATTTGCATACACAAAATCAATCGGTTGGTATGATTCAAAATGCTAAAAAAGGTCGTATCTAGAGCAACCTGTTTTTGGTTCATGTATAGTTTATTGATACGTAAATTTACATTGATCCAACATGCATTTTTTCCCAGTGGCAGTTCAAATATCAAACCCTTGATCCAAGACTATAACTGCTGTTTGTTCATTTTTTATAATAGGACATGCACGTTTATACGGAAGCGTATTAACGCCACACATTTTTTGCAGTCAATAATGGACAACATATTAATGTATATTAAAATTTATCACCTATGTAGTCATTGCAAAGTAAAATGCTTGAATAATGAGAATATATCATTGACTTATAAGAGCGGAATAATATAAGAAAATGTGGTATGAGTCTTTATAAGAAAACTATCCATCTTAGTCACTATTTGTAAAAGTAAACCATCATAGGTCAACACAGAACATTGTCTCTCACCAAACAGAAAACTATAAAGGCCTTCAAAAACGATGTCTATGTTACTTCTAGTATATATATTACAAAGAGATTTGAGTAAATGAAGGTTACACCGAAGATAAAAAATCAACTCTGGTAATATAGCTTTAACCGAAAATAAATAAACTTCAGAAGTAAACTCTCGTTTTAAAACTGTGTAAAGTTGGTTAGATTCAAACAAACCACCCTCTGGCAACAAATGTATAGAATGAAGATGTTTTATTAATAAAATTCAAAGTGCATCAACATATAAAAACAAAATGTTTCCTTATTAATAATTCATTTCAATGCAGAAAAATCATTTTGTCTATATGACAAAAGTTTCACAATTGTATGACATTACTTTTTATCTTTCAATTTAAATATGCCTAAATACTATACTATATCTATTTTCTTGTTAAATAGATATAGTATAATAGTATTTAGGCATATTCAAATTGAAAGATTTCTTCTTAAATCATATACTTTTCTGATGCACAAATCAGTCTTAATTTATGTATAATTACACGTCAAGTATTCCATTATTCCTATGCGTATTTATTCTAATTATTTGGCCTTGTATGTATGTTTCTTTTTTTTATCTACTAGTAAATCAAAACCGAAATTAATGAAAGACGGACATATATACAAAACTCAATGAATAATTGAAATCAAGATATTTGCGTTATAACGCAAAGATATGAAGTAAAATAAAAAAAAATGTGTGCCGCTAAACCACTTCCGTACGTTTATGTTTCCATAAATTACATATAGATTCCTACTTTGTAAAGGATCACTCTGAATCAAACAAACAATTCTCTGAAACTGATATTATCAAGAAGCTTGATTTTTTTCATTGACAACATATTTGTTACGTTTGGAGGACGTGTTTTTCATTAGACTGTCGGCATTCCAATGGGATTAAATTACGCCTTTTTTCTTGTCGACTTGTTTCTGAATTATTATTAGGCTGACCTCACACAGGAACTTTTTAGGTAGAAAGATAAGAAGTTAGCAATATCCTTAAACACTACTTTCCGCTATATAAATGACGTTCTTTCACTAAATAATTAAAATACGCATCTATCCAATTTCACAAGAGATAAAGGATACAACAGATACAGTTAAGTCGGCCTCATATCTTAACTTATATCTAAACTATGGCTATGAGGATCGGTTGAAAACAAAATTTTACGACAAAAGGGATGATTTCAGCTTTCCGGTTGTGAACTGTCCATTTCTAAGTAGCAACATTCCAGCAGGACCTGCATACAAGGCATATATCTCCCAATTGATACTATATTCCCGTGCTTGCATTTCCTATCATGATTTTCTTGATAGAGGGCTGCTGCTCACAATGAAGCTATTAAACCAAGAATTCCAAATGGTGAAGTTGAAATCATCCCTTCGTAAATGTTACGGCCGCCATCACGAGTTGGTTGACCGTTATGGAATAACCGTTTCACAAATGATACCGTATATGTTCCTTACGTCGTGACTACAACCCCTTCCATTCCACGAATGTGAAATTTCTTACATCATAAGCTACACGACGGGTGCCACATGTGGAGCAGGATCTGCTTACCCTTCTGGAACACATGATATCACCCCTTGTGTTTAGTGGGGTTCGTGTTGTTTATTCTTCAGTTGTCCTTGTTTTGTCATGTGTTCTATTGTTTGTCTGTTTGTCTTCTTTAATTTTTTTCTTTTATTTCGAGAATACTACATATGACTATGATGAGTTATTCCTGCATTCTGAAACGTGAAAATCATTTCAAATGTTGATGTCAAACAAAAAAAACATTCATTATACATGATTAGATATCAATACTTCAGGTGTTTCACACTTAAAACTGTAGCGTGTTCAGTTCAACTATCTGTTGAAAACAAAGGATCTTTCTATCAGTTTTATTTACATTGAAACCAAGATATGGCAATATGTAGTTTACAATTGCATGTAATAATTTCATGTCATAATAAACAAAAACAAACACAATTCAACTTAAATGTTTAACATTATTTCATGAATTCAAAAGCATTTTTTTTTAATTTCCTTACATCATTCTAGGACAATTGATGACCATCGTATATTGTTTAAACAACAATTTCTGTGTCCTTGCTTATTTATCATGAGTGCTGATAGCTATTATCTTCCGACGTAATTGTGAAACTAAATTATCAATATCCATGATATCTGAACTTCAAATTTAAAATTGAATTTCCAAAGTACAAAGTAGCTTACTGTGGATTTATTTAATTTTCATTGGTAACAGTTTTCAATGGACTGTTGAAAAGTTGCACTTTCATGGATATTTTATTTTCTGGTTTTGCCAATATCTGCATACGAAGCTTTTATGAAATCTATAATCAGTTGAACATTAAAATTCGTGTTTCACCTGTTCCATCGAAACCCACGAAAATGTGTATTCAACGAATAATGTTGAATCCAGAAACCGTCAAGTCTAATGGTTACTGTTAAAAAATGTCTTAATTTGTTTTTAATTAATATTGTTGCACCGGTCAACCTATCTGCAATGGTGTCCTTTTACTTATGTCGTTCGCTTAAAGAACTCTATCGGAGTAGCTTTTGTGTTAGATCACACCGTATACACGAAGTTTATATAGTGTAAATATGTAGGAGAGTAACATATGAGTTCAGATATATAAACACCAAACATTGAAGAAAATATGTATTTCTGAAAGAAAAGATGGACCTCGTTATTGACAATAACAACAATTATATAAAAGACGAAATCACAAGAAAGGATATAGATGTGCTTCCTATAAATACTCGTCAAGAACAGATTTAGGATTTTAATGTCTTCCGTTTTTATGAATTTTAATGATGTTAATTATTTTTAGTATTTTAGTATAAACAGAGTATAAACAGAGTGCATCTTAGGTTTTTACTTCTTGATTTTAAATTGACTCGTCCTGCTCCAGATCCAACGTACACCTCCCTATGGTGAGCAGAGGAAAACAGTCATATACATGTTATGATTGGCATGCTATATAATTTGTACAAATGGCTAACGGAAGAGGTCAATGATGATCAATGAAAAATAACAATAAGCAGTCCGTATATTACAAATATGCCAGAGCGGAACATATGCTTTGATATATATAAACACTAAATGATGAAGGACGAGGTCTGTTTTGCTGCAAAATGGGAACACTTCTTATTGGAAAATTGGATTTCTGTCAAGTACAAGACAATTTGTTTCAAAATAGTATGGCTTTTTTTTATTTTGTTGAAAAGATCATGATGATATTAAGAATAGAATCAATAATGCACTTTAATATAATTGTCATTGCCATTATTATCATATTTATCATTCCATTTGGTATAAAATAAGAATATGTAGAAGTACTTTTTTTCGTGGGTTTAAGTTTCGTGGTTTTGTGTCTATATCAGATTTCATGGGGATTTAGTTTCGTGGTTTCCAGTAAATGGAAGTAATGTAATATGTAGGTTAAATTATCGTGGGGGTGTACTTTCATGAATATATATTCTTTCCACGAAATTAACAAATTTAAATTATCCACGAAAATCTCTGCTTTTACTGTATTGAGCACATTTTTTGGAGTTAAATCGAATTAAAAAAATTCACATTTGATTAAAAGTTCACCTAGTACAATAGTCAGCATAGTTATAGGACATTCTTGCATAAGCTACACATAGAATATAAATTATGAGTGTAATACTACTAAAACATGTAGAGTTGGTTCTGTGCGAAAAAAATGGAAGTGTCCTTTAAATGAATATACATTCCATCTACAAAATATTTTAAGATAACACTTAGGCCGTGTTAACACCAAACGCCGTGTACAGTAAACATGTTTACAATTAGTTTAATGTTATAAACACTGGTTTCACATTAAATTTGTTCACATCTATACACCTTGTTTAATAAACTGTACATAAGATTTGTTCACACGTGTAAACTATATGTCATTTAAATGTTCATTACGTAGAACTGAATTCAAAGTTTTCTGACAATTTTTCTAGCAGTACGGGAACGACCATTTGACTTCAAAAGGGGGGGGGGGGGATGGAAATATTCCGATCCCCAATTTGATAAAAAAAAATCTGGTCATACAGATGATAAAAAAAATATTTTCAATCAAGAGTTTTCCCCATACATTATAGTGTTAAATATTGAAAAAAAAGTATTTGATCACCAGCATCGAGAAAAAAAACGGGATAAAAACGTACGCGCGAAAAAAAATCTGACTCAGATAAAGAAATAACCCTCCCCCATTTTTTTACGTTAAGTGGTTGCTACTTTATGAAAGCCAATTTTATAATTTGCAGTAGTTTGAATATAACAGAGATGTCTCAATTACGCATTAGAAAACGTTAGCTGCTGCAGCGCGCTTACAGTCGAAAAAAAAGGATTGAGATATTAGGGATCACTACATTTTTATCTTTTCTGTTTGTTTCAAATGGTATTTCTTCTCCAAGGAGTATTTGATAAAGGAAAGTGGCAGCTGAGGGTGAAACAAACAATTTTTTTTTCAGGGCTAAAAACTTGAATTTTTTTGTTTTCCAAAACAAAATCTATAGCCCACCCCCAACCCTGCCTTTATGTTTCATACCCAACTATAATAGGCCCCCGAAAATCAATTGGTTGCTGCCTTATGGGTTCGGCAATGATGCTGCTTTCAGTTTTGATCAGGGGTTAAGTACGTTAATTTTTTTTAACAGAAAAACACTGTAAAATTTAGACAACAATTTCTGTAAAGAACTATACTAATAATTATCAAAAATATCAATTTTACTCAAAAATAGTTTCCTCCTTAAATATATACAAGGTAAAATTTATGTCCTAAATGCCTAGTTTTGTGTACACTTAACCTACACAAGGCCTACATTGACTATCGACTGTGTGTAGATTAAACATGATTCAAACTACATGTAAACATTGAGTTTTATCAATGGGAACGTAATTGTGTTTAGTTTACGTGTGAGTAACACTAACACAACACCGAATTTAGGTCAATGTGAACACGGCCTTCTACCCTTTAACAGGTCGGGACCACTACCTTATATGGAAATGCATAAATTAGCATACTTATATTCTCGCACATGTAATTGTTTATTTACATGTGACGCAATTTATTTTTACCTATGTTTTTGACCAATCCACTAAATGAATCACAATGCATGATGGACTACTACGTGTTTCCGATCAACCAAAAACACGTGTTATTTACTAAAATACAACACATTTTTTCGTGTAATGCGGGATTCACAATTTCGCTTAGCTTTTCATTTTGTGTATCCTCATATATAGTTCGTGATATAAAATATTACTTCCATGCTCGGATTAACGAAGAATTGTTTCTTTTCGAAGAAAAAAGGGTTTGAATTACCCGATATATAGCCATTAATATGTTTGATGATGGAACAGAGATTTCATGTATTTGTCCACCAGGCAGCAACGAAACAACAACGAAAACACACAATTACCCATGAGACAAACTTACTAGTGTAAAATATGCCGTCGATAACAGCCGGTGCTGATATTCACGAGTACAGCAATTTTCGTATATATAATTAAAGGCAAATATGTGATCCTTGAATTTTGTGTTTGTAAAAAAGGCGAAGAAATATTTACATACATGGCAGTTTTAACAAAATTTATAAGTATTTATTTTTGTCAAATTTCAGTATATGGGACTTCCAAACTGTTCCCTTTGTTTTGAAGGTAGTGAAGTCAGCAACTGTTGTTTCAATTTGTTCGTTTTTCGGACATTTGCCAAACTGAATAAAATCACTACAGCTGATTTCTTATACCTGCAAGTAAAACTTTGGTTGGCTTTCTTGCTTTGTTGGTATAGTTGTTTATACAAGCTTTGAAGATAAGATTAACATCTTTAAACAATATATATATATAGGCATAGTTTAACTTGTATTTGCTCAACATGCATTAGGAAAAAAGCTGTAATGATCTTATCCATGTGTATGTGCGACAAGGTGGAAAATTTGATATGTTTTGTGAAAATTGCAGCGTTGGATCTATAATAAAAAAAAGAAGATGTGGTATTTGTACCAATGAGACAGCTGTCCACAAGAGACCAAAATGACACAGAAATTAATACTTATAGATCACCATACGACCTCAACAATGAGCAAAGCCCATACCGCAAAGTCAACTATAAAATGCTTCATATGACAATGTAAAACAATTCAAACGACTTATTAACGGCCTTAATTACATTATACTTATATTTAAACAAATATGTAGCACATAAACAAACAACCACTGAAATACAGGCTCCTATACAATATATATATTTTTGATGGGATAGATTTCTTCTCTTTTTATATATTTAATTGGGCCGGGTTTTTTTTTTTATTGTTTTACACAAGTAATTTTTTGGTCATTTATAGCTTACTTTTCATCATTGAACCTATGACTGCTTACTTTACTAAATTATGCCTTTGTTTGAAAGATGTCTCATTTGGCACTATACCTCATCTTCTTATTTGTATACACAAAGCACATTTTAGAAAAAAAATAATAGGTAATATGGCACCTAATATGATCCAGAGACTTTTAACATTGGAGATATTTTACATATGTCAACAGGACAGCAGCCGAACAATAAAAAAACTCTAAGGAATATTTTGTGATAAAATTAGCAACAGACGGATATTGTCGATTGATGAAACTATAAAAAATGTATTGAGCTATTTACCGTACCCACTCAGTGGCGGATCAAGGGGTGGGGGTTCCGGGGGATGGACCCCCTTTTTTGGACGGTCAGTGCATTTGGATGAGGACATGTAGTTGGAACCCCCTCCCCTTTTGTCCAGGGTTAGGATCCCCCTTTTAAAAATGGCTGGATCCGCCCCTGCTGCTTTCATAACACTTACTTTTAGCATATACTGAATATTATGTTATTACTTTTAGTTCAGGTCCTGATAAAAAAAATGTACACATTCAGTACAGAAAGAAGTGTTTCAATGAAGGTTTTCGTGTTTTTCTAGGCAGACATGATTTTGAAATGACATTATACAGTTTTAAAAGAGCTCAATTTTTTGTATAGTGGACAGTGGTCATTTCATCTGAAATTTCACTGTTTCAGGTCGTAAAAATATTGCACAGGTACAATGGAAAAAAGCCTGTTCAACAATTTTAACAAGGCGAAACAGAAAGTCGAATAGGGAAGCCCGTAAACAATACTTTTTGAAGAAAATTGAAGATAATGTTATATCATATTCGCAGAACAGAACCTAATTTTTTGAGAATCCCAGACACTATTAGTTGACAGTACTTCCACTAATTCCACGTGCTTTCAGTTTGTAGTAAACTCGTAGTAGCCCACAATGCATTGAAGCTCATTGAGTCGATTGGTCGGTTTGTCAATGCCGTATTGGCTTTATGTTTGAAAAATGATATGCAAGTATATTCTGATGTAAAGAAACCTAGAATTCTGGACCTGTTTTAATACTGGATATTATGATGTTCTCACTTTCAGACTAGGTCCTGAATAAAAGTTTACATATCGAGCATAGATAAGTTTGCGTCCGTTATCACATTCATATTAATTTTTACGACAGGCTGTAATGCCACAACGGCAATATTCTTGGAATTAAGCAGTGTTTCATTGCTAGTTCATTGTGATTTTCGAAGCAGCAATGTTTTGGAATGACATTATACCGGTTTAAAAGAGCTCAAATGATTTTCTTACTGGACAGTGGTCACTTTATTGATTATTTCACTGTTTTATGTAAAATTAATGCAGGTTCAATTCATAACATTGCACAAAACTGGTTCAACTACTTTTCAAAGCGAAAAAAAAAGTCAAATCGTGAAGCTAGTAAACGATTTTTTTTAGTCTGAGCATGCAAATTGAAGATTACGTTATATATTTTACATTAAATATATTTGCAGATAAAAACACAGGTAATGAGAGTCCCTAACAATATATTAGTTGACTGTTTTCCCACTAATTCCTCGTGTTTTAAGTAGTAGTTTACTCGTAGTAGCCCACAACGCATTGTAGTTCATTGACTCGATTGGTCCGTTTTTCAAGGTCACATTGGCCTTGTGTTTTGGAAATTACTATGCAAATATATTCTGAGGTCAGAAAATCTAGAGTTCTCGACCTGTTTAACATATGGATAATTGTAACGTTTGCAACTTAATCTACCACAGACGTATTATAATTTTACCTTTGTCAATATTAAAATATTTACAGAAGTGTAACCTATATTACTTTTTAAGAATTTATAGAAATCAATTTTGCATTACCTAAATATATTTTTTTTAATTTTCAGACCCATGGAATACAGGTAAGCAAATGTAATTAAAGGTACACTGGTCTTGTATTTATGTATCTATCAAAATGTTAAGTGTATAGTTTTTCAATACGACCAATCAATTTCATAACAATGTTATGTACATATAAATGTGCTGTTTAATTTTTTAGATGAAGTATATACATAACGCTTGTTTATACTATGCAATATTGTTTACAAATGTATGACACACGACATAATAATTCTGCTGGATTTGCTATTTACTGACGTTATATCAGAGTAGTTTTAGAAAATATTTTCTTCGTGAGACAAACAAAAAATAATAATAATTTCTCCTCCAAATAAAATATTACAAATTTTGCATGTAATATGTGGCCAAATATTATATATCACTAAAATTTCATTGTCTACTATTGTTTTCTTCTATAAAGCGGAAAAAGTCCAATTTGATTATTTCATTTGCATTGCAAACGCTCTGAATTTGCTACCGTATTTTATCAAACGCAAACTACTTCAATTTTTATCATTACTTGTATGACTTTTGTTTAAATAGATTATTTTTCTATAAAAAGCTCCTCCCCTTTTAAGATTGGAATATCAAACGATCATGATAATATTAATAGTAGAACAGATAATGCACGTTAATATAATGTCATTACAATTATTATCATATTAATCATTCCATTTGGTATAAAATAAGAATATATAGAAGTATTGATTTTTTGGGGTTTGAATTTCGTGGTTTTCATTAAATGGAAGTGATGTTATATGTAGGTTAAATTATTGTAGGGGTTTACTTTCATGAATATATATTCTTTCCACGAAATTAATAAAATTAAATCCTCCAATAAAATCTCTGATTTTACTGTATTGAGCACATTTTTTGAAGTTAAATCGAATTAAAAATTTCACATTTGATTAAAAAGTTCACTTAGTACAATAGTCAGCATAGTTATAGGACATTATTGCATACGCTACACATTGAATACACCTTATCGCTATTTGTCCGCCATTGCTGGAAATCACACAGGTTCCCGTAAAATTTTGACGTCATAAAACAAAATGTCTGACGCCACAATGGAAAAGTGATTGTTGTTGACGTCAAAAGTTCAAGCGGACGGGTCAGCCGGGAATAGCGATAAGGTGTATATAAATCATTCTGAGTGTAATACTACTAAAACATGTAGAGTTGGTTCTGTGCGAAAAAAATGGTAGTGCCCTTTAAATGAATATACACTGCATCTACAAAGTATTAAGATAACACTAAGATCGTTCTACCTTTTAACATATAGATAATTGTAACGTTGGCAACTTACACTACCACAGGTGATATCCGACCTGTATGGTGATGTGTTTTACAATTTTGCCTCTTTCAATATTAAAATATTAACAGAAGTGTAACCTAAATTACTTTTTAAGAATTTATAGAAATCAATTTTGCATTACTTAAATATATATTGTTTTATTTACAGATGCACGGAATGCAGGTAAGCAAATGTCATCATATGTAAACTAGTCATGTATCTATGTATTTCTCAAAATTTTCAGTGTATAATTTTTTTATTCGACCGATCAATTTCATAACAATGTTATGTTCATATAAATGTGCTGTTTAATGTTTTAAATGAAGTATATACATAACGCGTGTTACTGTGCAGTATTGTCTACAAATATATGACACACGAAATAGTAACTATTTACTGGCGTTATTTCAGAGTAATTTTTGGGCAAATATTTTCTTCGTGATACGAACAAAAATAATAATAGTTTCTTCTTTTAATAAAATATAGCAAATTATGCATGTAATATCAAGCCAAATATTATATTTCTAAAATTTAATTGTCTACTAATGGTTTATTCTATAAAGCGGAAAAGTCCTTGTTGAATATTCCTTATAAATCAAAATGAAAGTAGCATTGATCACTTCATATTCGATCATATCAAAAACGCATGATTCCTACATGCGAGAATCATGAGGTTTTTTTGCATGTGAAATCACCAGCTGTGACATAAGACAATGCTTGAAATAAACTCTGTTTAAGTTTGTCAAATGTCGGTGGTTTTCTCTGGGTACTTTTTCATCATCCATCAATTACAACTAAACGTCACGGTTTATCGACGGTGGACTTCAATTAATGAAGATATTTCGATTGGATTTTGCTCACTATAAAGTTTAATAGAATCTTTTAAAACAAAGTAGATAAATATATCGAGTAAATTGTAACACTCATGTTAATTTTAAATATTTTTTTTTTCAGTTTTAGAATGGCCGCCTTTCAAAAATGTCTTATGCGTCACCTTTTGATGTTGAACAAAACAAAATTATTGCATCCTCTCATCAGAACCAAAACATTATTTCTTATTAGAACCTTTGCAGCATTGAACAGGGATTGGTATTGCATATGTCAATTATAGCATAATTTTTTCCCCGACTGGTCAGTTGTACCTATTAGATATACTTTGATTTAAATTGATCCACAGGATTTGGTGCGAATCATAACTAAGTCCTTAACTTCATAAAGAAATTATCCAATATCCAACTATCTAGGTGCAAATCATATCCCAGGCCTTACATTTGTTCTGTGCTTTATTTCATAAAATAATATTATTTATATATAAATTAATATCGAATATCCACTCATTTTCTTGCAAATCATATCTCTAATATTTATTTCATACAATCTGATCGAATATTAATCCATTTTGGTGCATATCATATGTCTGGTCTTTCATTGATCTGGTGTTCTATGCGCAACGTGTCGGTATAAATCTTTGCGAACATGGTGAAAGTTAAAATCATTACTGGAACAGTATTGTTGTTTCAATCCTAAATGTGTTGAAGGTGATGTTATAGAATATTCAATTTTTTTCAATTTTTTATGTTTTTCAGCGCTGTTTGTGAAATTTGTGATTTCTTAAATTTGAGATGGATATATAGTGATATTTTATCATATGTAACAAGTGGTACCTTGTAATCAAGTTTACAGTTCCTAATATATCTTTTTTAGTCATCTGTGTCATGAGTGTACTCTTTGTGTGTTTTACCTTTGGAAGTAAAACTAATCTGAACATTTTCCTATTCTTGGGGTACCTCCTTTTGTTCTTTGAATGTTTAAAACCCATTTCCGATTTATATCTAGATACTTTTGTTTTTGTATAGAATTGTTTTAATAGTGTTATTGGAATACGCCGACACCGAAAAGGTAGATTTTGTCTTGGAAGAAATAAGTTTAATTCTGTATATTTGGATTTTCAAGAAAAAAGAATGAGAGTATCAAATTCCTTCCAGTTCTATTAATTTTTTTTCGTTTTTTTATTACATTTTTAATTTTGAAGTTGAAACAAAGCATGTCCAGCAAGAACTAGTGCTTCTGATTGTGATCATATTTTAGAAGAATGATTCAATAACACTTGTTTGCTGATTTGTTGTTTGGAGTTTACTCTGTCGTTTACGTAATTTCATTTTATTTTTGAAGGCTTTGAACTTTTATTAAGTCCTAACGAACAATACAGTCTTTGCTTAGTCGTTTGTTTACTGGTTTGAATTGTTTGACATTACCATTGCGGGGTTTTCAAAGCTGATTTTGCAGTGTTGTCTCATGGACAACCATACCATATTTTCTTCTTTTTATTACTATATTTAGTTTTACAATACTCTGAAAAAATCTTAATATAGCAAATACTGAATCTAAGAAACTTACAAATATGTAACAGAATCCAAATAAGATATGTTATTTTCGGTAATATCCTGCTCCAGGTATGATAGTAGTGGTCTAGGTCATGGTTAACAAAAGTAAAATACAAAATGTATACTAATGATCGATATTCCATACTCGCAATTATTAATAAAATTAACGGTACCAATTTTCTTGCAACAGATGCGCATTTCGACAATACATGTCTCTTCAGTGATGCTCGTGGCCAAAATATTTAAAATCCATAGCTTATATAAAAGATGAAGAGCTATAATCCAAAAGATCAAAAAAGTATAGCCAAATCCGTGAAAGGAATCAGACCTTTGTATGAGGGAGATACATTCCTTAATTTCTAATAATTTCTAATATTTTGTAACAGCAAATTTTATTAACACAAATAAATCCGTATTTTCATGCCAGTACCGAAGTATTGGCTACTTGGCTGGTGATACCCTCGGGGACTAAAAGTCCACCAGCAGAGGCATCGACCATAAATATATGGTATATTAAGGATGTACTTATGTGAGGGTTTGTAAATTAAAAAAAATCAAGATGTTTAAAGTCCTACTATAAGTCAGAAGAGTATTAGTTTAGGAACAAAATAAGCTAAAAATATTGATAGATCATGGAGCTCCTTTTTGAGATATATGATTTTTAAAATATGGGTGGAAAAAGCATACTCGGACTTTAACCTTATATTTGCATTTGTATTAATAGAGTCTCAAATCAAAAGAAAAATTCAAAAATCTGCCTAAATTTTGGTAAATGACCCTTTTTGAGCTACTAAGTCTTATTTGAAAAGATAAATGGGTATTATAGGGCAAACTATTTTACTTGTCTATCCCAAATTCATGTATTTGGTTTTGATGTTATATTTGTTATTCTCGTGGGATTTTGTCTGATGCTTGGTCCGTTTATGTGTGTCTTACATTGTAGTGTTGTGTCGTGTTCTCCTCTTATATTTATGCGTTTCCCTCAGTTTTAGTTTGTTACCCCGATTTTGTTTTTTGTCCATGGATTTATGAGTTTGAACAGCGGTATACTACTGTTGCCTTTATTTACATTCTATTGTATGGAAAAAAACCAAGGAGTCAAAACATCTGCTACAAATTCCAAAACCTCACCTACGTACATCCTTAAGAACATGAAACGATTAACTTATTAATATGTCATAATAATATTTTAGTTACGGTCGATGATTGAATATTAATGATTCCATTGAACTGTTAACAAAACTTTGAGTTTTTGAAATACTAAGGCTTTACTACCTGAGGGATAGATTACCTTTGCTGTATTTGGCAAAACTGTTAGGAATTTTCGGTTCTCAGTACTCTTTAACTTCGTACTTTATTTGGCCTATCTAACATTTTGTTATTCGAGCGTCACTGATGAGTCGTATGAAGACGAAACGTGCGTGTGGCGTTAATTTAAAGTTTTAATCATGGTATTTGTGATGAGTTTATTAAGTAAAAAAAAATGTTGATTGGCGAATAAAACCGTTGATAATTATGACTGCCAGAGAGACGATAAAAACATAAGAAAGAAATCCCACTCTAGTGTTTTAAAACAAATCTGAAAATAAGTCACAGGAAGGACTTAATACTTAATACAGCCTAAAACATGACAGCAATACTTATATAAACCTTTATCAAATTGTAGAAGATGAATACTTAAGGTTCACAAAATATAATTGCCAGTGTCAATTAAATCCTTCTACACTGATTTCAAAAACAAATCTTGTACTTTTTACATGAAAGAACAATATGCCTACGGTTTAAAAGGGTACTTCCGGGTAGGCTTTTGCGTGGTCATTAGTCTGTTTTAACATAATTTCTTGTTAAAAAAATGACAATGGATTAGACACAAGGTTTTCAGCTTAGTAACTTCTACTCTAATACATGCATACTTAATGCGCGTATGGCGTAAATACAAAATGTTTTGTGCTGACATGAGTAATCATTGATATGGTAATATTTCTAAATTAACTGTTTACTCAAAAATACTTCGGATTTTATACTTCTAGATTTCCTAAGCTGTATTTGGCAAAACTTTGAGAAATTTTGGTCATCAATTCTCTTCAAATTCGAACTTTATTTGCCTTTTTAACTCTTTTAGATTCGAGCGTCACTCATGAGTCTTGTATACGAAACGCGCGTCTGGCGAATATACAAAATGAAATCCTTGTATATATTATGAGTTTATATACACACATTCATATACATGATTGAACATTACACATATCTGTCTTTAACCAATTGTTATTTAAGCATGCAGATATAAAAAATAAATTACATTTAAATTTGAAGAATCGAATCAATGTATATTTTCCAATGATTATAACTAATCGAGTGCGTCTATTTTTCAGAATAAATAAATACAAAGGCAACAAGTCGTAAAAAATAAAATATTTTAGTGAACATGACAAGTCATATATGTGAATTGATTTAAATGTAAATAACACACTAATAGCGTATGATGTGATCCATTTTAAGTCGATTTTCTTGTGACGGACAAATATGTAAAACGGAATAAATGTACACGTAATAGTAAGCATTCATTTTGTTTTTTTAATCAAATCAAATGAAACGTTTCAGATAACAATAGTAGGTCTTAAAGGTGAAATGCAAAGGTTTTTAAAAACTTTTTTTGTTTCATATTGTAATAAATTGGTTAAAATATATACTAAAAAAATATTGGTAGTCGTATGTGTGTCCTCGTAATAGCTATAAAACAGGTAACTTCATGGTTCATCGGGGAAAGTGCAACATGATTATCTCCCTTTGTTACAGAATGCTGGTGGCGTCATATGTGTCCTCTCATTATGTAAACAAACAAGCATGGCCGTGAATATGTGAACGACAATTCAACGATGCAACTATGGACTATCGATCCACAGACGATGAACGTGAACAAATAGACATTCCCAAGGTTAAACTAACTATGTCAGTACAATCATACATGTATGAATCTAAAAGTCAGAGCCAGAGGATTGCCGATGCCGAATCGGTAACTGGATAAAGAGGCCAACATTTTCTACATCCGATGGTAAAGATGGAAACGAAATAGATTTTTAACAGCCTGTCGGCTTCAAAATCTCTCATGGTGTGTAAATCAAATAGTAAAATAATGTATTTAATAGGCATACTTTTTGTGAGTCCGAGATTACTTTGACATCCAACGACTGTTTTGTTAGAGAAGCTTGGGCCCTCGGCACGACCCCAGTTTGTCTGGCAAAACAGCCGTTGGACGTCATAGTCACCTCAGACAATATTTTTGTAATCATATATATTGATATAAGTAGGTTGGTAAACACAGCTAATGTACATTGCGACCTTTACATGTTGAGGGAGGGATTGGCAGGGGACATGCGAAATTGAGGGGGAGTACGGATATGTGATTGGATGGGTTGGGGAAAAGGAAAATTATCAAAGACTCCTGCTCACCCCTCTGTAATTTAATTCTTACTGCACGAAAATCGGAAAAGAAAAAAATTATTACTAGAGTTGTTTCCCATCTTCGGATGGTCGTAACTTTAAGTTACGACCATCCGCTTACCACCAGTGCTTTTATAGGAAAAGATCAGTGATTGACTTTCAAACCTACCTATTTAGATCGAGCTTCAATAAAAATAATCCTAACCAAATTATAAACACAAATGATGCCTACCCTGCCTTAATTTAAGAACCAAATATGCCTTACGAATAATGAAATATATGACTTTGTAATGTAGATACCTCTAATATCCGTTATTTTCCTATGGCTATGTTCTAGATGCATACTTGGGCTGGCTCCCTAAAGGAAGGGCAGAAGTCTGTTCATGCCGTCTTGTCATAATTAAATAAAGTCATAACATTTGCTTTCAGTCTTATTCTGATTTGGTGTGAATGTCATGAACGAGGCAATCTTTGCATTAATAACAAATTGATCAAAATCAAAGTGTTTGGGGTCATAATCTGGAATGCTCCGTTGAACGAAATTTAATTTTGCTTCTTCACCTTTCGTGTCCAAATCTTTCGTCTTTGTTGGTCTTTCGGAAATGTAAACAAACATAATCCCTGACCTGATCCAGTTTTACAGTTGTATGCAACACAAAACACCATAGCCGGTTAACGTTGTTTACAATGTTACGTTCTAACACATGTATTTGATACCAATGTAACAAAGGACTCATATGACGTCACAGCGAGAAGGAAATAAAGGTTGGGTTTTCCTGTATTTTTTCGACACCAATATTTACCTGTTATTTTTAGTACCAACGAGGTTTGGAATTATTGTATAAATATAAATATCAACATTTTAAACATAAATTCTTGCGATTTACTCCTTTTCCTAAAAAAAAATTTCTACCTTTGCATTTCACCTTTAAAGTTCATTTGACTATCGTATCTCGTAGAGCATAAGTTGCCCATGTTCAAGTAAGATCTCTTACAGAAATAAGGTTGTAAATGTTGAGAAACACGCTCGGTGCTTTTTTATAATTTAAATATATAAACACACTAAGATTTTCGTCAAAAAACTTGGACTCATTACCTGAGAGCAATATGCTTATTGTTTTCCATTCCGTTAACTTGTACAGAGCGTTGGTAACCAATTTAAAGACCCTATGCATTTATCGTGTACCAATAAGAAATTAGAACCGAATGAAATAGTGTTCGGTTAAACATTGTTATTTTTAAATGAGTTTAAACTGTTCGATATCGTATACCAAATGACTAAGCGACAACTTAAGAAACAACAACACTGCACACGAAAGGCATTAGAATAATACAAAATAGAGAACAAATGAATGTCGTTCCACCCCTAAGAATGTTTTTGATTAGACAATATAAAAATTATATTAAGAAAAACATTCTCAGTGTCAAATGATATCTTATAGTTTCTATAACTTTTTGTTTGAAATTTGGGAAATATTTTGTTACCTCCTGTTCAAAAATGTCACTTTCGATATTATTTGATTTGATAGTTAACTTAACACTGATTTCAAAAATATATGGGTCTATATACTTTTATATTAATTTAGTAAGTCGTTACTTCCGGTTTACAAAATGTCATTTCCGTTCAGTTAATCGAAATCTAATTGTTTTTTGATATATAAATATGATATATAAAGCATAGGTCAAAAGCTAGAATGTTAAATTTACCCTTGACATTGACCTCAATTTTAATGTCATTAACCAAGGACCTTTTATCAAAGATCCTAGGTCTTTGGTATATATTGCAACTGAGTTATGTCACATGTAATGTTAAATATAGTAAGGAAGAAAACAACTCCCAGCGTACATTTTCATGTATGTATAACATCATTAGCATTTAATTAACTAAAAATATGATGTCGATATCTTTTACGGTTTTTGAAAAGAAGGCAAAATCAAAATTTAGAAAATGACCGTGAACTTTGACCTTGACATATTTTTGTTCTTTTTTTTTTTGGATCGAGGACCTTAAAGCAAAAGACATAACGTCTTTAGCACTTATTGTTTACCAGTTAGGAATGCATCAAGGGGAATAACTCTTATATAGAGTTCCGGATAGCTTCGGTCCAAATGATCACCCAAATCATGAAGAGATAACTCACAATCTGGATAAATAAATTTATCGTTATCTTTTACGGTAACGAAGGAGTAGCGAACACAAGAAAAACAGTGTTCGAACAGATAATAAATATAACTTGCCCACACTCCATATTTGGGTATCTTGTTTTAAAAATGTGTCCGATGATTACGATTGCAAAACAACATTGGAAATAATGCCTAAAATAAAAAGTCGGAGTTACCTAGAAAACCGCTATGGATACATAAATTTAACAAGGACAACAAATGGTCAGAATGTCAATTTTAACCTACGTTACGTTTTCGGCTTTTTATACAGTTCTTGTCCTTAAACGCTAATTTAACCACTTATTTATTTCTGCCTGTAATTATGAAAAGTATTAAAGATAGATAAAAACTGTGTTTTGGAAAATAAATCTGCAGGAAAATAAATATAGTCAACATGACAGAAATCTTATTGAAAATTTTAGTTATGATTTGTAATATTTTTTGGCACTTTTGCCTACATATAACATCTTACAAAACTCTCACTAGGTCAATTATTTTCCAAACGGGGCAACACATATTCTTTGGCTATAACGTTTAAAAAATTATTCAGACGACTCTTCCTAACAACCTAGATTGTCAACATAGCTAAAATAGAAGAAAGCGATATGAAAGAGAGGCGAACGATAACAGAGGGACAGTAAAACTAATAGATCAGAAATAAATGAACAACGCCATGGCTTATATAGAAACAAGACAAACAGACACATAATGGTAAACAAGACAAAACAAAGAAAACTCAAGACTAAGCAACATGAACCCCACTAAAATCTTGGGGTGATCTCAGGTGCTCTGGAAGGGTCAACAGATCCTGCCTCACATGTGACAACCGTCGTGTTGCTCATTTGTTATTACAAATCCGGTAAATAGTATAATTCGGTAGGTCACATTCGTGAAAAGAGATGGGTGATGTATTTACGACATAAGGGACATATTCGGGAATGTATTTACGAAATAAGGGACATATTCGGGAATGTATTTACGAAATAAGGGACATATTCGGGAATGCAATTACGACATAAGGGAAATATTCGAGAACGTATTTACGACATAAGGGACATATTCGACATCATCTGCGAAACGGTTATTCCATAACGGTCTATCAACTCGTGATGTGTCCGTAAAATTTACAAAGGGATACTTTGAACTTCCCTATTTGGAACTCTTGGTTTAATAGCTTCCTTGTGAGCAGCAACCCTCTATCAATGAAATCATGATAGAAAACACAAGTCGGGGAATATCGTATCAAGTGGGAGATATATACTCCGTATGCAGGCGCTGCTGGAATGTTGCTACATAGAAATGGAAGTTTATAAATAAGAAGCTGAAATGGCATAGGCTCTGGGGAGCCTTTTAGTTTTCACATTAAGTTCAACTTCAGGAAAGTCACGCATATCACATGTATCATGTAAGCTATGGTTATAATGAACTGTACATGTATTTCATTTTGAAATGAAGAATTATTTTGCAATTTCAGATTGTCTTAACGTATAGATACTGACGTTGATCTCCTTCTTCAACTCGTGTTAATGTGCCCTTTTTTATTTTTTGTATATTTTAAAAAGAATTGTTTAGTTAATTTCTGGTAATCTCATGTCTATCAGTTTTGCGCTTGTGTTTTGTCTATTAAGTGTTTACAAGGGAAAATGGGGTATGAGTGCCAATGAGACAACTTTCCATTCAAGAAAGAATTTATAAAAGTAAACAATTATAGGTCAAGGTTCTGCCTTCAACACGGAGCCTTGGGTCACACCGAAAAGCAAGCTATGTAAAGGCCCCCAAAAAACTATTGTAAAACCATTCACACGGGAAAACCAACGGCCTAATCTACATAAAAATGAGAAACAGGTATTTTGGTTTTTTGGTTTTCTTTGGTGACATACATGTAGTGGTTTGTTTTATAGTGATTAATGTTTTACCACATTGTTGACTGATGTACCCAAATTTTGTACACTTTTACTTTTTCCTGGTTTGTCTGTCTGTTTTGCCTACATATTGTTGTCAATGTAATGGAATTTTACTCAATTTTTAACTGATAAGTTGTGCTAGCTATAAAACCAGGTTTAGACCATTATTTTTTATGTGAAAAATTGCATGTCATAAATAAGACGATCGTTCTCCCTTTGTTAGATGTACTTGAGTTTCGGATTTAGCCATTTGTTAAGACTTTTTCCGGTTTTATATTGAAGGTAAATAAGTTATTCTACTTTTTTCATACACAAAACATTTAAGATGGGAATGGCCACACTGTATTTGTTCATGCGTTTCATTAGTGTAAATTTGTTTTCAAGGTGATGACAACAACAACTTCTAAGACAGTATATGATGTTAGAAAATACTACCAATTCATAGTGCGTAAAAAACTAAGCGTTTATCACGCTCGATTTCAATCAAAACTCAGTTGAAATATCCCACTATAAAATAAGATGAAATCGGAAATTTAACAAAGTAAACAACTGTTGTAGTATTTAAAGATGTTAGACTGCAAAAACATGTGGCTGGTGAATTTACATGTGTACATATCATATCGGTTATCCATTTTCTTTTAGGATAACCATAACGCGTAGTAACGATTGTAGTTGTTTTTTCTGCATGTCGTCATAAGCCTGTTACAGATTTTGTTTTAATGCAATGTAAACCACAACCTTGTTTGTACTGTTCGTATCAATTGAAACGAGTAAATATACTCATTTTTAAATCAATCTTTCTCAAATCCTTCTTTTTTAACTAACTGTCTGCAGTCACAGTTAAATTGATAAAACGCATTATTTATTTCTTTACAGTCCTCCAGAAGTGAAACGGCATATGAATGATAAAGAAAAAGTATTGAGGTATAATATTCTCCCGACTTATATTGAATCACGGTTAAACTAAGGACAATCATTTGAATACCAAAATATTGACACGTTCAGAACTATTTAAAATAAGTTATTTTTTATACTGTATACGAAAGAACATGTCAAATAATATAAGCTATTATTTCTTAGGATCAAACGAAGTATTCCTTGTCAGCGGGGTTTTTGATTTACATATTCTATATAATAATAAATCTGTGTGTACATGTTTATTTACCTTAACTACTGTAATTAATTAGTATTTAAAGGAAACTTACTTCTTGTAGACTCGATTTGTAAATGTCGTGTCAATTATCAATAAAAAATACATGTTCTGTAGAATATGTGCAATATTTATTTAAATCATGAATTAAAGTGCCTATTTTAGTAAAATCTTGTTTCATCAAACTGTTACAGTTGTGTATGTACTTTTAGGTACATAAATTAACTAAAAAAAACGAAGAATCGAAATGGTTTAATATTCATTAAAATATTCGTATATGCCTATCGTTCATTTTCGTAATGAAAATATGTGTTTGTTATAATCGTCAATTTGAACCTTATTGTAATGTGTTTTGTAAATTAATCACATGATAAGTATTTCTTCATTTGCTAGTTTATTTTTCAAATGAAGAAGTATTGCAAGTAAACTGATCCATTTAAGATAATTAAGTTATAACATTGCAAAATAATCTAAACCTACCCAGTTACACGTTGAACAAGATATAAATATCTTGAGCATTTCACGAAGCTTGAAACAATTTGGATTTTAACAGATATATTGTAAGGCACTATCCAATAACATTCTAAAGGAATTGAATAATTGTAAATTTCTACTATTTTCAGGTATTGTCAAACATGCAGGTAAGATTTTCTTAATACATTGGCTATTGACATCAAATATTAAAATTTTCCGTAATGAATTGGCTATTATATAAAAAGGCCAATAATTTACATGGTTGGAGAGCATTGCTGATTAGCAATTTCTAAAAGTGTTACCAAATGCAGTAATAAGATAATCTATTCCTGAGGTAAAAAAGCCTTAAATTTTCAAAAATTCAAAGTTTTGAAATATCTCTTTATCTTTGTAGTTTGTTCGATCGGTAAATTTGGAGGATAAGCTTGGAAGGGAATATGTTTCCTTACAAAAGATAACACTTAGACCTCCCAAAGAGTTGTTGTAAGGGTTCATAACGTGCAGAGAGCGTAATATTCTATCTAGATGAGGCATCGGATTTAATTATTAAATCTGACCGGACGTGTCTGTGTAATTATATATCCTGCAAAGCCAAAGCGGATGTCCTACTAAAAACTAAAAAGGGGCGTCAATTCTTATTTTTCTTACATGTTTGTTCATGTCTTGTGTCATTGTAATATCGACCGTTTTTACCACCAAGCAGATATCACGATCAAAGCGAGGAAACATTATTTTCGAAACATGTGCTTTGAAGTATAATAATAATATTTGTTACAATTAATAAGCATGTATTATGTATCATACTTTTTTTTATAGTAAAACCACCGAACACTGGAACCGTGAAGGCTGTTTGATTATGTAGGTATGGAATTTCGAAAACACAATATAGCATAGGATGATATTCGCTTTAAACTACTTCAAAATGTTAGGCTTTTTTTATGATAACTAATTGTAGTATGTATGCCTTAGGAAGACAGAGTTCCAGCAACAGCAAACGATGAACATTGACAAGAGAAAATTGAAATGATATTATTGTCGTAAATTTCAGTATGCATATTCCCGTTTCTTACTGAAATAGCCAAAGTATTGCTTTGTTTCATCATAGTTTAACATGCTTAAGGACGAAATAGTCATAAAAAAGAGACGTAAGAAAAATGTCATTCATGAAATGTATTTCTGTGTAAACAAAAGTCTTGAAAAATATTTGATTTGATTCACACGTTAAATCGGTCAATTAGAATTCCAATGAAAGTAATCTATTTGTGTATGATAAATTATTAAGTCAGTTTATATGTTAGAATAACATGAATAATAACTTCAAAGCTTTATTAACATAACTTATAGATTCAACTTGGAATGTGAACATATTCTTAAAGACAGGATTAGTTGTGTGACTAATTGGATTTATTGTGAATTAGGAACATTGCCTATGTCTATTAAAAGGCAACATAGAATAATATTAGTTAAAAATTATGAGTACATAGAATGTTATCTTAAAAAATTTCTATAATGAGCTGTAAAAAAGAATTTGTATTAAAAAGAATAAAAACTGGTTTTGTAAAATTGAAGATTATAAGTTTAGATATGGACTTAATTATGTTTGTATAAGCCAAAGTGTAATTGTATAAATATTTTTCTAACACGTTAGCAAGAAAGAATGCTGGTACATTCATTATTAAAGAAAGTGCATTTATTTTTGGAGGTTTCAAATGAGATATTTATAGTACAAATCGTTTGCAATTTAATTTAGATAGACTTTTTATTTAGAATTGTAAACTATAAATGCAAACCATACATTTGTAAATATCGTTTCCCGGCTCATAGTTTACGCAGAGAACAAGGCAGATAGTATACTGATGATAAAAATAATAGACTATGTACAAATTGTTATACAAGCTCTATCAAAAATGGATACCATAACAATTGCATCATATAAATTATTTGTTCTCCCTTATTGTGTTTATTCTGGTTATCATTCTCCGCTTGTAATTAATATTTTGTATAATGTATTATTTTATGTTATGTACACCTTGAAATCATATGAAACAAGTGACCGGTGAAAAATAATGTTATTCCAATTCTTGAACCAATGCATACAAACATCATAAATTAAGTCTTATGTGAACGATTTTATCATTTTGTTCGCATAAATTTCGAATAATCGTCAATTTTTTTTCAATCGGCCAGTGTTGTTGTAAAAATATGGCAGGTAATTAAAGTTCGTGTTTTGAAGCCCAAGTTTAACGATTTTCAACCGTTTGCCAACAATCAACAAAACAGCATGAATATTGAGCACGTGTTTAACATGTATAATCAGATAATAGTTTATGCCACTTTAAATAATATGTTTAATATATTACTCATATTCATTCGTATAATTCTTTTTTTTAATGATAAAGAGAGTAAGGAAAATAGACATTTTTTGTTTAAAAAAAGTAAGAAACATGATTGTTTTACTGTCAAAAGTTCTTACAAAAATATATAATATCATTCATTTAAACTTTAGGCTTCAACACAGCTTACAACAAGAATGCATAAAGCACACATCGTTATCTTTTTTCACCTTGCAAAGGAACAGAATACATAGACTGCAATGCGTGTAGCGTCAACACCCTACTCTTTAATTTTTCTCAACATATGGCAAATAAAGGCAACAGTAGTATACCGCTGTTAAAACTCATAAATCCATGGACAAAAAACAAAATCGGGGTAACAAACTAAAACTGACGGAAACGCATAAATATAAGAGGAGAACAACGACACAACACTACAATGTAACTAACACATACAGAAACGGACCAAGCATCAGACAAAATCCCACGAAAATAACAAATATAACATCAAAACCAAATACATGAATTTGGGATAGACAATTACCGTGACACGTCTTATCGCAATGTCAATTTACACTCAAAAATAAGAGAAAACAAACGACGCAACGTTAAACTGTAACACACACAGAAACGAACTATAATATAACAATGGCCATATTCCTGACTTGGTACAGGACATTTTTAAAGGAAAAAATGGTGGGTTGAACCTGGTTTTGTGGCATGCCAAACCTCGCACTTTAATGGCAATGTTAAATATAACATAAAACATAGAAATGACAACATAATATTACAGGACTACAATACAAATAAATAGGAAAACGTATTAAACAAATAAACACATGATTAATGAATAACAAAAAGCATCAGGTTTAAAATTTAATACGCCAAAAACGCGCCTCGTCCACACAAGACACAACTATTTGTCGTTGAAAACAAATACATTTTAGGAAAAAAAGTATTTCTTTTATTCATTATGTACTAAATTAATTGTCGATTTTAATAAAGAATATCGTTAAGTTTTAAAACTTAGCATGGATAATGCTAAAATTATTTATCTAGCTTTTGCGATTGATTTTAATTTTTTGTTGTATTTTAAAAATTTACTAATATATTTTCATGCTCAGCTTTTTGTTCGGTGTGAGCCAAAGCTCCGTGTTGAAGGCCGTACATTGACATATAATGGTTTACTTTTATAAATTGTTATTTGAACGGAGAGTTGTCTCATTGGCACTCACACCACATCTTCCTATATCTACTCATTGTGTTTTATAGAAAGGACATATGCACACATATGAGACATCTTTATGATGTGTTGTCTTATTTATCACTGTGTTACTGTCTGATTGGCGAACAAAATTCACGTGTTAGTTTATTAATGATACACTAACCATTTTTTCTTTAAACAAAATAAAGCCGAAACCTTGTAATTGCCTATTTAGAAATGAGTTCAACAATGAATTTGTATGGAACGCCGGAACTGTCTTATAGTGTAAATATTTAATGTGTTTTGTCGATTTGCCTTTACGTCCTGTCATTTCTTCTTTATGTTATGTGCAGATGCCTTTATTTCCTGACACGGCATCTCTTTGTTATGTAAAATTAGTAATTTGTTTGGTCAAACAATTGTATGATATGTCATTGCTAAACTTTGTTGTGTAAAATATGCATTACATTATGCTGTAATTACTATATATTCTGTGAATAGTTCGAAACTTTATGATCAACCACCTTTTCATTCACTTATATTTTATCTATGCTGTGTCTATTCTTCTTTTACGTAAAGTCAGTTAAAAATTGCGTCCTGTCTCAAGTGTTATTGTTATGTCAAATGTTCTAAATCTTTTGTTTTGATACACCTTTGTTCTATGTAAATCTCATGATATTATAGTATTTTGGCATTATGTTTTTTTTATACATATGTATCTCCAGTGAAAACCCAATACATCATGGTATAATTCATATGCGTTTTGCCGAACAATTGATACTCTCTGTGAGCATTCATTACGTCATGTGCAAATGCCATTTACATTATGTGCAAACAACTAATACGTTTTGTGCAAACCTCGTTTACCTTTTGTGCAAACATCGTTCACCCTGTGTGCAAACATCGTTTACCCTGTGTGCAAACATCGTTTACCTTATGTGCAAACACCTATTACGTTATGTGCCAATACCTATTAAGTTATGTATAAAAACTACATCATTATGTGCAAACACTTTTACGTTATTTGCAAATACCGCTTACATTATGTGCAAACACCATGTAAGCTATGTGCAAATGCCTATTACATTATGTACAAACATCTATTACGTTATGTGCAAACACGTATTACGTTATGTCCAAACACCTATTACGTTATGTGCAAACACCTATTACGTTCTGGTAAACGCTTTTTTGACACAGATTAAAACAAAACGCATCAATGATATGCATTTTGAAAATGAAGAAAATTAAAAGTTTGACCTTTCTAACAAATTGTGGATTTTTATATTAATTATATTGATTGGTGTAAAAATGCTATATACATACAATGTATCTAGTTTTATAGGAAATTATTTTGCTCTACGCAAGAGTGTGTGTTATGCATCCATGCTTTGAAAATTTGTTTACTTTACTTGTTGAAAATTATAACAAATATACAGACACGACTTTAGTTTTCCAGAGGTGCAACCGAAAGGAACAATACGATATAAAAAGGAAGATGTGGTACGAATGCTAATGTGACCACTCTTCACAGAAGACCAGGATGATTTGTTATTACCCTCCAAGTAGGGTTTTCATCTAGCGAGAAACGTGTACTAGATTTATGCTACAAATGTAATGACGTCTCCCACGATTCATGTAGCAGCTAAGGATTCCTACACATGTTTAAGATTTATTTATTTTTCATATTAAAAACTGCATTATCCTGTAATCTACAAAAATGACGCATACACATATTTTTTTTTGAATTATCAGCCTTGTTTCACTTTCACTGGCGATACTCGAAATTAAATCCAGCAACTTGAAACTCCAGATAATGACTTTCATTTATCCGTATTTGGTCCGGTAACTTTTCGAACCGTGTCATCAAGAACGATACAAAAAAATAAATATTATAGTAAATTGAAATGTTTTCTTCTATTATTCTTTTACAAGTGATATGCATATCGTTTTATTTTGTTGTCTATAAGAATAAATAAATAATTTCGTTGCTAAAATGGTCATCTTAACATAATTGTCCTTTTGAATTTCAAAAAAAAACCTGACTATCTATAAAAAAAGATGTGGTATGAATGCCAATGAGACAATTCTCCACGAGATCCAAATGACAAAGAAATAAATAACAATATATATATCTTCGTATGGCCTTCAACAAAACACCCATACCGAATAGTCATGTACTCTATTTATTTTTCTCCCCCATTTAATTTTTCACCAGTTGAAAAAAAATGGTAACAGTTAAGTAATTCGCTTTTATCCTGCAATTAGATAGTTATTGTATACAGATAAACAAATTTTATTTTGCTTTGTTTGTTTGTACATGTACAAATAAATTTTCCTACTACCCGTTTCCATGTTGATCAATCGGTAATATATTTCTCTCTGGGTAATCTTCATTTTAGGGTTTTCTTCGAGTCCGCGTTTCAATAATTGTAAAAATCAAAGTCAATTATTAAGATTTAAACAACTTATGGTCAAATACCAGGTGTAAATTGTAAACAATATATGTACATTGTCAGAAATATAAAATGTACTAGTTCTCGCTGCGAAACATGAGAAAATTCGGTAAGCCTCGCTTTTCGTCCTGTTTCTAAAGCTCGTACAAATAAATTTCACGTTTGCCGACAAAGTACATTTAAAATCAATACATTATTCCACAGTTGTTGATATATATAAAAGAAGATGTGGTATGATTGCCAATGAGACAACTATCCACACAAGAGCAAAATGACACAGACATTAAAACAACTATAGGTCACCGTACGGCCTGTTGATATTAATTTATCTTTTTGTTCAAATTTTCAACGAATGTCGTCGTATAAACTAGAAACATCAACCTATTTTCCGAACTGAGAGTCATAAATTCAATGAATATTATTGCGGGATATACGGTATAAACGGTAAGCTTCGATGCGTTTAGTTATGAACGCGAATGGTTTGATAAATATAGCTAAGGCCACATCAAATTAATTTCTTGTTCTACGGATTTTTGGACTCCAAAATTTGGGTCGAGCGAGCGATTTGAAAATTTTAATAAAAAAATATTTAATTTGCAAATTTTTGAGGCGAAGCTTGAAAAGTAAAGGCGAGCGATTATATTTTTTTTTTGTAAACATAAAATAGTAGGTTTTGACAATAATAAAACTTGATTTATAACTTGTACTTTGACATTTCTTTAATTTCTGAAGTATTTTTTCCCTGTTCACCAAGAAATAATTTAATCTGGTTTATGTATGTGTGACTGACAATGAGACAATTCTCAATCCAAGTCATAATCAGTTTGGGGGCAACCCCTTAATGTTATAAATATCCCTTTTACATGTTTTATGAGGGATCAATATAAGTTATAATATATTTGTTTGTACAAAAGGGCTCATTTTTTCTAAAAGATCTATATATTTATCTAGTATTAAATGGTCAAAACATGTCCAAGAATTTTGTAATATTCCTGGACTATAACCATGTTAAATTAACACATTTACTTTAACAGTTTAATATTATTCAAAATAAGTGGATCCCTCTTTTAGTTGTTTAAAATATGATGTAAGGCAGCAACCACTTGATTTTCTGGGGGGGCTATGTTTTTTTTTTCTGTGCAAACTTTTTTTTTCGCCTTCGGCGAAGAACAATCTATTTTTTTTAGCGACAAACCGAAAACAATTTTTTTCTTTCAATTTTAGCATTACATATAGTGGGAGCTGAGGGTGGAACAAACAAATTTTTTTTCTCAGGGTCCAAAACAAATTTTTTTTTCTCACCAAAACCTGGCATGTACAAGAATTATGGACATTTCAAGGCGAGATAACTCGTGTTAATTTTCTATTCTGGTTCCCAATTTGTTCTCATCGTCTGGTGACCAGTAGATAAGAAAAGATAACTCCCCTAAACAAACACCCCACCAATAGATGTCGATTTGCCGTTAGGCATATTGCGTAATTAATGATATTAGCAATTATACGATAATTCCAGAAGCAATAGATTTTAGAAGGGATCCCCACTGATTCGTTTATTCTACATTTGCCAGAGGTACAATTAATGTATAGCGAGAGGGTTGAATTCTCACAAAACATGTTTCACCCTGCCGCATTTTTACGCCTGTCCCAATCGGGAGCTCCTTGCCTGTCTTTGTTATTCTTGTTGGTTGTTTTTAATTTTAGTTCATTCAAGGATTTGTATAGTTTATTTATGTGTTTTATTTTTGGAGTTTAGTATGACGTCGATTTTCATTAATTCATTCACAAATATTCGAAACTCAACTAGACCCAACTCGAATAATATTCAGTGCCCTCTATCTACTTTTCTTGAGGGTGTGATCGAAGTGATCGTAATATAACGACCGGATTATTTGGGTTAAACTAGACCTAACTAATTCAACAGTGATAAACACAGAGTAGGAAATTTTCTTTGTTCGCAAATTTAATAGAAGAATCCATAGGCATATTATAACAAAATATATACGGAACAGAAATTTAATACATTTTATGAACTGAGAACCAGTAATGACCGCAAATAAACAGAAATCCTTACACAAAATTGTTGTGATTTAGGAAAGATTTTAACCCTCCTGTGGGTTTATTAGTCAAGTCTTTCTTAAAACCGTTGTCAGTAAGCAAATACACGGAAATAATTGAAAACAGAAACAAAATATCTAATAGCGCAAAACATTTGTCAATGAGGAATGTCATGACACACGAAAGTCAGGTGCTCGTTTAGTTCACTCCTTTTTTATTGTTTGTTTAATCAATTTTTGAAAATATTCGTTCATATTTCAACGTTTCTTAATTTATTTTCACTTAATAAAATACGTTTTTTTTTTATGAATTACCCTCTGTATATTCTTATGTGTAGAAATATGAATGCCCTTATACAAAAGAATAGAGAACAACAAATATAAATAAGTATGGTTATATCGCCAGAATAAGAGTTATACAAGAAGGAAAAAAAATGAAATATGAAAAGAATATTTTCAAATAAAACTTAACCAAAATAAAATGAAAAAAAGGGGGGGCACTCAATAAGAGCCTGTGTGTGAAATACTTTATTTTCAATATAATACTTCCATGATAAGATAAAATAGCAACATATGGTATTAATTTGGGATACAGCACTGGAAAGGATTTGTCGTGGCCCCATGGGACGCTTATATACTAAGTAAATATTGACACATTTGTGTTTATATGACAGTTTAGATCATGGAAGTACAAAATGTATATATAATACTTCCATATTTAGATCGATTATTATGGAGCTTTTCTTAAAAAGGATTTTCGATGTATTTTGTCATTTTCATTCATTGTTTATGTTTTGAATAACATTAAAATTTCACGTTGCCATCTATATTCTATTTCAATTTAATTTTTCAGATTATTTAACCATTTTTTTCAACAATACAATAATTGTGTATTCAATTAATTGATAACAAATTAATGCTATTGTTACTTGAAACTAAATAAGTTTATTTAGACAAAGCCTTTTTTAGAAAAAAACCACCTTTTTCTGTACTTTTCTCAAAGATGTCGACAGAACCACACTACTTAACTTTGATGTTACTTTAAAGACATCTTTGGTATAACAGAAATTAATGTATTGCTTAAAAACGAACTAGATATTTAAATAATGGATGTAAAAAAAAAAGGAAATTCACATCATAAAATGGAGAATTCAACTTATAACACCAACCACAATTCGTCTTTGAATACGGTCAATCCTAGTTGTCTGAATATACGTTGTATAACAAAAAAATATGAAGTTTCACTTTTAAAAGCGTAGGGACACCAGTAAACATTATTTTAAAATGATGATTTTTATACCATTTGATAGGAAAACTTTTTGCCAATATTGTATAACGTATTAATTTAATTTACAATAAAAAATGAATTAAATACGATTTTTTTAGTAGACATGTATACCTCGTATTTGCTATATATTCAACCAGAAGATGACCCAACGTTCAACACGATGAGGACACCAGTAAATTTCAAGATAAAGTGAATTTTATTACACCATTTTAAAGCTAGAAAAATGGTGCAATCTTTATAATTTGTTAATTTTATATGATATCTATAGTATAGGCAAAGTATTCGTTTATCTAACTAGTGGTCATAATTCCCCGTAGACAATAACGTTAAAAAAAATTCAATGATAAATTCTCTCTGTGGAATAGTTGATAAGGCCATCCAGCTGAGCTGTCCGCAATTCTTGTGTATGAAACAAACTTTTTTTTCCAAAAAAAAACCATAGCCCCCCCCCCCCCCCCCCCCGAAAATCAAATGGTTGCTGCCTAACTCTCCTCTTTTTGAGTACCAAATTTTAAGTTTTTCAAAAGCTTTGTATAGAAGAAATATACAAATCCTTGGTATTTCTATTTTCTTTTCTACATCAGTAAAATGACCCCTTGTCTGAGGGAGGGTTGTTCTCAACCTGACAATAACAAACACAGGTCAAAGTACGCCTTTTACACAGGGCTTTGATACAGACCAAACAGCAAGCTATAAAGGATCCCAAAATTATTAGCGTACACAATTCGAACAGGAAAACCAACGATCTAATTTATATATCCAAACGGGAAAGTACCAATGAACAACATCAACAAACGATAACTGCTGAACGACAGGCCCCTGAATCAATCAGGACAGGTGCATAAACATGCAGCGGCTATAGATAGTTTTGTTTTGCCAGCATACAATATATTTGCAGTTGAAGGCAAATCCTTCAGAAGTTCTTTGTACTTTATTCTAACAACGAACATGTTTTGATAGGTAAGGGGGAAAGAAACCAATGTTGATATCTTTTTTAATATTTATAAAAAAACGGTGCGGGAAATAGACATGATTACATTTCCGGATGCGGGAAGCGGGAATATAAAAAAAATAAAAAATTCTGTTTTGAAAAAAATAGGTGCGGGCGGGTCCGTCGAACAAGGAATCAAATTGATGTGGCCTAAATACACAATTAAGCCAAATGTTCATAAAAGGGATTTGCTGCACATCATTATTTAAGAAATCTTCTGTTAAAAAATATAAAAATTCATACAAATATATTGTTTTGGATCTAAATGTTATCATTATAAAATATGTTTTGACAGTTTCCGTTAAATATTGCCATTTTTAGATATATCGGTCCCCCTTTTCACGGCTACTGTTAATTTAAAAGCGAAACGGTTTTTTTATTAATAGGTTGCGAGGCATGAAGTTCATATGATTCAATCCAAATTATCCTCAAAGTGGATTTACTTGAATTGATGAAATCTTGTTCGCCTTGAAATCGCCGTAACATATTTAATCAAAATTCTTAAAATAAAATCACCTATATAACGAAAAGAAAACTGTGAAGACTTTAACACGAGAGGGAAGGCTTAAATTCTTCTGTAATTTTCCTTTTACCAATTATAAAAAAGACACAGAAGAGACCCCAGGGGTTCTTAAAACTTATTCAGACAAAAAGACAAATTCAATTGCAGGATTACTGCGTTAAACGCTTCAACATTTAGGATTATGTTAAAATTAAAAACATTCGCTAAGAAGTTAGAAAAAGAGCATGTTTACGAACCAGTGGACACTCTTTTTATTATAAGGAAACGTGGAACTCATCTATACAGATGTTTTGGTTATGGGGAGCTCAGGGAGAGATTTATTGATGATGAAGTTCTTACAGACTATTCCCCAAATGCAAATACAAAGGAGCAATCCATGCCGGGGGTGGAAAAAGACACTAAAGTAGTTTTTAACACCAGGGAAAACCCTTTCAGTTCCAGTAGGGGTAGTGGCAAGACCCTTGCTGAAAGACAAAAGGATAAACTAGACAATATGCCAATCAGGATAACTCTAGATGATGTTAATGTCTAAGTAAAAGTTATCCTTCATTTAATAAACTTTATTTTGAGGTTGTAGATTGTAAAATTTGATTTGATTATTGATTTCTAGCATGTCCAAAATATTGACAATAATTGAAATAATTTACTGTATTAAGGAAAATATAATTGTTGTTGGTCATGTATATACATTGTCTAGTATATAATTATTGAGGATTATTAAAGAAACCAAAAGAGCAAAAAGAAAAAGGTAAATGTGCTTGTTTTCGAGATGGTAGCCATTGAAAATTGGCGGGAAAATGTTTTCTCTTGATTTTTCATAGCTTTATTATTGACAAGTTTATTTGTATTTCATGTATATATAATATGCACATGATAATAAAATACTGTAAATTAGTTTTTACATGTATTTATTTCTGTACTTTTGAAGAAGTAATAAAATTTAAAGAGTTTAACTAATGTGATTTGGGGGACAGCTGCATTATATATATATATGTTTTCGGTATCAGAATGCAAGTTCTTATTTATATTGCAGTCTTCAGTCAAGTACATTGTACATGTAGTCGAATTACACCAATTAATAATAAAAACCTTGCAAGAACTTCTGAATTTACAGGTAAATGTTTTTATAGATATTTTAGTTAATTCAAATAGATTGAAACTTCCCAGCATAACATGTATAATCAATATGATGTTGGCTGGAGAATAAAATAACAGTTAGAAGATGTGGTATGATTGCCAATGAAACAACATCCATCTGAAACAAAATTATATCGACCTTGTATTTTTGTAAACATTGATTGGTTGTTGGATGCTTAACGTCCAGTTGCAAATATTTCATGCATATTCAGGACGAGAACAAGTTCACAATAAATACAATAGGTAGGTTGATACGATAGAGGCCATCTGGGATGATGGTCGGGGAAATTTAGACTGCCTTTGGAAAATGAGGGTATCTTGGATAAGGACAGAAATTTTGCCTTGCAACAGGCCATCTACGGACCCCTCAAAAGAGTTGTTACAAGGGTTCTTAACGTGCAAAGAGCGTGGCACTCTCTTTAAACGAGGCATCGGATTTAAAATCCCCCTTCTGACCGGACGTGACTACGAACTTGATACATCCCGCACATCCAAACGGACGCCCCACTTCGGCTAGCGTTTTACTGCCGGTCGGGAGAAGACCAAGTGACCATATTTCTATACCCCAGTCACCCTTGGGGGCTTTTTGTAAACATGTTAGAAACGTACATATACTGTACAAAAAATATTGCTCACGAAGGGTTAATGTAAACAGTTTTTTTTTTTATTTTTAATAAATGCATCGATGAATTCATTGCAAATGTACGCATGAAGTAAAACGAATGTGCCATAATTTAAATGTATGTCATTTGCTTAAAACAATATCCTGAGTTTTAAATTATGTTGAATTGATTGTTTTAATGTAGATATTTAAAATTTGTTTTACTATAACTTGACATATTTTAAGTTTATATGTATTTTTAGAAAATAGTATGACAGACTGAATGAACTTAGATAAGTTTTTCAAGAAAAAAACAGCTTTTGTAGCGCTAACTGAAACAGCAACACAAACTATGAGAACCGAACTAATGAAGAAACTCAAAATGATACGAAATGACACATGCACAGTATCGCTTCTCCCTGACAGTCCAAATGTGATATATTATATGCAGAAATCCAACACGGAAGAAAGAAGAACTAAATTGGCCACGTCAAATTGTATTTTTGTCCATCCGATGAGTTACGCCTTTTTCAACTGATTTTTATAGTTCGTTCTTATGTTGTACTGTTATACCACTGTGACAATGAATATTGAATTATACTTGACTTAATTTGTTTATCCAACTATTTATTGAGGACATTATTGGTGAGCTTTTTGTGCAGAAAATTAAGGTCGTCAAGCAAGCATCCGACACAGAACAGTCCAATCTTAGTACAAATGACCAGTCTATCCTATATTATATAGCCGGTTTCATCATAAAGGCATTGAAGAAACGCTACTCTTGTGTTTCCACTAATAAATCGTCCATAGTAAGCAAATTGTTGAACAGTACTAATAACACTACATTTGTTACTACATATGGGAAGTGGTTTACCAAACAGGACAGAGGTGGTCTTCAGAAACCATGTGATACATTTTTCTTTCTAGTAAGAGAACTTGAAACGATTGTTCGTAAATCTATAAGTCCACCTTATAGTGCAAGCTCTCTGTCATTACAACCCCTCAAAGAATCATTTATGGAATCCTTCATGGTAAAGTACTATACAGACATTATGTTCAAAGGTGAGACTTGTGATACCATGTCATCCATGACAGAAGACATTATTCATCTCTTTCTGACTGTCCGTGGGTATGCTTTCACCCGTATTGAAAGAAATAAGATAAGTAACAGCAGCAAAGCTTCATCTGGTTTACGCAACGCATTAAAGGAAATAGTTTCTAATTAATCTGACTTTTCTGTGTGTTGTAACTTTCATAATGCTTAATGTAGATGTAAGGAACAATAATGAGTGAGAATAACCATTACCGGTATGTTTACTGTCGAAAAGTCTAGAAATAGTACACATTAAATATTCTTTGCTTGTATTGACTTTATAGCATTTGATATGTACTTGTAAAGCATAATGACTTTTGTGATGTGCAAAAAATGTATGAAATAAAAATATTTTATTTTGAGTTTGTCTTTATAATTGATCTCTGTACATGTCGGATAGGTTTGCTCATTGATGAAGGCTGTAAAGAAACTTACATACAGTTACTAATAAGATGTTCATTTGTTATTGGGTGGATAGTTGTCTCTTTGGCGACCTTATACCACATCTCCTTATTTCACTACTCAAAGACATTACTCGTACATATTTACATAAAAAATCTGGCATGTAAAGGAAATTGATAGATGATGTTCAATAATTTATTTTTACATCAACATAAAGACATCTAATTTAACAAATAAATTAGCGTCAGATATATATACATGTTCAAACAAGTGAGACAATGTTAAAAAAAAAATCATCAACAACTGACATTTAACGGATTATGTTAAGGATGTACTTTGGTGAGGATAGGTAAAAATTCAGAAATTAAAATTGATATTATAAGCTGATAGAGCATTAATATATATAATTCAGAGTAAAGATTAGCTAAAATATTGATAGGTCATGGACCTCTCTTTCCAGATAATTGAGATTTAAAATATGGCATACTTTTACCTTATATCTAATTTGCATGGGTATTATTTGGGTCTCAAAACATAAGAAAGAAAATCAAGAATCTTCTAAAATTTTGGTAAATGACCTTTCATGAGCTATTAAGTCTGATATGAAAAAATACATGAGTGTTATGGGACATAATATTTTACATTGTATCAACTTGATTGTATTGTATGGAAAAACACCAAGGAGTCCCAACAGTTGACACAAATTCCAAAACCTCACCCAAGTACATCCTCAAATAACACAAATATATTTTATATTACAAAATGTTAAATTAATTATATAATACATTGTACACAACAAATTAACAAACAAAACTACTAATTTCTAGTACCTAATTATTTACAAATTATTAACAGAAAGTTTGTTTAATGTCCAGTGGCAACTATTTCAGGACCAGAAAGACAATTTAATCTATTTGACATCACAATAACCATGTGACAGAAAACATCATTAATACAAGCAAGATCCCCTACACATTATCAAAGTTTGTTTTATGTCCAGTGGCAGATATTTCAGGACCGGAAAGGACAATTCTTAAAGTGGAAGATTCGTATAAACTAAAACAACGAGTACAGCTCGAGTTATTTCGCATGAAGAAATATAACTGTAATATAATTCATTGAACCAAAAAATTTGCGATACATTTAAATTAAGATACTGCATACCTTTTTTGTATATCTGCTTTTTTAATACATTTATCTTAACATCATTGTTGATTGTACATGTTAATCACACAATCACACAAATTTATCAACACAATAATTGTAGTTATTTAAATCATCTATTGAATAACTTTTCAGAATGATGTTAATTAGAACCTTGTTTGTACTAAAACATGTATTTTAAACGCATGTCAATATTAATATTTGCAATCAGTCGTCTTTAAGATTAGTAACAACTTCATTAAGGGTTACACAACATGAATATCCTTGTTTGGAAGTTACCTATTAGGAACAAGTTAGTCAAATTATTGTTGCCGTGTACTGTTGGATAATCTTATACCAGTACAAAGTTATAATAATTTAATATATATATAGGTAAGTATATTGTTCAGGCTACCTGAATAGCAGGGACGCCATAAATAATTGACATAATGGGTTACCTCAGGAGCAGGAACTCCACAAAAATATACGCATGGGTCACCTAAGGAGCAGGGACGCCACAAATATTTGAAAAATGGGTTACCTCGGGAGCAGGAACGCCACCAAAATGATAAAACAGTAACTTAGAGACTGAAATAAGCAAAATTAAATTATATTTAAGATTATTCAAGTTTTTAATACTTCATATATTTTTGCAACATTTCAAAACCGACAATCCACCATCGTATCCTGTTGAAGATTTTGACAACAATACAACCATTCCATACGACGACCAACACTTTTTACAGTCATCACCAATTCATCAAAGCAACAGCAACCATTTTCTTTCATCGTGGACGGGATATCCTACAACACCAAACCACATCACACCTTTGAGACCATCCATTATCCGCAGACCAACTATTCCATGTTCTTTTATTACAAGACCACCACCGCCAACAACTCAACTTCAAACGCCTAAACATTTTCCTTCATTATATTCTTCTTTGCAGACATCGACACCATCTGCAGTTTCCAGTGCCACTTCAATATCAACTGTAAACACTGTCACATCTACCATTTCAACGGCAATCTCAACATCATTACCAACAACTACTACAACTACAAACACTAGAGCAGGACCAACAATAGGAACAGGAGCAGGAGCTATAACAACCACAACAACATCATCAACCTCCACAATTTCATCAGGTAGGACAGTACAACATCCTACAAACATTTTTAATATGTCATCTATTTTGAAAATTGAGAAATTTAAAGGTGATAATACTCAAAATCCTGAGACTTGGTTAACTAATTTTAACCAATATTGTAGTTTTTAATGATTTATCAAAGGAAAAAAGTGCAGAATCATTAACTTTCCATCTAGAAGGTCATGCCAAAATTTGGTATGACACTGTTTCAGATTCAAAGAAACATCATTTGATTTTTTAATTGCGGCCAGATAAACAACATCTTTTGGACATAACAATTTTGCAAACACATCAAGGAAGAAATGAGTCAAATGACACATATTCAGTCTGTCTCCGGCACAAGTCTGGTCCATGTTGTCAAATAATTCCGAAGATTTGGACTATTGCGATGCTATAAATTATCTTCTGTCATATAATTTTGATCCTTTTATATATGATACCCTTTGTTTTATAACAATTATTGAAGAAAAAAAATATGAAAAAAAAAATATATATCTTGTTTATTATTGTGAGTTATACTGTATACATTCTACCTTATATTAATATTTTTTCTATTCCTTAGATTTACCAAACATGGACATGTTCAGTCTGTCTCCGGCACAAGTCTGGTCCATGTTGTCAAATAATTCCGAAGATTTGGACTATTGCGATGCTATAAATTATCTTCTGTCATATAATTTTGATCCTTTTATATATGATACCCTTTATGTTTTATAACAATTATTGAAAATGAGGTAGATATACCTTATAATAGTTTGCCCTCTTCTATGTCTTTACACAGAGACTATTTCGAGCAATTAAAAAAATCATATATTAGACAAGTAAATAACAACTAGCGTTAAATTATAAAAATCTGTCATTCTAATATCATATTATACACCTTTCATTTATTCTTTATTCATGTTTATTCTATCATTATTACAAAGGATTAAACTATTTCAGTAAAATCCCCATTGATTGTTAATCCCTAAATCGCCTACATAAGTTCAAGTGCGCGGATAAACGTGAAAACTTGCATAATACAAAAAAATGTATTAGCTCAATGCCATTATAAAAAATCTACATATTATAGAAATAATTCAATGTGGTATTACCCACTACCTCCGAACAACGAGAAAATATTAAGTCACTTGTTTCTTCATGAAAAGAAAATCGTTAACGAAAATCAAAAGTTAACTAGATCTTAATTTTATGACACTTACATTACAATAGTTATTGTATTTTGTCATTTTATTAATATCATTATGTACATCTGTAAATATTAAAGGCCTTTAAATGTTCAATTTATGTTTTATCATTATTGAATTATTTTGTATATTTAACATGTATATGTGTGTTTTTTTTTTGTGTAAACATTTTCATTGCATCATATTTGAGAAAAAAATATTATGAACAAAAAAAAATATATATCTTGTTTATTATTGTGAGTTATACTGGATACATTCTACCTTATATTAATATTTTTATCTATTCCTTAGATTTACCAAATATGGACATGTTCAGTCTGTCTCCAGCACAAGTCTGGTCCATGTTGTCAAATAATTCTGAAGATTTGGACTATTGCGATGCTATAAATTATCTTCTGTGATATAATTTTGATCCTTTTATATATGATACCCTTTATGTTTTATAACAATTATTGAAAAAAAAAATATTATGAAAAAAAATAATATATATCTTGTTTATTATTGTGAGTTATACTGTATACATTCTACCTTATATTAATATTTTTTTTCTTTTCCTTAGACTTACCAAACATGGACATGTTCAGTCTGAATCCGGCACAAGTCTGGTCCATGTTGTCAAATAATTCCGAAGATTTGGACTATTGCGATGCTATAAATTATCTTCTGTCATATAATTTTGATCCTTTTTATATATGATACCCTTTATGTTTTATAACAATTATTGAAAATGAGGTAGATATACCTTATCGGAGTTTGACTGTCCCTTTGGTATCTTTCGTCCCTCTTTTATAATAGTTTGCCCTCTTCTATGTCTTTACACATAGACTATTTCGACCAATTAAATAAATCATATATATAGACAAGTAAATAACAACTTGCGTTAAATTAAAAAATCTGTCATTACTAATATCATATTATACACCTTTCATTTATTCTTTATTCATGTTTATTCTATCAGTATTACAAAGGATTAAACTATTTCAGTAAAATCCCCATTGATTGTTAATCCCTAAATCGCCTACATAAGTTCAAGTGCGCGGATAAACGCGAAAACTTGCATAATACAAGAAAAATGTATTAGCTCAATGCCATTATAAAATATCCACATATTATAGAAAGAATTCAATGTGGTATTACCCACTACCTCCGAACAATGAGAAAATATTCAGTCACTTGTTTCTTCATGAAAAAAAAATCGTTAACGAAAATCAAAAGTTAACTAGATCTTAATTTTATGACACTTACATTACAATAGTTATTGTATTTTGTCATTTAATTAATATCATTATGTACATCTGTAAATATTTAAGGCCTTTAAATCTTCAGTTTATGTTTTATTATTATTGAATTATTTTGTATATTTAACATGTATATGTGTTGTTTTTTTTGTGTAATAATTTTCATTGCATCATGTTTGAGAAAAAAAAATTATGAAAAAAAAAAAAATATTATATATCTTGTTTATTATTGTGAGTTATACTGTATACATTCTACCTTATATTAATATTTTTTTTCTTTTCCTTAGACTTACCAAACATGGACATGTTCAGTCTGTCTCCGGCACAAGTCTGGTCCATGTTGTCAAATTATTCCGAAGATTTGGACTATTGCGATGCTATAAATTATCTTCTGTCATATAATTTTGATCCTTTTTATATATGATACCCTTTATGTTTTATAACAATTATTGAAAATGAGGTAGATATACCTTATAATAGTTTGCCCTCTTCTATGTCTTTACACATAAGACTATTTCGAGCAATTAAATAAATCATATATATAGACAAGTAAATAACAACTTGCGTTAAATTATAAAAATCTGTCATTACTAATATCATATTATACACCTTTCATTTATTCTTTATTCATGTTTATTCTATCAGTATTACAAAGGATTAAACTATTTCAGTAAAATCCCCATTGATTGTTAATCCCTAAATCGCCTACATAAGTTCAAGTGCGCGGATAAACGCGAAAACTTGCATAATACAAAAAAATGTATTAGCTCAATGCCATTATAAAATATCCACATATTATAGAAAGAATTCAATGTGGTATTACCCACTACCTCCGAACAATGAGGAAATATTTAGTCACTTGTTTCTTCATGAAAAAAAAATCGTTAACGAAAATCAAAAGTTAACTAGATCTTAATTTTATGACACTTACATTACAATAGTTATTGTATTTTGTCATTTAATTAATATCATTATGTACATCTGTAAATATTTAAGGCCTTTAAATCTTCAGTTTATGTTTTATTATTATTGAATTATTTTGTATATTTAACATGTATATGTGTTTTTTTTTTTTGTGTAATAATTTTCATTGCATCATGTTTGAGAAAAAAAAAATTATGAAAAAAAAAAAATATTATATATCTTGTTTATTATTGTGAGTTATACTGTATACATTCTACCTTATATTAATATTTTTTTTCTTTTCCTTAGACTTACCAAACATGGACATGTTCAGTCTGTCTCCGGCACAAGTCTGGTCCATGTTGTCAAATTATTCCGAAGATTTGGACTATTGCGATGCTATAAATTATCTTCTGTCATATAATTTTGATCCTTTTATATATGATACCCTTTATGTTTTATAACAATTATTGAAAATGAGGTAGATATACCTTATAATAGTTTGCCCTCTTCTATGTCTTTACACATAGACTATTTCGAGCAATTAAATAAATCATATATTAGACAAGTAAATAACAACTTGCGTTAAATTATAAAAATCTGTCATTACTAATATCATATTATACACCTTTCATTTATTCTTTATTCATGTTTACTTTATCATTATTACAAAAGATTAAACTATTTCAGTAAAATCCCCATTGATTGTTAATCCCTAAATCGCCTACATAAGTTCAAGTGCGCGAATGAACGCGAAAACTTGCATAATACAAAAAAAATGTATTAGCTCAATGCCATTATAAAATATCTACAAAGAAAGAATTCAATGTGGTATTACCCACTACCTCCGAACAATGAGAAAATATTAAGTCACTTGTTTCTTCATGTAAAGAAAATCGTTAACGAAAATCAAAAGTTTACTAGATCTTAATGTTATGGAATAGAAGATTTAGAAAGACTGGCAGAGGCCGAAATAATAAAAGGAAAAGTCAATTTAATCATTCATGAATTTTCCCACATAGCATATTCCGGATGTAAAGAAACACTGGAAGAAGGATTGAAGCCTTCTATAATCAAACGAATCTTCAAAACTTGGAATTTTAAAGCAAGGGTATTCCATGAGTCGAATATGTTAGGCGAAACCATGAGGGACTCTTTTGAAACTTTCCAAAAAAACAAACCCTGATATCAACTTGACCCCCTCTTATATTTGCGAATTGGTCAATGGTATATAACCGTGTTGTAAGGGATTTTACCGTGTATACGACCTTTGAAAAGTTTATGGCAGCATATTTCCCAAACTTTTGCACTAATTTTTAAACGACTATTAATTAATATTTCTTTAAATTACAGGACAGACATGAGGACATTATTTCTCGTCACCAACCTGTTTGGGTGAACAAGCATTCATTTCAGAAAATGTAGTTTTCGACAAAATAAATTCAATTACGACCATAAGATCGAATTGGTTGGTTACATTTGTCACAAACTTAAAACCTTTTGATAATTTTATAAAGAAACTTTCAAATGACATTGTTCAAACAGCCGCGCTTGCTCAAGAGATAACGAGACGATATGATAAACCGGAAAAGGAAGGATTTAAAATACCTTATCTAATTTAAGGAATGAATTTCGATTACTAACAGATACCCATACTTCGATATTAAGAATTTTTAATGATTATTAGGCTTTACATAGGAATAAACGTAGTGTTTTACCAATTATCTGTAAAGCCATGTGTTTTTTGTTTGGAACTTTAACGGATTCAGACATAAGTGCAATAAAAGGTAACATAAGAGTTCTTGTAGATAATCAAATGAACTTTCTCATGTTTTATCAGAAAATCTTTCAATTTTAAATGTAACAGTCTCCGAAAATAGGCATGCAATTAATTCATTGATAGGGAACTTGCGTGAAATAGATTCTAAACTCGAAAATGTAACAGAAGAATTTGAAAAACAAATAATCGATCTTGAAAATTATATACAAAAGTATGTTCAACTAGATTAAATAACCGGTGAATTAAAATTATTAATGCAGAAAGCAATGTTTTATTCAGAACATTTAGGTTCGCAATTAAATATGTTGTCATTAGGTCATCTTTCACCTAGTACTTTTACTCCAACAAATTTAAAACGACTTTAAAACGAAATTAAAAACAAATTACCTAGATACTTAGAGTTAATATCAGAGGATCCTAATTCAAATTTGTGGTTCTTTTATAGATTGTTGACTTGCACCACTGTACCTTACGATGATAAAATATTAGCCATTATTTTACTTCCGCTTCTCGATTCAAACAATAGGTTCGAGGTTTGTAAAGCATTTAATCCCTATGCCTACGAAAAACAACGATACAAAATTGTTAACAATGGTAGCGAAATTTGATATAAATGAATGTTTTGCAATAAATGCTGAGCGGTCAAAATACGTATTATTAAATAATGATAAAATTAATAAATGTACAGATCGTTTAACAAAATTTTGTTAAATAATAAGTCCTGTTTACCCTATAAATCTAAGTAAGAATTGTGCGATTTCACTATTTATGAAGAAAGAAAATGACATTGATAAATTTTGTAAGGTTTTAGTAGAACCGAGTTCAGTCTTGCCCATGGCAAACTATATTTCGTCAGGATCATGGTTAGTGACGACAAATAGACCACTTGATTTTGCAATTGCTTGTCAAAATTCTAAATATAAAACGACCTTGACAAAAAAGGATTTTCCCTCCAATAAATATTCTGACGCTTAATGAGACATGTACAGCGAAGAATGACTCTATGACATTATTGCCTTTTTATAATCAACAAAGTAAATTTACCTCAACGGACGATTTTTTTACAAGGATAATAAATAATGATTTGACATCCAAAAAGCTATGGGAACCTTTTCACCCGTCTTTTCCGAAATTTAACTTAACAATGTTACCTAAAGAGTTAGATCAAATTAAAGAGATACCAAAGGATGATTTAATTAGCCAATTAAAAAGCTTGAGTCAAATAACTGAGGATAGTGAATTACCAAATTTGGTATATACTTTGATATATTTATTTGGGGCTCTTTTGGTTGGAATACCTATGTTTATTATGTGTAAATATAGACGCAAAGTTAGGTTCTGCTCATCTTGTTCAGCCAGGAGAGGGGGTGGCGAAAAGGTGATGAATATCGCTGCCAAATATGATAAGGTAGGGCATCTGGTGTCGGCAAAGACCGAGGGTGAAGTTACCACCAACAGAGATATAGCCTCTGCACCAATGCTGGTCAACCACAAGGATGATACACAAAATAATATTTATCCAGTGCTGAAGTTGCCGATTATTGACAATTAACATAAATCTATACGATCACATCCAACATGATAATTAATCAAAGTGGACACCGAGAAGTACAATATAGTAAATAATTGTTTAAATAAACTATAACATGTATTTAGTCTTTGAAGGAAGAAAGCAGAATACAGAATTGTAGTGACCGGAAGGGATTTAGGATACCTTGATATATAATCCATATATTCATATTGAACGTTTAATCAACTATATCATGAACTGTGTATTTACAGACGTATGTGGACAATTTTTATTACCACTATTTTATGGTACAAGGAAATAACCATGAACTCTTCGTGACATTGATTTAAGGACAAGACTTTTATGTGTCTAGTCAGTTTTATACACTAGTAGTAGACGATAGTTGTAATTATTGGACAACATAGAACAATTAGAACATTTTTAATAACTGTTTACTTCAGTTGAATTCCGTAACAAAACCTTGTGAAACTAATTAGAATGATGAACCCTAAAATGTGACTTTTAGTTTAATGGAGAAACAGTGCCGACTATTTAAGTTATATTTAGCGACTTTTAGTGAAATATTGAACTATATTTTCAGTACATTAAAAACTAGTCTGGACTGTTGTAAGTTTCAACATTTTTTGGTGTTTTTTTGTTGTTTTTTTGTTGTTTTTTGTTTGTTTCCAGAAATCCGGGAAATAATTAGATTACCTCAATAGAACAAAATGCGTTTGATGGATTAACATCTCTATAGACATTGTAAAAATAAGTGTTGTAGAATTGTATTCATTTAAATCGTCTTTTGAATAACTTTTCAGAATAATGTTAATTAGAACTTTGTTAGTACTAAAACATGTGTTTTAAACGCATGTCAATATTAATATTTGTATTGTAATAGAAAAATGTACTTTATTTGATTTCATATAGTTACTAATTAATACATGTAAAATCTTCTGTGAAAAATATTTTATAGTCAATTATTGTTTAACTACTATATACTTTAAAGCCAAACTTTCATGTTTAATAAGATAATAAGATAATAAGAAACAACAAATAGACTTTTGTTTCAAGTAAATGTCACGCTGTTCTAAGTGACTTTCTGAGAGTACAAATGTTACTTAATTTTGTTTGATAAAGGTTAACAAATTATGTCATAAACTATGGACAATGGTCAACTACATGTAGGCATTATCAATTACAGATAAAGATAATAGATAACTTAAGGCTCAAGACACGCACAAATTAGTATATAAAGTAATCAAGCCGCTATAATGTTAATAGCGAATTTCTTGATATTTTAGTTTGGTTTTTCTTTGCCATTGTTGTCCCGTCCTACTATCATGAGCCTCCCCCATATTGTGCCAAAGGGCATTACAATTGTCGGGTTAATATACCACAACACCAAAACACAACAAATCGTAACACAATAGAATGGTAGAGGACCATGTTCAACAATAGCAAAAAACCTCTGAAACAAGGAAAAACACCAGCTAATTATCACCCACCATCGTATCCAGTTGATGATAACGACACCACAATACCATACGTTGAAGACCAGCCTTTCTTTCAATCATCGCCTATTCATTCCAACAAAAATCACTTTCTTTCGTCGTGGACAGGACAACCTACTTTGCCATCCAGTATCACTCCATTAAGACCATCAATTGTACACCGGCCATCTATTCCATCAGCGTTTGCTAAAAGACCGGCACCTACCACAAATTCACTTCAAACGCCACAACATTTTTCATCATTGTATCCTACCCTACCAATTTCAACTACAACTTGAACAACATCACAAATTTCTTCAACAGTGACTGCTACAACATCCACAACAGTTCCAGTAACTACAGTAGCAGGACCAGGACCAGGAGCAGTAACGGGACCGGGACCAGGACCAATAGCTGGATCAGGATCAGCAGCAACAGCCCATTTCCAAGATATTGATATGCTAAAAGACGTAACCACCTTTTCGCCGGCCCAGCTCTGGTACAAATATGTAATAACCATACTGATATAGATTATTTAGAAGCCACAAATTATTTAGCTGATATCAATTTTGATCCATTCAATTATTCATCTCTTCAAACTGACTGTTTAGAAATTTTATTTAAAAATGAAGAGTTGGATATACCATATAATGATTTGCCCCCCTTTATGAGTTTATATATTTCCTATTATGAAATGTTACACAAGCAATACATCAGACAACTTGGATACTTTCGTTAAATTTAAATTCTGTCAATCGATAAGTATATTATATTTACTATTTATTCAAAGTTTCTAATAAATTTATTTTTTCTTTACAATATTGCAACAGAGTAAAACATTTATATAGGTTCCCCTTCATTTTAAGACTCTCCTCAAATTTCCTACCTTCAAGTGCGCGAATAAACGCGAAATACTTGTATACAAATAAAATGCAATCATCGCTGCCATTGTGATATGTGTATAGATTATACAAAAAAAAAATGTCCCTTGTTTAGGCATGAAAGGGAAAATCGTTAACGTCATGGAAAGTTAACTAGATCTTAATTGAATGATATATTATAATGATCATTGTTTTTAAAATAGTCATTTAATTAAGTATCTTTATGTACATCTGTAAATATTTGAAGGCCTTTAAATCATTGATTTATGTTATATATCCATTTAATTGTATTTCATGTTTTAGTTTTTTTCATTGTGTATTTTATTGTATTATATATATATGTATATGAGAAAAAAAAAATAGAAACAAAACAAAACAAAGAAAACTATTGTGTTATTATTGTTGGTTATTTCATGGTGTTAGTAAATTAAGATTGGTGGAACAATCTCCTTTTCAAAGGGAGAGCGATTATTGTAATAGAAAAATGTACTTTATTTGATTTCATATAGCTACTAATTAATACATGTAAAATCTTCTGTGAAAAATATTTTATAGTCAATTATTGTTTAACTACTATATACTTTAAAACCAAACTTTCATGTTTAATTGGTGAACATAGGAAACAACAAATAGACTTTTGTTTCAAGAAAATGTCACGCTGTTCTAAGTGACTTTCTGAGAGTACAAATGTTACTTAATTTTGTTTGATAAAGGTTAACAAATTATGTCATAAACTATGGACAATGGTCAACTGCATGTAGTCATTATCAATTACAGATAAAGATAATAGATAACTTAAGGCTCAAGACACGCACAAATTAGTATATAAAGTAATCAAGCCGCTATAATGTTAATAGCGAATTTCTTGATATTTTAGTTTGGTTTTTCTTTGCCATTGTTGTCCCGGCCTACTACCTTGAGCCTCCCCCATATTGTGCCAAAGGGCTTTACAATTGTCGGGTTAATATACCACAACACCAAAACACAACAAATCGTAACACAATATTTGCAATAAGACGTCTTTAAGATTAGGTACAACTTCATTTAGGGTTACATAAAATTGGGAAATTTGTTCTCAAATTTTAATTTTATGATAGAATAATACTTACGTAATTGGAAATTACATTAGGATTATCTCCCCCTAATTAGTATTCACACCGCCGATCGCGCTTTAAAATATCAATAAAGCGCTCAGGTATATCGACTCCCACCACGCATGCGTGATTCCCCAGTCTCTCTCGGCGAAAAGTGTTCACCAAAAAAGATTCAAAAGGGGAGGTGGGTGGGAGCCAATTACGTAAGTATTATTCTATCATAAAATTAAAATTTGAGAACAAATTTCCCAATTTTATATTAATTCATAATACTTACGTAATTGGAAATTACATTAGGAGATTTCTAAGCTATCCACAGCTGAAGAATCTTTCTGTACTTTGTATACTGTATTTTCTTCACATCAGTTCAGATATAAATAACACAACACTATACAGTTAAAATTTTTTCTTCCATTTTCTATAAATTTTTCTCCTTTTTTTTTTTTTTCTTTTTTCAGAATTTTCTTCCATATATATACAAAATTCTTATTTACACAGAATTTAAAACTTCAACATCTATGTGACGTAAATAAAAACGAGTAAAGGTTGATTCCTTTGTCCAGTCTGCTGTGTCCATAATAGACTTCACAGATGCGCCGTTAAAAAGTGCCCAAGATGGGCCCAAGGCTCTTGTAGAATGAGCACGAAATTTTTTGTCTTTTTCATTGTAAGCACATTTAATTGCATTAACAATCCAAGACGAAATAGTCTGTGATGTAACCGGTTTATGCGGTTCAATAAAAGATAAAAACAACTTGTTCTCAAACTCACTGTCAGAGTTTCTAAAAGGTGCAGTTTTCTTCAAATAATAATAAATAGAACGCTTCGGATCTAATAATTTATCTGATTGATAAGACGGAATAAAAATCTTGCTGCCAAAATGTTTTGGTCTATCCTGTTTTGATAGTCCATGACGAACAAAAGTCACTCCTTTCTTCTGCACAACAATCGACTCTTCTCCAATACACAAAGATTGTAAGTCACTGCATCTCCTGAAAGAAGTAATTGCAATTAAAAATGCAGTTTTCCAAGAAATAAACTTCAAATGAGCATGTTTCATTGGTTCAAAAGGTGCTTGTTTTAATTTTTTTAAAACTAAGGGTAAGTCCCATTCAGGTAAAAGCACTACTTTTGGAGGTCTCGAGTTAAAAACACCCTTTATAAGACGAGTTATATAAGGATGTTGTCCTACTGGAATTTTCCCAATTGGAGCTAGGAATGAGGATAACATAGATCTATAACCAGCTATGGTTCTATACTGAAGACCTTCTGAGAATAAATATGTCAAAAACTCAGCCGCCTCCGTCAAAGAGGCACTATAGGGATCAATTTCCCGTCTACTACACCAGCTATTGAATTTTCGAAATTTGACAGAGTAATCTTTTTGAGTCCCAGAGCGCCATGAGGCTCTGAGTAATTTTCTAGTTTCTTTAGAAAAACCTTTCTCTTTAAACTGTTTGTCGATAAAAACCATGCAGTCAGATTGAATACTGCTGGATTTGGATGAAATATGTTTGTTTTTGGCTGGTGTAATAGATCCTCCCTGACTGGCAGGCTCCTTGGATAATCTATTATGTACTTCAGAAGATTTGTGTACCAATGTCTGCGCGGCCAATGTGGGGCTATTAGAATTAACTGACAATTGTACTTTGTCATGTGTTGAAGTATTTTTGGTATTAGACAAATTGGAGGGTAAGCATATGCATACATGTTGTTCCAAGGAATTGTTAGAGCATCTATTGCATAAGCCTGAGGGTCTGGGTTCCAGGAGCAATAGATCTGTGTTTGTCGATTTTTCGCAGAGGCGAAAAGATCTATGTGAGGTGTCTCCCAAATCTGAAACATTGCATGTGTTATCTCTTTGTTTAATGACCATTCCGTTGGTTGAATTTTTACCCTGCTTAAATGGTCTGCTAGAATGTTCTTTTTTCCTGCAATGTGTGCAGCTTTCAGAAAAATTTGATTTTCTAGCGCTAATTGCCAAAGTTTCCAAGTTCTCATACACAGCTGAGGAGAACGAGTGCCTCCTTGTTTGTTTATGTAACGAACAACGGTTGAATTGTCTGACCGAATAAGAACATTTTTGTTTATCAAATTTGGGAGAAAATGTTTTACAGTTAGAAAAACTGCCTCCATTTCTAAAGAATTTATGTGGAGAAGTTTTTCTTCTACTGACCATGTACCCTGAACTATGAGACTGTTGTTGATGTGACCTCCGTACCCTGAATTTGATGCGTCTGTTGTTACTGTTATTGACGTTTCCCAAGGTGTTATTGATCTGCCTATGACCAAATTTTCTATTTTTAACCACCATCTGAGGTGACCTTTTAGATGTTTCGAAAAAGGAATTTTTATTCCTAGATTTTGACAAACTGGTTTCCAATGATAAAGGAGGTGTAACTGAATTGGTCTCATAAAGAGTCTTGCATTTGGAATTAATTCTATGCATGAAGCCATAATACCTAATAATTGTAGAAAATCTCTTGCTGTTGCTTGATTTTGCTTGTTTAAGATAAGTTCTACTGCAGAAAGGAGTTTTGACACCCTTTCTGATGTAGGACGAACCATTCCCTCTTTTAGAGAAAACAGTGCTCCTATGTATGTTATTGATTGTGTTGGAATTAGGCTTGACTTTTCTAGATTTACTACAAATCCTAAATTTGTTAGGAGTTTTAGCGTTTTCTCTCGATCTGAAATCAGCATTTTTTTGGTCTGATTTAGCAAAAACCAATCGTCTAGATAAGTTGCTAGACGAATATTTTGGGCTCGTAAATGAGCTGCCACTACAGAACACACTTTTGTGAAAATTCGTGGTGCTGATGTTGGACCGAAGCACAGCACCCGAAATTGGTAACACTGATTGTTGACACAAAATCTTAGATACTTTTTGTGTGTTTCGTGAATTGGTATGTGAAAATAAGCATCTTTCAGATCTAGAGAAATTGCCCAATCTCCTTTTTGTACTAAGTTTAAGACACTGTTTAGAGAATCCATTTTGAAGTGTTTTTTCTGGAGACACTTGTTCAGAGGTTTTAAATTTATGACAGGTCTCAAATCGCCTGTCTTTTTTGGTACTAGAAAAAACGTACTGTAAAAACCGTAGTTTTTTTCTTTTACAGGTACATTTTCTATAGCGTTTTTTCCAAAAAGTTGATCTATTTCTGTTAACAGAATAGGTAAATCTTTCGCAGGAACATTTGTTTTCTTTATTCCTGTTTGTGGGATTTTCCCCGAAAATTCCAATTTGTAACCCTCTTTTATTATTTTTAAAACCCAACTGTCGTTTGTTATTTTTGCCCAATTTTGCCAAAAAAGTTTTAAACGACCTCCTACAGGTATCTCTGGATTCTGACATAAAATATTTACCTGCTTTTTGTAGTCATTTAGATCTACCATTGCCACGAAAAGAACCTTTCTTTTCACCATCAGCCTCTTTTCTACCAGAACCAAAGCGTCTGAAATTAGGTTTAAATCCACCTTTGTTTTCACTAGGTTTAGCTGCTACCTTAGGAATACGAAAATTGGAAAAGTCATTTTTAGCTACTTTAGGACCATTAGTGTCTTGGCTAGTATGAATGATAGCACTCTTCCTCTTAAAACTTGAAGTTGAGGTAGCTGATTTACGAGTTAACTCTGGTAGTAAATCTTTGATTTGTTTGTTTGTCTCTGAACGATTTTTCAGTTTCTCTTCAAAATCTTTCCCAAGAACACCATCACTTGACAATTTAAGAGATAAAAACTTATCATTAAGCTCAGTTATGTCCTCTAGACCTGTATCTAACAAAGTAGCTTTCCTACGGATCAGATGATGAAATGCACCTGTTCTAGCTGTTTGATCCATAGATTTCACTGACATGGCAAAAATGTCTTTGACCATTTGTACAAGTAAATCAATATTTGGTTCAGAATCATTGAGTTTTTCCATTAATGAACCCAAGGCTTGTTGCATGTATGCCGTTATAATCAAACCCATTCTAGCTGCTGACTGACCTTTGAAAGCCATATTTTCAAAAATTTTCTCGGGTTTAGAAAAAAGTTTATTATGAGCTTTACCAGCATTAGGACCATGTCGTTTACACAGTAAAGTTTGAGTAATGTCATCTAGTTTTGGTAAGTTAAGAATATCAGCTGATTTATCACTCACTGGAAAACTAGCCCTATATTCCTCTTTATAAGTTGACAATAATAAAGGATTATCACAGTGCCATGATTGATTCAAAATATTAATCTGACTTTGATCCAGAACAATACCAGCTTCAGATTTGTCTGGTTTAGTTTTGGCATCTTCACCAAAAATGTCACCAAGGATATCTCTACTGACATTTTCAGTATCAAGAGAGTCCTTATCAACTACCGAATATCTCTGAAAACGGTTGTGTGTACTGTTTTTCACAGAAGAATGTTGGGATTCATTGTCAGAATCTAAATCTAAATCAAGACCCCTTCTTTCGTCTCTATCTGGTTGAAGGGAAATTGCATCATCAATGTCATTATCATGATTTGCAACACTAGCATGTCTGAGAGAATTTTGCCCACCTGACGTGGCAATGTCCCTCGAGTCCTGAGAAATGTTCTGCCCACCTGAAGTGGCAATTTCTCTGTCCGTTTCTATTTGTCCACCTGAAGTGACAGTTTGAGAAACGAACTTCTCGAAAAGAGGTAGAAAAATGTCCATTCGAGAATTCACCGAATTAACAGTCTCTTTGACACTAGAAATTTCTGCCCTCAATTCATTTTCTATGTTTACAGACAAACCTGTTGTTGACATCGTCTCCGGTTCCTCTGATACTTCTTTAGCACACGTGCTGCTAGCTTTACGAGACTTACTTGTCGTCTTTTTACGACTTCCGGTCTGTTTACCTGACGATTTCTCGTTTTTATTATCAGAGCGAGACGGAGTAGCTTTAGGAGAATTTGCTTCTTCACTTGCCGAATTAATGGCCGTAATGAAAGCTTCTGCCATGTTGACAATGAAAAGCGTCTATCTCAAAAACTTAAAATTAAACTATGAAAATACACGATATATAAATCAAAAAAGTTACATTTCCGTGAGGAAAAAATAAAGCGTGTGAACACTTTTCGCCGAAGAAGAAGACTGGGGAATCACGCATGCGTGGTGGGAGTCGATATACCTGAGCGCTTTATTGATATTTTAAAGCGCGATCGGCGGTGTGAATACTAATTAGGGGGAGATAATCCTAATGTAATTTCCAATTACGTAAGTATTATGAATTAATATAAAATGAATATCCTTGTTTGTAAGTTACCTATTAGGAACAAGTTAGTCCAATTCTTTTTGCCGTGTTCTGTTGGATAATCTTATTCCGGTACAAATTTATAATAATTTATATTTAAATTAAAAAAAAAAGGTTTAATTGAATGGTAATTATTATTGTTATTATATTATTTTTAATTTGAATTGTAGTATTTAATTATTGTTTTCAATTTATTTTGACTATAATATTTGTACTGTGAAATTTGATTATAATTATAATATCATATTATAGCGTATTTCTTGAGTTTTCTAGTGTGGTTTTCTTTTCCGTTGTTGATTCCGGCCTCCTACCGTGAACCTCCTCTTTGATTGCGCCAAAAGGTATTACAATTGTCGGGTACAACATATTATAACATCACAAAAAATATATAAACACAATATAATGGTAGAGGACTATGTATTAAACGGAAGGAAACCACATAAGCCAGGGAAAAAAACGCCATCAAATTACATCCAGCATCAACAAATTCAGGCGAAACTTGATTCAGCGTTTGATAATCTAGATATTTTTGATACTGACAACGTTGTCAATTTCAAAACTGATATTCCACCATCGTATCTTGCTGAAGATTGTGACAACAATACAACCATTCCATACGACGACCAACCCTTTTTACAGTCATCACCAATTCATCATAACAACAGTAACCATTTTCTTTCATCGTGGACAGATTATCCTACAGCACCTATCTACATCACACCTTTCAGACAATCCATTATCCGCATCCCAGCTATTCCATCCTCTTTCAATACAAGACCACCACCTCCAACAAATCGTCCTCAAACGCCTCAACATGTTTCTTCATTATATCCTTCTTTGCAGACATCGACACCATCTCCAGTTTCCAGTGCCACTTTAACATCAACTGTAAACACTGTCACATCTACCATATCAACAGCAGTTTCAACATCATTACCAACAACTACAACCACTGGACCAGGAGCAACAATAGGAACAGGCGTAAGAGCTATAACAACCACAACAACCACAACAACATCATCAACCTCCACAATTTCGTCAGGTAGGACAGTACTGCCTCCTACAAACAGTCATCTATTTTGAAAATTGAGACATTTAAAGGTGACAATACTCAAAATCCAAAGACTTGGTTAATTAATTTAACCAATACTGAAGTTTTTATGAAGTTATTCAAACTTTCAAATACGGTTTCATTACACTTTATACAAATGAACACAGAACTGTCGATTTCTGGTTAGGAACTAAATCCGTTTAATTTTCTTGAAGATTAGAAATGTTCATGCATGTGATCCAGACATGGGGTCAATTACATTTGAAAGTAATTAATTACATTCAATTACAATTACAAAATCTTCAATTAAATTACACATTACATTTGACTTTTTTTACCAATGTAATTAATTACATTCCAATTACTTGGCAAATGTAATTAATTACTTCAATTACATTTGAAAGGAAATTTAAGATAAAACATTGAAAACATGCATTTATTCTATGATATGTACATAAGTATTATACATTGCTCTATAGTTATAACAATTAGACAGTGTTCAACTAGTATATACATTTTTGTATTGTGTCATATAACTTATTTAAGCATTTTCCCATTACATTTGACCATCATCAGCTTTTCAAATGTTCCATCAGCCAGTCTGCACCTTTCAACCGATTTTTCATGTAGAAGTTTCGAAGATAAATGCTTTCTGCTAGGCACTTGATACTTAGTGTCAGCTTTTTCCATCAAGTTTTTAAATTCTTCACTTTCGACAATAGAGAGTGGTAAAAGATCCCCAGCTATGAACATTATAAGAGCATTTGTCATTTCTAACTGTTTTGGATCAGACGGTGAATATTTTACACTTTTTTTTATGCATTGTGTCAATGTTGGTTGAATTTCTTTATTCTCAGAATGCAGAATGTACAAATCTCTGTGTTTTCTCTGAAAATTACAAAAGGCCTTATTTAATATCTTGAAAATATTAAATTGTTTTAATTTACCTATTGAAATTTTACATTTATTTAAATTTATTTGATTGTAAATGATACAAAAAAAGAGCACTATTTTTTATTTTTTGAAATGATTTTCATTTTTATCCCAGCTTATTCAAATTATTTATCTTAAATAAGTGATTTAGAAATCTGACTTCTTAAAACAAAAATAAACTTTAGTTTTAATCACAACTAATTAATTTAATAAACAAAATATTTTCCAAATTTAAATGTAAGCTATTAGAGGATATAAGATAAATGAAATCTGATTAGAAATGAAAAAGAAGCATTATGAATTTATTAATTTTTAAAATTCTTATATAGTATTACCTTCATATGTGTAACAAAGTTGGATGTAACTTTATAACTTCCACTAATGAGGGTGCCACAATGCATACATTTTCCTTTGAAAGTATTTCCATTTTGGAAGTCATCAGGAACAGTAAAATGTTCCAGTACACTCTTGGAGCTCATTTTTAAATCTGATAAAATGTTTTCTTTCAACATTCATATATATAGTGAACAAATTTTGCAAGTGAGATTTTGTCATATGCATTATCCCTTCAAGAATTTAAACATGTACCTATAGGCCCTAGGGGTATATTTATCTCTCTCTAATTAGCCTTATATCTGTTTAACATAACTGTTATAAAAACAGTCATTATATAGTTTGTAATAAAACAAATAGCCAGAGGTTATATTTATTGGTTATTTAAGTCCTTGAATAAAGTTAATTATGTTAAATCAATGTCTTAAAATATCTATCTAAATCTACTAATTAAGGTCAAGACAGTGACTTCCTAGTGGTTTCTTTTAAAATTATGGCATGTGTCTACATTTTTTTTATCATTCAATACAAAATGAAGAATCTACCATGGTTGTGTTAATACAGAAAGTATACTGTGAAGGCTTTTCTTTGTCAGCTTACAACATTTGTTAAGATTATTGCTTTTAATAATTTTTTGAGAAAACACAAGATTTAATCTTTTGATCCAAAATTTCAAATGTAATTGACTTGTAATTGAAAAGTAATTGTCAATTACAGGCAATTTTGGCTATGTAATTAATTACATTCAATTACATGTAATTGAAAAAATGCTCAATTACACATTACATTCAATTACATGATAAATTGTAATTAATTACAGTCAATTACAATTACATATTTCAATTACCCCATGTCTGATGTGATCCTGTTGCATTTAAAATGTGTGCAATCGATATCAATGAAGATCAGGAAATTACAAGAAAACAAATTTTTAACAGGTATATAGATGGTCCCAAGAAATGTATACCTTTATAGTTATTTAAACTTAAACGTTAATTATCAAGGCTTAATTAATCACCTGAAAAAAGCAGGTATTAATCTTTAAAAGAGGGCCCTTTAAAGTTAAATAGTTCCATTAATATTAAATGAGGATTAATATAGAAACCCAGTTATATTGTCTATGTTGTTTCAGTTTCATCAAGTAGATATCATTAATAAAGAAACTTAACAGATAATTGATATTGCGTATAGTTAAAATGTCAAATTATCAAAGTGTGTTCCAGGTAATTTTTATACAGGTAAATAAAAATAATTTTGACATTAACAGTTCTTATATAAGAATACAACTTGAAAGAGTTAAATACGGGATTTTCATTTCGTAAAAATATTAAGTCTGTACTAATAAATAATATTGAAATCAAATTATCAATCCGCCTTATTAGAGTTAAATACATAATTCTCATTTCGTAAAGAGATAAACATCTGGAACGCGTCGATTACGACAAGGAAAACAAACTTTAAATTTAGTGTTTCGAAAGGTAAACGGACAGAAAGTCACAGGACAAAAAGTCACAGGACATAAAGTCACAAATTTGGTAGGACAAAAAGTCACAAATAATTTATTGACAATTGTTTTGATATATAAGAATATATCTTGAAATATTTACTTTTAAATACATATATTCATATTAAAGTTTAGGAAATGTGTCATTATACTTGAAAAATGAAGATTTATTTAATTTAAATCATGCAAAAGATGTTTTTCTTGGTCCCATGAAGCCATTTAAGTGCCAAGTCACTTTGACATTTTGTTTTTTTAACAATTATTTGTTAATCTTTGATAATTTTTTGATATATTTTGTTTAAAAAGTTGGTTTATATACAATAGTTTAAGAAAAATACAAAAATATTTTTGTAGAAATAGGCGTTTTTTATTCAAAGAAAATAATCAGTAAAAATGAATTGTGACTTTTTGTCCGTGACTTTTTGTCTGTGACTTTTTGTCTTTTGACTTTCTGTCCTACATTCTTTCGAAATGCACCGAAGTTGTGGCAGAAATTCTAAAAATTACGATTCAAGCCTAGATGAATTCATATAATTGACATTGCGTACAGTTAAAATGTCAAATGATCAAAGTTTGTCCCTAAGTAATCAATACACAGGTAAATAAAAATAATTCTGACGTTAATAGTTCTTATGCTGAATACAATTTGAAAGAGCTATGTACAGGATTCTCATTTCGTAAAGATATTAAGCCTTTAATAATAATAATATTGAAATAAAATTATCAATCCGCCTTGACCGATCTATGTGATACTGCAGGTAGTACTGATAACGAGAGGCTCTCCGATGGTGATCGTAACATTTATTATGAAACAGCCAGTCTACCAATGTAATCGTAAGAAAAAATGAAGTGCCTCTACATGGCTGCGCTGTACAAAAGTATGATTTTCGTTTTTGAGAAATCCTACTTCTAACATGCTGCTAGCATGTTTACGTGTCAACATATGGTGGGTGCCAGGTAATTAACTAGGCTACGTCACATACAGGTAACCAAAAATAACATTGTCGGTTGTGGTATCCATGACTGTAAATGGAGATCGTATTTTGCCAAAATTCCCTTTTGTTCTAAAATTTTCAGCAATCATAGACACCCCTGTTAAATCATCCTGACTCCATTGGTTGTAAGTCTCACCAGTTTCACCGAACGAAAATAATTTAACGGACCAAATGGTATCATCAGTGAAATAACATGATTGTGTTCTGGCATTCTCGGGAAGCCACGTCACACAGGTACATTGAAATAAGAAAATATCTTTGACATAGTTCGTACAGAATAAATGTACACGACGCGCTTTTTACCGTAAGGTGCTAAGAGCAGTCCAGTAAAATTTTGATTTTATCAGTTTCAGTAAGTTATTCCATTTCTCTGACATCAACCTGTCAACAAAAGGTGGGTCCAAGGCTACGTCACATACATGTAACCGAAAATAACTTTGTCGTATGTAGTATACATGACTGTACATGGAGATCGTATTCACCGTGTTTCCCTTTCGTCCTACGATGTACGGCAAACATCGACAGCCTTGTTAAATCTACTTGACAGAATATAAAACAAGTCTCAGAAGTTTCATTAAAGGAAAACAATTGATAGTACTACAAGGTATCAATACTAAAACGACAAAATTATTTTATGTCGCACAGGTGGGTTCACACAGGTACATTGAAAATAAGAAAAATAACGTTGACATTGTTAGTACAGAAAAATGTAAACAACATTCAACACCTCAAAGGGTATAATCTTTAATTTCCTCGGTTTTTAAAGAAAACTCCTACACGTGAATCTCATGTAAAAACAAAAAGAAAGAAAATAGTCTTACCTGTGGAAAGTATGCCGTTAGGGACTCTAGGTGTCCCCTCAAGGTAAAAAGATCGTCTAACTCGTCTAAGCCTAAATTCAGCTTCACCGCACCATTAGATGTCGCTAAATCTAAATAAAAAAGCCCTCTGGCGGACTTTTTAAAGGAAAGGACTTTCCCTCTCCCGAATTGGGTCTTGTACTCCGTCTTGCCAGTTGAAGTAACAGACTGGGTAAACTGCACATTTTCGGCCGCCATTCTGATAACACTTAATCGTTTGCAAATATATTTCTAAACAAAGGTTAGAAGTACTGACTTGTAAACGAAAAATACACACTTTTATATTTATTTCATTTTTCTAGCTAATGTTATCTAAACCAATAATATTACACTTTGAAGTATGGGGTGGGACTAAAGGAGGGATAACCACCTCATTCTTAGGTTTCGCATAACAACTCTATTCCAAATTGTTTATGTGGTGCGCAAACAAAAATGCGCTTAACAACAAAACAACGTGTTGATGAATCTCTAGAAACTATACTATGATAATATGTCATCTGCTTTATTTTTGGGTTTCTTAACTTAAAATCTTTATCTAAAGCAGCTACATTGTAAAAAAAAAACCAACCCCAAAACGTTTGATTTTTTTTTGAGTGCCATTGTCTTGTACCTAATATTTTCTTATTATATGTTTCCATTCCCCCCTTTTTTTTCGAGTTATACTATTGTTGAAGATCATATAGCAACATCTCAATTCTTTCATATTTATTCTTTTTTCGTATTGTTTTTTGATACAATCATAATCTCCCGCCTTTTTATTTTTAATTAACTGTTGATTGCGTGCACATGCGCAGACGATTCACAGAGAAAAAACTGAAAAATCAAAATGGTGCTCGCAAAGTGTTTAATGTTTATATGTATTGTTGTGTGTTATGGCCAAGTGCATGACCTTAGTATAAGGAAGTGCAAAAGTGTGGTTGATGAGAACTACAAGGTAGTAGAACTGCAGTGTTTGTACGAGGGGGAAGGCAGTTACGTTTTCACTGGACCGGTTTCAGTGAAAAAGATCACCCTAGACAGACTGGCGGGTTCCAGCACGATGATGACTTTTGGCCAGCATTTAGAGAGAGTATCCATTAAAACCTGCACCATCAACATCTCCTTACACGGAAGTGCAGATTGCAGACAAAATTTGTGTAAGATGCTATTACGTAACTTGTGTTCAACATCCGCCATTTTTATTGTTTACAAAAAATTGACACCTACTTTATGAAAGACAAAATCCCTTTATTTTCTTTTAAAAGTATATCAATATAAGAAAAGAAATAATTGTTAGCATAATTTTAATTGTATTTCTATTTAACAGATTTGTGTTAAAAACTATAAATATTCAATTTGATATATTATTGTTTTTTTTTACAGTCACTGGAAAACCTGAATACTGAAGACCTAGTATCCACTACAGATGCGAGCGAGACCTCTCCTCATACGGAGGGGGGTTCTCCTGACTCCTCAACAGAAGGGCCTCAAAACGTTCCAACAGCAAAAGTGTACGACCACAGCCAAATGTCCAGCACTCTCCCTGACCATCAACAGGTGGGTTTTCACCAATAGAGCAAAATGAATCCCTACTTAACATAACCATTGCATTGTGGTGGTGTATTCTAAAAACATAAAAACACTGCTGTTAAAATTAACGTAAACAATTTTGAAAGTACTTATTTTCACTATTTTAGACATTTATACTTATAAATTTCTCATGCTTTAAATTCAACTAAAGCTAAATGTGTATTGATTGTAACATGTATTAGGGTGTGGATTAGGTTATGTTATTTTACTTGTGTACATGTAGTTTATTATTTAATTTTTTATTTTAGAATACTACAGAAAATGAGGCAAACTCCACAACACCCTGGATAGTGGCAACCGTCACCACTTTAACAGGTAGCTTAAAAGTTTATATAATTTTTCTTGGAGTAATTTTGTTTCTTTTAATTGTCTTCATTTTGGTGTTCTTAATAAAAAAGTATTACTATCAATCAGACTACATTCCAGTTAAGAACGATGATTCTTTATATGTTGAAATGGATACCATAACTAGTTAAATTATTTCTTTTCTTGTAGTACTTCTGATGATAGCTCTCATTTGTTTGGGGAAGAAATGTTTGAGGAATAGTAGGGGAGGGTTAATTGAGCATGGTCTTCCTCTACAGGAGATTCCTACTGCCCCTAAATATAAGTTCTATTAGGATAAAAGAATTAATTATTAATTTAAATTGTAATTTCAATATCACGGCTTTTAACTCTTTTTTTTTTTACTTACAGTGATAATCTTTCTAATAGGTGGATTTATTGTTTGGAGGAAAAGACATTCTAATAATATTTCAAACTCAGAAGATGAACTCTATAATAAAGCCTGGTACAATTTAAGTAGTAACAATTTATAAAATTTGTATTTTTTTTTTAATTTTCTTGTAGAGCAATTTCAAGTTCTAATCTTCACCATGATTAGCGTATTAGCGGTTTTAAACCGAATACATAGACTTTTACTAAACGCCATACCAGCTTTAAGAAACTTCATCCCCCCTGTAAAACAGCTTATTAACCCTCCTCAACATCAACCACTACACCAAGCAGTCCAACCTATACCACCTGTAGTACACCAGGAAGTCATCCTACCCTTACCAGCACCTCCACTCATTTTAAGAAGAAGCACCAGACAGTCCATACCACCCAACAGACTTAATTTGTGATTTATTTGTGTATTATGTTGTTTGTTTTTTTTTTTTTTATTGTTTTCAAACCAAACCTTTATATAATTTGTGTAATTAAGATGTACCTAACACTGTAGGGGGGATAACTCTGTAAAATCAGCTAAATGTTTTATTTATGATATGTATTGAAGGACATTGTAATAAGCTTCTCAATGGTTGAAATTAGTGTTTGTTAAACTGTTATATACCCAGTGTAATTTTTATGAAGAAATGGTTGGTTCAAATATTTTGAAATTTATGTTTAAAGTATTTCTTACCTGTCCTTCGAGATATCTAAAGCTATCTGTAGCATGTCTCGACTTTGTACACTATTAGCTGCATTGCACTGCTGCATCAATTCTCCCAGAAATGTCTCACTCATTCGTATGAGGCATCCTATTCTAGTTTCTCTGTTTTCATGCAACAAAGCATGATATAATGCAGAAACATCAAATTGTGTACTACTAAATGTGTTGATGGGTTGCTGACAGTACCAATTCTTCATTTCTTCAAAATTCTCAGGTTGAATCGAACACTTATAACACGGGAAAAAATGACTCCCCACTACTGGCACATGCTGAGATACAAAATTAGTTAATTGTGAAATAAAGTTACTGATTGAAGCACGATGATCCATCATAAAGTTTTCTAAATAGAATGAAAGTATAACATTTTTCCTAAATATTAAAGGACTTATTCTCTCTTGGTTATGATAAGATTCATTAAATAAAGCTGGGTTGATAAATTTAATTCATTTAGACTTAACTGAGATGTCATTTTAGGATTAATTTATATATGTCTAAGCATCCATTGTGGTGACAAAGGAGATATTAGCATTTCTATGCTATATTATCTTAAGAAGTTTATTGAGGGGGAGGGAGGCTTTTTTTTTTATTATTGAAGGTTTTAACAAAGGAGAGTGATAACTTTCTATACATAAGAAAGACTCAACATCCTGTGTTTGGCATGATTATAAATTATGGATAAATTGATACATTTTTCACTTAATTTCTCTCTTTAAAATTATTTTTATGATGAAAATAGAGAATAAGTCAGATTTTTGAAATGATGTTACTTCAAAGGGTGTTGTTTATATTATACATATCAAGAAGTTTTGTATATGTTTACACAAGTCTGTTATGTTATGTTAAGAAGAAGTTTAACTCAAATTAGTAGTAATATATGTTTATCTGTCTGATGTTCTCCATTAACAGTTAATCAGTTTTGAAACTTGATTGCAATTAAGACAATTTCCTATACTCTACATCTAAAGATTGTTATACATGTTTATCTATCAACAGTTATTTAGCTTGAGGCTTGATTGTAATTAAAAATATTTAGTAATTACACAGTATAATAACTTCTAAAGGAAGAAAATCAAAATATTTATGAAGCTTTACATCAGAGGGATTATCTGATATGATCTATCAGATTAAAAGATAACGTTTATTTGGTCTTAAAAATATCAAAACTGCTATAGAGGTTGATGGGGAACATTAGACAGACCTTAGTAGTATATGAAATGTTTATACTGTAATATAAAACATGTATATAGTCTTTGCTTTTTCTTGTTATTAAGCAATATAGTTGTGATAATTTATTAAATGTTAATTGTTTTAAAGTTGGTGCTAAATAATTGTGATAATCATTAAAGTTCATATTTCAAATCATGATAGTTGTACTCCTGATAACATGTTGTTATATATATATATTTAATATATTCATGATAGTTTAAGAGAGGAAAATATACTCTATAAAGACAAGTTTTATAAAGAGAGTAGCGCTTATACTATAGTTTTGGTGCTGTGTATTCTTATGGTGCTATGCATTCTGTCAGATTTCCCTATAAAGATAAGTTTTATAAAGAGAGTAGTGCTTATACTGTAGTTTTGGTGCTATGCATTCTGTCAGATTCCCCTATAAAGAGAGTAGTGCTTATACTATAGTTTTGGTGCTGTGTATTCTTATATTGAAAAGATAAGCATTTACGGTTGTTAATCAAACCATGATACCTGTATATATTTTATCTATATTTTGTTACTTTAGTGCAACATTCCATCTTTTAATGTTTGCTTCATGCATGATTTCATTTTAAACATGGAAACCATGTGGGTTAAATTTTTATTTTATAACATAATTTATCTTCTATCACATTCCATCAAGTTACTTTTTATATTGTAGTCATTTTTTAAAAACTAAGATCATCTAGTTAATCATATTACTATATGTAATCCCTTACATGTCTCTTTTTAGAAATCCATTCTTGTTCAAAAAACCATTTGTTTTAGAAGCTTTATAAAATTTTATATATATTAGATACAAACTCAGGGTTGTATGCTCAAATATCGGTTTTAATGCAAGTTTTTATATACTATACATATATTGTTATTTTTATACTAAAAATACTCAATCAGTGTTTGCAATAATGGTGATCTACACCAAATGTGATGTATACAACATAATGTATATAAGTTTTTGATAATAAAAATAATTTATTTTCTTCAATCTTTGTTTTATCTCTTCTCAAGCTTCTGTAGTTTGTGTGCTGTGGAAAGAAAATGGATGCCAACCCCTTGTCAACAACCATCTCTCTCACATATTGGTTAACTCCAAGCAAATAAAAATTTAGACAAGCAAAGAACAACACAAAATTCTGCAATGTGGACAACATGGGTGACACACGTACCCTGGTTACCAACCAATGTTGCTTTACCTTACAACGTGGAAAACAAAATGGACGACAAACATATCCCTGGTTACCCACCAATGTTGCTTTACCTTGAAACGTGGAAAAACAAAATGGACGACAAACATACCCTGGTTACCAACCAATGTTGCTCTACCTTGGTCAAAAGTATGATACGTGGACCAAACATTCCACCATCACTAGCACAATGTTTACTTTGCTCTACCTGCTCTACTGTTTTCTTATCCCTATTATACTACTACTGTCACCACAGTATTCTCACAATTTAAATCATTCTGTGACATGGTACATTTTTGAATTAATTTTTCTAAACACAAGTTAAATAAGATGGTTGATACGTGCGTTCAAGTTCTTCCCGAATTCATGATTTTCGAAGATTTTCAACCCTTGTTGGTAAAAAGTATTATTTAATATTTGACTCAGATATTTGACGGACAATTTCTTCTCTCCACAGAAATTATGTCTACCCAACGAGGATTGGTCACTATCAAAGATGGGGAGAATTTATTAAGAGTAACTGGATCATTTGGATCGTCGAAGACGGTCCAAATAAATAACTATAGAGGTGTGACATATATCCATCTCAAAAGTCCAGCGGGAAAGACTGGGTCAAGCGCATCGATATCAATGAAGATCAGGAAATTACAAGAAAACAAATTTTTAACAGGTATATAGATGGTCCCAAGAAATGTATACCTTTATAGTTATTTAAACTTAAACGTTAATTATCAAGGCTTAATTAATCACCTGAAAAAAGCAGGTATTAATCTTTAAAAGAGGGCCCTTTAAAGTTAAATAGTTCCATTAATATTAAATGAGGATTAATCTAGAAACCCAGTTATATTGTCTATGTTGTTTCAGTTTCATCAAGTAGATATCATTAATAAAGAAACTTAACAGATAATTGATATTGCGTATAGTTAAAATGTCAAATTATCAAAGTGTGTTCCAAGTAATTTTTAAACAGGTAAATAAAAATAATTTTGACATTAACAGTTCTTATATAAGAATACAACTTGAAAGAGTTAAATACGGGATTTTCATTTCGTAAAAATATTAAGTCTGTACTAATAAATAATATTGAAATCAAATTATCAATCCGCCTTATTAGAGTTAAATACATAATTCTCATTTCGTAAAGAGATAAACATCTGGAACGCGTCGATTACGACAAGGAAAAAAACCTTTAAATTTAGTGTTTCGAAAGGTAAACGGACAGAAAGTCACAGGACATAAAGTCACAAATTTGGTAGGACAAAAAGTCACAGGACAAAAACAGGCACCGAAGTTGTGGCAGAAATTCTAAAAATTACGATCCAAGCCTAGATGAATTCATATAATTGACATTGCGTACAGTTAAAATGTCAAATGATCAAAGTTTGTCCCTAAGCAATCAATACACAGGTAAATAAAAATAATTTTGACGTTAATAGTTCTTATACTGAATACAATTTGAAAGAGCTATGTACAGGATTCTCATTTCGTAAAGATATATGCCTTTAATAATAATAATATTGAAATAAAATTATCAATCCGCCTTGACCGATCTATGTGATACTACAGGTAGTACTGAAAACGAGAGGCTCTCCGATGGTGATCGTAACATTTATTATGAAACAGCCAGTCTACCAATGTAATCGTAAGAAAAAATGAAGTGCCTCTACATGGCTGCGCTGTACATAAGTATGATTTTCGTTTTTGAGAAATCCTACTTCTAACATGCTGCTAGCATGTTTACGTGTCAACATATGGTGGGTGCCAGGTAATTAACTAGGCTACGTCACATACAGGTAACCATTATTTTTTTTGTTTTTTCTTGAACTATTTTATATGAAGCAACTTTGTAATTCAAAATGTGTTCAGTAAATATCAATTATGATCAAATAATTGTTATGAAAACAAAATGTCACAGTGGCTAACTACCTAAATGGCTTCATTCTGTCAAGAAATATGTCCTTTGTATGATTAATTTTAATAAATTTTCATTTATCAAGGCTTATGAACAACTGCCTAAACTTAAAAATAAATATATGTTACAAAAAGAAAATATTTCAGGATCTTTCTCTCGTATATTCAATCAATTGTCAACAAATTATTTGTGACTTTTTGTCCTATCAAATTTGTGAGTTTATGTCCTGTGACTTTTTGTCCTGTGACTTTCTGTCCGTTTACCTTTATTTCAGGTATAATCGCTGTTCGGAATACAAATTCACCAGATCAGCTCAAAGCATTAATAGCGTTATCTTAGATACTTTTGAAAGATGTTTAATGAAGCTACCATTGACACATAATTAACAAAAACAATGATAAATATAGATATATCTTAAATGAAATATATGTTATAATATATCAAGGGGTCTTTGAGGTGTAAATAAGGTACAATATGTTTGATTTGAATCTGTATTTATGTATTATACTTATGCTGTGCTTAAACCATCAGGAATTGTCTATTGTGGATTTTCTTTTAAACTTTGAAATTGAACATTTAAATTTTGATTTGAATGGGTCAAGGGGTAATATTTTCTTGGTCAAAGATTAATAACAGACAGCATAATTTTTACTTCATATTATACTTCATATAAGTTATTGTGTTAATGTAAAACCTACCACATGTCTCATTTGTGCAGATCCAACTACACTCTCTGTTAAACATGTTTGCTACAGTAGGGTGCTCATTGAAATCTACCAGATGAATTATGCAATTACAATTTTCTGACATAACTTGCACTATCACCACTTCCCTCACACAGTCTTCCTTGTTGCAGAAGCAAACGGCCGAAGCTGTGTCATATACTCATATAATAGACAAGAAGCAGACAACAATCATATATTCAAATTAATATTTTTACAGGTAATTGCAGATGTACAATGGTGCAGGCAATTGATGTGTCAGGGTGGACAAGGAAATTCAACTTTCGAGGACATGATAATAAAAGAGGACAATTTCGATGTAATACATTTTGTTCAAAATATATTTTTTTCTGAGGTTGGGGAATCTGTTGAAATGAGGGTATGGGGAAATTTAAAAGCTTATGGGGGAATGTAATATTGATATTGTGGCAGCAAATGAAATTATTATGAAAACTATTTTGTATGTTTTAGGCTTAAAGGGAAAATTCGCGATTTTTTTCTTATGGTTTAAATATGTTCATAATGACATAATATATATATTCACAAAGTTTTATCGCTAAATGTGGAGTAATAAAGGAGAAATTTAATAATTAATGAAAAAATATTAACTACTTCCTGTAGGTCGTGACGTTTTCTCCTGGTTTTTGCATGCCGGGATTTAAAATACAATCATTAAAATTCTTGGTTTTTAATCATATTTTAACGTAATCGTAAGCGCGCCGATGACTTATGCTTTATCCATTAACCAGCCGATAATAAGAAGATAAAACGCACAGACGTGCAATTGTACACATTCATGAGATAAATTTTCTATGTTTAACGTATATATTCGAATTATTTTTTTAGACAACACAAAAAGTTATAAAATTATTTTTAATTAATGCATTTTCGGACTGAGTAAGGTGAACAAATTAAAGTACAATAATCTGTAAAGACAATATGTTGGTGTACTCTTATTGACCTTTTACTATCTCTGCTATGACTAGGTGTATACGATGTGTGTATTCACGGTTCTGTGGCAATACTCGTAGATGGCTTGTTTAAAGGTAAATTGTTTGCACTTCGGTATTTAACCACGCCTCTAGGGCACACCTTGCCAGGTGTGACTGTCTATTCGGATCAGTGGATTATAAATCAAGGGAGCATTCAATACACACATTAAAAATACAGGTGACAAATAAAAATAGATCGCCGTGGAATTATTTAATTATATTTGGTGCTATTATTTATTTGAATTCAAATAAATTAATTTACTAAGAAATAAACAGTTTTCGGTTAAAGACGGGAAACTTAATTCATGTGTCAGAATAAAATGATATACACCTCTTGTCCTTGATTTAAGTCTCATAAAAAGGGGGAACTTAGAAATTAGAAATAGCTTTACCAAATCATTTTGATTGTCTTTATTAGGCAAAAAAATGTACGAGAACACTTACATTTAGACTTTTGAAACCCATGTATTAATTAATATCTGAAACTATCTGAAGATAACTCTACCGAAGCGGAATATAATTGTACGAATAAAGAAAAAAAAATGTTTTTAAATCTTTGCACATTTATGATTAATTATTGTTATCTATTGTTCATTTAATTATACTTAATTAGTACCTTAAATATGTCTACCGCTCGGCATTAAATCTTGGTGTGGTATGAAGGGATTATTACATATAGATTATATTATTTGGATGAGGATTTGAGCTAGCCTATAAAAACACATTTTAAAATTAGTTAACATACATTCGAGACCAAAGGATATTAACTTTGCTAATTCAATTAACTTTTACTCACATATATTTCTCTCATGATTTGTGCGTGCTTGTTTCTATACGACAGTGTTTACATTGTCCCAAAATTAATCATAAAATCGTAACTAAAAATGTCGTGTTCGGAGGTTGATAGTAAAAAGAAAGAGGTTGATAGTACTAACAGTGGTTCCAGTCCGGTCAAGAGAGGCAGATTTTGACGAGTATGGTTAATTTGGGTACGCACTAGAGCCAGAGTAGTTCTAATGCCTGTTTAAAATAGGACCCTAAGCTTTCTACTTCTTTTGAGGTTGATGGAAAAAGAAGATATTATTTTTTTTTCATTTTCTTGCCAGGACATAAAATCTGGCATATGTTTAATTACATTTGCTATAAAGTTGTTTCTTAGTTTAGCAATTTTTTTGCAATACAAAATAAAATGGGCTTCATCCTCCATTGTATTACAGGATGGGCATAGTCTTTTTTTCTCTAGGTATTTTTAAATGTCTTCCTTTTTCTATCATTAAGTTATGATCGCTAATTCTCAGTTTTGTTTTGTTACTTCTCTTTTCAAAAGATTTACAGTTTAAGTAGTTTTCCATTTCTAAATTTTGCTTTAAACTTTTATATAAATATAATTTACTTTTTGTTATCTATTTTTTCAAATTTTTGTTCAAATATATGTGTGTAAAAATTGAAGAATTGATGTTTTAGGGTTTTTTTTAACAACTTTGAGTATGTTTTTTCTTTTGTTTCCCTAAAGAATGGATGTTTATCTCTTTCAAAATATTTTTAACATATGTAAACCAAGTTGAGCAAAATGAATTATCTCAACTTTTAGAAAGTAAAAAAGATTCGTATAATAATGGATTAATTTCAGAATTAAGTAATCTTGATAAGTAAAGTATACGAGTTTTTATATGCATCTCTAGTGGGTATCTCCCTAGCTCTGTTCTCACAGCTATGTGAAAGATGAAGATTATCTTGTTCCGAGGATATATTTACAGAAAGACAATTTTTTTTTCTAAACTTGATTTGTCAGTAAAATTAAGGGGTCTATATTTGTTTTGGAAATATTTGCTATAAAAGTTTGTCTGCTCTAAATTTTGAAACATAAGTATCCATATAAAAGAGGGACGAAAAATACCAAAGGGACAGTCAAACTCATAAATCTAAAACCAACTGACAACGTCATGGTTAAAAATGAAAAACACAAACAGAAAACCAATAGTACACATAAGATAACATAGAAAATTAAAGAATAAACAACACGAACCCCACCAAAAACTAGAGGTGATATCAGGTGCTCCGGAAGGGTAAGCAGATTCTGCTCCACATGTGGCACCCGTCGTGTTACTTATGCGATTACAAATCCGGTAAATAGTCTTATTCGGTAGGTCACATTCATGAAAGGGAAGGGGATTGTAGTTACGACGTAAGGAACATATCCGATATCATTCGTGACACGGTTATTCCATTACGGTCAACCAACTCGTGGTGGCGTCCGTAAAATTTACGAAGGGATGATGTCAACTTCATCATTTGGAACTCTTGGTTTAATAGCTTCCTTGTGAGCAGCAAACCTCTATCAAGAAAATCATGATTGGAAATGCAAGCACTGGACAATCGTATCAATTGGAAGATATATACCCCGTATGCAGGTGCTGCTGGAATGTTGCTACTTAGAAATGGAAAGTGCACAATTGGAAAGCTAGATCATCTCTTTTGTCGTAAAGTTTTGTTTGTGACCCCCATTGTCAATTTCTAGATGTAAATATATATAGGAAGATGTGGTGTGAATGCCAATGACACAACTCTCCATCCAACTAACAATTTAAAAAAAGTAAACCATTATAGGTTAATGTACGGCCTTCAACATGGAGCCTTGGCTCACACCGAACAACAAGCTTTACAGAGCCCCAAAATTACTAGTGTAAAACCATTCAAACGGGAAAACCAACGGTCTAATCTATATAAAAATTAAAAAACGAGAAACGAGAAACACGTCTATATTACATTAACAAACGACAACTACTGTACATCAGATTTCTAACTTAGGACAGGTGCAAACATTTGCAGCGGGATTGAACGTTATAATGGATCCAAACTTTCTCCCTTTTTCTGAAACAATAGCATAACATCACAACATAGAAAAACACATGATACAATTTTCAATTGGCAGACTTATACAATTTTCAATTGGCAGACTTAACTCAATCAAAAAACTTAAACTTATACACAATGATCGAATAAATTTGATCTGCGATATCTCGATGCAAATGCACAGTTAAGGTTTATGTACCCTTCTGTAGCCATTTTTGTACGAATTTTTCAAACCTCAATTGTATCAAAACTAAAGATATAATAAATAATAGAGATAGGCCATTTAGTACATGTTCCAAGGGGAAACTTGATGTAAAGCATTATTTTTTACTGTTTCATTGCATTTGATAGAAAAAGAGGACTTTGTGGCAAATAAATCAAGATTTTTATAGAAAATCCACAGCCTTTATCCTTGTACTCTCATATTTGGCAATTTGATGACTGATATATATAGTATTATTGCATGCAGTGCTAGCATTGATTTCCTTAAAACAAGTTTATAAATGTAGTTATTGGTTAAGACAAGTATAAATATGGCCAAAATCAAGTACACCTTTTAGGGTGCGCTCGACTTTAGTGACTCAGCACGAGGTGTTTTGGAATTTACAGGTTACTTAGAACTTTTTGTAAAAAATAAACACTAGCACATCATAGAATTTTCTTAATACAATATTAGAGACAAACATTCAAGACCAAAGAGCAAACAAACAAGTTCAAACAAAGCCATGGCAAGACACCACTGAGAAATATTTAACCCTTCAAAAATATTGATCAATATTCACTTTAGAAAAAAAACGGTTTAAAAAAAAAATTATTTAAATCTTGAAATTATACAAATGAAGTAAGAATACTAGTAAGTGATTACAAATAATCAAAGCTGGTACGTTAAGATATGAAGCCGACTTAACTGTATCTGTAGTATCCTTTATCTCTATATAAGTTATTTCTGAATTATAAGTGGCTATTGGTTTAACAGTAGAATAAAAAAGACAACAAGCTACTTTAACTGGCAGATTATATAAGGAACCAGTATAAGTTTTAAAGGCACACATCACTTTCTTTGCTTTATTTACAAGCTCTTCAGAGCTATGCAATAAGTTCCAAGAAAAAAATACTCAGAGACATTTCATTTTTATAAGTAAAAGTCAACGGATCAACTGAATTATTTGAAAGACAATGGTGAGTTATACTTTGTTTATACCTAAACGTTAAATCCGATGTCTCGTGTTAAGAGAGTGCCACGCTCTTTGCAAGTTAAGAACAAATGCAACAACTCTTTGAGGGGGTCCGTAGGTGGCCTGTTGCAAGGTAAAATTTCGGTCCCTATCCAATATACCCTCATTTTCCAGTGGCAGTTCTAATTTCCCCGACCATCATCCCAGATGGCCTCTATTGTGACCAGACCTGCCTATGATTTTCATTGTGACTTGTTCTCGTCCTGAATCTGCATGAAATATTTGCCACTGGACGTTAGGCAACCACTAATCAATCAATCAACATTTGTATGGAGAAAACTTGGCGAAGTTACTGCCAATTAATCTCCACCTATAATATAGACCTTTGGTTCCTGATATTTAACATGACTGCCTCATTTTGTTTCTACAAATGTATGTGCCTGTTCCAATTCAAGAGCCTGTAATTAAGAGGTTGTCGTTTGTCAATGTGTTAAGTATTTGTTTTCCACTCATTTTATTAATAAATCAGGCCGTTAGTTTTCTCGTTTAATTGTTTTATGTTTGTCAGTATGGGGCCTTTCATAGCCGTCTTTATGGTATTTGGGGTAAGCCTTTCTACATTTGTAGGTGCAGGAATTGGCTAAAAAAGACAGATCAACTTAAAATACACTACGATACCACAACACTAGTTTGCAAACCAATTAATTGTATCTGGAAAATTAAGTTTAAAAAAAAAAATGTATGGCATTTAAAACTAGCAATTTACACGTCCTTTAGAAGTGGTCTCATCCTTTGTCTGGAGAAAACTTGGCGATTTTCCTCCAATTGATCTCCACTTCATACATGTAGACCTTTGGTACATATATAAATAAAACATGACAAATTTTGAATTATTGTTGAAATTAAGAGCTGTAAAGATGGAATCAGTACAATCTCCATCAAACCATTCATGGGAACCCCAACTTTGTAATTTCACAGTAACATGTTTCTGATCAAATGCATTGTTAGCACGACCAGTTTGATCCTGGTCATTTAAAGCAGCCCCTGCTACATTTTATTGAATGTTACCCGTTCTTCAATTATAGTTGTGCACAGGGCAACGTTAGTCATGCTTACAAAACATAGTCAATATGAAACCAAGGCTTTGAATCTACAATCATACCAGAGATCAAGTCAAACGCTCCCGTGATCATAATAAGACCTTTGGTGATAAAGTAAAAATACAAGAATTCCGATAAAAAAAGTTTAGAGCGGTATATATAAATATAAGATTTTTAGTCGGAACGAAAAATCAATAAAAGAAAATATTGCCGGTATAAGATATAAAGTCGAAACGAATTTAAAGGGTCGGTCGGTAAAGGGCAAACAAACAATATTTCAATTTAGGCCTCAATTACCATTTTTTTACTTGCATAACTTATTGTCGAAACTTTAGTTGTTGATTCTCTACATCTCCATCATGTTTATTTAAATTCATCACCTGTGACAAGCTCCGTTTAACTTTTATTGTGAAAATCTGGGAGAAAAAACTTCGTTTACAAACACATGCTTTAAAAAAAAGTATATATACATGTAACAAATAGACATGCTAGTCTATAATATAAAATTCAAAATTAAGCATCTGAAATAAACTCAGTTTTGAAATGTTCAACTGTTCTCAATATTTCTAATCTTGATGCTGTTCATTTAATCTGGTAACTCAAATCTATGCTGGGCAACTCCCTTAGTTCATGATTTAAATTCTGAAGTTCTTCAATCTTTTGCTTAAGTTGAAAGTTTTCATGTTTTAGGTGGCATATTTCCAGCATTTCATGTTATTCCTTAGTTCCCTTAAATGATCAGCAAAGGCAACAGTACTTTACTGATGTTCAAAACACATAAATCGATAAACCAAAACAAATCCGGGTCATTAACCAAAACCGAGGGAAACGAATTAAATACAAGTAGAATTATTGAACAAGTCTTCATGTTCATATGGAATTTTTAGTATTTTGGCTATGCAGCCCGTTAACTGATAGATGGCATTTACCTCTTCTGATGTCTTCCTAAGACTTTGAACTGATTTGTTCATTTATCTACAAAGATTAATGATGTTATTTGAATGAAACTTTAAAGTATTAAAAGATCTGGTCTTATCTATATCTAAAATTAACATTACTCAAATGATTCATATGCATTTTATGAAATGTAACAAGTTAAATACTTGGTTTACTTTGTACCAATAATTTTCCTTGAACACGAAAATGACTCAAAAGTATTAGTGATTTGATTGATCACATGCCGAGAATCAATTACCATTCTTTGTGGCAAGTTATAAACGAGTAATGGGAAGATAGGCGGTAACACAGATGAAACTCAGTAGTTTCCAACACGTGTATTGTTGTTATGGCACGATTTATATTACAATTCATAGCTGCGAGCAAAAGTTTGTCTTTCTGCACACATTTACATAGAAGCCTTAAATCTGCACAAAAATTTATGTGGTTGCTAAAAAATTTAAAGCATACACCATGTTGAGGATTCCATTGACAGTAACACCATGAGTTGTGTGTAGACATGAAATGACTGCTAGAAAATGTGACCGAATCCTACCATGAACATCAACATATCGAATAAAAATTATTAGAGATGTTCTGATCGTTTGCAATATGTATCTTCTGTATTAATTTCAGAAGAGAGAGTCGTAATTCCCTCTTGCATCGCGTATGATTTAGGTGGGAGTTATGATAAAATGTTGAACTTCATTCTAAAAATGTATTAGCAAACTATTTAGACTGGCTTTGTTATCAAAAACTTGAAAATTAAAATCAATTTTGACAAAACTCAATGTACAAGTTTGATAATATAATATTATGACTGAGGCTTCAAATCGACCGCTATCTTAAGAACATGATTGTAAGATTCACTATTGTTGTTAGTTCACTCTCTTTCGATTCTTCACGCATTTTGCGGCTCACATATTTTCCCTCTGAGCACTGGCTTCAAAACCGTTGAAAAGTAGCCTTTCAATGATGGAAATACTCCTTGAAGATTTTTTCAACTTCTCTTTTTTTAAAAACGCCACTTAATCGGCATAAGATTAATCATTTCTTCAAAAAATGTGTTGCTGTATATAATATATTCTGTTATTTATATGCATCACAACTACATTATTCATCTTTTCTGAATAGTTCATCTTTTCTGAATAGTTTAGCTTCAAATGCCGGGCACATAATATAAGAGTTGCCTCTTGAAAACTTTTACAATGGCTTACACTAAAGATACTATGAAGTAAAGGATAAAAGCACTGTTCTCTTTTAGATTTTTTTTAACCAAATCAGAAAAGATTTCGAAAATTCTGTAGTTTAATGCAAGAAACCACAAACTGGTTAACTGCTAGATTATACCCATTATAAATCCAAGGTCATTTGTCGAAACTAGATTTCCAGATTTCTGTAATGGTAGGTTGGTATATGTCAATTTGGTTTTTCAATTTACATAATTCTTTTTCATCCAAGCCCTCCTTACGTACATTAACGATAGCCTCCTTGTTTCTGAATTGTTGATGAACACTCGGGTATTGTGGCTTGATAAATGAAATAGACATACAAATAAGATGTACACATTTATTATAATCTCTTGATTATCTTGATTGTTTATTCTTCCCGTTCGATGGGTTTATGTATTACTGTCGCTAATTTGGGGTAACTGCCTTCTTTTGAGATCTGCAAAATACAGAAAAACATATAAATTATTGCGATACAAAATAATATTTATAGGTCACTATAAATATTTTGATTTTCGGGGGGTGGGTTCAATGAATTTTATTGGGGGAAAAAATGGTTTCCAGGTTTGAGAAAAATTGACTCACCCTCGGAAAAAATGTTTGTTTCCCCCTCAGGTGCCACTATATGTAATGCTAAAATTATACGAAAAATAAATGTTTTTTGTCTTGTCAGCAAAACAATAGATTTCGGCGAAAACAATTATTTCAAGAAATTAATAAATGTCAACAAATTATAGTTTAGGATTGATCCTTTAAATGTCGAAGAAAATCCCAACTGTTCCTCTTAATTCCCGTTAACTGATTGTGAGGGGCGAAAGGGTTGGCTTATTGTATATTATGGCGCGACGCTCTTTTATCCATTTGAAAAAAAACCCGGATGATCTAAATCAACTTTACCCCAAGGGTGACTGGGGAATAGAAAAATGGTCACTTGGTCTTCTCCCGACCGGCAGTAAATCGCTTGCCGAAGTGGGGCGTCCGTTTGGCTGTGCGGGATGTATCAAGTTCGCAGTCAGGTCCGGTCAGAAGGGGAACGTTTAATACGATGCCTCGTGTAAAGAGAGTGCCACACTCTTTGCACGTTAAGAACCCTTACAACAACTCTTTGAGGGGTCCGTAGGTGGCCTGTTGCAAGGCAAAATTTCTGTACCTTTCCAATATACCCTCATTTACCAGTGGCAGTCCAAATTTCTCTGACCATCATACCAGAAGGCCTCTATTGTATCAACCTACCTATTGTATTTATTGAGAACTTGTTCTTGTCCTGAATATGCATGAAATATTTGCTAATGGACGTTAAGCAATCAACAATCAATTATAGTAAAGTTTTAACAATTTTCATGAATTAGGTAAATTTTGGTAAGTTTTTACAAAATTTTACTTAATGGCAAAGTTCATTACAGATAGAGAAAATTGTAAGTTATTTATTACAAGCAATTATTATATTTAGTCTGTAATACAGTTTAAACGGATAATAAATTGGGATATTTCATATTATGTTCCAGATTTGCATTCTTAGATACTTTATAAAATATCAGTCAAAAGGTACCAGGATTGACAGGATTATAATCGAAATAAAGAACTCCTACATCTTAGCATGTAGCTGAAATAAAGATTGGGATTATCATTTTTTAAAGGCTTTTTGTAGATATCAGTTTGTAATTTGTTTAGGGAATACTTCTGATTTTCTTATTTTCTGTTTAAGATCATTAAAAAAACGTAAAATTTATGAGATCATTTTTCTCAAAACTTTGCACCGAATACAAATGGAAACTGATAAAACGGTTGAACATGTATATAATTGCTGATGTCTTGTTGTAAATATGTACTAGTAACATTACCTGCATGCAATTAAAACATCTTTCAGACTGGGGAGACGCCAAACTACTAGGACCTGGACATGTGGCATTTATGTCAGTCCCTTCATCATCATCAGCTACTGGGTAGGTCTGAGCATTGTTCTGCAAGTTTGAGTTATTTCTGTCAAAAGCTCTTATCCAGGCAGATTCTTCTGTTGTAGGTCTTTAGGTAGTTGTGCATGGAGACAGGCTTTCATTTGTGGCGGGATTTGTTTCTTAAATATCAAGTAAACAGATCAAAGGAATAGAAATTCGGCTCCCAAGGGTGACTGGGGAAAAGAAATATGGTCACTTGGTCTTCTTCCTACCGACAGTTCAACGCTTGCCGAAGTGGGGCGTCCCTTTGGCTGTGCGGGATGTATCAAATTCGCAGTCACGTCCGGTCAGATTGGGGACGTTAAATCCGATGCCTCGTGTAAAGAGAGTGTCACGCCCTTTGCACGTTAAGAATCCTTACAACAACTCTTTGAGGGTCCGTAGGTAGCTTGTTGTATAGCAAAATGTCTGACCTTGTCCGATATACCCTCATTTTCCAGTGGCAGTCGAAATTTCCCCGACCAACATCCTAAATGGCATCTATTGTTTCAAGACGTACATAAAGTATTCATTGTGAACTTGTTCTCGTCCTTAATATGTATGAAATATTTGCCACTGGACGTTAAGCAACCAACAATCAATCAAGCAATAGAAATTCGAAGGCCGAAAGGTGACCTATAGTTGTCAATCCAAGTGTCATTTTGGTCTCTTGTGGAGATTTGTCTAATTGGCAATCATACCGCATCTTCTTTTTCACGAATTTAATATTTGCTGCAGTAGATTCGGCGTTTCATTAATGTGTCTAGGCATATACAGTTCTGGATCGCTTGGACACGTACAACTGTTGATGTGTCAGGCTTGTATACATCTCTATGTCGTACAGGATTGTCACTGGTTGGCGACCTGTGATATACCGGTGAAGGAAGCCTGTTGATCTTGTTGACGGTAGATGTCGTCATGTGGAACACTTGGCAGGAAGTGGAGAACATAGTCACTTGGCATTACATCAGTCGTGACAGGTATAATATCTTGTCGGTGGCTGTTGTTGATTGGTTGAGGTCTGTTGTTAACATGTTGTTCTATTTGTCGAAAATTAGCCACAGGTGGTTCTCGTTGATCATCAAATGTAAACTATTGCATAATGTCATGGCTATGTGAACTCAGGTTTAAAACTCCATTCGGCTTTGTCTAATGCCCTTGTGACTGTATTCCATATATTTCTGTATATGATGTTGGACATGAGTAGTGCTTAAATGTTATCATTGCCGTCATGGTAGAGTTAATCTGTTCTAACTGAGTTTTGGACCTAAACACTTTACCATTTACATTTGTTCATTGATATTAAAAACACACCTAAATATTGCTGTAGCAAACCTTCGTCAACATTCTTCTTCTTTTGGGGGGGGGGGGGGGGGGGGGGGGGGGGGGCGGGGTCGCATGTTAAAGATCGGCTATCGATTTGTTGACCCCTGGAGAAAATTGTGAAGTTGTCATGTAAAAGCCGCTGGTTGAAGCAATGTACAGGCTGAAATACCGATTGACCAAAACTTTGTATCTGTTATAAAATGTTTATTACATTGTAGAGGTAGCATTGTGGGTATTGATGGTCGCCTTAAGAAATTTAAGAGAGTAGCTTCAGCATATGTTTTGTTCGTCAGTTTTGATAATAATTTTTGCAGGTGAAGATAGTTCTTTTTTGTTTTCGCTTTTCTATTTACTTCATCTGTCTCTTCTGGATAGGCATTTCATTGTAAGAAAATTTAATATTATCTCATGATCTCGTTATTTTTTTAGATTGTGAATCATAAATTTCAAACTTGCTGCGCTTGGTCTACAATACATTCAATTCCTAATAATGAGAAGAAATTAATAGTTAATATACATTTTGGTACATGTATTATCGGGCTTTACTAAAGACTACTATGAAGTTCATGTGTTAATAAACAGGAACAAAATAACTATTAGATATAATTATTTGTCTATTTGTGATGACCTCTTCCTCTGTCCTCCACAGCATCAAACATGTATTGTGATTGACCTGCTGCTTTCTTGCTTTAAATGAACATAGAGCATTATATATAAATTATTCATTAATGATGTTAAGTTTCAGTGTCGTACCTGCCTATATGATGTTTATAAAATTTTTACCTTGGATGTGTCCATAAATACTTTTTTTCTTACATCGTATGTTTCATTGTTCAAATATTTTATCTTTCTATTTATGTTTGCCTTTGGACTTGAAACACTAATGTCCCGATTTCTGTATATTGCAACTCCTATACGTAACGATCAAAATAAAATATATAGTCCTTACTGAATTTGTAGGCCTTTAGCTTTCGTCGGCCATAGCAAGCAGTTCTATGAATCGAAAAGTTGAAATACAAGTTAAAGCTTGGAATGTATGACAAGTCTGAAGTATACCCGTCCAGACTAAAAGAATCATTAAACTCGTACAGTTGTTCTAAACTTTGATTTATAATGGTAACTGATTTATTTGTTTCTCATATTTGGATTCAACGGTAAATTCAGCTCATCCACGGCCTCGCAAAACTTGATTAGTTTCGGTTTGTTAATGTAAATATGAGAATAAATTTTGAAAACGTGTCATTTCATGCAGTGTTAATTATGTCAGGGTTTTGAAGTCGGCAATAAGTTCCTACTTAAAATTTAACTCGCTATAAACAGATGTGTATAACTCTTCAATAAGTTCCTTTTCAAAACTTAACAGCCCTGAAGTCGATGGACATATATACAGTACGATTGTCACATAATGCTTCTTTGAACTCGCTTTCAATTTCATCGAAAAAATCTTCCAACCAGCAAATACTTGCACCTCTAATTTATGGTGGCTGCTCCCAACTTCAGAAAAAAATATATGTTTAAAATATGTGCCCATTGTTCTGGCTGTGATATTCTGTTCTTTGGCAACAAGAACATGTTCTATCCCTGTTTGCTTCAAGAACACCTAATTTTGAAAATCCCATGGGAAAACTGCAAAGAAAGACATTTTTTGAATCGATCTGTCATCATCAAGATAACTCGATAATTAATTCATATGGAAGGGGAGCATTTGCAGACTTTCTTTTAACAGTTCACATTAAGTTTCAAGGGTTTTAAAAATGTATCCGAAAGCCTTACTTTTTATAAATATGTGATTTGTATCTTCACATATATCAGAGAAGCTTAGCTATGTTCACCTTAAATATTTTGAAAAAGGACAAAATCAAAAGATTGTTGTTGTGAAGTCCTTTTCACACAAGCGTTTGAATTTGTTTATTTTTTGAAGTATAAAAAACTCACATTACTTTCTTGATTATTTATTCCATCAGTTACATCGATACATACACAATAACATTATCTTTTTTTATTAAGCTCTTCTGGCTTTATAAAGCAAATATGAAATAATGAAAGGAGCGCATTTAACAATGACAGGATTACATTAGATAAAGGAAGGAGCTTTAAATAAAGAACGGAGTTAAGTTAAACAATTAACGGATCTTTAAATACATAATAACAAAAGGAGTAATAAGCGCAGTGCAATTTAAAATACATATTCACGCTTCGCGACACTCCCCACCCACTCAAAGTTAAACAGTAATAAGTGTCACTGAATAAAATGTTCATAAATGTCCCTTTTCCATATTTAAGTCTGACCATATGTTTGTCCATCAATGGTTGTGAGAGTTCTTTGAAAAGTTAGAATCACTGTCTGCTGAACAGTTGAGTTGTCATCAGGGGTCTCTCATCATTTATATTATCGTCGTCATCATCACTGACTTATTATAAATTCATTTGCATTATTGTTAATGTCACTCGTAGTACACGAATCATCATCTTTGCATGTAGTTTCACAATGTTCGTCTTGATCTGTATCTGTACAGGCATTTATTTCTTCATCACTAATATTATCCAAACTATCTAGAAATTCTTCAACACTCATCGATGGTATTTCCTTTTGCCTTTCCGTTTCTATAGCATCGTTTATAAGGTCAAGAATAGTATCATCCTCGCTAACATCATCATAATATTGTTCATGATCATTGATGCAACTTGGTCTTCTTTCTGCAGATAACGACTTACTTCGGGCTAACTGTACTTCTATGCCATAAATGGTAGGTAAATGATGAAACAAGTAACCTCTTCTTATAAATGTGGAACTGCATTTATCTTCTGTGCAGTCATACGACTCTAGGCCAGCATGGTGTTCTTTGATATGGCGAATGATAATTTTCTCGTTTTTATATTCCTTGTAACAAATTAAGCAAGTATACATCGTGGCTATGGTAACTATGCGAATGAAGATTCATATTTAATAGATCGGTTTTTGTACTACCACATAGACACTGAATGAGAAACTCGTGCAAATTAAGCTCTGTTTAAATTTCGGTTACACACCATTATTCCGACAGCCCATTAGTCCGACAGCCTATTGGTCCGACAACCAATTAGTAGGACAACCCATTGCTCCGACAGCCCAATACTCCGACAACCCATAAGTCCGACATTTATCAAGTCAAGCATCAGGGTATCAGGGTAAAATAAAATGTGTCTGTCTGTATTATTACGTTTATGAAATAACATATTTTAAGAAATAACTCCGTATATTACATAAGACTAAGGTCAGAAGGTTGTTCGAATACTTTCTATATACTCATTTTGAAATCTGTATATAGAATAAAACAGAAAAGAATATTTCATTTTCCAAATAACATGGTCTATAAAGAGCATATAAATCAAGACCAACCAGTGATGGTGCGAGCTACTGATGATACCCCCGCCCAAATATTTCGATAAACAGGAAATTGTTGAGTTGTGAATCTGAAAAAGCATCACACAGTATAACTGACTGATATAAATCTTGAAATCAAATTTTAGAAATCATTGTATTGTAGTTTCTGATAAAAAAATATGACGAAAATTTTCAACTTGGCTGTCATGTGAAAAGTGTTCGGTAAACAGGAAGTTGTTGAGTTATGAATCTGAAAACGCATCACACGGTATAGCCGACTTCGATAAACCCTGAAACCAAATTTCAGAAATCCTTGTAATGTAGTTTATGAAAAAGATGCAACGAAAATATCCATGAGACGGACTGACGGGCGGTACGACGGACAGACGGACGGACGGACAGACAGAGGTAAAACATTATCCCCCCACTTTTTCGAAGCGGCGGTATAATGATTGGGTCAACATTAAGACATTACAATACTAATATGATATAGTTATCGTTTATTTCACCATAAGCCTCAGTCACAATCGGAGCCAAAACAAATAGAAAAAAAAAATAACACATTGATATTAAACAACAGTCAGTATCAATACCTGTACTACATAATTCAAAAGAACTAACAATAAAATCATCATTTGTTTCCATAAAAGTAAAGTTTTCTTGTGTTAACATCAAAGATTAATCATGTTTATCTAACTTTTTAAAGTTCTGACAAGTGCTAGAAATATGCTGAAAGAGTTCATCCCTCAAATTATTATGAAGTGAGCATTCGATTGAAAAATGACACTCATCCTCAACTTTATCAACTGTACAATACGATCTTTTGAGTATCTGGCATTTTCAATTCCTAATGTAATGGGTGAGCACCGATTTTTAATTAACGTATGAACTACCGTTCTTAAAATAAATGATATCTAAATATTTTTCTTCTTGAAACAATCTTTAAATGAAAAATAAGTGTCTTTGCCACAAAACACATAATGTACTAAGTTTTTACAATAAGATAATTTGACAAAGACACAAGCGGGACAAGAATGTCACACATTGTCTTAGATTGTTTACTAGTTGTCATTGGCTTTTATACTGCACTCGTTCTATTTGAGCAGTTAAAGTGCGTTGACTGTATTGATCCGATTTCACTTTTCCTTATGAATATTTAAATACTAGTAGAAGTTGCCGAAATGTTCATGTCCGTCATATTTGTTTGTCGTCAGAAGTTTTGTTGTCAAATCATCAGTCCTGCTACTCCTCCAACTATTTTAAAAGAGGCATATTGTTCTAGATTTTAAAATAAGCTCGGGATATAAAATTGGTATCCCACAAATATATTGAGTGTCATCTCTCAGACTATGTCTGATCGATCGCTATTGGAAGTGACTTTTCCCGCACAGCCAAACGGACGCCCCACTTCGGCAATCGTTTTACTGCCGGTCGGGAGAAGACCAAGTGACCATATTTCTATACCCCAGTCACCCTTGGGGATCAACCATTACTGAAAACTGCACAAGATTCTGAAAATGTTGCATCAAAATTCCAAATGTGCGACTGCAGAATGAATATAAAATATTGGAGAATATGTCAAAAGGTCATTTTTAGACCATATTCATACCAAGAGTGTAAATATGATACATGTTAAAGTGAGCACTGTACATCTCTTAACAAAGAATATCAGAAGTACAGCAATTGAACATAATTTTAAATAAATAATGTACTACATGTATCGTATACCAAGCAATAAAGAGTCCTTTTCATTTCAGATTAACACATTTGAAAAGCTGACAGAGAGGTCTGCACCATTCACGACTCACCAATACAAGTTAAAATAGTAGCCAGGAGTCAGCAGATGACTTCCAAAGCTGGTAACAAATACATGACAATGTCAATGGCTGACAGTACTGGTATAAAGAAGGCTGTCCTGTATGACGTTTCATATATTTCATGGCTGATAAAATGGAGGAAGGGAAATCAATCCTTCTAAGGAATTACACTGTCAGTAATGGCAGTGTAATGGTTAACACCAAGTTCAAAGTGTCTAATACAAGTGAGGTGATGGTGATCAGAGAATGAGAAAGGCAGGCCAGAGAATTAATATACCCTCCTACATCACCGTTTGTGAATATAAAGGAAGCACTTGCAATGCCAGTTGGTAGCATGCTATCAACAAAAGGACTAATTGTAGAGGTATGTAGTAAGTTTCTATCTAAATATAGTCTGATATTACAATCATAAAAAAATATATGTTTATTTATTGGTACTCCCTCGCTGTTGTACTCTGTGTAGATCCTACTTGCAGACAATAACTGTAGTATAATCTAATGAGTAAATGGATCGCCTGTATTCGATATCATAAAAGGAACTAGGGTAATTCTTGGCGTTATGGTTTGCATATGATTTAAAATTATGCAACAACAATAACCTTCAATAGCAGACATACATAGAAAAGATCCCACGAGTTATAAATTAATTAATTGAGTGGAGAATCCAGAGCAACCATTCAATCTAAAACCCCTTGAAGTCAAGAAAACTATACGCATAATTTCTAAAACAAACCCTGGAGCAAGAATGTATATTAAATGTTTAATAAACGACCTAGATATTTCTTTATGGAAGTACAATCTCAAATATCAGTTTCATAACGGTAACATATAAGAAAAACTCCACTTCAGTTCTTAAATGACGGATATAGATTTATCGGAATTCAGAGAACTCTCGCATGTTATCAAAACTGGGAATTCCCTCTGACGTGCTTCTAAATTGATAAAAATACTAAATATAAATACTGCTTTATTCTGATTTTCCGTGTTGTTTAAAATACGCATATAAGTCAAGGAATTATCAAACATGAAGATTAGTAAAAGAACATTATGGGAAAGTTGTTTAAGTTCAATCCCTTTTTTTGTTATTACCTTTTAAAGCAAGACAATCATAAGAATCTGCGATGTTCCTTAATGTTTAGAATAAAACGATTGATGTGAGGGCAATGCTCTGCGCCACCGGTATAAGTCTACAGATTGCTTGAAAGCAATCGTATCCCAAAAACTGAGGAAGCAAGGCATTAGGGCTCCATCAACTTTCACCAAAGAGCAGTTATTGGAACTATTAAGTGAGAATTCAGGACAGGATATACAGTTATGCCCTATATTCCAGCATTAACTCAATTTACCACCAGTTTTAAACAACACGGGGCAAATTGTTCAAAATCAAGGAACTTTAATTCAGTCGTTTTTAGTCCGAGAATCAAATATCATTAGTCAACCTGCAGTCGTTAGTGATATAAATAATGAAGTACATCATGATACATTGATTGATTGTTGGTTGCTTAACGTCCAGTGGCAAATATTTCATGCATATTCAGGACGAGAACAAGTTCACAATAAATACAATAGGTAGGTTTGGTCATATTAGAGGCCATTTGGGATGATGGTCGGTGAATTTTGGACTGCCACTGGAAAATGAGGGTATATTGGATAGGGACAGAAATTTTGCCTTGCAACAGGCCACCTACGGGCCAGTACAAATGGCGCAAATGAAATATAACCTTGTAGCTTAAATATACTTATCAATTCAGGGGTTAAAAAAAATTGTTGCAGCTAACTAGCCCAGGACTTATTGGCAGCAGGACTTTACTAGCCCTGTTGGAAGAACTGCTAGTCCATCAAAACTGACCTGCTAGCCCTAGTATGCCTTAAAAATCAAGAGTTTGCTGCATAATACAAAGTGGGTGTCCTTTGATTTGAAGGAGACATTATACACTGTATTTGATAATTTTTGTTGATCTGTTATTTATTCTTTTGGTGCTTAACCTAACTTAGTTGTTCCCACATTCAAAGCAGACTTTTTATTGGCGTGCTTGGGGCAACAAACGGCAATATTCACAGAGCATTGTCTGTTTTTTTCATCAGCAACAGCCAACCTTGCCAGGGGAATCATTGTGTCCCAGTTCTGCCAACTTTTCAGGAAGTGAATGCTTTATTATTTTGCTAAATTGTAAAGATCAAAGAGAAAAAACAATAAATCAAAGGAAAATGCCGCCAAATAAGCATGAGCATGTGTGAGTCTCGCGCTAAAGACTTGACAGCCCTGCTGTCCTGGACACTATTATTTTTTTACGCGGCTTTTCCTGTCGTATTTAGCATTTTTGGGGGATGAATTTTCAGCCTCGTTACTCCCTTCATCTTCCGTTTTTCGTTGAAACTGACGAAGTTCCTGGGGTTCCCGTACTAAAATATTAAGAAATATTTTGTTGCATGGTTTCGTGCTCAAGAGCTGTGCAACAAGACAGGTCAATACCAATCAATACATCATACCCCCAAATACCGTTAATTGGAAATCTCGGCACGATAAGCAATGTACAATACCCCCAAGCCATGGTATGAGAAATCGATATTTAAAGTACGAGAATTGCAATCAACACATGATACCAGGCTACCCAGACATGCCAGAGTTATTTGTTCTATTTTTAAAATATGTACAACAGGACCTGTACAAACCAGTTCAAATTCTTGGAATCCCGGATGACTTAATTGAATCGAAATGGCTAACATAGAATAGTGATAAAGGGATTTTTCACTTTCCATTTTGGAAACGTCAAGAATTTTTTGTTATTAGTCCGTCGGGCATATAGGATTACACATTTTAATTGCCCGAGGCGTAAATGATCTAGTCCCGGGCGTCGGGCTAGTGGATTTTTTAGCCCCTGCAATTATATGATAGTTCGTGAAAAAAAAAATAATAAAAAAGTATTTTCAAAATTAGTGTTTCATTGTTTATTAATATTTTAAGAAAAATAATATCAAAACTGAATTGTGACTTTTTGTCCTGTGACTTTCTGTCCTAAATTCTACTAAACACATGTAACGCGAAGGGGCATTCCTGTGTACTCTGAGTGAACAGACCTATAATAAAGATTTGATTACGTCACACAGGTGACAGAGAAATAATATTGTCATTGTAAGTTCTTCGCTTTTAAACTATATTTAGTATTACTAACATTTGTTAAATCTGCATTTAGATTATTTACTCTGTTAAGCTTTGAAAAATCTATGAGTAGAACACTCGCTTTAGTAATTGTTAAGCCCTTTTCCTTAATAAAATTGAATTTACAGGTAAATAAAAATGATTTTGTCGCTGTTAGTAAATGTTAACGGAAAAAAGATCACAGATTATATGTTTGAGTAAAAATTTAGAATGCACATGAAAAATTCGCTATGTAAGTATATGTGTTGACTTGAGTTATCATTGATATGTTCATAATTTTAAATTAACTGTAAACAAAATTTATTATAGAATTTTTGAAAAACTAAGGCTTTTCTACCTCAGGAAAACATTACCAATTCTCTTTAATAATTTTCGGAACACGTTTTAGAAATTTAATGCCAAACCTCCTCTCCTGCTTTTATGACAACATTATATGACAGGACTACAATACAAATAATTGGGAGAACATATAGGACGGAGAAACACGCAAGTAATAGCTAACAAAAGGTACAGGTTTAAAATATAATACACCAGGCGCGCGTTTCGTCCACACGAGACTAATCAGTGAACCTCCGATGAAAAAAGTTCGAAAGCCAAAACAAGTACAAAGTTGAAAACATTGCGGATCAAACGTTTAATCGTGCCTAAAACGGTTAGGGTGTTTGGTGTGAGATAAGAACTTATGGGATTTGTTTTATCTACAAAATAAGAAAAGATCAATTCATTACACATTTAGAACTCTTTAGAACTATTGAATTGCAATATATGTCCAGATAACCATCTCAAAGGACTCCAAAGAGTGAGAGGTTCAAAAAGAATACTTTTTTAACTTGATACAGACAGAGAATTAATGATTTCAAAGGGGCTTTGTGTTAGCGACAAAACAATACCAGTGTATACAAGCAATCCTCGATGCATGGTAAAAGAAAATCCAAATCATTTAAAAGAGTATCAAAAATGTACCCTGTTCAACAGAGGATGGACAAATTGAACGCGCATTAGAATATTATGGATGCATTGTGCACAAATCGTATCGAGAACGCCTTCGGGTTGATGGTGAGCTGACTAATTGTCAAACAGAGGGCAGAATTGGTGTTTGCGATCCTGTCATCGAAACCCTACTTAGATCTATGCTAATAGGCAAATATGTTGCTACAGTTGCATCCTGATCAAAATGTTTCAGACAGTCACATTATAGTATGCAGAAAGTGTTCACAGACAGGACATAAGGTTATGCAATGTCTAAACGGCTGGATATGCCTACATTGCAAAAAACATAATTAGCCTCGGGTAGTCGAGTAACAGCAAGCCTTACGTGAAGGAAAGCCAAACAAAAAGTACAGACAAAAAATAAACCAAAGGGTAGAAAATCAAATACTTTAATAGTTGTCAATTTTTTTTAAATCAGTATCCATTTCCTTATGGAAGGAAGTTTAAGAGTGTGAATTTTTTTTTACGGTCTACAAAACATTTTTTCTTATTGCCCATCGTGGAAGACAAACCCTCCTCCATATTATCATGAAGTCTTGGCGGAGAACAAAATTATTTTTTTAACACCATAAAAGCCTTATCATCTTTTAGGCGAACTGACCTATTTTGAAGCCTACCAGATATAGCTTCCTTTTCAACATTCTTGAAAACTTCAATTGAAGTACCCTCTAAAGGTAATTTTAACTGAGTTGCTTTATCTGAATTGCCAGGATTTAGTCTAGAAGGCAAATAAGAAGTTCTGACTGAATCTACTTCAGTCTCCTCTGAAAAATCTATTTTCAATTTGGCTGTTAATTTATGCAGAAAAATATTCCATTTAATTGGATCAGTAAATCCTGGTGCTCCTTCACTGAACAGAGAAAATCTTTTTTCTTTAATAAAATGATGTAAAGAAGTGTAATGATAATGAATGCTTTAACATTTTACGAAGTTTTATTTAATGAAGGCTGTTTAACAGCTATTGTATAATATAATCAAAGCGCGAAAGCGCTGTAAAGACAGTTAATTACAGGTTGTGTGTATTTCTAGTCCAGTTATATCATTATCTTTAATAGTACAGAGGTGGTTTGTAGTATTTAAGATTAAGAGTTCTCTTGTACCTAGTTCACATATATTCATAGTCTACTGTTTCAGTATATTTTCTGTACCTCGCCATGAAATGCATTTTTAAGACATAAAAGAACTTTTCCTTACTAACATAAATAGACTATTTTTAATTATTGATTATATACGCATATTCAATGACTCCCATCCTATGAAAAGTAGTTCACAAAGATTGACTAGTCACCGTACTGTGTGTATTGCAAGAACATCAAGTAACATAATGGTAAATGTACATAGTAACATGTCAACTCCTTGATGACCATATTTTTCTAACTCCAAGCAAAATTATTTTTCAGTATAAACATATGATAAAGTAAATCCATATCAACATAAAATAACAGAAAGCATTACAAATAGTATCAAATTAAAAAGGAAGTACGATTTGAGAGTACTCGCAGTTACTGACAGATAGCTTAAAGCCAAAACAATTAATAATAAAAAAATCAAGCATCAGAGACTAAAATCAACTAGTTTAATTTTTCATTGTTTAAAATATCTTGGATGAAATATTACAATTCAGTATAATAAAGGTACCTATACAATGAAACGGATATCTAGCATGCGTACGAAAAAGAAAATATCTCTTGCATGATTCGCAATTGTATCAACGTTTGTAGAAATTTATACTAGATTTTAATGATTTAACATCATTGGTATCCTTTATGATAACCTAACCATAGACTTGATTACAACAAGAAACTTTGAGATAGTTACAATGTACTGCCAACACTGTGTCGAAAATCTTCCCTACACTGCACACTGTTGCACAAGTTGTGGCTAGTCAGTCACATCATCATCATAATGTGAAAGCTTAAAAATGCCAACAGAATTATCCTCAGATGGTAGAAAGGTCTTGAAGCTTTAATAAAAAGATTTCTTTATAACAAGTCTGAAGCTTCTCCACCCAAAAAAAGCTGTCTGAAGCCAGATTTTAAAATGAAGGGAGATAAAAGAGGCTGATGAAGTCAATACAACTTTTACATGCTATGATGTCATTGACTTATATACAGGAATACACTAAATAATAGATTGAAAAAGATGGTTATGCAGAACATATTTTGTGAGTGATTTTGACGACACCGTAGGGTCTTCATCAATAAGCAAGGCCAATACTGCATAGTCAGCTATAAAAGGCCCAGAAATGACAAATTTTAACAAGAAAATTAACGGCTTAATAAATGTACAAACAATGAAAGAAAAATGAGTAACACAACAACCACTGAAGTGCAGCTTGTTTTTTTTGTATGCAAAATTAAAAAAAGATATACGGTTATTTTCTGAAGGCTTATTATTATCGTAATCACATTGTAAAAATTGAGTTCAAACCAAATAAAAAGATTATGCCTGACTTCACAACATCAATATCTATTTCAGGTTATCGTCCTATTAAGATTGAAAGATCTGCAACAATAAATAAACTGACAGAAAAAGTCATGTCCATCTTTAAGTTCTCATGTCCTTTCAAATATATGAAAGCAGTCAGAAATACCATGAATATATGTGAGCTGAAAGAATTGCAAGTCACTTCAGCAAAGGATGTCAAATCCAAAATAGGCAGGTCAAACCTGTATATTTTAACAGCAAAAAAGGTGATGTTTACCAGTAAAATATCAAAAATTAGTGCATTAAGTTTAGAGAAAACCCATGTTCAGTATATGTTAAAGTATTTAGTAGGTTGCAATTCCGTGGAACTGTATTCTACTCAAAAGGTTACCAGGATGCAAAGACAAGAAATGATAGTGCTTGTTGCTTCAGCCACAACAATGTTACAAAGAAAGGGATTATTTTACTATTTTTCGCGTATGAGAACTAAATTAATGTGATAATTCTACTCAAAAGGTTACCAGGATGCAAAGACAAGACATGATAGTGCTTGTTGTTTCAGCCACAACTATGTTACCAAGAAAGGGATTATTTTACTATTTTTCGCGTATGAGTACCAAATTAATGTGATAATTCAAGAATGCTTCATAGTCTCATGCAACCTTGATATCAGAAGACAAATAAACAACTGTACATTGAAAGATTATTTGGATAAAACTATTTGCAGACATATTGAAAAAATAGAAGGATTTAGTGAAAACATTGTTATTTCAGCAAACACACACTTAAAAAAGTGTGTTCTGATGGAGATTTACAACAGTGAATCATTTTTTAGTATTCCTCCAAACACGACAGAACATAACTAATTACAAAATTAATGTGCTCCTTAATTTAAAGAAAAATTTAACTTTTGTTAACTTTTTCTTCCAATACCAATTATTTATTATTATTTTCTGGATACTCTATATTTTGTAAATGAAATACATGTATATATGTAACATGATAGATGCATATATAAATGTTGTCACATTATAATTAGACAAATCCAATTTTTGCAGTCCAACTTGAATTACAAATTTAACATATTCTAAAATATTGAGGGTTTCTAAACAATTTACAAATTGCCTGGAATAACTTAACTTTATAACTGCTTTCAGGTCCATCATCATTTAATTATCAGCAACTAAATTTTTTTTAATGAAAATTCTACAAGTCCAACATCCCACTCGAATTATAAATCTATAAAATACACATGTCCAAATTCCAGTGGGATAATTTAGAATGACAAAGTACACATTTCCAGTGGAAAATATAGAAATAGTCCAGTGGAAATGACGTCGAGATCCCATCGGGATAAACTTCCCATTGGGACTCCACTGACACTCCAAAACATTCCAGTGGGATTCTACTGGACCCCCCCCCCCCCCCTTGGATTCCAGTGAATCCCAATGGTATCCCACTGGAATCCCAAGTACATTTGCAGTAGGGCGACTTGTATAACACAATTTTTGACCACATCGACCAAAACTGACCATACAATGGACAGCAATATTGTAATACAATAAAAGCAAATTAGTGTTCGCATAAATTTAGGGTGCCAGCACGTTCTCCTTTTATTCAAAGTAGTTTTGATACATTTTACCTTATGCTGACTTGCACAGCAAAATTATTTGACCAAAACTGACCATATGTTCAATCTATATACCCTAGTATTGTACCGAGCACCTTAATGTCTTCTCCTGGCGCTCCTGTGCACATTTTAGAAGGATCGTAAATGTACATGTAATCATTAATGTTGGAAAACAATTAATGCAAAAATGTAACTGAATAAATTGTGAGAGTCAGCATTTCATCTCTATATTCATAATATTGAACAGCCACTAGATATAGTAGTTCATGATGGTGTGTAAAACAAAACTATTAGGCTGCATTATCAAAGTACCAACACTGACATGTCTGGTTTCATTTGTACTATTCAATAATTAAAAATATGAGGTTCTCTCCTAGGAATAGTATACTGTTAATCTATTTTGTCGGTTGATTGATTTTGTTTGTAGTTTAACGTCAAGTGGCAACTATTTCATTCAAGTGCGCATTGAGTATAATTTTGGGACGTCCCATATATCAATTAATCGGCAAAGACAAATCTGACGAATTTGACGAGATTGTTGATAGTTTTACCACACCGTATGCTTACGGACACTGTACAATTTCTGTTAGAATATTCTGCGGAAAATAGAATAGTAAATCCAATGCAAACAAGTTGAATAACAAGGAAATATCCTTGCATGTATAAATTTATGCATAAAGTAAACTTGAGGAAGGGACAGGTAAAAAACGGGGAACGAAGCATCGTCGACAATGTTGTTGATATCCCGTGATATAAGAATATTGTTCCGATGTGTTGGATAACCTTTCTATCCGCCTTCTTATAAAAAAAACCCACCTTATTTCCTATATGAGAAGCTCTATGTGATTGTATAGCCATTGTTTTATGTATATAAGAATACGAAAGAACTTGAACAAACATTGAAAAAGAGCAGTAAGGCAAAGAAGAACACAAAGAGGCGTTTGGTTAAAAACAAAGAGAATGACAGGTAAAGACCAGTCTGATTCCTGCTGTACTTATTGTAACGGAAACTACATGGGTGACTACTCTGACGATGAAGACTCGGTTATATATATGAAATGTAGCGATTGGTATCAGGAGTCGTGTACTAGAAAGTGTGGGCATGAACTTTCACACTTCGTATGTAACAAATATTGACATGTTTCAAAATATGACTTATAGTCACATAAACAAACACAGGATGAACTTTTTTGTTTACCCGTGTCGCTGTGGTGCACAACATGACATATAGTTATGTCAATATCATTTTTCTATTTCTGTCAATATCAGTTTTACTATTTTGTTGAGGATCAGGAATTCTTGTGTAAAAATACCTGTGCATACATATATAATTCACATGAGCTAAAATATATTAAAATAAAGTTGAGAATGGAATGCTTACATCATAGCAATCCCAGATAATGTAGAAGACGACAGACCCTTACCATTTCAAAAGGGCGTTCTAACCAGAAATAAAGTTGGTTCCAATCATATAAGTCCCCATTATAATGCATTGATCGTCTAAAAAAGGGGGGTTCCGACACACTGAACCACATTTTGTATCCGCCACTGATATATTTGTTATGTTTTAGTTATTGCATGTCTTCGTTATATAGAAACACCATACCGAGATATGATAGGATATATTATTTAGGATAGATTTGTGTTAGGACTTGAAACTTGAAATCTATATGGTGAAAAATGTTACAAATCTTGTAAAACGACGTGATGAAATACCAAACAACATATTGCAGGGATTTAGAGGTCATTGGTTAAAATTGAAGAAAGGAAATGGGTACATCTAATTTTAAATGAAATAACAAGAATAGTTAAATGATTTACAACCAAGCAGCACTCAGCAATAGTGATGAAAAGTGAAACAAGATTTTTGATAGATAGAAAATAGAAGAAAAGGAAAAAGTTAAACAAGATTTAGTGCCTGCCACACAATTAAGAAAACCCCAAGGGTGACTGGGGTATAGAAATATGGTCACTTGGTCTTCTCCCGACCGGCAGTAAAACGCTTGCCTTAGTGGGGCGTCCGTTTGGCTGTGCGGGATGTATCAAGTTCGCAGTCACGTCCGTCAGAAGGGGACGTTAAATCCGATGCCTCGTGTAAAGAGAGTGCCACACTCTTTGCACGTTAAGAACCCTTGCGACAACTCTTTGAGGGGTCCGTAGGTGGCCTGTTGCAAGGCAAAATTTCTGTTCCTATCCAATATACCCTCATTTTCCAGTGGCAGTCCAAATTTCCCCGACCATTATCCTAGATGGCCTCTATTACAACAACCTACCTATTGTATTTATTGTGAACTTGTTCTCGTCCTGAATATGCATGAAATATTTGCCACTGGACGTTAAGCAACCAACAATCAATCAATCAATCAATCACAATTAAGAAAGAATGAGAGGCAAGAAGGTCTACAGACCAGAGGAGACTATTTTTACTGCACTTAGATTTGTGTTTTAGTTATATTCAATTAGTATTAAAGAGCTATGAACAATAAATCTGTTATATAAAAAAAAAAAAGATCATAGTATTTATGTCAATAAGATCATATGACGCAACTATTATATGACAATTTTTTTTTCTTCAGTTCAACAAAGATGCAGTTTCGGGGGTAGAATCATAGGGTATGCTTATTTGGTCCTTTGTCATGATTCCTGGAGCTCAGTTGAGATCCCAACCAGACTATTGCAATGCAGTCGATCTGCCAGGAATGCCAGTTTGTAATTATCCAGATTTAACCCGTTTATGTGTAAGCGGAACACGTATTTAAAAACAATTTCTACAGATCAACAATGTATGCCTGAAAATATCAATATGGAAGACAATAGATAAGATAAAGTGGACAATGTTCAGTACACAGTTACAATACTAATCAAAGGTTCAACATATGGTAGTGAGTACCAAAACAATTTATTATTTGCACGTACTTCCATAAGATTGAAAAAAGAAGTTTTAGTTGAACTGTCACGTGACACAGATAATCCAAAAGACAAAAACGCAATTATAATCAAGGCAAACATTAATGGTCAGCTACATCTCCTAGGTTATGTAGGACTTCAGCAAATCCCCAAGGTAGCAGCAGCAATGACGAAAAAAGAATTTGTGGAAATAACAGTTAAACATGTTACCTCGTGGTTTGTTAAGAACACTAACGAAAGAATGATGAGAGGATCTTTGTAACTATGTAAGACGGGCCAGTGGCTATCAGATGCACAGGACAATATGTACAACCCCGAGTACAAAGAGGGAGTCAATTTATAAATAAAGAGGGAGTCAATTTATAGATAAAAAATAAACTGACAACGTCATGGATAAAAAAAAGAAAAACAAACAAATAATAGTAGAGGAGACACAACATTGAAACGGGGTGATATAACGTACTCAGGAAGTGGAAGCAGATCCTGCTCCACATGTGGCAACCGTCGTGTAGATTATGTTATTACAAATCCGGTAAATCGTCAATTTTGTAGATACCATTCGTGCAAAGGGAGGTGTATTGTAGTCACGACATAAGGAACGGTTATTATATAACGGTCAACCGACCCGTGATGACGTATGTAAAATTGACGAAGGGATGAAATCAACTTCACATTTGAAATTTTAATAGCTTCCCTGTGAGCAGCAATCCTCTATCAAAGAAATCATGAAGTCATGATAGGAAATACAAGCCCGGGAATATTGAATAAATGTAAACTTGTTGGAAAGTTTTCTCATTGGCAATCGTACTAAATCTCCTAACTTTTAAATATGATGGAAATGTTTTTCAGAGGTTTGGTATTTCTATCATATATTGATGTCAAATACCTTTGGGTAGAGCAGAATTCGTTTGTGAAATTTTCCACACTCATATGCATGATTCTCGTAGTTGAATACCTTTTCCATAAGCATCATGTATAAGTGTCATAACATTTGGTAGAGGCAAACTTAAGTTACAGAACCGAACCAGCCATCAGCTATTTGTTTACTCATGAACGGTGATTTTGAACTTGATCCGGTTTTTATGGAAATTAGGATCTTTCAGTAGTGTAATTTGTGAGTCTTATAAAAATTAATAATCACCAAGTGATTTACTGTTTTTATCTTGCTCGGAATAAATTGTTTCGAGTATTCTTTAATTTGCTACCCGGATAAACTACGCTCTTTTCGGGATTCGCGGCACATTTGAAATGTATCGTTGAAATTATTTATACATGAGCAAACTGAACCACGATCTTCGGGCAGTATATCCCAGGAAAATAATACATAACAGAGTACCCGATCAAGGGGGGATTAAGCAGTTGCCACAGAACCAGAGGTTAGTGATGAGCTAGATCTCGGGGCGGATGGTGGACAAATTATTTCTTTCTAAAATCTCGACAATTATCGGGTCGTTTTTTTTTATGTTGTAAAGCTTGCACGCATGAAATATAATAATAATAATAATTTTGAGTTGTCTGAAATATCAATAAATTTCAAAGCCAAAATTATTGCCTTTTATCCTTTGCTTCAGCAGTAAATGACAAACGGAGAGTCGTAGCTCTGTCTCCTGCGACACCAGCATATGCAACTCGGTTACCATCTGTATAAGCAAATGAAAAATATGAATAATTTGCATGATAAAAAGGACAATGTATTTAAAGGACATTTAAAATCAAATTGTGTTTACAAAATTAGAATTTGAACAAATCGAAATAAGTTTCATTAGTAGAGAAGAAGTCATTAGTAGAGAAGAAGCATACAGTGTTCTGGTATGGCGAAGACCGCACTTTTCATTTGAATCGGTCAGTGTTTAGATCATGTGACTACATTATATTTGTAAGACATCCAACAATGCTGTTTGGAAAAATCAAGCAGATATACCAACACTCTTGCATCGACAATGTCTTTACTTGAGAACAAGTAGATGTATATACTTCTCAAAAGGCAAGTGAGTCTCTTTGGACTACAGAGAATATAACCTACATATTCATTCTTCAATGAACATTTTATTGTAATGCCTTTTTCATCATATGGAATAACTTCCATTGGAATGGACGGAACAGAGGTGGTCAGAGCTATAAACAGCAAGATAGGGACAATGTGTCGTGCCATTAAAAGAAAATAGAAAATCAAAATAAATTTTTAATGGATAAACATTGAATATTTATTTAAGTTTCTTGTGAGATACATGTAGATATATGTGAAATTAAAGTATCATTAAAATGGATAATAATACGTGTCAGAATTACTGTTTTCTATGGGATAATAGTGAAATAAGTCTTTCAGTCATGATTTCCATTGTGTAATTAGTATGCATGGTTTTTTTTTTAAATAAATTAGCATCAAAGAGAAAAAAAGTTACACCCATCAATTATTATTGTGCCCATGAAAATGCATCCATGCAATCAAAATATTGAAAAAAAAATGCATAAGTTGAGATATGTTTCAAACTTCTGAATTGAAAATACTGTAGATGTGTTATAAGGACTTCACTAATGATGTTATTTGAGCAACTATAATGGAATTCAACAACTCAATTTGAAGAGAGTGAACCTTAATATCATGCTTTTCGACCAAATTGACCAACAGGATGTTAGTTTGTGTACTTATATATATGACATTGATTTTGCTAAGATTTGCTGCAATTAAATATTTATATAATTAAAATTTCAATTACATTCAAAAGTTGAATAAAAAATAAACTTATAGGGCTATCAGAGGTTCGCCAGAAGTTCACCACAAACTATATATGGCTAGAGGTTCGCCAGAAGTTCACCTCAAAGTATATATGGCTATCAAAGGTTCGCCATATTATGTGTTTCCCTTCGTTTTAGTTTAAACCCGGTATGGTTGTTATGTCAATCGATTTATGAATTTCGAACAGGGGTGTATTACTCGATTTATTTCACTTGACTGGGCGGGGTTTAACCGGTTCGCTCATAATAATCCAGTCCATCTATAGATAGGTGCTTTATGATATCTCATCAATGAAGTGTTCAGTCATTCTTTTGTACATTCCTTTTATGACTCAGGTGATTAGAGATCAGTTATAATTATAACGGCAATCACACATACCTTCAAATAGACTGTCCTTATGCAAATTAAAACGTAAGCTACGCCCCATCAGTTGAAATAATATTTGTAATACTACTGTTGCTTTAATTTATAAACAATTTCCTAAAATTAGAAATGAATATATGAAATAATATAAAGAAAATGTTTCAAGATCTTTCTCTTCAAACAATTATCAACTAATTATTTGTGACTTTGTCCTAGTTTTGTCCTGTGACTTTCTGTCCGTTTACCTGGAAAATAAGGGTATATTGGGACATTTTACCATACAACAGATCACCTTCAGACCCCTCGAAGAGTTGTTGGCATCAATGTCGGAGAACGTTCGATTTCCACTGAATAATCGAAGTATATTAGATAGGAACATAATATTTTTCTTCACACAGGCCATCTTTGAACAGTTTCTGCAACGGATTTTTACTTGTTCACTTGCATAGAGTACGGCATCGGTTTAAACGACTTAAGCCTGTTTAATCGGTACGTCTGATCACAGCTCAGGACCTCCTGAGTGTGCTCATGAAATGACCTAAATGTTTTATTGATTGGTGAAGGTATGCATTCGATAGATAATTTAATTCTTCATCTTAATTTTTTTTGTTTTTGATAACATCAATTTTATATTTTAAAAACGTGCAACAAATCTATACATCCATCCTGTGTGCAAATATGTCCTGTGGTGAATATAAAGGGTCCTTCCTGAGGGAACTCTGAAAGTCTTGTGCAGTGTTTTAGGAGGAAGGTAGGACAGAAAGTCACAATTCAGTTTTAAGATAACTTTCTTTTGAACAAGATAACGCTAATTTTAAAATTATTGTTTTGTATTTTTTTTTTTTGAACTTGCTGTATTTTGCAAAACTTTTAGGAATTTTTGGACCTTAATGTTCTTCAACTACGAACTTTCTTTGGCCTTTTATAACACTTTTGTAGACGAAACGCGCGTCTGGCGTATGTATTAAATTTGATTCCTGGTATCTATGATGAGTTTATTTGCAACCACTAGGTCGATGCCACTGCTGGTGGAGATTTATTTCCCCGATGGTATCACCAGCCCAGTAGTCAGCACTTCTGTGTTGACTGGAGCTATCATTGATATCTTTATAATTATAAATTAACAGTTAACAAAACTTTGAATTTTTGAAAAACTAAGGCTTTTTTACCTCAGGAATAGATTACCTTAGCTGTCTTTGGCAAAACTTTTAGGAATTTTTGGACCTCAATGCTCTTCAATTTCGAACTTTATTTGGTCTTTTATAACACTTTGGATTTGAAGGCGTATGTTTTAAATCTTATTCCTGGTATCTATGATGAGTTTATTTACATATTGAGCAGCATTGTCATTAATAAATATTTTCAATGGATATCAATAAGGATCCAATAATTGTTATAGAAACAGAATTTCAAAGTGGCTGGGTACTTGCACGGCTTCATGGTGCCACGAAATATAGCCTTTGAATGAATAAAATTTAATAAACTTTCATTTATCAAGGCTGATGATCATTATTCTTCACTTAAAAATGAACATATGTAATAAAAAGAAAATAATTCAAGATTGTTCTCTTAAATATTCAAATAACTGTCATTATCAAATTTGTAACTTAATGTCCGTTTACCTTAAAGAGTATACCCCAAGGGTGACTGGGGTGTAGACATATGGTCACTTGGTCTTCACCCGACCGGCAGTAATATTTATCAAAAGTACCAGGATTATAATTTAGTACGCCAGACGCGCGTTTCGTCTACATAAGACTCATCAGTGACGCTCTAATCGAAAAGGCTTGCCGAAGTGGGGCGTCCGTTTGGCTGTGCGGGATGTATCAAGTTCGCAGTCAGGTCCGGTCAGAAGGGGGACGTTAAATCCGATGCCTCGTGTAAAGGGAGTGTCACGCTTTTTTTGCACGTTAATAACCCTAGCAACTCTTTGAGGGGACCGTAGGTGACCTGTCGCAAGGCAACATTTCTGTCCCTATCCAATATACCCCCATTTACCAGTGGCAGTCTAAATTTCCCCGACCATCATCCAAGATGTCCTCTATTGTATCAACCTACCTATTGTATTTATTGTGAACTTGTTCTCGTCCTGAATATGCATTAAATATTTTCCACTGGACTTTAAGCAACAATAAATTAATCAAGCACAGGGGCGGATGCAGGAATTTTCGAAAGGGGGGGGGGGCACCCAGGGCAAAAGGGGGGGGGGGGTGCAAAACATATGTCCCGATACAAATGCATTGATCGGCAAAAATAAAGGGGGGTGCGCACCCCCCGGAACCCCCCCCCCCCCCCCTGGATCCGCCACTGAAGCAACCTTTAAGAGTACCCCTGTGTAATATAAACAACAAAATTAATTTCCATGTGAGGTTGCTCTGCATAATTTCCGAGTATCACCACGTGCAGCACTTCAATTTTCAAAACGTAATTCAAAATACACATGTATCATTGTATAAATTTCAGACGAAATGCAATTCATTCAAATGGGCCATTTTTTATTAGGTCAATTTCAACCAATAAATTACAAATTTCAGAAGTGCTTTTGAGGTACACCTTATCGCTATTTATCCGCCAATATTGGACATCACACAGGTTCCCGAAAAAAATGAACGTCGTGATAGGAAATATCTGAGGCCATAATGAAAAACTGATTGATGTTAGGTGTCAAAAGTTCAAGCGATGCAATTTCGCAGGCCCATTAGAACAATTTTTCAGATAGCGATAAGGTGCAACATAAATTCATCGTTCTTAAGAAGTGTTGCTACAAAACCGGCTGCTTCAATTTGACTTTGGAACCGAATTGTTTTTAAATTACAAAATGCGAATGTCTTGACAAATGTCCTGCCGGCTTCCCAGTATTTATTTTCTAGTGTACTATTAACGACAAAATTATTTTATTATCAACTTGACGCCGACACCTGCCAAGTGTTCTCTCCAGTGAAACAGATCCATTTTCATATCGTTGGAGATCAAAACATGTACAAAAATACGATTTCTTTGTTATAATATCTAGCCTTATAAACCCCAAATTTCATATGTTTATACCGAATGAGTGTCATACAGAAGGTTCCCAAGACGCACAGGTAATTAAATAATTTTGTCGTTTACAGACAAAAGACAATATTTTTATTAACACGAACACATTCAATTAAATGGGTATGGCATACGAAATAAAGAGAATAAACTGACAATAATTAAGTTGATTATAATCATTTAAGAGTGACAGTGGTAGTCACATTTCATAGTAAGCAGATATTTATTGGTTAACAACAGTCACACACTGCATAATTGATGAAATACGTAGAAGAAAGTACTCATGATAACTTCTTTGTGAATGTAGGACAGAAGGTCACAGGACAAAAAAAGTACTTTTAATATTTTGGCAATTGATTTTTTGAAGCAATATTGGAGAAATTATGTCATAGATGACCAAGGTGCAAAACCACAACTCAGAAAAAGAGCAATCACAATTTAGTAGCAATGACCAATCTATTCTGTTCTACATAGCTGGATATATTGTGTATAGGCCAATGGTATTCTACCGTAAACTATTACACAACCTCCCAGTAGGGAAGCTGCAGCTGCAGCATCTACTCAAGAAATTTCATTTGACAACACTGTCACAGCTGCAAATGGTAATTTTGATAACAGTACTACACTTGGTTATAACAGAAGTGTGATTACTAACGAAAATATTGCAAGTCAAACTGGAATAAGAATTCCTGCACAACAGATAACAACTAATTTAAATATGTCCAATTATGGCGCAGCAGCATATATCCCACTTGGTAGACCATTATATATGAAAATAAATGGTAAACTAAAGGACAGAATTATAAGTAAAGATTTTGTAGAAATGTCTAATATTTTAGTGGATCACCATCCTTCTGAAGTTGATCTTCATCTTGCTGTACAAAATAAAAGGTTTGGTTTGTCATCGTGCAAAAACGGAAATTTATCACTATAGAAAAACTGGACTGATGCTTTTGCAATTTATGCTTCAGTCCTAAGGAAAGCCAATCCATATCACCCATCTTTGACAGAAGAATGTTGCGATATATGTGAAATGGAATGCACATCTAATCAGTGTTCTGAAACGAAAAGTGACATTCCAAGTGAAATGGAACAAACAGACAATACCAATGATGTGTCACAATCTGCTACTGATGTTGGATTAAAAAGTTCAATATTAGCAACTGTTAGTCGACTATTTTGAATCAGAAAATAAATGTCTTAACATGTCAAATGCAGCAATTTACACAGGTCTCACCAAAGAGCTTGCAGATTTGATACTTGAGAACTATCAAGTCTTCCTTTCTGGTACCATAATACTAGAGCATTATTCTAATATTGGTCTAGAAATTGCAGAAAACATTTCAATCATTGTTCAAAGTATTGTGCTAAACAATTCAAACTACTAAAATCTTAATTAATCATCATTATTTATTATCGTTCTTAGCAGACCACCAGTTTTATAGATATGGTTTTAGGCTTAACCAATTGATTAGTTTTTTTTTAATTCATGCACTAACATGACTAATGCTGGAGAAAAAAGTCCATTAAGGTGATCAAAACTATGTTTTCTGCATTTATTAAAGAAATGTTAAGTCATATAGTATAAAGACAATGAAAGAATGGAACTGGGGATGTGTCAAAGAGACATCAACCTAACAAAAATATACAAAGTCAACCGAATGCCAAAAAAATAACAACAATATACATATATAGCTATATAATATACATTTTCAATATTCATTCTATTTGCACAGGTGAATAGGCTGTTTAAACCACAGGCGTTTGTTATTTTTTGTGTCTACTACTTTTTATTTGAAAATATTCTTTCATATTTGAACTTATTTTAACTTATTCAGTGTTCTTACTCTTAATATCAATGCAATTTAACCGTTTCTTTGTATGTCATGTATGTTGCACCTCCATAACCTACTTCTGTATTACAGTGTATAAATCTTGTGTTCTCCATGTTCACCAATTCCACATTAAAACAATAGTCATTTAATTCCACTATGTACATAACATGTATGTAGTCATTCAAATGCTTTGTATGTAAAGCTTCAGTTAAAAATAATTGACATACTCAAATTACCTTTGACATTTATTGTCCTATCAGAATAAAAATATGTCATGGTTGCCAGCTTTAGTTTAATTTAGTGAAGAAAAAAACCAGCATAAAAATGCCTCCTATTATGTACAGTATATTCAAAAGTATAGCTACATGACCTTAAATTACTGCTTAAATAATATTTTAATGCATTCAGTTTACAGAAATACATACTTCTTCACTGCTGTTTCATATTCTTTGATTCATGCTTGAATGAATAATAAAACTTCAATTTTCATACATGCATTCAGTCCCTGAAAAATAATCAGCATACTGGAGAATTTTACATGCAATGCTGTTAACAATGGTTAATGTGCAAATCAACGAATAAAAATATTAAAAATGTGTAACGATATGGCTCAAACCAAATAATCTTGTGCCTGTGTTGTGTGTTATCTGCGTTCCATATATTTGTGCAAGCAAGCAAATATTGGCAAACACTAATGATTGATTGATTGATTGTTGGTTGCTTAACGTCCAGCGGCAAATATTTCATGCATATTCAGGACGAGAACAAGTTCACAATAAATACAATAGGTAGGTTGATACAATAGAGGCTATCTGGGATAATGGTCGGGGAAATTTGGACTGCCACTGGAAAATGAGGGTACATTGGATAGGGACAGAAATTTAGCCTTGCAACAGGCCACCTACGGACCCCTCAAAGAGTTGTTGCAAGGGTTCTTAACGTGCAAAGAGCGTGGCACTCTCTGTACACGAGGCATCGGATTTAACGTCCCCCTTCTGACCGGACGTGACTGCAAACTTGATACATCCCGCACAGCCAAACGGACGCCCCACTTCGGCAAGCGTTTTACTGCCGGTCGGGAGAAGACCAAGTGACCATATTTCTATACCCCAGTCACCCTTGGGATACAAACACTAATGAACTCTCAAAAGTCAGATACAGCATGTAAATTGTACAATATTGTACATGAAGGGAAGACAAATATATGTATGATTTCCAGTTTGACCTTTTATTCTACATTGCAATATTTAATTATTTATCAGAACAAATTAATTATTTCTGAATTTACAGTTTTATATATGATATCATTTTTAGCTCACCTGTCCCGAAGGGACAAGTGAGCTTATGCCATCACTTGGCGTCCGTCGTCGTCTGTCGTCGTAAACTATTTCAAGAATCTTCTCCTCTGAAACTACTGGGCCAAATACTTTCAAACTTTAACTGAATGTTCCTTAGGGTATCTAATTTATAAATTGTATCCGAAGTTTTGATCTATCAACAAACATGGTCGCCATTGCTAAAAATAGAACATAGGGGTTAAATGCAGTTTTTGGCTTATAAGTAATAACTCAAAAACCAAAGCATTTAGAGCAAATCTGACATGGATTAATATTGTTTATCAGGTCAAGATCTATCTGCCCTGAAATTTGCAGATGAATCAGACAACCCGTTGTTGGGTTGCTGCCCCTGAATTGGTAATTTTAAGGAAATTTTGCTGTTTTTGGTTATTATCTTGAATATTATTATAGATAGAAATAAACTGTAAACAGCAATAATGTTCAGCAAAGTAAGATCTTCAATTAAGTCAATTTGACCAAAATTGTCAATTGACCCCTTAAGGAGTTATAGCCCTTTAAAGACTTTTTTTTCACAATTTGTTCATCATGTTGAATTACTTTAAAAAATCTTCTCCTTTGAAACTGCTGTATCAATTTCAGCCAAACTTAGGCTAAATGAGTTTCAGAGTATCTAGTATAAATTTTATATTTTATTTCCTTGTATGTCAAGAAACATAGCTACTATGGCTAAAATAGAACATAGGAGAACATTATTATTTTTTTTGGCTTTTGAAGAAAATAGGACGATCCAAAAAACATTTAAATAAATTGATAAGCCAAAATAATCATTGATGAGAGATTTAACCAAAAGAATTAAGGTGAGCGATTCAGGCTCTTGAGAGCCTCTTGTTTACACTAGTCATGTTTAATAAAGCCTTTCATAGCTTGACCTGTAATTGCTTTCTCTTTTATGATAAGTCTTCAAATTTAGCACAAGACCGCCAGCCTTTATTCTAGGAAAATCTTTTCTGTATGTTGATTTTTGTAATACAATCTAGAGAAAAATGTGGAGCATAATGAATTTGGTCCAGAAAAGGCCAAACCACAATTTATGACTGTATATTTAGGTTAGTGGAGGAATGTTGTTGCATTGGCAATCATACACTAGTACCACATTTGATTATGTTTTAATATTACCATTACATACATTTACATACTGAGGTTCATAACTTTAAGAGACATTGTGTCAGTCATGATAGTTTTAAGCCAAGGACAGACATGCAAAAACCAGATGTGATCTCATGCTGTTTTTTAAATAACGTTACCTGAATCAAGTTACATGTGTAGGAGCATGATATTTGTTTTAAATATATATCATGTATATGTCAAATATGAATACATTACTTAACAGATAAACTGTTAGATAACATAACCATGTTAACTATAAACCTTGTTATATATTATTTATATGAATTTTGCAATTTTTTTTTTACTGAGCTTTTTCCGTTTAATTTTCTGTCCTGACTAGTACTTACTGTTGAGCATACATGTATAAATATACACTGTACATGTATTTTGCATGTATGAATGTAATACTCTGATACAATTATTAATTTGGTGAGTTAAAACATTTCAAAAGGCAATGGGTTAAATTTTCAAGCAGGTTCAACTACATTGTATCAGGTATAAAAAATAACTGAGAAAAAAATGTTTGTTTATTCTCTTTTTACCCAACCTAATGTCCAAATTACATGTTTATACAATTTTGATCTGACAATTGAAAGAAATTGTATTTCAAAAATTCAGAACTCAATTGTTCAAATATTATTGAATTTTGATTTTGTGTCAGATTGATATACATGTATGTGTGTCACTGAAATGGATTAGTCATCACACTGTTTCACACATTATACCTGAATTTGGTACATGTAAGTCATTGGGTTGTTAAACAATTTTTTTTAAACCATGTTAACCATTCAATTAAAATCAACAAGCCATACATGTATATATAGCAAATAAATTTCCTTTTGATCTCACAGGTTGTCAAACAGGTTGATGCTTATAACTCTGCACATTACTCACTTCATGATTTCTGCCCTGTGCAAGAACGGAATACACAAAAACAATTCTTGGAGTTAGAGATGTAACTCGTTCTACTTTAGTCTTTTGTTTTTAACTATCAGGGACTAAAATGCCAGCAAAACATCAACTAGAAGAGAGAATTATGTCACTGCCTCATTTACAATACTGTCCCATTTAAATTGTTTTAAGTCTTCAAAATCCTTTGTCATTAATGTGCTTATTTTTCCATGCTTTCTGTTTTTCAATATTTTGTGTTCTTTTGACACCTCAAATAACAGTTCTTCTTTCACAAGAGTTTTAATTTCAGCAAATTGTTATATGGTGTTGACCAAAGTTTTCCGTGACCTTGTTGGCAAAACAGAAATAACAGTTGAGAATTCTCCAGAAGACAAACTGTCACAAATAATTAGTTCAAATAATTTCTTGTGTAAATCGTTATTTTCTGTTGTTTTTAATGATGATTCAGAAGTTTTTCTTTCTTTCTGGAACATGCTTTCTTTCTGTTGAATTTCTCTGAAGTACTGCTTGCATAGTTGTGCTCTTGAAGAGGCAACTCATCATCATGTTTTTTGCTTAATTTTAATTCTGAACCTCTGTTATCCGAGTTTAAATATAATTAACAAAACATTTTATTGAATAGTTGAAAATGGCTTGTTTTTACTGTTAAAGTATACCAACATCTACTATTATTTATGCGATTAAGATATTTGAAATGTTTAATAAAATATTGAAATGCGGACACATTAAAAAGACCACCACTGATAATATGAAGAATATGTAGACAAGAATTATAAATTATATCTCACAATTACAATACTACATGTACTAATATGCTCGTCTATATTAAGATGAAATGAAAGGTAGTATATGTAATAAGACAAATGGAATGGTTTTCAAACCTGTAAGTATATGTATTATAACAAATAACTATTATAATACAAAATGTGCCATATCAATAAAATTGAAGCAGTGCAAAATGTTCCATGTATTTTGAAACTAATGAATTTAAATTAAATTTACAGATAGACATATCTGCACCAGAAAAGAAAACATATTTGTGAGGTGATAGGGTATGAATCAGAAGAATGCTAAATTCTGACTGGCTTAGAAGCAGAAAATGTGATACACATAAAGGTGGCAAGGGCAATTCTGAGGATTTGTTTTGAGGACGATAAGCCTGAGGCTGTTCTTGACAGAACAATGCCAATAACAGTTAAAATAACAGAAGTTTCAGGTGTTGCAACAGACATTATACAAATATAACTTCATCAACATAATCGAGACATTTTTCGACTTTTACTGCATCAACATGATCAAGATATTTTACAAAATTTTACTGATAAGTCCCAGTTTTATTATAACAATAATTATCTCTATATGTTCCATTTTCAATGATGAATTTTAAAGTATATGGTATTTTACACCCCATGTGATGTTTCAGACATATCTTTATCTGGAGAGAACAAAAGGTAATTTTGTTGAAATTGTCACATCTTTGTTATATATGTTTGTGTCAACACATCATCTTCCATTTAAAATAGAAAATAAAAAATCTAAGAAACATGTAAGAAAATGATATTAATAATGAAAAATGTGGGATGTATGTATATTATACACGAAGGGTGAAGCCAATGACAAACAAAACCAATTAACTAATAATGCTAAAACAGAAGAGTTGTTTTTGAAATGGATAGGTGTTTATTCCCTAGTTTATTCTTATATCCATAATTTGTCACTGGACAAATTTAGTTCCATTTCAAGCATTTGAACAAATTTTTTTGAAAACAAAAGGTAATCATTGTGTCATTTTTCAGAGAGTCGGATATGTTTGGACTTGAAAAAATTTGTAGTGGAAAGAAAAAAAAGCCTACTTCCTTCATCAACCCTTTTGAGTGAGTTATCTTGTTATGGACCACTTGTTTGCCAGAAACTTGTATTAAATTAAGTTTAACAAATCTGTAAAACATAGGTTTTAAGTAGATTTTTAATTATATTTTAAAATGTAAATGTAACATATACATGATATAATATATAAACACTTTCACTTCATGTACAGTACTGCAAAAATTAAAAATTAAAATATGGCAGTATGTTGTGTCGCAACTTCGAATCAAGACCTATAATATACTTTTGTTTCATTTGATATATTAAACAAATAGAAATATAAAAATGACATTGACTTTTTCCACCATACTTTTGTAATGAATTAGTCGGTGGGAAAAAATAAAAGCAAATGGTAAATGCCTCATGATTAATGTCTCATTGTGTAAAATTGATTTCTTTTAGCCTTACAATTGATGAGGATGAGGCATGCACGATGGAAGAGGATTCGTCTGGTGAAGAATTTGAGCCAAGTTTTAATTTTACACTGAGGTAAAAATAATTTTCAACAAACTACACATTACGGCTCTTTGAAATATGGTATTAAGGTTTATATGAGCATGCTTTACTGTGCAATATGTTTTCAATTTCATTACTTATTAACTTCCTGTTTACCTTATATTTAAATGGGGGTATCATTAGTGAGCAGTAGCTTACAGATTCACTTATTATTTACTTTTTTTCAGGAGCACAGCTGAATTGGAAAATTTCCAAAACTTAATCCTTAAATATGCTTCGATGTGCCATTCTTTTAATCCAGTTTCATACAGTGCTCGCAATCTGTTAGCAGCCCTGGATAATAATGATCATTGCCAAAGGCAAATGATGGTCAATAAAGATGGCAGCACTAGGGTAAACTATTATTGTTATGCTCCATCTACGATAGGAGTAGGGGCATTATGTTTTCTAGTCTGTGCGTCCGTTCGTCCATCTGTTCCGCTTCAGGTTAAAGATTTTGGTCAAGGCAGTTTTTTTATGAAGTTGAAGTCGAATCAACCTGAAACTTAGTTACACATATTTCCCTATTAAGAACTTTCCAATTTAAATGCCAAATTAGATTTTTGACCTCAATTTCAAGATCCACTAAACATAGAAAATGATAGTGCGAGTGGGGCATTCATGTACAACGGACACATTCTTGTTTTTATTTGGAAAAATTGTTTATGGAATAAGAACAATACTGTCAGCCTCCATAATATGCAGACTGCAATTCAAACTTTTTTGGGAAGTCCGTAAATATTTGACCTGTTGGGTCGTCTATCACTTGGAACACTATTGAGTATTTATATACATTAAAAAATATTTATAGGTATCAAGAGATACTACAGGAAGACTGGTATTCAGAGGTTAGTGTATGCTAAAAGGGAGGACAAAGACTATCACCATGTCCCTACCATAATACAAATCATAGTAGAAAACCGATTACAAGATCATGTTGGGATGAACAGAAAAGTGCTGCTCGATGGCAAGGACCCAAGGAGAGTGTCAGCAGTACTTGCACCAACCTTGACACCATCAACAGCTGACATTGTCGCACAAAAGATATCAAGATTTATCAAGGAAGACCCAGAAAAAACTCTCGATTACAGTTGGACTGATGGATTGATGTCCGTTCAACTAGTACCTGTATTGTAAGAATTAGAATAGACTTGTATGCTAATGATACTAATTCATTGTAATTTAGTACTAAATATTTGGCTCAAAGTTATATCCCAGGGTGCTATACCATGTAAAGGGATATTATTGTCAGTGATCATGAACTTCCTGTTAAAACTTGTCATTTCTCGGCGACATGTTCGCAAACATTTTTTTAATTTTTTTAACTTGTTTGCTTTTTTCAAAAATCATATGGAAAAGGTAAAATATATTTGGTTTATGCAAGGTGTACATTTTTTGTCTGGTTAGTAATATCTGACCTTTACATTATTTGCATAATTCTTTGGTCAATGATAAATTTCTCTAATTTTATGATCCATCGCCCCTTAAGATTTGTCGTTGGCTATCATTCAGTCATTATATTATATATATTTATATTCATATCAAGATAGATCCAAATAGTTCCAACTTATTTTTCTAAGTCACTCAATATTAAATTTTCCCATACTCTTTTGTTTGTTTGTTTTCAATACAGTGTAGATATGAAAATATCAATTTGTCGTTTGAAGACACACATGCATGGTGTGACAATGTGCTACACAAGTAATCATGTGTACATATATATATAGATAGTTTTGTTGTGAAGCATTGTTATTAGCAGGCACCATTAAATTAAAATACATGATTATTTTTTATGCGACATCTTTTGATCCTACAATATTGCAAAATATTTAAAACAATAGAAACAAACATTGCTACAAGTATAAATAATTCCTGAATTTGCATAAACCCCTAGAAATCTAACATAAATTTTGCAAATATAATTGTTCGGGCAGAGATCTTGAGGTAATATTGCTATTGACATATTTGATATTGGAATTGTTTAAGCCATATGTTATTGTATTATTATTGCCACATGTAACTATATTGCATCTTTTTTCCCAGTATTTTCCAAAATGCTCAAACTGGTGAATGTTAAGAAGAAAAGTCTAGGCACAAGGATTCAAGTCCCCAAAAAAGTCTTAAGCAGTTGCGTGCCAACAGCAGTTGGCCATTCATGCACTAATCATGTGGACTAACATATGGCATGCCTTCAAATAGAAATAGAAATATTAGTTTATCGGTACAACTGAATGCCACTATTGACCAGAACGTTCCTCTGAATATCATTTATGGAGGATATACCAACAATATTTCATTGGATCATTAACATTCAATCTCTTATACCAAAACTTGAGAGCTACACTTTGTGTGTAGGGAACTTTGATAGTGACTTGATAGATGATCATGTGATACCTTGGTTAAATTGGATTATTTCTATATTTGAACATAAAAATAAATCATTGAACATCTTTTTTTTAAATTCCATTACATGCCAGATTCATTTAATACTTCAGAATCTGCTTGGTGTTGAGTGTATATTGACGATTCTCTTTCTTTGTCACTGCCTTTATTAATCCAGTTTTTCATATAAATCTGTGTGATTATAAATGTCTAAATTCCATTACATGCCAGATTCATTTAATACTTCAAATCTGCTTGGTGTTGAGTGTATATTGACGATTCTCTTTCTTTGTCACTGCCTTTATCAATCCAGTTTTTCATATAAATCTGTGTGATTATAAATGTCTATAAGTACATGTATGTGTAGTAAAATAGGCAAGAAGACATGGGATATGATTGAAATGAGACAACTATCCATCCAATATCAAATGAAGATTTTGAAAACTAGTAGTCTACATGTACAATGATTGAATCAATGAATGTATGTCAACCACCATCAACAAAACCTATACAGCATAGCAGGTCGATAAATATTATCACATGAAACCAACAGTCCATACATAATACATGTACAAAAAATAGTTTTTGTACCGAATTAAAGTTAAGACATAAGAGTAAAGAGATGCGGGATGTGGTATGATTGCCAATCGAATGAGACAGCTCAGTTCACCAACAAAACAAATGATGTTGATGTAAGTAATTATTCAATCTGTTGTTATTTCTTATCTTGATAGACAAAAATAGGTTTACATGTACAATGTATATTCGAAATTGTGAGCTATAAAGTCAATACATGTACACGGCAAAATTGTACAAAAAGTATCTTCTGTTAGACAATAACCATTTTAGTTATCATGTTAAGAAAGACATTTATTGTAAAATTAGTTTTTTTATACCAAATTGGAATTTAAAACCTACGAGTAAAGAGATGTGGTATGATTGTCAATCGAATGAGACAGCTCAGTTCACCAAAGTTCAAATGATGTTGAAGTACCGGTAAGCATATTCAATCTATCCTTGATAGACAAAAGTCAGTGTTGTACATGTATATTAGTAGTAGAGCGTTATAAAGTCAATACAAGGCAACATTGTACAAAAAGTATCTACTGCATATGCAACTATTCCAGTCATAATTAGGTTCGATAACTCTGTATGTGACTGGTTTAATTATGGTTATGTAAAATGTACTGGTTACCCAAGTAATAATTTCAAAATATATATATATAGATATTGCATCTTTGTTTCAACCCATCCGTGGTTTCCTTTCGTTGATATAAAATATTATCATAAAATGATTTCATAAACAATCGTATAATACTAATATATATATTAAGTCTTGTCAAAATTTACATCGTGATTAGGTCACGTTGCCATGTTTGTTTTGTTTGATCACGTTGATGACTTAATTAATATCTTCACAATACAATCTTGCTTTATCCTTAATTATCATACGAGTTACAATAACGTGTCATATTTAATTGCAATACAAACAGTTAAATCTTATTGAATTATTTGCATGTGTAAACTAAGTGTCGAACATCCTCTACGTTTGAAATTATTTGGTCGCCATTTTGTTATATGTAACTTCGAAATTTTATCAAAACAAATAGCATGTATCCACTTTCACAGAGGGAAATAGTGTTTAAATATATGCTGCATTAAGGTAAGACAATTATCGAAAAGACATGCATCTAACAATTTTACGATTTTCATCGTACAAATCTTCAAAAATATATATATGTCCATGTCGCCCCACGCTATCAATGTTCTAAACTGCATGGTCGGTGCATGTAAATCTTTATTTTTAGTGTGAGAGACTGTTTCTAATAAATTTATTGAAGAACATGTGAAAAAAGAAATTTCTTCAGTACAAAAAGACACACTTTGATAAATATTTGAAATATTACTTTTTGATTTATAACTAAATGAATACCGGCATGTCGTGTCGTTATGAACCTTCAACAGTGTCCGCCATTTTGAAAATATTGCTGAAGACTGCCAAAATATGAACTTTTCAAACAAATTTCGAAGCAAAAAGTTTAATACCTGAACTGATATGGTTTGTCATTTACTTTAAATAAATATGTTGTCGATCTTTTTAGAGGTTGGAAGGATATAAGTAACAATAAATTAATTGAGAAAATTGATTTTACAAAAAGGTCCCATTGCAATTTTGTCGAGTTTTAACGAAGATGTCAACGGAGGCTGTGTGGCTATGTCACCTCAATTTTCAAACTTATTTCGAAGCACGAAATCATATTTCTGAACTAAAACTTAAAACATATTTAATTGTAAAAATTTATAAACTGTAAAACGCGGGGTTAGAAGGAAAAATATACTTTATAACAAAAAAGTTATGACCGTTTTATCTATGTACCCCGTTCACTTTCATTGATAATCTATCGGCCATTAATGATATACAACAGAAGTGTAAAAGTCACGTGATGACGGAGATAGTTGGATATGTGTTAGACAATAAACATTGTAGTTATGTTTACAAAGACTTTTAATGATAGATATCTATAGACGCTACCGTCTAGACCTAGGAAGCATGAAAGTTACAAACAGAAAAGTATTGCTTTTGTTTTAATACTTGATGTAAACTGCTGTTACGTACCTCATATGAAAGTGTACCAATGTACAGTCAGAAAAAGATAATCTTCTTTGATATATATGACAAGTTGCTCTTTTCAAGTTAATTTCTGTATTATACATATATAATACATAACCAGGAATAATTCCATGACGGACTACTTGAGAGACCGTTATACATGTATGACAGAGAGCTGACACTATAAGGTTGCCCTATTAATTCATGCACGAATTGATGTAAGTGCTCTGATAAGAAGCAAAAGTGCATTTAAAGATGTAATGTTATTAGTACAATTAAAAAAAATTGCTTGCATTGATAATTTATAACACACTGGCTAACGTTTCTTTTATGCCTATATGTTTATCATGATTGAAACCGGCTAAAGTAACATGCAGAGACAGTTTTATAGGGTTTACCAGTGTGCTCCCTCTTTAACAGTACTTGTTCCAAACTTATGATAATGACCAGCCACTGACATGTATATAAAACGCAATGCGGTAATTCGTCCTGAAATGTGTGGTCAGTTCTTTTTTTTTGCCACAGAAATGGTTTTGCACCTGTTTCCCCGAAAATGATGGTTTCCGAAGATGCAAATTCGCATATAGCTATAATGACATCATTTGCAAGAATAATTTTTTTTTTTAATTTCTTTGACAATATTGACCATGTTGACTGAAAATAAAAATTTACAGAAGCTAACATACAAACACATTTACACATTGCATTACATTGTCCATCAAATAAAACACTTTAATTATGCTTTTTCGTCAATTGAAACTTGAGTGATAATCAATAATAACTACATTTAAGTCCTTTACCATTACAACATTGTCTATACGTGACAAAAGTAAGAACACAACTCGATGCATGTGTACAAAAAATTAACGTTCCGATATCGTAAGTGACGAGTAGTAATAGTAGCAATAGTGGCGAGTAGCGAAGTCTCGCCACGGAAGAGATTACGATAAACCGCGAGATTCCAATCCTTCTTAGGCAGCAACCATTTGATTTTCGGGGGGGGGGTATGTTTTTTTTTTCAGGACAATTTTTTTTTTCGCCTGTGGCGATTTTTTTCGCGACAAGTCGAAAACAATTTTTTTCTTTCAATTTTAGCATTACATATAGTGGCAGGTGAGGGTGAAACAAACATTTTTTTTTTCTCAGAATCAAAAACAAATTATTTTTTTCTTCAAAAACCATAGCCCCCATCCCCCAGACCCCCCACCCCAGACGGACACAATTTAAGTTATAAGTTTATTGAAAGGCTACGAGAAGACCAGGTCACGTGTATGTTTTACTGACAAAACTTTTCTGACAATAGTTCCACCATTTCTTCTAATATTTCAGCAACAATAAACAGTTATTCGCAGTTAAAAGCCGTTTTTCCCTAACCGTTATTTCCATCATTATACTATTAGTGTTGGTCTATTAAAGAAGCTTTTCTTTGGATGACTGTTTCGTTTAAAGTGTGCAAAACACCTGAAACGTGAAGGTACATTTGTGTACACAGTGTGTGAATATTCTTTCTCATACTTGAAATACGTCATACAGGTGACATAAAATAATTTTGTCATTGCAAGTACTTAGTTTTAAACTATTTTTAGTATCATTATTAACAATTGTAAACTTCACAAATAATTGAATTACCCTTTACAGAATGGAAACATGAATAAGTGGGAAACTCGATTCAATGTTTTAATATGCCCTATTATAATTATATCGATATTTATCTGTAATGGAAATGATTTTGTCGCTGTTAGTATTGTGGTAGTTAGGGTAGGGACTTTAAATGGGTAAACGGACAGTCCGTGATTTTTTGTCCAGTGACATTCTGTCCTACATTCTTTAAATGGATGCATTAAGCTTCCCTAATTATATATATAATTATGAAACCGTGGAGCCAAGCTACATCAGTCACGTCTCAGTCATTACAGCTGAACGGACGTGCTGGGCCAGCTCTCCTTTACCCGCTATCTTCGATGAGGGTTTACAGTTAGATGAACAACGACATACTACTTAAGATGACAGAAACCAACCCATGCCGTACAGATAGACGTAGTAGTTGGCGTACCCGCGTTAACATGCACTCCAAAACCATTGTATCATGGGGAGTGTTATGCCGATTAACGTCCGAGGGCTGTATCCTAGGCTGTTGGGTGATACGACCTTCATTTCACTGCCTAACGGCTTTGGTCCTGATAACGCTTCCTGTCATCTTTAGAACTACGTCCACCATTCATCTACCAGTACTCACTCATCGAGGTTAGCTGGCTGCCAAGTTGACCAAACTGGCCCTGAAAGCAGCCGTTGTGAAGAAGTAAAATCCAAAATAGTAAACAAACCAAAATCAACTCACCAAAACCAAGATGGCGGCCTCCATTCGGCGTCCTTACTACCTGTTCCTGACCCACGGCAGAAATTATTCAAATGCTCATCAATCGCCTTCGGGCACCGAGCCGACCGTGCGAGGGCTGTATAGCCAGTCAAGGTCGTTAAACACTTCCATTTGTTTGCCAAGCTACACTCTGGGACTGAACGAGGTAATTACAAATCAGAACTGTTATTAAAGTCAAGAGACCACCAAGCTGATAAGCAGAGTACAAGTCATATGTGCTGAAAACGAAAGACTCCTGTAGATCGTTATCTACAATCTTCATAAATACAGAGCAGCTTGTTAGAATGCTGGATTCTTGAGCCTTCATAAACAAGGTCTGCTTGCGGCGATTCTTGGTGTTGGTACGAAGATGCTTTTCTTCTCGGTAACTAGCTGTAACTACCTTCTTTTTTGCTGAAATTAAGAGAGATAAATGTTGTATAATACATTGGAGATGGCAATACATTTATAAAGCATAATAAATATTACTCCTCTGCATAAAACCTTTATTCTGTAAACGTTCAGTGGCAATTATTTCATGAATTGGAAAGATATAGAAACGCTTGGTTATTGTTTGTCAAATGTCCAGTGAAAAATATGGTTTTGCTGTTACCCGAACTGAGCGTAATAAGACAAGCAAATCTACCAAAAGGTCATCCGTAAGTTTGAGACGCATTAAAAGACACAACCAAAAACTAATAAGTGGTTAACAATAAACTGTAGATTGTAGTGCTTTTTCATGGATTTATGTTGGTTTTTTTTGTAATAAATGTGTCTTCCCTGATCATATTGTAGTGTTGATGTTCATGTACTTTTAAGAATCTTTTACATAACATTCTCCCCCAAGGGTGACTGGGGAATAGAAATATGGTCACTTGGTCTTCTCCAATAAATATACACCCTTTGCATGATTAAAATTTAATAGATTTTAATTATCAAGGTTTATGAGCAATTTCTCCAACTTTAAAATGAATATATGTAATACAAAGAAATTAAATCAAAATATATTTAAACAATTGTATACAAATTGTTTGTGACTTTTTGTCCTTTCAAATTTTTGACTTTATGTCCTGTGACTTTATGTCCTGTGACTTTGATTTCGTTGACCTTTCAACCATTCTTTGTCAGCCCCCGCAACTTAGAGTCTGAGATTATATCGTTTATTAAAGGCAACAGTAGTATACCGCTGTTCAAAACTCATAAATCCATGAACAAAAAACAAAATCGGGGTATCAAACTAAAACCGAGGGAAACGCATTAAATATAAGAGAACAACGACATAACACCGAAACGTAAAACACACAGATACGGACCAAGCATCAGACAAAACACCACGAGAATAACAAATATAACATGAAAACCAAATACATGAATTTGGGATAGACAAGTACCGTGCCACGTCTTATCTCAATATCTCAAAAATAAGAGAAAACACAAACGACTCAACGTTAAAATGCAACACACACATACACGAACAATAATATAACAATGGCCATCTTCCTGACTTGGTACAGGACACCTTTAAAGGGGAATAAAAGTGGTGGGTTGAACCTGGTTTTGTGGCATGCCAAACCTCGCACTTTAATGGCAAAGTTAAATATAACATTGAGATGACAACATAATATTACAGGACTACAATACAATAAATAGGAGAACATATTAGACAAAGAAAAACATGATTAATAGATAACAAAAAGCATTAAACCTATCCGTCCGTTCCTGTTACATGTGGACTAACGGTCAAGTATAACTTAACACCATGTTTATTACATGCTGGTTACAGAAAAATGGGAAGAAACTATCAACTAAACTACTCTGTAATAAATTCATATTCAAACCTTCCAGATATAGATCGAATTAATCATAATCTAGCTACCCGGATATGGGTCAATGCTAACATATGATTATATGAATCATAATCAAGCTACCCAAATAAAAGTCGATGCAAACAAATTATCGAATTAATCATAATCCAGCTACCCGGATATGGGTCAATGCTAACATTGATTATATGAATCATAATCAAGCTTCCCAGATATAGGCCAATGCCAACAAATGATAAACATAAATGCTGACATAATGGTAAGGACAAAGAGCACAAATATATATATTTTTTTAATTTAAACTAACAACAGTTTTGTTACAGTTTAATACACTGCTCCAGTCTTGAGACTATCATTTCCATCCAATATTTTTTTTCAAATCATGATCTGGATGTAAACCACCACAAAGTTTATTATATGAATAAGTACTTCCTCTCCTTCCTCTGTACTGTCCTGGGGCCCTGTGCAAGGGTATGTGGACTTGAGTTTCTTTCTTGTTAAAGTCATTTATAAAATCCGCATCTATACTAGATACAAAGTTCTCATAAGACTGCTGATGGTTATGAGTTATTTTCCCTTATTTTTCACTCTCATGAGAATATTTTCTTATGACTCGTTCCAGTTTTTTTGGGGTAGTGTTGCAATTACCACTTTGGCGTTATAAGCCATTGTTTTCACTGCTTTTTAAACTTGGTTAAACTTCTTGACGATTCTTTTGTATGAAATATTTAAATCCTTTCCAACTCTACCATATTAATACCTCAGGGATGTTATTTATTCAGAAACTCAGAAACACCACTCCTCGCGTATCGCTTAACGTCACCCAACTTCTAATCAGGAACACAGTGATAGTTTATTCTCCTTCCAATACTTCGGTGGGAATTTTCCCGGATAGGATTTAAGGTCCACCAATTGTGTCATTGTGCATTCAAATTATAGGCTAAACTATTCCTAAATATGAATGGAAAAGGTTCAATGAATGGTTCCTCGTAATATATACAGACTTCTTGTATTGTAAATGTCCCGGATCATCTGAAATACACTTATGTAAACGCAGCAGTTATTAATGGTCTTGCATGTATGTTTTGATAGGGGGTGTGACATTGTATACTTGGTTAATTCCTATCTAATAAATATGTAAATATTATAAAGCTGATTGCATTTGTAATTTACTGAGGATACTGGATAACATTTAGAGTCGTGATATTTTAATAGTGCATATCTACAAAATATGTCTTCTCTATGACAAAGTGTTAAAAGTATTGCAATTTTAAAGCTGTATAGCATAAATGGAGGAACAATCAATGTATTCTTATAAACAATGAGTGAGTGGACAGGTCCTGTTGCAAGTTTGAATGAAGAGCTAAGGGGAATCATTGAAGTATTATTTACTTGGGAACTGACGACAAAAATGTTAACTTGAACTTGAGAACTAGCAACGTCAAAATGATAAAATTTTGGGACTGATAACAACAAAATAATTAACCTGCGTGACATGTTAGGGTCGGTCGGAGAAGGCTAGTGCCAAGGATGACCATACTTCTTTTCAAGGTCACACTCTATATTTAATTATGAAAGGGACGACAGAATAGCCATGTTTAAAGGCACATTTTTTGGAACTAATGACTTTTAAAAATCATCATTATCTATCACCAAGATTAACAGTATAACTTTAAGTGTAGAGCCAGACATTTTTATTTAGATATGTATCTAAACTCCTCTGACTGTGAGTACCCATTCTTTTGAGCGCCCTGGAACTCGTAAAATGATACCAACATACTCAGATTCAACTACAAACAAATTCGCCATATTCATTACTTTTTTTGCTGACTTACTATAGCTATCCAATGTACTGTGAGTACCCATTCTTTTGAGCGCCCTGGAACTCGTTGATTGTCTGATGACAGTTGATTTAAGAATGACCCCCATTACAAGTCAAACACACATGATCATTCGTACAACGTGACCGTATGCATCCCTTGTAACCACTTAAATTGCTACATATGTTATATGATGGGATTTGTACTGTTACATTCATCTAAATATGGAGTATGTGTTGTTGCTCTGACATCGTCACTACATGAGCTACAAAACTTAGAGGAATACCCAGTCTGGTCCAAATCTAAATATTCCTGAAATGAAAAAAATATATAAATGAAGATGAAGAAATGTTCTTAACACTGATTTAAAAGTTGCAGTCTTGTAATTGACTGCTCCATTGACTTATCTTTGAAAATAAAAATATTAAAAAGGCTACATAGAATTTGTATGTTCAAATCATGTATGTACTATTTAAGAAATAATTCTTTCATGCCATGCTTTATGCTCATTTTAACAAGGGAAGATATCATATTTATTATATTAGCAGTTTATTTTCTATCTTCTAGCGTTTGACTCTCCCTCTGGTATCTTTCGTCCCTCTTTTACAAAATTTGGGAATCTAAGGATTTTCCTACCGCAGTAGTAGATTACCTTAGCCGTATTTGGCCCAACTTTTTGGAATTTTGGGTCCTCAATGCTCTTTAACTTTGTATTTGTTTGGCTTTTTAACTATTTTGATCTGAGCGTCACTGATGAGTCTTGTGTAGACAAAACGCGCGTCTGGCGTTTAAAATTATAATCCTGGTACTATTGTCATAATATGTTAACGTTTGCTGGAGCTAATCCCTTAACCGACAATTCCAACTTGAGATACAGCTGTTTACTCTCTTTAAAAAAAAATTCGAATGATGGCTGGAAAAGTTTAGGTTCACCTGTAGGTAATATAATTTTAAAGAAAGAACAGCAAATTCAAATGTACTCGTGGTTTATCCTGCGTTTTCTTCTGGTAAATGTAAACTAAATATGTTTGTGTGCCTCTTGAGTAGCGACAATGTAATGGATCTGTGTGTTGCTTAAAACTACAAATCACCGGATGCAGCCAATCTCTTGTATTGTATAAGTATTTTATTTCGGAAACATCTGAAATGCTCTTCCACAGTGAGCAAATAGTTTCATCTTTAATGTCTGGGTTCCCTTTTTCAGATGCTGAACCAACTTATTGTTAAAAGTCTTCTGCTTTTTGTGGAGCAAATGTCTAGAAATTTACTATCTATTTTTCTTTTGTATTCTGCAAATTTCTCAGACTGCCAGGATGGTTTGTGTGTAATAAATCTATCTGCACATTCCTCATCTGATGACATATATTTATTTTCTCAAGCAGGTCTTATCTTTGCTCTCTTAAATAAACTCGTCATAGCTATAAGCCAGATGCGCGTTTCGTTTACAAAAGACTCATCAGTGACGCTCAAACACCAAAAAGTTAAAAAGGCCAAATAAAGTACGAAGTTGAAGAGCATTTGTTTTCTTGGCAGCGTCATTCATTCTTCCAGGGGATCCATGATGACTATGATTTTACTTCTGATATCAAAGATCTGAATATTCATACAAAGAATGTTATATATGTTAAACATATTTTATGCTGATAATATATAGTGAAAAATACTAACAAATTACATGCATATATATGTATATGTACCTTATTAGTTATCAGGTGGTACCAGGATTATATTTTAGTTCCGTCTGCATAAGACTCATCAGAAACGCTAATATCAAAATATTTATAAAGCCAAAAATATATGCAAATAAAATGTCCATTTAAAGTTAAAATCTGGCAATTAAATGATTTGTTTTTATATCTAAGCTATATTTATGTCTTTGATTACCTTGCACGTTTTTAATTACTTTATTTGAAATGTGACCCTTAATGCTATACAACATTCTACCTTAAATGGACCTGATAACTAATTTGAATTGAACCTAACTTTTAATAGACGAAATGTGAATCTGGCGTTGCAAAAAGTTTAAGCCTTGTTCATTTGATTAGTATGTTTTTTTTTAAAAAGAAAGCTTCTTTCCAAGATCCATCCATGACCGATATTCTAGTAAAATGATACCAACATACTCAGATTCAACTACAAACAAATTCGCCATATTCATTACTTTTTTTGCTGACTTACTATAGCTATCCAATGTACTGTGAGTACCCATTCTTTTGAGCGCCCTGGAACTCGTTGATTGTCTGATGACAGTTGATTTAAGAATGACCCCCATTACAAGTCAAACACACATGATCATTCGTACAACGTGACCGTATGCATCCTTTGTAACCACTTAAATTGCTACATATGTTATATGATGGGATTTGTACTGTTACATTCATCTAAATATGGAGTATGTGTTGTTGCTCTGACATCGTCACTACATGAGCTACAAAACTTAGAGGAATACCCAGTCTGGTCCAAATCTAAATATTCCTGAAATGAAAAATATATATATATGAAGATGAAGAAATGTTCTTAACACTGATTTAAAAGTTGCAGTCTTGTAATTGACTGCTCCATAGACTTACATGCAATAACAGCTGATCTTTGAAAATAAAAATATTAAAAAGGCTACATAGAATTTGTATGTTCAAATCATGTATGTACTATTTAAGAAATAATTCTTTCTTGCCATGCTTTATGCTCATTTTAACAAGGGAAGATATCATATTTATTATATTAGCAGTTTATTTTCTATCTTCTAGCGTTTGACTCTCCCTCTGGTATCTTTCGTCCCTCTTTTACAAAATTTGGGAATCTAAGGATTTTCCTACCGCAGTAGTAGATTACCTTAGCCGTATTTGGCCCAACTTTTTGGAATTTTGGGTCCTCAATGCTCTTTAACTTTGTATTTGTTTGGCTTTTTAACTATTTTGATCTGAGCGTCACTGATGAGTCTTGTGTAGACAAAACGCGCGTCTGGCGTTTAAAATTATAATCCTGGTACTATTGTCATAATATGTTAACGTTTGCTGGAGCTAATCCCTTAACCGACAATTCAAACTTGAGATACAGCTGTTTACTCTCTTTAAAAAAAAAATTCGAATGATGGCTGGAAAAGTTTAGGTTCACCTGTAGGTAATATAATTTTAAAGAAAGAACAGCAAATTCAAATGTACTCGTGGTTTATCCTGCGTTTTCTTCTGGTAAATGTAAACTAAATATGTTTGTGTGCCTCTTGAGTAGCGACAATGTAATGGATCTGTGTGTTGCTTAAAACTACAAATCACCGGATGCAGCCAATCTCTTGTATTGTATAAGTATTTTATTTCGGAAACATCTGAAATGCTCTTCCACAGTGAGCAAATAGTTTCATCTTTAATGTCTGGGTTCCCTTTTTCAGATGCTGAACCAACTTTTTGTTAAAAGTCTTCTGCTCTTTGTGGAGCAAATGTCTAGAAATTTACTATCTATTTTTCTTTTGTATTCTGCAAATTTCTCAGACTGCCAGGATGGTTTGTGTGTAATAAATCTATCTGCACATTCCTCATCTGATGACATATATTTATTTTCTCAAGCAGGTCTTATCTTTGCTCTCTTAAATAAACTCGTCATAGCTATAAGCCAGATGCGCGTTTCGTTTACAAAAGACTCATCAGTGACGCTCAAACACCAAAAAGTTAAAAAGGCCAAATAAAGTACGAAGTTGAAGAGCATTTGTTTTCTTGGCAGCGTCATTCATTCTTCCAGGGGATCCATGATGACTATGATTTTACTTCTGATATCAAAGATCTGAATATTCATACAAAGAATGTTATATATGTTAAACATATTTTATGCTGATAATATATAGTGAAAAATACTAACAAATTACATGCATATATATGTATATGTACCTTATTAGTTATCAGGTGGTACCAGGATTATATTTTAGTTCCGTCTGCATAAGACTCATCAGAAACGCTAATATCAAAATATTTATAAAGCCAAAAATATATGCAAATAAAATGTCCATTTAAAGTTAAAATCTGGCAATTAAATGATTTGTTTTTATATCTAAGCTATATTTATGTCTTTGATTACCTTGCACGTTTTTAATTACTTTATTTGAAATGTGACCCTTAATGCTATACAACATTCTACCTTAAATGGACCTGATAACTAATTTGAATTGAACCTAACTTTTAATAGACGAAATGTGAATCTGGCGTTGCAAAAAGTTTAAGCCTTGTTCATTTGATTAGTATGTTTTTTTTTTTAAAAAGAAAGCTTCTTTCCAAGATCCATCCATGACCGATATTCTAGTAAAATGATACCAACATACTCAGATTCAACTACAAACAAATTCGCCATATTCATTACTTTTTTTGCTGACTTACTATAGCTATCCAATGTACATCGTTCTCATTAACACAGCCTACTGCCACATCATATTTTTCCAATTCGTCCCTAAATGAAAATACAATCTAAATGTTGAACAGAAAATATTTTGTTGTAATGTTTTGTGCCGTTAAAAAAACTATAAGCCATGCTCGTGATTGTTTCATAATACATCCATATTTCTTTAAGTGCTAATTTAGTCAAGCTCATAAGGTCGATTAATGTTTACCACATATAGTTGTCTGTTGATTTCGTAATTCAATATTTCTTTTCTGTTCTGTTATGTTAATTAAATCCATGATTTGAAGGGGAAACACATTGTCATTGCAGTAGAATTCCCCTGATTCATCTACAACGTAACTTTTAATGTGTTTGTTTAAAATTTCATGATCTTGCTTGATGTTTTTATTTTTTTATTTTTAATGTTAGTGACGTGCAACGACATGATAACCAGGCATTCATATATAAACTTCCTAGATTACAAATGCAGCTGCTGATTTAAAACATAATATACTAGTTTCTGGTATATATTTACAGCAAAAAACATTTTAAACAATTTCAAATCAAAACGCGATATGTGTTAAAAAGGCATACCATGTTTATCATGTTGATACTTTAGTGAGCCAGCTGACTTTCTTCTTGGGTTTGAGTGTTAGATCAGTTAAGACAAAACTATCTATACATAGTACCATCTATAAAATAAAAAGTTAAAACATAGAAAATATTTTAAACTGATGAACCAGATTAAATTTATACACAATTTAATATTGAAAGTTATTGATAAATAAATGAATGTTCTCCAAGAACCATACTTTAAAATTTATAGTATTTAAATTCTTTGCCATATGCTTTAAATTAACTTAACAAAATTGACCTAAAAATACTATAAATGTGTAAAACTAAGAACTTACAAGTTGTAAGATGATTTCCCTTTTAGGAATCACCCAAAGCTTTCCTTTCTTCAAAATGTCCTTTAAGTTAGTTAATGATGCTGGCTTGATCTCCTCCAGTCGTTTCCCTTCATTAACTCTTCCTAACAGAAAACCAATCTGCCCCAAGGGAACATCTGAAAAAAATGGAAGAATGTGTCCATGCACCAGAGATGTCCCCACTTGTAAATGTTATAATAAAGGGCATAACTCATGAAAAGTAAGAATGATGCTGCCCAATTTCTATCATGACCTGTTCTTTTGGATAATAAGCATTGTGTAAAAGTTTCATAATATTCATAAAACTAATATTGCAAGCAAATCTCTGAAACACATGTCATTGAGGTACAGTATGAAACCCTTCCCATCAGCAGAATCTTGTTATATTTCACAAGAGAGGGCACAATGAAATGTCTTGACTGTTATAGAGAGCATTGTAGCGCCGACCGTTTATAAAGTTTACCAATTTCAAAGCAAATGAAAAACTGGTGTAAAATAGATTCCGTTTATTATAACAGAAATAAATGTATTGCAATTTACAATAAATAGTATTTAAATATTATCAACGTATGTAATTACCTATAAAATACCTAATCTGAAAAGTTATATCTGAAGTTCGTAAAGCAGCTGATCGTTAGCATCCAAATTTGAAACTGACTATAGTTGACATAGTTTACAAAGCGAATACACAAAAATAGATATTCCCTACTTCCGGTTAATGGTTACAATGTAAATATGAACGCTGTGTAGCAAAAGGCTACAATTATGAAAGATTATCGTTATAAATGAATGTGTAAAAGGTAATTCCATACAACTTTAACGTATATAAATGATTTGTTATGCAGTTCCTATGAAAATTACTCCGCATAACATCTGAGTCGCGAATGACAACCTAAAATGTGCTACGAACTCCCGGTAAAATCATTACCAAAATATTGCGGGAATTATGAAATATAAAAATGAACTGCACAAACTATGTGCATTAAACAACGTAATAACTTCTATTACGAAAGTAAATTAAGGTAAAATGCTTTGGCACAACAAGCATAATTGAATTCATGTTGAAATTAAAAGAAAAATTATTATACCACAATCATTAACTTAAATGCACACTTTAGAATGATCAATGTACATAAGGTCAAAATGATGACATATAGGCTGTACAAGAAATACATAAACCTATTGCTAAAAGTATCTCAGAAACAAACATCATCATAAAAAGATGCCTTTCTGACCTACTTACTCTGGTAACACGAAATGATGAGGTCCTCTAAATTTGCGATTGTTTTGGACAAGTCAATACTGGTCTTTGTTGTGAGTTTCCAATAACCCTGGAAGTTCATGCTTTGGAGAACTTGAAAAAAAATATATTACAGTTATGGTGTGCTTGTTCATGTAAGAATTTATCATATTTCAATATAAAACTCAAAATTTCATGTTTGGCTATTTGAAACTTTCTTAATTTCTTCAAATAATTGATCTAGTCATCTGTGTGGTATTTTGCCATTATTTCACACCATTTCAAACTTCTAAGTTTTCTTAAATATATTTCAATCTGCCTGTTGCTGACGACAGATTGTTGTATAAAAATGTTATGATGAACCTTAACATGATTATGTACATATAATAAGACCAATTTTCATTTTATTTTTTATTTTTTCATGTTTCTTTGGTTATAGGTGTCAAACCAATAATCAACCCCCCCCCCCCCCCCCCCCCCCCACACCCCCTTTTTTTCTCTCTATGTTAAATTAGAGTCAACTTTAGGACTTTGTGGCTCTTTCATTTTAAGTTCAAAGCAATATCTGTGTGTGACTGGTGCCAAAACAAGAGTGGACACAGATGACTGTGGATAGTATTAGGCATTATGATAGTATTGCATAACACTGTGAGTCAACTCACTAAGGATATCCCCATTATGGCACATTTACTACCAAACATTCAAGCTTGATACAGCTCTAAATTTGGATTGTGACTAAATATTTAACACAGAATAGGTTTCTGACACAGTATGCATGTGTAACTACTACTACTAATGACTTTTAATAAAAAGAATACACAAACTTTTACATATTGTTATATTAAACTTAGAGAACAGTTAAAATGAATAAAGATTAGAGTTATCTTCCTTTGCATATTTTAGGTAAGTGTGTGGAAACAAAAAAAAAGTAACTTCATATATATAAAGTAAGTTAATTATCGCCCTTTAAATATTTCTGATAAAGAATATCTTCCTTAATGCACATTCTCGGGTCATGTACTGGAATTCTGTAAAGTTTCATTATTAATGCTACAGTCATTTAGGAGGAGTTGTGCTTACAAGACCTAATGCTACATATTGTGGAATTTAAACTAAGTAATTTCAATTATTACCTTTGAAAAAATCAGACCAGAAATATCCTCCTTCATGCACATCTACAGGTTGTGAACAACAATTACGTAAAGTTTCATCAATATTAATTAATCTGTTTAGGAGTAGTTGGGCTTACAGGACTTGCAGCCATTTATTGCTAAATTTAACTAAGTCAATTCAATTATCTCCCTTGAAATAATTCTGACCAGAAATATTTTCCTTCATGCACATGTGTACTACAACTGTGAAAAGTTTCATCAATATTGGTCCATCCATTAGGGAGGAGTAGCGCTTACGAAACATAAGATGGACAGACAGACGGACGGACAGACAGGGTGATTCCTATATACCCCCCAAAACTTTGTTTTTGGGGTAATAAAGTTTACCTTTAATGACATATAAGAGCGTACTGGTTCCCTGAACAATGGACGTACTGGTCCGAGACCACAATTGTCGTCCCTTGATTTTCGTTCTTCACGAATATAGTCCCTATTGTTAACAGTGGGTTACTTGCCATTAATTATTATACCACTTCCAAATTTATTTCTCCATGTTTAATGCCTCAAATTGTAAGTAGGGGGGTGAAATTACACTGTAAAAAAAATTGGGTCCAGAATTTTAAAGGAAAGTAGTGATTTTAGTCCAGGTGAAAAAGGTTGAAAAATAGCACTTCGGAAGCTGTCAGAATGAAATAAAACAACTGTTACTAGATGTATTTCATTTAAGAAGTCATTCAACATTTTGTTCTTTGAAGAAACAAGAGGCAACAACAAATATGATACATTGTAGCAAGGCTTGAATGCGAGTCTTTGCAGGTTAAAATCTCTGAGAGTGGGAGATTCGGAAAGAGTTTCATATGGCACACCCACCCCAAAATGTATAATTCTGGATTAGAAAACTTTCTAAAATGTTTTTTTTAAGGAGCTGTATAAAAATATGGGGGCATGTCTTCTTTTTTTTTTGAGGGGGTAAACAAATTTTAAAACTGTCTTGCTTTTCATACACTCCATTTCCATCTGACACCCCCGTGAAGGTGTCAAACAGATTTAACATTCTATTCTAATTATTACATACATCAACTATATCTATTAGATTATTACACAATTATATATAAACCATACTGTGGGATTCAATCCTACAATCTTTGGATCTTATGAACATATTAACAACTTCTCGACCAATCAAATTGCTGAAATTTACCTTCTTCATAGTACATGTACATAGTTTCTCTGTGCAATAACTAACTATGAATGGATGACTTCATTGTATTATAATCAATGTTATATTTGTTGAACAGTTAATTCCGCAGAGCTCTCAGTAATAGAATTTGAATCCTTTAGGATTAATTTTTGTTTTTAGTTTGAGTTGCTTTCATCAAGATACACAAACAAATGTGTACTGAAATTTTACTTTTTACAATTTCATGAATTTTGTAGCATACAAATTTTATAAAAGAATTTCCTTGTTTTATTAAAATCATTATTTTGAATACCAATTTTGAATATCCTAATTAGAGATAATCAAAGCGCTGTAAGCACTGTAGGCAGTTAACCAAAAACCAAGGCAAACATAATTAAGATTTAAAAGAACAAGCATTAAACATTCATATATAATTGTACATTTATGTTCATTTGATGAATTAATCATTAAGGCAAGTAATTCATATTTTATCAAGGTTTTCAATAGCAACGCACATAACCACGAATGGTCATGAGTCTTTCATGAGTCAGCAGTGGTACAAATTTGCAATGATAGCAGTTCTTCTAGTTGATCGTAATTGTTCGTATTAGTTGACTGTTAGTAGTTCAAGATGACTTTAGTACGAGCTTGTAAAAGTATGAATGGACTTGCTTCCCTGGAAAGAAAACTGAGTTTGTGTTGTACAGTACAAAAGTTATGAGACACAAATCAGACAAATGTTTACTACTACAGGGATCAAGGGCGAGGTCTGACTGACCTGTCCATAGTAAATATAAATGACTCCCACCTTCACCCCAAGTCCATGATGTCAAAGTTTGGAATAAAATGAGGGTGTTAGGGTCTAGCAAAGTGATATGCACATGTGTCGCATATGACATTGACCTTGTGTCATTCAATCTTTTTTTGAAATGACAAACAGGAATGAATATGGTTAGGTATCTCAATCTTTTACAAGTTCTCAAAACACACACAAGAGGGTGTGGGGTGACCCTATGGACTACCCCTATTTTTCATTTGATGAGCACTCACTCTCTGACAGACGTTTGAAGCTTGGACTTCAATATGCTGTCAAACTAAAAGCCCATTCAGATAATCCTGCCTACAGCTGATTTTTCAACTGTCTATACTGATGGATCAAAAGATGGTGATAGAGTTGCATCTGCTGCTGTCTTCAGGGACAGAGCTGCAACCCTCCGTTTGCCATCTGATGCATCCATCTTTACTGCTGAAGCAGAAGCAATAATTTTGGCTTTGAAATTTATTGCTTCTTCAGATAAATCCAAATTTATTATATGTTCGGATTCACTTTCATGCTTACAAGCTATACGAAATACTAAAATTAAAAACCCAACAATCCTGAAAATTTTATATGTAATGAGGAATTTAAAAATTCTTCTGAAAGAAATAATATTTCTATGGGTTCCGAATCATGTTGGAATCCTTGGAAACACAGCTGTAGACCTTGAGGCAAAGAATGCCCTGGGTGATCCTCTATCTAACTGTGATATACCATATACTGATTTTAAATCGAATATTAGAGAATATGTTTTTAATATATTGAAAAATAAATGGAGTAAAAAAGATGATAATAAATTGCATGAAATTAAACCTAATTTAGGCAAACCTTTTAATAATATTATGTGCAGAAAAGATCAGAGTGTTATTACTAGATGTCGTATTGGTCATACTAGAATAACACACGAGTATCTTTTAAAAAATGAAGATGAACCACAATGTGTTCCTTGCAACTTCAAGTATACTATTAAACATGTTTTAATTAATTGTATTGACTTTACTGATATTCGTAAGAAGCATTTCAATGTCAATAATATGTATGATTTATTTAATAATGTACCGTTTACAAATATTGTTGCTTTTTTAAAAGAAATTGGAATTTATTATAGAATATAAAAATGTTATTATATTTAAATCGATTTTAATTTTTATCACGTTATTTTAATGTTGATTTTTATTTGTATATACTCAATTTGCTTTAGTCAAGAATTTAAGTATATTGAAGGACTTTTTGTCTTATTTTAAAAATATGCTTTAAATTGTAAAAATATTCGAATTAGCTCTCGCCGCGATATAGCCTTTTTGTGCTAATGCGGCGTAAAGCAACCAACAATCAATCAATATTTTTCATTTGAATTTTTATATTGTCCCATATGTGAATATATATGGTTTATGGGTGGGGATCTCGGCCGTTATCAAGTTTTCAAACAGGAGGGGGTTGGGGAACCAAGTGACTTCCCCTTTATTTCATTCGATTTGTTATATTGTCCAATACATGAATATATATGGTTGAGGGGTAGGGATCTCATCTGTTTCTAAGTTATCAAATCAAACAGGAGTGGGTAGGGTGACCATAAGGACTCTCCCTATATTTCATTGGATTAGTTCTCATACATTAATATATATGGTTTATTTTAAAGGTGGGGATCTTGACTGTTTCCAATTTCTCAATCAGGTGACTGCAGGGACACCCCCTATATTTCATTTAATTTAGAGTTGGGGATCCCAACTTTTTCAAAGTTCTTCAACAGGGTGACAACAGGGACTTCCCCTATATTTCATTTGATTTGTTATAAAGTCTTATACATGAGTATATATGGTTACGGGGTGATGATCTCGAATGTTTCCAAGTTCTCAAACAGGAGGGTGTACAATGACCATAGGGACCCCCTTATAATTCATTTGATTTGTAATATTGTCCCATACATAAATATATATATTGTTTAAGATTGTGGATCTTGACCATTATAAATTCTCAAACAGATAGGGGTAGAGTGGCCCCATGAACTCCACCTATATTTCATGATTTGTTATATTGTCCCGTACATGAATATATATGGTTTAGGGGTGGGGATCTTGACCGTTACCAAGTTTTGGTCATTTTTTACTCTTGTGGATAGTTCTCATTGGCAATCATACCACATCTTTTTTTTTATATAAGAAACTTCCAGCTGTTTTAACTGACCTATCAAAATTGAGAAGAAAAAAATACCCCTTGAAATTGCAGTAATATGATCACTGATAATAAAAAAATTATACTGTTACCAGGAAAATATATATATTGTTAGATAAACTGTTCCCAGCTGTCACAATGTATTGGATTTTCACATTGAAATTGGTGTACAAATTATTTTCTGCTTTTTCTTTCTTTTACATATGTCTTTGGGTTTTCAATTCTAGTGTTTATATTTATTTACCATGCATAGATGTATTTTGTAACCTGTCTGGATTGTTTTAGAAGCCAAATCCGGGATTACCCTTCTCCGCTTCCGGAATCGGATCCGATATGTAATCTCGCGGCAGCCATTTTGGTTTCAATGTTGTTTTTGACAGATAGTGAGATACGATTTTACTCGGAATTACACATTATTTATCGGCGATTTTATGTATAAAGCTAGCGGTTGAACAAATTGAACATCGCTGTCATGAATAGTAATGATGAAAATAAGTTTGAGATCGTTTATTAGGAAACTTTGGTAAAGATGTTGCAAAGTTATTTTTTTTATATTCTTTCAAGGTCTGTCGGACATAACGTGCGTAGCTAGTAACCAAGTAGAAAGTCCGACTGCAAAAGTGGAAGGTCGCAGACCTCGGACCACCTTTAATTTGAACCCATGCGTCCAAATTGAAAAGATACGAAAATTTCGTCTTCCTTTAAATTCAAAATTGCCGCCAACAGCGTGATCAGTTGAACTTATATACGTAGTTGACTACGTATTGACGACAAACAATATTCCTACGACTTTTGCAATTGGAGAAATCTTAACTACTTGTCTTTAGAAATTTTCGGCGATTAGATATCTCATACATTTGTTCTTTGACATCTTAGCCAAGGGGATAATAAACTACATAAGGATTCCTAATGTGCTCTACTTCCTATGTGCAACTTCGAAACTTTTGGGAAAATCGACGATCATTTAAGGTTTTTCTGGTCATATTTTTTGTAATCCAGATGAAAAGTATAAAAAAACTGTCCAATAAGTTACAAATAATATAGTAGCCAGCTAGATAATAACAATGGCACGTATTTCAGCATTTATTGGGTAGCACACAAATCCAGGGTGCTCGCATAAGGCAACTTAACTGCCTAAAATTGACTGCTTGATTTTTTAGAGTAATCCTTTCACTATAAATTGAGAAAATACACGTTGATAATAGAATTAGATGTATGTTACATAAACTTTGTTAATGCATATTATTATTTTCATTTCACATGTGTAGTACAAACAAGCTATTTTATGTATCACTCATTTCTTTTTATATGACATGATTATATTTATAATGTTAAAGCTTTGTCATGCATATTTATATTCATAATTACTTTTTGTAGGTGCATGGAAAGCCATACGCAAAGAATTATCTACTTCTACAATCAAAGGTTGTGCCTTCCACTTTGGCCAAGCAGTTTGGTGGAAGACACAGAAGTTGTGCCTCAAGACCACGTACACCAGCAGGGGTGCAGAATATCGTTACATCCGTTCGCTGATGGCACTACCGTTTTAACCATCTGCAGACATCCAGCCAGCTTTCGATAAACTGTCACTGGGCTACATCTCCGGACCTGGAGCAACTCGTCAGATATGTGGACAACACATGGCTATGCAACACCGTTTTGGCATCAACGCAACTGGAACATCTTTCCGACCAGCATCAGGACTAATAATGATGTTGAAGGTATGTATTTTCTATTTCTATATTGTTAAGAAAATGCTGAATTTAATTTTTATTTAATTTCAATGTAATCACACGACGTTACCAACAAGGATTACTGCAATATAAATTTACATTCAATTTACAGATAGACATATCTCCACCAGAAAAAAAAGTGAGGTGATAGGGTAAGAATAAGAAAAAGAATGTTTAATTTTTTGGCATAACGATGCTTGTAACAGTTAAAATAACAGAAGTTTCCGGTGTTGCAACAGACATTATATAAATATAACTTCATCAACATAATCGAGACATTTTTCGACTTATACTGCATCAACATGATCAAGATATTTTACGAAATTTTACTGAAAAGTCCCAGTTTTATTATAACAATAATTATTTTGCATGGTTTTCTGGCAGATTGGCTCTTAATGTCATATTATATTACTTTGTCTTTTAGATTTCAGTTTCCGAAACAGTGAAACAGATTGAGGAGTCTCTGTCTGTTGAAAAAATGTACATAGTCGTAAGAAACAAGGAGTAATAAAATATTATACAAATACTTTAGAAAAACTGAATTGTAAAATAAGTGCCTTAACTGCATCAAAATACAGGATTATGACACAGATAAAGAAAATGGCCATGACATTAGAACAAGAACAGGTGTAGGAACAAAATGGACAGCCTGCTGTACAGATGCTTTAGTTATGGGGAACTCCGTGAGAGGTTCATGAAAGGTGAATCTCTCACGGACTATCCACCTTACATCAACAGGAAACAGGAAACAGAAAATAATGCCAGAAATAGAAAAGGATGAAAAAGTCGAGTTTTTAACACCAAAGAAAGATCTGTTTAATTTCGGTAGGGATAGTGGCAGGACCCTTGCCGAAATTCAAAAAGATTCACTGGAAAACTTTTAAATTATTTTTCAATGAGTAAATGTTGTTTGGAGGTTTTTTCAATGAGTAAATGTTGTTTGGAGGTTTTAGACTGAAATAAGATTTGTTTGAATGATATCATGCATTACTTAAATGCATAAGCATGTTTCGTCTATATAGTAAACAAGTTTTATTTAACGAAGGCTGTTTAACAGCTATTGTATAATATGCCAGCTTTAGCGTTTTGGAATAAAGAACGACAACTCTTTCTACACGACCCATCTGAAAAGTTTCGTAACTCTCGTAAAATATCGTACGATTATTTTTTATGGCGGCCGAATTTAACGTTTCAACGCGACCTTGAATAAACGGGACAGATCGGAATAATTTCGATGTTAACTACGACAAGAATTCAGAAATTTTGGTAACTTGTGTGGCTTAATTAATTATTTAAATTTTATTGTACAACGGAAATTACCGAAGTTAGGACAACAACATCTGACGTCATGTTTCGTCTGCTTCAACATTCCATTATCAGTGAGGTCAAAACAAATTACCTAAATAATCACAGGTACTTCATTTAAAAGTCACAAAATCATAGTAAACGATTACATATTTAGCTTAAAAGTTCCGTCCAGGCATGGGAACACAGAAAAAACTTCTGCAGGCAATACATTTCGGATTTTTGTTTATGGCCAAGCGGCATGCGGGGTAAACTGCGGTGCACTGGTTGACCATGAATACTTATGTTCATCTGCCACATTATTCCCCACATCAAGGAACACTGGTAATTATACTGTTGAATGTGATCACTGTTATTTATGTAGTCAATTACGAATCCAGCATTTTTCATAAGGAGGGCCCGCTGACGGGGCGCTCTAGTCATGCTTCAGTGATTCCTATATAGTCAACATTTTTTTCCCATGAAAAGGGAGACCGTCCCCCTCTGGATCCTATGGTAGCCCACAGACTAATTTAAAACTTGACAAAAGTTTAAAACATAAAAAATTATTCAAATAATTCACAATCTTCTTATTTTGTACTTCCTTTGGCAAACTCTCAACAAATCTTTTCATTGATTATGTCACACCTTATACAGTCCCAGGAGATGGAAACTGTTTTCTCTCTCTCTTAGTTTAATCATAAAAGGAGACTTGAGTCTGAGTAGTACATTTAGAACTGACTACTGTATATATGGTATGCTCCCATATTGTCCAAAATTGGATTTTATGGGAAGATGGAGTTATTATGATAACCAATGAGAATACCCTGACTTTGATAGGTATATACAGGGGATGTTACTTGGAAGTGTGTGGGGTACATCCTAAAATTCTAGCTGCAGAAGACTAGTCACCTTCATATTTTATGCACCAGTTTAAACCTGTCAGATCAAAAAATTCACTCTACCAAGTACTTTATCACTATCAAGTTCACATTATATTTCAACCTATATTTATATTTAGCAATACACACTTATGGTTATGTAACGTGTAACCGGACGATCAATGGATCCGTATCTGAATAAATCAGGATTTCAAGTGTTCAGCTCAATTTTTCACCACAACCAGTTGTCCTATTCAAAACAATTAACACATCCTTAAATTGATTCACAACAAAAACTATATACACAGCACAATGCACATGAATTCAAATGCAAGGTGAAGTAACTCATTCACAATGCATAAACACACTGCCTTATTACAGAATATATACACACAATGTCACTTTGCAATCACTATGCAACATGTATCAGACCGATTTATTCACAATGTCACTAATATATAACTATGCAACATGCATACAGCCCTTTATTACACCATGTCACCAACAGATTACTTTGCAACATTCATCAACAAGTAAGTATCACATAAAACGTATGAACACAAAATCACATATATACAACTTCTATTTACAACGTCCACCAATATTTAATATCACCTTGTTAATCTGCAACTAATCACAATAACACAATGACACATTTACACATGCACAAATCCTTCAATTCACAAGGAATATACATATAAACACAGCTGAACTCACGCACTAACTATCTCCTTGAGTTCACACACAATGAATATTATCCAACTGGTAAGGTTTAACACAGTGCACTTTCACGAATACACTTCCACAATATTACAACTTGCAACACCAGCAAGTAAACACCTTGTATTCTCACTAATACAAATCTATGAAGTATTCACACTTCCACATAGTACAACTTGCAACACCAGCAAGTATACACCTTGTATTCTCATTAATACAAATCACTTATATATATCAGATTCACTTTATACATTGTATCACAATCACTATTGCAACATCTACATATAAATCCGAACACTATTTATATATCCTTTGGAATCACTTAATTCACTCTACTTACCAGTTGGAATATTTAATCCTGATGTTATCACTTCAACGGTCCACATAAAACTGACAAAGTTTCTCTGTCTTGAGCTGGTTTATATACTACCATATGGAACGGTCCATTATACTTAAAGGGGTGAAAATCAAGACTATACCAAATTTAGGGGTGTTTTTAGTAATAGATGGTGCTCCAACTATGGAGAAACTTGTATACATATAGAAGCACAATTAATAAGGAAAGACAACTGGAATTTCACATCGAAATAAATAAACTATGACCAATTTGTGTTACACTACCCACGCCTCAAAAATCATGCGTCCTCGCATGACTCCTTAAATACATCTGACATGCTGATAAATCATCTATCATAGTGGTCATTTTTCATACCCAAACTCTTACCATAGTGCAGACACTATTTCCATTGAACATATCTTCTGACCACAACGTCAGGCACCATTACATCCGACAATAATGTCAGGCTACCATTTTGTCCATCAGGTCTAAACTGATGACATCACAAGGCACCACCCGTAGATACAAAGTCTACCTATATGTCCAAATTCCATTCAGCCATATCAAACATATTTTGAACTTTCTTCTTATTAACAAACACTATTCACAGTATATTTCTCCTTTCGTCAGAATAAAACTTTTTAAAACTTCCCACTTCAAAATATCTGTTTCCAACATAAACCTTTTCCTCATTAACGTCTGTAATTTTGAGCGTCACTGACAAAGAATACAGTACGAAGGTCCCTAACAAATTTTGCCTCTGCAGCGGCCCCAAGGAGCCTACTCTTAACGAAATCTGCAGGAGGGGTCTTTTACATGCACAGGGAGTGACATGTGCCTGTACATGGGGCCTCGGATTTAACGTCCCCATCCGACGGACTCTTAATTAACTATATGTACACTATATACACTACAAAACTGTCTATATACACATATGATACATCCAATCGTTTACACTTCACAGTGATCCTTTACCCAAAAACGCTTCTTCTTTTCAGGCTCATGACTACTTTCTTCCAAACACTACACTATCTCTAATTAGTTCAAAACCATCTGTAATTCCTGAATCATTTTTCATTTGCAAAGAATTAGAGGCTGAATGCATAAAACTGTGTCTGAGGCAATATTCCAATTTTGCAATTTCATTTTTAAAAAGACCAATTTCCAAATCAAACATATCATCTGCCATTTCAATATCAACTGACCTAATGTTCCTTCTTACTTAGAAATGTACTATACTTTGACTACAAACGCAACACACAAATATATTTTGAAATATTACAACTAGTTCAATCACATACGAATTTACAGAAACCAACACATGAAATCCCACCGCTTGCCACCAAATTTGTAACGTGTAACCGGACGATCAATGGATCCGTATCTGAATAAATCAGGATTTCAAGTGTTCAGCTCAATTTTTCACCACAACCAGTTGTCCTATTCAAAACAATTAACACATCCTTAAATTGATTCACAACAAAAACTATATACACAGCACAATGCACATGAATTAAATTACAGGGTGAAGTTCTTCATTCACTATGTATACACACTGCCTTATTACAGAATATATACACACAATGTCACTTTGCAATCACTATGCAACATGTATCAGACCGATTTATTCACAATGTCACTAATATATAACTATGCAACATGCATACAGCCCTTTATTACACCATGTCACCAACAGATTACTTTGCAACATGCATCAACAAGTAAGTATCACATAAAACGTATGAACACAAAATCACATATATACAACTTCTATTTACAACGTCCACCAATATTTAATATCACCTTGTTAATCTGCAACTAATCACAATAACACAATGACACATTTACACATGCACAAATCCTTCAATTCACAAGGAATATACATATAAACACAGCTGAACTCACGCACTAACTATCTCCTTGAGTTCACACACAATGAATATTATCCAACTGGTAAGGTTTAACACAGTGCACTTTCACGAATACACTTCCACAATATTACAACTTGCAACACCAGCAAGTAAACACCTTGTATTCTCACTAATACAAATCTATGAAGTATTCACACTTCCACATAGTACAACTTGCAACACCAGCAAGTATACACCTTGTATTCTCATTAATACAAATCACTTATATATATCAGATTCACTTTATACATTGTATCACAATCACTATTGCAACATCTACATATAAATCCGAACACTATTTATATATCCTTTGGAATCACTTAATTCACTCTACTTACCAGTTGGAATATTTAATCCTGATGTTATCACTTCAACGGTCCACATAAAACTGACAAAGTTTCTCTGTCTTGAGCTGGTTTATATACTACCATATGGAACGGTCCATTATACTTAAAGGGGTGAAAATCAAGACTATACCAAATTTAGGGGTGTTTTTAGTAATAGATGGTGCTCCAACTATGGAGAAACTTGTATACATATAGAAGCACAATTAATAAGGAAAGACAACTGGAATTTCACATCGAAATAAATAAACTATGACCAATTTTTGTTACAGTTATATAACATCACAGTACCAAAATTGTACTCAGTAAGGGACGACATCAAAAGTTCAATGAAGGATAAAAAACTTAATTCACATATTTTTTTCACTGATCCCCCCACCCCCTCTTAACTTAATTTGGGAAAAATTGATTGACCCATATAGATATATGTAAAAATCAATGTCGGATAACCAAATCTTGCAGCCGTTCAACCCCCCCACCCCCAAACTATTTGAATGAAGTTTTTTATCTTACATTGATCTTTTGATGTCGTCCCTAACCAAATTGCACCTTTTTAGCCCAAATAACTGCAAAAATCTTACAAGTTTTCTTTCACCATGTGGAGTTATCTTATTATCATCTTTTTATAATGAGCAATAAAATTTGTTACCAGCATCCTTTTCTTCAAAAAGTAATAGTTAAAGCATGGAATAATGTCAAATTGTTCGAAATATTTGAAGAAATAAAACAAAATCTGTTTATATCCCAGTTTTAAGGATTTGAAATTAACCATACATGGAATTTGGGAAATGACCTCATTACAGTATCATCATGATGAATTGTTTGGATGTAGTTTCAAACCTATTTTTCAATGACTCTACATGGACTCAAAATTAAATTGGTGTAACTATATTGTAAACAAGGAAAGTCTACAAAATAAGCAAAGAATAAACTTTTGTCTGGTACATAAAAAAAGTTGGTAAAAACCTGACAATTTAGGTGCAATTTGGGTATTCTCATGTTAGCAACTTCACAACAGAACTACAAATTTATTTTCATGACCAAAAAAAAAAAAATACAAAACTAAAGGCAATAAAATGTTTTGCCACCCATAGCCTGATAGGACCACAGATGTATATCAAGCATATAAAAAACACCAAATTGTTTATGTCAGTTGAAATCAAACATATTTTAATTTAGGATTCTTTAAACTTCAATATGGACTAATTTGAAAACAGGTATCATGTGAACCCACATATTTCTATTCAGCAGCAGTCTCTTACTACACATCTCCTTAATTTCGTATGGTAGTAAGTCCTACAAAAATATTGAAAATGTGTACATTTAATTTTTTTTCTAGCTTCTCTCATGTGAAAGCAGTACCTTTTTGGCCACTATCTATGTGTTGCATCTAAATAAGAATTGTAACACTTTATAGTGACTGAACAGGTTAAACAAATACTTCTGAAGAAACCTTAAAAGAAGACAACTTGAAACAGCACCAGCCATGCCAGTATACATGTATGTATGAATAAAACATTCAAGCATTTTTAAATAGGGGTTCCCAACCCAGGACAAAGGGGGAAGGGGGGTCCAACTACTAAATGTCCCCATTCAAATGCATTGATTGGCCAAAAAAAAGGGGGGTCCGACCCCTGGAACCCCCGCCCTTTCAATTTCAATGCAATATCTTAGTTCTATGTCCTTGTGAATATATCGTGAGGAAAGTTATCAATAATTCTGCAAATAATGCAATTTTATCAAGAGTTTTGTACATTTTCTGTTAAAATTTTCATACAATCAGTGAAACATTTAAACAGGCTAAACTAAATTTATATTGCTGAAAGTGTCAAACAATGACAAGTGTTTTATTTATCACTCATGTGTTTTTGTGAGAGAAAAAAATCATGTGCAATATTTGGAATTAAAGGGAAAGAAGATCCTTTTGCCTCGCACTGGCGCATGTCAATTGTGAATATATACTTACCAAATATATTTTCTTTATCTTGATACTCACTTCGACATTATCAAGAAGTACATATCATAGGAAAAATACACAAATTACAGATAAAATATTTAAAACACCCTATTTTGAGTGCATCTGCCAAATCAGTATTTGTTGCATCTATATATACTAGATGAGTATAATCAATGTAAATAAGGAAATTTTTGGAAGAAAAACCCAAAATTAAAAAAAAAATACCCCCAATAATGTTGTACTATAACCCCAAAATCAATTCTAATCTTCCTTTTGTGTATTGAACCTCCTAGTGAAATTTCATGGAGATCCATTAACTTATACTCAAGTTATTGTCTGAAACCAAATGTGTCTTTTTGAAAACAACTATGACATGATAAAGCATTACTCGAAAGCAAATTTTTGACATGCTTGTATTTCCCATTTCCATTTTCAATTTTATTTTGCTGTCATATAAGAACTTGAAAAGTAAGCTACATCATGTACATGTAACCAAAAAAATATATGCAAGAAATGACATAAAACCGACTCTGAATCTAATAGTACATGATATTGATGTAGAACTCACAAACTGGAGATGATCAGAAATACAAATGTTTTTATTGGAGTCAGATTTTTATTACCGCAACCCTTTAGCGATATCAATTAAAATTATTTAGTTAAAATTTAACACTATACCCAAACAGAAAAATAAATGAACAAATTGCTTTCAAATCGTATTCAAATCTCTTTCAAATCGTGATTCTGCGATTTGTTAGTACCATTTGCTTCCGATTCATTAAACAAATCATAGACAAATCAGAATTTTCAAAATTATCTAAATCTGATTTCTATATGATTTCTTTTTATTGTATGATTTGTAAGCCATTTGTTTCTGTTTTTGTGTGATTTCTTTATGATTTGTTTACTTAGAATATCGTATGAAATGATTTGAAAGAGATTTGACATTGTTAGCTAGAACGGTGTGATTTCGTTATGATTTGTTAACTTTGAATATCATATGGAATGATTTGAAAATGATTTGTTAACTTAGCTATCTTGGTGTGATTCATTGATGATTTGCTACAATGAATAAAATGTTAATGCATTCCAGTTTTCTTTGTTTATCTAGCTATCTCTCTGACTTCCGGTTGAGGTCAAATTCAAATTTCAAATACTGTTCTATATTTACTGAACAAAGAAGGTTGCAAGATGATGAGTTTTATTCAGTCTATGAAAGATGACGGTGGTAAGGAATCTTTATATTTATAAATTCACATATTTCACTAATACTATTCAAATGTTAACCATTAAAATTCAGAAACTGTGCATTTCAGTATCTTGTTGTAATCATGATAGTTTAGTGCTGTTAGGATTTATCTTAACAATAAAAATGTGTAAAAGATGTGTAAACAGATCAAAACATTTCAAGACTAGCTTCCCGAGCCAGCAGATAAAATTCACTAGCAAGTTTAATGTTTTAATTGTTGTTTACTGACCAGGTCCCGGGCAAAACGGACAAAGCTATATATGTATATATATATATATTACAATGTAGCAGATTTGGACCAAAACTAAGACCCATCACCGATTCGACACTATTCTACTAAGTACACATGGTTGCCTGTTTTTTTTTCTTCAAATTTCGTTTTAGTCAAATTAAAAAAGATCACGGGTAGATTAGTCAAATAATATGTTCGAGTAAAATTATTTAGAATGCACAGTAAAAAGTCGATATGTAAATCTATGTGTTGACTTGAGTTATCATTGATATGTTCATAATTAAATAAACTGTAAATAAGTTTTATAATAGAATTTTTGAAATACTGAGGCTCTCCTACCTCAAGAAAAGATTTCCGTAGCTGTATTTGGCCCAACTTTTAGAAATTTCATGTGCTCCGGAAAGTTGTAGTATATCTAACAACGGATAAAATACTAGTACAAGGCAAGGGTTTGAAACCTTTGAAAGTTGAAAGTATTTTTGATAACATAGATGTTGACTTACATGAACAAACAATACCCAAACAAACTTTGAAAGAAATTAAAACAAGAAATAAAACTTTTGTCAAGGCAGACAAAGGCACATTTAATTTAAGTGTAAGTTAAATTTAACTTAAGAAAGTGGTCACAGACAGGACATGAGATTATGCAATGTCTAAACGGCTGGATATGCTTACATTGCAAAATAACATAATTATCAACGGGTAGAAGAGTAACAGCAAGACCTAAGTGAAGGAAAGCCAAACCAAAAGAACAGACAAAAAAATAAACCCAAAGGCTAAAAATTCAAATAGTTATCAAAGGTACTAGGATTATAATTAAGTACCCCAGACGCGCGTTTCGTATACATTCAGCACCCTTTTCCTGATGGAAGGAAGATTAAGAGTGTGAATTTTTTTTTACGGTCTACAAACCATTTTTTTCTTATTGCTCATCGTGGAAGAAAACCCGTCCTCTATATTATCATGAAGCCTTGGCGAAGCATTCTTTTTTAACACCATAAAAGCCTAATCATCTTGTAACAATTGAGATACTAGTTATATTCATAATTACTTTTTGTAGGTGCATGGAAAGCCATACGCAAAGAACTCCCTACTTCTACAATCAAAGGTTGTGCCTTCCACTTTGGCCAAGCAGTTTGGTGTAAGAGTTGGGCCTCAAGACCACGTACACCAGCAGGGGGTGCAGCATATCGTTACATCCGTTCGCTGATGGCACTACCGTTTTAACCATCTACAGACAGCCAGCCAGCTTTCGATAAACTGTCACAAAGGGCTACATCTCCGGAGCTGGAGCAACTCGTCAGATATGTGGACAACACATGGCTATGCAACACCGTTTGGCATCAACGCAACTGGCACATCTTTCCGACCAGCATCAGGACTAATAATGATGTTGAAGGTATGTATTTTCTATATTTCTATTTTACATAAGTATTTCATTTTTTTGTAAAGATAATTATGAATTTAAATTTTACTTTTAATTTCAATGTTATCACACGACGTTACCAACAAGGATTACTGCAATATAAATTTACATTCAATTTACAGATAGACATATCTCCACCAGAAAAAAAAAGTGAGGTGATAGGGTACGAATCAGAAAAAGAATGTTTTATTCTGAATTGCTTAGTAGGAAAAGTGTGATAGACAAAAAGGGCAAGGGCAATGCTGAGGATTTGTTTTTAGGAAGATACGCCTGAGGCTTTTTTTGGCAGAACGATGCCAGTAACAGTTAAAAAAACAGAAGTTTCCGGTGTTGCAACAGACATTATACAAATATAACTTCATCAACATAATCGAGACATTTTTCGACTTTTACTGCATCAACATGATCAAGATATTTTACGAAATTTTACTGAAAAGTCCCAGTTTTATTATAACAATAATTATTTTGCATGGCTTTCTGGCAGATTGGCTCTTAATGTCATAATTATTTTACTTTATCTTTTACATTTCAGTTTCCGAATCAGTGAAACAGATTGAGGAGTCTCTGTCTGTTGAAAAAATGTACATAGTCGTAAGAAACCAGGAGTAATAAAATATTATACAAATACTTTAGAAAAACTGAATTGTAAAATAAGTGCCTTAACTGCATCAAAATACAGGATTATGACACAGATAAAGAAAATGGCCATGACATTAGAACAAGAACAGGTGTAGGAACAAAATGGACAGCCTGCTGTACAGATGCTTTAGTTATGGGGAACTCCGTGAGAGGTTCATGAAAGGTGAATCTCTCACGGACTATCCACCTTACATCAACAGGAAACAGAAAATAATGCCAGAAATAGAAAAGGATGAACAAGTAGAGTTTTTAACACCAGAGAAAGATCTGTTTAATTTCGGTAGGGATAGTGGCAGGACCCTTGCCGAAATTCAAAAAGATTCACTGGAAAATCTTTTAAATTATTTTTCAATGAATAAATGTTGTTTGGAGGTTTTAGACTGAAATAAGATTTGTTTGAATGATATCATGCATTACTTAAATGCATAAGCATGTTTCGTCTATATAGAAAACAAGTTTTATTTAACGAAGGCTGTTTAACAGCTATTGTATAATATGTAAACAGTATTGTTCACATTAATGAATTTTCTTTTCATTTTCAATGCAGCTAGTTAATAACAACCAACATGATGCTTGCATCAACAAGATTGCCACATTGAGAATTGAAAATGGAAAATTGTATGCTGAATTAGGTCGCCTTCAAACAGAAAAAAACGCGTTAAAGGCAAACATCAGTCAGCGAAATTCTGAAAACCCTGTTAATGTCAGTAACCGTAAGATGCATTCTTATGAAGTTAAGACTCAACCTTCAACACGAAGATCTTGTCTATCGCTTCGATGTCTTGAAAACATAATATCAGACATTCTAAACATATGACTTCCAAAATTAGCCAGCAAAGTATCCTTTCTGATTCAGTGGCCTGATAAGGAATATCTATTAAGTAATATGCCATCTGTTTATAAACAATCATGTAGAAGGTGCTCTAGTATTATTGACTGTTTTGAAGTGTTTATTCCGCGAAAAGAGCTCAGACCTGGTCAAACTACAAGCACATCAACAACATTAAATGTTTAGTGTCAATAGCACCAACAGGAGCTATTTCGTTTGTATCAAACGCATTTGGTGATAGGACATCTGACAAAAGTTATTTGGACATAATTCAGCATGGAGATCAGGTGCTGGCTGACCATGGTTGTTTTATATCCGTAGAACTTGCCAACAAAAGTGCAACACTTGTTATACCACCATCCACTAAATAAGTGCCAAAGAAGTAGAACAGACCCGTAAAATAGCCCATGTCAGAATCCATTTCAGAGATTAAAAAACTTTAACATTCTTAGTTCAATCATGAGTATGAGTTTGCATCCTCATTCTTATTACATTCTTACCATTTCGTCGTGTGAATATTATAATGTTTTATGTCCCCTTTTTCTAAAACTGAGAAAATGGCATTTAAAGTTGGACAGTCTGATATCCAGTCATATAAAACAAGAGCTATGCAAAAAGTATGCGTAATACTAGTTCTAACACATCTGATTAAATTGTCCTTTTCAGAAATCTGATCAAGTACATATTATTTCGGCAATTTCATATTTCAAGTTTGGAGATAGTACATTTTAATCTTGTGATAAGTAAAGTTGAAAGAATTAAAATGGTATTGGAGATAAAACATTATAATATTATTACTGGGCAATGTATATGCCATTAAAATTGAATAAAATCGGCAGTAGAAACAAAGGCCATACACAATCTTGTTGGTTAAAATAGTGTCTTATGTTTTCTTTGAACTATATAGCTATGCCTGCAAGGCAAACTGGACGTATAGTTCTTCTGTCTATGCGTCTGTCCTTGCAAGGTTAAGGTACACGTTGACTTTGTCTTTCTTAATAGAATTTCAATGTTAAAAAACCAGGTTAAGTTTCAGGTTTAAGTTTTTGATATAAGAGTTATGATATCATCAAGCAGCTTTGTACATAGATAGCTTAAGATGTGGACTGTTTGATGCAAAGTTGATGCTTGGGTCGTAATAAGTCAAGACTTATTGACTTTGTCTTTTGTAATAAAAAGTCAATGCTAAAGACCCAAAGTTAGGGTAAGTCCTGATCAAGTCAATTGATAGATTCTCATCCACCTAAATTGAAAATATTGGGTTGAGTTGGACTCTTATATTTTATTTTTACGTATTTTTATTACAGATTCCAAAGAACTTTGTAAAAATACATAAAAAACCTAATTGGTTGGAACGGATGGGGATAAGAATGTAAAAATTAATTTGATATGATCTTAAGGTTAAGTCTGTAATGGGTCTGTGTCTGAACAAACTGTTAGTCATTTTAAATACAGATCATTGGCGGGCATGTAGTGTCATTGGACATTCTTTTTCTAAAAGGACAGTAATAAAATGACACATAATAATTAGACAATGACTTTATGAATATAAAACTAAAGAATTACAAAAATGGCACCTTTACTCCTTATAGGATGCTGATTTATAAACAAATCATAATTAGCACATCATCATAACAGTTGGACATTAAGTTCATGACATGATATGAAAGGGATCTGTATATGTTTCAGCTAAACAAAATGTATATTTTTTGCTATTATTCATTAAAAAGCTGTCACTTGGACCATTTGAAAATTTCTATATTTTGTCAATAATATTAACAACATGTAAAGACTATATTTATGTATGAAAGTGCCATAAAGTCCTATTAAATTATAATGCCCTCATTTCATACTATCTCCATTGGTAAACTTTTGTCATGTGACCCAGAATCCGTCAATTTCATTGGTTTGTACTTAGATCACTATAATTCTGAATACAACATTGTATTTGGAGATATATCATTTTAATACTACTGTTTTAGGCAAATTTGAAGATAATTAAGCCTGGTTAAATATATAGGGAGATAAAACATTGCAGCACGAAACTATTGACACCCATAACTCATTTCCACTGTAAAATGGACTTATAACATTATAATATTCACACGACGATTTATTAAGCAATTTGTAATCTCAACCCAAACTCGTGTCCTAAACAAATCTTTTCAGACTTGTATATACATGCATAGTTATTTGGTAATAGAAAGTTGTTTATTGCAAAATTACAAACATGAGCATAATAGTTTATATTAATGATGCATTAACAAGAATTTCTACTTATTCCACATGAACAAAGAAGCCAGTTACAAAATCTATATATTATAATATACATATTAACAGATAAAACATTATATACAAGCTATTCTTTTTATATTCAAAAAGTAGTTTTAGCAAAATTGGTTCCAAATATTCTTTATTATAGATATATATGTTGTAAAGTTTTTATTTTTTTTTTATTTTTTACATTTTTAAGTGTACATTCCAGCTATTGATAATGCAATGTAAGTATGTGTGATTGTAACATTGATGCCCATTTTTATCATCAATACATATATATTGCATAAATACAAGATGTTGATTGAAGTGTATTAATAAAGTAATTCAATTGGTATTGTTTGTTTGTCTATATTTCACAGCAAGCACAAAACCACTTTCCTCTCGGTTTACGTCGTATGTTTACACATTTGTAATTGAACCATTCGTAAGGTCATTGGTCAGCATCACACCTTTTCATTCAGCCATACGTATGGTTCTGAACAAATACACCACGATTTCTCATTAAAATTGTTGTTGTTGTCGATCCTGTCATTGTTGTTGTTGGCTCATTTTCAAATTCACGTACTATTACCATGCTTGCTTCAGGTTGACATTTGATATATACAATTATGGTCCCATTTAACTGATTTTGGCTGTGAAGCTTATCATCAAATACGTGGATACAAGGGTGGTCGACCTAAATCATTTAAAATGAAAAAATGTGATACAATGGGTCAAGTTTTGGGGCTGGCTAAACAGCTGTATTTCCTCAAAGGAAATGACACAATTAGGGGTAAAATCGCAGAATTTGAAATAAAACTAACTGACACATATTTTCAAAATATAGAACCACAGTCCACCGTGGAGTCATGTTTCAATCGTTCAAGACAATAGAGGTTAAACTTCTGTAGACAAAATTAGTACAATTGAGAGTTATGAGTTGCCACTTTTATCACTTTCAAAGAAAAGGAATGCAACAGCGTCTGCTCAGATTGAAGTTATTGAACCTTCAACATGTTTAAGGTTGAAGAACCCTTATGTAGCCATTTTTGTACGAATTTTTAAAACATCAATTGTATCAAAACTTCAGATATAATGAATAATATGGACAGGCCATTTAGTACATATACTAGGGGGAAGTTTGATGGAAAGCATTATAATTTATTGTTGCATTTAAGGTGATACCCAACACTTTCACTAAAATTAATTTGGCTCGTTTAATTTTCATAAAATTTTGTCAAAGTATTTACTTTGACCCTTTAACAAAAATATAAAAATTTCAAAAAATTTGAACCAACGGTTTTGTCAGAAAAATTACACTGGTTATATAGCAGTTTGAAAAACACCAATGTTGATCATTGAGAAGCTTACTATTTCTTTTACAACACAACGTAATTAAAACGTTTAGCTGACCTTACAGAGTTATCTCCCTGAAGTGTTATGTACCACCGTAAAAGAAAAAGAGTACTTTGTGGCAAATAAACTAAGATTTTTTATAGGAAATCCACAGCCTTTAAAAAACAGATTTTTGATATCAAATTTGAAAAATAGATAACTCACTTGCTTTTCTATGATGTGCTAGTGTTTATTTTTTCAAAATGTTCTAACCAACCTGTAAATTACTACCAATAAAGTGCAGTTAGAATGGCAGCACTTCATCACATTTAGGTAAGAACATCTGAATATGACTAAAATATTATATGAATGTTTGTGTTGTTGTTAGTTAATCACTTAAAATCATTAATTGGACATGCGAGTATTGATTTTTCATTATTTTTGGAAATTCTCCAGGAGCCAATTATAAAAATTACAGAGGCAAAAGATGTAAGTTGGCTTTCCTATGTCTATAAGGAGATGCTTTCCTTTAATCATCACAAGTTTGGAGAGAGGAGATGCCCAAGCACTAGGTCTGGCCACATTTGTACAGAAGTTTGACTTCATTGAAACTTTGTACATGATGTGTGATTTGCTGCCACCACTATCACAACTGTCAAAAGCCTTACAGGTAACATTATTTTACAAATACCTAATTCATAACTCAGTTAATTGTTATAATATCTGCACTGTCAAGATTCAAATAGGTAATTTATCTAAATTTAGTTATCAAAAACAAGATTTGTTTTACAGAGTAAAGATGCAGACTACACAGAAGTAAGACCTCTTGTGACTGGAACTATAAAGCCCATCCAATCATTTAAAGAAAGGCATGGGGAAAATTATGCTTCAGTATGGAAACTGATAGATGATTTAAACAAAGATAACTTCAAGGTCAAGAGTCCAACAGAGGAGGAATTTGAAAGACAGGTAATTCATCCAATCATTTAAAGAAAGGCATGGGGAAAATTATGCTTCAGTATGGAAACTGATAGATGATTTAAACAAAGATAACTTCAAGGTCAAGAGTCCAACAGAGGAGGAATTTGAAAGACAGGTAATTCATAAGTACATGTATATGACATTACAATAATTTGGATTTGTATATTGAATATATGTATGTTCTATAAAATTGTTCACAATGTAAACATTTCCATACATTGACGATGTGGTGGAGAATTAAGAGAAGAGATTTCCAGATGTACCTCTGTTGGAAAGCTTTTCTGTGTTTGACCCCAACAGTGTTCCAGGCGAAGCTGATGGTTATGGCAGGGAGCAAATAGGAGTAAATACCTTTATACATGTACTTCTTTTATGTAATATAACAACTAAACGTTTGTTTGGTTCTTTATTATTTTATTCCATTTATATATATATTTTTTTTTCAAATTGAATATATATCTTTTTCAGATCCTTTCAGACCACTTCAAAATGGATCTGGTGCCATTAAGCCAGGAGTGAAGGCTACTAAAGAATACAATCAACACTGATGACAGCCTCAAGTCTCAATCTGCAAATTTGATCATGCAGCAATTGGCTGACAAGTTAGCAGCAGGTTTTCCTCTGTAGTCCAGCCTATCAGCTGTTGGCTTACTATTGCCTACATCTACTGCAGGTAAATACATATATCCTGAATAAAATCTTTTACATCATAACATGAATATGCATTATCTTTTTATTTATTTAAGTTGCCAGTTGACATATAAAATAATTTATAATTCATTTATGACCGATTGCTTTCGTGTCACAATAGTTCACCCAAACAAAGAGTTACGCGCCCTTGAATCAAAATTTCCGGGGAGAACACTGAAAAGGTGTACTTGATTTGGTCAATATTTTTATATGTTTTAACTAAAACTGAAAAAGAACACCCGATACCATGTTCCGATCAGGATAGAGGTTAACAACCAAGTACCAGAGGGATGCGATGGAGTAGACCTCCACCAAGATTGCCGAAGCAGATGGCACTGGTTTCCTTGTCCGTTTTAAGCATTATATATTTGCCACTTTTCACTTATCAACATGATCAAACGAAAAACACAATCATGATCTGTTACTGTTCAATATTTTCTGTTGATGGCTATGCTCACTTAAATGAGTTGATGTTAAAATATTATAAAACAATAAGTTGACATACCCATTATCATGCAGTTGAAATGTAATGATTAAATTAAATGAATTGGTTTACACGTATTTATTATTAACTTCAGGCAATACCAATTTCAATATGACCAAGCACTTACATATGTTGAATACGTAGCATAGTAGAGTTTTTAATGTGTGTTTCACAAGAGAGCATGAAATGGTAACATTTATTCTAAATGATCATTTCAGGAAGAGGAGGAAGAAACAACAAAACAAACTAAAACAAAGGAGATGGTACACCAAAAAAGAATAAGCCTAAAAGGTTCGACAGGGGAGGTTGAGGAAACACTCTGGACGGATCAGGCAAACACCACATTGCCAGCTGATTCGTGGCAGTTTGTGACAGACCTTAGGCTCAATGTGTATCATGGCGTGAAGTCGTTCAATTCCACTTTTAAGACCTAAATACTGGTAAGAAATTATTACTACTACTTCTTCTTAACATAACAAAACAGACTTGTGTAAACATATACAAAACTTCTTGATATGTATAATATAAACAACACCCTTTGAAGTAACATCATTTCAAAAATCTGACTTATTTTCTATTTTCATCATAAAAATAAATTTAAAGAGAGAAATTAAGTGAAAAATGTATCAATTAATCCATAATTTATAATCATGCCAAACACAGGATGTTGAGTCTTTCTTATTTATAGAAAGTTATCACTCTCCTTTGTTAAAACCTTCAATAATAAAAGAAAAACAAAAGCCCCCCCCCCCCCCTCAATAAACTTCTTAAGATAATATAGCATAGAATACTAATATCTCCTTTGTCATCACAATGGATGCTTAGACATATATAAATTAATCCTAAAATGACATCTCAGTTAAGTCTAAATGAATTAAATTTATCAACCCAGCTTTATTTAATGAATCTTATCATAACCAAGAGAGAAGAATAAGTCCTTTAATATTTAGGAAAAATGTTATACTTTCATTCTATTTAGAAAACTTTATGATGGATCATCGTGCTTCAATCAGTAACTTTATTTCTCAATTAACTAATTTTGTATCTCAGCATGTGCCAGTAGTGGGGAGTCATTTTTTCCCGTGAGTTGTTTGAAGAAATGAAGAATTGGTACTGTCAGCAACCCATCAGCACATTTTTGGGAGAATCGATGCAGCAGTGCAATGCAGCTAATAGTGTACAAAGCCGAGACATGTTGCAGATAGCTTTAGATATCTTGAAGGACAGGTAAGAAATACTTTAAACATAAATTTCAAAATATTTGAACCAACCATTTCTTCATAAAAATTACACTGGGTATATAACAGTTTAACAAACACTAATTTCAACCATTGAGAAGCTTATTACAATGTCCTTAAATACATATCATAAATAAAACATTTAGTTGATTTTACAGAGTTATCCCCCCTACAGTGTTAGGTACATCTTAATTACACAAATTATATAAAAGTTTGGTTTGAAAACAATAAAAAAAACAACATAATACACAAATTAATCACAAATTAAGTCTGTTGGGTGGTATGGACTGTCTGGTGCTTCTTCTTAAAATGAGTGGAGGTGCTGGTAAGGGTAGGATGACTTCCTGGTGTACTACAGGTGGTATAGGTTGGACTGCTGCTTGGTGTAGTGGTTGATGTTGAGGAGGGTTAATAAGCTGTCTTACAGGGGGGATGAAGTTTCTTAAAGCTGGTATAGCGTTTAGCAAAAGTCTATGTATACGGTTTAAAACCACTAATACGCTAATCATGGTAAAGATTAGAACTTGAAATTGCTATACAAGAAGAAAATAAAAAAAAAATACAAATTTTATAAATTGTTACTACTTAAATTGTACCAGGCTTTATTATAGAGTTCATCTTCTGAGTTTGAAATATTATTAGAATGTCTTTTCCTCCAAACAATAAATCCACCTATTAGAAAGAATATCACTGTAAGTAAAAAAAAAAAAGTTAAAAGCAGTGATATTGAAATTACAATTTAAATTAATAATTAATTCTTTTATCCTAATAGAACTTATATTTAGGGGCAGTAGGAATCTCCTGTAGAGAAAGACCATGCTCAATTAACCCTCCCCTACTATTCCTCAAACATTTCTTCCCCAAACAAATGAGAGCTATCACCAGAAGTACTACAAGAAAAGAAATAATTTAACTAGTTATGGTATCCATTTCAACATATAAAGAATCATCGTTCTTAACTGGAATGTAGTCTGATTGATAGTAATACTTTTTTAATAAGAACACCAAAATTAAGACAATTAAAAGAAACAAAATTACTCCAAGAAAAATTATATAAACTTTTAAGCTACCTGTTAAAGTGGTGACGGTTGCCACTATCCAGGGTGTTGTGGAGTTGGCCTCATTTTCTGTAGTAGTCTAAAATAAAAAATTAAATAATAAACTACATGTACACAAATAAAATAACATAACCTAATCCACACCCTAATACATGTTACAATCAATACACATTTAGCTTTAGTTGAATTTAAGGCATGAGAAATTTATAAGTATAAATGTCTAAAATAGTGAAAATAAGTACTTTCAAAATTGTTTACGTTAATTTTAACAGCAGTGTTTTTATGTTTTTAGAATACACCACCACAATGCAATGGTTATGTTAAGTAGGGATTCTCTTTGCCCTATTGGTGAAAACCCACCTGTTGATGGTCAGGGAGAGTGCTGGACATTTGGCTGTGGTCGTACACTTTTGCTGTTGGAACGCTTTGAGGCCATTCTGTTGAGGAGTCAGGGGAACCCCCCTCCGTATGAGGAGAGGTCTCGCCCGCATCAGTAGTGGACACTAGGTCTTCGGTATTCAGGTTTTCCAGTGACTGTAAAAAACAATAATATATCAAATTTAATATTTATAGTTTTTAACACAAATCTGTTTAATAGAAATACAATTAAAATTATGCTAACAAATATTTCTTTTCTTATATTGATAAAGGGAATTTGTCTTTCATAAAGTAGGTGTCAATTTTTTGTAAACAATAAAAATGGCGGATGTTGAAAACAAGTTACGTAATAGCATCTTACACAAATTTTATCTGCAATCTGCACTTCCGTGTTGGGGGATGTTGAGATGGCCTGGCAACAATTGCCTATGGTGCAGGTTTTTATGGATACTCTCTCTAAATGCTGGCCAAAAGTCATTAACGTGCTGGAACCCGCCAGTCTGTCTAGGGTTGATTGATTGATTGTTGGTTGCTTAACGTCCAGTGGCAAATATTTAATGCATATTCAGGACGAGAACAAGTTCACAATAAATACAATAGGTAGGTTGATACAATAGAGGCCATCTGGGATGATGGTCAGGGAAATTTGGACTGCCACTGGAAAATTAGGGTATATTGGATAGGGTCAGAAATTTTGCCTTGCAACAGGCCACCTACGGACCCCTCAAAGAGTTGTTGCAAGGGTTCTTAACGTGCAAAGAGCGTGGCACTCTCTTTACACGAGTCATCGGATTTAACGTCCCCCTTCTGACCGGACGTGACTGCGAACTTGATACATCCCGCACAGCCAAACGGACGCCCCACTTCGGCAAGCGTTTTACTGCCGGTCGGGAGAAGACCAAGTGACCATATTTCTATACCCCAGTCACCCTTGTGGAGTACCCGCCAGTCTGTCTAGGGTGATCTTTTTCACTGAAGCCGGTCCAGTGAAAACGTAGCTGCCTTCCCCCTCATGCAAACACTGCAGTTCTACTACCTCGTAGTTTTCATCAACCACACTTTTGCATTTCCTTATACTAAGGTCATGCACTTGGCCATAACACACAACAATACATAAAAACATCAAACACTTTGCGAGCACCATTTTTTGATTTTTCAGTTTTTTCTCTGTGAATCGTCTGCGCATGTGCACACAATCAACAGTCAATTAAAAATAAAAAGGCAGGAGATTATGATTGTATCAAAAAACAATACGAAAAAGAATAAATATGAAAGAATTGAGATGTTGCTATATGATCTTCAACAATAGTATAACTCGAAAAAAAACGGGGGGAACGGAAACATATAATAAGAAAATATTAGGTACAAGACAATGGCACTCAAAAAAAAAATCGAACGTTTTGGGGTGTTTTTTTTTTACAATGTAGCTGCTTTAGATAAAGATTTTAAGTTAAGAAACCCAAAAATAAAGCAGATGACATATTATCATAGTATAGTTTCTAGAGATTCATCAACACGTTGTTTTGTTGTTAAGCGCATTTTTGTTTGCGCACCACATAAACAATTTGGCATAGAGTTGTTATGCGAAACCTAAAAATGGGGTGGTTATCCCTCCTTTAGTCCCACCCCATACTTCAAAGTGTAATATTATTGGTTTAGATAATATTAGCTAGAAAAATGAAATAAATATAAAAGTGTGTATTTTTCGTTTACAAGTCAGTACTTCTAACCTTTGTTTAGAAATATATTTGCAAACGATTAAGTGTTATCAGAATGGCAGCCGAAAATGTGCAGTTTACCCAGTCTGTTACTTCAACTGGCAGGACGGAGTACAAACCCCAATTCGGGAGAGGGAAAGTACTTTCCTTTAAAAAGTCCGCTAGAGGACTCTTTTATTTAGATTTGGCGGCATCTAATGGTACGATCAAGCTGAATTTAGGCTTAGACGAGCTGGATGATCTTTTTACCCTGAGGGGGCACCTAGAGTCCCTAACGGCATACTTTCCACAGGTAAGACTATTTTATTTCTTTTTGTTTTTACATGAGGTTCACGTGTAGTAGTTTTCTTTAAAAACCAAGGAAATTAAAGATTATACCCTTTGAGGTGTTTTTTTTTCTCTGTTTGTATGCGCTTACCGTAAACAACAGGAAGTTTTTAAGTATTGTCTATTACCGTTTATCTTTCTGTTTATCTATCTACCTCGCTTTTGTTAGGGGAGATATCGGTGTTCACATTTGTCATTTGAGTTTTATTTTATTTTTCTTGTTTTAGCCGCTCTCTCAGCCACAGGAGCAGGTTATTCTGAAAGAAAATGTAGCGCCGGTTTATACACCACCACCACCAGCACCTTCCGTAAGTATATATTTATTAATGTAGAGTTTGAATATGTTCAAGAATCATGATTGATTGTTGGTTGCTTAACGTCCAGTGACAAATATTTCATACATGCTCAGGGTGAGAACAAGTTAACAATACATACAATAGGTAAGTCTTGCAATAGAGGGTGGTGTTTTTTTTGTTCTTCTCAAGAATCACCATGTATTCTTAACTTGATACAATCCAAACAAAGCAATACTTGTTTTTTAAGTATAGAATTGAACTTGCAAACAACCTTTTTGTCCTTAAAAAAAGATAAGCAACACTGAAAGTATTTCATTTCTCTCTGGTTTATTTATTTAAACATTTCATTTTTATTATTGCAGGCACCTCTAACATTGATATATGAAAACGAGGCCACTCCACTTCAAACAGACCCGATGTGGAATAAGGGAAGTACAATTCCGGTGAGGGTGGCCACCAAGAGGCAAGAAGAATCACTCCCGCAGTGGGTCAGCAAGACTGCAAAGTATGAGCAGGTGTCTCCTGTGAAAAACAATCTATACAATCTATCAGAGGAGAAGATGGGAGCATTTTTCCAGGCGATGTAAGGACGATGTGGTGTGACTAGTGAGGCGTTTAAAGGAATAACATTTTCAAAATTTCATTATGGACATACAATCTATCAGAGGAGGAGATGGGAGCATTTTTCCAGACGATGCAATGACGATGTGGTGTGACTAGTGAGGCGTTTAAAGGAATAACATTTTCAAAATTTCATTACGGACATAATACAAACAAACTGAGACGGTTAGTTTTTTAAGAATATTTAATAAATACTATCACTAATATGTGTCTATCTTATAATGTCCATAAGCATAGCTTTCAATTGGGTTCTTCCAGTAACGTTTATCATCAAACCTACACAGTCCTTTTTTCACTACGGTATCCATGAACAGTTCATGATTTTTACTTCTAATGCACGTCATTGAATTGGTGGTCGTAGTTTCTTCATTTAAACATTTCTTATACATTTCATGTCGGAGAGTCTGTTTTATGTCAGTTTTTGAAATGCCTTTCGCCACTTTTTTTTCCTTTTCGCATGTGATACCTTCTGTAGAGGTCTGGTTATACAAAAGGCTGTACATTTTAGGTCTCAAGCCAACGAATTCTTTTAAAGGAACACCTGAAAAGATGTTTTGAGGCACATGAGAAAAAGCAAAATTTAACATAAAATTCTAAAGAAAAAGCAAAATTTAATAGAAAATTCTAAAGAAAAAGCAAAATTTAACAGAAAATTCTAAAGAAAAAGCAAAATTTAACAGAAAATTCTAAAGAAAAAGGAAAATTTAACAGAAAATTCTAAAGAAAAAGGAAAATTTGAAAGAAAATTCTAAAGAAAAAGTAAACTTTGAAAGAAAATTCTAAAGAAAAAGCAAAATTTAACAGAAAATTCTAAAGAAACAGGAAAATTTGAAAGAAAATTCTGAAGAAAAAGGAAAATTTGAAAGAAAATTCACAAGAAAAAGGAAAATTTGAAAGAAAGTTTATGTTAAACTTTAGAGAGAGATGTTTGTTTGAAAGAACTCACCACCAAGCTCATCTTTAAATTTCCCAACGACTTTCTTATATTTGCTGGAAAATGAGTGAGTGAGTGTTGGTTGCTTTACGCCGCATTAGCACAAAAAGGCTATATCGCGGCGAGAGCTAATTCGAATATTTTTACAATTTAAAGCATATTTTTAAAATAAGACAAAAAGTCCTTCAATATACTAAAATTCTTGACTAAAGCAAATTGAGTATATACAAATAAAAATCAACAGTAAAATAACTTGATAAAAATTAAAATCGATTTAAATATAATAACATTAATTTCTTTTAAAAAAGCAACAATATTTGTAAATGGAACATTATTAAATAAATCATACATATTATTGACATTGAAATGCTTCTTACGAATATCAGCAAAGTCAATACAATTAATTAAAACATGTTTAATAGTATACTTGCAGTTGCAAGGAACACATTGTGGTTCATCTTCATTTTTTAAAAGATACTCGTGTGTTATTCTAGTATGACCAATACGACATCTAGTAATAATACACTGATCTTTTCTGCACATAATATTATTAAAAGGTTTGCCTAAATTAGGTTTAATTTCATGCAATTTATTATCATCTTTTTTACTCCATTTATTTTTCAATATATTAAAAACATATTCTCTAATATTAGATTTAAAATCAGTATATGGTATATCACAGTTAGATAGAGGATCACCCAGGGCATTCTTTGCCTCAAGGTCTACAGCTGTGTTTCCAAGGATTCCAACATGACTCGGAACCCATAGAAATATTATTTCTTTCAGAAGAATTTTTAAATTCCTCATTACATATAAAATTTTCAGGATTGTTGGGTTTTTAATTTTAGTATTTCGTATAGCTTGTAAGCATGAAAGTGACGAACATATAATAAATTTGGATTTATCTGAAGAAGCAATAAATTTAAAAGCCAAAATTATTGCTTCTGCTTCAGCAGTAAAGATGGATGCATCAGATGGCAAACGGAGGGTTGCAGCTCTGTCCCTGAAGACAGCAGCAGATGCAACTCTATCACCATCTTTTGATCCATCAGTATAGACAGTTGAAAAATCTAGATAATCGGCTTTAATTTCAGCATAGTGTTGCTGAATTAAAAGAGGATTTGTTTTATTTTTATTGTGTTCACGCAGATCAAATATCATTTTTTGGTTTGGGAAGTTCCCATGGAGGACATTTGCAAGTTTTAACTTGAGCAACAGATTTGAAATCAAAAGAAGCTAAATGTGGTTTTAAACGTATACCTAACGGAGGAATTTTATTTTCATGTTTTGCAAAAATATCTTCATAAATCGGATTAAAAACACAGTTGTAGGCAGGATTATCTGAATGGGCTTTTAGTTTGACAGCATATTGAAGTCCAAGCTTCAAACGTCTGTCAGAGAGTGAGTGCTCATCAGCCTCTACATACAGACTCTCAACTGGTGAGGTTTTAAATGCGCCAAGACAGAGACGCAAACCTTGGTGATGCACAGCATCGAGAATCTGTATGTAGGACTTCCTTGCAGAGCCATACACTATAGAGCCATAATCTAGTTTAGATCTAACTAGAGATCTATATAAATTAAGTAAAATGTTGCGATCAGCACCTCAGTCAGTGCTGCCGACAACTTTTAAAATATCTAAAGCTTTTAAACATCTCGATTTTACCATTTGATATGGGGTAGAAAGGTTAACTTTTTATCGAAAATTAACCCAAGAAATTTGGTTTCATCAACCATTTTAATTGGGTTGCCGTACACAGTGAGTTCTGGATCAAGATGCAATTTCCTTTTGTTACAAAAATGCATCCCGACCGTTTTTGACGTGGAAAATTTAAAACCATTTTCCGAGGCCCATTTTTCAATTCTTCCAAGACATAATTGTAATTGTCTTTCTATGTTATTCATATTTTTGCCTCTGTAACATATTAAAAAATCATCAACGGACAATGACCCTTCAATATTACTTTTTAAAACTTCAACAAGGCTGTTGATTTTAAGACTAAATAATGTAACAGATAAAATACTGCCCTGAGGGACACCCATCTCTTGATCATACAGATCAGACATCGTCGAATTAACTCTAACATTAAATTGTCTGTTAGAGAGAAAATTAGAAATAAAATTAGGCATATTGCCTTTCAACCCCATATCAAATAGATCTTTTAAAATACCATATTTCCATGCAGTATCATAGGCCTTCTCAAGGTCGAAAAAGACCGACACCACATGTTCATTTTTCGCAAAACCATTACAGACAAATGATTCGAATCGAACAAGATGATCAAGAGTACTGCGGCCCTGTCGGAATCCACACTGGATATTGGCTAATAGTCCATTGGATTCCATGAACCAAAAAAGGCGATCATTGACCATCCGTTCGAGTGTTTTACAGACACAACTGGTAAGAGCAATTGGTCGTTAATTAATAGGATCCGTATGATCTTTACTTGGTTTTGGAATAGGCACGACGGTTGCAAGCTTCCAGATTGATGGTAAATCACCAGATTCCCAGATGTTATTCATGAGCTGCAAGAGAGCTTCTAGCGAGGAATCTGGCAAGCGTTTTAAGAGTTGGTAGTGAATATTATCAGGCCCACAAGCTGTATCATGGGCTTTTGACAGAGATGTTTTAAGTTCTTCAAGAGAAAATAGTTTATTATAATTTTCACCATTTTTTGATTTAAAGTTTAATTTAATTTTTTCTTTTTGTTTTTTAACTTTTTTAAAGTCTTCCCTGGTAGTTGTTACAAGAAGAAGATTTCGCAAAAGTTTCACCAAGCTTGTTGGCAATATCCTTTTCAGATGTTAATAAATCATTTCCGTCTTTCAAATGTTTTACAGTGGCTTTAGAATTTTTACCTTTTATTTTGTTTACCATATTCCAAACTTTTGTCATCGGAGTGCGAGATGTAATCCCGAGACAAATTTTTTCCAGGATGTTCGTCGGGCTTGCCTACAAGTCCGCCGTGCCTTAGCGCGAAAAATACGGAAATTACTCAAGTTTTCCGTCGTTGGTTGTTGATTGAACTGTCTTTCAGATTTTTTACGGACACCTATGGCTTGATCACAAGCGTCATCAAACCATGGTTTGCTGGGATGTTTCGGATTTGCCGAGGTCTTAGGAATAGTTCTGTCAGCAATTGACGTTAAAACTGTATTAAAAGTTAAAATTGGATCTTGTACAGTCTCAAACATCTTTGACTGAAGTTCCGCTTGACAGAGATTCTCAAACAAGGACCAGTCCGCCTTGTCAAGTTTCCAACGTGGTACTCTCTGTTGGGCAGAAGTAAAAAGATGTTCAAGTACTATTGGAAAGTGATCACTTCCACATAGATCATCATGAACACGCCACGAATAATCCAGAAGCAGAGAGGGATCGCAAATAGTGATATCGATAGAAGAATAAGACCCGTTTCCAGGATGAAGATACGTATTAGATCCATAATTAATCAAAGAGCAGATTGCTCTGACGGATACGATTGCCGTTGTTTCGTTGACACATGTACATGTATACATGTAGCTGGATAATATTATTTTCAAAACTAATTCAACTGCACATGTAAAATAGTTACAAAATAGCCAATCCCGGATAAAAGTGTATGAACAATGCGATTAGGCCTATTGTGTTTTATTTTTGTACTATCAATTCCAAGTTTACTTTCCACAGCAGTCACTGAGACTCAGAGTGAGAGAAGGTATTTCACTTCGTATCTTATCACCTATTTTCCTACGTTAATTCTAGGAGGAACCCCATTCCTAATTCTTTAAATATTTAATTTCCTTTCGGTCAGTGATCATGACTCCTTTCCGTACACATTTATCGGTTTAAATTTCGATCATTTTTAATATTACACTTTATTGACAGAACGAGCTAATACTCGACGTATTGTTTTAATTCAGAATTCACGGAAGTTACTTCCAGAAGGGAGACAATTGGAAACAATAATATGGAAGACTCCATTTTACCTGAAGGGGTGTTCTACGATGTGGACTATATTTATTTTCATTTAAATGATGCATATGATTTAAAATTCTGCAACAATATAAATAACCTTCAATAGCAGACATACGTATACATAGAAAAGATCCTATGAGTTTAAAATTAATTAATTGAGTGGGGAATCCAGAGCAACCATTCAATCGAAAACCTCTCAAAGTCAAGAAAACTATACGCATGCGCATAATTTCCAAAAAAAACCTGGAGCAAGAACGTATATTAAATGTTTATTAAACGACCTAGATAGTTCTCTATTTCTTAATGGAAGTACAATCTCAAATATCAGTTTCATAAAGGTAAAATATAAGAAAAACTCCACTTCAGTTCTTATATGACAGAAATAGATTTATCGGAATTCAGAGAACTCTCGCATTTTATCAAACTGGGAATTCCCTCTAACGTGTTTCTAAATTTAGAAAAACACTAAATATAAATACTGCGTAGTTCTGATTTTCCGTGTTGTTAAAAACACGCATATAAGTCAAGGGAATTATCAAACATGAAGATTATGAAAAGAACATTATAGGAAAGTTGTTAAAGTTCAATCCCTTTGTTTGTTTTTACCTTTAAAGCAAGACAATCATAAGAATCTGAGATGTTCCTTAATGTTTAGAATAAAACGATTGACGTGAGGGCAATGCTCTGAGCCACCAGTATAAGTCTACAGATTGCTTGAAAGCAATCGTATCCCAAAAATGCATAATCCTTCTTGAGCGACAAAGTCCTCAATGATCTTACCTTTGGCATTATGAGTCTTGCTACCCCATAATGGATTGTGAGCATTGAAGTCGCCCATAAGTATAAATGGTGAGGGTAATTGATCAGTGAGGTTTTTGAGTTTTGCTTTATCTATAATTGAATTGGGTGGAATATATATCGAACATAAAGTAATTGTTTTGTCTAATGATAAACGAATTGCAACTGCTTGCAGATCCGTGGTGAGTTGGACTGTGCTATGAATGACGTTGTCCTTCACAAAAATGGATGATCCGCCTGAAGCACGTTCATCTACTTTAGAAAATGTGCTAAACATGTTGTATCCTTTTAAAGATACATTGTCACTTTCTTTTAGATGAGTTTCTTGAAGACAAAATGCAATAGGTAAAAATGACTGAACTAGAAGTGTTAACTCGAGAAGATTTATTTTAAGACCTCGGCAATTCCATTGGATGATATTTGTCATTATTTAATAATAGAAGGGCGTATGCTGTCGAGTTTGCCAGCATTCTTATTTCGCTCACCCTGAGATTGTGATCTTTCAGGTGGCGGAACACTTTCGATTTCCATTTCAGTTTCGTCGGCAAGTGATGAAAATCTGTTGTACGAGGAGAGTCGTCGATCTCCAGGACCACACGCAGCTGGTTTTACTCCGCCTCGACCCCTACCCCGCGACCTCGAATCAGAAGACTTCTGAGAGGATGTATTTACTGGCTTCTTTTCTGGAGAACGAAGAGGAGATGGGGCTCTAGTAGACTTTGTACTGGACGAAGAAGTTAACTTCTTAGATGAAGGAAGACTTTTGGAGGTGGAAGAATCATCTATGTCAGTGGGAAGATCCCAGACAGATTCACCGCTCCAATTGTGTATTTCTACTGTTTCTTTTTCTCATTTTTTTTTTTGGTGATGATATTGAGCTCTGTAGGGAAGATTGAGTTGACTGAGTACTGGTTTTGGAAGATTTTGGTTTTCTTGGAATTAATATTTTATCGGTAGGTTCTGTTTCAACAGGCAGCATTGTAAAATTGTCCGCATCAATTGGCCAAGTCATGCGAGTTTGTGTATTCTCGTGACTGAATGAGCGGACAACCTTGCTGGCGTACGATGGTCTGTTTGAAACAAGGAGATCATTCGAAACAGAAGCTATCTGTTTAGCTTCTGGGTAACTGATGTTTCTTTCTGTTTTAATTTTAATAATATTTTTTTCTTTAAGGTAAGCAGGGCAGTCCCTAGACGATGAAAAATGGGATTCACCACAGTTTACGCATTTAGAAGATTCAGAGTTACAGTTTGTTCCCTCGTGTCCTTCGTCAGAACACTTGAAGCATCTCTGCTTACCACGACATTGTTTGCTTCCATGCCCAAACTTTTGACAAGTAAAGCATCGAATTGGGTTAGGGATAAACATGTCAACTCTGATTCCGAAGCAACCTAAAGTAATAGATGGAGGAGGAGTTGGAGTTCTAAAGGTCAAAAGATATGTATTTAATTTGATTATATTGCCATTCTTTTTAATTTGAAATCTAATAACATCAGTTACACCTTGGCTTGAAAGTTCCTCGCCGATTTCTTCCACGGTAAGGTCACCAAGGTATTGACTTCTGTCTCGAATGATCCCCTTACAGCTGTTCAAACTGTTATGAGGAGAGGTAGAAACAGGAAAGTTTGTTATTGTAGTCATTGTAAGAAAATTTGTTGATTGACTTTTGTTGGAACATTCAACCAACAAATTGCCAGATCTCATTTTGGAAACTTTTTTTACAGTACCAGCAACGCTTTGAATTTGTTTGTGAATAACAAAGGGCGATATTTTTGAAATTGGTTTTTCATCTGTTCCTTTTATACCAATAAATCTGGGCCAACTGTCATCTTCCCGACAGGGCTCTGAATCATCACATTTTCTTTTCTTATGTATTAAAGCTGATTTAGAGGGTTTGTTTTGTTGTGCCATATGAAAGGAGAAAGATTCACCATTCTTGTCATCCACCCACCTCGGAGTGCCTACAAGGGCGATGCTGTGTTTCCGTGGCGAACCGGGATCAAGTGCTAATGCTGAAAACGAGCTCCAAATATAATGTAGCTAGTCCTCAAAATCAGCACCTAAGATCCACTGCGGAAAGCACCAGATGTTCCAAGAATAGTATACTCAAGCAGAGCGTATCCATCAAGCGAAAAAGAAAGCGTACCACTTGATTGACCCATGAGCCATCGCCTTCTTCAGTTATCCGAAATATAAATAGCTTAATTTAAAATACATGTGTATATTATGAAAATTGTTACAAGAAAGCTTATTGTTGAGGATTAACTGAAGGGCTCGACATGACCAGCCGATTGATTGAACCGGGTCCATCCGACCTCCCGTTTAGATGATATCGAAGCCAAAGCAGCTTATTGAACTATAGTCTCGTCCGTCCGGGTATTTTCTGACCGTAAGGAGTCTGGCTATAGCCCTCATCCACAAGGATCTCGTCAACCACCGACACGGGTAGCAACCCACGGCAAACGGGTTGGAGAGCAGCCTATTGTATTTAAAACATCGGGCATCTCGCGATGTTCGCATCACTTTAGTCTGGTCTCTATCCTTCGACGTGTCCAGCATGGGTAACCCTACCAGGAGACGAAGCTCCAGCTGGCATAGCTCTTGGGGTCACAGAGACACGCAAGCCCCCCGACCACGGCAAGGATAGCAATCCACCGGAGGGTATTTGCTGGAAAAGAGATGTTTCGTTTTGTTGAATGAGCCGTAGTTGGAGGTATCGAATAGGTCTTTGATAGGTTTCATGTCTTCATATACATCATCAGTCAGAATCTCATAACACAACGAATCTAAAATGAATTCAGAAATGTTAGCACAATACCAAAGAGGAATCACTTCCTTTATTCTATTTATACAAAGGAGAAAACAATGAGAAATATTAGAAATTTAAAAGAAACAATGGCTTTTACTGTAACAAACAAACAAACAAACAAAAATATCATACCTGTATCTGTAAACAGCAAGTTGATCTCGTCACCGTACTGAGGCTTCATCACCTTGTAATGAAATTCATACATCAGTCTCTTTGAAAGGTCTAAAATAGCTTGTCCGGCATAGATGGGTTTGTTGAGAGTTAGGTTGATCTGTTGGTTGTGTACTCCAACGAGGTCTTCATTGAAAATTTGACAGCATAGAAACGACGGCTGAGCTACTAACTTTTTTAGTTTTTCTTCCGAGGCTGAATTGATTAGTCTTAGATTCATCCTAGCACGCAAATTTTCCATACATTTACCAAAAACACTGAAAAAGTAGGAATACTTTTAGATAAGTACTATAGAAGCCGACACAAAAACCACAAAACATAATTAAATCAATGTGGGTAATGCGACAATGAGACAACAAGCAAACTCGAGATCTTGACAACACTTTAAAATCTTACACATTTAAAAATAACATAGATATAGGAAGATGTGGTGTGAGTGCCAATGAGACAACTCTCCATTCAAATAACAATTAAAAAAAAAAGTAAACCATAATAGGTCAATGTTTCTGTCGATATTGATGTTATTTTCTGCAGACATTTTAAGATGTATTATGACAGTCGGGGCACTTAGCGAACTCCATAATATTATGGAATTCCGTAATTTTTGTGGAAAATTAAAGTTGTCTCCCTTTGACTAACAGGCTAAATTTAAGATGGGAGATAACTATATTTTGAAACTGATTCTCTACAAAAAAAAGGGAGACAAATGAAATCTATTTATTGTTTTCTTAAATACAATGGAAAAAAATATATAATAACATGAAGGGATGTTACCTCGGTGAAGAGTACTCGCTCGGTAAAACATTTACAAAATGGAAACACAAAATTATATCCATTTTATGTATTGTGGGTCGTTGTCTTTTTCATTGTTTTATATATGTAAACTGTATATTATGTATAATGTTTTAAGCCATTGGCTCATATGGGCGTAAAGTTCTTTTCAATAAAGAATTTAAGGACTTATAAACGTAAAACCCTCAACATTATAACAATGGACTAGATAATATGAATTATATACCATATAAATCATAATTAAAAGCTTATTTAATACATGACATACATGTTCTTATTTTATTATGTAAACTGACAACTATCTAATCCAGTAATTAAGTGATACATGTATCTATAGAAAAAAATATTACTCAAACAACAGTATTAAGGGACCGTAAAAAACACATTTTTAAAATAATCAACAAAGGGGTGATGTTTGAACTAACTGATGATCACTGATGACTTTAATAATTTTCTGAGGGTCTACATAAGGTGCATTGAATTTGTCTGATCTAAAAGTAGTATCTTGACAACTGTGCCTGGGATGAGGCTAATTCTCAACTTTATTTGTAACTAACAGTCCTGCTGATGAAAATATATGCTCTGACGGTATAAATGGTGAGGGAATGACTTAGATTAGCTTAAAATGTAAGATTTTGAAAACTGATCTTGTTCATGGCATACCTCTGTTTGGGAGAAATTTAAATGAGAGCTAAGCGGAAATATTCGATTCGTATTTTAATTATCGAAAAATATCAGATAGTATAATTGCAGGACATAAATACAACTATTGACAAATTGTTGATGCAATCACATTGACGTATGCGTATCTGTTTCCATATGTGTGCTATAAATACATTATAATCTGCAGAGATATATAAACTGTGTAATTATAAATCGTCTAAGCTACAAAATATTGTGTTTTATCAATGAAGTGAAATACGATACTAATACATCTGTGTACTATAAGCTGCAGTAAGAAGGTATTTGATTTTTAATGGCTCAAGTGCATCAGGAAACCTCATTATATCTAGTGATAGTTCAACGATTAGACATTTCTCTTAAGCTAGAAACAGAGGTCACATTGGTACGCTGATCCCTCAAATTGCACTTGCCACTTTAATATATAATATTTTGTGATAAAAGTTTAGAGATTATCTTTGAAAACAGACAACGCATCACAATACACAAGCGTAGATATTAGTTATAAATTATTATTTTTGTTTTAACTTTAATTGTTAATATGCTTCTGAAGGAAAACAAACTAATCGACGACACAAAATAAAATAAAACTAAATTAATCATTTGAAAAAGTCTATATAATAGAAAAACACTCACAACAAATTTATGAGTTTGTTTGAATGTTAAATTCGGTTTTTTTTTCGTATGTTCTAAGAGGGGGGGATAGGAGGGGTCCTGATCCCGAAATCCCGGACTTAAAAAAACGAAATCCCGAGGTCCCGAATTTAAATAAAGTAAATCCCGACGTCCCGAATCCCGAGCTTAAAACCACCCGATCCCGGAGTCCCGATAAAGGTCCTATCCCCCTTCGTCTTACTTTCACGGACTTCAACGTGAAAGGTTGCTGGAATTTAAATTAAATTTATAATAAATGCTAAAAGCTTGTGAAATACTAGAACTCTTTTCTTCTCGCGTTTGTTTGAATTATATGACTAATGTTATGGCATATTCAACTAAACTGGGAAGCAGCGCTGTATTTTGTTTACGTGCTAATGTACAAGTAGATTTAAATAGTCAACAAAACTTAATATGACTCCGCGAGCACCACAGTCTTTCCTCTGACATATAATACAGGGGCGGATCTAGCCATATTAAAAGGGGGGTCCTAAACTCAGGACAAAAAAGGGGGGGTCCAACTATATGTTCCCATTCAAATGCATTGATCGGCAAAAAAGAGGAGGGTTCAAACACCCGGACCCCCTCCCCCTGGATCTGCTAATGTAATAGTTCTTATTAATTGCCTCGAAAAATATCACTCATACGAAAGATGTCTATGCCAGCACGAAACTGACGGGTCAGTTTGAACATGACATGACACATTTAATTGTATTGCAATACATGTATTGTAATCTTTCTTTTAACATAAGCAGTATTGTTCATATGTTCAATTAATTTATGAAACTTTTCTAGGAGTTTTTGCTTAATTTTATTCTAATAATACGGTAGAGAATTAATATTTCCTGCAGGAAAAAAATGAGTAACAAGTCAACCTTCAATATTATTGCATTCATCACACAAAAAAAACTACAAACAAGCTGTCCCAAGTCAGGATCATGTAATTCAGTGGTTGTCGTTTGTTGATGTATTACATATTTGTTTTTCGTTCATTTTTGTACGTTATTTAGGTTTGCATTGTTTTATATTTGTCATTTCGGAACCTATTATAGCTAACTATGTGGTTTGGGTTTTGCTCATTGTTGAAGACCGTACGGTGACCTATAATTGTTAGTTTCTTTGTCATTTGTTCTCTTGTGGAGAGTTGTCTCATTGGCAATCATACAACATATTTTTTATAAGATAAAGTTTAGTTCACGATTTCTGAAATCTTTCAACATCAAGAATCACTTACACAGTGAAAATTGTTTTTCTTGAACTTGAGGTGAGTGATATTTTCCCCATATCGAAGTCCTAACTAATATTTCATGTCGAGTTTTTAGCATTGCATACTGAAAGAGGAAAAAAGGAATATTGCAGCTAGACAAAGTCTTTCAATTTTATTTATTCATTCATTGTTTGCACTGTAATGAAAGATTCGAATTACCTCTATTTTCACTACTGTCCCGGAATATTGTGCGAGTTAAAACAAACCAAAAAAACGCCAGTTTAATAATAACTGGAGGCTCAAAATAGCCTGTGTTGCTCATCTTGGTATATATCATATTAGACAAAGACACACTTCAACATAGTAGACGAGAAAAGTATTAATGACAAAAACAGATATGTTTTTTTTTATCTTATATTGGCGGTCATTTAAGTCTGTTCAGTTTCTCTCATTTATATCTTATTTAGGACTAAATGCTTAAGTTTCAAAGATATAAATCAAACACTGCATCCCCGCTTATTTACTTTTTAGCCATTCTGCCATCTTGGTTGATATTTGGTCAATGGATACATTTTTTTGAACTAGATACCCTAGGGATTGTTTATGCAAAGTTTGTTTTAATTTGGACAAGTATAGTTTCAGAGGAGAATTTTTTGGCAAAGGATTACCGAAATGTAAGACAAATTGTGGGAAATTGATTGTAAAAGGCAATAACTACTTTTTTAGACCTTGTTTTGCTGAAAAAGTTTGCTGTCAACAGTTTTTCTTCATGCATGGTAATATTCAGGATGATAGCCAAAAACTGCAAAATTTTCTTTCAACTATCAGTTCAAGGGGAAACAACACAACAACGGGTTGTCTAATGCATTGGCAGATAACTTTTGACTGAACGAACATAAGATTTGCTATAAATGCTTTAGTTTCGGAGATTTATACGCCAAAAACTGCATTTTACCCCGATGTTCTATTTTTAGCGATGACTGCCATCTCGGTGCACGAGCGTGGTCATATGCATCGGAATCAATTTTTTATCTACATACCCTAATAATGATTTAGGCCGAAATTGGTTTTATTTGGCCCAGCAGATTCAGAGTGGAATATCTTTGTAAAAGCTATCAGACGACAACGACGGACGAAGGACGACAATTGATGAGAAAAGTTTAATAAATAATCTCATTTTGTCACTTTTGGCCTGGTGAGCTTAAAAGGAGATATTTGCAATTTGTAAATTTTATATACACAGTTATACATATTTTCTTGGATTGAAAAAAAAACCAAACTAATCATAATGCATCTCGTTTGAATTGTTTTATCATTTGTAATTTCGGGGCCTTTCATATAGCAGACTATGCTGCACGAATTTTACTCATAGTTGAAAGTTGTATCATGACCTTTATAGATATAAGAAGATAACATATGATTGCCAATGAGACAACTCTCCATTAAAGTCATATTTTTTAAAGATAAACCATTGAAGGTCAAAGTACAGTCTTATATGTACCATTTACTAGTTTTCTGGATCTTGAGTTGATTAAGAGAGCATGAAACTAAAAAGACTCAATGTGTCAGTGGCAACTCAGGCGCGGATCCAGAGGGGGGAGGGGGTCCGGGGGTTGGAACCCCTTTTTTTGTTGGACGATCAATGCATTTGAATGGGGACATGTAATTGGAACCCCCCCCCCCTTTGTCCTGGGTTAGGACCCCCTCCCCGTTTTTTAAAATGGCTGGATCCGCCCCTGCAACTATTTGATACCCTTTGATAATTTGATTCACTTCATGTCAAACCACCTTTTAAAAAGTCACACTTACAATTTTGTAAATATATACGTGGCTTAAGCATAGTTTCATCAAATTTATACCGTTGGTTTTCCCGTTTGAATGGTTTTACACTAGTAATTGTGGAGCCCTTTATAGCTTGTTGTTCGGTGTGAGCCAAGGCTCCGTGTTGAAGGCCGTACATTGACCTATAATGGTTTACTTTTTTTTAAATTGTTATTTGGATGGAGAGTTGTCTCATTGGCACTGCACACCACATCTTCCTATATCTAAGAGCTGGTCTTGAGAGACTTCCCCTGGAGCTACATATTAAATTTCAATCTATATTGTATGGTATACGTTTATATTCTCATGCCATTTTTCCTCTTGTAAAGGAATCATTTATTTTGTCTCAAAGCTTAGACTATGTGCGAATTTATTCTTCAGTTGGTTCTCATATGTAAAACATGTATCAGAAGAAACTGGTATGGACTTAGACACTTTCAAGAAATATTCCTCTCATAAGATAACTAAAACTATTAGAGAACAAATAAAATTAAAATTGAAGGATTTTTATGAAAAGATAGTAAATGATAAGATATGAAGGATAACAGCAAACTCACTATTTATAATCTTGTAAGACTAAATAATACAAATGAAAAATATTTAACTTACTCAAAATTTTAATTTAGAAAACTAATAACAAAACTAGAATAAGAGATCATAATTTATTAATAGAAAAAGGAAGATATCTTAGAATGCCAATATATATAGAAGAAAGATTAACTGCAACCAATTTGAAGATGAAATTCATTTCTTTTCTATTTTGTAATAGTAACAGTAATAATAGAAAAGTGTCTTTTTATTTAATACCGAATCCAAGACCACACATTCAGGTAAATATAACAGGTGTTTTCGTCTTTCCTGTTATTTTTAGATTTCGGAGATAAAGCCACTGGCTAAAATCAAAACAGCTATAAGTTAAGCTTTACGATGTTTTATATTATATAACTTCCTCAATAGTGCAAAAAAATTACAATGAAAGTTGAATGGTAATGTTCCAAAAAGACAGAATAGATAGTTATTTCAGTAAATGGTCAATACTAAATATACAATGTATACATGTATCAATGTAAATGCACGGCATCTCTTCAGCTTGCCCGCTGTTATCTTATGAACAAGTCACACTAGACCGCGATCGCACCACGATCAGCGCGATATAAAAAGTATTCAGATCGTGTTTAGGTCGCGGTATGGGCGGCATGAAAATGTAAATTCCGTTTTCACCACGCTTGTTCACACGTTAATCACGATCTTGCTACGCTCATCACGTTCTTACTACGATTATACCACACTTTATCCGATAAAAAAACGATCTTAGCACGTTTCTTCTGCGATTAAAGAACGATTTTATCACGATCATTCCACGATCTTACCATGTTCATATGGCGATTTTACTACGCTCTCGGTATTATAATAACGTCAATATCATGTTGTTGGAGTCAATATTAATACTGTTCCATTCCTCCTTATTTTCATTTATACGTAGAATTCTCGATAACAACACAGACAGGCCACCAAAATCTACAATATTTTGTATTTGTGCATGATATGGATAGAGGTAGAGTCAGTGGGGCCTCTGATACGAATCCTGATCCAGATGAGATGTCGGATTAACCTATCACAACGTATATTGCTGATCTATCAAGATCAAATGAAGATATTTTATTGAACAATTAATAGTGGGATGATACAAATGTGTCAAGCATGGCTGAGCTGTTGGAGACTAGCGACATTAGATCCAAATTATATACAGACGAATAAAACCTGGGGAGCATTTACATGCTTTATTTGACAATGAGAATGAGCCCGAGCATGGCTATAAGTAAAAATGGTCGTAGTTTAAACGTAGTAAGGTCGTAAGACGTGCGTTATTAGGACGGCATGAGCGTGCTAGAATCGTTCTATGATCTTTAAAGCGGGGTTTACACAGTGTTGATTATTGCTCCCGTTTGAGATCAGACTGCGATAAGACTCGAAAAGTTAAAAAGTTGGATTACCATCCTCAATGATATGGAATGTCCTGTTATTGCCTGAACGCTGTAGTATACGTTCGTAACACTCAGACTCCTACGGATCGGAGAGTTTGGACAAGCACCCCGACAGTTAGGTGCGTCCCTTAACATTCGGGAAGTCTCAATCAATTTTGTCTAGTCGAATTACAATCGTTATTATGTCGTGACAAATTCTCTAGTATCGCGATGATCAAAATCGTAACAATGATCTGTGACTAAGAATTTCATTATCCCAGGAATTGATCACCTTAGCCGTATTTGGCACAACTTTTTGGAATTGTTGGTCCTCAGTGCTCTTCTTCTTTGTATTTGTTTGGCTTTATAACTATTTGGAACTGAACGTCACTGATCAGTCTTATGTAGACGAAACGCGCGTCTGCCTTAAAAAACTATAATCCTTGTGTCTTTGATAACTATTTTCTGGACAGTGTCATGTGGAACGGGCATGATCTAGAAAGATTTACCATTGCTGTTTTTTTGCCGATTGAGTCCAGATTGCATCCCGAATGCGAACAGTCCAAGATACGAATGAGTCCAGCATGCCGTCTTATGACGGAAATTGATATATGAGATTTGAAAATTTTCAAATCTTTGTACTACAATGACGCACTGGGTCAGTTTATTAAGCATGCTAGTTCACAAGGCAAATATAGAAAAAAGAAGAAATGGTATGATTGCCAATGCATCAACTCTTCACAAACGACCAAAATGGCACAGAAATTAACAACTATAGGTCAACATACCGCAAAGTCAGCTATAAAAGACCCCAAAATGATAATGTAAAACAATTTAAACGAGAAAAATAACGGCCTAATTTATGTACCAAAAAATGAACGAAAAACAAATATGGAACAGAAACAAACGACAGCCACTGAATTACAGGCTCCTGATTTTGGAGAGACACATACATACTGAATGTGGCGGGGTCAAACATGTTTGCGTGATCGCAACCCACTCCCTTACATGTAACAGTGGTGTAATAGTACAACATAAGAACGATCTATAAAAATCAGTTGAAAGTCTTAACTCGACAGATGATTAAAGATACAAATACTACATGAAAATACACGTGGACGTGTCCGGGTACTTGTACATCCCAAACAAAACCAAATAGACACTTAAGTACAAATATGAGAGTACTCAAAGTAAGCCTAATAAACTCATCGTAGATACAAGGATTTAAATTTTGTATTTGAGCCAGACGCGCGTTTCGTCTACAAAAGGCTCATCAGTAACGATCGAATAAAGTTCGAAATTGAAGAGTTTCTACTCGAATACATTATTCTGACTCCTGGCAGACAAGATTTTCTTTTACACCTGTCAAGCGGAAAAGCAGCAAATACTGATTTTCAATTTATATGTTTGATCAGGCACAAGTCTTAATCCACGATCTTTTTTTCCCCAAAAAAATCTACAACTTTCAGAATAAATCTTGGTAGAGCTAAACAATTAATTTTTTGTGAGAGATGCATTCATCTGTTTACTTTTCTGTTGTTTTTTTTTTTTTTGTAGGTGTTTTGTTACTCAGTATTTAATGTTGGTTTGTGTACTCTTTGTCTTTTTGTAGTTTTTATACACTTCAGTACTAGGGTTTATTTCCGTTGTCATGGGCAGCCTCTTCGTGGGTGTGTTACATGCGATACGTTTTTCGTGCAGTTTTGCAACATTCAGACATTTGAATGTGTCCCTGTCGAGCTGACACAATCACAATAGCCGCCTTTCGAATGTGTCTTAAAATATTCTTGTGTTACCTATTCTAAGATCGGTTCCGGACTTCTTTTTACTTTGCATATTGCTGTGTGTTTGTTGATTCCACATAGAATAGATGTACATGTATACATGGGGGGTCAGATTTCACTAAAGAAGTTATATATAAATTGAGGTCTAGCAGGACGGCAACAGTGCAGGCGATTGGGTGTCCCGGCGAGGGAAGAACAAAAAATTTGCGAAAGCAAGTTTACAGATCTAACATTGTTGGGTTGATGTTTAGACGAGTTTTATATATATACTTATATATATTTATACGAGTCTAAATTCAAAACTACGTTCAAACCTATGATTGCGTTGGATAAAAACCGCAATTTTTATACTCGTGCATGTAAATCAAATTTCGTTGTAGAAAGGTCTAAAAACAGCACAAACAACATTTTCCAAAAGACCAAAATAGTGAAAAAGTATATTTAAACAAAACGCATTTGACTAACAGGTCGAACAACTGATGTTCTTTAACCCTGCTGACTGCCATTATATATATACATGCCGCATTTGTGCGGATATTCTAAGTCGGGATTCTCTGGCCTATGATAGTTTAGTATGGGTTTTTTTACTACTTATTTTGGTTCCTTTATATGTTTCGGAGATTTTTTTTTTATTAAATTTCATATTTGCTGAACTTGGATACAAACATACTGTTTAGATGCAAGCAAAACCTCACTTGTGGGATTTCCTCACTGTGTTGAAGACCAATTGGTGGCCCTGTGCTGTTTTCTGCTCTTTGGACGGGTTACTGTCTCTTTGACACATTCCAAATTTTCATTCCCAATTTTAAGTTCTAAAGTTTCAAATGAGAATAATGTCATGCTTTATACTATTCTAATATTGATAGACATTATATTTGTCAATATCTAAATGGTCAGAGTCAGAATTTTTTCACCACTATTAAAATCGTGATGTTTAAACTCCATACAGTTGCATAAAGGACCTACATGTTGTACTTATGATTTATCTGTTCTTGTCCTGAACATGTTCGAAATATTTGTGACTGGACGTAAAGAAAATAACAATAAATTACAGCGAATCAGTTAAAAGTAATATGTAGTAATATAATAATGTTTTAGAAAAAAAATGTATAAAGCTAGTATACTAAAATGAAACTCGCATTTTATAACGTCCAACACATGCATTTCTTCTTTAGTATAGCGGATAATTATTTCGACAGGAAATCTCAATTGTTGACAGTCTAGTTGGAGCGTTTGTCTGAGATTTATTATCGGAACTCCCAGCCTGTTTATTCTAATTAGCAACAAGCCTAACTTTAACATTCCTATCTTGTTTGATAATCACATTTGATTGTTTCAACAACGCGCCTTTTACTATCTGCGGTAAATATTGGTGAACTTTGACATATATTTTCAAGGTTGTATAAAATATGTTGTTTTAAAATGCTACACAATAAATTTGCAATGAAACCTAACATAACGTATACTTGAGAGGCGGATCCAGCCATTTAAAAAAAAGGGGTCCAACATATGTCCCAATTCAAATGCAATAATAGTTAAAAAAAAAAAAAAAAAGGGGGGGGGGGTTTCAACCCCTAGAACCTCACCTACCTCCACTCCGGAATCCCCAAACTGTAGTTAAATTTTAATTTACAAATCTACAAAAGTTACTTGCATGAAAATTGTTTTCCATTTTGTTTATAAAACTTGAGGAAGTCATAAAATTGAGAAAGGAAATGGGGAATTTGTCAAAGAGAAAACTACCCGACCATAGAAAAGACAACAGCAGAAGGTCACCAACATGTCTTCAACGTAGCGAGAAATTCCCGCACCTGGTCCTGGTCCCTATTAAACAAATATATACTAGTTCAGTGATAATGAACGCCATACTAAACTCCAAATTGTACACAAGAAACTAAAATTAAAAATAATACCAGACTAACAAAGGCCAGAGGCTGCTGACTTGGGACAGGCGCAAAAATGTGGCGGGGGTAAACATGTTTATGTTTATAACATACATGTATGTACATGTTTATATACAATCTGCTATTTTCGGTCGTTAAATTATTTATAAAAAATACGTTTGGCGTTACAGAAAAGAGGGATGATTCCTACTTTCAATTTTCTTAACCCCTATACGAAAATCCGTCAAATCATTTTCACCAGAATATCTCATCTTTTACCTCTTCTCTTCATCCAGATCCTAATCCCTTGACCCCAACTGCCCGCCCGCTAACCCCCGCTTCCCTTCCCATGTTCCTTTACCTCTGTCCGTCTCTCAAGAAATAACGGGTTATGTGGGATCGCTTCATTTTTAAGTGATACATGTATGTGTTTACCATAAATATGTGTCTTTTAAAAGGTGTGTGGGTTCCCTAGATAATTATTTACCAAACTGTAACTTGTACAATGTAAATGTGTTCTTAGTGTAATATTTGTATGTTCCCCTAACAGAACACTTCAATGGTGAAAATTGGCACATTTCACTTGAAGACCATTTAATATAAAATCCTCAAAGAAACATTGTATTCAATGTTAAGTTGATGTGTTTTCCTATATGCAAATTAATATAATATATGTTCCTCCCAATATTGTTTCGCTAAATAATAATTTTATTAGGTGTTCCACATGGAATATTTCACTAAATGATGTATTTGTAATTCTTGTTTGATATTTTTTATTCATCTTGTTTTGGTAATCAGTTTTTCTATTTATATAGTATACATATATATAGGAAGATGTGGCATGTGCTAGTGGCAATGAGACAACTCTCTATCCAAGTATCAATTTATAAAAGTAAACCATTATAGGTTAAGGTACGACCTTCAACACGGAGCCTTAGCTAACACCGAACAACAAGCTATAAAGTGTCCTAAAAATTACTAGTGTTAAACCATACAAACAGGAACGGTATTGGGTTTTTTTTTTGAGGGGGGGGGATTGACAGTCAAATGATAAAATCTGAGTCAAAACGTAGCGGAAGTTTAGCCTTGTTTTTATTTACTTGATGTATATTCAACCCATTGTCCTTTAAACTATCGATTTTCTAGACGAAAAGGTAACATTAAAAAAAAATTGTCACTCTCATGTGATAGAGTAAATTAACACCCTCGTATCAGCCATCAAAATATTGCATTTTCATATGAAGTATAATTCATTTTTTGTCGTTCACCAATTAAACCATAAGTCAGGCTGTTTGTTAACTTGTTTGAATTGTTTTACCTATCATTTCGAGGCCTTGTAACTGATTTTGCAGTTTGGTATTTGTTTATTAGTGAAGGCCGTACGGTGACCTTACGTTGTTAATTTTTGTGTCACTTGGTCTGTTGTGAAAAATTGACTCATTGATTACAGTATCACATCTTTCTTTAAATTATGTTAATTACGCGAGCAAAAATTTAATGCATTACACGACGGTTCCCCAATGAATAGCCTTCATCTATAGATATAAATGGTTAGGAATCTGATATGCTACTGTGTAACAGTAATTGTAATATTTTCAAAAGTACACAAAGTCATCATGGTCACATGCAGTTGTGATAATACTAATTTGATTGAAGACCTTATACATATTTTTCTTAAAAAATTACAAGTTGAGAAAATTTAAATAAAAGATGATCTAGTCTTAAGGTGGTATTAGTGTCTTCCTCCATCTTGGATTGTAAAAAACAGAGAACCAAAGATCTAGATTTTCCATCAAGATAGCAAAATTTGATGCAGGAATGCAGATATTTAATGTGAATTTTCATTTATAAGAGCCAATTTATAAGAATAGAACTTATAAATATGAATATTTTTGCAAATGTTAACTATTTTGGCTTGTTTTTAGGTTTTTTTAATTGGCATTTTAGGGGGAGGTATCTCTAAAACAGTGCATTTTCTGAAGGATTCATGGAATTTTCCTATTTTGTATTTAGTACGGTGACCCTATCTTTTCTTTTGATATTCTTAAAGCAGTGTCTGAAAACTATATTTTCCTGAAGTATTTAATAATTCTATCATTTTGTTTAGTTTCTAATCACAAAATGGTGTTTTTTCCTGTATAATCCATACAAAATGTGTCATTTTGTCCCGTCCTGTAGCTTGAGAAAATGCGCGTTGACTTATCATTTTTATTATATTTTTCGACATGTATCAATAGATACTACGTTTTGGCAAAGTAACGAACAAATTCTATCATTTTTATTTAGACTCCCATACCACCTTAAGTATTTTCTAGACTGATTTAACTCATTTCTGTACAATAGTTGGTACAATCAGGGAGAATCCATGAAATGTGAAAAGGGAGTGTAAATCCCAAAAGACAATTCATACCGGCGAGAGGAGCTAGGTGAAGGACAACTTTATCCTTAAGATACATATAACTGTGAGAACCATACTATTTTCTGTCTATTTCGATGAAAGGAGGGGGGTGAACATCTTGCACACGCCCTATCATAGATCGCCACTGGCAATGACAAGACTCGATTCTTTTATGATTAAGTGGTAAAAGATATGACATGGGTATATAATCTGTTTTAATCTTCATAAGTAGAGTTTGAATATTGATTATATTTTTTAGTAAGACTAGACATCGTGGTTTCGTCCTTGAATCAAAGTACCTAGTATGCTTATTTTTAGACTGGACTTAAAGTACACGTATTGACGACTAATAAACCCATGCTGATCTTAAGGTGCACAGTTATCTTTGATTTCAAAACATTTCTGTTTGAACCCGTCTTTGTTTTCTTGATACATTACACTTACAATAAACGAAATTTAACTTTTCAACTTATTAACCAAAGTCGAGTGGTGTTATGGTGGGAGAGGACTGACATGTAAGAATGGTGTACCAAAGATTAACATAGATATAAAATAACTACTGAAAGAAGTCCATAATTTATTATAAATTACGTCTTGTGTGCATAGAGGAGCTTTGATACTACAGTTTATAAAAAAATATTACATGTAATTAGTCACTTGATATAAACAAGCTTCAATCGATTTATATATACTAGTCAACAAAGGAAACGATTTGATTGGACTCCAGTGGCAAATAGTTCATGAATGGTTCCGCACGAACACAAGAAACAATACAAGGCAATGTATATCATTAAATTGGATACACTGTAATAAGGAAAATAATAGGCCAATTGGTCCTATATTTACAAAGTGTTATGTTCTTATTAAAACTATTGAAGACAATTACGCGATTTCTGTTGTTGCAATAATTGATATTTCAAAAATCTTATTTTCACCAAAAAAATTCATGAATCGATTTTGAACTGAAAACTTCCAACTTAATCAAAGTACTGAAGTACTGAACATCGGATGACTCAAGTTCTTGTGGATGGTCAAAAGCAGATGTCACAGAAAAAAGATCACACCTCTGTACATTTGCTATACCTGAAACTGAGTTTAATGTACAGAGTATATTTTTTTCTGAGACAAGTTCTTGCGCGGATGATAAATAAATGACAGGAAATTCAACCGCACCGTAATAACTATGATATTGTTGAGATACAAATCAGTATACCTGGGACTATTATACTAATATAATAAACGTCACAGAGTATGCACTGGTTTGTTGTTATTTTATTATTAATATAACAGTTACATGTACAGTCCTTGGATGGTGTAACTTCCCACTAACGTTACACCATACACCATACAGCATTACACCATACACGTTACACCTTTGCACCATACACCTTTCACATTACACCATGCACCATTCCCCATTCTATCTACTCGATCCGAAATTACCCATAATGCAATTAAATTTCAAATATTAAGATTATTATTATTGTTTATGTTTACAATTCGAAAAAATAAAATAAAAAGAAATTCGTTTCAACCAATGAGATGTCGTACACCATCATTCACACCATTCCCGATCGCACGTTACACAATCACACCATTCCTCAAACACCATTACACCATTCCCCTTACACCAGACACCACAGCACCATTACACCATTACACCAGTACACTATACAATTTTTTTGGAAAGTTTACACCATCCAAGGGCTGTATATATAATTTCCACATTATTTATGTATATGCCTATCCCAAGTCAGGAGCCTGTAATTCAGTGGTTGTCGTTTGTTCAAGTGTTACAAATTTGTTTTTCGTTCATTTTTTAAACACAAATAAGGCCGTTAGTTTTCTCGTTTGAATTGTTTTACATTGTCTCATCGGGGCCTCTTATAGCTGACTACGCGGTATGGGCTTTGCTCATTGTTGAAGGCCTTACGGTGACCTATAGTTGTTAATGTTTGTGTCATTTTGGTTTTTTGTGGATAGTTGTCTCATTGACAATCATACCTTCACATCTTCTTTTTTTTTTATACTTCATCCATTTGTATATCAATATATTCTACTATGCTTTTAATAGTGCAGTGTAAGTGCATGGTGGACACTCTTTTGTAAGAAATCGATTTTTCTGAAAGATTAGATATGAGAAGCCATTCATATTTTCCCGCAAAAAAATACAGAGTTACCGGTCCTTACCGGGAGTGTCGTAAAACGTTTTTGAGATATTCTTCCGCAAGCTTTAACACAATTTACAACTTCAAACGTTTAATGTTTTGCATGTTATTTTCTGTAATAAAGCACTAGCATGAATTTTATTAAATGGCGTGCATATATATTTCCAATTTCCTATACCTTTCCTAAGATTATAAATATAAGGCGATGTTGTATGATTGCCAATGAGACAATTTTCCACCAAAGTTCATATTAAGTAGATGTTAGCAATAAGAGGTAACGGTACGACCTTCAACAATGACAAAAGCCGATACCTTAAAGTCGATTATGAAAGGACACGACATAAATAAAAAGTGAAACAATTAAATTGAGAAAAATAACGGCATAATTCACAAATCAATTGGGAAAAACAAAAATTAATGACATGAACCATTACAACCACTAAATTGCAGGTTCTAGACAAAAGACAGGCGCATACAAAATGTGGCGGGTTTAAACATGTTTGTGAGCGCTCAACCTTCTAACATATGAACAAACTATAGAAGCCAGTTAAAAATGGCTTATCTCATCAGATCGATACAAACAGAAAAAAAACTAACTAAAACATAGACCGGGTGTGACAGAGTATTTATACATCTCTTACAACAAAATATAAAAAGTAGAGACCTAAGACTATATATATTGATGTTTCAACTCATGATGGGGTTCAACTTGATTTTTTAGACTTAGCCTTTTGAATATATGTTTAGGCTACAACAGTGAACTAATGGAAGAAATAAATGTCTTAAAAAAACCGAATGATATAAACATACAACAAAAGTGCCTAACTATATAAGTTTAACATAGAAAAGTATACGACGTATAATTGATTTTAAGACCGAGAAATATTTTCCAGTTAACAAACATATATATAATACATAAGTACGTGTACGTACAATTGAAATTAAAATGAGATTTATAGAATAAATTATCGAAGAATCCAAAAAGAAAAATATTCAACGAGTGACCGAACAACACATGAATTTGCTAATGCGCGCAGCCTATTTGAATTCTTTGATTAGTTATTCTTTTTATTACATTGGCAAATGGCCTTTTTTAAGTAGAAAGGGTAAGAAACTAACATGTATATCTAAAAGAGATTTAAATTTCACACACATTATTTGATAAGAAGATACCAAGTCAATAGCTGATAAAGAAATTAAGAAAACAAATGGCACACATACAGGTGAACTCGTTTGGACCCTGCAAGATGATTGACCAAAAGGAAAAATGTAAATCCTATAATGCACTGGTCATTAGTCATTTCTTTGCATGTCTTCTGTCATAATCATAACAGACTAAATGCACTGATCCAGGGTTTGGTGTTTGAAGGCTCTACCAATGTTAGGAGTTAAAGAACCATATTTTACCCCAAAAAAATGGATGTAGTCTAATCTATGAAATATATTCATTTCTTAAAAAAAAGGGGGTGGGGTATAATTGAAGAAAAAAAAAAATAATAAGCAACTTCGCATCCAATTTAGGATTTCAAGCATGTCAGTCATTGTGATTACAATTTCAAAAACATATCATTTATTCATTTTTTTTTCTAATATATTTTTCGGTGTTAAAGAAGTTATCTAGTCCTCCCCTGAGTGCTCCGTATAAAAACATTTTGGGGGAAAACACAGATACATTGGATTTGACAGTTTGACACCACCATTTAATTGCTTTTGTGCTGCTACTCGTTACTCGACACGTTACTAGGATAACATTGGGGTGATATGTATAAAACTACTTATCCGAAAGGACGGATTTTTTTCTACATGTCCTACGATAAATAAATAATACGATAAGATCTGTCCTACTAAAAAACGCTTGGGAACGCCCGAGAGCGCCCGAGAAAAGAAAAAGCGCCCGAGGAAGAAAAAAAGGCCCGGGAGAATAAGTGATTTCCTGAATGAAAAAAAAAACATTGCGCGTTTCACCCGTATAAATGGGGATATTTACGATGCTAAATCTAAAGTGTGTAGATAGTGTTGTTGCACTTTTACATTTTAGATTTAAAAATTGTATATAAGTTGGTAAATATAAGTATATAGAAGAATCATGAACGATATTGTCCTCGATCAAAACGTATATTTAGTTAGTTTAAAAAAAATCAGTGCCCGAGGTCTAATATTCGCAACTGCATGGTGAACAGTTGTTCAATTACTTTTACCGTTCTTAAATAATGTGCAACTCTTTTAATTTTATAAAATTAATATTAATCTGGGAAATTTGAGAAACGTATCTGTCGGTGTTTAACGATTTATAAATCTTCAGCATAAACTGTGATCCATTATTATCTTTTCGAAATAGTATTCATATATTATTGTTAAAATTGAAACATTCATCTCTATATATTTTCCCCGGGCGCTAATTTTTTTCCCGGGCGCGTTGTCTTCATCCGGGCGCTCCCGACGCTTTTAAGTAGGACCCGATTAGATATCTTAACTTAAGTAGTTTTAAATTATTGAAAAACAATAGTTAATAGTTTTAAATAGTTTTAAGGAGTATGATTGAATTTAAGTAGAGTAGAACTCGTTTTTATAGTTTTACCAGAGACATATAAATACAGAGATTGGCAACTTATCGTTACGGCTATTGACCAGCGGTCAACTTCACGCGTGTGCACGAGATTTCTCGAGAGTAGAAAATTCGCCAAACAATCCGCCATTATTGATTATTTACAAACAGCTTTAACGTACAGAAAACAACCAAATTATAATAAAATACAATCTATATCAACACAATTCAATTAAAAATAACTTAAATTTATGAAGTGGCATAGTTTGTTTATAATTTTAAGCTTTCTTTAGTAATAGTTAATAAAATTATAGGCGAATTTATATCCCGATTCAAGAAGCCCAAATTTTAGATTCAGTACTCGATAAGGCTCCCGACTTTTGGAACCAAAATAAATAAAACTAAGCAATATTTCGAGGTTGTGTTTGTTTAAACAATGACATATAAGGTCTATAAAACGGTTTCTTCTATTATAGTTGGACTCGGATAATCCTGAATAAAATGATCGTTGGATAACAAAACTACTTGAATGGTCTCAAAATGGCTTCAGAGTCATAATGTTCTTTTACTTGAAAATTAAAGCAATGATAATTAAATTACTAAACACATGCTAATGTTCTTGTTGTTAAGCTCCATTGATACAGGTTTTAATGTTGCTAATTAAAAATCTTGATCATGGTTATAAAACTGTTTATAATTTGACACCTATTAATAAGTAAACATCCTGTAAGGTACACGAAGTAAACATCAAACATGTTAGGTTATCAGTAGCTGTATGATTCTTCCTCTTAATAAGTTAGTAACTCATGTAATTAAACCACTTGGACATGCAGAAGTGTCACCTGTTGTTAACAAATTGATGAAGTCTTTCTAGATTAATTATTAACATCATAAACAAGGTAGTGTGAACCCCTGGTGTTAAAACTTGAAACTTTTTATCACAGTGTAAAGTAGCCCGACATATCTTGTCAAGTTGTTATGCTTAATAAGTCATATATGCACCACGAAGCCATTTAAATTAAGTACAAAGCCACTTTGACATTTTGTTTTCATATAAAAAGTAAAATCACAAAAATACTGAACTTAGAGGAAGATCAATTGGGAAAGTCCATAATCACATGGCAAAATCAAATAACAAAACGCATCAAAAACGAATGGACAAGAACTGTCATATTCCTGACTTGGTACAGGCATTTTCAAATGTAGAAAATGGTGGATTAAACCTGGTTCTATAGCGCTAACCCTCTCACTTTTGTAATGACAGTCTCATCAATTATAAATAATTATTCAATCTTGGCGGAATTGATGATTCTTAAAGTTTTTCTTAGGGAAGTATTACAAAATTAACATAGCATGCATGGACAGGACCTTAAATACTTTTAAAGGACATGCACTTTTGCATATCCTTTTTTTTTTTTAACAAATGCGTCCTTGTTAAAAGGATGAAGAAAAAAATAACATTTTCGCCTAAATTACATTTCAATTGTTTTCCATGTTGTCTTGAAGTGTGTCCAAGGAACCCAGAGATAGATTTCAGAATCTTGTCAAAGTCAGGACATTTGTAACCAAAGTATAGCAGTAACATCTGCACTTAAACTCTTGTCAATTTCCTTGACCTTTTTTTTTGGGGGGGGGGGGGGGGGGGGGGGGTGCACACCTGTCGCTAGAACAAAGTCGTCGTCACTATCTACAATTGGGTCAGTGTCATTGTCGTCCAATGATAAAAAATCTGTCTTGGACATCGTGAATATCACAACAACCACCAAGCATCAATTTTAATATAGATATAAATATTGAGATGATAGAAAGTTAATTTTAAAAGGGGAAATTTCGCTTGCTGACATCTTCGACATTACACAGTTATTTCTTGCAAAGATAATAATTTTCCACACACACACCTAATCATGGGACCCCCTAATTAACAGACCGATTGATGCTACATGTAAACAGTGTCATTATTATTCACCTGCGAATTTGTTTACAATACAAGATTTTAATTCTGAAAGTCTTTGTCACAGGCACTTGTTTCTATCCATTGGAAGAAAATATACGTTGATAGTGCCGGTTCCAATGGATAGAAACAAGTGCCTGTGGTCTTTGTCCTGGTCCTTAATACAAAGAAAAACAACAGGGTGTTCCGAGTGATTATTATCGATTGCCTAGACTACCGCTAATCTCGTTATCATATGATTAGAGGATGCTAGGTACGAGTTTACACGCGTGAAGTCAGCGAGATTTACAAGTCGCTAATCTCTTTAGTATACATGTCTCTGGTTTTACTTATAATTTTGCAATTTAAATTAATCTAATCGTGAATTATGTTGAAACAAAGTTACAATTTCTTTTAAAAATAACAGTATTTTTTAAATAGTTTATTACAGTGTAGAAAGTTGAACGTTAATCTTAATGGGATTCCTAAATGTTATGACACCTTCAGAATGTCAGTCTAGTCATTAAGAGTTCAAATAATAGTCGTCTGCAAATGCAGCTGGTGGATATTTAATTACATTGTTTTTATCATCTCTGGGAATCAGGTTAACTTAGTGTGAAATTTTCTGTCTAATGTTGCAGACGTAAACAGTTCGCTTTTATTACAGCGAAAACAATGTTGTGAAATTATAATAAATGTTGTAAATATTGGATAAAAAAATTAGTTATAAGCAAACATTCTATGTCACTGCTTTAGAGGAGATGATACTTTTGCAAATTTAAATGTGAAATTACAAAAAAACCTAATGCAATTGTTATAAAATATATCATATAACAAATAGTATGAGAAAAATATAAAAATATTCATAACTGTCATACAAGCGCGGAATATAGTTTCAATTGGGAGATATATTCTCCGTAACACATTCGAATATCAACCAGAATACAGGTGCGCCTATACATGCGATTTCTTTATAATAAATAACTAGAGGCTCTATATATATAAAGTACGAAGTCCTGTTGGTCTCACACAGATTATAAAGTGTCTTTTAAAGTCCTGCGCTGAAGATGTGTAAAGTGTAGCGCTGGAGATATAGAGTCTAGCGCTAGAGATGTAAAGTCTAGCGCTGGATATGTAAAGTCCAGCGCTGAAGATGTAATGTCTAGCGCTGGAGATGTGAAGTCCAGCGCTGGAGATCTAAAGTCTAGCGCTGAATATGTAAAGTCAAGCGCTGAAGATGTAAAGTCTAGCGCTGGGGATGTAAAGTCTAGCACTGGAGATGTGTAAAATCTAGCGCTGGAGATATGCAAAGTCTAGCGCTGGAGATGTACAGTCAAGCGCTGCAGATGTAAAACCAAGCGCTGCAGATGTAAAGTCTAGCGCTGAAGATGTACTATCAAGCGCTGGAGATGTAAAGTTAAGCACTGGAGATCTAGATGTAAAGTAAAGCGCTGGAGATATAAAGTATAGCGCTGGAGATGTAAAGTCAAGCGCTGGAAATGTAAACTCCAGCGCTGGAGATCTAAAGTCTAGCGCTGAATATGTAAAGTCAAGCGCTGAAGATGTAAAGTCTAGCGCTGGGGATGTAAAGTCTAGCACTGGAGATGTGTAAAATCTAGCGCTGGAGATATGCAAAGTCTAGCGCTGGAGATGTAAAGTCAAGCGCTGCAGATGTAAAACCAAGCGCTGCAGATGTAAAGTCTAGCGCTGAAGATGTACTATCAAGCGCTGGAGATGTAAAGTTAAGCGCTGGAGATCTAGATGTAAAGTAAAGCGCTGGAGGTATAAAGTATAGCGCTGGAGATGTAAAGTCAAGCGCTGGAAATGTAAACTCCATGCAGCGCTGGAGATCTAAAGTCTAGCGCTGGATATGTAAAGTCAAGCGCTGTAGATGTAAAGTCTATCGCTGTGGATGTAAAGTCTAGCGCTGGAGATGTGTAATATCTAGCGCTAGAGATATGCAAAGTCTAGCGCTCAAGCTGTAAAGTCAAGCGCTGGAGATGTAAAATCAATCGCTGGAGATGTAAAGTCTAGCGCTGAAGATGTAAAATCAAGCGCTGGAGATGTAAAGTTAAGCGCTGGAGATCTAGATGTAAAGTCAAGCGCTGGAGATATAAAGTCAAGCGCTGGAAATGTAAAGTCCAGCGCTGAAGATGTAAAGTCTAGCGCTGAAGATATAATAAAATTAATGGTATCAATTTTCTTGCACCAGATGCGCATTTCAACAATACATGTCTCTTCAGTGATGCTCGTGGCCAAAATATTTGAAATCCAAAGCTTATAAAAAAGATGAAGAGCTATAACCCAAAAGGTCCAAAAAGTATAGCCAAATCCGTGAAAGGAATCAGAGCTTTGCATGAGGGAGATACATTCCTTAATTTATAACAATTTCTATCATTTTGTAAAAGCAAATTTTAATAACACATAAAAAATCCGTATTTTCATGCCAGTACCGAAGTACTGGCTATTGGGCTGGTGATACCCTCGAGGACTAATAGTCCATCAGCAGAGGCATCGACCCAGTGGTAGTAATACAATTAACGGTATCAATTTTCTTGCACCAGATGCGCAATTCGACAAAACATGTCTCTTCAGTGATGCTCGTGGCCAAAATATTTGAAATCCAAAGCTTATAAAAAAGATGAAGAGCTATAATACAAAAGGTCCAAAAAGTATAGCCAAATCCGTATAAAGTGTAGCACTGAAGATGTAAATTCAAGCGCTGTAGATGTAAAGTCTATCGCTAGAAATGTAAAATCGTGTTTTATAGTGTGTTGCAAATAAGGATGCAAGAAAAGCCTCGGTCATATCTTACCGGATAGCTCGAACCCACGCCTAACGGAAAACCTTTTTTCAATCCGTTCATACCTTTTTTCAATCCGTTCATATCCGTTAGACGTCCGTTCTTATTCGTAAGACGTCCGTTCTTATTCGTAAGACGTTGTGATTATACGTTGCATGTCCATTAAGCGTAATTATCCGTCGACGTCCGTTCTGTCCGTTGGAAAATTTTGAGCATATTCAAAACGTTGAACGGACGTCCAACGAATAAAATGTCCGTTGAACGTCCGTTAGGCGTCCGTTTTGTACGGTACTCGTCCGTTTCGTTTCCATTTTGTATACGTTACGTGTCCGTTATACATCTGTTGGTGGTCTGGATGATAAACTCACCAACGGACTTCAACCGGACGTATAACGGATAAAACGGATGTTGAACGAATGAGAAACGGACTTCTACCGGACGTATAGCGGATAAAACGGATGATCAACGGATCTGAAACGGATATATGCCAATTGAAATTTTTGCGTCAGAAATGCCAATTATTGGTATGTCAGATTTCTTAAGGTTCATGAATTCTTATTATTCATAATCAACCTTAAAATAAGGGCGATGCTTCACAATCAAGCAGCTCTTATTTCAGACGCTGACCTTATGCGATATTTTGAAGAATAAACCAAAAACAGTTACACCTAAACATTTTGAATATTTATGCGATGTACATGTATTATTATTGTTGCCTTTTATTTTTCCGTATATATTGTTCATCCGTTTTATCCGGTACGCTTCCGTTAGGTGTGCGTTTTATGCGATACTCTTCCGTTGGATGTACGTTCGACATCCGTTCTGTCCGGTACATTTCCGTTTCTCGTACTTTGCATATCACACCTTACCGGATAGCACGAACGGACGCCTAACGGATGAAAAAAAAAAGATGTCCGGACAGAACGGATGTCCAATGTATATACGGATGGTATGCTGCTTTCACGAAAAAATACTTTGGGTAGCACTTTACCAAAGAGAATAAGCCTTCTTCAAATCTCTTCGATCATAAGCTTAAGTTTTATAAAAATGTCCATGAACCAGAGTTTAAATAGTGTCGAAACTTTTATATTGACTGCTTTATTTGAATGAACAAATCAGTACATTGCTTTAAAATTAATGCACTTATATAATAGAATCGAAGAGTACATCGATAGAGAATGGTTATTAAATTGGGTATGTTGTAAATGTTAGATGAAATTGTCTACGTTTTTTTATTCTTCTGTAATGTTTACTGTTTTCAGAGTGTTTTTTTTTCTTTTTTCTTTTTTAGCCATGGCTTAGTCAGTTTATTTTCGACTTATGGGTTTTTATGTCCTCTGGGTATCATTTGCCTGTTTTTTAGTTATGATTTTTTTAAAAGTAAAAGAAATGGAGGATAAATGGTTTATTTTTAAATAAATTGTTACCTATGTCAAATTCAAAACATTGCCAGTGTTTATCTTATGAGATCACCACATGGTAGACATGTCTACCGAAACAAAAACATATTCCAATAAAATCGTTATCACGATATGATCGATTTTTTAATATCTTGATGCATTATAAGCATTTCCAAAATTATTTGATTTCATAATATTAATCCACACATTATGCTATCTTATAATATTATTGATTTTTATAATATATCTTAAATTATGGTGTACCATAATATTCGTTATGGTGTAATACTAGCACTTTACCAAAGAAAATAAGCCTTCTTCAAAACTCTTCAATCATTAGCTTTAGTTTTTCAAAGATGACCATTAACGAGAGTTTGAATGGTGTCGATAGAGTATGCATGTTATTAAATGTGGTATTTTGTAGATGATAAATGATAGTTATGGATTAACCGTTTTACAGATGATATCGGATATGTTCCTTATTTCATAACTAAAATCCCCTTTCCTTTTCACGTATATGACATACCGAAATAAAGTATTTACCGGGTTTGTAATAACATGAGCAACACGACGGGTGCCACATGTGGATCAGGATCAGCATACCCTTCCGGATCACCTGATATCACAGTTTTCGATGGGGTTCGTGTTGCTCAGTTTTTACCTTTTTGTGTTGTGTATTGGGTTCTATTATTTGAATGTTTGTCTTTTCTTTTTTAGCCATAGCCTTGTCAGTTTATTTTCGATCTATAAGTTTGACTGTCCCTCTGGAATCTGTCGCCCATCTTTCACAGAGAGTGGTTATATTGATTTAGTATTTTGTAAGCGCGACATTTTTGTAAAATTAATAGGTAGTAACATTCATATGTGTAATTTATTATTGTATTAGTTTAAAGCAATTCAATGGGACGTCGTCATATATCTTATATGAATTCACTCGTTTAAACTTAAATTGGAGAAAAAAAGTTTCCTTACGACAAAACACGATAATACCATATCAACCCGGCTTTTTACTAGTTTGAAATGTTCACCAGGATTCAAGTCTTGCTAGTTCACAAAGTGTCAGTCTGTTGTCTCTGGCTGGAGTTGTCTCTTTTACATATATTCCCTATTTCGATCTCAATTTTATGTAATTAGACATGACATCCTACTCGGACATATTATTGTGAATCCGGAGCAATAAGTCATTACTCTCAATAAAAAAAAAATACTACTTAATTCGGAAATTAAGGAATACAGGTGTTATAGTTTTAGAATATTAGCCGAGATAATAGAACAATTTTTAAACCTTTATACAACATTTCTCGTAGCTTTTATATTATATTTTATTGTTTGAATCAACTGATTTACCATTCAATGAATTGCGATTAACACGTAGTGATTGATATTTGTTCGGAGTGTTCAAATCTCTATATTATAAATATTTAATATATTTATTTATATTATTCTATATTATATTTTGACTAACAAACTTCGTGTTTTGACTAGTATGATGTGTAAAGAAGTCAACGAATAAATTTGGATAAATAGAAATAGATTTTTTTTTTTGATTTTAATATTATATATTAACAAACAAAAATAAAAGTCTATTATAAATGTCGTCATGTATAAGTCATCATCCACATTTCATACAGTACTTATATCTTAATTTATTTCCAAAAGATTATTTTGGCAGGTTGCACTCCCATTAGTACGTTGTGATATAATTTCAACTAGGCATTAATATTATGAGTTCATTCTGCAATGTGTATAAATTTTCATATCAAACGTAAATTATGTCATCTGTTTCTTACCAATTAATGATACTGCTGAACTAAATAATATTGTATTACATATGACCTTGCTTCGAATGGAAATAGTTTAATATTTACAATTTATTTCTTCTGCTGTTTTTATACTTGTATATAAATTAATTTTGTGGTTCTCAAGAACCAATATGTTATTTTAATTTTTTAAGAATTTTTTTCTGCAGATATATAGAAGTGAAATGGACAATAACTGAATTTTGATATGCAACGTGTTATGTAGGAAAATAACAATGACCTTCTGCTGTTGTGTTTTTTTAATTTGGTCGGGTTGTTGTCTCTTTGACACATTCCCCATTTCCATTCTCAATTTTATATGTCATAGTGCTGTTTTAAATACTCAGGTGTATCTATCATCAAATATTGACCGACGTCGAAATAAATATTTATTGGTAATACATCAAAATAAATATCTAATTTCTACCTGCCTATGTTTATAGATTATGATTTAAATTCTGTCTTGATGTCTCGATTTTTATTCTAAGATGTAATTTTTATTTACATGTAAGACAACACAAGAGACTTTTCTTTTACAGACACAATTTTATTTTTAAAGGATTTGAAAAGAAACATTTCAAATTTGATGGTGACAGAAAAAATACGTTGTATGCATGTGTATTCGAATTAATGTACCCACCTTACCCAATATACACAAATACACATAAGCAACATTAAAACGGTCTGCAACATAAACTGAATTTGAAACAATAACAATTGCATGTAATGAGTTTTTGTGGATCTGACCATTAATTAAATTTCGTCAAATCAAGACATATAAACACGTGAAAGTAATGTGTTTCTATACCTATTGTGTACATAGTCATTTATAATTTATAAAGACGTCTGAAGGATGTGTACTATTTTTTATAACATTTCCCCTTGATAAAACTTATGTATTGAAAACGAGGTCAACTGACACACTTATTTTCTACATTTATTTTCTAAAACACGATTTATTCATTGTTTAAGGAACGATAATACACTTAACAAAAATATGGCTTATAAGACGACACGATTTGTCTCCCTGTACAAAATACTGATCTAGATAAAAGACATTGAAGACGAAAGCATTTTAAATATGACGCGAGAAAGGCGACAATTGTCGGATGAATATAATCAATAGATGATCATAAAAATAGCATTTCAAGATTAATAAATTACGGAACTTGTTAGGAGTACCCAAAACATTGTTTTTCGGACACATCAAATTTTATTTTTTCATGCATAATTATGAAATTCAATAATATTCAAAATTATGGACACACATAATATTACTGGAAATATTATTTAATCTCATAATATTATGGCTTTTCATAAAGCAGTCAAATTTAGCCAATTCCATAATATTATGGAGTTCGCTAAGTGCCCCGACTGTATGATCCGGCAATGCAAATAGTTTCAACTGCGATAATAGTAACAGTTTGTACTGTAAAGTTTCCTCATGGAGAGAGCTTTTATTACTGGCGTCTTCTGTTGATTCGCAGAGGTTCAACATGCAATTGACAAGGATCACTTATATCAAAAAGGATTTTTTTAAAACGATGAGATCACAGGTATATTAACACTTATTGAGTTAATCTAAAATCTTGAATATCATATTTTAGTATTCATCAGTTTAAAAGATACCAGACAAATATTTTAAAATTTAAAAACTTATTATTCATTCTGATATTTATAATGTATTTACTTATATCAAGTAGCCTTTTTGCTTCTTCGTTAACTTTTCTGTGTTGCCTACCATATGATATATTTTTTAACAAAGAACGGTTTTGTTCATGCCAATTTCAAACAAAAGTGTCCAGCACAAATCTTGAGTGAATAATATGGCCAGGTATTGTCACTGTTAACACCTACCCTGACAAAGACTCCTCTTCTAGAACAAGATTTTAATTGCATTAAAACGAAATTCAAGACTTTTCATAACAACGACAACGACTTTGCTAGAAGTTTATTTATTATTTTGACCACGACTTTTCGATTAAATAGAGCTTCACGCATCGGTAAGAAGAATACTCAATAAAATATATTTAGTTGCAATTCGATTGATTTTACATTTGTTTAGTTTAAAAAGCCTCATAGGACGATATTTATTTTTCAAGCGTTGTCCCTCAAGAGTACCAACGTGCACTTAACTAGGAACACAACTTTTTAATAACCAAAGATTAACTACACGGATAAGAGACCACAGGTAGATTATCACTTCTGGTAAGCTGAAATCTTGAAAATCATATTTTTGTATTGGGTTTCATAAACTCATCATATATAGGACTAAATTTAGCATATACGCCAGATGTTCGATTCGTCTAAAAAAGACGCTCGATTCCAAAAAACATAAAAAGATCAAAGTTAAAAAGTCAAAAGATACCGGACAAATATTATAATTCATTATTTATTCACGAAAAAAAATGTATTTGCTTATGATATCAAGTTGTTGTTGTTTCTTCATTAATGATTTTGTTCGTATTCCTCCATATTCTCTTTGGCATAAATCGGCTTCGTACATGTCAATTCCAAACTTAATGCTCTTCAACTTTGTTTTTTTTTTCTCTACTTTGTTTTTTTTTCTCTATCAATTTATGAATTTGGAACAGCAGTATACTCATGATACAACTGTTGATATTTCCCGCCATATAATAATCTCGTACAGTGAACAAAATCGATCTTTTAAGAATATCTTTATAATATTATTGTGATTGAATTCAAGTTAAAGTTCAACCACGTGCACACGCTGTTGATCAATAATAAGTGTATGATCATGGAATTGTCTTTTCACGGCAAATATTTTTTTTTTAGATTGCTATAAAAAATATATATTACACACAAGTTTCCAAGTTTACATGGATTGTGCGTAAATAAATATTATGCAATTAAGTTCGGGATTTCGGGATTGCCCCTCTCTGGATCTAGGAATTCTTTTTTTTTCGCGATGTCGGGATTTAAATTTATTATTTATAAGTCTGGACCTTGGGACTTCGTGTTTTTAAATCCGCGATTTCGAGACCCCCCATGCAGCTCCATTATATTAATTCAGCATAATGAACAAACACGGAAATATTAAAATAAACTTATGCCCGGGAAGAATCGATATTTTCTTCTAGGGTTATTATTTGCGTTCTATTTTAGTTATACATCTCAAACTTTCGGACAATATTTGTTTACAGCAAAAAGGTCAAAAGTAAAAACTACAAAGAATCATCAAGCTACTAATAATATACAATTATTGCTCACTGTAATTATTTTTTATCTCGCAACTGACCCAACACAGACTTAATATTAAATACAAATTATACAAATATTTTGCATGTGACCGCGTCAAACTAAAACGTATGCAGCAGTTCTTAAGACAGTATTGAATGGATTTACGTGGAAAATAAATCAGTAAAACAAAAATAACCTTAAGCTTCCAGAAATAGAAGACATGTAAAAATATACATGTTTGAAATATTTATGCAAACCAATAAGTAAAAGATACAGAAAAGAAGAAACAACAAGGAACATAAAATAAAAATAAATTTGAGGACCGAAGAAAATAAATAGCAGTTGAAATATAAAAAAACATAATTTAAAAGAAAATAGTTTTTTTTATTATTAAAACAAAGTTTTCTCCAGTACTTCACCTGTAAAATAGTTTATGTCCAATACGATGTAGAACCAATAGAATCAATAAAGTGACTGAAAGGTTAAAATTACAGGTAACCTGATTCTGAAATCAGTGAACCGTAATTTTAGCAGCACGGATTAAGATGAAAGGACAAATAAATTACCATTCACACCTGGATCTGTTGATTAATGTCCATCTACCTACCATAAAAATGTCGGATTATTCATATCCGACTAGACGGATTAAGGCATCCATAATAATAAGTCTCTACCCGTACTGTATATAAATGACACATCAATTGAATAAATTAATTGCGTTTTTGTGCTCCACCTTCAAGGCAGATCAATAACCGACATTTTTATCACAAAAATCCGGTTAAAAATGCCAAAAAGGACCATGTAACACATATATCATGATTCAGAAATGGATTTGTATAGACGAACATGAAGTAAAAGCAATAGTTTACATAAATTAAGATGAACACGTTTTATAACAAACGTATAATCCATTCTCAGACTTCACACCCGTACAGTCATATTGGCTTTACTACTTTGTCAGATAATTCTGGTTGACATTCATTAAAATTATTTCCAAAAAAATCCCGTTCTTACCCCTACTAACATTCTTACCTTGTACCTTTTTGATTTTGTGAACTTTCATGTTGTCAAAAGTAGTACATATATGATATATGTAATGTGTTTGATAATTTTAAAAACAATCAGCATATTTAAAAATAACATTATTTAGTGGTCTACGTTTAGAACATGAACAAATTATCTTTGTTGAACATTGTCTTTAAATTTCCATACTTAATATTCTTCAAACACGTCTAATTGTTAACGTGATGTCCTTGGTCTCTTACTTCGGTTAACGGGAAAGTTTATGAATCTTTTTGGAATTCAAATATTAAAAAATGGGCTGTTGCAATAAAACAAAAACTTAGATAACTAATATTTCAAAGGTACTCTCGTTGAATAAATGTATTACTTGACATGACAGATTGACACAATATGTTTTTGTTTTTAACGACATTTGCATATTACAGCTGTTTATATAGTATATATAACTATTTGATGAGTTTCAAGTTATATTAGACAATATGTAAGAAAATTATTCTGCATGTTTCAATCGTTTATAAAAAATATCTGTTTTCTATGTGACAGACCAATCACAATCAAACAAACAAATGAATTTCAAATGATAATCAACCTTTTAGGTATATCAAAATCAGCTAAATTTAAGATTGTTTTCAAAAGAGAATACATGTTTCCAGTTATTTGAATTAAACATCGTTTTTTAATCAATAATATCCTGGCTATTAACATTAAGTATTACGGTTCAAGTTGTGTTCCTAGCATAAATGGTAAGAGCAAATTCTTATCAAGACCACATATGATATAATTTGTCATTTGTATGTTTTGAATTTTAACAGTTCTTGCATCTGTGTTGCTGATGTCGATCTTATAACTAATAGATGGTTGATTATCTGTAATGTTCCATTTAACATCAACACAAGTCAGATTCAGCTGAGAAACCTGAATATGAACATCCACTGAAAGAAACAAAAACTAATGTATAAGAAATTGTGAAAAAGATAAACTCGGGTCGTTCAAAAGAAAAGATGATATTTGCATCTGATGGTTAAAAAAACAAAGTATTCAAAGCCCGGGGTAAAGAGAATAAGAGGCATAGAACAGCGTTGGATCATGAACCAAAGACAATGAAGAGAAGATCATATCACATTGTATTAAGTAAAATAATGAACATTTCGAAACATTTTACATAAACTTTGTGAAAATAGCTATCCACTAAGGAGATGACTTTTGCCTGTAAAAAGTCAAAAGTATGACAGCTTTTTTTGTCCATTCGGTTTTGATGCGTTTTGTATTTTTATTTTGCCATGTCATTAGGAACTTTCTGAATTGAGTTTCCTCTAAGTTCAGGTTTTTTTTTGTGATATTACACCACTTGCTCAAGTAAGTAATATATTTGTGTACATGATGTTGTCTTTTGCATAATTTGTAATAATAACAGTTTACGTGGGAGAGGCACATGCAGTATATGTCAAGGTTAATGAATATATAAAGAACTGCTAATCACACGTAATAGGATATGGTTACCTCTGATAGTATATTTATAGTCAGCAGTAGACACATTCTCCATGATATCATGTCCACCATTTGACACATAAATCTGGTACCTTTTAATAATAATAATATAACTGAAAATTTATAAAGCGCTCTATATAAAAAAAAACACTCTAAGGCGCTGTACATTCACATAGTAATTTAAACAAATCAATGACAATTAAAACCCAATTGTTCAAGGTCTTTCAACCAGTAAGAATCTATTTAAATATGCAGCATCAAATGACAGGTTACTGTACGCTGAATCCAAAAATATATGGTTTTTATATAAAAAAAAATGTATAGAAAAGGGAGATAATCTTTGACATCTGGTTTAAAAAGTTTACTTACGGTATTGTTTGATAGTTTACTTGACACTCATTCCAAAAATATATATAGTTCTATATATATTTTTACATTGATTTAGTACAAAAAATAGCGACTTCCGGTTTACAAAAGGTCACTTCAGGTTGTCTTTTTTAAGGTCACATTGCTTATAACTTAATGCAAAAAGTCCCATTGCTTTATCAGGTGTACATATGAGTTAAAAGCAAAGGTCAACATCTAGAACGTTATATTAGCATATGACCTTGAGCTCAATTTCAAGGTCATAAACCAAGGACCTCAAATCGAAAGACACTTGTCCTCTTCTAAGTATTGTTAATGAGTTATATTACCATACGTATGATATCATATTTAAAAAGGGGGGAAACTTGCGTCATATGTCTACGTACCCTTTCGACTAAAATTTATGTGTTACGACATGTCTTAACTAACAATTTTGTGAAAATATTTTGTCGCTATCTTATATGATTTCTGAAAATAAGAGATAACAAACCAAAATCAAAATTTAAATCATGACCTTGACCTTTAACCTTTACCTCATTTTCATTTTTTTAGACCAAGGACTTCAAATCAAAAGACCGTAGGCCTCTATCACTTATGGTTTTCTAGTTAAAAATACATATCACTAATATCAAATTTAAAAGTGGAAAGAACTCTCATATGGAGTCTCCGGATAGCTTCGGTCAAAATTAATCAAATCATCCTGAGGTTATAACCAGCAATTAGGTAAAATAAATTTGTCGGTTTCTTATACGGTTGCGAAAATTATGCGATAACAAGAAAAACAGTGTTCGGGAAGATAACTCTTACTCGGAGTTCAGTATTTTTGTGTTTTTACTTTTTACATGGAAAAGATTAAATAAGGGGAGTTAACTCAATCAACATCTGTGACTGTTTTTCCCCTATTTTAAGGATTTATTGGCAATTATACATAAAACTAATGACAAAATGTATGTAAAGTTCATTATGCAACAATTTTATATGATTCAGGTCTTAGGTAATTTAATAGTTGAGGGTTACTGGGTTTTAATTAGAATTTTAAAAAATCAGAAATTTATCAAAATAAAGGGAAGTTAGATGTAAAATTCAATATCTTGCAATTATTTGCCAAAATTGGATTTTTGATATTTTTGACAATATCAATTTGTCTATTCAATGAAATCCCACTTTAGAAGATTGATGCACTCAAACTTCCTTCAAATCTCATTATGGCCAACACGGACTTTTACACTACCCCCTACTGAATAATCGTTAGAAACAAATCTTTGAAGACATGGTTTATTTTTGTCTAATAAGGTCATTTTTGGCAAATGTAAGTTTAAATGGTCAGTAAAACTGTCAAAAACCACATTTTACTGAGTTGAAACTATACACATTTTCACTAATTTTTAAGTGATTTTTTGGGCATTATGCAAATGAAGCTGTTTCTAAAAATAGACATGATGCAACAAAGTCTAGGATGTATTTTCCCTTTTCTTTTATATATAAGATTTCAAAAATATAAAAAAAAAAATCAAAAGTTCCGACCTGCCATATGGACAATATTTTCGATTTTGCGTGGTTTTCTGGCAGACTGGCTCTTAAGTGACATCTCATTGTTGTACACATGGGTTTTCACATTTGCAATGTAGTAGAACTCCCCGACTGATAGAGAAAGACTGGCATACTGTCTCCACAGTGACAGTTTGATTTCACCACTATCATCTCACACTGTTATGGCCTTGTAATCCACCTTTTCCTGTGTTTTTAAAAGTGTTTCAGAGAAGTAGCTCCTGTAAATATATATATACAATCATTTTACAATTTAACATACATGCTATTAACTTGATATCTAAACAATGTTTTAATTGAGTGCTTGAAGGAAAAAGATTAATAGTATTTACAAGTATATAAGACTATTGTGAACGATCACTCTGCGAATAGTATCTATGTAATCAATTGATGCAATATTAAACTATGGTTTCAAGTATATTGTTCAACCTTATGTTCTGTTATAGTTAATTATAGTTAATGATCATTGCAATATATACATTATATATCTTGTTTACGAAAAATAGCACTATACAAAAAAAAAAAACCAACAACATAATAATTACATAACTAAATACAAAAAAAAAGTTGTTTTCCCTGAGTTACCCATTACTTATCATTTTGAAAAATAAAAAAAATGCAAGCAGGAAGACAGACAACTTTAAGTTTTAACATAGAGGTGAGAAGTTTATTATCATTAAGTTCATTATATGTAAAAAAAAAAAATAACTTTCTAAGTAAATAGTCTTCTTACAATTTTATTTCTAAAAAGTCAATAGACTAAAAGTGTAAACAAATGAGAGAGGGTGGGTATGTATTAATCAATCAATCACCTTTCTTTCACATACTAATTTAATCTTTGTTATAATTAACATAAGTTTGTTTTTTCCATCAGCAAATGAAAGATTGAATAAATAAATTACACTCTACAGTTTGTATTGTTTCTTTCAAATATAATCAGATTAAATAATTATGATGTGAAAAAATGAGGACTCAGAATAAAAAATAACATCTCGATTATCCCTCTTCCTTGTATAGATAATTCCTTTTACCCCTCCCATTCATCTTATCAAGGAGGTGAAGTAGTTATAAAGACACCTTGAACAAGTGTTTTATTATGATATGATAATTAACTGTTTTAGAACTTGCAAAATGAATTCAGATAAAACAATGGCAAAAATAATTCAAATTGAGGATTGTTTATTAGGGCCCCGCCTTTAGGCGGGTCGCCCTATAGTGATCAGTCTGTCCGTCCGTCCGTAACACTTTAACTTTGTGTCCGATCCATATCTAGAGAACCATTATGATTTCATACTTTATACTTTACATGTTTATTTACCACCACCAGAGGGCGTGTCATGATGTATGTACAACTTCCTAGGTCAAAGGTCAAGGTAAAAAACTTTGGTTTCAGTTGACAACCCTGTGTCCTGTGGTGAAGATCGTGTCCGCTCTATATCTTGAGAACCGTTATGATTTCAAAGATTATACTTGACACCCATTTTAACCAACACCAGAGGGTGTGTCATGATGTATGTACAACTTCCTAGGTCAAAGGTCAAGGTCAAAAACTTTTGTTTCAGTTGACAACCCCGTGTCCTGTGGTGAAGATCGTGTCCGCTCCATATCTAAATAACCGTTATGATTTTATACTTAACATGTTTATTAACCAACACCAGATGGTGTGTCATGATGTATGTACAACTTCCTAGGTCAAAGGTCAAGGTCAAAAACTTTGGTTTCAGTTGACAACCCAGTGTCCTGTGGTGAAGATCGTGTCCGCTCCATATCTAGATATTCGTTATGATTTCAAAGTTTATACTTGACATCCATGTTAACCACCACCAGAGGGCGTGTCATGATGTATGTACAACTTCCTAGGTCAAAGGTCAAGGTAAAAAAAACTTTGGTTTCAGTTGACAACCCCGTGTCCTGTGGTGAAGATCGTGTCCGCTCTATATCTTGAGAACTGTTATGATTTCAAATATTATACTTGACATCCATTTTAACCAACACCAGAGGGTGTGTCATGATGAATGTACAACTTCCTAGGTCAAAGGTCTGTCTGTCTGTTGGTCTGTCCATCGCTAACAAGATGCTTGCAAGATCTCCTTACAGTGATCATTTCCAAATTTTTGCTGATTTACAATTGTAAACTATTTTGTATAAATTTTATTACAAAATTTTCCTGATAGAAATACTTTGCTTCTTTGTGTTATATTTTTCTTAAAGTAAAATCCATATTTTCCAAAAAGTTGAAGCCCCTCAGCAATTTTTATTTTTTTAACATTTAATTGGCATTCTTTTTTGGTGGGTCATAATATATTGAAGGCATAATTCTAAAAATATGTGACAAATATCAAGTGGGCAGGAACTTTAAACATATTGTTCAAACATCAATCCATATATCCAGAAGTCACCTTAGAGTAGTCAACAATGAGTTCACATCATGCAGTCATATCACTATTATACTATGAAAGTAAGTTGAGATTGATTGTTGGTTGCTTTACGCCACATTAGCACAAAAAGGCTATATCGCGGCGAGAGCTAATTCGAATAATTTTTACAATTTAAAGCATATTTTTAAAATAAGACAAAAGGCCCTTCAATATACTAAAATTCTTGACTAAAGCAAATTTATTATATACAAATAAAAATCAACAGTAAAATAACGTGATAAAAATTAAAATCGATTTAAATATAATAACATTCTTATATTTGATAGCTTTCGTCCCTCTTTTATATATTGTTAACAATATTACTAAGAAAGAGTTAAAAGTAAATATATTTTTAAAAGTATCTTAGTTCTAAGTGTAGTTTTCGTTTTTTTTACATTTTCCTTACAATATAAATATTTAATACAATATAGCTAATAGTTTGACTTTTTATTCTACAGTGTAAAAAATGAAAGTTGATCGAGATCAGCTCAGATGATGAGGAGAAGAAAGATGATGTAAGTGTTAGAAATAATTCTTGCATGTTCAATCTTTTAAGAGAAAGGGAATTATCCGGGAAGATGAAAAAACTTCTAATAAGGTGAAGAAAAAAAGGTATATAAACTTTGTTATGAAGAAAGTCATTGTTATTGATAACGGTTGAAGTTAATCATGATGTAATTAATATGTCATTCATCAACATCTAGGAAGATTCATATTATTTCTACAAATGTCAAAATAATCTTGTCACGTGACTGAGATATGGAATGAATATTCATGTATGCAAAATTTTTTATCGTGTTAACTGTTGACATTTTAATCAAACGAACGTAAACTTACTGTACACATTTTCCCATCTATCATCATCAGTTTATGATTCAATGCACCACACTAATTCGTAGATTTTTCTAACATGATGGTCACATTGTTTGTAAATATAACATCTTCTAGCTGTTCTTTGCTCTTTATGTTGTTGAAACGAATGTTTTCTACATCATCTGTCAGTAGTTATAAAGTACCTGTTCCAGAACAAAAGAAATTTTTCCAGAACAAAAGAATCCACCCTAAATTTTCCAGAACAAAAGAATCCACCCTATTTTCCAGAACAAAAGAATCCACCCTATTTTTCCAGAACAAAAGAATCCACCCTTTTTTTCCAGAACAAAAGAATCCACCCTAAATTTTCCAAAACAAAAGAAACCACCCTATATATTCCAAAACAAAAGAATCCACCCTATATATTCCAAAACAAAAGAATCCACCCTATATATTCCTATTTTATGTTTTATTTGTTTTTTTTTCCCAGAACAAAAAATCCACCCTACGTTGAAAATATATATACAGTTCTTTATTTCACTCATAAATTACTGATATATAAAAGATATCACTTTGAAATCTAAATCATTTGATAAATTTCTACCAATACAACATGTCACTTTCAAACATAGATTCTATTGAATATATGCCTGAAAATATAAAATTTTGGGACAAATCTTTATCATCAAGTTTATCTACATTGTAACCTATATCAACACTTCAACATTCATATATCTACATTGTAACCTATATCAACACTTCAACATTCATATAAGTATCTTAAAATGGATTGGTGCCATATCTATATTAGTATTAACAGCATCTACTGTTACTGTTTCTACTAATTTATATAATTTTGAAAAATCTCTACCTAATTCATCTAATGACATAAATGTCAATAATTTACCAAGTTTTAAGGTCACCATATGTAGGTATATGAAATTGTTTAGACTTCCTGGTGAATATTTTGTAACTGTCTGCAAATATGACAACAATATTCATCTAGATATTAGACAGCTGCTTAATAACAAACCAACAATCAAAGGAGTTTCTCTAACAATTGACCAATGGAAAGATTTACAATCTATAAGACAATTTATCAATAGAGCCACTGAGGAAGCAAGACATCAATAGAAATATTACATCCATAGTTCATGCAGGTAAACATGTACTAGTTTTTTTTGTTTTGTATTTTTTTTCTATATGTTAAAAGCTATAGAAGAGTATCAATAGCATACACTTTGCATAAGAAATATTACATAACATTGAATGAATGCCAACAGTTATTTATCTATTATCATTTTAGGTACTACTTTCACAACATCAAAGAACTTTGATCAAATTATATTCTTTTAAGAGATAACAGTAGTACATTAGTATTTATTTACTAACTTTTATAATATTAATCTCCTTTGCTTCACACTGGAAACAAGCACTCTTTTATTTACCAATAAATAACACTTTAAAATAAGATCAAACTGTGAGGATCATAATAAACCAATTGCATTACTTAACAGGAAACTCACTAAAATTCAACACCTTTATACATTAGCAAAGAAAAGACTGATCAACCTTAATTTTATTTTCGCTTACTATTTTTCTTTTATCAAAATAACAAATAACAAAAGTAATTTTATTTTATTTTAACAACATGAAAACATATATACATAAGAACTCATTTTAGCACCATATATTATATCTTTTTGAGAACACTTTACCCAAATATAAATAATATTAATATTTTCTTTGCACTCCATAAAACAGTTTTAAAATCAGCACCAAGTGTTTTTGCATCATTTTCATTTTTATATAACATTAATAATCACTCAAAATTTCATTCCTACATATTATTAATAGATAATGATTTAAATAAAATCTTCAACCTTTGAGAAAGATAAATTTGTAAATAAAAACTTTACTTGAAAATACTTCATATAATAAATATAACATAATCTGGATTGAACCAGTAAAACACATTGTATAAGACAACACTATATTGAACTTCTAAAAATCTAAGAGATTATTAAAGATGATATAATATTGTAATAACATATAAATGATTTGATTTCGATAAGTTAAAATCTCATTTAAAACATATATACATTCAATTAAAAACCTGAGGAATATATTTTATGTATGAATTTACATCTGAGAGAAATAAATGTTCATGTAAAAAACTTTAAATATAAATACTATATAAAATAAGTTAAATAAAAAAAAAAAACTGAACTTAGACAGTAAAACCTCTCATATAATGTTGAAACTATATTGAGACAACAATGTAAAAGTCTGAGATGATATGGTATTACTATAACATAAAAGAATAAATGGAATGATTTAGCACCTCATTTAAAATAAAACATCATCAATGACCATATATTGAAATTCATCACATGAGATATGCGATTATAATAAAAAAAAATCAAACATTAAAAAGATGATTTAATCGTATTGAAACAAAGAGATGTTTAATCATAATGAAAAAAAGAGGTTTTAATCATCTTTTTAAATTTAAAAAAAAATAACATAATTATAGAAATAATTCATTCCATCATCATCTACTAAATATTGGTTAAAAATAATCTCCAATGATCTTCACTGTAATATAGTAAAAAAAAAAAAAACACTAATGACACAACCTTTATACATTTATACAAAAGTTTACAAGTCATACTTTTCTCCCTCTCTCTTTCTCTCTTATTATATAAAATTTCTTATTTGACCATATAAATTGTTCATGAAAAAAAGTGTTTTAATACTTGATATATCTATAATATTTTTTTAGCCTAGAGCTGTTTTTTTTTTAAACCAACCCTTTTCACACATGTATATCCATTCACTGTAGTATATTTAAAAGAAGAAAAAAAAACCAACAATAATATCACTATCCTTATGATTTATACTTTTCTCTCTCTCTCTTTAATTATATAAAATTTCTTATTTAATCATTTAAATTGCTTAAGAAAAGAAAGTGCCAATACTTAATAAGAAACTGTCATTTTTTTATATATTTTTTTTGGCATATCTATAATATTCTTTTGGCCAACCAACCCTTTTCACACATTTGTATCTAAATAAACATGCATATCATGTTTATAAAGAGATAACTTTTAAGAACAAACTTCATTCACTTCAAAACAATTATTAATATATATGGAATTTACAGAGGAAATGAGAGAATTTGTTTTTGAAGAATTGGAGTATTATCCTTATTCGTTAATAACTAACCAGGAAACTTTTCCATGTAGCATTTGCAATGCATCTCATGAAATGAGGTTGGAAAGAGATATATTAATCAAACTACCAATGGAGGATAATTGGTTTAATAACAGCTTGAAAGAAATGTACCATCAAATGCTACATTTAACAATTAGTGAACTAAAAAAAATGTTTTTTCATGTAGACACTGGCGTACTGTGCAGTGTTCAATATTTAGCCAAAAGGATTATTGAAAAAGATGAGTTCCAGTTTGGAATGGGAGAAAAAGTACATGATACTATTTCAGATCTATTATTTGAAAGGTAAGTTTTTACAAATTAAGTCTTGCAACAGGAAAACGTCGACGTTGTGATCTTCTTAAGTTGGGTTGTTGTACAGGTTCTATTTGCTGTTGGGGTAATTGACGATGTTGAATTGAGGTAAATTGTTGTTTTGTAAATTTTTCAAATAATTAATAACTTGTAGAATAGTTTCCAATCTTCTTCTTAAATTTTGATTTCCTCTTAAAAACACTTCCGAAACAGCTATAATTGTGACAATTATATATATAATCCAATCTACAAAGAAGAAAACAAGTCATCTGAACTAACACTTTCAGAACTACATGTATGAGATGCATTAAATATAAATTGTTGTTAATTGTCTTGTGGTGGATTTTCAAGTCTTTCAAGATACAGTTCATAAGATTCTGGTGTGTGGGCATGTAATCTGCATCTCAATTCAAAATCTGGACTATTTGTAGGTTGCTGACATTCTTTTTTTTTTAATATTCTTCTACGGATGAAATATACACCAAAACCAATAACAGAACATACTAAGGACACTGAAATCAAACAAATTATATCACTCTTTTAATTTTATATTAGAATAAACTTTAATTAGGGTTATACAATTTTGCATTTTAAATTGTGTGATAAATTTTTTTTAATGTGAATATAAAATTGAGTGAAAAAAAAAATAAGAAAAAAAAATAAATTAGAGAGAAAAAAAAATATGAAAATAAATGTGAATATAAATATAAAGTCTCACCTATTGTAGAACTTGTCACACTTGAAACCCATGCAGGTAATCCTTCTGTGCTAAATGTCTAAAATAAAAGATAGTTTATTCATTTTAGGGAAGAAATGTTTGCCATCATGTACAATGGAATGCCCACCCCCTAAACTGTGTCAGAAGAAGAAGAAGACGTAGAAGATGAAGGATACATAGAAGAAGAAGAAGTGATAGTGGACGTCATATATGTTGATGAGGTACTTGATTACAAAAACTTCTTCACATTATCGGTTTATTCGTATATAAATAATTGTAGTAACATATAATTATAATCATGCTTAAGTATATGAAAATATACATTTTCTTTGAATTATAAATTTCACACAAATACTTTTAATTCAATTTGAATATAGTATCATAATACATGTAAAATTAAAAAAAATCTACTATACCCCTGACACAACTAGTAATTTATCCATCTTTTTAAAGGTGTAACGTATTAGATTCTATAATTGTTGAATAATATTCATTATTTCTATTTTGTAGGAATGATTGTGGACAATTTAATGAAGACCAGACCAGACGAAAGATTACAGATTTTTTTTTCTTCTTAAATAAATCTTAATATAATATAAATGATTGGGTTATAATTTATTATTTTCAATGACAATATATATATATATCATTGAAATTATTTAACATACCATATTTGCAGGTGAAGTGTTCTCATATTCTGGTGGTGCCTCATCTGATGTTGATTCTGCTGATGGTTTCTGTAAATGTTACAAGTATGCAATTGAATAAGAGTAAATCATATTTACTTTATATTTACTTTTTCTTTCTTCTACCCTTTTTTTTAGCTCACCTGTCCCGAAGGAACAAGTGAGCTTATGCCATCACTTGGCGTCCGTCGTCTGTCGTCGTCGTAAACTATTTCAAGAATCTTCTCCTCTGAAACTACTGGGCCAAATACTTTCAAACTTTAACTGAATGTTCCTTAGGGTATCTAATTTATAAATTGTATCCGAAGTTTTGATCTATCAACAAACATGGTCGCCATTGCTAAAAATAGAACATAGGGGTCAAATGCAGTTTTTGGCTTATAACTCAAAAACCAAAGCATTTAGAGCAAATCTGACATGGGATAATATTGTTTATCAGGTCAAGATCTATCTGGCCTGAAATTTTTAGATGAATCAGACAACCTGTTGTTGGGTTACTGCCCCTGAATTGGTAATTTTAAAGAAATTTTGCTGTTTTTGGTTATTATCTTGAATATTATTATAGATAGAGATAAACTGTAAACAGCAATAATGTTCAGCAAAGTAAGATTTACAAATAAGTCAACATGACGGAAATGGTCAGTTGACCCCTTTAGGAGTTATTGCCCTTTATAGTCAATTTTTAACCATTTTTGTCGAGCCTTCGACTTTAGTCGAAAAAGCGAGACTAAGCGATCCTACATTCCGTCGTCGTCGGCGTCGTCGGCGGCGTCAACAAATATTCACTCTGTGGTTAAAGTTTTTGAAATTTTAATAACTTTCTTAAACTATACTGGATTTCTACCAAACTTTGACAGAAGCTTGTTTATGATCATAAGATAGTATCCAGAAGTAAATTTTGTAAAAATAAAATTCCATTTTTTCCATATTTTACTATAAATGGACTTAGTTTTTTCTGCGGGGAAACAAAACATTCACTCTGTGGTTAAAGTTTTTAGAATTTTAATAACTTTCTCAAACTATCCTGGGTTTGTACCAAACTTGGACAGAAGCTTGTTTATGATCATAAGATAATATCCAGAAGTAAATTTTGTAAAAATAAAATTCCATTTTTTCCGTATTTTACTTACAAATGGACTTAGTTTTTCTGCGGGGAACCATTACATTCACTCTGTGGTTAAAGTTTTTAGAATTTTAATAACTTTCTTAAACTATCCTGGGTTTGTACCAAACTTGGACAGAAGGTTGTTTATGATCATAAGATAGTATCCAGAAGTAAATTTTGTAAATAAATAAATCCATTTTTTCCATATTTTACTTTTAAATGGACTTAAGTTTTTCTGCGGGGAATCATTACATTCACTCTGTGGTTATATTTTTTAAAAATTTAATAACTTTCTTAAACTATCCTGGGTTTGTACCAAACTTTGACGAAGCTTATTTATGATCATAAGATTGTATCCAGAAGTAAAGTTTGTAAATAAATAAATCCATTTTTTCCATATTTTACTTTTAAATGGACTTAGTTTTTCTGCGGGGAACCATTACATTCACTCTGTGGTTAAAGTTTTTAAAATTTTAATAACTTTCTTAATTAAACTATCCTGGGTTTGTGCCAAACTTGGACAGAAGCTTATTTATGATCATATTAGATTGTATCCAGAAGTAAATTTTGTAAAAAGATTACTCCGTTTTTTCTGTAATTTACTTTTAAATGGACTTAGATTTTCTAACAAACATAAAATAGTAACAAGAGGAATATTTTTATTGATTTTTTTCCTCATTATTGTTGAGCCTGCAATTTACAGCAAAAATAGGCGAGACACTGGGTTCCGCGGAACCCTTACAAATTTTTCGTAAATCTTAGTAATCTTTTACAAAAATCTTCTCCTCTGAAACTACTGGGCCAAATACTTCCAAACTTTAACTGAATGTTCCTTAGGGTATCTAGTTTGTAAATTGTATCCGATGTTATGATCTATCAATAAACATGGTCGCCATTGCTAAAAATAGAACATAGGGGTCAAATGCAGTTTTTGGCTTATAACTCAAAAACCAAAGCATTTAGAGAAATCTGACGTTGGGTAATATTGTTTATCAGGTCAAGATCTATCTGCCCTGAAATGTTCAGATGAATCAGACAACCTGTTGTTGGATTGCTGCCCCTGAATTGATAATTTTAAGGAAATTTTGCTGTTTTTGTTTATTATCTTGAATATAATTATAGATAGAAATAAACTGTAAACAGCAATAATGTTCAGCAAAGTAAGATCTTCAATTAAGTCTATTTGACCAAAATTGTCAATTGACCCCTTAAGGAGTTATTGCCCTTTAAAGACTTTTTTCACAATTTGTTCATCATGTTGACTTACTTTAAAAAATGTTCTCCTTTGAAACTGCTGTATCAATTTCAGCCAAACTTAGGCTAAATGAGTTTCAGAGTATCTAGTATAAATTTTATATTTTATTTCCTTGTATGTCAAGAAACATAGCTCCTATGGCTAAAATAGAACATAGGAGAAAATGATTATTTTTTTTGGTTTTTGAAGAAAATAGGACGATCCAAAAAACATTTAAATAAATTGAAAAGCCAAAATAATCATTGATGAGAGATTTAACCAAAATAATTAAGGTGAGCGATTCAGGTTCTTGAGAGCCTCTTGTATTGTAACTAAGTGCTAATCACTTAAGCTATAATTCAAAGACTCTCAAGGTTTTTATTTATGAAGCTATACAGTTTTCTTATTAATGTTGACTACATACAGTTACTTATACATGCTATAACTTCCAATTCATTTTAACTTGGACTTATTTATCTCCAAATTTTTATAGACATGTATTTTATTCACATGAGCTGCAGCAGGACTGTTTATAATTTTATTCGTTTTGGAGCAGTTGATAATTTCTATACTATGCACAAAATTAAAACAATGTTTCTTTTTTAATGTGTTCACACTTGTATGCTTTCAACACCTTGAACATGAGTAAAGTTGTGAAATATTATGGTCATTGATGTAGTATTTATTAGTATTGGAATCATTTGGTTGAATGTTGTCTCAAAGATATTTACTCTCATTTTAAATATGGAAATTAGGAGCACATGTTATTCATGACGACTTGTACAGTACTTGCACAAACATGTTCACCAAAAACGACTTTAGTGTTTGGTGGTGCAACAACATTCTGACACAGCACCTGCCCGTCTGTTATTAGAACAGTTTTCAAACGTCTACCAATGATTGCAATGTAGGTGTCAGGGGATATGGTATTAATGGATAGTCTTGACTGTATTGTATTTCTCAGAATCAAACATGTAATGTCCTTTTCCCACTACACAAACCATTTTTTCAACCACAAGTCTTGGACAGCTTTGCATCTTCTAGAAGGTTGTAACTCTATCGGTCTACCACTAGAATCACAGAATGAACCCATCAAAACCAAAACCAATATCAAAACCATCTCAAAATTTAAAAGTGAACAATAACAATCAATATGGAACCTATAAATGAACGCAATGAATTGTGCGATATGTTTCTGGAATATGTACTGATAATCCCTCCGAGTACAGGAGCACCTCTCAAGGTACAAATAACAATGAAAACTTTTCTCATTATACATTCATTTATCAATAACATATAATATATATATATATATTAAAATCAAATAGAAAAATATGACATTAATTTTGGAATTAAACAAATCATTCAATCATATTCAGCGGAACATCGTCAATTCGATCAGGAAACCATTTCTACACGGGTAAAGTCTTTCAACATAAAGTGATTTCACGAGTATATAGATCTCTTAGCTACTATTCAAAGTCAATCAGTCAGGGGGAAAAACTACTATCATGTTTAATCTCTGCAATGTCTGGAGTTACTGATTCTCTGATAACTATTCTCAAATCACACACAAAACCTTCATCAATTTCTCCGTCAGGACATTTACGTGGTTGTAATATGTATGTCAGAAATACGTTATAATGATTATGTTCAAATGAATGAAGTGTATCAACTCGAATCTTTTAAACATTATATAATGAACATGTGGGAGGAACCTTCATAGTCTAAGTCAAATATCAAAGTTTACTAAACATAGAAATTGGAGGGGATAATGTTTGAACAGGAAAACAAAAAAAATAAAAAAAATAGGGACGCGACAAACAATCATAATGAATCCCTTACAATAAAAGGGAGTGTTATGAAACCTATTTAACTGAATCAGAGAAAAAGCGTCACTCTTTTGAATCGAATCAGAGAAAAAGCGTCACTCTCTTTTATTCTTAACTATCCAATGAAAATAAGTGGTTTTATTTTAAAACAGAAATGAGGGGGAGTAGAATAAAATTTGATTGATTGATTGTTGGTTGCTTAACGTCCAGTGGCAAATATTTCATGCATATTCAGGACGAGAACAAGTTCACAATAAATACAATAGGTAGGTTGTTATAATAGAGGATGATGGTCGGGGAAATTTGGACTGCCACTGGAAAATGAGGGTATATTGGATAGGGACAGAAATTTTGCCTTGCAACAGGCCACCTACGGACCCCTCAAAGAGTTGTTGCAAGGGTTCTTAACGTGCAAAGAGCGTGGCACTCTCTTTACACGAGGCATCAGATTTAACGTCCCCCTTCTGACCGGACGTGACTGCGAACTTGATACATCCCGCACAGCCAAACGGACGCCCCACTTCAGCAAGCGTTTTACTGCCGGTCGGGAGAAGACCAAGTGACCATATTTCTATACCCCAGTCACCCTTGGGGTGAATAAAATTTGAATAAAAAAAGGGACGCGACAAACAATCATAATGAATACTTTACAATGAAAGGAGTATCATTAGAGAAAAAGCGTCACTCTCTTTTGTTCTTTTCTACCCAATGAACATTAATGGTTTTGTTTGTATTTTCTACCATGCTAATATATAAATGAGAGCCCAAACTAATCATCTTCACACTTATATCTTACCAGAAAGTTCAACTAGACAGAAGTTTATAGAAAAAAAAACATGGATCAGATAAATTTGTTGAAAATTCACAAGAAGAATGGCGCTCTTGAGCTGAGAACAAATTTCGGGAGGACAAAAACTGCTGTAATGACGAAGAGAGGCGAGTACTTCTATATGAATTTATACAACAGACCGAGATATAAGGAAAACAAAATGTTTCTTGGTTTTGATGAGTTAAATGAACTTTGTCAGATAAAGGAGGCGATGGAGACTATGAGAGGAGAATTCAAAAAGGTAAGATGATGTTCAACATATACGCATCTTCATTTTCAATTTTACAAAAGTATTAAAATATGTCCTAACATTATTTCAGAGTTCAGTCATACGTCTTTTTAACTTCGTTTGTTTTCACACAGTAACAAATATTTCATAACTATTTAAGATAATAATTAATTCATATACACATAGGACCGCAATACATATACGTCCGATTGTTTTACGTACAGTGACAAATATTTCACAATTATTCGTGATTGATATTATTCGATACGTATGTAAAATTAATATTTTTATACATTGATCGTTTCAGCCAGTATATATGCCGATGACAACCTATAACTCCTGCAAAATATTATCAACATTCGTCAAAACCAGCAACCTACCCATTTCCAGATTGTGATAAACAGTATCCATCACAGATGCTCAGTTATGGCAATATGCAGCAGATGATGGCTAAAAACAGTACCGAACAACCCGTAGGAGCATCAATTCCTGTCATAGTGGGTCAAAAAAGAAAAAAAACACAAATGTTGACGATTCAGAAATACCTTTTGAAAAAGTGCGTTATAGTGATGATATAGAGGGAGAATTTGAAAACATTCCACCGGAACTGTTGAATGAATACCTCATATGAACAATCATTTCTCTATTCATGGATGGAAATTTATTATTCTCATTTACTTTATTATAAATAAATTATCGTTTCACACATCTTATATCTTTTTCTTCTTTAATATATGTTGAATGTATGGGGTAGATTTCTCATTTTATTTTAAAACCTTGAGATGGAAAGCCGTTGGTGGCAAAGAGAAAGTCTAATAAAGTTTAATCACCTACATCGTTTTTCATTGTCGATCCAAGTAATTCTGGAAAGAGTTATTTCACTAAACAGTTATTGGTGATGGCTCTGGAAATGTTCAAAATTCCACCATCTAAAATATATTTTTGTTTTAGTGTTCGGCAGGACTTGTATGATAAAATGTTAAATGAAATCCCTCAAATTCAATTTCATAAAGGTCTCCCTTCAATGAAACTGTTGACCAATTGGGGTGAACAGGAGGGTCATAAAATTATAGTTTTCGATGATTTAATGATGGATGCGGCAGATAGTGTTGAGTGTCTCACATTATGTGTGTTGGGAGTCATCACTATAATATGACAGTTATTCACATATTGCAGAATGTTTTCCAGAAAGGAAAGTCTATGAGAAAAGACTCACTTCATTGTCACTATTTCATCCTTTTTCGATCTTTTCGAGATGTTTTGCAAATTCAAACATTGGGAAAGCAAATGTTTCCAGGACAGACAAAAAAATTTATGGATGCATATCACAAATCAACAAAACAGAGATTCGGTTTTCTGCTTCTTGACCTCCACCCTCACACCGATAAAACATATCAGTTGCGTACAAACATTCTTCCAGGACAGTTCTATACAATATATCAGCCTATACAATGAATGAAGAAGATAGAAACTGTTTTATAAAGTTTTTACTTAAAGTTTCTCCTAGACAAAATATGTACATATTGATTGATTGATTGTTGGTTGCTTAACGTCCAGTGGCAAATATGTCATGCATATTCAGGACGAGAATTGAGTGAGTGAGTGTTGGTTGCTTTACGCCGCATTAGCACAAAAAGGCTATATCGCGGCGAGAGCTAATTCGAATATTTTTACAATTTAAAGCATATTTTTAAAGACAAAAAGTCCTTCAATATACTAAAATTCTTGACTAAAGCAAATTGAGTATATACAAATAAAAATCAACAGTAAAATAACGTGATAAAAATTAAAATCGATTTAAATATAATAACATTTTTATATTCTATAATAAATTCCAATTTCTTTTAAAAAAGCAACAATATTTGTAAATGGAACATTATTAAATAAATCATAAATATTATTGACATTGAAATGCTTCTTACGAATATCAGCAAAGTCAATACAATTAATTAAAACATGTTTAATAGTATACTTGCAGTTGCAAGGAACACATTGTGGTTCATCTTCATTTTTTAAAAGATACTCGTGTGTTATTCTAGTATGACCAATACGACATCTAGTAATAACACACTGATCTTTTCTGCACATAATATTATTAAAAGGTTTGCCTAAATTAGGTTTAATTTCATGCAATTTATTATCATCTTTTTTACTCCATTTATTTTTCAATATATTAAAAACATATTCTCTAATATTAGATTTAAAATCAGTATATGGTATATCACAGTTAGATAGAGGATCACCCAGGGCATTCTTTGCCTCAAGGTCTACAGCTGTGTTTCCAAGGATTCCAACATGACTCGGAACCCATAGAAATATTATTTCTTTCAGAAGAATTTTTAAATTCCTCATTACATATAAAATTTTCAGGATTGTTGGGTTTTTAATTTTAGTATTTCGTATAGCTTGTAAGCATGAAAGTGAATCCGAACATATAATAAATTTGGATTTATCTGAAGAAGCAATAAATTTCAAAGCCAAAATTATTGCTTCTGCTTCAGCAGTAAAGATGGATGCATCAGATGGCAAACGAAGAGTTGCAGCTCTGTCCCTGAAGACAGCAGCAGATGCAACTCTATCACCATCTTTTGATCCATCAGTATAGACAGTTGAAAAATCTAGATAATCGGCTTTAATTTCAGCATAGTGTTGCCGAATTAAAAGAGGATTTGTTTTATTTTTATTGTGTTCACGGAGATCAAATATCATTTTTGGTTTGGGAAGTTCCCATGGAGGACATTTGCAAATTTTAACTTGAGCAACAGATTTTAAATCAAAAGAAGCTAAATATGGTTTTAAACGTATACCTAACGGAGGAATTTTATTTTCATGTTTTGCAAAAATATCTTCATAAATCGGATTAAAAACACAGCTGTAGGCAGGATTATCTGAATAGGCTTTTAGTTTGACAGCATATTGAAGTCCAAGCTTCAAACGTCTGTTAGAGAGTGAGTGCTCATCAGCCTCTACATACAGACTCTCAACTGGTGAGGTTTTAAATGCGCCAAGACAGAGACGCAAACCCTGGTGATGCACAGCATCAAGAATCTGTATGTAGGACTTCCTTGCAGAGCCATACACTATAGAGCCATAATCTAGTTTAGATCTAACTAGAGATCTATATAAATTAAGTAAAATGTTGCGATCAGCACCCCAGTCAGTAATGCCGACAACTTTTAAAATATCTAAAGCTTTTAAACATCTCGATTTTACCATTTTGATATGGGGTAGAAAGGTTAACTTTTTATCGAAAATTAACCCAAGAAATTTGGTTTCATCAACCATTTTAATTGGGTTGCCGTACAAAGTGAGTTCTGGATCAAGATGCAATTTCCTTTTGTTACAAAAATGCATCCCGACCGTTTTTAACGTGGAAAATTTAAAACCATTTTCCGAGGCCCATTTTTCAATTCTTCCAAGACATAATTGTAATTGTCTTTCTATGTTATTCATATTTTTGCCTCTGTAACATATTAAAAAATCATCAACGTACAATGAACCTTCAATATTACTTTTTAAAACTTCAACAAGGCTGTTGATTTTAAGACTAAATAATGTAACAGATAAAATACTGCCCTGAGGAACACCCATCTCTTGATCATACAGATCAGACATGGTCGAATTAACTCTAACATTAAATTGTCTGTTCGAGAGAAAATTAGGCATATTGCCTTTCAACCCCATATCAAATAGATCTTTTAAAATACCATATTTCCATGCAGTATCATAGGCCTTCTCAAGGTCGAAAAAGACCGACACCACATGTTCATTTTTCGCAAAACCATTACGGACAAATGATTCGAATCGAACAAGATGATCAAGAGTACTGCGGCCCTGTCGGAATCCACACTGGATATTGGCTAATAGCTAATATTCAGGACGAGAACAAGTTCACAATAAATACAATAGGTAGGTTGATACAATAGAGGCCATCTAGGATGACGGTCGGAGAAATTTGGACTGCCACCGGAAAAGGAGGGTATATTGGATAGGGACAGAAATTTTGCCTTGCAACAGGCCACCTACGGACCCCTCAGAGAGTTGTTGCAAGGGTTCTTAACGTACAAAGAGCGTGGCACTCTCTTTACACGAGGCATCGGATTTAACGTCTCCCTTCTGACCTGACGTGACTGCGAACTTGATACATTCCGCACAGCCAAACGGACGCCCCACTTCGGCAAGCGTTTTACTGCCGGTCGGGAGAAGACCAAGTGATCATATTTCTATACCCCAGTTATGTACATATTGAAAACGTTAACTAAAAAACAGCTACAAAGTATTCTAGAGATAGTTGTTAATGTGGTTCAGGGAATTATACAAATCTCTGACACGGATAAAACAGGATTAAAGCGTAAAAAACGAGTTATTCGAAAAGCGAGATTATTCGAATGTTGAGAACATGGTCTTTATTGGGTCCCCGCCATTCTATTGTGTTGATGTTTTTGTATGTTGATTAATTTTTCAATTGAATTGCCTTACAGCACAATTGAGGGATAAGATTTATATACTGAAGATAAAAATTGCATAACAGGAATGTTATAAATGAATAGAGGTCATTCTGACAACATGATATTAAATATTATATTTGTCATAAGATAATTTAAAGTAACCGCTGATATTTATTAATCAATAATCTATTTGAAACTAATAAATTGCAAAATTCTATTACAATACTACTGTTGCCTTTGTTTTGTATTGGGTAATCCAAAAGATACCGGAACAAATATTTTAAAAACATCATTTATTCACGTATTAAACATGTATTTGCTGATGATATCAGGTAGATATTTTGTTTCGTCGTTAAATCATCTGTTCTTTTTTCTACTTATTATTTATCTATGTATTTGTTTAAGATGTCAAGTAGCTTTCTTGTTTCTCAAATCACCTTTTTGTTCTTTTGCTCTCCATATTATGTAATTTTTCGTTCATTTAATTTCCAAACCAAAGTTTTTTTGCACAATATCATCTGCACGAATCGAAAAGATAAATACACAATGAAATATATTCAGCTGCAAGTCGATTGACTTAACATTTGAAAAGTTTAAAGTCTCATAGGACGACATTTGTTTTCCATGTGTTGACCCTCAGAGTACCAACGTGAACTTTACCAGGAACACAACTCTTTTATAACGACATATTAAATTAACTGTCAAGAGACCACAGGTAGATTATCACTTCTGGTAAGCTGAAATCTTGAAAATCATATTTTTGTATTGGGTTTCAAGAGATACCGGACAAATATTTCAAAACAATATTTATTCACGTTTTAAATATGTATTTGCTTATGATCAAGTTTCTGCATTGACTTTGCTTTTCTTTTTTTTTTAAATATATATTTTCTTTTACATGAACATAGAACGGCTTTTTGCAACATGTGCAAGTCAAAACCTACGTGTATAGCACAAATCTCGAACCAATATTATGACCAGGTATTGTCACCGTTTACACCTATTCTGACAAGGACTGCTTTTCAAGAAATAAAAAATAAATTTGGTTTCAATGGCAAAACAAAGAATGTTAAAGTTGAAGAAATTAAGGATATTTTTACACAATTAAATTAAATCTGAATCAACAAATAAAACCCAACAGACACCGGTCGAGGTGTAAATAGTCAATGCCTAAAGTTGTTGGATTAATAAAGCTTATTTCTACATTTGATCTTTAAAATGTTGAACACTATGCGGTATGAAGTGGGATGAATGTATATTTTGATCTTCTATATCCTTGTCATTTGATAAGATACTTTCTTACGTTTCCTTATTATCTCAATTGAATATTCCAACATCACTAGTTATTTATACTCGGTGGTGACAATTATTTTGCAAGTAGTTTATAAATTAATTCGACCGTGATGTTTTCCATAATATAAAAAATAAAAAATCACGAATCGGCAAGATAAATACACAATGGATAGTTTAAAGCCTCATGGGACGATATTAGTCCCTCAGAGTACCAATGTACACTAGGAACACGAATATTTAATAACGAAAGATTAAATAAACAGGTAAGATACCACAGGTATAATCTCGCCACTTGTTTTAAGCTGAAATCTTGAAAATCATATTTTGTATTACGAAGGAATAACATAATGACTGCATGTTAGACATGTACCGGCGATTTATAATTTATTATTCAGTTGTATAAACATGTATTTGATAACATATAGCATTTTCCTGATTTCGTAAACCATTTTTGATTCTTGTTTCCGAAATAAAATAAAAACAAAAGAACTAACATATTCAGGTACATTCCCAATTAATGCTGACAACAAACCTCTACTGATTATTCGGCAATTAATGAGGACAATTTAATAGATGAAAAAATTCAAGACTTATTATTGTATAGACCTTAGCATTGCCAACAAAGACTTATACAATTGTCAAGAACCTTCCGATAGATTTACATTTTTTAAAACAAGGACTCCAAATTGACAATATCAATGCACAGTGAAATAGTTTAAACTTTAAAGTTTTGATTGTTCATAGACTCATTGGGCGAGTTTTATTTGTTATTGGTGGTTGTCCCGCAGTTTGTTTTAACTTACAATTCACTGTGTACGCAATACTTAAATAAATATATGTTTACTATGTATATAAATAGATAAGGGACTATAGGTATATTATCACCTCTAATTCTAAGCTAATATCTTGAATATCATCTTTTAGTATCCGAAAAGTTTTAAATAACGATTGAATGTAGACACACAAGTTACAAGGCAATGAGGCTTTTTTTCTACTTATTCAATCGACATTGATGTTAAATTCTTCAGACATTTTTAAGATGTATTATGAATCGGCAGTGTGAATAGTTTCAAGCGCAAATCGATAACAATTTGTACTGTCAAATATCCTTCATCGGAATATACTTATTATTGACATTGTCATGTGTTGATTCGCAGTTGAACGTGCAATTGTCCAAGACCACTTATATTAAACGATCATAGGTAGATTATCAGTTCATATGTTAAGCTGAAATCTTGAATATCATATTTTAGTATTGGGTTCAAAAAGATACCAGACATATTTTAAAAACTTATAATTCATTCTCGTATTAAATATGTATTGGCTCAAGTAGCCTTCTTGTTTCTTCATTAACCAATTTGTTAACCTGTCTGTTCTTTTTTCTACTTATTATTTTTTTTTATCGTATTGAACATGATTGTATTTGCTTGTGATATCATGTAGATTATTTGTTTCGTCATTAACCTGTTTGATCTTTTTTTCTACTTATTCAGTCGACATTGATGTTAATTTCTTCAGACATTTTTCAGATTTATTATGAAACGGCAATGGAAAAAGTTTCATCTGCAATTTAATAATTATAACAGTTTGCACTTTAAAGTTGTTGGTTTCGTTCAAGTTATTTCTACATTTCATCTTTCAAATGTTGAACACTATGCTGTATGAAGTGGGATCCATGCATATGTTAATTTATATATCTCGCAACTGTATACCATATTTTCTAATCTTTTCTCCTTGCCTATCCTTGGGTATTCCATCATCTGTTGTTTATACTTTGTGACGGTGGCGACAACGACTTTGCTAGAAGTTTATAAATTATTTTGACCACGACTTTTCCATTAATATAAAGCTTCACGAATCGATAAGAAAATTACTAGATAAAATATATTTTGTTGCAATTCGATTGATTTTACATTTGTTTAGTTTAAAAGGATCATAGGACGTTATCTGTTTTTCAAGCGTTGTCCCTCAAGAGTACCAACGTGCACTGTACTAGGAACACAACTTTTTAATAACCAAAAATTAAATACACGGATATGAAATCACAGGTAGATTATCACTTCTGGTAAGCTGAAATCTTGAAAATCATACTTTTGTATTGGGTTCCACAAGATACCGGAGAAATATTTTAAAACATTATTTACTCACGTTTTAAATATGTATTTGCTTATGCTTATGTTCAAGTAGACTTGTTGTTTCTGCATTGACTGCTGTTCCTTTTCTTTAAAATATATATTTTCTTTAACATGAACATAGGTCGGCTTTTTGCAACAAGTGCAGGTCAATTCCAAACATATCTGTTATCTGCACTTCTGTGTTTGGGGGTGTTGAAATGGTCTGGCAACAATTGTTGAGGGTGCAGGTTTTAACGGCTACTTTCTCTAACTGCTGGCCAAAGGTCATAAGTGTACTGGAACCCGCCAGTCTGTCTAGGGTGATCTTCTTCACCGAAGTCGGCCCATTGAAAATGTAGCTGCCTTCCCCCTCATACAGATACTGCAGCTCAACTACGTCGTAGTTTTCACCAACAACACTTCTGCATTTTCTAATATTCAGATCATACACTTGGCCATAACACACAACTATAGTTAACAGCAACAAACACCAATTTTGATTTTTTTACTTTTTTCTCTGTGAATCGTCTGCGCATGTGCACATAATCAACAGTTAATTAAAAATAAAAAGGCGGGAGATTATGATTGTGTCAACAAAAAAAAATACGAAAAAAATAAATATGAAAGAATTGAGATGTTGCTATATGATCTTCAACAATAGAATAACTCGAAAAAAGGGGAAACGGAAACACATATAATAAGAAAATATTAGGTACGAGACGATGACACTAAAAAACATCGAACGTTTTGGGTTTGTTTATTTACAATGTAGCTGCTTTAGATAAAGATTTTAAGTTAAGAAACCCAAAATTAAAGCAGATGACATATTATCACAGTATAGTTTCTAGAGATTCATCAACACCTTGTTTTGTTGTTCAGCGCATTTTTGTTTGCGCACCACATAAACAATTTGGTATAAGAGTTGTTATGCGAAACCTAAGAATAAGGTGGTTATCCCTCCATTAGTCCCACCCAATACTTCAAAGTCTAATATTATTGGTTTAGATAATATTAGCTAGAAAAATGAAGTAAGTATAATAGTGCGTATTTTTCGTTTTCAAGTCAGTACTTCTAACCTTTGTCTAGAAATCTATTTACGATTAAGTGTTATAATGGCAGCCGAAAATGTTCAATTTAGTCAAATTGTTACTTCCACTGGTAGAACGGAATACAAAACTCAATTCGGTAGAGGGAAAGTGCTTACCTATAAAAAGTCCGCTAGAGGACTCTTTTATTTAGACTAAGTTGCGTCAAACGGATCTATGAAGCTGAATTTAGGGCTGGACGACATGGATGATCTGTTTACACTAAGGGGCACCTAGAGTCCCTAACGGCATACTTTCCACAGGTTAGACTATTTTCTTTCTTTTTGTTTTTACACGAGGTTCACATGTAATAGTTTTCTTTAAAAACCGAGGAAATTAAAGATTATACCCTTTGAGGTGTTTTTTTTTCTCTTATTGTATGCGCTTTCCGTAAACAAAAGGAAGGTTTTAAGTATTGTCTATTACCGTTTATCTTTCTGTTTATCTATCTACCTCGCTTTTGTTAGGGGAGATGTCGGTGTTCACATTTGCCTTTTATTTTTAACTAATTTAATGCAACAATTGAATAATATAAAACGAAGATGTGGTATGATTGTTAATAAGATAACTCTTCACAAGAGACCAAATGATACAGAAATTGTCAACTTTTGGTCACCTTGCGACCATCAACAATAAGCAAAACCCATACCTCATAGTCAGCTATAAATTGCGTCAAAATGATGAAAGTAAAACAAACGTCCGAGGGGAGAAAAAAGATAACAACCTAATTTATGTACAAAATAATGAACGAAAAACAATATGCACACAACCAACACCTCTCGCAAGTATACAACTTTCTTCATAACATTTGAGTATCAGTTTTATTTTATTTTTCATGTTTAAGCCGCTCTCCCAGCCACAGGAGCAGTTTGTGCCTAAAGAAAATGTAGCGTCGGTTTATGCACCGCCACCACCACCAACACCTTCCGTAATTATACATTTATTAATGTAAAGTTTAAAGATGTTGAAGAATCATGATTGATTGTTGGTTGCTTAACGTCCAGTGGCAAATATTTCATACACGTTTAAGGTGAGAACAAGTTAAAAATACATACAATAGGCAAGTCTTGCAATAGAGGGTGTTTTTTGTTCTTCTCAAGAATCACCATGTATTCCAAACTTGATACACTTAAATGCGAACAAAGCAATACTTGTTTTTTAAGTATTCTTTAAAAAAAAAGATAAGCAACACTAAAAGTATTTCATTTCTCTCTGGTTTATTTATTTAAATATTTCATTTTTATTATTGCAGGCACCTCTTACAATAATATATGAATACGAGACGTCAACTACCACACCACTTCAAACTACAACAGACCCGATGTGGAGCAAAGGAAATATGATTCCGGTGAGGGTGGCCGCAAAGAGACCGGTACGTGAAGAATTACAACCACAGTGGTCTGGGAAGAATACAAAATATGAACAGATTTCCCTTGTGAAAAACAATTCATATGATCTCTCTGAGGATGAAATGGGAGCCTTTTTCCAATCGATGTGATGATGCTAAATGTGGTGTGACTTTCATTCAATGTGGGAATAACATTTATAAATTTCATTACAGACATATATGCAAACAGACTGACACGGTTATTTTTTTTTTTTTAAATATTAAATAAATACTATCACTATTGTCATGATTATGTGTCTATCTTATAATGTCCATAGACATAGCTTTCAATTGGGTTCTTCCAGTAACGTTTATCATCAAAACAACACAGTCCTTTTTTCACAACGGTATCCATGAAAAGTTCATGATCTTTAATTCTAATGCACGTCATTGAAATGGTGGTCGTAGTTTCTATTTCTACATTTCTAGAAAATTTATTTCTAATTCAAAAACATTAGAAATGGAGGGACCAATTTTTTCCTCGTTGAAAAACGAACTGTATGACCTCTCTGAGGAGGAAGCGGGATCCTTTTTCCAATCGATGTGATTTTGCTCAGTGTGGTGTAGGATTATATTCATTGAACTTTTATAGGAATAAGAATTGTAAATATCATTACGGATTATATGTCAAACAGACTGACATGGTTAGTTGTTTTAAATATCATATATAAAAGACCTTCCTTAAGTATACATTTATTAATGTAGTGTTTAAATATGTTCAAGAATGATGATTGATTGTTGGTTGCTTAACGTCCAGTGACAAATATTTGTTACATGTTCATGACAAGAACAAGTTAAAAATACATATAATAGGTAAGTCTTGTAATAGAGGGTGGTTTTTTTCAAGAATCAACATGTATTCTTAACTTGATACACTTAAATGCGAACAAAGCAATACTTGTTTTTGAAGTATATAATTGAACCTAATTAGCATATTGCAAACAGCCTTTTGTTCGCAGTAGTCTAGGAAGAATGTGAAATATGAACTGATTTCCCCGGTAAAAAACGAACTGTATGATCTCTCGGAGGAGGAAATGGGAGCCTTTCCAATCGATGTGATTTGACTTTTCACTCAATATAGTGTATGATTATATTTATTGAACTTTTATAGGAATAACATTTGTAAATATCATTCCGGTATATATGTTCAACAGACTGACACAGTTAGTTGTTTTAAATATTATATATAACATTATTTGAGAATGAGCTTGGATATTAGAGAAAATCTTCCAATTGAAAAAAAAAACATTTTGTTTATACTATGTTTTGACTCTGACTTTTCCCAATAATATAATTATACAGGAACATTTACATCAAAAGGAGTTATACAAAACAAGATAAGATCGCAGGATCACAGGTAGATTATCAGTTAATGTGTTAAGCTGAATTCTTGAATATCATATTTTGTATTGGGTGCAGAAAGGTTGTCTGATGATTTTAAATGTATAGTTACAACGGAAATTTCAAGTGAAGAAAAATAATTGGTTGATTGATTAGTGACTCTTTCATGCATATTCAGAACGAGAACAAGTTCACAATAAATACAATAGGTAGGTTGATATAATATATGTCATCTGGGTTGATGGTCGGGGAATTTGGACTGCCACTGGAAAATGAGGGTATATTGGATAGGAACAGAAATTTTGCCTTGCAACAGGCCACCTACGGACCTATTGTAATAGGAAAATGTACTTTTTTTAATCATTTGATTTCATATAATTACTAATTAATACATGTAAAATCTTCTGTGAAAAATATTTTATAGTCAATTATTGTTTAACTGCTTTATACTTTAAAGCCAAACTTTCATGTTCAATTTGTGAACATAAGAAATAACAAATAAACTTTTGTTTCAAGTAAATGTCACGTTGTTCTAAGTGACGTTCCAAGAGTACAAATGTTACTTAGTTTTGTTTGATAAAGGTTAACAAATTATGTCATAAACTATGGACAATGGTCAACTACATTTAGGCATTATTATTTAATAGGGTTAGAAATTACAGATCAAGATAATAGATAAGGCTCATGACATGCACAAATTAGTATATAAAGTAATCAAGCCGCTATAATGTTAATAGCAAATTTCTTGATATTTTAGGTGAGTGTCTTGGTTCTGAAATAATTTTCATTTAAATTATTTTTCTATTAATTTTACTTTGGAAAAATAAAACAAGTTTATAAATAACTAATATTTTATTATCAAAGGTTTAATTAAATAGTCATTACTATTGTTATTATAATATATTTAATTTGAATTGTTTATAGTATTTTATTATTGTTTTAATTGATTTTAACTTTAAATTTGTACTGTGAAATTATATTGTAATTATTGTGATGTTTCAAATACTACATAAATAGCGAATTTCTTGATATTTTAGTTTGGTTTTCTTTGCCATTATTGTCCCGGCCTACTACCTTGAGCCTCCCCTAGATTGTGCCAAAGGGCATTACAATTGTCGGGTTAATAAAAACCACAACAACAAAACACAATAATTCTTACACAATATAATGGTAGAGGACAATGTTTAACAATGACAAGAAACACTAAAACCAGGGAAGACACCATCCAATTATCACCATGAAATCCAGTGCAAAATTGAGTCGGCATTCGATAATCTAGACCTTTTTACTAAACAACCAGACAACTTTGTCAGCTTCAAAGCCGATCATCCACCGTCGTATCCAGTTGATGATTGTGATAACGACAACACAATACCTTACGTCGAAGATTAACAATGAAAAGAAACCACTAAAACCAAGGAAGACACCATCCAATTATCACAATGAAATCCAGTGCAAAATTGAGTCGGCATTCGATAATCTAGACCTTTTTACTAAATAACCAGACAACGTTGTCAGCTTCAAAGCCGATCATCCACCGTCGTATCCAGTTGATGATTATGATAACGACACCACAATACCTTACGTCGAAGAATAACAATGAAAAGAAACCACTAAAACCAAGGAAGACACCATCCAATTATCACCATGAAATCCAGTGAAAAATTGAGTCGGCATTCGATAATCTAGACCTTTTTACTGAACAACCAGACAACGTTGTCAGCTTCAAAGCCGATCATCCACCGTCGTATTCAGTTGATGATTGTGATAACGACACCACAATACCTTTCGTCGAAGAATAACAATGAAAAGAAACCACTAAAACCAGGGAAGACACCATCCAATTATCACCATGAAATCCAGTGCAAAATTGTGTCGGCTTTCGATAATCTAGACCTTTTTACTAAACAACCAGACAACGTTGTCAGCTTCAAAGCCGATCATCCACCGTCGTATCCAGTTGATGATTGTGATAACGAGACCACAATACCTTACGTCGAAGAATAACAATGCAAAGAAACCACTAAAACCAGGGAAGACACCATCCAATTAGCACCATGAAATCCAGTGCAAAATTGAGTCGGCATTCGATAATCTAGACCTTTTTACTAAACAACCAGACAACGTTGTCAGCTTCAAAGCCGATCATCCACCGTCGTATCCAGTTGATGATTGTGATAACGAGACCACAATACCTTACGTCGAAGAATAACAATGCAAAGAAACCACTAAAACCAGGGAAGACACCATCCAATTAGCACCATGAAATCCAGTGCAAAATTGAGTCGGCATTCGATAATCTAGACCTTTTTACTAAACAACCAGACAACGTTGTCAGCTTCAAAGCCGATCATCCACCGTCGTATCCAGTTGATGATTGTGATAACGACAACACAATACCTTACGTCGAAGATTAACAATGAAAAGAAACCACTAAAACCAAGGAAGACACCATCCAATTATCACAATGAAATCCAGTGCAAAATTGAGTCGGCATTCGATAATCTAGACCTTTTTACTAAATAACCAGACAACGTTGTCAGCTTCAAAGCCGATCATCCACCGTCGTATCCAGTTGATGATTATGATAACGACACCACAATACCTTACGTCGAAGAATAACAATGAAAAGAAACCACTAAAACCAAGGAAGACACCATCCAATTATCACCATGAAATCCAGTGAAAAATTGAGTCGGCATTCGATAATCTAGACCTTTTTACTGAACAACCAGACAACGTTGTCAGCTTCAAAGCCGATCATCCACCGTCGTATTCAGTTGATGATTGTGATAACGACACCACAATACCTTTCGTCGAAGAATAACAATGAAAAGAAACCACTAAAACCAGGGAAGACACCATCCAATTATCACCATGAAATCCAGTGCAAAATTGTGTCGGCTTTCGATAATCTAGACCTTTTTACTAAACAACCAGACAACGTTGTCAGCTTCAAAGCCGATCATCCACCGTCGTATCCAGTTGATGATTGTGATAACGAGACCACAATACCTTACGTCGAAGAATAACAATGCAAAGAAACCACTAAAACCAGGGAAGACACCATCCAATTAGCACCATGAAATCCAGTGCAAAATTGAGTCGGCATTCGATAATCTAGACCTTTTTACTAAACAACCAGACAACGTTGTCAGCTTCAAAGCCGATCATCCATCGTCGTATCCAGTTGATGATTGTGATAACGACACCACAATACCTTACGTCGAAGATCAGCCTTTCTTCCAATCATCGCCTATTCATTCAACCAAAAATCACTTTCTTTCATCGTGGACAGGACAACCTACCCTGCCATCTTAATTTGAATTGTGTATAGTATTTTATTATTGTTTTAATTGATTTTAACTTTTAATTTGTACTGTGAAATTATATTGTAATTATTGTGATGTTTCAAATACATCGTCGTATCCAGTTGATGATTGTGATATCGACACCACAATACCTTACGTCGAAAATCAGCTTTTCTTCCAATCATCGCCTATTCATTCAACCAAAAATCACTTTCTTTCATTGTGGACAGGACAACCTACCCTGCCATCCAGTATAACTCCTTTAAGGCCGTCAATTGTACACCGGCCATCCATTCCATCCACGTTTACTAAAAGACCGGCACCTATTACAAATCGACTACAAACTCCACAACATTTTTCATCTCTTTATCCTAAGTTACCAATTTCAGCTACAGCTTCTACAACGACACCAATTGCTTCAACTGTGTCTGCTACCACATCCACAATAGGATCATCATCCACAGTTCCAGTAACGACAGCTGCAGGAACAGGATCAAGAATAGGAGCAGGACCAAGAACAGGAGCAGGAGTAACAGCAGCTGTGTCAACAACTTTAACAGGTAGGACAATACAACCTCCTACGAACATTTATAACATGTCATCAAAATTTAAAGGTGACAATACTCAAAATCCGGAAACTTGGTCAACTTATTTTAATCGATATTGTAGTTTTTATGATTTGTCAAAGAAAAAGAGTGCAGAGTCATTTCCTTTTCATTTAGAAGGTCATGCCAAAATTTGGTATGACACAGTAGCCGATTCAAAGAAACACCATTTTGATTTTTTGATCGCTGCTTCGAGAGATCGTTTTAAAGATAAACAACATCTTTTGGACATAACAATTTTACAAACCCATCAAGGAAGAAACGAGTCTGTACTAGATTTCTTAAACCGGACAAAACTGTACACTTTCCGTAATCATGAAACAATATAGTTTGTAAAATGTTTGTAATAACCATGAACTGTAAAACTAACAAACTATCTATAAATATGAATTCACTGCATAAATTCCCTGTTTATCCAGTGACTAATTTACAGGGATAATCTGCCAACTGCTGTAGGTCGAGTAATTTGTAACAACAGCAAAGAAAAGTGCAATAAAGATATTATTTAAAAAAAAATAAAAAAAAAAAAAAAAGATTTCTTATCTAGGTTGTCAAAATTAGCTTTTAACAGAAATATATCTGATGATATATTGCTAGCCGTAGCAATGAATGGTTTAAGGGCTGATTTAAAAACAATAGTCATGACGAAAGAACCTAAAAATATTGAAGAATTTAGGCATGCTGCAAATTTGACAAAAAAAGCTATTGATTCAAACGTAAATTCTGTAAATTCCATGAATCAAACTGTTTTAAACGAAATTCATTCGTTAAAAGAACATATCCAATCTATTAATGTGAATAGTACAGTTCCAGATACTACACAACATCAGTCTTATCAACCTCCTCAAAATTCTGTTTATGTACAACACCCAGTTTATCATACCCCAAGAACGCCACATCATACTGTGTATCCATCAAATAGGGAATAAGGCGCCACAAAATCAACAACCACGTCTAAATTTCAATAGGATGCCTTCTCGCTATCCCGTTTATCAAAATTTTCGACAACTATTTAGATATCAAAATCAATCACAAACATCATCTCGTAGATGTTTATACTGCAATGGGTTTTATAGGGCCCAATGTCCCGCCAGAGGTGTAATTTGCCATCTTTGTTACAAATTGGGACATTTTTCAAAAGCGTGTCTATCTACCAGAAGAATGCAACCACAATAGCAATTCAAGCCTGTTCGAATTTCTACTTTGAACAGGCATACAAAACTTAACAAAGTTAAAAACAATTGTTCAACTCATGAAAGTTCAAAAAAGCAAACAAAACAATTTCTTACAGATCAGCATCAATGTCTTATTCCTGTAAATTTTGGTGGTATTCACATTAGAGCACTTTTGGGCACTGGTTCAACAATATCTGCTATTAAAGAAAAAAACATTCTTGAAAACGAAATTTGCAAGCAATCGTTTATTACATTCAGACATTAGGCAAATAGTTGGAGCAGGTGGAGCTACTTACCCAGTAAAAGGTCAAATTGAGTTAAAATTTGAAATGGGCGGAGTAATCCTTTCTCAAAATTTTTATATTATACCAGCTTTAAGACATTCTATCATCTTAGGAACAGATTTTTGCAAAGAAGAAAGTGTTTGTTTCAACTGGAACACTAATAAATTATCTTTGATTAAAGATTCAGTTACAATCAATGTAGTAAGAGTAACACCAGGTTTTGCTAGGGTCTATAGGAAGTCAACAATCCCTCCTAATAGAGCTTTCTTACAAATTGACGAAAGGTACCTATGATTGACGAATCATACGTAAGACCCATTTGAGGGATCCTTTATTCATGATAACACGTGATCCCACAATAAAGTGCACAGGTGACGACGATGAAAGTTTTGAACGAGCTTGACTGGCTAAACAGCCCTTGAACAGTCGGATATGACTTCCACCTTGCATTTAGGCAGCAACAATTTGATTTTCTGGGGGGGAAGGGTTATTGTTTTTTTTGGAAAAAAAGTTTGTTTCCAGGTTTTGGTGAAAAAAATATTTGTTTTGGACATCGAGAAAAAAAAATTGTTTGTTTCACCCTCAGCTGCCACTATATGTAATGCTAAAATTGAAAGAAAAAAAAATGTTTTCGGTTTGTCGCTAAAAAAATAAATTGTTCTTCGCCAAAGGCGAAAAAAAAAGTTTGCCCAGAAAAAAAACCCATTTTTTTACACGTGTGCAATCTCAAAATAGCCATTGGCTCCGGGCATTGGCTATAAAATGCGTTGCTTCACTTAGACCGTTAAAATTTTTGAAACGCTTTTTTTCACAGTATAACTGGGTGCTTGTTCGCCTTTTTGTTTTTGACCATTTGAAACTTTCTATATACATGTAGTATGCCATATATATAAAATAGTACGTTAATATTAAAGAGACTACAGCAATTCTATTTTCGTTGATCTTCATTTCCATATCTTTGTTTGTTGGATATTTGTCTCCTGGACATTTATCTTATATCTAACTACTTGTTTTAAAAAAAATGCGCGTGTGTGTGTGTGTGTGTGTGTATGTGAACGATAATGGGTGAAATATATCATTTAAACTCACTAGTCGAAAACAAATTGACAGACACCATGGAAAAAAACCAAAAAGACAAAAAAACAGGTAAGAAAACACAAGCTAAAAAACAGAGCAATACGAACTCAAACGAAAACTGGGATGATCGACGGTAATCCATGTACACATGTGGTACCAGCGTCCTTGCTTGTGTTCAAACCAGGAAAAACATGTATAAACAAATCCACCACTGATCGATCAATAATAATTAGCAATTTAAAACCAATTGGTCACGTTTAAAAGAATGAGAACAAATTAGTTCTGACATTAACTGACGAATTAGATATAACTGTCAGCAAAGACAAATCGTGCAAATAATTTGGAGAATAGTTAGGAAACAGAATAATTTCATACTTATTTTGTTTTGTCTCAATTTTTGAATTAACATCAGTTCGGTCTTTAAAAAATTGTTTAATCAATGAAAAAAAAATCATGACTTATTCTTATAAAAATGGGAAACTTGCATATTATTGCTGAAAAGAAACCGATAACCACATGACCTCATACTGAAATTGTCGTTCACAAACGGATAATAATATTTTTAATCAAACTTTTATTGCTAACTGTATTTTAATTGTTCATAAATTTGTCCATACATTGTAACATTTTCGTTTCAAGTTCTCGCCCTCTTTCTAAGCCCGATAAATATTGTTCATACGACTCTCTTGCTAGTTCGCTGACCGACTTTCTTTTTTTCTTTGGGGGCTCTTCCTCGTCTTTCTGTTCCCCAGCTACATTGTCCTCTGCTGGTACATTGGCTACTGCTGGTACATTTACCACTGCTGGTACATTTGCCGCTGCTGGTACAGTTGCCACTGCTGGAACAGTTGCCACTGCTGGAACATTTGCCACTGCTGGCACATTTGCCACTGCTGGTACATTTACCAATTCTGGTACATTTGCCGCTGCTGGTACATTTGCCACTGTTGGTACATTTGCCGCTGCTGGTACATTAACTTCTCCTAGTACAGTTTCGTGTGCTGGAATATTGTTCTCTGGTGCGATATTGTCAACGCGGATGACATCATTATCATGTGCGTCTGTCTCATCAGCGTACAAGTCTGGCAAATCTTGATAATCGACATCCACAATCTGATGCCGGACATCAACTGCTGGAGGTATAACTGTCTTTAACTGGAATATAAATTAGGACACACACATAGTTAAAACATCTTTCTCACTGTTATTTGTTATACACAAGCATGTTTTTTCCGACTCATAATTATTACAGCTTTATAACGGTAAAGTTTTCCGTTTTTTCACATTTTTGCGTGTACAGAGCACCTTAAGCATTATGTTTCCTTAATATTTTTAAATGCACTATATGAACATTTTACAAATCTACAGTCTTAACGCATGATCTGTTATATTGTTATTTCTAAACTTAATATTTAAAGATTTCTGCATGAATCTAGAGCAATTATTCCCCTCTAAAACAAGTTTTAAAATAAAACATTGTAAGGTGCACTCGATTTTTTGTAAACAACAAAAAGACTAGCACAACATAAACTTTTGCGTAATCTAGGATTTATTTACATTCTTAATAATCAAGTATATGGATTTATTTGTAAAATCATTGCTTAATTTTCAATATAATTCATAATTACTATTTCCAATCAGCACGTCTTTTTTTCTGGGTTTTTTTCTCTGATTTTTTTAGGGGAAAAGGAGGGGGGTGCTGTTTAGACATTGAAACTCTTTTGAAAATGCTTAGTTTTTGTATGTATGAAAAATGTTTTAAATTTGATTGATGAAGCGATTTATATTGTTTCACTTAATAAATTAAATTACCGGTTGTTTCTTTTCTAAGGGGTGCCCTTTCTGCTGGTATCTGGTATTGTTTTGTTTGATTTCCTGTATCATTGTGGCTATTTCGTTGTTAGCTGGCACATAACTGTCCCTTGAAACCTTCTTGATTTAAACATTTTGAGGTATTAAATATCTGAGCGTTACATTCATTTACAAACAAATTGTGGTAATACTGTTTCACATTTTTAGACAACTGACAATTTGTATTTAGATATTGATTATTCCAGGCATTAATATAACCACATTCAGATATAATATCGTTTACACAATGCAACCACTTAGAGTGCTAAACGTTACCAGAATCAAGTTTATACAGCATTTCATACAATGTACGAGAAATTTTCTCTTTTTTGCCGGTAACAGTACGTTTCCAAAAACCAACCATTCTTGCTTTAATATTAACAGACATTGGTACTCTACCTAGTTCACCATATACAATGCAATTAGGTGTACATTTTTTAACTTTCATTATATATTTACAAAATTCTAAGTGCAATGATTCAATAACATCATTGTTTTCATACCCCCAAACCTCTGCACCGTACATTAATATAGGGCCAACCATAGCATCAAAGAGTTGTAATAATACATCTATAGGTAAATTCAATGTTCTTGCCTTACGTAATACATAAAACATTGCTTTTCTGGCTTGTTGAACCAGTCTAGATTTATTAACATGAAAAGTACCTTTTCTAGAAAATACAATACCTAAATATTGAAATTGATCAATAACAGATAAACGGTCATTATTATATAGAAAATGAACATTATCAGCCTGTCGACTTTTAGAAAATATAACAACATTGTTTTTTTTCAGTATTAAATTTTAGATTCCATGTTTCACAATATAAATACATTGCATTCAATGCTGATTGTAACTCAACTGCAGATTCTGCAAAAATGACTGTGTCATCTGCATATAACAACAGATACAATTTGAAATACACTTCAATATCATCATTGTCAAACAGTAAAAGGGACATATTACAAACATCATTCAGACCACTATAAGCATCATCCATGTGACATAAACTCAGTCAAATCATTAAGAAAAATAGAAAATAACAGGGGTGACAGGTTTTCACCCTGCCTCACACCAATATTAGATGCAAAGAAATCATCTGAACAATTAGATCCATCTCTTACAGAAGATTTTGCATTTTTATACAAGTTATGTAATACAATCAGCAATTTACCATCTATACCATTGCGTAACAATTTTTTCCATAATAATATTCTGTTAACAGAGTCAAAAGCCTTACGAAAATCAACAAAAGCACAATACAATTGTTTTCTTCTATATAAATACAAATCAATGAGACATTTCAAATTAAAGATATGACCAACAGTGCCATACCCCTTTCTGCCTGTTCTTCACATAATAATCCTAAACTTTCCGAATAATTGAACAATCTATTATTCAAAATACATGTAAATAATTTTCCATAACAACTCAAATTTTGTAATACCTCTATAATTGTCAGCATTTGCATATATATAATACCACTATTAAATATTTTCAAAAATACAGGCATACGTTTACAAGCTGCATGTTTCAAAAATTCATTAAGTATCATGTCATCGCTACATGCTTTGTTATTTTTCAAAGACTTAATTGCATTTACAACTTCCTGTTCACAAATAGACTGATTAATTACAGTATTATACTCACTAATATATTTTCTGGTAATACAACATCAATTTCATTTTCTACATTATTCAAATTTTTGAAATGGTTAAAAAATAAATCAAGAGCAACCTTCTGAGATACATTTTTACCTTTCTCACAGCCCTTGTTTAACAAAAACCAATAAGACTTAGGATCAGTAGTACGCATACCACGCAATTTACTTATAAATGCCTTCTGAAACTCGGTTAAATTGAGTTTTCTTGTACTCTCTACTTTTACATACCAAATCATCATAATTAATTGTTGAACGTACTCTATAGTAATACTTCTTAGACCTGCGATAATTTTTACGTTTTACATAACATTCACTATTGAAATACTTCTTACGATGTACAAATTGAGAGTTACATTTCTTTTTAACATTTTTATCATTGATTTTAACAAACAGATTGGCTTGTTCTGCCGCATTCCTTATAATATTAACACAATCATTTACAACATTATTGACAGTTACATTATCAGTATTTTGAGGATCAATATCCTCTAATTTATTCAAAAGTTCATCTATACTGGTATCGTCTAGGTTCTCCGTGAAAACTGGTGCTCTGTCTCTGGCCAATATTGGTTTTACAATAGACTCTGATTCACCATGCAAGGTGATTACAATGTTAGAGTCATTTGTATTGTCCATATAATTGTCATTAACATTAGAGTTATTCAAATCTACATCAACAACACAAGTTAAATTTGTACACAAAAGTAAACAAATAGGTTTATGGATATCACTAAGAATTGGATCAAATATCAATACATTGAAATCAACAATCGATCGAAATAGATTTGGTGATACAATGGCATAATCAATAACAGAATTATTACAAGTCGTAAGCCCAATATCCCTGTCATTACCCTCTCTACCTTTAACAAAGAACAGTTCTAAACTTCTACATAGTTCTTATAATTTTTTGTCATATTTATCAACCTTATGCTTATCTTGAGACTGTCTTACAACAGGGATACCACATTCCTCTAATATATGTAAATTATTAACAAGACTTTGCTCAATATTTGGCACATTACAAAAGTCAAGAATATTATTATCAATGTCAACATATTCATTACAGTTACTACAATGTGCATTGAAATCACCCAGTAAACAAACTTGTAAATCTGATTCATTTATAAAATTTTCAATTTCATTAAACATGTCAATATTACTATATAAACTACCATCAGGTGGGATATAAACAACCCCAAATAAAGTTTTTTGAAACAATAGCTTATCATCAATGGTGAACCATAATACACAATGACTAGAGCAAGTAAGTGGGTCCCTTACATGGACATAGTTGCATATTTATTCTTTTACATAAACACAAATACCACCTGATTTAGATGTACAATGTTGCCTTATAACAGAGGGTAGTAGCTTAAACCTATTAACCTCAACATCATCATATTGATCAATTTTAGTTTCAGTAAGACATATTACATCATATAAAGACATGAATTCAAAAAAATCTGGATTTTTCAATTTAGATACAAGACAACACACATTAAGGGTTAAAATTTTGATATCTTTAAATTGCAAGATATTTTCATTTTCAAACACTTCCTTTTGAATCACAGATTAATCACCACTGATATCAAGCACTGACTCGGTGTCTAGACATTTCCTTTCCGCGCGTTCCTACAGCTCAGTAAGTCCCAACTTTTTATAATCAACGTCCACGATTCCTAGTTTGAATAGGTCGTCGGGGGATGCGATAACCACTCTATCACCACCATTCTTCATAAAACCATGAATTTTACCATCACGCGTGTGTGCGTTTTTGACGTCATCATTTTTCTTACCAATTGAAAGAGTTTAAAACGCAACGGCGTCAAATCTTCGCTAACATATACGTCTTTAAATTCAGTTTGTTTAAGTTCTTTCCTACTAGCAAGGAATTTAAAACGATCAGTGCGGTTTTCAAACTTTAAGATCACCTGCCTGTTTTTCCCTGGGGTTTTCTTACCAGCTCGGTAGGCGTCACAGATCTTTCCAGTTAAAACAACCTTTATAACACGAGCTAAAGCCATTAGAGCATCTATTATCACTTCATTGCCTTCCACTTCCGGTATGCCGGTCACTCTGATGTGGTCCCTCCTCGACTGCTGATCTAGCGCATCATTCGCGTATTCGATGTTACGAACTCCTACCTGCAATCAGTTGATTTTCGTATCGTGAACCATTAAAGTTTCATCCCTACGGGCCGAGAAAGCATCTAGAACGGGCATCAGCAGTGTCATTACATTTAATGCGGTTTTCTACGTATCCTGAAGTTTATCACTTTCCTTATTGAAGCGTTTATTGAGAGCCTCCATAGTCTCATTACCTGACATATTATAGTCCTTCATGTCCTTACACTTATCCTTTATAAAAGTACACATGTCCGAAAACAATTTTCCGCCATTGCCCTCTTTCGTAGAATTCCTCGCTGGCATTGTTGAATTAAACTGTATTCACAATGTCTAGTCCAGCAAATATCCTGCCATATGTGCGATCTATCTTTCAGTAATTAAAAAAACACAATGATGAAGTTCAATAACAATAGTATCGCATCGATTGAAGTGGATTTCATTCAAGAATTGTTTACATCGTCTGCATGGAACAACCGGAAGTGTCACAAAATACTATATATTCCATTTTAGCTGATTCTATGGTAGATGGACAACTGGGATATTAAACATCCAAACATTATTGATAATTTAACTGTTGTAAATTACATCAGGCCTAAATTACATATTTCTTATCCAAATTTTACAGTTCGAAATAAAAATACTTCTCAATCCATTTATGTACCTGAAATTATTGATCTGAACATTTTTCAAGCATGCACACTAAGGTCAATACTTAAACATCCTTTCTCTGTTTATGTCATACTACTTCATCATAACATTAAATGTCCTATTGATATTGACAATATGTTCGCAACAAATAGTGATAAACCAGGTCAACCAAACAACCACAACACTAATGTATACCCTTCTACCTTATACTAATATTGTTTTTTTTTTCTATTTTCTCAGATTTTACTATGCTAAAAGAGGTATCCCCCTTTTCGCCGGCCCAGGTCTGGTACAAATTATGTAATAACCATGCTGATATAGATTATTTAGAGGCCACAGATTATTTAATATCTGTCAGTTTTGATCCATTCAATTATTCAACTCTTCAAACTGCATGTTTAGATATTTTTTTTAAATCAAGAGTTGGATATACCATATAATGATTTACCCCCCTTTATTAGTTTATATATCGACTATTTTGATAGATTACAAAAAGCATACAGTAGACAAATTAGAAGTTACTTTCGTTAAATCTAAATTCTGTCAATTGATAAGGCTAATTATATTTACTATTTATTCATAATTTATTATATATTATTTATTTTTTACAATATTGCAAAAGATTAAAACATTCAAATAGATTCCCCCTTCATTTTTTTAGACTATCCTCAAATTTCAAGTGCGCGAATAAACGCGAAAAACTTGAATACAAATAAAATGTAATGCATCGCTGCCATTTTGATATATGTATAAATTATACAAAAAAATTTATGTCCCTTGTTTCGGCATGAAAGGGAAAATCGTTAACGTCATGGAAAGTTAACTAGATCTTAATTGAATGATATATTATAGTGATCATTGTTTCTAAAATAGTCATTTAATTAAGTATCTGTATGTACATCTGTAAATATTTGAAGGCCTTTAAATCATTGATTTATGTTATATATCCATTTAATTGTATTTATATGTTTTATTTTTTCATTGTGTATTCTATTGTATTATATATATGAAAAAAAAAGAAACAAAAAAAAGGAACAAAACAAAGAAAAATATTGTTTTATTATTGTTTGTTATTTCATGATGTTAGTAAATTTAGATTGGTGGAACAATCTCCTTTTCAAAGGGAGAGCGTTTATTGTAATAGGAAAATGTACTTTATTTGATTTCATATAGTTACTAATTAATACATGTAAACTCTTCTGTGAAAAATATTTTATAGTCAGTTATCGTTTAACTGCTATATACTTTAAATCCAAACTTTCATGTTCAATTTGTGAACATAAGAAACAACACATACACTTTTGTTTCAAGTAAATGTCATGTTGTTCTAAGTGACGTTCTGAGAGTACAAATGTTACTTAGTTTTGTTTGATAAAGGTTAACAAATTATGTCATAAACTATGGACAATGGTCAACTACATTTAGGCATTATTATTTAATAGGGTTAGAAATTACAGATTAAGATAATAGATAAGGCTCATGACACGCACACATTTGTATATAAAGTAATCAAGCCGCTATAATGTTAATAGCGAATTTCTTGATATTTTAGATGAGTGTCTTGGTTCTGAAATAATTTTCATTTAAATTATTTTTCTATTAATTTTACTTTGGAAAAATAAAACAAGTTTATAAATAACTAATATTTTATTATCAAAGGTTTAATTAAATAGTCATTACTATTGTTATTATAATATATTTAATTTGAATTGTTTATAGTATTTTATTATTGTTTTAATTGATTTTAACTTTAAATTTGTACTGTGAAATTATATTGTAATTATTGTGATGTTTTAAATACTACATAAATAGCGAATTTCTTGATATTTTAGTTTGGATTTCTTTGTTATTGTTGTCCCGGCCTACTACCTTGGGCCTCCCCTAGATTGTGCCAAAGGGCATTACAATTGTCGGGTTAATAAATACCACAACAACAAAACACAATAATTCTAACACAATAGACCCCTCAAAAAGTTGTTGCAAGGGTTCTTAACGTGGAAAGAGCGTGGCACTCTCTTAACACGAGGCATCAGATTTAACGTCCCCCTTCTGACCGGACCCGACTGCGAACTTGACATATCCCGCAAAGCCAAACGGACGCCCCACTTCGGCAAGCGTTTTACTGCCGGTCGGGAGAAGACCAAGTGATCATATTTCTATTCCACAGTCACCCTTGGGGTTGTGTGTGACACATTAGTACACGAAGGCTAAATCAAGATATTTAAGTTTCAGTCGACATTGATGTTATTTTCTGCAGACATTTTAAGATGTATTATGAATCGGCAATGTAAATAGTTTCAACTGTGATAATTATAACAGTTTGTATAGTAAAGTTTCCTCATGGGAATAGCTTTTATTATTGGCGTCTTCTGTTGATTAGCAGAGGTTCAACATACAATTGACAAGGATCACTTATATCAAAAAGAATTGGTTAAAACAAGATAACATCGCAGGTAGATTAACACTTATTGATTTAAGCTGAAATCTTGAATATCATATTTTAGTATTGGGTTCTAAAGATTGTCATACCAAAACCAGACGTGCTTGCGGTAGATGTACTTGCAGTAGATGTACCTGCGGCTGCGGTAGACGTACATTATGTCTCCATTCCTGACACTTTCGTACTAGGGGCCTCCAGCTCACTTCTTAAACCGGTCAGTGTTGCAACTTCTTTCGCTTGCCTTTTTGCTTCATCATCGCTGTATTTGTTGTTTTCTTCTATAATTAGAGTAACGAAACCTTGATATTTTGATGGCACATTAACTTGTCTTCTCGTCCTTGTTCGACCGTCTTGTCTTTGAATACTAATTTTTGGCACAATATCTCCACGCTTGGCTGGTTTACGTAACATCTGGAAATTACAGGGACACTGGCATAAGCGCTGGCATCAGTGTCCGGTATAAACTTGGACCCATCTGCCCGGGGATATGCCAATAGAGGTGCTGTAATTAATCTTGATTTCAGCTCTTGAAAAGATTTTTCATTAAAATTAAATTTGATGTCCTTTTTTGTCAAATCAAAAAGTGGTTAAGCTATTTTAGGTCTTTAATAAACTTTCTGTTATAAGACGATAGTCCTAGAAAGCTCGTCGATTGAGTGACCTTTGTAGGTGGCTTCCAATTTTATACAGCCCTGACCTCATCTGGAGCTGTTTTCACTCCATTTTTTCACAATTTCAGGATTGCCCAGATACGCTCTACGGAAAAAAATCATCTATGACTTGGCCGAAATCTCTCAATTACTCTTAAGGTTGTCTTTTTCGCAGTTTTGCCCCAGTCACATACCTTTCTTTCATGACCGTGTGTCCAAATATTTCCTCAATCTTTTGCTTTAGGCGATTATAATCCCTCTATATAATTAATGACATACCATATGCATACGTGTTTGCTTGTTCCCTAAGAGTACTAAGAAGGTCACTTCGAGATTTTTCGTTGTTCCATACATCAACTCAGACAGATTCTCAAAGTATTGAATACATTCATTCCAAACAGCATTGCTAGCTCCGGACAAAAGGTCCTACGGACGGGATATTCATTCGATGGAGGAACATTTCTCCCACGAATACTCCGAGAGTTCGGGTATTCCGTAGTCGTTCCGTATATATCAGTACATTCGTTTTCCTGAACATTGGAATCTGGCAATTGAACATGTCCTGATGATACGCCCATGTTTTCCGATGTTTGCCCGACTTTTTCCTGATTTTTGAAAGCATATAACGAAATTTGTTATGTTAACAGAAGATTTAAGTGTGAACAAGACATATCGTGAATTTAAGAACTCTGCATATCCCTCTGGAAATAAGTATTAGATTCATCACCAGATATGACTAAAGTGTTATTTCTCGTTATTGTGGTGTCATTTTCCATATATTTTCGAAATATAACATCGTTTTCACAAATAGCTGATTCTTGATCTTGGTTAGCTTCAGCATTTACATTAGCCATTTCCAAATTTCGCCCTTCAACTTTGAATGACTCCTTGTGATATTGATATCATTTTGTGAGTTTTACCGTCCGACTATCATGTCTGGATATTGCAGACTTACTTCTACACATTATATAGTTCTGATTACCGTTTTGCTTTTTTTTTTTACATCAAGGAGTGTGGTATGGTATATCTGGCCGTTTCAAGATCGATTGTGCTGTTGTTACTGCCTCTGGAGGAGGCATTATTCGTGGCGATGTGCGTGGTGGTGTCCGGAGTAACTTGGGATAATCTAGGTCAAATCCCTCGTCGTAGTCAATCCCGCATAGCTTGTCTCTGTCGTTGGTTGGGTGAATGTGGTATTGTCGATGGCATGCATTCCTGGGGTGGAACGGTGACGATGTCCGATTTGATGACGATCCCTCAGGTTCACCTTGGTATTTTGTGGGTATTATCTCCCTGTTTCCCTCTAGCGATGTTTTATTTATTTTTTTGCTGTTTGTAGTTTACCCTGGTGGCTGGTGGTATAACCTCAGCCGATGTTGCAGCAGAGCTTTTGGTCTGTTCTTCGTTTGAAAAGTAATAGTTCTTTCTCTCTTGTTCATTTTGAAATATTAATTTGAAAGTTAACTTTATCAATGATTTTAAATAATGATCTATCTTTGTTGGTTCCCCAATCTTTTTTCCATGAATTTCTCAGAAAATTTTAACAGACAGTTTTAATGTTATTTTTAAAGAGAGGTATAACATCTATGCAGTTGTCTAAATTTAGAGCGGTTTTAACTTGTAGATCTGCACTTTCGTTGGCTAAATTAAGAACGGTTTTGGCTTGAAGATCTGCACTTTCGTTGTCTAAATTAAGAGCGGTTTTAACTTGTAGATCTGCACTTTCGTTGTCTAAATAAAGAGCGGTTTTGGCTTGTAAATCTGCACTTTCGTTGTCTAAATTAAGAGCGGTTTTAACTTGTAGATCTGCACTTTCGTTATCTAAATAAAGAGCGGTTTTGGCTTGTAAATCTGCACTTTCGTTGTCTAAATTAAGAGCGGTTTTGGCTTGTAGATCTGCACTTTCGTTGTCTAAATTAAGAGCGGTTTTGACCTGTAGATCTGCACTTTCGTTGTCTAAATACAGAGCGGTTTTGGCTTGAAAATCTGCACTTTCGTTGTCTAAATTAAGAGCGGTTTTGGCTTGTAGATCTGCACTTTTGTTGCCCATTATTCCGAAAGGAATCTTCCAGCTGTAATAGACTTAAAAACATTATCATTAATTCTGACATAAATAGTTAAATATAGTTTGGTAGTTTGGCAAAAACGTTTTTGATTTAAGTTAATAACTTTTAAACACTTTGTTTGTCACTTTGGATAGGTTTATGCCATGTTAGATTTCTGTCAAAATGTAATCCTAAAAAAATAATTTATTTCTTTAACTATTTTCAATGTGTGATTACCAAGTTTTAAAGACATATTTACATTAATCTTTTGGTAAATATCATTGCTACAGATTTACTTGGAGATAGTTTAAAGCCCCATGTAGAGCACCATTTACAAATATTATTTAAGTCTAGTTGGTTTTTTTCTGTAATAACTTAATACATGAACCTGATTTCCATATAGAACCATAATCTGCAAATTGTGAAACCTGTCTTGTAAACAGGTTGATAAATCATTAACCATAATGTAAAATAAAGTGGAACTGATACAACTCCCAAGTGGGGTACCATTTTTGATAAAATAAGTTTCTGAAAAAGTATTATTTATTTTAACTTGTAGTGTTCTTGATGTTAAATAATTAATGACATATGCTAATAAATTTCCTTTAATACAAAGATTAACCATTTTCTTTAATAATCCGTTTTTCATAGCAGTGCTCTAGCTAGAAATCAAAAGGGGCAGGGTGCCAGTGGAGGGCAGGGCACTTTTTATGATAAGGTCTTTATTTCATTGTTTGTGTAGTTATGAGTAATATAGTACATCTTCATCAACATATTATGTTTTTATAGTTTAACTTCACTCTACCCATTGTCAAAGAATTTTTTTTTTTTTATCTATATAAGAATTTCAGCTTTTTATAGATAATATCTCTGATTTTGTGTATTACTAGTTTATGCATGTTTAGAACATGGATTGCTAAAAGTATAATTATCAAACAGAAATTGCAATATATTTTTTTAATATGTTGAAAGACAGTTAATATCCTTAAGGTAACATTATTATGTTATTATATATTCAATTGGTTCTTTATTCCTTTTTTTGATACTAGATAATATTTTTAGAGCACAAATTTGTAATAAGCTAAAACAGGGGAAGTAACTCCAAAATTAATTTCCAACACGTTTGCGTCAATTAAAAACTGTGCTTGTCGCTAAAAAGTTGGGATGGAAGGCATTTCTGTGAAGGCATAGTTTTATTTTGATGACTTAAATTCAATTCTAAAGTCATGAAAGTCTTCATTTATACACTCTTCCATTGTGACTTGGAAATCGAAAATGCCGACCCAAGCTAAACACACTCGCTGACACATTCATCAAATGTATGACAAAAAGATACATTGTCCTAATTAAATTACCTAGATATTAACACCTTTGAAGTCTGTATCATTGTACATGTAATTGATTGTAATGACATGATTAACCTGGGGGCAATCACACAGGTGTCATATATGTAATTAACTTGGAGATCAGAAATCGATGAAACAAAAGGCAATTTTACCAAAACGGCACAAGAGAATTTTGAAAAAAGACGTCAGGGCAGAAGGGCGCGGATGAAGGCACCCAGGGCGCGGCGCCCTTCTATTTTGGGCTAGCGAGACCACTGCATAGCATATCAAAAGCCTTCTGAAAATCTATGAAAACGCCAAAAGTAATATATTTCTTAGCAAAAGTTTTATGTATTTCATTGTCAAGTCTTATTACATTGCTGTAATGTATTTTTATGCCCCACCTACGATAGAAGAGGGGCATTATGTTTTCTGGTCTGTGCCTCCGTTCGTTCGTTCGTCCGTTCGTTCGTCCCGGTTCAGGTTAAAGTTTTTGCTCAAGTTAGTTTTTGATGAAGTTGAAGTCCAATCAATTTTTTTCTAATACACTTGGTTTTGGATTATATAAATTATTTTTTTTCTAAGAATCGGTTATTAACCATCTTTTTCATAATTTTATCTACTCAACACTAGTTAGTTTAAACATATTTATTTATAGTGGATTGGGAATCAAGTTTTGCAACTTATAATAATCCCTTTCCTCTTTGCGGGTGAAAGTGCTGCCTTGTAGCGGCATTAGCCTAGTCTTTTTCGAAATTTATAAGGGTGTCTTTAACGTGGAAGAGAAATGACTCTCCCTTAACACGGGTCAGTCATTTATCGTCTCCTTCCGACGGACTATCATCGTTTCCTTAAAACCATACTCGCAAATGGTGTGAAAGGAGAGCCGAAAATTCAGTCCCTGAAATTGTCATGCCGGAACGGGAATCGAACCAGGAACGTTTGTGTAAGTAGTCCGATGCACTAACCACTTCACCACGGCTCTCTTACACTACTCAACAATAGATTCCTTGGCTGCAAGGAACGACTCACCAGAGGCTAAAGGCTTACTACAGAAGATCAAGACAGTTACATTCCTCCTAACGACATCATCTTAAACGATATATTGGTTAATGTCAATAGGTTTAATGTAATTTTCTAGAGAGACAACTTTAGATGATTCAACAGTCATGTCACTGGTATCTTCTACTCCTCAACTTTTGCAAACAGAAAGATGGTCCAACTCTTAACTGATGTGTACAGTTAAATCAAAAACTAACAATACAAAGATATACCACTAAATGGCATATGTAGATCCACAGCTAAAAATCAGCCTATCTCACCAACATCAACAACAACTTGCAGCAATATTTTAACCTGCATCTCTGAGCTACTTGGGTACCATCAACCACTTGTTAAAACTAGAACACATGTCAACCGACTACAGTATACCTACTGAAGGAGAAGAGAAACTGCCAGAGATCTTAACCCACATTTTGAGTGATTGATAAAAAAGGAAATGACTTAAAGTCAAATGCAGAAACTGATGCAACACCATATTTAGATGGTAAATGAAGAGCTTTCTCTGAAGGATGTATCAATCCCATGGAAGTATTGTCAGTGACATCCAGATGAACAATGAAATTTACCTTTTAGCTTAGATGCTGGCTGAACCATGGTGTAACTATACATAATGGAAACATTTTTTATCAGTGTCTTGTTCTGGGATAAACAGAGTGTTAGATGAACAATCAATCAGTTCCATTTTCAGTTAGATAATCATATCCTAGAATCATACTTTGTTGAATTAAGGTAAAGACATCAACACTTTGGATGAACGAATAATTATCTATACTAAAAGGCAAAAGAAAAAGTTCTTTTATGGTATGGTGTTCAATTCCAACACCTACAGCATCTTGAACCTTAGTTCCCTGGATTTGTTTAAGACCAATATTTAAAGATTCTATTAAATTTACTAAACAACAGCTTATATCTGCTCCTGTGTCAACCAAAGTTATTACATTCTTACTTTTAATTGTAAAGTGAACTGTGTTGCCATTTAATTTTGACAACTGTGCAACTTGTGGTTAATCAACATTTTTATGTGTTTCTTTGTTGTTTCTGAAATTTCACTTTTGGTGTTGTCATAATTTTGTGTGTCAAAGACATGATTTGTAATATTTTTGTTTTGATTGCCAGTTTTGTGATCTGGCTCATCAAATTCCTTCGTTCACATACCTCTTTAAAATGATCAAACTTATGACAATTAAAATTGAGAATGGAAATGGGGAATGTGTCAAAGAGACAACAACAACCTGACCATAGAAAAAACAACAGCAGAAGGCCACCAACAGGTCTTCAATGTAGCGAGAAATTCCCGCACCCGGAAGCGTCCTTCAGCTGGCCCCTAAACAAATATATACTAGTTCAGTGATTATGAACGCCATACTAATTTCCAAATTGTACACAAGAAACTAAAATTAAAATAATACAAGACTAACGAAGGCCAGAGGCTCCTGACTTGGGACAGGCGCAAAAATGCGGCGGGGTTAAACATGTTTGTGAGATCTCAACCCTCCTCCTATACCTCTAGCCAATGTAGTAAAGTAAACGCATAACAATACGCACATTAAAATTCAGTTCGAGAGAAGTCTGAGTCTGATGTCAGAAGATGTAACCAAAGAAAATAAACAAAATGACAATATTACATAAATAACAACACACTACTAGCAGTTAACTGACATGCCATCTCCAGACTTCAACTAAACTGACTGAAAGATTGTGAGTTCATCATATGAACATCAGGCACAATCTTTCCCGTTAGGGGTTTGGTATCATACCATCATAACATAATTGAGAAGAACATTCCCTGTGTCATGCCAACAACTGGTTTTTGAATAAATTTGTTTAGTTCCGATTAATTTAATCATTTTACATTGTATGTTGGACATTTTCGCCAATCAAATGCATGCGACTTACTACAAAACTTGCATTTCGTCAGTGACTTCTGCCTTGGTTTTCTATAATACTGGTTGTTTACCTGTTTTGAAAATGTTGCTTCTTCTTTAAAATTTGATATAATACATATTACTAAAGAAGAACATACATCATTAATGGATTGCATATTATTTACACTCTCTACATTTAAATTGTGAACATTTTGTGGACTTATATTTGTATAGTTTGTGTTTACATTACTTGCTATAATCTGCTACACTTGTTGTAAGGTATATTGCTTCCCTTGATTTGTTTATCGTTTTTGGGATCTTTCTCTACAACATAAGGTTTGATATCTTGGTTAAACCCATTTTTGCATAAACCCACAATTGTCGGCTTACATAAGTTCTGTGCACCACTTGCTAGGTATCGTACTCTAATTAAATACTGTATCCCGGTGACATTACTAAACTATTGTTACAATTAGTTAAAGACCAATAACATAAAAAGTGATGTTGTATTTTTTTATGTCACAAATATTTTTCTATGGTTACCCGTACAGGTTATTGCAAAAGGTTCCATGTTCGACAAAAATAATTTCAGTTATGACTACTGCCACACATAAAAAAGGTAATATTAGTTACTTAGTGTGCTAGTGACCTAATACGGTATATATGGGGTCATTAAATTCCATATTGGGTGAGAGCGACTATCTTAACGTGTGAAATTTAGATTCATAAGTGACCTATCAAAACTAGCAAGTCATCAATGCTGTTAGTATTAACAAACTACTTCCATTGATCCTATCAAAACAGATGCCAACAAAACCAACTTGTTAGATTTAAATATGTTTTATGAATTTATTTCAATCTTAATGTTCAATTTCTTCCTCTGGTGAAACCTTCAAGGTTGCATTTTTGGTAAATATTGACAATGCAATTTCCCATAGGAACTCCGTTTACGGCTAAAACTGTACCACTTTTACTATGAAGTTTTGAAAGAAATCTTATCACGAATTGAAAGTTTATATGTACCACCATTTTTTTCAAAGGTCAAAATATAAGGCTGTGCGGGATATTTTCAACGTTTATATGCCCTGAACTTCTCAGAGTTTAAACTAACATTAATTTTCTTAACTACCCCTACCTCGAATGAAAGGTTACCACATATTTCAATGTAAACAATATGCACTTGTATATTTACTGGTAACATTCCCAAGTTATGTCTCTGTGAGATGGAACACAGAGAGCATGACTGGGAACCAGTATGTAAACAAAATTAATTTTCTATGAATATTCAAAATCTCCCCAAAAGAGGCGTGTTTTGAAAAACAGCTGTATTTACAAAGTGCAACCTATACAAACATTTATCAGAATTATAGCCTTAAAGAAATGACTGTGTATACTCTAAGTTTTTCTTTACAATACATTGTATACCCCCTCTCCTGTTTCAATTTTTTGAAGAATTTGAAAACAAGACTTTAATTATTGCCAGCTTACCCTATTTGTATATTTTCTGATAAAAAATGCCTAGAACTTGTTTGAAACTGTTTTGATAACATATTGAAAGCATATTAAAATACTATAAATGTAATGTTTAGCAGTCAATCATTTCAACATTCAACATGTTCAAGATTATATAAAGTATTCAATCCAGCCTCTATCTCCAGTCCACATCTTACTGTATGCCTATTTGTCAATTAAAGTACAAATTTTCTGTCTCAAATGGTCAATTTAGAATTCTTGTCACAACAGTATCATCTGTAACCATATATCTGACACAATTTAGCTAATATATATACTAGAAGTGTTCAAACAAAGCCATATTTGCAATAGTTGTATGTATGCAGATACCAGTCTAAGATATGAATTCACTTAAAATGTTGTAGAGATGACTGCTAACATCTGATTTTTGCATAACTTCCAATCATAGTTATTGTTTTCTATATCAAGAACTTTAAAATCATAAAATTATAGCATTTACAAGTTAAATTATTTGATTTATGACCCAGGGGGTAGGCAATTTTCTATGTTTGTTGCCCCTGAGGCCTCAAATTTCCTAAATCATTCTGCTGTTTCTAGCAATTTGGAATATTTAGTACATATTCAGGATAGAACACACTACTGTAAGTTTTCTTGAGATATTTTTGTTTTTCTAGTTTTTATGTAGTATGCCGTGGTGACAAAAAAAAAACAGAATTAAGTGTTGTGGCTTACTTTAGGGTTATAAAAATGACACAACTACCCCATAAATAATATTTAGGAAGGATCTATGGGTTTCCATGACTGCGAGGAGTAAATATAAGCAGGTCTTAACAATCTAACTTACAAAATATGCAAATATTATGAATTCATTTTGTATCCAGGACTTTTAAGTAAACTATGCATACTGTAAACTGTGAATTTATGCTGAGTCATCATATTTAAGGCCCAGGATTCTATCAATCTTCATTAAATATTTATCAAACTTCATATTTGAGTTAATTTCTTTTAAATCTGTGAAATGAAGCAAATTTGGTTCAATTCTGAATGTCCTCTTTTTCACCCTATATGTGATGACGTCTGACAAAATGGGCCCAGATGCGGTAAAACGTAATTTTGGCTATGACGTTGCAAAGTTAACGTCGACGGGCACCTTCGAATTAATTTATTGCTGACTAAAAACAATGTAGCTTTACTTAATATATCGTGATAGATGCTTACCACGTGTGCGATTATCGTTATTATCTATTTAAATTAAAGTCCGCAATATCTATTTTTAACCTGATTCCGTATTTTAGCCTTATCCCAAATAATTACTTCCCTTTTCGAAATCGTAAGTGGAAGTGAAATGTCATCGTCATGAGTCAAGCTAGATTTGTATCGTTTTGCACAAGTATTCCATCGGAAATAACAGACAAACAAGACGATGAGTTTATTGAAGAGCTACATATTGTCGACGAATTGTATTTTGCCCAAATTGAAAATGAAAATCTGAGCGAGGATGACGGAGTCGGTGTATGTGATGTTAAGTGTTAACTAGTTACATGTATCTACATACTAGTATGGAAGAAAAGAACAAAAGAAAAAAAGGAGTTCCATAAGGTAATAGCTAATAGAGAATAATATATCATAAAACGCTTTCAAATAAGAGGAAAACTCAATCAAACTGACTTGCATATTGAACGACAGATCATATACCCCTCTTTTCTCAAAGGATAATAAATGCAACCAACCAAAATCAAAACACTTACAAATGTAACATACATGTAATAAGAACATAATGTCTCTATAACTACTTAAAATCAGGAAACATACAACATTAAGATAAAAAGGGGGGTATAAATTAAATTCCGTAGATCTTTTTAATAATTTGTGTCAATATGTATTGTATAAAGGCAACAATAGTATACCGCTGTTCAATGGTCATAAATCGATTTAACTGAAACAAATCCGGATAACAAACCAAATACTAATGGGAAAACATCAATCATAAGAGAACAACGGAACAAAAGAAACACTGAACTTCTACAAAAACAAATGCCAACATACATCCAAACGACTTATTAAATAGTATGGATCACCGGTTTTTTTTTATCAAGATATAGGTTGTGCAAAATTTCTTTGATTTTGTATAGAATATACCTGGAAAACCTACTTTTATTGATAAAAAGAAAACTACACCATATAAGTTTGATAAACTATGAAAATATATCTCTATTTACATGCATTCAGAAAATGGGGTCACCGGACTCGTTTTCTCGCAATATAATAAAATAGTTAAATTCACACAACACATGATATAATGAAAGTTACTTTATCTAAGTTTTCTCCTAATAGTGACAAAGTCGAAAAAAGGATTTTGTTTATGTTCTTAATAAGAATAAAAAGTATTTGATATCAATTACTTTATAAGATTTGGACCGATTGGTATCTTTTATTTCAAAATTTAAGATGGACGATGACATCTAAGCTACCTGAAGACGATTTGCAGTTTTGTATTTTGCTTAACTTATAAAAGTTAATGATTTGACATTTTTAAGGTTGATGGTGATTAATGTTTTTGTCCATTTAGAGAAACTATAAATATATCGTATTGTTAATGCTGTGTAAAGTGATATTATGTTTTTGTATATAATCACGCCATCAGTATAATATATTCGTCCTTGGTAAATAGTTTACAGATGTGTTGTATGAAATGACGCATTTGATAAATATTTCGATCAGAATTTAGAACATTAGCATAGCTGACATATTTTCACATTTAACTTAAAATAGAAATCCCGTGTTCTGTTAAACTACATCTTTGTTAAATAAAACAGTTAGCCTAAATAACATTCTCATATTCAGACTGGTAATGGGTAAAAATAAATCACTTATTTGCAATTCATGCTCTGTAAATGCATTGTCCTTAACAAAAAAGAATAAACTATCTCAGTCTTTAAATTTAATGATTCAAATATGTACACAAAGAGATATGGTACGGTTCACGGTGAAACAACTATCAAAGTGGGTTTGGTCTCGCACTTTTAGCTCTCCTATGGCGGTCGTTAACATGCTTGGTGTACATTATCCAAGAAACGTGTTTTTTTTATTAAAGCATACGGTACATGTATTTGATTTATGATTTTTGAATTAATAATAAATATATTATGCTACGTTCCAAATGAAAACATTTAGGCAACTCTTTCAAATATGTTGGTTTTTTTTATTTCGAAAAGTTATCTAGGATGATATGGATAAGCAGCGCATGCAGTGAATACTTTTACGTTTGATTAAAATTGTCTTCATTGTCACCGAGAATGGAAGCATTTTTACATAGTTGTATATTTTTACACAATGTGTTAAGGAATATGTATTGTAAGATAAAGGCAACAGTAGTATACTACTGTTCAAAAATCATAAATCGATTGAGAGAAAACAAATTCAGATGACAATCTAAAATCGAGGGAAACACCAACTACAAGAGAAAAGTTAAAGGAACAACAGAAACACTGAAGTGCAACAAAAAAAAGTGCAAACGACAGGACATTTAAAGAAAACATGGTTGGTTGAATCAGGATTAATGGTTAGCTAAATAAACTGCGTATATAGAAATATTAAAAAAAAACATCGCTACATGACAGAAATACAGCACAAACAAACATGACAAACACAAGAACATTCATTTCTGAGTAACATAAAAGTCGCTACTACATGTAACCACAGAATAATAGCAGTAAGGTCCCTTTTCGATATATACATTGTATCGTTGTTGTTTTCTTTTTGATGATTTGAACATTCCGTTTAAAGATAAAGACGATTTTTGTTGGTTTTTTTTTGTTTTTTTTTTTAATTTTGATTCGGAAGGGTAATACAATGCTGATACAGAGCATGAATTGAAAATACGTGTGATTTTGTTATACCATGACCAATCTTAATCTGAGAATTGTTTAACAAAGATGCAACTTATATTAATAGAACACCGAATTTATATTTCAAATTAAATGTGAAAATATGTCACCCGTGCTAACGTTCTTAAACCAAAACAAATTATTAAGTGCGTCATTTAACATAAAACACCTGTAATTTAAATTTATCAAGGTCGAATATATGATACTGATGTCGTGATTTTATACAAAAACATAATATCACTTTACAGCATTAACAATACATTTAAAGTTCTCTTAAAATGAACAAAAAAACATGAATCACCTCTAAACTTTAAAAATGTCAAATCATTAACTTTCATAAGTTCAACAAAGTACCCGTCTTAAAATCCTCTTAATGTTGTTTTTATAAGTATTCATAGAGACAGTCAGTTCTTATCATATTAAATTTGAAATTGCATTAATGGGTTAGTTGCAATTATTATTCATTGTTTTATTTTACATAATGATCCATATAATTATGATATCAGATAGAAAATACACTTTATTGGAAGTATATTTATGTTCAAGGTATACAGAAAACACAAACCTGAAGTATAACCTGATTTTAAATTTTGCCCTATGACGGACACTTTAGCCGAACACCTTTTTTCTCGTTTTTCTCCCAAAACAACCCAATCTGAATATTCATATGAATGAATGACAAATGCGACTATGCACTGTACCTATAAGACAGAGGCATGATGATTAATTTGTTGTGGAAAAAAGAGAAGCGACACACAAAATGAGGTCTTCTCGTTTAATAGTATAGATGCATGTATGCATGTCAACATTTCTAATATATCCATTGAAGGAAAAAAGTCATGTCACACTTATTTTGTATTTCTGGTCTCTTCTAAATACATTTAAATCAACTACATGCACACTACATGTTGATTATGCAATAGCAAAAATGTTGTTATATCTTGCAGATTGCAGAAAGTATGAACAAATCCAGCAGAAATGGTTATAATATTTCCCAGTTAGTTAAAGATATTGAGAAACCGGTCATATTTTATGATTGGAAGAAATACCTCCAGCAGTATTTTAAAACACTTAAGCATATTAGCACTTATCACCACTTCATAGTTGATTTAAATAAACCAGGATATGTTGTTTTTAAAGAGTCATGTGACTCTGTACCTATAGCCATCAATTTGTTGAAAAAAAGAACACTAGAATTTCAAATTTACTATGCCAAACACTTTAACAGCAAAAGAATTAGATGCAGCCAGACAGTGGTATTTGTACGAACAAATCAGGGAATATTGTTATACATGTTATAGCGAGGCTAATAAAGATGGCATTTGTCCAAAGCAAACAATTGCCAAAAGTGAGGTTGACTTGACCAGTGATGTTGATACCAATAAACACAAATGTCCATCAAGGAAGCAGAATCTACTTAATTACTTAACACAAATATATTTTTGTCTCCTTTTCTCATTTAGTTACAATATCAAAATTATGGATATCGTCAACAATATAAAGAGAAGAGCTGTGGTATGATTGCCAACTACCCATCTCTATATTAAGTTAATACCATGTAGAAAACAGAACACTTGCGGCAAAGATCGTTTTGGTCTTTTGAAAAATGTTGTTTGTGTGGTGATCGTGTGGTCAAAATTTATTTGTATGATATCAAGAACTTGCAAGTTCCATAACGTTAGAACATAAATACAATTTTGCGTTTTGCAATTTGATGTTATAAAAATGTTGTAGTTTGTCTTCGTGACTGTGCTGACGAATTGGGTTTCGATGTTGGCGACTTTTCAACACGTACAATTACCACTTCCGCATGGTTTATAACCTCCTATTGTCGATATCTCCTGTTTAGATAATTTGGATATTTTGAGGTTTTTGGGTCTACGGTAAGCCATGGCGGGTGGTGATGGAAAACTCTCTTTTAAGAGAGACCATGTCCAATAAGACGCCAGTGTTTGTGGACAATGGATGAAAGATTTTGCAGCTCAGGATGAAAGCTGACAACACATGGCGTTTTATTTGTCTGGGCAGTCTTCTCTTTTTATTCAAGTAGGTTTGTTTGGTCTTTTTCTTTTGCTTTACCGAAAGCTTCTGAAATATTTTTGCTCTTATAACCTCTTGAATTAAGTTTCTGTCTGAGTTGTCCCAAACGGTGGTTTAGTTTTGATTTCGATGCACAAATTCGTTTTAACCTGATGGCTTGGCTGTACGGGATGCTCCGGGAACAGTGTTTTGGGTAACAACTCTTCGGAGAGAAAAATTGGTGTTCATCACATTTATGATGTGAAGGTCGGTTGTCATGACTCCGTTTTCTAAAATTATGGTGGTGTAGAGAAACGCAATTGTCTCATTTGAAGATTGATGACAGTTATTACAGAAATCAAGAAATTGTTGCAGACGTTCTGCAGTTTCGTTCCATTTGATGTCAATGTCATCAATATAACGGAGCCAAGAGAAGGGTTTGTATGGTACACTCGAAAGGATGCGTTCTTCGAGACCCCCCCCCCTAAAAATGTTGGCAAAAGAAGGTACCATTTTGGTTTCCATACTGCTACCGTCAATCTGCAAGAAGTGCTGGTCGTTGAAAACAAAAAGGTTGTTTTCGAGCACTAGTTTTTGCAACGGAACTGGAGGACTTTACACCCGGTGTTTGTGGTGTCAACATCATCACGTCCTTTTAAATTATTCATGGCTTGGCTTTCTTATTTTGAGAGATTCCGTATACGTTTGCCACTGACTGATGATTTTACTTCAGTTTTTTATAGATGATATAAAGGATTCTAAATTATCATTTTTACTTCTTGTTGGATTCCATTCGCTTTTCTTTTTAAATCTTGGGATGCACTTGTCCACTTTATCACTCTAATATTCCGAATCGTTCATTCCGACTTCCTGAAAGTTTTTTCGTGTTGCCTATTAAAATGTTCCTTTAGGCGAAGACGTCTTGCAAATTGATCTACACATCTGTCTCCAATTGCAGGTTGTTAATATTGGCTGGTAAAGGACAGAAGTTTAGACATCTACTTTACAATTTTTCTTCGGAGTTGGTTAGTTCTGTTGACGGCAGAATAACAACTAAATTATTCTCCGCGGGGTGTTTCCTTTTTTTAAACGTCTTTTTTTCTAGGTTTTGTTAAAATCACTCTCTTTTGAAATTATAATTACATCAAAAAATAAACTTTGCTGTTTAAGACGATCTCTGGTGAATTTATTTGGTTGCTTCCTTTTGTAATTTTGCCTTTCTATTCTTTCAATATCGGATAATCTTTTCTTGATTAAATCCATGTTTTCGTTAGTAATAGACACAGGTGGTTTAGAAAGCATTTCATTTATTCCAAAGTACAATATGAATAGATAGAACATGAGAGTAAAAGTTCGAGAAGCCGTAAAGAACAGTTAAATAAAATTTCGTCCTAACGTTTCATAGATCTAGAGGACTTTACACCCGGTGTTTGTGGTGTCAACATTATGTTCAACCCGTTTGGTATTTTGTTGTTATAAATATATTATTTAATGATGAAACATGATGTTTAACTTGTATTTTCTGTTAAACTTCGTAGTTTGTTAAAATAAGTTCTTTGTTCCATGATCTTATCAGGATATAGACATGAAAGGATTACACACAAAAATGTGTGTAATGCGTGTTGCCTGCGATTTATATATTGGTGCCTGTCCTTAAAAAGTCGAACTTTTAAAAAATAAAAATCCGTGTTTTACCGATTAACGACTTGAACCTGGGTAATATTTCGATCTGCATATGCTGCATTAGGAAGCGCAAGATATGGTAATTCATTGTCATGCATTATGAAATCAAATAGCACAAAATATACAGCCGTTATATTACAAACACAGAAACTTAGTTACAATTCCAGTTACTGACGAACAACTGTTATAAAGTAGTCAGTGACTTAAAATCCACCAACTACCAATAAAACTATTCCAGCAGTTCAACATAAAGCCCTTTCTTAGTACGACATAAAGCAACATTTAATTACTAGTTTTAAAGCTTTAAAGGGGCACTAGCTACGAGATATAAACAAAAATCAAAACATGATTTTTTTTTCAATCATTAATGAAAGTGAAATAGTGAAATGATAATTCGCTTTTAGCAATGGTTACATTTAGTCAAAATAAGCAAGTAAATAATTGGACCTCGTTGAGTCCGTATTCATGTGAACTCCAATTTAACCCCTTCGCTTGAGATAGATTACGCATGAATTTTGCGTGTTCAGTTATTAAAAGGAAAAGAATGTCAACATTGAAAGTAAAACAAATGTAAACCATTTGATTGACTGATTCGATCAACAAAAACTCATTATAAAGGTAAAAGCGATGATTAACATATATTTTTAACCTATAATGTGAAATTAAACAGACTTATAAATATTCAATTGCACGAGTTTGCTATCTATTGCTTTCTATATTTATGTTTATAGCGCTGATATGACCGTCGGCAGTCTTCGGAGGTCAACTCGATGGTTAATTAGATGGCTTCTAGATTAAAATACACACGAAACGATGATACATATTATCGAGCCTTTGACAGCCAACTTTAAACAATATTGTAGTACAGTAATAATGAGCTAACGCACTAGTATATTAACTTTGATAATCAAAAAGGGGTACCCTTTACTTTTGAAAAAACTATCGTCTCATATCTCTTCTAAATATAAAATTTTAAATATTGTCATATGTTCTTGCTCAACGTTTAAAAAACGTACTCAGAAAAATATAAAGGGAGACCAAACTGGTTATGTTAAAAAAAAATTATTGGGTTTAATCTGAGACAAATCCAAAGTGTTATAGACTACACAGAAACATACAAAAATTGAAGGGGCTATTGTTTTATAGATTTCACTAAAACATTCGATTCGTTAGAATAGGATTTTGTGCTTGGAACTTTGAGACATTTTGGTTTTTCTGAATCATTTATTTAGTGGATTAAAACTATGTATACAGACGTTTAAACATGTGTCATAAATAATGGGTGAGTATTAGAAAATTTCAAAAATTCACGGGGAATCCGACAAGGCTGTCCTTTATCAGCTTTATTGTTTGTTTTGGCGGTTGAAATTATGGCTGTAAAATTGAGAAATAGCAACGAAGTAAAAGGAATCACTGTTGAATTAGATTGAAGAAGTCATAGTATTAAGATTTCGCAATAAGTAGATGACACAACCTTAATTTGTAAAGATAGACACGATGAGGTATCTACAATGAATGGTTACAACAACTTTTGGCTCGTTTTCAGGTTTATTGATAAATAGAAATAAAACAAAAGGATTATGGATTGGGAAATTGAAATCATGTAAAGATAAAATAGTCGAAATTAATTGGGAGATAAAGCAATCAAAGCTTTAGGGGTGTTTTTGGCCATGATAAAGAGGAATGCAAAATATTAAGTTGGGATTGTAAAATAGAAAAAATAGAAAAATGTTCAAGACGTGGGAAAAAAGAAATCTTTCAGTTTAGGGGAAAATACTTATCAAAAAACACTTATCTATGCCTAATTCCCGAAAGTTATATTAAAGAACTAGAAACACGAAGCTTTAAACAATTTGGGATGGAAAGCCTGACAAAGTAAAAATAAATCTGAAAATACTTCTATATGAAATAGGGGGCTTACAAATGGTTGATTTTAAAAGTTATTTTATGTCACTAAAGGCATCATAGGTATATAGACTTGTTAATGGTAAAATTGTCATTTTGTAGCTTACACCTTTTAAATATCTAAAAGTGTCTAATGATATTTTGTTTATTTTCTACATGAATTTAAATGATATAAAACATTTAGATTATTTCAAATATGTTCCCGAATTTTATAGGGAAGTAATAAAGGCTTGGATTTTGACTTAGGGTGGTCAAACAAAACTACCAGACACATATTTTGATATAGGAAAGCAAATAATATGGGGAAATAAATTCATTACATTTCACAATGAATCAATTATCTTTGAAAACGGGATAAAGAGTGATATAATATACTTAAATGACATTCTTGACGACACTATGTCAGAATAAAAAAATAACATTTAAAAGAAAAAAAGAGTAAGGTAAACTGGATTGCTGAATTTCATAAATTGAAACAATCTATTCTACATAATTGGATTCATATTGTTAAAAATGAAGATTCTGTTAAAAGAACAGTAAATGACCAAAGAAATAAGATCACATGGAAAGATCGTTATTTTGAGACTACATGTTTTTCAAATAAAATGTTATATGATTCACTAGTTAGCAATGTTAACGAATCAGCAGAAGGGATAAACAAGTGGCTTCAAGTTTTATCAATGCAAGAAGCTCCAAATATGAGTTCATTGTATAACTTTATTTTTAAACATTTAACTGAAAAGAAATAAAAAATGTTCAGATGGAAACTGCTACAGTTTTTTGCACCAACAAAAAAGCTTCTATCACAATGGAAAATAACTAACAATAATATGTGTAACTTTTGTAACAGAGAAGAAGACTATGTTCATTTTGTTTAAGTGTTCTTATTTGACTAGATCTTGGCAACAAATAGATGACCTTCTAAAAAGTGTAATATAGATTATTGCTTAATGATTTTTTTAATTACAATACTTAGTTTTTGTATATGAGCCAGTCCATGCGAAAAGGTACAAAAACGAAAAATTTACGAAATTCTAAAAAGTGTGCATAATTATTGGTAGTAGACTTGTGATTTATAAAACACATTTACTTTCCCTCATATCATCAAGCTGTGAGCTACACGCACCTGCGAGTGTTGAGACCCCCCCCCCCCCCCCCTCTTAGTTTTATCAAGATTTTTAGTGAATTATTTCATATATTTCAATCATTTTTAAAGTACAGTTTAAATGGCTTGATTTGCCAATTGATAATGTTAACCCCGGTAGCAGTGGGGATAAGGCTCTCGCTTACGATGCGGATATCAATGCAATCAAACCGGGCAAGGGTTCGAATCCCGTGCAACTAAGGTTGATTTATATAATATTAAATAACTTAACTTAACTTAACTTAAATTTCAATTTCTAAAACACAAGATGTCATAGTTTTTGTATTTTCCCTCATGTTTTAATGTTGTCTTACTTTTTTTAAACCTGTAGAAGTGACGGAAATTATTGACTTTTGTCTCTGTAGTGTCATAAATTTTTATAGTTTCTGGTCGGTATAGCATTAGTCCGGGGAACAAATGATTTTACACTTGCTCAAATACCAAAAATTCAGATATTTCGACGTCTTTTTCTGTTTTAGTTGACAAATTTGGGATAGAATTGACAATCTTATGAATGTTTACATTAATGTAATTTTTTTTCGGATAAAATCGTTTTTCAAAAATACTATAACAAACTTTGATAACGTGTCCTGTAAAGTTTACCAAAAGGACTTTTTGTACCTTTTCGCATGGACTGGCTCATATATAAGAGACATACTATGTATCTCAACAGAAAACAAAAAATATAGATGTCTACAGAATTTTTGTGAATGAATATACTAAGAGAGTAGACACAAATAGAGATAAGATAAAAGACCAATGTCATTAAAAAGAAAAAGAAACATATTAATGAATAATTTCATAGTATTGGTATTCTATTGCTAAATGTATATATGTCAATGAATCTAATTAGCTTATTATTCTCTGGTTAGTCAGTAGAGTGTAACAGGGTACATACAGAGAAGCTTGGAATCTTGATAGCTTTTGTAACAAGCAATATTTGATGAATAAAATTATCATGTTGTTAAAAAATAATTTAAGAACGTTTTATACAAAATTATTGAGCCAAGTGTATATACTGATTCCAGGTATTGGATTGTCTGTCGCCGGATTCACTATATTTTTTTATGCACAAAGTATATTTTAATAAGTGTCTTTTGTATAAAATACAGGTGTAATTAAAAGGTGAAAAACGTCATATTCAACAAACGTGTGACCACAAGATGGGTTTTCCTCTCTCTTATATAATATCTCAATATTAAACCGAAGTAACTGATACAAATAGTTCAAAACACTTCATGCATGCAATAGAAAAAGTCATAACATAACATTTTTTTTTGTGTTTTAATGAACAGAAAACAAATCTTATTTTAAAAAACCAGAATGAATGAAGAATGATATTGGAAAAGGAAATAAACACATACTTGGTAAGTAGATAAAAATTAATAAGATACAAACGAACGTTGACATGGATATGTTGGTTTCCAATATTATTTGTTTGACAAATAAATACACAGATCAACAGAAAATAAAAGGGTTTTTTAAGCTATGCCTTATTGAAACCCCCAATTATCTAAATATTTGAATGGGATGTTGTAAAATTTGCAGTTCGAATACTGTAAATTCAGAAATTATTGTGTACACTAATTATTGCGATTTTTGAAGAAAAGACAAAAATGCGGGAGTATTTATTGCGATGACAGGAAAATCTTCAGACATTTATATGTATCTGATATATGAATGCGAGTTCTTATCATTGCGATACTAACCCCTAGCCAAGTCGAATTCCAGTAATCTTTTTTATTGAAGAATTATAATCATTTGAGTTTTTTTTATTGACCTAAGTAAATTATCAATAAGTTGTATTTGACCTTCAGCCTTTGAGTAATTGGGGGGAAGGGGGTGTTATATAGCTTTTATCCAATCAATAACAAGGACATAACAGCCCATTGATAAAGCTATTTGATCATCCTTAAAAAGCATACAATATTTGACAATTAACTTCTGCCTCTCTATGGTCTAATTTTGTGATATAAGCTTGCAAAGAATAAGCAATATATAAACATGTATCACAATAAATTGATATATTGAATACAAAGGTGCCTGTCCTTCATATCAAACCCAGAAACTCAGTTACAATTCCAGTGAACAAACATCAACTGACTACAAATAAAGTTGTTCCAGCAGTTCAACATAAAGTCCTTTATAAGTATGCCATCAAGCAACAAATAATTACTTGTTTCAAAGCTTTAATCAATGTTGCAACCATCAATACAGTAATAATAAGCTAAGTTTATATACTGATTCTAGGTATTGTATCTTCAGTCGCCGGAGACACAGTATTTTATTACGCACAAAGTCTACTTTTATAAGCATCTTTTGTATAAAATACAGGTGTAATTCTAAGGTAGAAAATCGTCATATTAAACAAACTCGTGACCACAAGATGGGTTTTTCCTTTCTCAATATGAAACCGAAGTAACTGATACAAATTGTTCAAATTAATTCATGCGTGCAATAGAAAAAGCCATTACAAACCATTATATTGTTGATTTTTTAAAAACTAAAACAATATCTTTAATAAAGAATGAACGAAGAATGATATTGGAACAGGAAATAAACGCATAATTGGTAAGCGGATAAAAATATCAAGATACAAACGAACGTTGACAGTGATACGTTGGTTTTCAATGTTATTTGACAAATAAATACACAGATCAACAGAAAATAACAGGGTTACTTAGATATGCATTATTGAAGAATTAGAATCATATGAAAAAAAACAAAAAAAAACACAAAAATACTGAACTCCGAGGACTATTCAAAAAGGAAAGTCCCAAATTAAATGTCAAATTCAAAAGTTCAAACACATGAGTTGTTTCTTCGTTGACCTAAGTAAATTATCAATTAGTTGTATTGGCCCTTCAGTCTTCGCGTACTTTGGGTGGGGACGGGGGGTAATATAGCTATTATCCAATGAATAACAGGGACATAACAGCCCCTTGATAAAACTTAATTATCATCCTTAATATGCATACACTAGTTGACAGTTGACTTTTTCCGTTAGAATATGTATAGGTGCCTGTCCTTCCTTAACATGTTGAATCAAAAAACCATTTAAACAACCTGTATTTTGCCGTTGATCGCCGTTCAACGGCTTAAACCTGGGTAATATCTCGATTTGCACATGCTGCATTTAGAAGTGCAAGATATGGTCAATCATTGTTAGGCATTATGAAATTAAATAGCACAAAAGATACAGCAATGATATATCAGACCCAGAAATCAGTTACAATAATTATTCCAGTTACTAACGAACACTTGTTTTAAAGTAGTCAGAGAACAAAAGTCAACTAACTACAAATAAAGCTGTTCCAGCAGTTCAACATAAAACCACTTTCAGGTATGACATCAAGCAACATATAATTACTTGTTTCATAGCTTTCATTAATGTCGCAACAATCAGTACTAAGATAATGAGGCAAGTGTAATTATACTAATTCTAGGTATTGTTTTTTTGTCGCCGGAGACACAGTATTTTGTTACGCACAAAGTCTATTCTAAAAAGTATTTTTTTGTATAAAATACAGGTGTAATTCTAAGGTAGAAAAACGTCATATTAAACAAACTTGTGACCACAAGATGGGTTTTTCCTTCCGCAATATGAAACCGAAGTAATTGATACAAATAGTTCAAATTACTTCATGCATGCAAAAGAAAAAGCCATTACAAAACATTATATTTTTGTTTTTAATACACAAAATAAATGTCTCATTCAAAGAAAAAAAAACAAGAATGAACGAGAATGATATTGGAAAAGGAAATAAACGCATAATTGGTAAGCAGATAAAAATTATTAAGATACAAACGAACGTTTTGAACGATACGTTGGTTTTCAATGTTATTTGACAAATAAATACACAGATCAACAGAAAATAACAGGGCTAATTAAGCTATGCCTTATTGAAGCCCACAATTATCTAAATATTTGAATGAAATGTTGGAAATTTTGCAGTTCGAATGGGGAAAACAAATACTATAAATGCACGATATTTATTGCGATGACAGGAAAATATTCATACAGTTATATGTATCTGATATACGAATGCGATACTCACCCAGACGCATTAGAATAATCTTGGTTATTTCTATTGAAGAATTAGAATCATTTTATTTGTTTCTTTATTGACCTAAGTAAATTATCAATTAGTTGTATTTGCCCTTCAGTCTTCGAGTACTCGGGGTAGCGAAAAGGGGGAGGGGGTAATATATCTATTATCCAATCAATAACAGGGACATAGCAGGCCATTGATAATGCTATATTATCATCCTTCAAATGCATACAATATTTGACAATGACTTTTGCTGTTAGAATATATATGTATAGGTGTATGTCATTCCTTAACATTTTGAATCAATTGATTGATTGATTGTTGATTGCTTAACGTCCAGTGGCAAATATTTCATGCATATTCAGGACGGGAACAAGTTCACAATAAATACAATAGGTAGTTTGTTGTAATAGAGGCCATCTAGGATGATGGTCGGGGAAATTTGGACTGCCACTGGAAAATGAGGGTATATTGGATAGGGACAGGAATTTTGCCTTGCAACAGGCCACCTACGGACCCCTCCATTTTGAATCAAAGAACCATTTTAACGGCTGAAACTTGGGAAATATCTCGATCTGCATCTGCTGCATTTGGAATCGCAAACTTTGGTCAATCATGTTTATGCATTATGAAATCAAATAGCAAACAATATACAGCCATGACATATCAAACCCAGAAACTCAGTTACAATTCCAGTTACTGAACCTGTTTTAAAGAAGTCAGTGAACAAAAATCAACTGACTATTTTAGGGCCTTATCGAACCTACCCCTTAAAATGTAGAGCCATGTCTGTTAGACAAAAAAGAGACGTGTGACAAACTTCGATGAGAAAGCAACCAAATTAAACAAATAAAATAAATGCGATGAGCATAGTCATCAAAAGTTTAATTATTCAACTACTAGTATTCAATGGATATCTACATAGTGTAATTTTGTTTACCGGTAATCTCTCCTCAGTTATGATAATTTGAATTTCACATGTATATGTTTCGGACCATATGAGTATTTGGACCATACAGATGGGTGCGGTCCTAACCTTGACAGAAGTTAACTAAGAGTTAACTTGTTGACTGCTTTTTAAGTTAACTTGAGAATTTTTAAGCAGACCAGCAAGTTAACTTCGTCTACGGTGGACCAGACGTACGGTCCGCTTTTTTATGACTGCTGCAGACCTATCGACGGGTCTGTTCCAGACCAGACCTGTGGACAAGTCTGCTTTTGACCAGTCCTGAGGACAGGTCTGCCCCAGACCAGACCTGTGGACAGGTCTGCTCCTGACCAGACCTGTGGACAGGTCTGCTTCTGACCAGACCTGTGGACAGGTCTGCTTCTGACCAGACCTGTGGACAAGTCTGCTATTGACCAGACCTGGGGACATGTCTGCTTATGAAATGTTATCGTTTTTGCGACTTTCCATATCAGACTTGAGTTTTATTAAAATATGTATAAACAACATTCGCATTGTTCTTCCCAAGAAGGCCTCTGATAGCAAATTTCTTTACTCGCTATAGTCTACTAGACATTATTCATAACAACACAATTCTTTCTTTTTTTTTTAATATATTCTTATAAACATTAGTCAATTACATAGAGTTATCATATTTTGTTAATTAGAAGGTGGATAGAAATTAGGGTTGTCCAACGCATCGGAACAACATTCGTATATCATGGGATATCAACATCTTTGTCGACGTTACTTCGTTCCCCGTTTTTTAACTGTCCCTTCATAATTTTTACTTTACGCATTTATACATGCATGGATATTTCATTGTTATTCTACTTGTTTGGATTGGATTTACTATTCTTTTTCCGCAGAATATTCTAACGAAAATTGTAGAGTTGAACAGTGTCCGGATATGTACGATGTGGTAAAACTACCAACAATCTCGTCAAATTTGTCAGATTTGTCGAGAGATTTGTGCACATGAATGAAATAGTTGTCACTTGACGTTTAACCACAAACAAAATCAATCAACCGACATAATAGATTAACAGTATACTATTACCAGAAGAGAACCTCAAATACATTTTTTTATCAAAAAGCACAAATGAATTCGAATTCAGACATGTCAGTGTTGGTACATTGTACATGTACTTGGATGATGCGGCCTAATAGTTTCGTTTTACACACCCTAGTGACTGTTCAATATTATGAATACAGAGATGAAACGCTGACATTCTCAATGTATGCGGGAAAAAATTGCATTAATTGTTTTCCTTATCATGCTTACATTTGCCGTCCTACTAACATGTTCACAGGAGTGCCAGGAGAAGACTTAATTAGGCGCCATCCCAACAGGGGTCATTTATTTATACATTGACATCAAAAATATGGCTGATTTACTATGCGGATATATATATAGATTTTTAAATTAAAGTGCACATATGCCATGTATGCAGGTCAGTTTTTGGTCGATGCAGTCAAATAATTTTGTTGTATAAAGTCAGCATGAGGTATCAAATCTACTGAAATTTTGTTACGTATCAATATTTTGAATAAAAGGAGGACATGCTGACATCCAAAATTAATGCGAACAAAAATTTGTTGTTATTATATTGCAATATTACTGTCCATTGTATTATACATTGAATCCTGACATATGCGGGTATACATGGTATATAGATTTACAAATTAAAGTGCACATATGGTCAGTTTTGGTCAATGCGGTCAAATCATTTTGTTGTACAAGTCAGCATGAGGTATCAAAACTACTGAAATTTTGTTACGTATCAATATTTTGATAAACATGATAAAAGGAGGACATGCTGGCACCCTAAATTTATGCGAACAAAAATTTGTTGTTCTTGTTGTTATTGTATTGCAATATAGCTGTCCATTGTATTATACATTGAATCCTGACATAAAAAAATATGGCCGATTTACTATGCTGGTATATAGATTTACAAATTAGAGTGCACATATGGTCAGTTTTGGTCTTGGTCAATGCGGTCAAATTATTTTATTGTACAAGTTAGCATGAGGTATTAAAACTATTGAAATTTTGTTACGTATCAATATTTTGAATATAAGGAGGACATGCTGGCACCCTAAATTTATGCGAAACAAAAATTTGTTGTTACTGTATTGCAATCCATTGTATTATACATTGAATCCTGACATAAAAAATATGGCTGAATTACTATGCTAGTATATAGATTTACAAATTAGAGTGCACATATGGTCAGTTTTGGTCTTTGTCAATGCGGTCAAATTATTTCATTGTACAAGTCAGCATGAGGTATCAAAACTATTGAAATTTTGTTACGTATCAATATTTTGAATATAAGGAGGACATGCTGACACCCTAAATTTATGCGTAACAAAAATTTGTTGTTATTGTATTGCAATATTGCAATCCATTGTATTATACATTGAATCCTGACATAAAAAATATGGCTGAATTACTATCCTGGTATATAGATTTACAAATTAGAGGGCACATATGGTCAGTTTTGGTCTTTGTCAATGCGGTGAAATTATTTCATTGTACAAGTCAGCATGAGGTATCAAAACTATTGAAATTTTGTTACGTATCAATATTTTGAATATAAGGAGGACATGCTGACACCGTAAATTTATGCGTAACAAAAATTTGTTGTTATTGTATTGCAATATTGCAATCCATTGTATTATACATTGAATCCTGACATAAAAAATATGGCTGAATTACTATGCGGGTATATATGGTATATAGATTTACAAATTTAAGTGCACATATGGTGAGTTTTGGCGGAAGCACTCAAAATATTTTGTTGTACAAGTCATCATGATGTATCATAACACTGTAATTTTGATACTTATCAATATTTTGAATAAAAGGAGAACATTCTAGCACCCTAAATGTATGTGAACACAAATTTGTTGTTATCGTATTGCAATATTGCTGTCCATTGTATTGTACATTGAATCCTAACACAAAAAATATGGCTGATTTACTATACAGGTATATAACTTTACAAATTAAAGTTTACATATGGTCAGTTTTAGTTGATGCGGTCAAATAATTTTGTTGCACATGTCAACATGGTCAGCATAAGGTATCAAAACTACTGAAATTTTGTTACGTATCAATATTTTGAATTAAAGGAGGACATGCTGGCACCCTAAATTTATGCGAACAAAAATTTGTTGTTATTGTATTGCAATATTGCTGTCCATTGTATTATACATTGAATCCTGACATAAAAAATATGGCTGATTTACTATACAGGTATATAGATTTACAAATTAAAATACACATATGGTCAGTTTTAGTTGATGCGGTCAAACAATTTTGTTGGACAAGTCAACTGAGGTATCAAAACTACTGTAATTTTGTTACGTATTAATATTTTGAATAAAAGGATGACATGCTGTCACCCTTAATTCATGCGAAAACAAAAATTTGTTGTTATTGTATTACAATATTGCTGTCCATTGTATTATATATTTAATCCTGACATAAAAAATCTGGCTGAATAACTATGCTGGTATATAGATTAAGAAATTAAAAGTGCACAAATTGTCAGTTTAATTTGATGCAGTCAAATAATTTTGTTGTACAAGTCAGCATGAGGTATCAAAACCACTGAAATTTTGTTACTTATCAAAATTTTGAATAAAAGGAGGACATGAAGGCACCCTACATGTATGCAAACAAAAATTTGAAAAAAATTGCTGATTTAGTATGCTGGTATATAGATTTATGAATAAAAGTGCTCACATGGTCAGTTTTGGTCAACACGGTCAAATAATTTTGTTGCACAAGTCAGCAAGAGGTATCAAAATTACTGACATTTTGTCACATATCAATATTTTTAATAAAAGGAGGACATATGCTGGACCTTAAATTTATGCAAACAAAAAATTGTTGTTATTGTATAGCAATATTGCTGTCCATTGTAATATACATTGAATCCTGACAGAACAAATATGGCTGATTTACTATGCTGGTATATAGATTTACAAATTGAAGTGCATATATGGTCAGTTTTAATTGATGCAGTCAAATAATTTTGTTGTACAAGTCAATATGAGGTATCAAAACTACTGAAATTTTGTTACATATCAAAATTTTGAATAAAAGGAGATCATGCTGGCAGCCTAAATTTATGCGAACAAAAATTTGAAAAAGTATGGCTGATTTACTATGCGGGTATATAGATTTATAAAAAAAAGTGCACACATGGACAGTTTTGGTCAACCCGGTCAAATAATTTTGTTGCACAAGTCAGCAAGAGGTATCAAAACTACTGAAATTTTGTTACCTATCAATATTTTGAAGAAAAAGAGGACATATGCTGGCACCCTAAATTTATGCAAACAAAAAATTGTTGTTATTGTATAGCAATATTGCTGTCCATTGTAATATACATTGAATCCTGACAAAACAAATATGGCTGATTTACTATGCTGGTATATAGATTTACAAATTAAAGTGCACATATGGTCAGTTTTAGTTGATGCAGTCAAATAATTTTGTTGTACAAGTCAGTATGAGGTATCAAAACTACTGAAATTTTGTTACGTATCAAAATTTTGAATAAAAGGAGAACATGCTGGTACCCTAAATTTATGCGAACAAAAATTTGAAAAAATATGGCTGATTTACTATGCAGGTATATAGATTTATAAATAAAAGTGCACAGTTTTGGTCAATGCGGTCAAATAATTTTGTTGTACAAGTCAGCATGAGGTATCACAACGTAACTAAATTTTTTTACGCATCAATATTTTGAATAAAAGGAGGACATGCTGGCACCCAAAATTTATGCGAACAAAAATTTGTAATCATGCGTTAAAATGATGCTTTCCTCTAAAATACGTCCTTCCATAGATATAAATATAAATAAAGTGCAAATATGGTTGAATTTGATAGGTATTGGAATATATATTCAGTGCCCGTTATCATTGTAACCAAGATCGCTTTTTAAATTATAGATTGGCAGATCACAACTAAATTTGTGTTACAAGCAACGTTTTATGCGTACTTTATTTTCAAATAGTTGTATTAAATCCGGTTTATATAACGGAAGTATTAGTTTTACTTTATTTTTGATGTTTATACTACGAAACAAAGATTGATATTAAAAAATATTTTAAAACATCGATGTAGAGCGGTCCTGGTTACAAGTTAACTTAGTGTTGAGCAGACCAGTCAAAAGTTAACTTGGGAAAAGGTCTGGTTTCGATCGGATTTGTCAAAGCAAAAGTTAACTTATGTTAACTTTGTGGCAGGACTGGTTTCAAAGTTAACTTATGTTAACTTTACGGCAGGACTGGTTCGAAGTTAACTTATATCAATAGCGGACCTGTTTCGAAGTTAACTTTTTGGCAGACATAAAAACAGTCCTAGGACCAAGTCCGCTTTTCAAGTTAACTAGATTTTGGTCCTAGGACTGGTAAGAGCAGTCCTAAATCCGGTCACAGGTTAACTTTGACCAGTCCAAATGACTGGTTATCAAGTTAACTTGCTGTACAGGTTAGGACTGCACCCATCTGTACACGTTTGGTCATGACCATATGCGTATGGTTCGACCGTACGCGTATGGTCGGACCATATATGTATACTCGTTTTGGTTGTTATCGGGACGGCCATATGAGTATTTGGACCATATATTAGTTATTTTTTTCAAATATGCATTAGAACCGTTTCAATAATACAATAAATTTTATAATTCAAAGGCTACATAAACATTAAATATTGATGCCATAGTTAGTTTTTATCGCTACTTGTATGCTCGTATTAATGCGTTGGGTGAAATTTATTTCCACATGGTACTAGTCGCCGTTCCATAACTTTTCTGCATTAGCTTGTCTTAGTTGTGCACGATCCTTTTTAGTCACACTTTTTGCTTTCGAGTGAAAAGGTAACCTTCTAAGCAGCTTCGTGTAGTGATGACGAGGTGATAATTCAATAACGATTCTATTAAGCAATTTGGAAAATATTTTCCAAGGTCGACATGTTGCCATTTTTAAAAGCGTAATAACAAATCGATAATTAGGTATAAAATATGTAAAATCATATGCGTGATACTGCTTATCTTTATTTAGTTAATCTTTTTATAATATAATAAAATGACCTTTGGTATCGTCTTTTTTATGACGTGACAACTAGAAGAGCCATACCTTATGGAGAGTTAAGTATTAACTGTAAACTTATTAATTACGCTGACCATACGCGTACGGACCATATGAGTATATACCCAAACGGTCATGACCATACGCGTATGGTCCAAATATTCAGATGGTCCGGAACATATATATAGTTCAAAAATTTATATTTCAATGTAAACCTGTAAAGGGGTAAAATGAACTAAATCGATAATTTGTCGCATGAATATGAAAGGCAACTAGTAAAAAGTTGTATCCACAAAAAGAACTGTTTCACATAATTTATAGAATAACATTATATCTTCCAGTGATACAATGATGATTTGAAAATAAGGTTGCAGAATTGTTGAAAAGACATTGTGTTTGAACGGTCTTTATTATAAAGCGATGAATCGAAAAGAAACTATATGCTCAGGTATAAAAAACGGAAAACGATGTCCCAACTTAATCAGTAACGAAGCTGTATTCTGTTTAGATTGTGGATCTACAAACACTGACAATGTCTCAGGTAACATTCTATGTTTATATTGACTTGACATAGTATTGATATTTATTTTAGATTTACTGTTTATAGCATGATACATTACTCGTAATACTAAGGTTTTCTCCCCCAGGCATAGCTAGCCTTTGTCTTAATTGGCGTAACTTTTTGCAATTTTCAGTGTTGTAATACTTTTTATGTCCCACCTACGATAGTAGAGGGGCATTATGTTTTCTGGTCTGTGCGTCCGTTCGTCCGTCCGTCCGTTCGTTCGTCCGTCCGTCTGTCCCGCTTCAGGTTAAAGTTTTTGGTCAAGGTAGTTTTTGATGAAGTTGAAGTCCAATCAACTTGAAACTTAGTATACATGTGCCCTCTGATATGATCTTTCTAATTTAAATGCCAAATTAGAGTTTTGACCCCAATTTTACGGTTCACTGAACATAGAAAATGATAGTGCAATTTCAGGTTAAAGTTTTTGGTCAAGGTAGTTTTTGATAAAGTAGAAGTCCAATCAACTTGAAACTTATTATACATGTTCCCTTTGATAAGATCATTCTAATTTTAATGTCAAATTAGAGAATTTATTCCAATTTCACGGTCCACTAAACATAGAAAATGATAGTGCGAGTAGGGCATCCGTGTACTGTGGACACATTCTTGTTAACTATGTATTTTATTTTTATTTTATTTGACCGTGCAACTATTTTGAGTCAAGTGTCACTGATTAAACTTATGCAGACGAAAACCACGTATACCGTACAAAATAATAAGCCTAGTACAGTTGGGTACATACCAAGCATAACATAAAGTAAACGCACGTTAACGCCGCGTGCACATATTTCATTTGTTAACTCCAATTTTCCCGTTAACCAGTAAACGTGCCTTTACTTAAATTACATTAACGCGGTCAAAATTGAAATTTCAAATGCCTACTCGAGTAAATGCGCGTTTACTCTGTATCCGTTTAGTCAGTAGTAACGGGCGTTTATTACATATTTGACATTTACCTGTGTACGTGCACTTATAAAACACGCGTTTACTATTCCCGTTGATTATGAATGCACAATTTTTCTGGCTTATTAATAAATTGCAAATGATAAATAAATAAAGTATAGCATTTTTATTATGTTGTCATTGTCGATGATAGTCAGGTCATTTAAACGTTGGTGAGGTCATGTTTTTGCGAGCTTTGAAAATATTTTTCGTTTTTTTTTGTATTTAAATATTAAATAATGAGATTTTATTAAGTTCAAATTTAATATAAACCCTATGATAAAATAAAAGTTATTAGCATTTTCATTTTGGTCCTGTCATTGTTCTATCATTGTCCTATCGTTGGTTCAGTCATTAGTGTAACCCACCTTGTAGTAGTGAACGTGTGTGTAAAAACAGAAAACGCGCCACTCTCACGTTAACGCGAAAGTAAACGCCCGTTTACTATGAACACAATTAGAAGACGCGCCTTTTTCGCGTTAACGCGAAATGTAAACGTGAAAGTAAACCGCCATTGACTTTACATGTCTACTAAAATTTTGGAGTAAACAGCAGATTTAATGCGGTGTTTACACGAAGTGCACGCGAGTAAATGCCGCGTTAACTTTACCCGCGCGTTTACATGTAATGTTTAGTCTGCACCCAACTGTACCTTTGATGAGTTTCTACGTACGATAATTTTGTATGTTAATATGATTTTAACAAAATATTATTTGGCATTTACACCTATTTTGAGTAAAATCTTGCCAACCGATAAAGTTTTCTTCGACTAATTTTTATAATTTGTTATGTCGTCCTATTACACCACTGTCACAGGTTTTGATTGTGGTTTACAACAGAAGCATCCAAGGTTATTCAATTCTCCTGCATATTTTTGGTAGCTTCGTTTTGAAAATTAAAGTTTTAGTACTTTTCGTAGTGTCATAATAATATGCTATAGAAAAAAGAATGAACAAGTTCCTAAAGAAATTAGGCAATTATATGATACTCAAGTTGTTTTAATTAACATTGACCAAGTCAGCATTAATCAACCTTACTGCAACAAAGGTATTCTGTATTATATTTTAGCTCAATCCTTTTGTGAATGGGACAATAAAAACACAGAAGAAAGTGATACCAGTGAAAGCCAAGATGATGACAATGGGAATGAGAAATGGGATTTCAGCGAACTACTCAACACGTCTCATGCGATTGATGGTAATTTATTACAAAAATCTATTTCACTTTTGTGTTAATAACAAGGATTGAGTGATTGATTAATGGGTATTTAACGCAACTTTCAGCACTATTATGCTATGTCGTTGCGATCAGTTTTTATCGGTTGAGGAAGCCGTAGTGCCCAGATAGAACCTAAAACCTTCAGTAGGAAAATTGACAAACCTAGTTAATTAAGATTGGAGTCGAGCGCATCGGCCACGTCTTGGATACGAACTGAAAACCTCAGTGTTGACAGGCTAGTGATACAGTAGTTCGACTACACATGGAGGTCATTTCATTTTAAGCTATGTTCATGAACTGACCTTACTTACATATGTTTAGATTCGAAAGTTTTTCTCAAATTATATGATCTCACATCAACTATCGTTTTCTTTAAAAAAAAAAAAAAGCGCTGGCACTGCTTGAAAAGTCATATCTATGTCTCGCCTTCTGGGAAATTCATCTGAAGCTAGATTATAAATTATATTTCGTTATTTTGTTATGATTTTACGTTTTCTTAAATCTTAATATGCGATACATGATTTATTTATAATTAAGAAGGTAATATTATTTGAATTGGTGTGTAGCAAATATGAGTGCCCTTAGATCAGTACTGTGTGTTATTTGAATGCTTTTTCAGTGTCAACAAACACGTCTTCGAAAAGATGTAAGAATTGTGGGCATACCATACAGCAAGATCGCATGTTTTGTGATAAATGTGGTAATAAGGTTGGAGCTGTATGTATCGGCGAAATAAATGGAAAACCATGCTCAAAATTTATCAGCGTTGAAACCAAATTCTGTTCACATTGTGGAACAGCAAACATTGAAAACAGCTCAGGTAAAACTAGAACCGTTTAATAAATCATTAGACAATGTAGATGAGTAAAATGTATTAATATTTTTGCACATTGTTTTCTGACATTTAATGTTTAAAGGGATACATTGTACCAAATGCATCAGCAAACCATTTAATCAATTATGCCTTCAACATCATTTTTTTTATAATGAATCCTTACGATTTTAATTGCTTGTTCCAGGATGGACACACGGTATCGTGCCGTTTTTTTGAATTATTATTTGATGAACATAATGAGTATCAAGTAGTGTCGTTTCCTACTATTCAGGTAGAACATTTAGTCCTTAAATTTCTATAACGTGTTACTGTTGTATGTCTTGTAGTTGTTTCTTTGCCATGGCATTGTCGGTTTCTTTTCGAATTTTTTATTTGAATATCCCTTTGATATATTTCGCCTCTTTTGTATAGTTTTCAGTTATAATACAGGAAGACACATATATTATTTAAGCTAAAAAAAAGTGGTCAGACCCATATGTAACATTACTTAAAATGACAAAAAAACAAGGTGACTTTATAGAAAAATCTTCTGAAAAAAAACTCACCAAGGATAACAGGTCTTTAATTTTGTATGCAAGACGCACGTTTCGTCTTAAAAAGACTCATTCGTGACGCTCGAATAATAAAGATTTATATGGGAAAAAAGATAACAAAGTTAAAGGGCATGGAGGGCAAAAATTCTGACAGGGTTTGCCACTTGTTTACAGCTAAGGTAATCTATTCCTGTGATAGAAACTCCTTAGTTTTTGTAACAATTCAAACTTTTTTAAGTAGTTAAATTGGTGTCTTTTGAACGGCAAACGTATGTTTCGTATATTTAAGATTCATCATTTACGCTCGAATCTAAAAAGTAAGAAGGCCAATTGCATGCGAAGTTGATTAAAATTACAAACCGATAATTCCAACTGAAAAAAGGCTATTTGGTTTGTCTTCGTCCCCAGGAAATATCGTTTTGGTTCATTTCAAGTTATTAAGTTGCATTCAGAAAGTGTTTGGAAAGAAAATCAATAAGAGCTTAAAAAACTTGATTTATGTTAAGAAATTTTTTTAAAGTTAATAACAACAGTATACTGATTGATATTTGGAGAAGTTTACGTCTTCGAATAAATAAGTAATGTATTTTAAACTTTTCGCGTTTTCATCAGATCAGAATGGTATTTTGTTCCGTAAAATATACCAAATGGTCTTTAATTTCTTCTTTCAACATTACCTCTTTTAAAATTGGTAAAATTAGTAAATCATAAAATTGACGTTCTAAGTTTTATATTATATAAGCAGACAACCATAATAATAGAAAGCTTTTTTATATTTTACCTTTTTACCTTTTGTTTTAATTCGAGCGTCACTGATAAAAATCCCTTGTAGACAACATGCGCGTTTTTCGTACAAACTTTTTTTAAGCCTTGTATCCGATGAGTTAATTGCCAAACAAAAACAGGTAAATTTCTAAAGAAAAAAACCAAAACAAGCCTAATCTACTTTTCGCAGTCAATTAAGTAAACAAATGATTTCAATTAGATTATGTTTTTGGTTTTATCATTCGTCAAGCCTGTAATTCAGTGGTTGTCGTTTGTTTATGTGTTACTTATTTGTTTTTCGTTCATTTTTTTTACATAAATAAGGCCGTTAGTTTTTTCGTTTGAATTGTTTTCCATTGTCTTATCGGGACTTATTATAGCTGACTATGAGGTATGGGCTTTGCTCTTTGTTGAAGGCCGTACCGTGACCTATAGTTGTTAATGTTTGTGTCATTTTGGTCTTTTGTGGATAGTTGTCTCATTGGCAATCATACCACATCTTCTTTTTTATAAGCTTCCTTTCTTAACTGTAAATTACTCGCATCAATTATAATATAGATGCATTAGCCCTTATACATTTTGTATACTTTTTTTTTAGGAAATAAAAAAGCTCCGTTGAAAAGAAGTTGTAAGAGCTGTGGACACGACGTACACAAACATCAGAAGTTTTGCCATAACTGTGGGTATAAGATAGGAGCACATTGCCTTGGGATAATGAAAGGAAATCCATGCAATGAATTCTTGAATATCGAAATCAAATTCTGCGCAAACTGCGGTAACCACAACCCTGATTATATAACAGGTAAAAGAGTTTACTTTCACATATATGTTACAGAATGATACATTTTAAATAAGAAGATGTGCCAATGAGACAACTCTCCATCCAAGTCACAATGTATAGAAAAGTTAATAACTATAGGTCAAAGTACGGCCTTCAACATGGAGCCTTGGCTCACACCTAATAGCAAGCAATCAAGGGCCCCAAAATGACTAGCGTAAAACCGTTCAAACAGGACAACCAACGGTGTAATCTATATAAAAATCGAGAAACAAGAAAACACCTTTGAACCACATCAACAAACGACGACCACTGTACAACAGGCTCCTGACTTAGACTGCAGCGGGTTTAAACGTTTTAACAGGCGCCAAACTTCACCCTAAAATAGGAAAGTAGTGTAACATTACAATAAAAAAGAAACACTAAAAATACCAATGGAAATGGCTTAACTCAATCAAAACGACATATAAACAAAAACAAGTAAACAGACCCTGAACGAATACGTTTCATCGATAACACAATACAAATACAATGTTGGGACAAAATGGCGTTAAATAACACAATTTACACAGGTAAATTTAAATATAATAATTTTGTAGTCAGGAGAACGGAAGTAAACATTTTTACAAAATTAATAAATTTGTTGTTCAGAGTACGAGTAAAGAGGTGAAAATTTATCGTCATACTAAATATTTATCAAAGGTGGTACATATTAAAAATGGTGAAACGAGATATAACACACCATAAGTAAACATAGAATTACAGAAATGCATTACAGCTTATGTAACAGGTCAACTTAACACGTACGTACGATTTGAGAGTACTTGCAGTTACTGAAATTTAATGACCCTTCTGAATCGGCTGAGCTTTGAATACCATGACCTTAGAAAAAAGACGATACAAGTTGAGAACATCAATTAGCTACTATCATTTCTTATCTATAGTTTAAAATGTGTCAAATCATTTTATTGAATGAAATTGAAAAGGATCTTTTCAATGTATACAAGATTTTGTTTTAACTAGTTAACAATTTGTTATAATAACTCAAATGAAAATAAGGCTTTAGAAAATTAAGAAACTACGAGACCAGTATTGTGTTTGTATGTTTGCTTCATCAGATGTAGTAGTAACAGTTTAATGAACTAACCTGATGATACAACTGTTTTTGATAAATTTGCATGCTTATTAATAAGTTAAGTATTACAAGTACTGAATTATTGTAAACAAACCAACTTGTTGAAGATTGTACTTTGACATATATATATATCATGTAGTACTTTACTTATTATTAAGCATGCAAACTTATAGATGCTAACTCCTACCTCATTTGGTCTCTGTTAGAAAGTTGTCTCATTGGCAATCATACCACAGTTTCATATATTGATATTCAGTTTTATAGTGTGCCTCTTTCTTAAAAAATATAAAAATGTTTTTTTTTTTATTTTAAGATCTTTTAATTGTGTCCTGTTTTGTTTCAAAAAGCGCTTGTTAGTCTTGAAGGTACTAACACAAACAAACACAACCAACTTCCATGATACTAACGTAAGATACTACACGTTCTTACACGTTTTAGTCGTACTAAATTACAATTAAATTACTGGAATATGAAATTTACCGTAGTCTATAAAATATCGATAAGGGAAACCAGTTAGCAACCAAGCATATTAGCGTTAAAAGATAAATGTTTTCGATCAACTTTGTTTGAAATAAAAAAAATACTGTTTGTTTTATGAATATCAAATTATTTTCTTTTTAAATTAAAATCACAGGGAATTATCAATAGAGGCAATGGTATATTTCATTTTATGTATGGACATTTAACAGTGTATATTTGATTTTTTTTTTCGCATCCATTCTAACAATTTTAGAATGATCCGCGCACCTAGCTGAGGAACCGTAGCTCATATGTCCTCATGATATTTTTTGACATTTTGACAAAATGCGGACCATAGAGCTACGATTTGTTTTCCTATTTCAAAACGTACGGAATTGAGACCAAGGTTCAGCTCACACTTGTTTCTCATTTTGTTTTAATATTTATCACCCGTTCATAGCTTATCAATGCATACAGTTCGTTTCGATAGATATTTATGATATGACGTACCTATGTATGCTTGAATATTCATTTCCTTGAAACTATTTAATAAGTCTTTTCATTTGTATTTTGTTCAATCATTTTGAATAGTCTTTTAAATTTACATATATTAACATTAAAACATAAGAAGAGATAATTCATAGAAGTATCACATTGTCAACGAACAATAAAAACCGCAACGTTAAAATAATTCAAAGGATGTTTCCTTGTGAAAGTAGTCATATAATATTAATTTTTGATAACTTGGAAAAATGTATTTGACATATTATTACAAAAAAAATACGTTTAATGGTTTTTTTGTCACCTTTGCCATTGTAAATGTTTCTAATACATTTACAATGTCAACCTGATTCCCCAGAAATTGCGAGGAGATTTAGGACCAGAATAATACTTGTTTTAAAATGAATGACGATATGATTTCACACATCCAGTCACTACAAAATGTTAACACCTAAAACCTATTTATATTAAATAATGAATCGTACAAAAAGAACTCTTCAGTATTCATTAACAAATATTTACCCTTTTATGACACCAATTTATTACAGGATATGAAATGATTATTTGGTTTACTGTTAAATTATACAATTATAATTATGTAAATTTATATAGAATTTCTCATTAAACTTCCATCACCTATCTACTGCATTACTGGTTAGAAGATTTGTGTTTCCAACATTAACATCTAGCTAATATATATTTAGCGTCTAAAACACTATGCATTATTTTTATTTCATGTACTTAAAAATACTTAAAGATGATCTATTATAGACCCAAACATTATTAGAGAAGACTTCTTTACAATAAAAATAAAATTAGCCAGTTTAAACAGTATCCAGGGCCATCTGTTTACAAAAGTGACACAATATTATAATCATGATTATATAGATCCGAATGGAGCTCTCATATTTTAAAATAGTGATTTCATGTTACCACTTTTGCAATACTATATAGCAATGCTCTTCAACTTTGTACTTGTTCGGCTTTATTACTATTATTACTACTTTTATTGTTTTCGGCTGAGCGACGTTTGGCTGCTTTATTATTGACACAAACACTATTTATTCCTTGATTCATAGTTTCAGCACCATGCAAAGATCAGAAATCTTTAATACCGAGTAATGAGTCGGACATGGAATTAACGGGGAAAATAGCAATAGCGTCTCGCCCTGAGGAATGATGACGTACAATGTATATGTTTCATTATTAATATAAATTTAACAATATACTTGTATTTGTATTTCATACAAACACATACCAACAATTCATTTGCCTATATATTCGTTTACAGATTTTGAAAAAATACAAAATGTAAAATAGTCTGATGACGTTAATATTTGCAATGTAAGAGTAAAGAGTAATTTCATATGTTGACGTTTTTTTTCCCCTTTCTTAACTGCTCATTATTAGCACATGCGTAACTAAGTTCAGATGAATACTGACTTAAATGAGGTTAAGTTATTTAATTGAAAGAAAATTATTCATTACGCGAGGTTTTTGTAGCTTAGATGAATAATTGAAACTACGATACGTAACGTTATATGTCTAAATCGTAGCGTATACCTTTTTAAATCTAGAAATCGACTTAGAAGTTATCCAATATTGTATTAATTACTTTTATTGAATCCATAAAACGTAATTGGGTGATGCACATTGTGGTCATAACAAGAGTATATATTCAGAAACTGTTTGCTTCAATGTATTATATGGATTGTGATTATGAAATAATTTTAGAATCAATGTATCTTGAATGCTATTTTGTTTTCTATAACGGAAAATCTGGGTATATAAAAGTTTTTATTATACTTCAGTGTGTTTTTTCTATATAAAAAGTAATGAAATAGTTGTGCTATTTTATTCCAGAGAACCATTTGCCAGTCAATAGTTTCAAAGACTATTACACCGGTTAATAGTTTCATAATCATCTTTCCCGTACTTTTCATGCTTATTTTTCATTGGACGATAATGATGTCATTGACTACTCTGCTTGGTTACGTATGCTTTGCAACGTCAAACTCCCGCTAATATTGTAAACGGTGGAATCTGTCTGTGTTGATTGTAATTTCACTCATAAGAAGCAATTATAAAAAAGAAAAAAAAAATCTTCACTGGGAATTTTTTAAAGATCTAAAATATAGTACCTTATTCTTAATATGGGTTCGCTCTCCGTATATAAAAAGTGAATTTGCGTTTGGTGTATTTTAGCTAGAATTTTTTTTAAGCACAGAAAGTTTAACATAAGTATTTCTTGTCTTGATTGAAATTAATGAAATATTTATTAATACAAAACGAATTATAAAAAAAAGTATAGTTCATCATGTGCATATAAAGTTATGTGACATTTTTGTTTTCTTTCAGATGATATATATATATACACTTTTAGAAAATTATTTATTTGGTATATATATAAAATACTTAATGGCTGTGTTGTTCAGTATAATAAAACACCTAATGACTGGGTGTGCGGGTAATAGCAAGTTTGTTGTCCCTTCGCATACCAACTATTGCTCTCGGCTTTGCCTCGAGCAATAGTTGGTACCTCAGGGACAACAAACTTGCTATTACCCTCACACCCAGTCAATAGGTGTATAACATTTAGACTTTTTTTGTGGATTCAACTCACGATCATTTGTATGCGAGATTTTATTGGTTGTATGAGAGTTATCAATGTCGAGACCAGTATGGAGTATACATTTATCATTGTTTTCCTGTTTTTATTTTAATTTTGATAGGAGAAAACACAACTGATGATTCTGGTGACGGTTATCCTCCTGAATTAAAGGTTTCATCAGCAGGTAACATATATAATTTTTTTTCTCTCTTTCTGAAGGTCAAAGACATTTTTAATTCCTTTGTCACATTCAACTATTAACTATATTTTTTCTACACAGGGATGACACCAATTCATTTTCCCCATTTTTAGGCTAAATCGTAGCTTATATCCTGCTAAACCTAGATATTGACTTATGTATTGAACTAGATTGTATCTTTGATAACCTTCATTGAATCTGTAAAACGTAATATTAAAGTTAATGTACATTTAGATCATAACAAGCATACATTTTCAGAAACTTTTTGTTCCAGTGAATTAAATGTATGCATATGGTTTATATGAAATAGATTTAAAAATCAATGTATCTAAAATAATATGTGTTGTGAAACCTCAAATCTGGTTATATAAAAGTTTCTTATATATAATAGACCGAATTATGAATTGTGTTGTGCTTACTTGCTGATCGAACATACATATATATACATATACAATCTTTCTTAGTTAATGCAAGGCAGTTAAGCATGACTGGGTAATACTTTCGAAGGTTGACTTTCCAAGTCAGGAGCCTGTAATTCGTGGTTGTCGTTTGATATGTGTTACATATTATTTTTCGTTCATTTTTTTCTATATAAATAAGGCCGTTAGTTCTTCTCGTTTGAATTGTTTTACATTGTCATTTCGGGGCCTTTTATAGCTGACTATGTGGTAGGGATTTTGCTCAGTGTTGAAGGCCGTACGGTGACCTATAGTTGTTAAATTCTGTGTCATTTTGGCCTACTATGGAGAGTTGTCTCATTGACAATCATACCACATCTTCTTCTTTTTTTATATTAAACAATGGACAAATGTATATTTCTGAGTCTTTTTGGTCTCTTGTGGAGAGTTGTTTCATTGGCAATTATACCACATTTTCGTTTTTTATTTTTTAATAATCCAATACTCCGTAACAACTATTGCGTTTGTAATAACTTCAGATTGAAAAAAAAAAATCTTGACCTCGTTGAATTGAAAATGTCTGAAAATACGAACTACAATCCTATAGTTACATGCCAGTTGATTTGTATTTCTCAATTTTTAAGTTGGCATTTCTTTTAAAATATAACAAAGTCTAGCTTGAACGATGTGAAGTTTGCACATTCAGATGTAGGTGTACGCAATATAAAATAAAAACTAAACTAGTGAAGGAAATCGTAAAAAATTGGAAATATGTCGGCAAAGGGCTCTACAGAGCTTTTGTTTGTAAAGTTCATGTAACCCGACTTTAAATAATATTTTCTATTCTTTTATATTCTATATCGAATTTATCATTTCAAATTACAGTTTAAAACAACATGTATACAAATTATGTTTACTTAAGATCTTGCTTCTAGCTGATAGGCAGGTGGCTAAGTTCGAATTAATTTTTTTTTTAATTACCGATAGAAATCAATATACTGGATAATTGATCTGTCAAACTAATTACCACGACGATGATTTCTAAATAAAACAAAATTATGAATGATTTCAATACACATTTCAAATATTTTCATCAAATAGTGCTAATTGTGTATTTCTATGTACAAAAATCTGAAAAGTAAGAAGTCTTTTATGAAACTCTGCATACTAGTATATATATATATATATGCTGTCTTAAAGAAATTAGATTTTTTCTACTCGACTGTTAGAAAGAATAGCAAATACAAAGAGGGGGTGCATGCAATGATTAATTTTAACTCTATCTAACCATAAATTATTATTGACTAGTTAAACAAGTCACTGGAATTATACTTAAGCTGTTGCTAAAGGTTGTCTGAAACTTGCTATGAGGTACCTATATTTTGTTCATTGTTGAAATTATGAAACTCTTGTAAGATGGAACAGAACTAAAAATACATCATGTTATAGCTTTGACTGTCCGGTATTCTTTTGAATTCTGTCTAAACAATGTTTACTCCATACCCCTTCTCTGTCTTTACAATATCCGAAGTACTCGATAACTTACAAACAAGTTGCTTTAAAAAAATCAATTGCAGGAAGCTAATACAGAAAAGAAGAATAAATGTTCCGAATGTACAATGATTAGGGTTCCGAATATTCCTCCATAGACTATAATTCCAACTAATAAATATGCGTGAACCCTCAGGGGTTCACGAACAAACAGTGCAGTGGTCATATTTAAGTTTTTGAACAATTTTGGCTTCATCGGTAGTAAACAGAAGCAAACAAAATACAAAAACGTTCCAACATTTCCTACAGTATTTTAAAGTCTCATAAAATGTTAAAACAATTTAAATGATATTTACTATTTCTCCCTTGTTGTTCAATTGTTAATTAATTGTCAGGCTAATGAATCCAACCAATTTCTCTGTCAAAGCAACTAAGCTCCGCCTCTTCACGTGAAGTTGATAATGATTGACCTGAAAATTAATAGTCTGTTGCAACAGCAAGGCATACCATTTTCGCATAGTGCAGTTAACGCTATATATTTATTTAAAAAAACTATAAAAAAAGGGCAATTTTACCTAAGCTGTATTTGGCAACACGTTTAGGAATTTTGGTCCTCAAAGCTCTTCAACTTCGTACTTTATTTGGCCTTTTTAACTTGTTTGGATTCGAGCGTCACTGATCAGTCTTTTTAGCTCACCTGGCCCACAGAGCCAAGTGAGCTTTTCGCATCACTTGGCGTCCGTCAAAGTGCTGGGCCAAATTTAACCAAACTTGGCCACAATCATCATTGGGGTATCTTGTTTAAAAAATGTGTCCGGTGACCCGGCCAACCAACCACGATGGCCGCCATGGCTAAAATTAGAACATTGGGGTAAAATGCAGTTTTTGGCTTATAACTCAAAAACCAAAGCATTTAGAGCAAATCTGACTGGGTTAAAATTGTTTATCAGGTTAAGATATATCTGCCCTGAAATTTTCAGATGAATCCGACATTCCGTTATTAGGTTGCTGCCCCTGAATTGGTAATTTTAAGGAAATTTTGCTGTTTTTTTTATTATCTTGAATATTATTATAGATAGAGATAAACTGTAAACAGCAACAATGTTCAGCAAAGTAAGATCTACAAATAAGTCGCCATGACCAAAATGGTCAGTTGACCACTTTAGGAGTTATTGCCCTTTATAGTCAATTTTGAACCATTTTTCGTAAATCTTAGTAATCTGTTAGAAAAATCTTCTCCTCTGAAACTACTGGGCCAAATTAAACCAAACTTGGCCATAATCATCATTAGGGTATCTAGTTTAATAAAATGTGTCCGGTGACCCGGCCAACCAACCAAGATGGCCACCATGGCTAAAATTAGAACATAGGGGTAAAATGCAGTTTTTGGCTTATAACTCAAAAACCAAAGTATTTAGATCAAATCTGACAGGAAGTAAAATTGTTGATCAGGTCAAGATTTATTTGCCCTGGAATTTTCAGATGAATCGGATAATCGGTTTTTAGGTTGCTGCCCCTGAATTGGTAAGTTTGAGAAAATTTTGCTGTTTTTTTGTTATTATCTTGAATATTAATATAGATAGAGATAAACTGTAAACAGCAATAATGTACAGCAAAGTAAGAACTAAAAATTAGTCAACATGACTAAAATAGTCAACTGACCCCCTAAGGAGTTATTGCCCTTCATAGTCCATTTATAACAATTTTCATAACATTTGTAGATTTTCACTAACATTTTCCACAGAAACTATGTTATAGATAGAAATATATGTAAGTAGCAAGAATGTTTAGTAAAGTAAGATCTAAAAACACATCACCATCATCAAAACACAATTTTGTCATGAATCCATCTGTGTCCATTGTTTAATATTCGTATAGACCAAGGTGAGCGACACAGGCTCTTTAGAGCCCCTAGTTAAGACGAAACGCGCGTTTGGCGTATATACAAATTTTAGTCCTGGTATCTATGATGAGTTTATTTACTATAGAGGGACATTCTTACAGGAAGTATAATAATACTGGTTATGAGGATTATAGCATACTTTTTTGTACTTGAGATACCAACTACTGCTCGGGCGTTATTAAATGATGTGAATGTATATGTAGGACATGAGAAGAGTACATTTTTAGAAATCGCTTTGCTTTGATGTAATTGATATACACTTGATTATATATAACTATAATAAATTGTTGAACAAGATTTTTTCTGAACTAATATTGGAATACAAAAAGATTTCATACATTTTATACATTCATTGCAAATCAATAACGAAAAATTAACTGCAGTGTTAAACTTTAATTCCAACAATTGTTAAAATTACATTTCAATTAAGCTTTTGAGGAACACTTTTTTTGCAGACACAGTCGTTAGCCTTTTTACTGAGGTGGATGAAAAAACGTTATGTAAGTTTTTTTCTTTTAAAAAATCCATTAGCAGCATCAAGTTTCTAATCTTGCAATACTACACATTTTGTTTTAATGAGTAACCATTATCAATTCTCTTTTATCACAGTTCCTGTTGAAATATCGAAATGAAATCTATTTTTGTTACACAAAAGTACATGATATTTTGATAAGCTAATTAAGTCAAACACACAAATAAAACAATTGAAGGCAAAAAAAAACTGGCTACATTTTTTTGTAGGTTAATAAAAAATGAAATCATGCTAGGTATTACAAGCTCTGCAATATTGTATTAACTAGAAGATAAATATACTCCGTATGCAAGAGCTGCATATAATTGGAAAGTTAAAAATTAGGAAGCTGAACTCCTCTCTTATTATTTTGAAATATGCGATCGATGTAGGTAATTCTATCCAATTATTTTTTGCATCAAGGAAACATTCATCTAAAAATATGTAAGGAACTCGTTTAAGTTTAGAAACGCAAGCATCTTCGTCCGACAATAAGACACCATCGTTTAAAGAAATACATTGTTGTTTTACATTTTACTTTAAATAGCAGTGTTAATATCAAGAATCATATTATGATTTCTAGCAGCCTTTTAACTTTGATAGTATCTTTTTGAACTTATTGGTATAAACGTTATACACTTACTAAAATAGGAGTTATGTTGAGATAAGATATCATCAGGATATATTAAAGTGATAACAATGGATAATTATGATCTAGGGGACATGCTTTGTTTTCGTTTAGATCGTTGTGTATGAATTGTAATTGAGTAAAACAACAAATCTGGAAAAATCATGTTTAACATTTTAATTTGTTCGTATTATTCTTGTAGTTGAAGAAATAAAGATTGATATAGCCTCCTTCAAATTTGATATGAAAATGAAATATGGTGGAATTATGTCATTGGCGCAATCTCTATCTAAATATACAGAATCATCGAAAAAGGTGAAAGTGAATGTAGCAGTTGCAGGAGAAAGCGGAACAGGAAAATCGTCGTTCATTAATGCCATTCGAGGTGTAAAATATACAGACCCCACCTTTGCTAAAATTGGTTTTGGTAATACATCCATGACAATAAAGAAATATCAGCATCCAAAAAATAAACGGATACAATTGTATGATCTACCAGGCTACAACACTACAAAAATGACTTTACAAAATCTCTTAAAGGATCTTAATTTATCCGATTTCGATTGTTGTTTGTTATTTTTCTACGGTGTTCCTTCTGAAGCTGACAAAACGTTCGTTCAACAACTACAAACTGTAGGCACAAAATTTTGTTTTGTAAGGACAAAACTGGACGAGGATTTTGAGAATGGAGAGCTGGCTGGAATGTCAAAAGAAGAAGTTCTATCTGCAATTAAAAAGAAAGTTGATATGTCAAGTGATCAATTTGAGGAGCTGAAAAATGCAGTCATATTTTATATATCTAGTGACGAGCCATCTGTCGGTGAAATGAATGAATTGATTAGCTTCATTGAAAATCAAATTAATCCTAGGAAATTTGAGGCCCTTTTATTATCTTTACCTTCATTAACAGAAGAAGTAATACAGAAAAAATATAAGAGTCTTGAGAAAAGTGTAGTTCTTTTTGCCGTCAGATTCGCAGTTTTTTACCCATTGTTTTTTAAGATTGAGGAAAACATCAAAGCAGAAATCGAAATGTATTTTCAAACTTTCGAATTGAATACAACTCTTGAGAAAAACGTAAAAGATTTAAAGCATCGTTTTTCCGAGGGAATATGTCATCTTTTAGAAGAATTCGACAACGGTGTATCAGGAATGCGGTCACCAAGAAAACGATATATCTTTTGTAAAACGTTCCTGAAGAATCTTATAGAAGAGCTTTTAGAGGACGCTAAAACCATGTATAAACACATGTTAAATGAACTAAGACAATAGTCATCAGAATAGACAAAGCATTGCATTTGACGTTTAAGATTTTTAGTTTACCTAATCCAAAGGCCCAAGTAAGCTTTTATTATCACTTGACGTCCTTGCATCGTCGGTATCCATGTAATGTCTCGAAAATAAAATACTGCTAACAGCAGGAAATTTTGCACAATTGTAGATATATATTTATAAACCAATTTGAGTTTTTGAAATACCAAAATGGTAGCCATGTTTAGGATGTCTGCCAATTAGTTCAAACTTTACAGCCATGTATAAACTGGTTTACAGCAGTATTAACATATTTCTTCGGATAGATTATTTTTTTTCGGAACTCCACACCACATTTTAAACAGGAAAATATACCATCAGTGTCATCATCCGTGACATCTGTTTTATATATGTCAACCACGTTTTATTTCTAGATATCATAAAATGTTAGAGTTAAAACTCTGTTGATTTGCCCATTATCAGCGAACAGAAGCACAATTTAATCTTATTGTGAACGTTTTTATCTTGAAGCCTACCAGCAATTTGCGGATTTTCTAGTACAGGGCACAATTCTGTCACACACGGAGACAATGGCTCACTTTTTATATAAGGCTACATTTTTCTATCTGTTGAAAATCTTTATTGCATAGTTAATGCACAAATATATTTGATAGTTTTTGTTTTAGCATGGGGTGTACATAAATAACGCTCATAATAAACATATAAAACCCAAGTATCAAAATGTGCTAAAGGTGGCAGGGGTGTCTTTTGCCATCTTGCATTGTAAAAACAGAGAACTTAAGGTCTAGTTTTTCCACAAAGTTTGCAAAATTTGATGCAGGAATGCATATAACTAATGTGAAATCTCATTTAAGAAAATCCATTTAAAAGATTATAACTTATAAATATATATATTGTAGACAATTTATGCTTTATTTTTAATGTTCTTTAATTTTCATTTAAAAGGACGGTAACTATGATATGGTGCACCGTTTGAAGGAATTTACATGGAATTTTGCTATTTTGTATTTTGACCGGAAAAAAAACGTGCAGTGACCCTATCTTTTGTTTTGTTATTCTGAATGCATTTTCAAAAAGCTGTCTTGTCTTCTTAATTTTTTGAAATCTATCATTTATTTCAGTTTCTAATTACATAATGCTGTGTTGTACTGTATCATCCATACAAAATGTGTCCTTTTGTTACAACCTGTAGCTTGATAAAATGTGTGGTGATCTTTCATTTCCTTGTAATTTCAAACATATATCAAGATATACTACGTTTTAGCAAAGTATGAACAACTTCTATCAGTTTTAATTTAGACTAGTACAAATCAGACAAATGACAATGATAACTGTCTTGTGAAACTTTTCTTCAATGTTGACTTGTTCTGCTTTCTCAGCCAGTCTGCTGTCAGAAATGAAATTGAAAAAGTGCTTTCTTATACAAAACTGACTAAAGCAGATTCAAATGCTACAACACCTGTAAAGCTAACTACAAAAACATTAGGTTATTGCAAAAGGTTCCATGTTCGACAAAAATAATTTCAGTTATGACTACTGTCACACATAAAGAAGGTAATATTAGTTACATAATGTTCTAGTGACCTAATACGGTATATATGGGGTCAGTAAATTCCATATTGGGTGACAGCGAAGCTCGAATCTCCATATGGAATTTACTGACCCCATATATACCGTATTACGTCACTAGCACACTATGTAACGAACTTTTCTTACCGACTATCTTAACGTGTGAAATTAAGATTCATGAGTGACCTATCAAATCTAGCAAGTCTTCAATGATGTTAGCATTAACAAACTATTTCCATTCATCCTACCAAAAACAGATGCCAACAAAACCAACTTGTTAGATTTAAATATGTTTTATGCATTTAGTTCAATCTTAATCTTCAATTTCTTCCTCTGTTGAAACCTTTAAGGTTGCATTTTTGTAAATATTGACAATGCAATTTCCCATAGGAACTCCTTTTACGGCTAAAACTGTACCACTTCTACTATGAAGTTTTGAAAGAAATCTTATCCTAGCATTGAAAGTTTATATGTACCACAATTTTTTTCAAAGGTCAAAATATAGAGCTGTGCGGTATATTTTCAACGTTTATATGCCCTGAACTTCTCAGAGTTTTTAAACTAACACTAACTTTCTTAACTACCCCTACCTTGAATGAAAGGTAGTACAGATTTCAATGTAAACAATATGCACGTGTATATTTACTGGTAACATTCCCAAGTTATGTCTCTGTGAGATGGAACACAGAGAGCATAACTGGGAACCAGTATGTAAACAAAATTAGTGTTCTATGAATATTCAAAATCTCCCCAAAAGAGGCGTGTTTCAGAAACAGCTGTATTTACAAAGTGCAACCTATACAAACATTTATTCAAATAACAAACTCTCTAAAATCAGCTTTTCTCACATTGATACTCATTTATCAGAAGTATAGCCTTAAAGAAATCACTGTGTATACTCTTAAGTTTTTCTTTTCAATACATTGTATACCCCCTCTCCTGTTTCAAGAATTTGAAAACAAGACTTTAATTATTGCCAGCTCACCCCATTTGTATATTTTCCGATAAAAAAAAATGCCTAGAACCTGTTTGAACCTGTTTGATAACATATTGAAAGCATATCAGAATACTATAAATGTAATGTTTAGGAGTCAATCATTACAACATTCAAGATTATATAAAGTATTCAATCCAGCCTCTGTCTCCAGTCCACATCTTACGGTATGCCTAATTATCAATTAAAGTACTTTCTGTCATAAATGGTCAATTTAGAATTCTTGTCGCATCAGTTTCATTTCTAACCATTTATCTGACACAATTTAGCTAATATATATACTAGAAGTGTTCAAACAAAGCCATATTTGCAATAGTTGTATGTATGCAGATACCAGTCTATAATATGAATTCACTTAAAATGTTGTAGAGATGACTGCTAACATCTGATTTTTGCATAGTTATTGTTTTCTTCTATATCAAGAACTTTAAAATCATAAAATCATAGCATTTACAAGTTAAATTATTTGTTTTATGACCCAGGGGGTAGGCAATTTTCTATGTTTTTTGCCCCTGGGGCCTCAAATTTCCTAAATCATTCTGCTGTTTCTAGCAATTTGGAATATTTAGTACATATTCAGGATAGAAAACACTACTGTAAGTTTTCGTGAGATATTTTTGTTTTTCTAGTGTGTATTTAGTATGCCGTGGTGAAAAAAAAAGCAGAATTAGGTGTTGCGGCTTACTTTTGGGTTATCAAAAGGACACAAATACCCCATAAATAATATTCAGGAAGGATCTATGAGTTTCCATGACTGCGAAGAGTAAATATAAGCAGGTCTTAACAATTTAACGTACAAATATGCAAATATTATGAATTAATTTTATACTCAGGACTTTTTAGTAAACTATGCATACTGTAAACTGTGCATTAATGCTGAGTCATCATATTTAAGGCCCAGGATTCCATCAATCTTCATTAAATATTAATCAAATTTCATATTTGAGTTAATTACTTTTAAATCTTTGAAATGAAGCAAATTTTGTTAAATTCTGAATGTCCCCTTTTTCACCCTATATGTGACGACGTCTGACAAAATTGGCCCAGATGCGGTAAAACGTAATTTTGGCTTACCACGTGTGCGATTATCGTTATTATCTATTTAAATTAAAGTCCGCAATATCTGTTTGTACGTTATTATCTATTTAAATTAAAGTCCGCAATATCTGTTTGTAACCTGATTCCGTATTTTAGCCTTATCCCAAATAATTACTTCCCTTTCCGAAATCGAAAGTTGAAGTGAAATGTCATCGTCATGAGTCAAGCTAGATTTGTATCGTTTTGCTCAAGTATTCCATCGGAAATATACAGACAAACAAGACGACGAGTTTATTGAAGAGCTACATATTGTCGACGAATTGTATTTTGCCCAAATTGAAAGTGAAAATCTGAGCGATGATGACGGAGTCGGTGTATGTTATGTTAAGTGTTGACTAGTTAAATGTATCTTCATACTAGTATGAAAGTAAAGAAAAAAAGAACAAAAGAACAAAAGAACCAAAAAAAAAAAAGAAAAAAAAGAGTTCCATAAGGTAATAGAAATAGAGAATAATATACCATAAAACGCTTTCAAACAAGAGAAAAACTCAATTAAACTGTCTTGCATATTGAACGACAGATCGTATACCTCTCTTTTCTCAAAGGATAATAAATGCAACCAATCAAAATCAAAACGCTTACAAATGCAACATACATGTAAAAAGAACATAATGTCTCTATAACTACTTAAAAACAGGAAACATACAACATTAAGATAAAAAAGGGGGTATGAATTAAATTCCGTAGATCTTTTTAATAATTTGTGTCAAAATGTATTGTATAAAGGCAACAGTAGTATACCGCTGTTCAATGGTCATCAATCGATTTAACTGAAACAAATCCGGATAACAAACCAAATACTGATGGGAATACATCAATTATAAGAGAAACAACGGAACAACAGAAACACTGAACTTCTACAAAAACAAATGCCAACATACATTCAAACGAGTTATCAACTAGTATGGATCACCGGTTTTTTTTTTTAATCAGGATATAGGTTGTGCAAAATTACTTTGATTTTTTATAGAGTATACCTGGAAAACCTACTTTTATTGATAAAAAGAAAACTACACCATATAATTTTGATAAACAATGTTTAACCCCTCCACATTATTTATGTATGTGCCTGTCCCAAGTCAGGAACCTGTAATTCAGTGGTTGTCGTTTGTTTTTATTTGTGACATATTTGTTTTTCGTTCATTTTTTTACATAAATAAGGCCGTTAGTTTTCTCGTGTGAATTGTTTGACATTGTCTTATCGGGGCCTATTATAGCTGACTATGAGGTATGGACTTTTCTCATTGTTGAAGGCCGTACGGTGACCTATAGTTGTTAATGTCTGTGTCATCGTGGTCTTTTGTGGATAGTTGTCGCATTTGGCAATCATACCACATCTTCTTTTTATATGAAAATATATCTCTATTAACATGCTTTCAGTTAAGAAAATGAACAAAATGGGGTCACTGGACTCGTTTTCTCGCTATATAATAAAATAGTTAAATTCACACAAAACATTATATAATGAAAGTTACTTAGTTTTCTCCTAATACTGACAATGTCGAAAGGATTTTTTTTATGTTCTTAATAAGAATAAAAAGAATTTGATATCAATTTCTTAATAAGATTTTGACCGAATGGTATTTTTTATTTCAAAATTTAAGATGGACGATGACATCTAATCTACCTGAAGACGATTTACTGTTTTGTATTTTGCTAAACTTATAAAAGTTAATGATTTGACATTTTTAAGGTTGATGGTGAATAATGTTTTTGTCCATTTAGAGAAACTATAGATATATCGTATTGTTAATGCTGTAAACTGATATTATGTTTTTGTATATAATCACGCCATCAGTATAATATATTCGTCCTTGGTAAATAGTTTGCAGATGTGTTGTATGAAATGACGCATTTGATAAATATTTCGATCAGAATTTAGAACATTAGAATAGCTGACATATTTTCACATTTAACTTAACATAGAAATCCCGTGTTCTGTTAAACTACATCTTTGTTAAATGAAACAGTTAGCCTAAATAACCTTCTCAAATTCAGACTGGTAATGGGTAAAAATAAATCACGTATTTGCAATTCATGCTCTGTAAATGCATTGTCCTCAACAACAACAAAATAAACTATCTCAGTCTTAAAATTTAATGATTCCAGTATGTACACAAAGAGATATGGTACGATTCACGTTGAGACAACAATCAAAGTGGGTTTAGTCTCGCACTTTTAGCTCTCCTATGGCGATCGTTAACATGCTTGGTGTACATTATCCAAGAAACATGTTTTTTTTTTATTAAAGCATAAGGTATTTGATTTATGATTTTTGAATTAATAATAAATATATTATGCTACGTTCCAAATCAAAACATTTAGGCAACTGTTTCAAATATGTTTGTTTATTTTATATCGAAAAGTTCTATAGGATGACATGGATAAGCAGCGCATGCAGTGAATACTTTTGCGTTTGATTAAAATTGTCTTCATAGCCAATGAGAACGGAAGCATTTTTTCAAAGTTGTATATTTTTACACAAGGTGTAAAGGAATATTTATTGTTAGATAAAGGCAACAGTAGTATACTACTGTTCAAAAATCATAAATCGATTAGGAGAAAACAAATTCAGATGACAATCTAAAACCGAGGGGAACACATCAACTACAAAAGAAAAGATAAAGGAACAACAGAAACACTGAAGTGCAACACAAAAAAAAGTGCAAACGACAGGACATTTAAAGAAAAACATGGTGGGCCGAATCAGGATTAATGATTAGCTAAATAAACTGCGTATATAGCAATATTAAAAAAATACAGAAATACAGCACAAACAAACATGACAAACACAAGAACACTCATTTCTAAGAAACAAACAAATGAGTAACATAAAAGTCGCTACTACATGTAACCACAGAATAATAGCAGTAAGGTCCCTTTTCGATATATACATTGTATCGTTGTTGTTTTCTTTTTGATGATTTGAGCATTCCGTTTAAAGTTAAAGACGATTTTTGGTTTATTTTTGGTTTATTTTTGTTTTGTTTTGTTTTGTTTTTTTGAATTTTTATATGGAAGGGTAATACAATGCTGGTACAGAGCATGAATTGAAAATACGTGTGAATTTGTTATACCATGATCATTCTTAATCTGATATTTTTTTGACAAAGATGCAACTTATATTAATAGAACACCGAATTTATATTTCAAATTAAATGGGAAAGTATATATGTCACCCGTGCTAACGTTCTAAAACCAAAACAATTATTAAGTGCGTCATTTAACATAAAACACCTGTAATTTACATTTATCAAGGTCGAATATATGATACTGATGTCGTGATTTTATACAAAAACATAATATCACTTTACAGCATTAACAATACATTTATAGGTCTCTTTAAATGAACAGAAAAACATGAATCACCTCTAAACTTAAAAATGTTAAATCATTAACTTTCATAAGTTCAACAAAGTACCCGTCTTAAAATCCTCTTAATGTTGTTTTTATAAGTATTCATAGAGACAGTCAGTTCTTATTATATTAAATTTGAAATTGCATTAATGGGTTAGTTGCAATTTTATTCATTGTTTGTTTTACATAATGATCCATATAATTATAATATCAGATAGAAAATACACTTTATTCGAGCATTTTTATGTTCAAGGTATACAGAATACACAAATCTGAAGTATAACCTGACTCAAATTTTGCCCTATGACGGACACTGTAGCCGAACACCTTTTTTCTCGTTTTTCTCCCAAACCAACTTAATCTGAATATTCATATGAATGAATGACAAATGCCAATATGCACTGTACCTATAAGACACAGAGGCATGATGATTAATTTGTTGTGGAAAAAAGAGAAGCGACACATAAGATGAGGTTTTCTCGTTTAATAGTATAGATGCATATATGCATGTCAACATTTCTAGTTTATCCATTGAAGGGAAAAAAGTCATGTCACACTTATTTTGTATTTCTTGTCTCTTCTTAATACATTTAAATCAAACTACATGCACACTACATCTTGATTATGTAATAGCAAAAATGTTGTTATATCTTGCAGATTGCAGAAAGTATGAACAAATCGAGCAGAAATAGTCATAATATTTCCCAGTTAGTTAAAGATATGGAGTAACCGGTCATATTTTATGATTGGAAGAAATACCTCCAGCAGTATTTTAAAACACTTAAGCATATTAGCACTTATCACCACTTCATAGTTAATTTAACCAAACCAGGATAATATGTTATTAAAGAGTTATGTGACTCTGTACCTATAACCATCAATTTGTGATCATAATTATGGATATCGTCAACAATATACAAAGAAGAGCTGTGGTATGATTGCCAACTACCCATCAAAGGTTTTGGATTTGATTTTAAAAAGACTCCAAAATAAACACGACACGTCGTATTTTTTAAGTTATACTTAAAATGTTATGTTGATATCACAATGTTAGAAAAATGTCGTATGTAAAATATATCAAATGCTAAAAAACTTGCTCTTTAAATAATCTAGATCGTTCACATTGGTTTTTCAATATAAATGATTGTTTATACTTGTAGAGCTTTGTAGGCAAACAACATGTCTGGAGATTTCAATATGACCTTACATTGCAATGCTTAATAACACATACATTTTTATTCAATTGACGTATCAAATGTTAAACAACACAGATATTGGACAAATTTTATCTTTCAAAATAGGTCAACCGTTCTTATTTTATCTTTTCACAGACACAAACTGGTTTCAACATACTTCAGTTATAAACTATAAAGTAAAAATAATCTATACATTTCTGTACGTGACAAAAGCAAACAACTGGACAATTTTTGAGGAGAAATTACCATTTCATTTCATGGTAAGTTCATTTGATTTTGCCATGTGATTAGGGATTGAGTTCAGAATTTTTGTGATTTTACTTTTTATATTTACTTGATTCTTTTTCTTCTGATCGTCAAAATCCAAACATTATTAAATGAAAGATAATCAACAAAGAAAAGAAAAATTTAGAAAAGAGGGACGAAAGATACCAGAGGGAAAAACATAAAATAATAGGATGCATTTTCAGTTAAAAACAACTTGTATTTACAGTCCTGATACATGTATTAGTGACGTTTCAGATTTTGATTATATTTGTGGGTGTTAGAGAAATAAAACATTGATTACGAATTGATTGATTTGGTAAAAAATATAGTTTTATCCAATTTAGGGAAAGGATTAGATTCGACAAGATCCCATTTTTATCTTGAATTTGAAATAAGAATTTATATACCAATGTCACAATAAATGATAGCTAATACAGTGACTCAATAGGAAGTCTTTCGTTAAACATTTACGTCATTTCTTATAGCCATTGAAGTTAATAACACTATCGAAATATTGGCCATCATTGATCAAATTATAATTATCTGTATTCGAGTGCATAATTATGACATCATAATGAGTTTAAAGGTTGCAATTCTGTAACAATTCAATTTCCCCCCAAACAAACTCTATTTGCGGCTAAAGCAATGCCGATTTTACTATGACTTTCGTGAAAAATTATATCACAGAACGGAAAGTTGATATACAGTACTGTTTTATTCAAAAGTCAAAATATAGGATTGTGTGGAATATTTTCAACAATCAAATGCCCTGAATTTATAAAAGTTTCAACTCATACTAAAATTGTAAACTTCCCCTACCTCAATTTTTGACAACCAAGACCTAGATTTTAGGCGCTATCATTATTTTCTGCATTGGTTATATTCCAAAGATGAAACACAAATATCGAATCTAGGAACCAGTACAATAAGAAATTAACATATCTAGGAATGTTATATATCTCCCTGCAATAGGCATGGCCTGTGAAAGAGATGTATTTACAAAGTGCAATCTATACTAACAACAATACGTTATTATCATACATGTCATAATTATAGCCATTTCGAAATCTTTGCATATACTCTACATTATCTTTTACAGTACATTTTTATACCCCACCCTTGTCTCATTTATTTTAAATTTCAAAACAAGACTTCAATTATTGTCAACGTACCCTATGTGCATGTTTTCTGACAGAAAATGATTAAAATCTGATTGAAACTACTATTAAGAGTTAAAAGCATTTCAGAATACTATAAATGTAAGTGTTCTTTCCAACATTGAAGATTTTCTAAAGTGTACAATCCTGCCTTTGTCTCCAGTCCACATCTTACTGTATACCTATATAGCCATTTGTCAATTGAAGTTAACAATTTCTACCTCAAAATGGGCAGTTATAAAAAAAACGTTGTCACAACAATATCATCTCTAACCATATTTCTAACATAATTCAGCTTTTACATTTTATAGGAGCTAGAAGTCTTTAAACAAAGCAATATTTTCAAAAGGTTGTATGAAAGAAGTTACGAGTCTATATATGATATCACTAAAAGTTTAACAGAAATCACTGCTAACACATCTGTTTTTTTGTTACACAATTTTAAAGCACAGTCTATGTTTTTTTTTACACAAAAGACCTTTAAAATAAAAAAAAAAACTAATTATTCAGAGAACAATTGCAGGTGTTCCCACAACAATTTGAAAAAAATGTTGAAAAGAAGTTAGTTCCTATTTCCTTAAACATGTTAAAGATAAAAATGGCATACAATCATTAGTTTCTTCATACTGACGGGATAAATAACTGTTTTCATCGCCGGGATTCGACCCAGGTGGTCGTGTGGTCTAGCGGGACGGCTGCAGTGCAGGCGATTTGGTGTCACGATATCACAGTAGCATGGGTTCGAATGCCGGCGAGGGAAGAACAAAAAAATTGCGAAAGCAAATTTACAGATCTAACATTGTTGGGTTGATGTTTAGACGAGTTGTCTATATATGTATATATATATATAGAATTGTTTTCAATAATTTTGGCCCCTTTTTCATTCAAAGGACAGGTATAGAAAGTTTGTTTATCTTCGTCTTTTCATTGATATTGCAGAATTTAAAAAATCCAACTAAAAGTTATGACAATGGTAATTGTTTTCACTCACATTGTCAACTTCAAATGACTTTGATCAAACCTTTGGCGTGTACATGTGGTAACTTACAGACTGCGGAGTACCATAAACATGTTGATCTATCATATTTGACCCCTGTTTAGCTCATTAGGTGTCTATTTAAAATCTTTTTTTGTCATCGGCCTCCCCTATATTGGAGTATCGAGTTACAAAATTTGTCTGATGACCCCGATTTTCAACCAAACTTGTCCATATCGCTTAAAATTGAACAGAGCAGGAAAATTCAATTGTGTCTGTTGTTTTAAAAACCGCCTGCAATAGAAACATTTACTAGAAGAAATGTTCAGATGGTGAAATCTGCATACTGCGATATAACATCAAAGCTATCAGACGCCTTCTCATAAGATCAATCGTCTACAAACAGATGATAAAAAACGTACAGATATATAGAAATGATAAGAAGTAAACATGATCCAGAAAAATATCAACAAAACAATTAAAATATCATAATCCTAATTCAAGTTATTGCTCTTTAATGACGATTTTTTCTCATTGTTATTTGAAGTGTGTTTGCTTATTATTTTGAAAACTATCATTGATAGAAAGACACTTTGAATAAAAACAAATGATATGCAATACAATATATTCAACATGGCTGAAATTGTCAATTGCCTCCTACTGGGAAAGCTTGTTCTTTAAGGCGGGTTTCTGAGTTTTCGCATTTTTCGTTATTATTTTGAAAGTTATAATAGATAGATAGAAAGTAAAATACTAAGCAAGACACTAGACATGGTTTCACGGAATAATTGTTGCTAAATATTTATTTAAAGTGTAATCATAGTAAAAAAATTCCTGAATTCTTAATGGTCATATTTCTGCTTTTATGGTGATTTGTTTCATGAATGACACTTATTTAAGCACACGAAATACTTTAAATAACATATTTATACACATTTCTATGTATTTTTCTTACCATATATGCATTGAATATTGTTCTACAGCAATTATTCGCGAGTATTCTTATAAATTACTGATCATATTTCAATTCATGCTCTCTTTGTTCCTTGCAGACTTCTTTAATAGTCAATAAATCGCGTCCGTTATAACTACATACAGATATTCTTCTGATACCTAACCATCCAACAGTTTCTATTAGTTTCCAAGTTTAAAAATTGAATACATATTTTTTTTATCTTAATATTATGTTCCGATTTCTACATGTTCTATTGTTATGCTCAATAATTTATTTATGCTTCATAAATTTTATTGTGACTTTGTGAAATGACACTAACACGAGTACATGCATTTTCAGAAAATATAGGCTGTAACCACTTGCGGCAATAAACCTACATAGAGGCATAATACGTGAGACAAGTTTTATTATTTAGTAACGCAGAGACGAGTTTCTTTGAGACTATCTACCTAACGTATGCTATGAGTACTCAACGTTCTGGTGAAACATCATGTTTAGGACAAATAGACGGAAAACAGTGCCGGACATTTCTCGGAAAAGAAACTAATTTTTGTACAAATTGTGGAACTAGAAACCCTGCAAAAATTGCAACTGACGGTACTTAAATTAATTAGTGTGTATCTACCATTTCTCTTCAGGTTTTATTTGTATTCTGGCATTCTAATTTTAGCAATTGTAACGTTCTTGATAAACTAACAATGATCGTAGAATACAAAATTGCATTGATATTGTATGATTCAAGAAATACACCAGTATGTTAAACATATTTGTTAAACTTTTAGTCGTATTAAAGATGATTTCTATAGTATTTGTTTTGTATACATATATATTTTAAGATCAAGTCAAAAGTGCAGATACAAATCAAAATGAACAGGAGAAGGCTACATTATCTACATGTTCATCAGGTATTTATTTTACCAACTAACTATTCAACAGCATACCTATCAATCCGCTTCAGACTTTTGTATGACATTGTTTGATAATAACCCCATGATTAGTATGTGTTCGAATTACTATCAATTTAACATTTCTGATGAACAGAAATCAGTAGCAGTAATTAAGCGATATAGTGTTGATAGAGGAATTAATTGCGGTCTTGATTCTAAGAGGTGCATTTTAGCAAATTTGAATTTTTACTTTGACAACTTCTCTGACTTTTCGGCTTTTTAGCCAAAAATGAAGGATTTTCACATTTTTTAAAAAATATTTTTGCAAAGAAGCATCCTTTCTTTTTTTTCTCTGACAGGTTTTATCTATTCGTGTTTGTGGTTTTTATTTCAGTTGTTTTACTCATTTGTGATATCTGAACACAAGTTAAAGTTAATAAAAACATAAAAAGAATTCAAAATGTGCTGTTTTAAAAGTACGTAGTAAATAAAATGTGAAGTTTTTTAAACTTAAAAATTGTATTCCTTTAAACAGATCGCACTGAATCTATATCAAATTAACTCATTACTGGTTGTTTCATAGAATACCTTTACTTTCTTCTGTTGGATAGCTGGTGGATAAAAGCTGGCCTTTTGAGACGGAAATTTCATGCAGGTTTCAAACAGTAAAGTCAATAAACTTTGCTTCAGACTTCAGTCTGCATATTTAGTTGAAAGCAACAGTCTTGTTATATTCAGGGTTCAGGTTTCATCATATCTCAGCAAGGATTTGAGCAAAAAGGAGCAGATTTCCATCCCCCATATCATTTATATACAATTTAATAGGGCAATACGGGGAACGGACTAAATTAACAACTATTTTTGTATGCTAAACATTGCTTAACACCATTTCATATTCATGTGTTATGCTATTTGAAACATATATTACATGAACAGAAGAATTATTATATGTAAATATTTTTTTAACTTTACAACTTCAGACAATTGTTGAAAGTGGAAAATATATTACATTTCATATAAGGCCTCGATTCATTTAAAAAAAAGCTCTATGTTTTGGCACACCCTTTATATAAACTTAATTTTTGGCCATTTGTTTATAAGTCTGGTTCGTCCAGTATGCTATCTATTACTTTGATTACATAATATATTTTACATTTAAACACTAAAAAGTGCACTTTGTTGTTTTCTGGGGCTTTTTGAAGCCAAATATTTGATAGTTGAAATTGTTCTTTTTCAACGTCACAATTCAGCAACCAAAATTGAGATATAAAAATGCCACATTATACATAATATATATCATATGGCTTTGAAGTTTTGTAAACTGTCTCATAATCATTAAGCTTAAATCATCCTTAGTTTTTGACACCTAATAGGCCCACGACCACAATTAATGATCCCTGTTTTTTTAAATATATTTCCCTTTTATTATAGTGTATAGGATGTTCTTTTTTAACTGATTTTGATATGGACAGAGTGATTAGGTCAGGTGCAAAAAGGTTATGTTTACACTTTTCGGAACATCTCTTGACTTGTATATAGTGGTATTGTTGTGTATTGGCCAAATTTGTATGATGTTAACATGCAATGTTTTTAAAAATAAGATATATTTTACAAAATGGCTATTACACACACAAACAATTAGACAAAAACAATAGGGACATTTTTTTAAATGCAACAAAATTTTATAAAGAACTGATACAGGAACTAATTGTGGTCTCGGGCCTATACCTCAATTGTTATATGATATTTTAAAATTTAAGATGTAGGAAGACACCCAAGCCATTTTAAACAATATGTTAAATAAACCGGTGTAAACTGTCTTATGACATTGTTTGATATTGACCCTATTATCGTATGTGCTCTAGAACAAAATAAACATATCTAATGATTTGAAAAAGTAAATAAATAAATAATTGCAGTCTTATTAAACGATATGAATATAGTCAATATTGAAAGGCAGCGTTTCACGAGTCGCGTTTGCTTCTTTACGGTGATATTCATCCGGTTATATACTCAAAATGGACAATATCATTGAAATAAATACATCTGAAGTTTTCAACGTAATATGTTTTTCCAACATTGCGTTTTTAATGAAATAGTATCAGTGGTGACTTGTAATCTGGCTTAATGTGTAAATCGATGATATATATGTTTTATATGTTAAAGGAAATATACAAGGCACAGATAAGAGTAAATCTGATCAAAAGATGTCTACTGAAGACGAATCAGCAGCAGGTAATTACATATTAATTTTCGTTATCCTCATGATACATTTGTGTTGCTAAATGCTTTTTTTTTTTATTATATATATTATGAATGCCAATTTTGGCTCGAATCATTTATGAAGTATTAATCAAATACGTTGCGTTTTTGCTTAAGTATACACAATATGTCACTTTGATTGGCAATTTAAAACTAAAATGTACTGCACAATAAGTAATCTGGCTTCGTGTATTGTATAGATCGACAATTTAATCTTAAACGTTACTCAAAGGTTCATAAAGTATGTCACTGAAGTTCTTGTAAATCAGTTGAAACTTGAGAATCCAGAAAGACATTCAAGATCATGAATTTAAAATAAACTTACAACATGGCTGAAAAAGAAAACAATACGAATAAAATTATAAAAGACAGAATAAACAAAAAACTAAATAATAAAAAAATATATACGTTTTTGTTATTTTAATGTGCTCAAGTGTTCAATTTTAAAACCTACTGGTTTTGCACAAAAAATGAAATGTGAACAATTACAATTTAATATCAACAACATCAACAAAACATTAATAAACAAAACTTTTATTACATTTAAATAATCAAATTGAGTCAAATTCGTAGAATAAGCCCCGTACCCCTAATAACCTGATATGAATCATACAGGTCTTCTTGTGGAATTTTGTAATAAATCACAAAGCACACACAATAAGTAAATAGGACACTAATTCCGGGAAGACTTTTGAAAAAAGTACATTTATAAGTAATATGCAAGGATATTTTTGTAGATTTTTTTTTTATTTTAATCCTTGCATGTTCCTTCAAATATCATACATTAATATAAATAGACATGTTGCACGGACCGGTTTTGCGAGTGTTCCAAGAGGCAAAGTCCCAAGTGTTCCTAGAGTTTTTAAACATGGAAACTACGCTATCAATTCCCTTGTTTTGCTATTCCTAGAGACTATGTTGAAATTATAAAGAAACTTAGGTCTAACTCGGACGCAAAATATTATTAAATGTGTTGTTTCCAATTTCTACAGCATTGGATCGATTACTCTGCTGATGGGCTATTAGTTTACGAGGGTATCACCAGCGTAGTAGTCTGCACTACGGAAATGACATGATTTATTACTAACCTTTCTAAAATTTTCCGATGATGAATTTTGAAATTATAAAAAAATTTATGTTTAACTGCTTTAGATGGATTTGGCCTTTTTAAGGTATTTTTGTCATAACCATCTTCAACCGTTTCGGTACTTTTACATCCTTTAAGCGTTCCTGATCAAGGTAAATCCAGAAAAGCGCGTCGGACGCATAAAATTATGAAACGTGTTTAAAAGAGAACATATCCTACGTGTTTACTTGCTCAATCAATCAATCATGTATCGGAGGGGAAAGACAGCTTGTAAAACAATTGCTTTATATTGATTTTTCCCCCTTTTCTTGCGATTTCAAGTTGTCTCGCAAAAATGTCGTCTAGATATTATGTATATCATGTCGAACAGCTATTGAGCTATCAAAACTTATGCATATTTAAATTTACCTGTGTACGTTACTGTATTTAATGTCAATGTGTACCAGGATAAAGTTGTCTTTTTAACATTGTTCTACATCTTTTTTATTCTATGTGTTGTGTCTAGTGTCAAACAAGTGTGTGAAAATTTTTATATTCATTTTAGCTCAACAGCAGTTCATTTTTAATAGTACTATAATTTTTAAGCTTTAATGGTCCAAATTTTAATCCTGTATGTTTGATGATATTTTCATATATATGAGTTTTCTTTTAGATTAAATTCAAATATCTTAAGACGTTGATTGACGATATTTGAATTTGAAGTACAGTGGAGATAACTTCTAACCTCTCATTAGAACTGTCAGAATATCTGTTATAGAACTGTTCTAACCTGTCCTAGAACAGTTCTACCTAGAACAGTTCTACCCTAGAACTGTTCTAAGTAGAACTGTCAGAATCAGTTCTAGGGTAGACCTGTCTAAATCAGTTCTAGGTAGAACTGTCCAAATCAGTTCTAACCGTAGAACTGTCAGCAGAACTGACTAAATCTGTCAGGACTGTAGAACAGTTCTAAATGACGTCACTACAGTAAGGGCACTTTAGAATTTAGAAGAAATGAATCCCTTCCAATTACTTTGCTATATAATAGCAGATTTTCTATATTTTTTACTGATCAAACGTTACATGTACAAATATCGAAGTCGATAGAAGGTTATCCAACTCATCGGACAAATATTTTTATAAGATTGCATGCGAAAACATCATTGTTTACGTTTCTTCGTTCCCCGTTTTTAACAGTCTCTTCCTAAATATAACTCTGCATTTAATTCATGGAATTTTAATCGTAATTTACCTTGTTTGCCTTGGATTTACATTCATTTAAGATTCTGTTTTGACAAGTGTTCAAACGAAAATTGTACAGTGGATGAATTATGGGATATAAATGAAAAAAGTGTTGTATAACGTAAAAAAACTATATACATTTTCACCATCTCGTCAATTTAGCCAGACTTATCCAGATCTGGGAGTCTGGAACTCAGAAAAATATACTCGATCTGAACATGAATGAAACATTTGCCCCTGGACGTTCGGCTACAAACAAAATCATGCATTTTTCTTTGCCTTCTTCACAATATATTAACAGTATACTATTCCAAGAAGAGAACTTCCCATACGTGTACTTTTTATTTTAAAATAAAGTATATGAATCAGTCATGTGAGTGTTGGATGATGCCGTAAAAAACAACCATCACAAACTACTGACTTAAAAAGTCACTTTAGTCATGTTAGTGACGGTTCATTATTATGGATACAGAGAGGAAATAACGGCGCGTTTTAGATATGGTATAAATACACCGTATCGCTATTTGTCTGCCATTACTGGATATATATCACACAGGTTCCCGTAAAATTTTGACGTCATAAAACAAAATATCTGACGCCACAATGGAAAAGTGATTGTTGTATGCTTCAAAAGTTAAAGAGGCCGGGTCAGCCAGGATTAGCAATAAGGTGTATTGTGTTCCAAAGTTGGTGTCATTTTTATCATATGATCCGTCCTGACATAGAAATATTATTGGTTTACAATGAGGCCATATATATTTACACGATAAAGTGTAAATAAATTCAGTTTTGGTTGATATGGTCAAATAATTTTGTTAAAACGACTCAGTCTGATACACATGATAAATGTATATCGAAACTACTGAAATTTGTTTACAATTCCATATTTTGAATGAAAAGAGGACTTGCTGGTACTCTAAATTGATGTGGAAATATTTTTGTAGCCAATGTGTTCCAATATTGCTGTCATTTGAATTATACAATCCATCGTGATAAGTAACTATAAGTGATTTACTATGCGGCTATATATATACTAAGATTTACATAATAAAGTGTAAATATGGTCAGTTATGGTTGATGTTGTCACATATGGTCAGTTTTGGTTGATGCTGTCAAATATGGTCAGTTTTCATTGTTTTGGTTGATGCGGACAAATAATTTTGTTATATTTATGAGTCAGTCTGAGATATCAAAACTACTGAAATTAATTTACGATTCAAAACTTTAATTAAAAAGAGGACTGCTGGCACTATAAACTGATGCACGCAAAATTTTGTTTTCCAATATTGCTTTCTTTTAAATTAAACAATCCATCCTGATATAAAAATATAAGTGATTTACTTTACGGCTATTAAGATTGATATCATGTACATAATAAAGTACAAATATGGTCAGTTTTGGTTGATGCAGACAAATAATTTTGTTATACCAGTCAGTCTGAGGTATGAAAACTACTTTGAATAAAAGAAGACATGCTGGCACTCTAAATCGATGCAAATGAAATAAGTTGCATTGTGTTCCAATATTTCCATCCTTTGTATTGTCGTGATTATACAATCCATCCTAACATAAAAATATTACAGATTTACTATGCGAATATAAGAGTTACAGAAAAAAGAGCAAATATGGTCAGTTTTGGTTGATGCGGTCAAATATGGTCAGTTTTGGTGATGCTGTCAAATATTGTCAGTTTTGATTGATGCAGACAAATAATTTTGTTACATGAGTCAGTCTGAGGTATGAAAATTACTGATCATTTGCTGATATTTGTTTCTGATGCGATATTTTGAATAAAAATAGGAAATGCTGGCACTCTCAATTGATGTGAGAGAAAAAAATTGTGGTCATTGATTTCCAATATTGCAGTTATTTATATACTACAGTCCCTCTTAACCTAAAATTATAACTGAATTACTGTGCAGCTATATAGATTTACATAAAAAAAGCAAATATGGTAAGTTTTGGTTGATGCAGTCAAAAGATTTTATTACACGACTCAGTCTAAAGTATAAAAACTACTGATATTTGTTTATGATTCAATATTTTGAATAACAAGAGAACCTGCTCATTGGAGGATCAATGGAAGGGGTCCAGGGGTTAGAACCCCACTTTTTTTAACGATCAATGCATTTGAATGGGAGAATATAGTTGGACCCCCCACCCCCCCCCCCCCCACCCAAGCCTTTTTAAAATGGCTGGATCTGCCCCTGCATGCTGGCACTATAAATTGATGCGAATAAAATTGTTTTCCAATATTGCTGTAACTTGTATATTACAGTCCCTCTAAGATTTGCAGAAAGAAAGAGCAAATAATGTCAGTTTAGATTGATGCGGTCAAAAGATTTTTGTTAAACAGGTCCGTCCGAGGTATGAAAACTGCTCGTAAACAGATATTACATTTGGTTAATGAGGTCTGATATTTGTGTTATGTGATAACGGGCCATCCTGACTCCCGGAATAACAAATGTTAAACAATTCAAATAATAATGCCCCCCACCCCCCATAATACTAACGGCCTAATGTACCTAATTTAAGTACAAAAAATGAAAGAAAAACAAATAATGTATGTTACACATCAACAAAAGAATAGAAAATCACTGAATTACATGCTCCTGACTTGGAACAGGCACATACATGCAGAATATGGCGGGGTTAAATATGTTCTCTTGCCGATTATAAACTGTAATAAAATCGGCAAAATAGCAAAACTCTATATAATTTAAATCGCTATTTTACCCAAGACTTTATCCTGTGTATATTAAGTTCTTAAAACTTATAAATCAACTCTAGCCGTAGAATTTATAAATCAATTTAGCCGTAAAATTTATAAATCAATTCTGGCCGTAGAATTTATAAAAATCAATTCTAGCCGTAGAATTAGAATTCCATTCTATTAACTTGGCCGTAGAACTGTTCTAGAAGTAGAACTGACCAAAGATTTTGTCAGTTCTAGCTAGAACTGTCTAAAACTGTTCTAGGGTAGAACTGTCAGGATCAGTTCTAGGTAGAACTGTCCAAATCAGTTCTAACCCAGAACTGACTAACAGGTGTCAGGCTGACAGTTCTACGTACTGTTCTAGAACAGTTCTCCTGACAGATTTAATGAGAGGTTAGAAGTGATCTCCACTGAATATGCATGTGGGTAGTGGAATCTAAGACATAAAAAAAAAAAAAAAAAAAAAAAATACGCTTACATATTACTCATGTGTAGTATTGTGTAGTGAATGAAATATTGAAGGCAGTTTTCAGTTAAAAGTCACGTTGATACACAATAGCAACACATATAAGCCAATTAATATGTCATAGAAATATATTTTGACTGTATGTTATGTATTTCAGGCGAAGAGATAACAGATTCAGATGAAGTCGCAGGAGGAGAAGACAATGACAAAATATTCAAAACCACATCAGCTGGTACGTGTATTATTAAGTTTAACTCATAAATAAAATGAAATATTAAATGTAAATAAAAAATGCCGAAATTTGCTCTATGAATTTCCGTTTATGAATTAAATGAACATCAATTAAAAATATCAAATGCAGACATTGGGTATCTTACAAAGCACCATACATAAGGTTTCGGTCCTAACTGCTTGAAAGATCGCAATTTTGATAAGGATAACAAAAAGGAACAAGAAAAAGAAAACAAAATGAGACAACCGAAACAGATATTTCTATAAATATAAGTTTGGGCAACTAAAATTGGCAGAAAAATGATAAACGATTAAAAAACAAACAACAGTTTAGAAAACATAACATAAAATACAAGAATAAGCAACGGAAATCCCAAGTTAAACACTGGGTGTTATCTCTGGTGTTCCTGGTAAGCAGATATAACGCCCGTTGTTTCTCATACAAGTAATAACCCGTGGATAGGTCTAATTATGTAGGCCATATTCGCGGAAAAGAGGACAAGTTTGTTGTTAAAACATCAGACACCATCTGTGAATTTTTCGAAGGAATTATAACAACTTCAGCAGCACTTGGCACTTTTTGTTTAAATCTTTCTTAGTAAGCAGCAAGGAGGGTTTGGATCCCGCTAACATGTTTTACCTCGCAACATTATTAATGTATGTGCCTGCCCCAAGTCTGTAATTCAGTGGTTGTCGTTTGATTATGTGTTACATATTTGTTTTTCGTTCATTTTTTTATATAAATAAGGCCGTTAGTTTTCTCGTTTGATTATGTTTCATTGTCTTATCGGGGCCTTTTATAGCTGACTATGCGGTATGGGCTTTGCTCATTGTTGAAAACTCTGCCGCTAAATAACATAGACCTTAATTATGACAAGTGAAAAGGATATCAGAAAAAAGTTTATTGGATTTAACCCGTTTTTTGTAAGATCTGAAAGCATTCTTCTTAACAATAAATTGCAAATATTATATTCATAGATTTAAAAAAACTGGAGGATGAAGTATCGACTGATAAATCGATTGGTAGTATCGAAAAGGACGTTTTTCAAATTCTAAAGGAAAAGGGTCCAGAAGCTTCAATTGAATACATCACAGAATCCATAGACTCGTGGAAAAAAACTACGGTGAAAATAGCCGTTGCCGGGAAAAGTGCGGTTGGAAAATCGGCCTTCATCAACGCTATACGCGGAGTCACTAAGACAGACAAAGACTACGCAATCGAAGGATTTGGCGACACAACTATGGAGGTACAAGAATGGCCTCATCCTAAAAATAAACAAATCATCTATTGCGATCTCCCAGGATATGGCACTGTAACTATAAACAGGGAAAAATTTCTTAAGAAGGTTAAACTTTTGGATTTTGATATGTTCTTAATTTTTGTCTATCCAGTTCCAACAGAAGATGACGATTGGCTAGTTAAACAGCTTAATAAAGCTGGACGACAATTTTGTTTTGTACGAGCAAAACTCGATCGAGACATAAAAAGCGCGGGAAAAAAAATGGGATTAAAAGAAGAAAAGGTTATAGAGGAAATACGAAAAAAAATCAAACACGAGACTGAAAACATGCCATCTAGTAACAGGGTAGAAGTATTCTGTATTTCAAACAAAAACATGTCCATTGGTGAGATTCAAGACCTGATAATTCATATGAAGGGGAAAATTCCTACTTTAAAGTTTGAAGCTATTATTTTCTCTCTCTCTGCATTCGTAGATGAAGTCATAAATATAAAATACAAAATTTTGAAAGATAGAATTTTCTATGTATCTTTTCAAATTGCAATTCATATGCACATTGTAGACCGTAGTGCGATACTTGTTCCTGCCTTCTCGGAAATTAATTTGTATTTTGATAGTTTTTTCCTAAATAAAGTTTCTTATTCAACAATACCAAATCTGAAACATCCATTTTCCTACCAATACATACATGAAACGTTATTACTCTATTTAAAAGATAAAATAGGAGGAGGTTTCAGACAATTTGTGCCTTTTTATAATATATATGAATCTCATCGAGTTTGTAGCGAATTCTTTAAACGGCTTTTAGATGAATTAAAAGAGGATTATTATACAGTGCAACACTATCTTAGGAATGAAGCAATTTCAAAAATTACCATGTAAACTGGAGACAAATTTCAATAAAGTACAATATAAACCCGATGAAACAGCAATAGACTTTAGAATTTTAACATTGAACACACGTTGTATGTCATGTTGCTGTAATTACAAATTTAAAAAAGAAAGAAATCGTAGTTTACAACATTTCGAATAAAATATCAGTGTCCGAATAAAGATAACTTGAATAATTTTATAGAAAAAAAGCATCGGTTTTTAAATATCGACTGTTTCAAATCATTTGTTTCCCCTTATTTAGTACTTTTGGAAACATAAATTCTAGCTAGAAGTATTTTTTTGTAATTGAGCATTTTATTTTTAATTACATATTTACATTCCATGTTTTTGTTGTAAATTTTATTCTCGTTCTGCTTTTAAATTAAATTTATGAAATGGTTTCTTTGTTGATGTATTGATTTTACTTTTGACTTTCACTTACAAGTACGGTAAACATATGAAAAAAACGAAAAAAGGTTAGAGGAGTTGAACTGCCACTAGAAATTAGGCCTTAAGGAACCATTAAAGAGTTTTGTTCTAAACGTAAAATAGTCAGGCACCCTATGTATAGCAGGTATTGGACTTAACGTCCCTATTTTGATCGGATGTGGTTGTGTACCTGTACATCCCGCATTACCATTCAGACGCTCCATTTTGCAATCGTTTTACTGCTGTCCAAAAAAGACCATATCTTGGATGCATGATTTTTTTTAAGATGATAGTAGCTTTGAACTTCAAGTACTCTCATATTATTACTTAATTTCTTTTTGTTGTGGTGACATGCAAGGACCCGGCCATGTCCACTTTTTGTTTTTGTTAGATGTATGTTATATATATCCATCTGATGAGTCGGGTTTTTGCAACTGATTTTTAAAGTTCCTTCTTATGTTGTACTTTTACATCACTGCCCAAAGTAAGGTAGAGGTTTGTGATCCCGCTAACATGTTTAACCCCGCAACATATTTGTTTCCCGATCATTTTATTTAACATATAGGCCGTTAGTTTTCTCGTTTGTATTGTTTTACATTCGTCAATTCGGGACCTTTAATACCCCCCTTTGTGTTATGGGCTTTGCTCTTTGTCTTTGTTATAGGCCGTACGGTGACCTATAGTTGTTAATGTCTTTGTCATTTTGGTCTCTTGTAGACAATTGTCTTGTAATCGCCTGACTATTAAGTTTAACTGACGATTGGGCTCAGGTCAATTTTAACAGGAGTTTTTTTTTTTTCTTTTGAGGTCCTGTTACTTCCTTTACAGCGGTTGATACAGAAAGTTTATTGACGAAATCTTGCACACGCTGGAGAGGGTCTTCCTTTGCGTCAGGGAGATCGCTAAACGCTTGGTTGTCATCGTATTCCAGGATACGAGCCTCGGCATCTGCGGCTGCAGCCTCTCTGCGTGCTTCTAGAAGGTTTAAATTGGTCTTCAGCTCGGCTTTTTCTCGGCTTACACGTGCAGCCTCTTGTTTGATTTGTGCTTTTCTGTGTATGGCCTCTTGTTCTTCCTCATGTTCCATTTTAGCCTTTAAACGCGCAGCTTTTTGGTCCATTTCGGCTTTTTTAAGTGTGGCTTCCTGTTCAATTATTCATTTATCAGTTATTTATGTTTTATGTATTTATTTATGATATATTGTATTTGCATATATATTATATTTGTACTGATGAGCATCATTTGCTCAAAGTAATAAAGAATTGAATTGAATTATAGATTTTTTTGCGTGTGGCTTCCTGTTCCATCTCAGCCTTTTTGCGTGCTGCTTCCTGTTCCATCTCAGATTGTCTGAACAGGGATTGTTCCTCTAATATTGCATCTTGATGTAGGATAAGTGAATGTTGTTTAACAAAGGCTATTTTTGATTTAGCGGCCTCTGCTTTGACACGCTTCCTCCGTACTAGACTTGACATGTCTGAAACGTTAGAGCTACCGCTGTGTGAGGTTTTCTTACCCTTTGAGGTCTTTGTTTTAGTGGATTATGCTCGTCTAGTTTTTTTATACCCAGTTCCACTTTGGATAGACGAAAATCCAAAGAGAGTTTACATGTATCTCTTTCTTTTTGACTCTCCAATGTTTTGGTCCTTTTCAGAAAGTCTAGGTATTCATCAGTGAGCCTACAATAATTATTACAGGTTTAAACAAGTTTGTCCTGGGCTGTTAGGAGTTGCTGGAGCTCGTTAGGAGGAGTTGTGACTTCCAATAACTGGGATTCAGTGTCTGTCCAAAGAGCTTCTTGTTCCTGACAGAACTTGTAATGTTTTTCAGTGAAAGCTCCTTTTTTTCCGAGAGGTCACGTACATGTACTCGCCTAGCCTCGGGATTTTAATCTGACTTTGTTGTATTAGACGGATTTTCTAATAGTTCAGGGTCATCTCCATCTAAGGGCTGAATCTCTTCTTGTTGTTCCACATGACTGGGATCCATGTAGACTCAACGTTGTTGGGTTGCTGCCAAGTACACACAAGATATGTAGTCCTCTGTTAGTGTAAAGGTATGTACGTTGCTACGTTGTCGTTCCTTGTCTGGATATGCAAAGACAGGTTGTCGTCAATTTACTGTACGTCAAGGGATGACGCGTACATGCAGGGCTCAACAGGTAGGTTGTTCTGTAGTATCTGTAGAACTTATGTGGAGTGATGTTATCTGTGTAACACAACAGGCAAGTCGTAGACTTTTCACTGTAATGGCCTGAACTCGACGATTGGGCTCCAGCAAGAAAGACTAGCAGGTGCTGATACTTTATACCTAAACCAAACTAGCAAATGGTAAAAAGCTGAAAAACAAATAAAATACAATTTTACGATGTGTTGAATTAATGTTTCTAGTGTATAAAATGTCCAAAATAATTGAAAGCACAATCCGTTGAATGCTAGAAAATGTTGTCCTTTCAAGAACGGTTAAATTTCAGGTATTTCACGGAGAAAAGGTTCAAATATGTAGAGAGCAATTTGAAGGGTTCAAATACAACGTTGTCGAATTAACTCACTCTGTGGTTAGCCACGAATTGTGTCCAAGATGACGTTTGTCCTTAGTATGTTATCCAGTACTGGTATGACCTTGCAATGTTCAGTTTAAGATACGTGTGAGAGAGGGAATGTAAACAATGATACAATGTTTTAGCGTTCTTATAAGGTTAAAAATAAATAATCCTCCTAGACTGGAACACATAAATAGATTAAGAATATAATCAAACGAACTATAAAAACTACGGAACGGTGTAACAGAATATGTCTCATTGACAATCATACCACAACTTCTTTTTAATACTTGCTCATCGTTGAAGGCCGAACGGTGACCTATATATGTTAATTTCTGTGTACCGTTAACATATTAAACCTCGCAACATTATTTAAGTATGTGACTGTCCCAAGTCAGGAGCTTCTATTTCAGTGGTTGTCGTTTGTTTATGTGTTACATATTTGTTTTTCGTTCATTTTTTTTTTGTATATAAATAAGGCCGTTAGTTTTTTCGTTTGAATTGTTTTACATTGTGTTGTCGGGGCCTTTTTATAGATGACTATGTGGTATGGGCTTTGCACATTGTTGAAGGCCGTACGATGACCTATACTTCTATATTGTCTGTGTCATTTTGGTCTCTTGTGGACAGTTGTCTCATTAGCAATCATACCACATCTTCTTTTTTATATTTGCTCATCGATGAAGGCCAAACGGTGACCTACAGATGTTAATTTCTGTGTCATTAGGTCTCTTGTGAAGAGTTGTTTCATTAGCAATCATACCATGCACGTCTTATTTTTGTATACAAACAAGAATGACAATATGTCGTTATCAAGTCATTGTCGTTGAAGTTGTTAGAAGACATCGAAGCATTTTACTTTAAGGTTGATCGGTTAAATCGTCTCGATAACTTTGTACAACCAAATTGAATTATAGAACTTTATGAGTCTTTGTTTAAAGAATTCATGTGTTTTGTGGTCAGAAAAAAATAATAAAATTGAGAATGGAAATGGGGAATGTGTCAAAGAGACAACAACCCGACCAAATAAAAAACAACAGCAGATCTCTGGATATGGTGATTGATCTAAGCGTTTCATATACTTTAGGTTTAAGTAGAGTGTCATATCCCGGTATAAATTATTACCCTTTAGCAAAAAAAGCAGCTTTCTAGTCTTTGTGTATGTGATATGACGACTAATACATATCAGCTGGTAAAGCCTGCAGATAATCATCTTTAACTTTGCATCTTATTTCGTTTCATTCACCAATAAAAGTTGCTAGACATGACGTTAAGAGAAACACATATTTCATGCAACAATGCTTCAATTAAGGTTGCAGTGAACTGAAAAAAAAATGATTCATTTATGTGCAAGTAATAACCGTTACTTGGTTTCCCTTTTGTATATAATAAGAGAACGTCTATTTGCACTAGTCAGTATGTTCACTATAATATGACTTATTAAATATTTCCTTGATTCCTATTAGCAACTTCGTTATTAACACCAACGAGAAGTTATTGTTTGACATTACAGAGAATTGCATACTAGTTGCATACTAATTAAAACATTTATTGTGTTGATTGTTAATCATCCAATGTCTATTCAAGAACAATTCTGTGAAATATTTATTATTGAATAAATCTAGTCTGGAACAAGTTTAAGCAAGACTTTTTGATCGGCAATATATTTGTTGAGTTTGGAGGATTCATATTTCAACAGACACGTTATTCCAATGGGTAATAATTGTGCACCCCTACTAGCCGATTTGTTTTTGTACTCGTATGAAGCAGAATTCATTCAAACCCTTCTAAAAGACAAACAGAAAAAGCACCTTGCGAAATTCTTTTATTTCACTTTCCGATATATATTGATGATGTCCTATCACTGAATAACCCATAGTTCAGCCAATACTTGCATCTCATATATTCCTGTTTATATTTTTCATTATTTTTCTATATTTCTTGTCCTATAAAACATAAAAAGGGTAAACACTATTATTAAACATCAGTATGTGTTTTTCTTTACATACAATAATATTAAAAAAAGAATGGAATATTTGTGTAATTTCATTTCACAGACTGTTTGCCAGTCATCACTTTCAAAGACGTTCACATTGGTCAATAGTTTAAAAAACAAACATTCCCATACTTTTTATTCGTGTTCGTACTATTTTTTCATTGGACAACAAAGACACGATTCAACTATTCTTCTGTGATTTGTTCGCTTGACTACGTTAAACTCTGAAATATTGTTTACAGTATAATCTGTATGTGTCTCACTCGTCAAAATTTCAAATTAATATATATTACTTACAGAAGCGATTAATCAAGAGGCTCCCAATAGCCTGAAGTGCTCACCCGAAATTGTTTGCATCAATCTTCCATTTGTGATTATTATACCCCTATGTTCCATTTTAGCCATGTAACTATAAAGTGACTATGTTTCTTGACGTAAAAGGAAATAAAATACAAACTTTATACTAGTTACTCTGAAACTCATTCAGTCCAAGTTTGGCTGTAATATATTCCGCAATGTCAAAGGATAAGATTCCTTAGAGTATTAAGCAAACTAGATGAACACATTGTGAAAAATTGTCTTTAAAAGGCAATAACTCCTTATGGGGTCAATTGACAATTTTGGTTGTATTAATATCATATTTGTAGACCTTACTTTGCTAATTATATTTGCTGTTTACAGTATATCTTTATCATAAATAAGATTCAAGATAATAACCAATAAAAATGCTACGCAATGCTCAGCTTGATACGAACGTACAGGTTGAACCCTGAACAGTTGGGGCAAGTATGGACACAACATTCAAGCTTGATACAACTCTGAATTTTAAAATTTGGATTGTGATTCAATAGTTGACACAGCATAGGTTTCTGACACAGAATGAATGTGGTCCAAGTACTTAAAAACTTTAAATTGACAATTAAGCTCTAATATGGTCCAATATTCAAAATCATAATACATGGGTAGATGCAGCATATCAACATGATCAAAGAACCCCAATAATTCAATTTTTGATGAAATCAAATAAAGTTCAATTTTAGACCCTTTAGACCTCAATGACCTCAAACAGACCAACATATCAAAAATCTAAATGAATGGTTACATTCAGCATATCAAAGAACCCCATATATTTAATTGTTGTTGAAATCAAACAAAGTAAAATTTTGGACCCCGATTTGGACCAACTTGAAAACAGGGCCCATAATAAAAAATCTGAGTAAATATTCAGATTCAGCATATTAAAGAACACCAAGAATTTAAATATTGTTCAAATTAAGGTAAGTTTAATTTTGAACCCTTTGGACCTTAAGGTAGACAAATTTAAACAGGACCAAACAATAAGGAATCTAAATACACAGTCAGATTTGGCATATCAAAGGACCCCAATAATTCAATTTTCTATAAAATCAAACGAAGTTTAATTTTGACCCCTAATTCATGTAATTCCTAAACTCAGGACAATAACTCCCAAAATAAATCCCAACCTTCCCCGCCCCTCTTAAAATGGCTGGATCCGCCCCTGATCAACATTTTAGAAAAATCTATAATCTATAACTCAAAATAAGGATAATTTTATTTTTAAAGGGTCTATAATTAAGTTTGACAACTTCAGACATACTTATACCTTTTAGACTATACCAAATCACTACTTTACCTAAAAAAAATTGCCCCATTTCATCCCTTACTTGCTATTTCATCCATAATATTTAAAGAAATAAATTTGAAAGGAGTATGATTTTAATTTGCAAGTTATACACTATCCAAACTAGAGACCTAATAGAGTAGATATATACTCGACTAATTTTAATCAAACTTGGCGTGAACAAAGATTTCAGGGAATAGATGACAGTTTACCTACAATGACATAGTTTTATGGCCATAGCACATACATTAAAGACTACATGGTCATTCTTATGTTTAAACTTTGGGTGTGATTTTTAATGTTTAAAGCTAACAATTTCAACTATATGTATCAAGATTTGATCCTACACTATTTAAGTATTGCAAAAAATAGCTTTTTAAATGGCTCTATATATATAATTGTGTATGTCACATGTACATGTATCTACATGATGTATTTTAATGTAAAGCTCATTATCCGTCTCATATTTATTTGAGTTCTTCAAAAGGCAAATTTGTATGAGCCTATGTACCTGAAATTTAAGATTTATAATTAAGAGGAAAGACCCCCCCCCCCCCCCCCCCATTCCTTCGTGTGAAAAATTTTGTTGAATATATAGGGAATCACTGAAGCATTACTGGAGCAAGCATCCCCCAACACAAAAATATATGAAAAGTTCTGGATCCGCCCCTGTCAACCTTACACTCAGGTCATTGGTGAAGAGTTGTCACACAAAATGAATGATATTAAATGTTCATATGAATATGTTTTAGTTCGTGTAGGTGTAAAGAAGTAGCCATTTGAGTTGTAGGGTGAAAAAGGTGAATAATCTTGCCTTATAAACTTGTGCTATTGTAGCGGAATCGGTTTTTATATATTTAAAATTATATGTAGGATGGCTTATTTCAATTTACAATTCATTTTCATTGTTATTATTTTGCTTACATGTTCGTATCCAGGGTAAACTAAAAAGTGTAGTTGATTTCTATTGGTTAATCAGTAAGGATTCTCGGTATTTTACATAAGATAAATGATTAACAGCTTTTCTTTTCTTCTCGGTAGTAATCAATAGTTGTTTAGATTAAAATATTTTCGAGTGCACCTTTATATACAAGTTTGTATCGAAGTACGCGGTTGGTTAAAGTTGTTATTTCTTTACATGTAATTAGGGTGACATCCCATTTGTCCAACAGCCCACTATTCCGACAGCCCATTACTCCGACAGTCCACTATTCCGACAGCCCATTATTCCGACAGCCCATTACTCCGACAGCCCATTATTCCGACAGCTCATTATTCCGACAATGCATTTATCTTATGTGTATCGGTAAATTTTCTCTAAAAAAAACCCAACTCCGTTCTCTATAATATTTGTGGTTGTCCGTTTTGATTCCAATTATTCTTTCCATGCGGGACATTTGTCTCAGTACTAGTATATTGGAGATGATATATATTCTTATTGCAACTGATCAGTCCTTACCCTCGTCCCTCGTTCGTTTAACGTGTCTGGGTATTTTATTTGTCTTTACATTCGTCGTTTGTGTCAGTGCACACTGTCAGTCTGCATGTGCTGTTCTAGTTCGCTGATTTTTTGTGTGTCTTAATCTACCTTCTGTCAATAGATCTTCGGTTTCCCTCTTTCGCGTATCAGAGGAGTGAGAGGTTTCACCACTATGAACTACATAAATAAATATATCGGAGTTGGATGCCAGATACTCAAAAAAACGTATTGTACAGCTTATAAAGTTGAGGAAGAGCGTCATTTTTCAATCGAATGCTCATTTCATAATAATTTGAGGGAGGAACTCTTCAAGTTCGTGATATTTCTAGCACATGTCAGAACTTTAAAAAGTTAGATCAATATGATAAATCTTCGATGTTAACACAAGAAAACTTTACTTTGTAATTGTATTGTTAATTCTTTTGAATTATGTAGTACAATGTCTTGCTTGATACTGACTGTTATTTGATATCAATGTGTTACGTTTTTTTCTATTTTTGTTTCGATTGTGACTGAATCTTATGGTGCTATACAGATAATTATATCATATTAGTATTGTAAATTCTTAATGTTGAATTATTATACCGCCGCTTCGAAAAAGTGGGGGTATACTGTTTTACCTCTGTCTGTCGTACCGTGCAACCGTTCATCTGTCAGTCCGTCCGTCAGTTCGTACCTCCGTCCCATGAATATTTTAGTTGCATCTTTTTCATGAACTACATTACAAGCATTTGTGAAATGTTTATTGAAGTCGACTATATCGTGTGATGCGTTTTCAGATTCAATACTCAACAACTTCCTGTTTAACGAACACTTTTTCACATAAGCCAAGTTAAAAATTTCGTCACATTTTTCTCAGGAATTTCAATACAATGATATCTGCAATTTTATTTCAAGGTTTATATAAGTCAGCTATACTGCGTGATGTTTTTTTTCAGATTCACAACTCAACAAAGAAATATATCACTGGTTGTTTTTGATTTATATATGCTCTTTATATAACCTGAAATTTGGAAAATGAAATATTGTTTTCTGTTTTATTCTATAAACATATTTCGAGTACTAGTATGTAGAAAGTATTTGAACTACCGAGTACCGTAGCCTTTATGTTATATATACGGAGTTATTTCTTAAAATATGTTATTACATATCTAAACGTAATAATACAGACAGGCACATTTTATTTTACCCTGATACCCTGATACTTGACTTGATAAGTGTCGGATCTATGAGTTGTCGGAGTATTGGGATGTCGGAGGAATGGGTTGTCGGACTAATGGGTTGTGGGACCAATGGGCTGTCGGAATAATGACGTGTAACCGTAATTAGTATATAAAGTAGATATTTTATTAATTCGGCCGCTTGATCGTATAAAGCCAAGGTCTGTATAAAACATTATCGACATTTGGTTTGAATAAAACCACCACCGTTGTTTATCCTTATTATTAAGGGCTTACGGGTGTATTATACCCCGATTTCTGAATAAGACACTGCAACTTGATTTGAATAAAACCGATATGCTTTATTTCTCAGGGTGATTCTTCGTTGCTTTATTTTGTCCTGTTTTAGTCTAATTCCACAGCATTTATAGCAATAACTGAGTAAAGTAACTTTTATATTTTCGGGGGTTTGAATCAAATATTTAATGAGATTACGATAAAGTTAAATAGTTAAGGGTATTTACGGTAAAATTCCATTTGTTTAGAAGCCGAAACTTAATATTCATTTTACATTTTTGATAAAAACTTTTACATTATTTTACAATGTAATATTTTATGTGACTTTGATACTTTGTATTGTTATTGCAATTATTTACATCTGTTGATATTTTGAGAGACCTTATTTAATTATATAAACTTACTTATCTCGATCTCTTCAGCCAATGAGACTCAGGGCCCAGTGGTTCGAACCTTTACACGAGGTTAACAGACGGTTTTATACAATTTATAGTCGGAAATATCAAGTAGACTTGTGTTTCGGGAATTAATTAATTTCCGAGCGATAAGATCAATTACGCTTGATTTAATATAATTGTCAGATTACAGGTGTTTCAATTTGTAGTTAACTTATGGATATTGAGGTGAATGTCAATTATCAGAAGTAGAGTATTGATTTGTCGGTGTACTTATAGGTAAAGGTGGGTTCGAAGAGTAGACACACGTATTCTCAGTATTGTTTTTATACACACGATAAAAAGAAACTCATCATTACAATGTAGAAATACCTGTAGCTTTAGAGGCTGAGTTAACATTATAGCTGACTTTAACAAATAAACACAAAGATAATAAAAGAAAGATATTTTATACATAGAAAAATACTAAGGTCAAACCGTCTCCTGTTACAGTATAAATAAAAATTACCAATCCATTAAATAATCCGTCAGCCCAATCTCATCCAGTGAAATAAATTATTGTCTGTTTTCGAAGTTATATGGAAGTACTTAGTAGTCCAGATAATTATGACGCATTGCAAGGCATTTTTTTCTAAGGAGAAGTGGGGAATGGAATCAATAAATTGATCGGATCCGATATGATCTTCCCAGTAACGGAGCACCTATTAACTTTGAGGTAATTATTAGTGTCGGTGGTCTCACAAGTAAATCAGAGTGAATATTGCATGCATATTAATTAGCAGAGAAGAAACAATTATCAACTTGTGTATTATTCATTTTCTCGCAGTTATTTACGGTAAATTAGCTATATGTATATATATCCCAAAACAGGTGCTCGGATCTAGTACTAGTATATGACTTTTAAGTAGCAGTCCAGCTAAGAATCATGCAAAGGGGTGATACATCCATAGTGAAGGATATTCATCTGCTATAGTTTAATTGATTCAACTTGAGGCAAAATTAATATAAATGGCAATTTGCACACAAAAAATCAAGCTGTTGCTATGGAAACGGCTGTTCCTAGCAACAAGGTATTTAATGGCCATAAAAACCCCAAATTTGTATATTTTTTTCTAATTGGAAAAAGTGCAATACTTATGAACTGTATAAAAAGTATATACCAGATCTTTCAATCTATAATGTTAAACTTAAATAGGAAACATTTGAAAAGATGGATGCAAGAAGGGAAACTTGGTTACCATGACAACCAAATTAACAAATATTTTCAAGTTGGAAAATTGTCAAAATTTTCAAATTTTCCAACTCTATTATCTCCCTAGACCCTGATGATAGAATTGATTTGTTTGATCATACCATTCAGTTGACTCTTGTCTAAAACATATCAAAAATAAAAATATGTAGCCTAGTACAGAATTTTCATAAAAATGTTGATCATGTCGTCACGTTTTTTACAATATTTATGCACTTTTTTCTCAATCATTATATAAATAAGCTTTCTGTAGATAACCTTATTTACTTTTTATTGCTAGTTTAATGTGAATAATGTTTTAAAACCATTTTAAAAGATAGTCTGTTGAATTTTGAAGCAAAAACATAGATAATTTTTGTAAAGGTTAACTTATGCTTGCTATATAGCTAGGTTTAACCAAACATTTTCTTTGAATGATATCTGTATCATGTAAAAAAAAAATGGGGCAAATCCTAAATTCCCCCCCCCCCCCCCCCAAAAAAAAAGGGGGGTCTAATTCAGAAAGCGGAATATATGTTGTATACCGATAAGCGGAGCAAAATAACACATTTTTTTAAAAGATTTAATGAAAAACTATACAAAGTGACGCCCCAGAACTGCACTCTGAAGTATCTATATTATAGCAAAGTCATTGTATGACTTTCTTTGAGAAATTATTGTGTCTGGGAGTCATAATTGATGCCACCACATATGCAAAGTCTTAAAAATAACTATAACATTTAACCGCTTATACCCTAAAAAATGACAAAAAACACTGGACACTTTTAATTTGCAAAACACTCATTTGCAAATCCGCCGCGGCCTCAAATAAGAGCTCCAATGTCATGAATATAACCAAAATGTGCGGAATTACATGAGATTTAATGATTTCAATATTCAACATTCAAATTTATTATTTTTTTTCTTGTATCCATTTTCAACATTCAACATTCGATTTCAACATTCAACATTCGATTTCAATATTCAACATTCAACATTCGTTTTCAACATTCAACATTCGTTTTCAACATTCAACATTCGTTTTCAACATCATTCGATTTTCAACTTTCAACATTCGTTTTCAACATTCAGCATTCGTTTTCAACATTCGATTTTCACAACTTTCAACATTCGTTTTCAACATTCAACAATCGTTTTGAACATTCAACATTCGTTTTCAACTTTCAACATTCGTTTTCAACATTCAACATTCGTTTTCAACATTCAACATTCGTTTTCAACATTCGATTTTCAACTTTCATGAATGTTGAAAACGAATGTTGAAAGTTGAAAACGAATGTTGAAAAGTGAAAATCGAATGTTGAATGTTGAAAACGAATGTTGAAAATTGAAAATCGAATGTGGAAAACAACTGTTGAATGTTGAAAACGAATGTTGAATGTTGAAAACGAATATTGAATGTTGAAAACGAATGTTGAATGTTGAAAACGAATGTTGAAAGTTAAAATTTGAATGTTGAATAATGAAAACGAATGTTGTATGTTAAAAACGAATATTGAAAGTTGAATACCGAATGTTGAAAACAAATGTTGAATGTTGAAATCGAATGTTGAATGTTGAAAATGGAAACGAGAAAAAAAAATTGAATGTTGAATGTTGAATATTGAAATCGAATGTTGAATGTTGAAATCGAATGTTGAATGTTGAAATCAAATGTTGCATGTTGAAAATGGATACAAGAAAAAAAAATTTGAATGTTGAATGTTGAATGTTGAAATCGAATGTTGAATGTTGAAAATGGAAACAAGAAAAAAAAAAAAATTGAATGTTGAATGTTGAATGTTGAATGTTGAATATTGAACCAACTTGACATCCGTATTAAAATCAACATATTTCATGTTTGATAAAAGAAGGGCAAACGTTTTCTATGGGTACAAATTGAAAGTTACTAATTTGGAAAGCTTTCAAATTCACAGCATGCCGGTGGCTGGGTTTTCCTCACCCTCGTTGTTTGCGGACTAACGATTTAGGCCTGTGATGGATAATAGTGTGCGTGCATTAATTTTCTATACCGTCTTAATCAATATTTTCAAATACTGACGGTAAGTGTTGTATTGTACCAATGTCTTTTTTGAGGTCAACGTGCTATTTACAAGCGCGATCGAGAATGTAGGGGAAGGAAACTTGTCAATTATGTTTATTTTTAAGCCAAAATAAAATGAGCCGCCGTAAAATTAGCCTTGGGTACCGTAACCCTCAAATTGATGCAAGAGGCTTTGTGGTACGGGCTGAGTGACTACTAATGCATGTCTTTGTCTCAAAATAACTCGGTAGCGTCAAATAACAGTTGAAATAAGGATCGGGGGGGGGGGGGGGGGGGGGGGGGGGGGGGGGGGGGGGTGGGGGGTATTCTTTTTCTGTCTTTTTTTTTTTTAGCTTTATTTTAATAACTTTTTTCCATTATTCTCTTTCCTACACTGACCTTTATTCTTTTCTTTTTTTTCGTTATTCTCTATTCTGTGAATTCACATCCATACTCTCATATGTGGACTTTCGGTGGTTTATTTTTTAATTCTAGTATTATGCGATAAGTCAATTTTTCATGCAGTTTCATAAAATAATGGTTTTATGCATATTAGCCAAGATTGTGTGTGAAATTTTAATAAACAATTGAACACTACACGTTATGTGAATTTGATTAAAATCGATGAACATCAGTGGCGGATCCAGAACTTTTCATAAGGAGGGCCCGCTGACTGACCTAAGGGGGGCCCACTCCAGTCATGCTTCAGTGATTCCCTATATAATCAACCAGCCCCCCCCCCCCCCCCCTCCCCTCTTGGATCCGCCTATGAACATGAATTTGACAGCTAGTGCCCCTGTTAAATTCAATTTAACAAATTCTGATCTACTGGCATTCAACACCAAATTACTTACTTGATGTAACAGAGAAAAAAATCCAGGTCAAAAAATGTAGAAATTTGTTGTTGAAAATGTAAGTTGTAAATTCCTAAAAAAAAAGTACTGAATTCCGTTCAACTGCTAACATGTTAGTTCGATACGAAAATAGGATAAAAAGCATCCGGAAAATTTGTGATCAGTAATTATCATTCGTATATATGAAGAGCAATGGGTATAAACAAAATATTACAATTGTTTAAATATATGAGAGAATGTTTTAGGCGAATTGTCTTTATTTACAGATAAATGTATTTTATTTCAGGAAATTATTTATTCTTCTGGCGGCTTCAGATATTTTTTTTATCAATAACTTATATACAAGGAGACATTTTTTTACTTGTGACAGCATGAAATCCAGTTTATAATTAGCAAACACAAATTAAGAAACAAAATCGTTTTCAATTAAATTTTATAGAAGGAAAAAAAGGGGGGAGGTAAATAAACAAATTTTACTATACGCTCACATACTTCTAAAAAGAATTGCATATGTAAGCTGTCTATAGATAATGTTAAAACTATTTCAGGAGTTTTGAAAAAGAAATATATACAGTTTAATTTTTGACGTCTACTGCTACAAAAAATAATGATTCTTTTTATAGATTTGGTACTTCAGTTTCGACTCAAAACACAAATTAAGAAACAAAATCGTTTTCAATTAAATTTTATAGAAGGAAAAAAAGGGGGAGGTAAATAAACAAATTTTACTATACGCTCACATACTTCTAAAAAGAATTGCATATGTAAGCTGTCTATAGATAATGTTAAAACTATTTCAGGAGTTTTGAAAAAGAAATATATACAGTTTAATTTTTGACGTCTACTGCTACAAAAAATAATGATTCTTTTTATAGATTTGGTACTTCAGTTTCGACTCAAAATTTCGTTTAGAATTGTTATAGATGGCAAACTATTTAGGAGAAGATTGTACATGTACTTTATGTAATTGTGGTGATATTGGCGACGAGATTCGTTATATTATAGCAAGGGCTTGTACAAATCCTTGATTATAGAATGTTCGGCAATATAAAATAGACGAAAGTAGAAAAACCTCTCTGAGAGACAACCCCTTATTAAACGGGGTTTTGGCATCGCATAAGATCTTTATTTCTAAACCGTGGCGTTTTTAAATAAAATAACTTGAATTGAAAATTTCACGACTATGTGAAGATTTTTTGTGTTTCTAAACGTCTTCAATTATTACATACGATAGAAAAAAAATATTTAGCAAATTCAAGAATTTGTATAGACGTTACGCACGGTATTGGTGCCACTCAGCGTTACACGACGTTCCTAATAAAACGACGATTTTGACGTTGTTCCACGGAAAGTTTCAAACGTTGACCTTATATTCTACTCATGTGAAAATGCCGCTTAAAGTAAAGAGATGTTCGAAGTTGCTTCTTTATATGGTTTTATTTTTTAAAGCCGGTGCAAGTGCAAAATTCCATTGAATTAAAACAAAATTTTAGATACATGAACAATTATTAATTTTTGCGAAGAATTGTCTGCAACAATAGCACAAAATGACAATTTGATGTCTCGTAAAATGATTTAAATATATAAAAAGAAGATGTGGTATGATTGCCAATGAGACAACTCTCCACAAGAGATCAAAATGACACAGAAATTAACAACTATAATAGGCTTCAACAATCAGTTTCTTCTATTTCTTAAAATTAAGCAATGCTCTCTCTGCCAGAAGACGTCTCCTATCTTTGCTAGTGAAATTTTAAATATTTCGTTTCTTGTTTCTGTCTCTTTTCCCCAATTACACGTTTATGTTTGTTGCAATTTGGTAATTTCGCTCCCTAAATTAATATTCAAATGCTTCTTGATTTGTCTTTGATTATGTGAAAGATGTAGGTAGTATATATATCGCAAGCTATTTTTCTTTTCGTAATCTTATTTCATCAACACTTTAATCCTGGGACTATTATAATGTATACTAACGTTAATATAAAAGTCCACGAATTTGGTTTTATTTAATTTTTCTTAAACAGTGACTTATGATTACATTATAATTCATATTATTTATTTTAACGAATAAGTAACTCCACAATCTTTACATCAATCCCGATTTTATGGAAAATGTTAACTATATCATTATTTAAAAAATCTCTAACAAAAAACTTTATAAAATGTGCATCGAAAAAGAAATACGTGCTCTTATGCTGCCGTTGCCAACTTTCAATAATTTAAAGTTAGTCGGGGTCTAAATTATTTTTTTTTAAAAAGAAAACGTTTTCATTGATTATTTTTTTTTAAATCAGGATTGTTTTACCAGGTAAATAATTAAGAAAATTCATGTTATGTAGGAATTTACACATTTTGCACATAAATCAGGCCGTTAGTTTTCTCGTTTGAATTGTTTTACATTTGTCATTTCGGGGCTTTTCATAGCTGACTATAAGGTAAGGGTTTTGCTCATTGTTGTTTGCATATATAGAAATTATTAATTGGTCTTATACGGCCGCATCTTCTACTTTATTGTGAAAATGAGAACCGTGATTCTGTATTGTTTGTTTTTGCTTTCGGAAACATATTTTGCTTTTTCACAAACTCAAGCTTCAAAAAAGGGTCGGCAATCAATACTTTTTTTTTTTTTTTTAAATATTTGAAATTATAGAATTTGGCAAAGTATGGAAAACTTTTACACAGACCAATACCTACGTATACATCACAGATAACCAGCAGGATAGTTACGGGGTTACCTATATTCACAAGCTCAAGGATTATTTATGAAGAACTTGGATGGGAAACATTAGCTGAAAGAAGAGAGAGAAGAAAAATCCAAATGTTTTATAATATTCAAAATAATAATGTTCCAGAATATTTGTCAAATTTAATTCCCCAAAAAATACAAAGTATGACGGTCTATCCTCTACGTAATTGAAATGACATCATTATTCCATTCTGCAGACTAGCATTAACTAATGATTCTTTTATTCCATCAACCATACGTCTTTGGAATAATCTTGAGGATTCAACTCGTGATGTGGAATCAATTAATAAATTTAAAACTGAACTAAAAAACCGTTATCCTCAGAGTAATATATTTGTACCGAAGCAATATGAATTTGGAAATCGAAAATTGAATATAATTCTCACCCAACTTCGATGTTTTGCATCATCCTTAAACTATGATCTATATAGGGTCAATATTATTTCTGACCCTTCCTGCCGCTGTGGTGTTAATCGTGAAGATTCCTATCATTTCTTTTTTAAATGTATATTATATTCAGACATACGAAATAAAATGTATGAAAGTCTGCGCTGGCTTCCAAATGTTTGTAAAATTAACATAGAACTACTTACCTCGGGTAGTTGTCTTCTTTCTCTAGAGCAAAACCAAACCATTTTCAAAAATGTCTTTGAGTTTATTAAAAGTTCGGAAAGATTTCAAATTGTCTAGGTAGCAAACCATGATCGCACACACATCATCATCTAAAGTTCTTTTCTCCTTTTTTGTCCTTTTTATTTTTTCGTTTTTTGTTTGTTTTTTTTTGTTTTTTTTTGTGTTTTTTTTTATTATTATTTGGGTTTTTTTTTGTTGTTTTTTTTGTTGTTTTTTTTTTTGTGTTTCTGTTTTCTAAATAATGATTTATATATTTTTATTTTTAATTTTTTTTCTGTATTATTATTGTTTTCTTTTTCTTCAATTATCCGTCTTTTGATCCATATTTATATATATATTTACTAAATAGATATACCATTCTATACATGCATTCTCATACATATATTTTTGTATTATATTGCTATAAATGTTAAATGGAGAAGACTTCATAAGTCTGTTTGACTTGTGTCTTATCCAATTTGTACTTTAACAAATAAAATATGTTTAAACTAAACCAGCAGGTCGAAATCCGATTTTGAATAATACAACTTTTTTTTACTAGATGTGATTTTTTAAGTAACTGCTATATGTGCATGTACATAGTTCAGTGTTTCTCAAGCGAACAACTATGGACCGTCAGGAATGCATTTCATGCATTTTTTTTATACTATACAATATTTTTGGTTCCGCGCTTCCATTTTCAACATATAACTGAGTATCGGTTTAAACAAAATCTCCTTTGACATTCATCTGATTATTTTTATGTTTTCGGTTTCAATATTTTTGGTTTCGTTTTTACATTGTTTTAAAAGTATAATCAAAGTACTGAAGTACTGAACCTCGGATGACCGCAAGTTCTTGTGGATGGTCACAAGCACTTGTCTCCGAAAAAAAATCACATTTCTATACCGGAAAACTGAGGTTTATGTACAGAGATATATTTTTTCTAAGACAAGTTCGTGCGTGGATGATGAATAAATGACAAGGAATTCAACTTCACTGCTTTAATATCTATTATATTGTGGTGATACAAATACGTATACTCTGGTTTGTTGTTATATATTATATTAATAATTGTATATAACAGTTACATGTATGTATAATTTGCATCCAATTTTATATCATTCTATTCTACGATTCTAATAAAAGTGCAGTACAAGTGCATGGTGGACACTCTTCTATAACAATTCGATTTTTTCAATAGATTGGATTTGAGTAGACATTCATATTTTCCCCAAAAAAAACTTTCTTGTGATATTCTTCCGCATGCGTTAACACAATTTTTCTGTACGTGTGCATTTTTTAATGCATATAAATATTTGTAACGACATAATATTTTCGTATTATAAATTTCTGTTCTTATGAGTATTCATTGAAGAAGTGAATTTATCACAAGCGATAAGAAATGTTATTTTGCACTCGATGATATCCGCGTATTTATACGATCGGTTACCAGTCAAAACGAAAGTAAAATCTCTATGGCAACAATACATCGGAATGCCCTCACGGTCATCGCGATGTAAAAAATTAAAATTCAAGCTATGTTTTGTGGCGTTCTGCGAAGATGAAAAAAAGATCTACTTTACACCGCATTGATTGGTTGATTTTTTTTTTCTAGAATGAGTTGGGAGTGTCTTTAAATTAATACCTTGGAGCTAGCTGCTACATGTTTGTGTGCCATCCATCATATATGTCGGACAACTACTCTCTCACTCTCTCTCTTTCGTTCTTTCTCAAGTTATGTTAAAAGAAAAGTTTCAATTTCAATATACTAGTTTCATCACATGCTCATGTAACAGGCAATTCTGTTGGAGATTCGAGAAAATAATCTTTATTCTGCCACACTACTTTTAAATGTAATATCCTTATTTTTCAAACATATTGCTAGGTAGATGACTAGGAACTGTTCTACTCACAGTAGATAAAAAATCATCGTTAGCTATACTGAAATGTTTATGACATACAAGTATTTCTCTGATAAAACGTTTTGTTGAATGAGTCGATGCGACAAAAAAAATGATTGCACGTTTTACTGAAATGTTCACGACTAAGGTGTATTTTTTCTCATAAATATTTTGTGAGAATTTTCATTCATGTGTATAGCTTCGAATCTTTTAATAGCAACGCTAGGAATTACAGATACTAAATTCCTGGATATTTTGACAATACTGAGCTACCTCTTATTTGTTATATTTACAAGAAATCTACCCGGAAATTTATGTTTAATTATAGTCAATTGTGTAAAGATGTTAATATCAGTGAAAATACACCTACTTCATGTAATTGCAGTAATTCCGAATATATTTATGGACCCATTTCCCATGTTATAACAGGAGATCTTAACATCGTTCAAGACCGAGAGTTAAAATCATTCCTCAGTAAAGGACCTAAATATCGTCCCCCGTCAATTATTAATTGGAATGAGTGTCGTAATATCATCCACGACTCACTCCATACTTACTGTATGAAATGGATAAAACGGGAAAAAGCTGACAAAAAATCTTTGGACTCTTTTTTTAATTCAGTAATGAAGATAGTTGATATACGTATTCAACATTTTAAAGAACATTTTACTATAAACAATAACCACAATAAACCTATTTCTCGTATCAAACATAAACTAAAAGAACTAGCCAAGGAATTTGTTTTTGTCCCGGCAGATAAAGCTGCTAATAATATTATTATTGTTTGACGTAAATTTTACATTGAGGTTCTGAAGAAGGAAATCACCAATTCACCAACATTCCAACTGACTCCATTTTCAGAAAACGAAATCTGTAACAAACATAAACTTTTAGGCACCGCTTTACAAGCAGAGCCAAATACAATGAAAGTCCCAACTATGTATTGGCTTCCGAAGCTACACAAAACCCCTTACAAATATAGATTTATTTCGTCTTCAAGCCATTGTTCAACTACTAAATTGTCTATTCTTCTTACCAGCACACTTGGTACAATTAAAAACCTGATAATAAATTGTTCAAATAAGGCCTTCGAAAATAGTGGTATAAATTACTTTTGGAGTGTCAAGAACTCGTTGGAAGTACTTGATAAATTGCATGCTTATATTGGTGATTTTGAATCTGTTCAAAGTTTTGATTTTTCTACCCTGTATACCACATTGCCTCACATTCTCATTAAGAAAAAAATTACACACCTAATTAAATGGGCATTCAAAAAATCAGAATGTGAATATATATGTTCAAACTCTTTTAGGTCATTTTTTAGTAGAAATAAACAAAAAAACTATGTTAATTGGACATGCTTTGATACTATATATGCCCTTGAATTTTTACTAGATAACATTTTTGTTCGCTTTGAGGATTCCGTATATCGTCAGATTATCGGAATTCCAATGGGGACTAACTGTGCACCACTTATTGCGGACCTGTTTTTGTATTGTTATGAGTTACAATTTATGACAAAAATAAGCAAGGACCCATCGAAACAACATCTGATAAACAAATTTAATAATACTTTTAGATATTTGGATGATATTTTGGCTCTCAATAATGACGACTTCAGTATGTATATTAATGAAATTTATCCTGTTGAACTTACTTTAAATAAAGCTAATACTAACAATGACCACTGCCCTTTTCTTGATCTTGATATCTATATCACTAATGGAAAGCTGAATACTAAAATTTATGATAAAAGGGATGATTTTTCATTTCCTATCGTTAATTATCCGTTTTTAGATGGTGACGTTCCCTTGTCACCATCTTACGGTGTTTACATATCTCAACTTGTACGATTCACTCGTGTATGTAACAACGTTTTAGATTTTAACGAGAGAAATTTATGTATTACTGAAAAATTATTACACCAGGGTTTTCGATATCACAAACTAGTCAAAACATTTACTAAATTTTATCATCGGTATAAAGACATCATTCGTAAATATAGCTCAACATGCAGACTTCTAATACGTTCAGGTATTTCACATCCAATTTTTTATGGTAATATTCTTTATAAAGCACAAAGGTGTCAGTATTCACCTCAGAAACTTACAAAACCTTTGAATAGACTTATTAAGAAGGGATATAATTACGATACTGTTGTCAAGTCATTAAAGATTGCATATTTTGGCGTTAATATTGAGTCACTGATAAGGTCTTTGCATCGGAACTAAACACATTTATTCTTAAAACAGTTGTTGGCATGACACGGGTTATGTTCTTCTCATATATGTTATGATGGTATGATACTAAACCCCTAATGGGAAGGATTGTGCCTGATGTTCATATGATGAAATCATAATCTTTCAGTCAGTTTAATTGAAGTCTGGAGCTGGCATGTCAGTTAACTGCTAGTAGTCTGTTGTTATTTATGTATTATTGTCATTTTGTTTATTTTCTTTGGTTATATCTTCTGACATCAGACTCGGATTTCTCTTGAACTGAATTTTAATTTGCGTATTGTTATGCGTTTACTTTACTACATTGGTTAGAGGTATAGGGGGAGGGTTGAGATCTCACAAACATGTTTAACCCCGCCGCATTTTTGCGCCTGTCCCAAGTCAGGAGCCTCTGGCCTTTGTTAGTCTTGTTTTATTTTAATTTTAGTTTCTTGTGTACAATTTGGAAGTTAGTATGGCGTTCATTATCACTGGACTAGTATATATTTGTTTAGGGTCCAGCTGAAGGACGCCTCCGGGTGCGGGAATTTCTCGCTACATTGAAGACCTGTTGGTGACCCTCTGCTGTTGTTTTTTATTTGGTCGGGTTGTTGTCTCTTTGACACATTCCCCATTTCCATTCTCAATTTTATATATATTCCTTGTCATTCATGATTAACGGGTTTGAAATATTTCCACATGAAAAATGGACCCATTCTTGGCATTGACCACATTCTATTGTATTTTCTCCTGCCTCCTGATTACATAGAGGACACACACAGATATTTATAGATTCTTGCGCCAAAGTTTCTTTATTTATATCTTTTATACCTTGATTATTTTGGTGTGTCAAACTAGGTGTGGTACCGATGTTAGTCCTATCAGATAGAGCAAATGAGAGTGTTTCTTTTGCACTATCAGCTATACAAGGTTTGTTTATCTGATTATTACGTTGATGCTGTTGTTTTACTTTGTTTTGATTCAGTATTCCAATGTCATTGTGGTTTTGTTGTTCCTTGTACTGTAGAGTACATGTGTGTTCAAGGGTGTCAAAAATGCCCTTATTTATGACAGATAAGCCCTCATACTGCATGGATAGTTTTGCACATAGATCTGTATATATATCTGAGACAAACAGGTCGACACGGTTACCATTTACTACTGCTCTAGATGAAGTGTGGTATAAGTTGATAACAAATTTTAAAGTTTTGCCTATAGAGCCATCTTTTAACCTTAATGCTTTCATGCATGTGTCTATTTTCGCATTTTGACCGTCTAACCCCTCAGTTGTTTTTAGACTGAACGTATTACTGCTTAATAGATTCTGTTGGAGTAATGTTTTAAACAGTTCGTATGCTGATGTACTAAACTCAATTACAAAATTGTTGGCTTTCCATTCAGACACTATGTGTTCTTTGTTACAGCTGTCCTTTTTTTGTCTAATGCCTTTTGTCGATTTAAATTGTAGGACCTTAGTGAGTGGGTTGTATTGTGTGAATTTAGAGAGCTTGCGGATGAGCATTTTCTCATAATCCTTTTGTCTACGTTCTCCATCTTGAATATTGCAACTAGAAATTTCTACAGTGATCAAGCTAACAGGTAACTAATGTTTTTGAGACGATGTACTGCTCAATGAAGGAGAGAATGGCAAGTAGTCTAGCAATTAACTTATCAGATTTGGTTCATAAGCCAAGGTATCACACTAAAACTGGATATCATAAATGTTCAGCAAATTTTCTATTTGAGAGAATTTTCTCTCAGAAGATATTTCAAGATCAATGTTCTGTGTAAATTCAGTGATTCAATGTTAAAAGTTTACGCTTGAATAAAAATATGTAAAGTTTAAAATCTAAAAGTTCGCCATTTTTTTTTTCACTTTCCAAAATGGAGGTCGCTCACAGTTTTAAAAATTGTAAGGGCAAGAAGGACGTGTATACACAACTCAAAATGTCAACAGTTCCGATAAAACACTAAAATAATTGTCACATTGGCAATAATATTTAAAGGCTGGTGCATATATAGTGAATGTCAACAATAAAAACTATAAAAATTGGTGCTCGATAAAACGTTTTGTTCTGTACAGGTGCCGGAAGTCCAAAACCATGATTCAAAATGGATCTTAATATAAATTAAATACTGAACAGAAAACAAATTTTAACTTGTGGCCACGATGTTATGCCACAAACATACGGTGTCAATATTTTTTTGGTACTCCAGATCCGGATTTCGACAATGAATGTCTCTTCAGTGATGTTAGGGATCGAAACGGTATTTGGAAGGCCATATAAAAAGTACCCTCATTTTTAGATCCTGACTCTTGAATTTTAAGAGTCAATATAGGATGAACGGATCATATAAACCGGAGGGAAAATATGATACAAGCCCAAACGAAAAAATATAAACGAGTCTAAATTGAAAATTACGTTCAAACCTATGATTGCGTTGGATAAAAACCGCAAAATTATTTGCTGGTTGGTCCTTTTTATAGACTTTTATAACCAGCAAATTTACTACGTACCGGATCGTCTAAAATAGGCGATACTATGCAGATAAGGAAAAAGTTATATCAGTTTAAAAATTTGCACAACGGTACTGATATAAGATGTTATTATACGAAAATGTTGTTATTAAATCGTGTTGATAAATATTTCGGCTCAACAAATGGCCTTCTTTAAATGTCACAAGTTTTAACAATACTGTAAAACATGCACAGGTATTTAAATTGCGGTTTTATTTTATTATTGAATGTGTCTACACACATGACATTGCTTTATGTGTAGTTCCTGAAAGTTTGCCCAGGTTTGCAACAAACAATTGCAGAAAACAATTAACGCAAGCTTGCGGCAAATCTAATTTGAATAATTATTTATGCAGCAAACTTGCCGCAACCTTCATTTACATGGTAAAATGTCTGCGGCAATGTTTGCTGCAAAGGTGCGGCAAATGTTTGGCACAAGACTTTTTTCAAGTAAGGGCTATCTTCACATCTAGACATACCATAAGAAATTTTAACGGATTTTACACGCTTCGGTCTTATAATACAAGATTAATAAATTAGATTTGTTTCCCGCATTTTATCAGATTCCATGTCAAAAGAAGTCATCTTGATAATGCTATACCCTGATTGCAAATCTACACGTGCTGGTTTACAATACTATATAGTTTTATCAACATTGGTTCATAACATTTCAAGATATAAGCTGGAAAATAGGTGGGGGAAATGTCTGAAATAAATTTATAAAATATATATCAACATTTACGAAGGAAGAAAGTTGAAATTTAGGGTGAACATATTTGCGCCTAGTTTTATTTTTCAAATGTATCAACGTTTGCACTTACCTGCATCGTTGTTACATAAGTGCCAAGAAATTTAACAGTCACTATACTAGAACAGAACATACACATAGTTTGTGTTAATAATTACAAGACAATAAATGTAATATATCTTCCTGAGTGCTAATGTTGTATAAACATAATGATTGTGAGTCAAAACAGGCATTTCACAAAAATATGAACGGATATCGTAGTGACAATGAATTCAAGCCAGATTTCTCCTCCCCGGCGACATGAGAGATCCTCTGAACATACATATACACGTCTAACTCGACTGACTACTACTATCATCTTACTAGGCAAATGATGAAATATTTTCGACATTTTTTTAACACTTGGGTTAATGTTCGCAATTGTTCCTACATAGGCGGTAATGGTAATATTTTCTTATGTTTCTCATGCAGTCCGTAACTTTAACTTGAAGGTATTGTTGCCAGTTTAGAGGCTTAGAATTTTAAGTATATGTGGTAAATTAGTAAACCCCGAAAATCATTTCGTGATGCGGCTCCTCGTGATAAAAAAAAAATCCCTTTTTCAACACAGAAAGTTCCTTGAAAGATTAATGCTTTAGTCATATTTAAAAGCTCCATAGTTTTAACACATTTATTGTATGTTCCCTTAATTTTTAAATCAACATACATGGTTAAGTTCAGTAACTTGTTTATCATAGAAACGTATCAAATATCACTTCACAGAGGTTTTTTGTTTCCACACAACTTTTGAGTTCCTCATTTTGAGGCGCATTAGGAATATTGACCCACTTAAGTATTTACTTTATTTAATTCAATTAGTTATTGAGAAAGTTTTAAATTTTCTAAGTCACTAAAACGCTCAAATCAATATAAAATATCAAAAATGTATCAAATATACCATTTAACGTCACTTTTCAGATTTATGTCTAAAATGGAAGCGGCTGCAGTCGTGTTCTATCTCAACATTTATATATATGATTTGTTATCATTCCATACAACATTCATTTGAATAATAAGAATGAACACTATTGCGGCCACTTCTATTTTAGACCAAAACCGTCTTAAAATTAGCAAAAATGTTTGAATTGAGAAGATGTCGGTAGTTTTGCATACCAAAACGTGGAACATGAACATTGTCTTTTACTATTTGTTGTAGATTTAACTTATTGCCCTTTACATTATCTAATTTTGATTGGTCTGGACGAAAGATACCAAAGGGACAGCCAAACTCATAAATCTAAAACAAACGGACAACGCCATGGCTAAAAATGAAAAAGACAAACAAACAACAGCACACACGACACAACATAGAAAACTAAATAATAAACAACACGAACCCCACCAAAAAACTAGGGGTGACCTCAGGTGCTCCGGAAGGGAAGGCAGATCCTGCTCCACATGTGGCACCCGTCGTGTTGCTTATGTGATAACAAATCCGGTAAATAGTCTAATTCTGTAGGTCACATTCATGAAAGAGAAGGGGATTGTAGTTACGACGTAAGGAACATATCCGATATTATTTGTGAAACGGTTATTCCATAACGGTCAACCAAACTCGTGATTGTGTCCGTAAAATTTACGAAGGGATGATTTCAACTTCACCATTTGGAACTCTTGGTTTAATAGCTTCCTTGTGAGCAGCAACCCTCTATCAAGAAAATCATGATAGGAAATGCAAGCACGGGAATATCGTAAGTGTGACATTCACTAAAATAGTCTTCCGCTCAGCCATTGGGTAGATTTATTTGTCTCCCTCGTATAAGAAAATCCAAATCTGTCATTTCAACGTGAAGTATTATAAATTGTTACTGTTAATTTTTATTTTTTATTTTCCAAATGTCACCATAACAGAGTTTGGATGACACACTGTGATTCTACGTTTCTTTTATTTTTTCCCCCACCTATTTTCCAACTTATATCTTGAAATGTTATGAACCAATGTTGATAAAACTATATAGTATTGTAAACCAGCACGTGTAGATTTGCAATCAAGGTATAGCATTATCAAGATGACTTCTTTTGACATGGAATCTGCTAAAATGCGGGAAACAAATCTAATTTATTAATCTTGTATTATAAGACCGAAGCGTGTAAAATCCGTTAAAATTTCTTATGGTATGTCTAGATGTGACCTATTACTAGTGATTGGGGAGTGTAACCGATGAATTGATCCTGAATCAGATAAAAAAAATCAACTTACGGAGAACCTCTTAATCATGTTAATTGAGCACAGTAATGCTACTAAAAATATTTTATTTCCCTCATTTATCGCTATTTTATTTCGCTATGATTATTAAATCTTCAGGCGACTGTGCTTTGAGTGAATATAAATAAGGACGAGGGCCTCACGAATAAATATATAAATCTGAAATACTGGAACATAGCAGAGCTTGAGCTGCAGAGTCAGGCGCGGATCCAGCCATTTTAAAAAGGGGGGGTTCCCAACCCAGAGTAAAAAGGGGGGTGTTCCAAATATATCCTCCCATTCAAATGCAGTGATCGGCCAAAAAAATGGGGGGGTTCCAACCCCCGGACCCCCCCCCCCCTGGATCCGCCACTGAGAGTAAACTTACACATACATCTCGAAGTTATTTATGAATAAAAGAAACTGTGCTCCTGAATAAAGCTGTTAAATACATTATATAATTTGTGTTTTTACTGCTACAAGATATTTGAATCAAATGCTAATTACGCACCAGTTGATGAGCAGAGAATCATTCTAAACCAGGAACAGTACTAGTCTATACTATAGACTGTTCCTGGTTTAGAATGATTCTCTGCTCATAATAATAATACTAACTGTTAACAGTAAGAATACAAAGTCCCTGTTAATAGGCAGTCTAATCATAACAGAACTGTATACATGTATATCAAGTTCCAGCACCTTACCCAGCACCCTGGCCCAGCACACTGAGTTAGCAAACTGGTGTGTGGCAGTCTTATAATATAAAACTGCGTAGGTTCATAGCGTTTGATTGGAAATGGGGGGGGGGGGGGGGGGGGGGAGAGAGAGAGGGGTAGGTGGTCCCGAATTTTAATAAATTTAAATCCCGCATCCCGAAATTCGAAAAAAAAGAATTCCAGGATCCCGAAAGGGTCGATCCCGAAATCCCGAGCTTAAAACCACCCGATGCCGAAGTCCCGGTAAAGGTCCTATCCCCTCTTGATTTGCGTCGGAACACCACCTAAGCCGCCTTGGTGCACTAAGCTCATGAAACTGCACTAAGCCCATGATTGGATGGTGCTATGAATGAAAAATACATACATACCATCGGACGTAGTTTTCATGAAGATAATGTATCTGATTTTTTTAGTCATTAAAAATTGTAGTTAAGTCGTGATTTGATTTTTTCTGTCATCAAAGGTTTTGTCCGACGGCACGTGCCAGTAATTAACCAGGTAATAAAATCACTGATCCATGAAAAAATAAAGAAACATAACAATTACACGGCTTATATATAATTACACCTTTTTGTTTGTCAAACAAAACTTTGTATTTCTTTCTTTTTTTTGTGTGTATTTTTTGATAGGTTATTTTGACTTTTAAATAAGTATTGTGCACTATCCAAAAAAGAAGTACCGAATGGGGGAAATCGTGTGACATCACATCTGTCAAGTTTTTAAGCTGTCTTTTATTATACGACAGAACGAGACGGTGGTGTCAAACAATGATGTTTTAACTAAACATACATTTATACATTTTTATGATAGTATGATACTAAACCCCTAACGGGAGGGATTGTACCTGATATTCATATGATGAAGACATAATCTTTCAATCAGTTTAATTGAGGTCTGGAGCTGGCATGTCAGTTAACTGCTAGTAGTCTGTTGTTATTTATGTATTATTGTCATTTTATTTATTTTCTTTTGTTACATCTTTTGACATCAGACTCGGACTTCTCTTGAACTGAATTTTAATGTGCGTATTGTTATTGTTTTACTTTTCTACATTGGCTAGAGGTATAGGGGGAGGGTTGAGATCTCATAAACATGTTTAACCCCGCCGCAATTTTGCGCCTGTCCCAAGTCAGGAGCCTCTGGCCTTTGTTAGTCTTGTATGATTTTAAATTTTAGTTTCTTGTGTATAATTCGGAGTTTAGTATGACGTCCATTATCACTGTACTATTATGCATATTTTAGGGGCCAGCTGAAGGACACCTACGGGTGCGGGAATTCTCGCTACATTGAAGACCCATTGGTTGCCTTCGGCTGTTGTTTGCTCTATGGTCGGGTGGTTGTCGCTTTGACATATTCACCATTTCCTTTCTCAATTTTATTTATACAGAAATTACCTATAGCATTTTATGACAATATCTCTTTAAAAGATTCAGATTCAGATTCAATATTTTATTAAAGTCTCTCCACTTGTAATATAATCATTATAATATAAACATTGAATAAAACAGCAATTTTATAAATCAAAATACAAGTGCCATTCTATAAAGAATTATGAAAGACTATAAAAATTAAACTAAATTATTACTATATAATTATCATGTCTCTAAAACATTTCCGTTCTGTGAAACCATATAGCTACTTAACCTAAAAATTTTCAGTTCTGTAAAAACATAACTATTTATCAAGCATATAAAAAATCTATGTCTACTACTATTTAATTTTGATTTAAACTTTTTGGCTAAATCTGAAAAATAAAGTTGACCAAACGGTATGCGTTTTCTATTCGTTTAAGGTTGTATTTCGCGACCTTTATTTGCTTTTATCTTCGTCATTCCAAGGAGGTTATATTAGTTATAATATAACCGCCTTGGTCATTCCATCTCTGGACAGATTTCAAGCGGTCTGTCATACTTGTTGAAAATGGGTTGCATTGAACCCCAAGGTCGCCACATTTTAACTCTTATATTTGAAATAATTTTAAGTCTGTATTATAATTTGTATCTATTCGTGCAAATATTTAAACAGTAAATGGGGAAGAATAAAAAGAAAGAAATAGACTACAATATAGTCAGCTTTGAGTAAAAGCCAATTTCTATTGTTTTTACTATTATTTACGCAAATCTTTTTTTCGGAAAGCGCAAACAAGCACTTTTTCAAAATATTTTGTTTTCTAACAAAGCATCAAGGAAAAGATCAACAGCCCTTTTATCATTACTAATTAGGAACAAAGAAAATAATTTACTAGTTAAAAGATAATCCCTCAGAATTGATTGGATCAATTAACAAGGTGATCAGACATTACACTAGTAAAGCGCGTGTCACGTTAAAAATGTTAATAACTTTTAAAATCGAACCAACTTTTAACATATTTTTTTTTAAAATAATTGTTTATCTTGATTAATGATCTTCGTTCATATTTAACCTTTGCTTCATATCCTTAGTGCAGTATTTATAAATTAGTCAAGCTTCATTGGATTCAATCAACAATGTGACAACTGGACACATTACATAAAATCGGCGCGTGCCATATAAAATGTTAATAACTCTTTTATTTCTGAATATGTTTACGCCAAAATTTAAATATATGCTCTTTATTCAAATCTGTATCGTACTGAATGACCTTGGTGCTTATTTGACTGGTCCATCATGGGCTTAGTGCACTTCCTGGAGCTTAGTGCACCAAGGCGGCCTAGGTGGTGTTTAGACGTACCGGGATATTTTTTAGGTTCGTTGTAAAATTAAATCTTAATCTTTGTTAAAATACGATTTTAAATTGTTCAATTCTTTCTATTTCATAATTTTGCCAAAGTGTACTTTTTAAAGTTTAAATTTCAAAGATAAAATGAATATTCCATTTTGAATTGAGGAAAATCATTTTGAACTGTAATGACATGGTCAGTCAACTGATTTGTTGCAAAGCTGATTACAGGTAATTATAACCGGTGCATTACGTTTGCGCGCATTACCATTATATTTGCGCGCAAAAATCATTACGTTTGCGCGCAGCTTTTGATTACATTTGCGCGTATTTTTTTGACATGTAAACTCAGGTGAAATACAGGTAATTATACTTATTCATTTATTAATTTGTTCAATTATTTACAAGTATCAGTACCCCTTCAGTTAGTCTAAGTCTCCTAAGACAGGGGAAAAAAGAGATAAAGCCGTATGTTTTTTCGATTGTCAGATATATATTTCAACAAGTAAAAGGTGTATGCAAAATTTTAAGAAAATCTGTGACATAGCCCATTTATTGTAACTTGACCTAAAGCTATAGCGGAGTTTATACCTGGTTTTAGAATTCAATATGAATAATAATACATAACTTGAACTAACAAACTATTTTCAAAATTAATAATTGATAGTCATATCCGTATGAAAATACAAAAAAAAATATATAGTCATTTATAATTTAATATAATTTTTATTTATATTTTTACCTGAGATTACCTGTAAAATTAATGCGCGCAAATGTAATCAAAAGCTGCGCGCAAACGTAAAACATTTTAATCCCCAAATGCGCGCAAACGTAGTGCGCCCATTATAACATACAGTAATTTTCCATTACGACAGTGCGTGTACCCTCTGGTCACGGCCGACACTCGGCTAACCGAGAGATTGGTCGGTTAATCTATATTGAGTATGCGGCTGTATGGGAGATTGGTCTGTTAATCGGGTTGGTTTTACGTCTGTTAAGAGTAAAACGCACAATTTAATGTTAAACTCTATCAAATATACAGATTTTTGGCATATTATAAGAACCAAATCAAAAAAAGAAAAGTGTCTGACAAAATTATATCTATCATAGAACATTTTCCACTTGTAAAAATATTTCATAGTCTACGCAGTTTTCAGTAAAATTAAAAGGCGTCGCGCATGTATGTAGTATTTTTACTTATACGCATAGCAATTTTTTTAATAAAAGTCGAAACAAACAATTTTAGATATCATTTAAAGGACACAACATAGTACTTTGGGTCTAAAAAACAAATTTACATTGGTAAATATTTCATAATTGTAATATAACGTGAATATTACCACGTTTTAGTAAAAATTATGGGAATAAAGTCTGTTAATGGGTTGGACAAATATTTGCGATATAACGCAAACCTTTGCGCTAACGCAGACCTTTGCGAAAACATATTACAGTCATTTCTTATAATTTAATTCTAAATTCCATTTTAAACCGTAGAAAACCATGACATGACTAAATTATGTCTATGGGCTCATAGCAAAATAAAGTCAGCCAATCAGAAGACGCGTTACATCCAAAATTAAATTATTGCGAAATAACGCAAACCTCAAATATCTTGATTTCAATTGTTCATTAAGTTTTGTAAAAAATGTCCGTCTGTCATTCATTTCGGTTGTGATTTACTAGTAAGAGCATTTTTATTTTGACTCTCTTTGCATTTTATTGAAGGGTGTGTCACTTCAATATAGCGTGATATGGATTGGTCGCTGTAATATGCATGCATTTATTATTAACGTTTTCAATCAGCCTCAATTTGTGTGTCTGTTCAAAGTAGCACGTTCTCAAATCCGACTGAAAGTGTCTTTCTAATACAACACAGGGTACCGGTAAAATTAATATAAACTGTTCATCTGTCCAGTGCATATAACGTGTTGTCATTCACATATGCACATGATATTTGTCACTGGACGTTAAACCCTAATTCGTAAGCATCATCCAATTGGTTCTTTATTTCTATTATTTAATCAGATGTTGTTTACAAATCATTCCCAAGAAGTAAATGGAAAGGAGCGAATGCAGCTACATTTGGTCATCTTAAGTTTTAATACATTTTATTCCATTTAGTTCCTTTCTTCATAAGTGTAGAGGAAAACGGCAGTTGTCCGCATGTAAACTTCTAGCATTTGTCACCAATATGAGTACATCGCAATCCGTTACTGTTTCAACACCCAGGGGTGTTTCATGTCTGTATTCTTAAACAATTATTATTTTTTCTCTCTTTTTTAGCAATGCATCACTCTCTACTGTCCTTATCTATTCTATATTCTGCTACTCCATCCAGATTGTCGTGTATACCATGAGGGTTCGGATTGGGGGTGTTGTTTATTTCTGTATTCTTTAAATTGTTATGTCACGTTTCTCCCGTGACTTTTTTTCCTTTTACCTTTTATTTATCTTACTCATTATTCTTTCTCTATTCTTTATATCTTAGCATCCCAATATATTTTACTTACTGATGTTTAGTTACATTACGACGTTTAGCTCTGATTTATATACTGGTTACCAATGTAGATGAAAAGTTGGTGTCATTCATGTTGTTTCCGTATATTTTAGTACGCTCGTCTTGAGCCTACCCATTTGATCCGATAACACCCCATATAGCAATAAAATTATATTTCTATAGCCATTCATAACTCTTAACAGACCAATTAACAGACCGGGTTTTATACATCCGACCCATTAACAGACCAGGTTTTAAATAAATATTGATTTATGTACCCAAAATGCAGATTTTCGTGAAGATTTTTCACACAATGATTTCAGTATGGTTAACAAACATAATGCCTGTCTTTTTTCGATGTTCAAAATATTGCATGCACGTAAATTCAACCAACGTGTCATTTTGTTTACAGTTTGTGTGTGTAAAATGTGTATAAATTTATTGATGAGTAACCCGCCTTTTCACTTTATAGATCGTACATTGAAGCTAGAAAAATAATAATTACACCACTGGATTCAGTACATTGAATTGTTTTGTTAGACATGAATATTTTTTATGATACAAATATATTTAAAAAGTTATACAATGAAACATGCTGAAATTTCAATGATTTTCTCGATAACACCTGATTAACAGACTTTAGCCAACCCGATTAACAGACCAACCGCCGATATAGCCGCATACTCAATATAGATTAACCGACCAAATTCTCGGTTAGCCGAGTGTCGGCCGTGCTGGTGTGTATATTAAACGTATAGTTTTTCTAGAGAACATCCTGTCTACGTGTAATACAGATTGATGACATTACACAAAATTTCTTTTGTTAAATGTGCTTAGGTATCTGTGTCCATTCCCTATTTCAACACCACAAATTTTTCGAAGAACAAAATTAAAAAAACCTTTAAATGAAATAAACTGGAAGAAAAGTAGCAAATATAAACTTCAGTAACTGCGCATCGAGTAAACATAATTTCAATAATTGCACGAACCAACTCTTGAGAAAACGTATATATGTATGTAGATGTGTTTAAAAAGACCAACTCCTATTGGCTTTATTTCACGGTTACAATCTCAACAATTCACAAATCTAGTGACATTACCAATCCTAACAATTATAGAGGAATCACAGTGACCAGTGCCATTGGAAAAGTGTTTAATAGTGTTCTAAATAGTAGGTTTGATGATTTTTTATTGAAACATAAATTAATTCATGAATGTCAATTAGGTTTTACAAAAAAAGCTAGAACTTCAGATCACATGTTTATTATTAAATGTATTTTTGATAAATATTGTAATTCAAAGGATGGAAGGGTTTATGCCTGCTTTGTGGATTATATATATTTTGAATAATAATGTCGGAATACAAAGAACTTGATACCAGAACTATCTCTATATTAAACTCTGTACTTGCTGTCGTGGCAGATCTCCAGACAAAATGTGGAAAGCTTGAGCGGGAAGTTTCAAGGATATCGCAATTTGAGGGGAAATTAGACGCAATGATAACAAGAATTGAACACGTAGAACAGAAGTGCGAAATTGTGTTGAACCGAAATAAAATGATCGAAGAAAAAGGAGAACAAATGCGTACGGTTGTGCATAAAATTATAGATCGCTGCAAAGAAAATGTGTCGAAACTATCATTGCTAGAAGAAGCAAAAGATAACAAAGAAAACACATTCGATATAAAATGCGTCAATGACCGATTGTCAAATATGGAGAGCGATGTCGAAGAGTTACAATGGAGATCAATGACTAACAATATCATTATATCCGGATTTAAGCACGAGCCAAATGAGGATACAGAGAACATTGTAAGAGATTTTATCCGCAAAAAACTCGGAATCGTTGAAAATATGAATTTCGTTTCTGTACATCGTTTCGGAAAGCAAAGGCAAAATATAATGACTAAGTTTGTATCTTTGAAAGATTAGTCATGAGGAACTGTCACAAATTAAAGGGGACAAATATTTCTGTCCGCGCACAATTTCCTGTAAAAATTGAAAAGAAGAGGAAAAGCCTATATCCTGTTTTAAAGCAGGCAAAGAAAGACCAAAAGAAAGCTGTTTTGATAAGAGATAAATTTTTCATAGAAGGAGAATTGTACAAAACAAACGATGACAGAGTATCAAAAAACATGGATCGCAAGAAAATACCGAACAGAAACAGCCACATTTTTGAAGCCGATAAATTATCGGAGAAATGTCAATTAATTAATTCGACCCGACCCAGTGATTTTAACTCATGGAATCGTCCGATACCAAATCTGCGGGAAAATGCTGGCCACCGTTTCACAAAGCCTTCGTAAGTCTACGTGTCATCGTAAGTCCATCGTAAATAAATCGTAGGATTTACAGCCGTTTCACAAAGCCGTCGTAAGTTAAGATGATCGTAAATAAAGCGTAAATCCTGGCGTAACTTACTACAGCTATACCCAGTCGTAACTCCATCGTAGTTTTTCTACGAAAATAAATTAATCCATCTAACATGGCTGCAGCGTTCTTTATTCTTTGTCAAGATGCCTCAAACGTTAGAACACGAAGAAGAATCTTCAATATTATAGAATTACACTTGAAGTCTTTCTTCGTTTGATTATTTGTATATTCAAGCAACTAACTTAATGCAAATCTAAGGTATTATTCATTGTTTACTAATCTTATTTCCTACCGGCGTACGTCTTCACAATTTAATAAATAGGCTTTCTATCACGTCCGCGTTCTGAAATCTATTTATAATTATATCACTACAGGCACAGTGGTAATCGATAAAACGTTTAAAGAAGGATGCTTTATTCCCATTTTTAAAGTTATGTGTACAATATAAATCTGAAATCAGTGTTTCACAGTCAAACCAGATAATAACTATTTTTTTTGTAATTTCGGCCAAAAAAGAAATGTATTTTAATAAGAATATCGAAATAAATATCTGACTGTAATTAGTTTCGTGGTTAATGGAACTTGTTGCAACTATTTAGATATGCCTTTCGAGTGACTATTTTTGAATCGAATTTAATGTAGATCACATATACCAAAACTAATAGGGGTAAGCTGCAGACCAATAAGACTTTGTGTAGATGCGACATGTCTTCAAAAATTAATCAATTCAATTCAATTCAAATATTTATTGCCATGTAAACTTTAAACATTAAGTTTGTGACATACAAAATAATAAACAATATAACTATATTTCACATATATATATATACACACAATCATTAATACAGTAGAAACAAATTTGGAAGCGGGAGGGGAAGTTAAAGATTGAAAAGTGAAGCATTTTTTTCTGTTTACTTTATTTTTTATTTAGGGACATCGCCACATGCACCTGTTTCTATCAATAGGAAGGTCGACTATCAATATGTAATATATGGATAGTCGACCTTCCTATTGATAGATCGAAACAAGTGCCTGTGCACATCTATCCTCGGTCCTTCTTCTTTTAGGCATATTATTTAGGGAAAGAAAGACAATTATTCTATACACATTAGCCGTTTTAGCTATACAAAACTGTTGGAAATGTAGGTTATACGTTAATAAGACAGCAACCAAATGACAAAGACAAACTAAGGACATCCAGAAGGCAACATAGTATAGTATAGTTTTCAACAATATAGATAGATGTCTATGTTCCAGACCATATGAGTATTTGTACCGTACGCGTACTTTTTCAAAATACGCGGCATACGTCGGACTGTTCGCGTACGGTCCGTCAGATTTTAAGAAGTTGGTCAAGTTTTAATACAAATAAATATATAATTACAGATCAACATGACATAAATCTCGAGTTGATATAAAAAGTTCAATTGTAATTGGAATAAAAACTTATTGTTTTGACTATTTTAATAGGTCGCGTTAATTTAATCTGGTAAGTTTCTGTATTTAGCATGAAATTCAATATTACTCACTGAATTGAAGCCGACAAAATGAGGGTGAAAAGTTTTTAGAATATTTAGGATTTTTTTCTAGAAAAAACGTCAAAACAGCTGTTTGCTTGTGAGACAACAGATGAATTTCTAGTTTTAATATAAAAATAAAATTTGATAGAAACGATACAAAAAAATAACATTAAATCGCAATTCTCCTAAAAATGTAACAATTTTGGAAAAAAAAGGAAGAAGCCTAAATGTAAAAAAAGTTATTTAATTTTTAACTACATAACGCATATTTCCCGCTTTACTACAAGAAACTTTCCTAGGAGCCGTGGATTGAGAAATATCGTCTGTATATTTCCAAAATATTTACGTAAATTGATGGCGTCGTGTGTTAAAACATTTATTGGCCAATCAAATCGGTATATATTATTTAATATTCACGGTTGGGAACCCCTTTAACCAGAACTCCTGCGTCGTAAAAATTACATGCTTTGCATATTCTTTAGCTTTTATATACTTAGTAGGCAACCCTTTTTGTTGGTTGGTTGTAACATAATATTCTCATGCACCGACTTTTAAAAGAGACCATTAAAACTCTACTTGTGGATACTCTTATAGTATTAAGCATCCTATCCCATTAATAGGCGCTTGAATACCAGATATTTATTTGAAATAACTCAAGATATATGAGGTTGTGAATGAGGTTTACAGAATAGAGAATAATGCCCCCCCCCCCAAAAAAAAAAAAAAAAACAGAAAAAAGAGAGAGAATATAAAGTAAAGTTGACAAAATAACTAAACTCTGCGTTTTCTGCATACCAAATTAAATATTGATATACGTATATCATTTGGAATGAAATGTTGAACTGGTCCTTATCAGAACTGGTTCAATGATTTTAGCCATGCAAATTATGTTCATTAATAAGCATCGGTATTTTCGTCCACTATTGCAGACTTAGTTAACCTAACATCCTTCTCCTACATTGTGTCAATAATAGTTACAACAAGTTATATATCTATAGCACGCCTTTTACGAATAAATTTATGATTAAATATGTTAATGAGTAAGGCGTGTCTATATATGATTTGTAACATTAATGGGCTACAGGGTTAGGGTTTAACCTTTAACACATTATCCCAGATTTTATAAACAGTTTTTTTTTATTCTGGTCAAGCAGATGACAAAAAATAAATTCTGAATCCAGATTTTCCTCATACCTTATAGTGTTAAATATTAGGGGAAAAAAATTGAAAGCGTTGAAAAACTAAATAAGATTGATCGCGCTTTTTGCGAAAACAAATTTCCGACTGAGACAAAAAAACATAGCCCCCATGAAGTTCAAATGGTTGCTCCCTAAATACTACCCCAAGGAGGCGGAGCTAGGCTGTGCATTAACAAACTTTGAGATGGTAGTGAATGCACTGTTTTAAGCTCCTCCCATTCTTTGCTTTTCAAACGAGAAGTTATCTACGGCGGGATTGGAGAGTGAAATAACTAAAAAATCATTTAGTTAACGCACTCTGCTAAAAATAACCGAGTTAAGTCACCAGAAGATCAAAGGAAAATTTACCATCCATGTTACAATGAAATTTCGTGAAAGAGTTCCGACAAAAATAACCATTGACAACAAAAAGCTCTGTACAGCTGGAAAAAAAAAACATACAACAACTAGTCATACAATCAAAGAGCTATAATTCTCGATTTTTGGAACGAAGCATGCACAAAAAACAGAAACAGTTGAAGAGCTATCAGACCAAATAGAACCGAATAAATAGCCAAATCGTGCAGACGAAGATCAACTTTGTCTAATGGAGTTGAAACCTTAGTTTCTTTATAATTTCAAAATTTATGAATAATTTTAAGGGAGTTGCAGAATACAAACGTCTCTTTCACCGGAATGATTCCTACGTCCTCAGTTTCAAATTTGAGAAATCCATAGTTCATTCCAATTTAAAAAAAAAAAAAAAAAAAAAAAAACCAATATATTTTTTATATAGGTCTGGAAGACGAATGCTCGAAGGCGGATGACATTGTTTTTGATTTTTTTGGGGGTTGGGGAAAACCCATTTTTCTCTCACTACGAATAAAAGTTAAAAAAAAATTAAAATCCTCCAAAACGATTATATTGATAAGCATTTTTTTCTATATTGGGCTATCAATAATAAATCTAACCTGTTCTGGTGATAAAATGTTTACTTTGTCAGATTCCAGATAACTCTTAATGTCGGATAACTAATAATGCTGTATATGTTATAAAACTTTATGCTCAGCGCTAGCTTCTCATTACTATTTCCTCATATATTACAAACTAGATAAGATCAAATATAACTAATTACATCTAATCTACTGCTTAAATTGTTATCCCATATATCCAAATTATTACAAATAAGCCAAGTTACAATATTTATATTTTCTGTGTTTCGTTTCAATCAGACATTTAACAAAATTGATAAATGGTTTCATTTGTGTAGTGCAAATCCTAAAGGGGCACATAATTTAAAGTATAAGCATAGTATGAAATTCAAAACAGTGTAGCTGTGGCCATTGATTGACCCATCAAAATCATCCATTGACTGGGACAATTTACGTGAACGTTTGTCTGTAACAACCACTGTTCATGACGTACCTACGATAGACATTTAAACTGTGGGGTCAACAAAGGTTTCTTAACGCCTTTAATTATAAAATAATTCGGAAAATTAATCGGGAATAACCTTTGTGTTTTGATTTATATAATTGATATAAATCAAAATATCGTGTTATTTCTGATTAATTTTTCGAATTACTTTATTTAGGTGTTGAGAACCTTTGGTGACCCCATAGTTTAAGTGTCTTTAAAAAGTACATAGTGAGCATTGGTCGTTACATACAAACGTTCACCTAAATTGTCCCAGTCAATGAATGATTTTAATGTGTCAATCAATGGCCACAGCTACACTGTTTTGAATTTCATACTATTTTAATGCTGAAAAGATAAGAATGGCTAAAAGAATTACAGAACAAAGAAAGAAATGCAAGCCCCCCCCCCCCCCCTAACCCCTCGTTGCCCCTTATCTAGACCCTCACTGTGTCGGATAGTTTCGTTGAATATATTTGACTGTTTTTGCCTCCAAAAAGAATATTGTACAAAGTGTTGTTAATACATGTATATGTATTTTAAATTACTGACGAGGTGAACACAAAGAAAAATATTGCTTGACTCACGGTAAAGTTTGATATGTATTCTAACCAAATTAAAATCGTAAAAAATATCATTTGTGTTTAACCCTTTCAATAATGAAAAAGAACCTCACTAAAAATATGGCCAAATAAACAATTAAACTTCGGACATTTCTGCATCTTATGGTTTCTATGTTATAAAAATCACTCATAGACTTACTTGGTAATATTTTTTTGAAAAGTACCGATTTTAGTTGAAATGATCGGACATTTTTTGAATGGGAACTCACTTTTGTCCTATGACTGTAAGCGTCATATATCTTGAATTAATATTGAAAACGGACTAAAATTCTTTAGTTGTATTAATATTGATATAAAAATATCTCCATAATTCGCCATTCATAATAATTATTTTTAAAAATGTTTATTTGGCATGCCATACTCGATAAAAGTGCGGACGTGAAAGAAAGCACTCTTCTCGGTTTTCGATACACTTACGATGATACACACGACGTAACTTGCGATCAACTTAGTAGTTCTGTACGATGCCTTTGTGAAACACACTTAACGGGAACGTAGAACCACACGTAAACCGATCGTAAACTGATACGATCATCGTAAGTTAAGAAGGCTTTGTGAAACGGTAGCCAGATACGTAATTTAAAGCCTGGCCTATACAAATTAGTGCGAAGTGCATTAACTCTATCAATAATCTATCTTGAAAAATTAATTCTACACTAGTACTACCCTAAACTTATCTCACAGATACTTAAAACTTCTTTTTCACCCGTAGTGATAAAATGTTTGCGTTATTTTTTATTTGTAACATTTATTGAGCAATTTATTATTTTGTATACTACATAATGCTGCTCTTGTTGCACACAAGTGCCTGAGTGTATTAATAAACTTGTCATTACTTGTCATTACTGGATTTTCAGAAAGCTTTCGACACAGTCATTCATACTGGTATTAAGTTGAAATTACTATCTGCGGGCGTGGGTACTTCATTTTATAATGTTATTAAACACATGTATGAATCAAGTAAATCTTGTGTTAAAATTCAATCCAGAGTAACAGATTTTTTCCAAATAAAACTTGGAGTTAAACAAGGGGACAATTTAAGTCCCAAACTATTTAAGTTATTTATAAATGACTTGCCAGAGTATTTAAAAGAAAGTGAAGACCCTGTTATACCTAATGAGAAACCAGTCAATTTCTTATTATATGCAGATGATTTGGTCCTTTTATCAATATCTGCTAAAGGATTGCAAACAAGACTAAACATCCTAGAAAAATATTGTAAAGATTGGTGTTGAAGGTTCATGTGGACCCTACAGAAAAAATGTCTGCCAAAAATCATAACAATTTCAAACACTTCAATTGTACTTTTGTGAGGAATTTATGAACTTATTTCAACATTAATTTGAAAATTTGGCATGCATAGTTCCTTCTGCAATTACATGCAAAGCACATCTTTAATTTGATTAATAATTTTAAACATTCTATTTTACCCGTTATAGATTGCATACACCTTCGAGGAAAAAAAGTAAACCGCTTTCATCTGAACTATTTTTTACATATTTTTGATTTAAATCATTACCTTGTGATCTAAGCGAGGGCATGCCATACTTATTTTTTTTTTATTATTATTCATTACACTGTCCAATTTCCTTATAACATTCCAATGTTGTCCATTGACGAAAATACAAGCTTTCAAACTTTGAAAGGAGAGGAAATAAAATCCTTGCAATATTGATGGACAGAAATGTAGAAAATTATAACTTTTAACATCATAACCAGTTCTAACTCAGTGATTTAAACATCAGAAAACCATAAAAATGTTTACCATGACATTATTTTTTGTGTGATTGTGTTTGTTTTGGTTCGTCTTCTTCCATGCTGCTTCAGCAAAGTATTAGATACATCCGCAAAATAAAACTAATAAATTTTAAAACTAAAAAGATTTGATTTTCTTTGTGGTAAACAAAGATATCTTAATTAAATTAATCATTCCCAATTTCTGATCATAAAATAAGGGTTACTATTTATGATTTTGTAGGAACTATATTTTGTGAAGTCATATCCGGATTGGGCGGAAGTGCAAATAACCCTGGTGATTGACAAGTCAGAAAGTGAAAGTAGACTAAAAGCCAATATTGGTTGAAATTTAAAAAAAAACACACTTCCACTTGGTAAGTTATGAAGTCAGGTATATATGGTTACTAAATTGTTTCTAACAACCCCTTGCGATCATTTATATCAGCTGAAATCAGGTATATGATCTCTTGATCACGAGTCGGTTTCGTTTTGAAATTACACTTCTTATGGTATTTATTTTTTTTATTTCATCTGTAGAGTTGTACCCTTGTCACTGAAATAAAGTGAAAAATTTCAATATTTGTAATAAAAAAATGGTTTTATTATTGAATTTCTGGTGTTTATACACCTACAATTACATGTATATGGACACCTGTTCATGCTATCACTATCAGCAATATACAAATATATTTCCATATCATCTCAAAACTTACTATAACCAATGGCAAAGAAGAAGAAACAACTAAGCAGGTTTGGATTGCCTTCTGGCAGATATAGTTCCACAAGAAAGAGTGTAAGCTTGTTTAGTGGACGTCAGAAAAGCGAGTTTGAGTGCCACCTAAATGTACAAGAGGATTTTAAGATAAAACTTATTAGAAAGTTGAGGTCAATAAAGCGAAATAAAGCAAAGAGAATAAATCTGTGGCACAAGTGTTCTAAGAAGAACTACTATATTTACCGTAGTAAAGAAGGAAAGTTTCAAAAGCATAACATTACAAATATAACTGCCTCTGGATAAATATTAATAAACTTAAAATCCATGCAAGAGCATTTCACAGAAATAACTACCCACACCATATTTTGCGAAGCAGCCAGAACAATTGCCTGTAATGGAGGGAGCGCTATAAATTTGGAATCACAACTTTCATGCTACGGCTTAGCCTGTATTCTGTCAGCACGTTGTACAGGTTGTCAGAAACAGTTTGTGTTGGAAACTAGTCCAAAATTAAAAACAGAGGGAAGCAACCATTATGACATTAATGTAAGAGCTACATGGGGTTCCCTAACAAGTGGTAATGGACTAGCGCAACTTAATGAGTTAATGTCAACACTGGATTCACCATCTATGACTCAAAAAACCTTTTCAACAATTGAGAATGAAATCAATCATTGGTGGGAGAACATGCTAGAGGAAGATCTCAAATGTGCAATTGAAGAAGAAAAACGCATAGCGATAGAAAATAATAGATTTCATGAAGGTTGGTATATATTATTTTCTATTTAATTTAAAAAAAAAAAGCATCCCAGTGTGCATGATCTAACAATTTTTTTTTGCATCATGCTTGTACAGACCTCTAAATTTTTACTATCAATAAATGAAGATTAAAAACATAACATTAAATTATCATGAAATAAGCTCAAATACTGATCACTGGACATTAATCATTCAAAACATTAATGGTCAACAAATTCACTAATAAAATTATCATCAACTTACATTATGTAGCCAACATATTTGTTATATAACATCCTGTACAAGCCTTTTAATAATAAGTTAGTATTTATATAACCAGCACCTACATGCAATTTTAAGGGCCATTGGCAGATTGAGCCCTAGTGCGTTGGACCGCCTTTTCTTTATAAATAGAAGTTTTTATCAACCTTGACTGTAGATTATGCTCATGTTATTCCTTGCTAACAACTTAACATAGTCAACTATGATTAGTACATTGAAGTCACATGTAATAAATAATCATAAACTGGCTATATCCGTTGCAATGTATGATTTTAAGATATATATACAACAGGAGAACAATAGAATAACAATATATCACTATACAGATACACATGTTCTACACTTCCTAATACATGTAAAGCTATTGCAACAAGACTAGAGATTGACAATGAAGGTCACTTGAAAATAAAACTGAATGACAAAAGAGATAATTTCAGGTTGGAACCCCCCCTTTTTTTGGACGATCAATGCATTTGAATGGGGACATGTAATTGGACCCCCCCCCCCCCCTTCGTCCTGGGTAAGGAACCCCCCTTTTAAGATGTCTGGATCCGCCCCTGACTCCTGCATACAGAGTAAATATCTCCAAGCTGAAAAGATATTCAAGGGCTTGTATATCCTATCATAATTTCCTTAATAGAGGGTTGCTGCTCAGAAAGAAGCTTTTTTTTCAATGTTTATATAATAAACCAAGAGTTCAAAGTACTGATTTTTTTAAATTTAACAATCACATGTTGGTTGACTGTTATCATGGTTATTGAATATCCATTTCACAGTTCATAGTGGATATCTTTCAAGTGTCGTGAATACAATACTGTTATCTTTTCCATGAATTTGACCTTTAAATTACTGGGTTTGTACTAACAGGACGGGTGCCACATGTGTAGCATTATCACCTAATATTACACACGGTTTTTGGTTGTATTCATGTTCAATCTTCTGATTAGCTTTTTATGTCTTATTAGTTCACCTGGCCCGAAGGGCCAAGTGAGCTTTTCCCATCACTTTGCGTCCGTCGTCGTCCGTCGTCGTTAACTTTTACAAAAATCTTCTTCTCTGAAACTACTGGGCAAAATTAAACCAAACTTGGTCACAATCATCATTGGGATATCTAGTTTAAAAAATGTGTCGGGTGACCCAATCAACCAACCAAGATGGCCGCCATGGCTAAAAATAGAACATAGGGGTAAAATGCAGTTTTTGGCTTATAACTCAAAAACCAAAGCATTTAGAGCAAATCTGACATGCGGTAAAATTGTTTATCAGGTCAAGATCTATCTGCCCTGAAATTATCAGATGAATCGGACAACATGTTGTTGGGTTGCTGCCCCTGAATTGGTTATTTTAAGGAAAGTTTGCTGTTTTTGGTTATTATCTTGAATATTATTATAGATAAAGATAAACTGTAAACAGCAATAATGTTCAGCAAAGTAAGATTTACAAATAAGTCAACGTGACCAAAATGGTCAGTTGACCCCTTTAGGAGTTATTGCCCTTTATAGTCAATTTTTATCCATTTTTCGTAATTCTTAGTTATCTTTTACAAAAATCCTCTCCTCTGAAACTACTAGGCCAAATTAATCCAAACTTGGCCTCAATCATCTTTGGGGTATTTAGTTTAAAAAATGTGTCCGGTGACCCAGCATTCAAATCAAGATGGCTGCCACGGCTAAAAATAGAACATAGGGGTATTTTCCACTGAAACTCCTGAGCCAAGTTCATTATAGATAGAGATAATTGTAAGCAGCAAGACTGTTTAGTAAAGTAAGATGTACAAACCAAACACATCACCATCACCAAAACACATTTTTTTCATGAATCCATCTGCTTCCTTTGTTTAATATTCACATAGACCAAGGTGACCGACACAGGCTCTTTAGAGCCTCTAGTTTTGTGTATTGTTGTTTTTCTATGGTCTTTGTCTTTTTAATCATGGCTTTGTCACATACTTTTTTTACTCATGAGTTAGAATGGACCTTTGAGAGCTGTCCCCTCTTTTGATAGTATTCATTGTCAATTTTTCATACTTGTAAATGGCAGAAAAAAATATTCTGTCTATACATGTATACATGATATATATAAAAACTAAAAACAGGTCCATACCAATAAAACTCAAAAGAAATGAATATAATGAATATTGGGTGTTCAGAAATTTGCGGCTTTTTTTTTTGGCAAAAATTTAGAGCGCTAGCCTGTATATAGCTGGTCAAATCAATATTTACAAATTAAATATAGATCTTATTTTATATTGGTTTTTTAAACAACATGATCATTAGAATTCCTAAATGCAGAAAGCCATTCATTACTTTAATGTGCTTATTTTTGGATAATTAATTCTTATCTTCATATAACATACATCTGTATGATATAAGGTTTATAAATCTTCTATTTTTAATGTAGTTTTTGAAGGTGTTATTTAAAGATAAATATAATTTCAAAATGTACCATCTTCAATAATGAGCAAAGTTCATTCATCATATTGAAAGTTTTATGATTTGTCATGCTACATTGATGGAACTTTATACATGTTATTATAGTAAAAGCAATATTTACAGTCATTATAGATTCTACAAAGGATATCTCATGCAAGTTATCTTAAGAGCCATTTTCAAAACTTCTCTTGTTTATCTGTATCATGTCAACAAATTTAATATGCCATCATGGCAATATATATGCTTTTGATCAAGCTGTTTATTTGACCTTTGGTAATTTGTAGTAATTAATGGTGGACATATTTATAGTTGAAAAAACTAGTAATTGCATAAGTTTAATTCTGGTATTTTTTTTATTTTTTTTTTAGGTGTACCATCAATTAGTGTCATTTGTGATGGGGGTGGTCTAAAAGATCACATAAGCATTCCTACAATGCATTAGGGGGAGTTGCAATCATTATTGGAGCGGAAACCAAAACAATTCTTCATGTGGGAGTCAGGAATAAGTTTTGTTATATTTGTAATAGGGCAAAAACTTTGAAACTTGATGTTGAAGAACATGAATGTTTTAAGAACTGGGATAAATCTAGCCAGGCAATGGAGGCGGATATAATTGTGGAAGGCTTTCTTAAAGCAGACAAACATGGAATAAGATATATGCACTTAATTGGTGATGGTGACTCATCTGTGTATTCCCAAATACAGCAGAAGGTTCCAATATGGGGAAAGCATGTTAAAAAATAGAGTGTGCGAATCACACCTATAAATGTCTCAGATCAAATTTGGAGAAGCTGGTGGTGGAGACTCCAACTTATAAAGGAAAAGGAAAACTTTGTAAACGAACAAGAATTAGAATAACAAGTGCTGTTAGATGTGCAATTCGCATGAGATCGAAAGAGAAAGATAAATTAAAGGCTGCAAAACAACTAGAATTTGATATAAGAAACACATTATCACATGTATACGGTGACCATACTAGGTGTAGTGAATTTTGCAAAGCTGGGAAAGCAAGTAAGACAAATGCTGGTCAGCATATAGATTTAGACAATGATGACACTGATGATAATGTTTTTACTGATCAGGCATCTATGTGGTCAGATGGAACCTCATTAGAGGCACAAGAAGAATCACGGTTTGATTATGATTTATTCCCATCAGACTTGGATAGTGCAATGCGTCAGGACATAGCATTGATATTAAACAACGTGGCTAAGAAAAGCATCAGTTTGATAGGTAACTTTACAACAAACCTTGCCGAATGCTGGATGCATATGAGATCCAAGTTTGATGGGGGTAAAATGTTTAACCATTGCAACCGTGGATCATGGCATACCAGATGCTATGGTGCAGCACTACGTTTTAACAGGGATCCGAAATGGTCAACATCTACATGGCAAGACATCACAAACACCATTCATACCAGGCTATTATTTTGATAAGCTTTTTACTGAACGACAATTAGCTTTGGAAAATAACAACATCATAAAATCAAAACCTGAAATTAAAAGTAGTAGATGGAAGAGAAAAATGGCATCAGTTAAGGAAGGTAACACAAAAAAGGCAAGAATGCATTATGGAAACCAAAGTATACAAGTTGAGGAAGACATAACAAAATCTGAGTTGGAGGAAAAAAAGACAATATTTATGAACCAAAATTATAATTTAGAATTATCTCATATTAAAGAAATTGAAAAACACACTAAATTACAGCTAACATCAGCTTCGTGGATGGATGAGAGAAAGAAAAGATTAACAGCATCAAATTTCGGCCTTGTTTACAAAAGAAATCCAAAAATACCTGTAACTCCTTTGGTTAACTCATTATTATACAGTACCTTTAAAGGTAACAAAGCCACTAGATTTGGACTTAGAGAGGAAAGGGTGACAATTCAAGAATATGTGCAACAAAAAGCCAAACAAAAAGTTAAATTAAAAGTAGAAAACATGGGTCTTGTTTTTGATGAAGAGGTTCAATTTTTAGGTGCAAGCCCAGATGGCAAAGTAATAGATCAACATAACAACGAAGGATTAATAGAAATTAAAAATGATCTCCACAACAAGGAAATGACTTTATTACAGGCTACATCTTCAATAAAAACATTCTGTCTAGAGAAAAATAATAATGAGCTGACACTTAAAAAAAATCACAACTATTTTTATCAATGTCAGGGACTGATGAACATTTGTAAATTACCCTGGATTGATTTTATTGTTCGGACCACTAATCCATATGCTATTAATATTGAAAGAATATATAGAGACTCAGTTATGTGGGAGCAGAATTTATTACCAAAATTAAAGGCCTTTTTCTTAAATGCACTGCTACCAGAACTTACTCACCCAAGGTATAAGAAATATCCTGGTATTAGAGAACCTGGTATATGGGTATGCATTTTATAAAATAATGCTTTGCTGTTTTCTTTTTAAAAAATAATAACAATTCACACTTCTAAGGTTGCTCAACACTTCAGTTTTGGTTGATTATATTGGCTAATTTGAGAGGATTAATCAGACTTGTGTCAATTGTTGGAATTTTTTTTATTTTATAAAACTCTGGGTCAGACCCAAATGTTTCCCCGTGGAATCACCGGTACCCATGGTTAACATTGATTTGGTATATTTTCATATATATTGTATATAAGATACATTTAAAAATGTTCACAAGAATATTGAAAAAAAAACCAGCTGATATAAATGGTCACAAGTAAAAAATTACTTTTTTCTGTAGTCAAACAAATGTCAATTATAAAATAAAAGGGCAATTCAATATTTGTTCAATTAGAATTATAAAAAAACTATCACATTTAGAAAATCAATTTCTTTAATATTATTCTCATAATTTATTGAACAATGGTATGGACTTTTTTTACTAACCATTATTACATTTAAACATCATTTGTGATGTTTAAGCAATATTTTAAGTCCAGTCTTAATTAATAATTTATTGATATTTGTATATCTTTACAGTTTCTTTTTTTGCATTTTAATTCTTTATTGTCAGTAGGTTTGTTGTAAGTAGCAGTGTATGCTTTAACTTAAACTGAATGAAATATTTATTGCAGATTATGTTTTACCTATAGTTATTTTCTTGCAGTATAATGTCAGCATAAAAGGAAGTACACCTGGTCCATCAGGGGTTAAAAAATGTTGTTGCAGATAACTAGCCCAGGACTTATTGGCAGCAGGATTTTACTATCCCTGTTCGAAGAACTGCTAGCCCATCAAAGCTGACCTGCTAGCCCATGTATGCCTTACAAATCAGAGTTTGCTGCATAATACATGGTGGGTGTCATGTTTTGAAGGGGACATTATACAACGTTTTACACTAGTTTATTTTCTGGCAGAGAAAACATGTTTATTGGTATTATCGTGTGAAACAAGTGGTTTAATTATTATATTAGTTGTCCACACATACAAAGGAAACCTTTTATTGGGATGCTCGGGAAAACACTGCCAGTATTCACAGAACATGGTCTCAGAAATTTCATCCTGGCGCCACAGACGACCTTGCCCAGGGGAATCGTTTTGTCCATGTCACTAAATATGTTCTTTTCCGCTTTTCCCGATCGTATTTTACATTTTTTCTAGATGAATTTTCAGCCTCAATAGTACCCCCTTCATCCACCGATTAATTGAAAATCTCGACAGAAGCAATGTACAATACCCCCTGTACTGAGAAATCGATATTAAAAGTGTGAGATATTGCAATCAACAGATGATACCTGTCCACCCTGAGTTATTTGTTCTATTTTTAAAACATGTAACTGTACAACAGAGTTGCGTTCAATATCGTAGGGATACGTAGTGCTACATAGATTTTTGTCTACTGAACGAGTAGCTAGCCTAGCTGTTATCAATATATATGTAGCAGCTAGGCTAGATACTCGTTCAATAGTCATAAATCTGCATAGCCCTAAGTAGCCGCTACGATATTGAATGCAACCCTAGACCTGTACAAACCAGTTCAAATGCTTCGAATCCCGGATGACGTAATTGAATCTGATTGACTAAGATAGAATAGAGATGAAGGGATTTTCCACTATCTATTTTGGAAACGCCAATAATGTTTTGTAACTAGTCCGTCGGGCATATTGGGTTAAAGTTTTGATTGCCCGAGGCGCAAATGATCTAGTCCCGGGCGTCGGGCTAGTGGATTTTTTAACCCCTGTGACCATCCAAAAAAAAAAAACACTTCATGACCATGATGACATTGATGATGAAAGTACAAAGACAGATTTTAACCCATTGCCACCATTAAAAAGGTACATGTAATTCTGTACATCAAATTAACAGATGATTTAAAGCATGAATATAAAAAATAAGATGTGGTATGATTTCCAATGAAACCCCTATCCCCAAAGTTTAATCGAAGGTATAGGTAACCACTGCAACATTGTCCCATACTGTTTAGTTGGTTATAAAAGTGTGGACATAGAAATATGAACAAAATCAATAGAGAAAAATCTTGGCCTAAATTATAAGAAAAGAATTCATAAAAAAAAACAACACATATGATAGACATTATAACGGAACCAGTATATATATTTATTCAAGGACGCCTCTGATGTGGGAGTAGCTGCATTGAAGACCTATTGGTGACCTGTTGTTTGTTCTATGGTTGGGTTGTCTCTTTGACTCATTTCCCATTTCCATTCTCAATTTTATGATCCAAGAACAAGCACTAAACTACAGGGTTATGAGTTAGGACAGAGGCATAAAAATGTGGTGTGTGAAAAAAGTTCAAAAGTACTAAACCCTTACTAAGGGACGACATCAAAAGTTCAATGTAGGATAAAAAACTTAATTCAGATAGTTTTTTTAATGACCCCCCTACCTACCCCCTCTTAATTTAACTTGGGAAAAATTGATTGACCCATATGGATATATGTAAAATCGATGTAGGATAAACAAAACTTCCAGTAACTTTAACCCCCCCACCCCAAACTATTTGAATTAATTTTTGTATCCTTCATTGACCTTTTGATGTCGTCCCTTACCCCCTCTAAGTCTTGGACAGGGGTGTAACAGCAAAACATAAGGATAAACTATAAAAATCAGTTGAAAAAGACTTATCCAATTGAAAGAAAGGCAGAAAATATTAAACAAAAACAGACAGTCTGGGGAGGGTATATATATGCATCATATGCAGATCGGAGAGTATTTTCAGTTATAAAAAGCAACTTCAAAACATATAACAATTAAAAAATGAATCATGTACCTTCCACTAAAACCCTGTTATGTATTTTGAGAAAACTAACAAATTCTATATGTAGCTAACCCAAGTCAGGAGCCTGTAACTCAGTGATGGTCCTTTGTTGATGTGCTATATATTTTTTTTTACCAAGTGATAGTGGAGTGATATCTGGTGTTTTTGAAGGGTTAGAAGATCTTGCTGTACATATAAATGTAATGAACGAGTAAACTTACTTGACTGTATATTAAACGCATTAATTTAAAGTAAATCTGGCATATATTATATATTTTTGAGGAACAGAAGAAAGTGCAGTACCATTAAATTTGTAGAAAGAAGAATTGCACATGAATGGATTTTGGAAGACGGGTGTAAAAAATGGTTTAAAGGATTGGTCTTATCAGTTTTAAAGAAGTCAGATGGTGATGTAAATGCAGTGTATGAGATAAAATATGATGGAGAGGATGATGCTAATGAAGTTGAACACAAGGAGTTGTTAGAAGACTATAGAAACTCATCCTTAGAATTCATAGATATTTAACAGTAAGATGTTTACAGTATTTTTTTTGTAATTGCCTATATTCATGATATTGGATTCATGTGGTACTGATTAATGTATGAAATATTTTAGTCTACTCAGTAACGCTATGATTTCATTGTAAAATATTAGGACAGTGGAATACAGTTACCTAAGGAGATGCAACCTTACTGCAAATGTTGTTATAAACACAAAATAATACCCAAACAAAGTTTTCCTGTTATCTGATTATATTATAAAATAATTTCAAGAATTAAAAAGTAACTGTTAATTTTTTTTTTAGATTATACCAGATATCCAATAAAGTATTATAAACTGTTTTATTTTATGTTTATTTGTTTTTTACATCAATTGACTTTTATTCTTACCTTGACATTTTAAAGGAAAAATAATAAATTAAAGAGAAGATAAATAATTTCAAAATTTGGATTTATTACCTCCCTTTATATTTCTTTTAAAAATAAAATACACAAGAACAATGAAAATGATAATTTATTTAGAAAAAAACGTTTTAAATACTAAGATAATGAATGATTTCACTAGAAAGCTTGATTTTTTTTAGATATCGTGTACTTATTTAATGTGTTTTTAGCTAATTATGATATGTCAATTGGTACATTTATATTTACATGGCACACCATACTTTAAAAAAAAAGTAGTTCAAACAAGTTTTTGACCATTTTTTTTTGGCAAGCATTGATTGTTTTGACCAGGTAGTCTCTTATGTTGTTAACCATGTACAATTAAGATATAGCATGCCCTAGATACAACATTAAGGAACATTTTTATTACTTTTTTTTACAGGTATTAAAGACTCCAGGAATTCAGTGTACTTTTTGTGCTGATGAACATTTGAGTGGTAAAGGAATACAATATATGATATATTACAGCTAAAAGGACAATTCTGTGATAAAGTAGGATATATAACAATTTGTTTGATATACAATATGACCATATTTGTTGCTAAGAAGTATTTTTAATATATTTATTTCCATTTGTTAAAAATAGGGTCCACATGAACCTTAAGTGTAAATCACACCAAAACAAAGGTTCTGATATTCAACAAAGCAGGCAGACACATTTGTGAAAAATTTACTTATGAAAATATGTTGATTGAGAGTGTTAATAATTATAAATATCTTGGTTTGCACTTTAGTGCATCAGGGTCATTTTCATATGCTCAGAATGAACTGTATAAAAAGTCATTGAAGGCTTATTATAAATTGTACAAGAATTTATTATCCATGCACACTTTTGTTAGCACTGGCACGTTACAGTGTGATAATAGACCAATAAATTTCAATTGGGAAGGATTTTTTATGTAATATGTAGGTATATATCTTTCTCTTAAAGACGTAATTTGATTATTGGAACATACAAAAAAATAATGATATTCGTCACCAATGGTATTTGAATCGCAATGACAGCATATACGATTTTCTCTTGGTGTATTTTTCCATCGACCAACTTCTATAGGGATTTTGATGTTTGAACATCTAAATTTACTGTAGATGTATCGATCTGCCACTTTAAGATTGAGTAAATATGGCTCTAAACAAAACATTGTTTTGTATGAAGCATAAAGCACACCTCTAGATGAGTTTGTCATATCAGCAGATAGGCTCTGTCCGAATTGGTCAACCAATCTCTGTTTTATTTCCTTTTTAATATCCGAACTTTTGATATCACCCTGTGCATTCCAGACAAAAGAAAATCCTGTATCATCTAAAATTTGTTTCAAGGAAGATAACCATTTAAATGAGTATTGACCTGAGTTATGTAAGTTATACATTAACTGATACAAGATCCCAGATAATTTGTTACTACTGCTTTGCACTAGCCTTGACCAAAAGCATAGTAATTTAGTTTTGATATTAATTTTTAATGGAAATCTGCCAGTTTCCCCATAGACCATATAGTTTGGTGTTGTTGATCTAACATTCAGGACTCTTTTTAGGAAACTCAAGTGCACCTTTTCAATCATGTCAACATTTTCATGACCCCAGCCTGATTTCCGACCCATAAAGCAAAATTGGAGCTACCATACAATCAAATAGTCGAAACTGCAGATCTGAAGGGATGTTTACATTTCTTAACTTATAGTATAATGCATACAGTGCTTTTTGTGATTGTTCAACAAGTTTTTTCTTTGATAAATTAAAATTACAATTGTATCTTATTAATAATCCAATAATACAGGTGACCCAGTAATTTTCCATACGACAGTAGCGTGTACCCTTGGGGTGTGTATAACTTATTTTCTGGGGAACATCCTGTCCACGTGTAATACTTAGTATTTTGTCATCATATGGCAACAGATGACATTAAACCAAATTGTCTTTGTAGCATCGGTGTCAATTTCATGTTCAACCACACAAAAAAAATCAAAAAAGTTATGATAAAATCATAAGAGAAAGATTAAAAAATATTAACAAATAAATTTGGCATTGAGTATATTAAACGGGGATTCGTGTTTTAAAGAGCTTATTTCCAGTGGACAACAACAAATGGAAGTTTTTAACGACCTTGACTAGCTATATATACAGTACTTGCACGGTCGGTCCAGTGGACATATTTCATACTAGATAACTTATAGTAATTCTTTTTATATATACAATTAAAAAAAATGTCCGATCTGATACACGTACATATAATGTACAGAATTTTGAACAGCTTCAAATATATGGCCTTATTATTGGTAATATACTATATTAGTGTCACTGATTGCCTAACGTGTTACCAAATTACAAAGAAAGAAATTGGCCCAAAACCGCATTTTTTAAAGATATTTTTTTCAATCCCAAAATAGAGAAGGGGCCGATATATACAGACTAAAGTCCAGATGAGAAGTTTGAGTTGCTTTTCTATTTTAGCAAGGATTTATTATTAAATGCATCAATTTATTTGAACATGGGAACCAAATAACGAAACAAATAAACCGGACATTGGCCATACCTTTTTAGTAAGTGGACAAATAGGCAAGGATAATGTTTTTATCATTGTTCAAATATTTTAAAAAAAGTTCTTAACAAATTCACATTCATTACCTTTTTATCAGTTTAGGTAATTCTTCAGGGGCGGATCCAGCCAATTTAAAAGGGGGGGGGGGGGTCCTAACCCAGGACAAAAGGGGGGGGGGGGTCCAATTACATGTCCCCATTCAAATGCATTGATCGTCCAAAAAAAGGGGGGGTTCCTACCCCCGGAACCCCCCCCCCTCTGGATCCGCGCCTGTTCTTTATTAGCCTAACGATGAAGCCATATATGTACCAGTGTGTAGAAATACCGCAAAGGACTACTTAGTGCACTAAGAAGAAAGTTTTTTAACTAAGGACACTAAAACGATGTTTAAGGACCACAAAAAACATGGATATAAGAAGATATAAGTATATTTATCATAGTTATAAAGTTTGGTATCAATAGATATTGTAATTTTGAAGTTAAATGCCTTTTCTTATCAGCGCGTGCCATTCGACACGTGAACAACGGCATATTGCAAATTCACAATTATCATGTCCAATCAACCTTTTCGAATAAACAATTGTCTTTGATCGTTACTAATTGATTAGTTAATGGTAGTTGTTGTCAGACACTTTTCTTGTTTTGATTTGGTTCTCATAATATGCCAAATATCTGCATATTTAAAAGAGTTTAACATTAAATTGTGCGTTTTACTATTAACAGACGTATAACCAACCCGACTGATTAACAGACCAACCGCCCATATAGCCGCATACTCAAATATAGATTAACCGACCAATTTCTCGGTTAGCCTAGTGTCGGCCGTGATATACATTTTTAATCAGTTTACAAGTGGATTATAAATGGGTCAAGGTTGAGAGAACAATGAATTTCAATCGATTACACAGGTGACAATCAATTGATTGAGGCGCGTGTCGTTAAAACATTAAATAACTTTCTAATTACTAAAGATATGATTATAAAATTTGAATTTATGAAATTTTTCAAAGTATAATTCTATATGCCATGTCCTTTGTGACCGTTGTATCATTCCATCAGGACCATAGTGCACGTTTTTGTTCTTAGTGCACTAAGGAGGTCCTTTGCGGTATTTCTACGGACCCGAAAATAGGCTCTTCAAAGCTCTGTCAGATCGGCGGCACTTTTAACTGTTTCTTGACGCGTGCCAAAAAAAAAATGCAATACCGAGTTACAGATGCTCATTGACAAATTATCATCTTTCGATTAAATAATCTTAAATCTATATGGTCGTAAATTTTAAAGTTATAAAATCTAAATGTTAAGTGATCTAAAATTTTCATTACTAATGAGTATTTTCGATTTTTCTGTGAAATGAGTCTAAGGTCGTCTAAACGTATCCAAATTGCACCTATTTTGACAGTTTTTTCATCTACGTTTTTTTTATGATGAAGACAAAAATGTCCATTCTGTGTTTATTTTGTAGCCCTATCCTTCTTTATTATAAAGGTACACCAATTTGATTCTTATTCCATATGGAATCATAGAAAAATTGGTCTAAACTGACCTCCAAAACATCAATGATTCTGAAATTAGGAGTACCCAAATTGCTTCCATGCTTAAATTCACATAGTCAAAAGTCTAATAACAGAGCTTTTGTTTAATTTCTTTAAATATTTTGAACAATTGGATATTAGTCCATGCTTACTCTTCATTATTTTTTAAATGGATACTTGTAACATATTGTATTTGCTCATTTTAAAAAGATGACGTTTTGATGACGTCGCATGGCGACGTTTCAGTACATTTTGCTTTTTCAGTAAATACTTCATCTGTTGATAGATACTGTGAACGTTTTGTGTATATCTAAATAGTTTTACCTATGTTGAAAGATGTGCTTAGTATCAAATCAAAACAAGATATTTAGTCTCTAGAAAATCTTGTAAGATTTTCGCTGCTAGTTTTGCTAAATAGGTGCAATTTGGGTACTCGGTGCAATTTGGGTACCGTTACGTTACCATGTATATTTGGCTACTGACTGCATAGTAAACTATTTATGTACCTATTAGTGGTGTTTGAGCGGGACGCGGAATTGTCGAGGCGGAATTTTTGTAAGCGTGACACATGAAAGTCAAATTATTGTGCCGTGAAAACGGGAAATGAAGTTTAGCGGGACACGGGAAATTACCAAAATATCAGAATTGCTTACTTACATGTAGTGTAAGCGGGATGCGGGAATCTAAGTAACTAAGCGGGATCCGTGAACAGAACCCCCAATGAGACCCCCATTAGTTGTTGCTTATTCAGGGGTTAAAAAATGTTGTTGCAGATAACTAGCCCAGGACTTATTGGCAGCAGGATTTTACTATCCCTGTTCGAAGAACTGCTAGCCCATCAAAGCTGACCTGCTAGCCCATGTATGCCTTACAAATCAGAGTTTGCTGCATAATACATGGTGGGTGTCATGTTTTGAAGGGGACATTATACAACGTTTTACACTAGTTTATTTTCTGGCAGAGAAAACATGTTTACTGGTATTATCGTGTGAAACAAGTGGTTTAATTATTATATTAGTTGTCCACACATACAAAGGAAACCTTTTATTGGGATGCTCGGGAAAACACTGCCAGTATTCACAGAACATGGTCTCAGAAATTTCATCCTGGCGCCACAGACGACCTTGCCCAGGGGAATCGTTCTGTCCATGTCACTAAATATGTTCTTTTCCGCTTTTCCCGATCGTATTTTACATTTTTTCTAGATGAATTTTCAGCCTCAATAGTACCCCCTTCATCCACCGATTAATTGAAAATCTCGACAGAAGCAATGTACAATACCCCCTGTACTGAGAAATCGATATTAAAAGTGTGAGATATTGCAATCAACAGATGATACCTGTCCACCCTGAGTTATTTGTTCTATTTTTAAAACATGTAACTGTACAACAGAGTTGCGTTCAATATCGTAGGGATACGTAGTGCTACATAGATTTTTGTCTACTGAACGAGTAGCTAGCCTAGCTGTTATCAATATATATGTAGCAGCTAGGCTAGATACTCGTTCAATAGTCATAAATCTGCATAGCCCTAAGTAGCCGCTACGATATTGAATGCAACCCTAGACCTGTACAAACCAGTTCAAATGCTTCGAATCCCGGATGACGTAATTGAATCTGATTGACTAAGATAGAATAGAGATGAAGGGATTTTCCACTATCTATTTTGGAAACGCCAATAATGTTTTGTAACTAGTCCGTCGGGCATATTGGGTTAAAGTTTTGATTGCCCGAGGCGCAAATGATCTAGTCCCGGGCGTCGGGCTAGTGGATTTTTTAACCCCTGTTATTTTGGTCTTTTAAGTTAGTTTCTTTCCCCTACATTACTTGATCGTTTTTGTAAAACAACAGCACTCGAGTTCTGATAGTATTTTACCAAGAAATGGACAAAATATCCCAAAAGAAGGTTTAGAAAATTTAAACATTGGTATGCACACATATACTAACCTGTCAGCACAGACAATTATATTTTTGTTAACGCGCCAAACTCGTTTCTTCCACCATGTCCACAGTGCGACACTCTTTACAATGTTGATGGTGGTGAAAACCTAGTCCAAATAATTATGACGTCTTGCAAGGCTATTTTATTTCTGGGACGCTTTCCTCCGACGAAGCCGAAATGAGAAAACCAAATCAACAAGAAGTCTAACCTTTATTATAGAACTGAAAATAAAATTGAAAATGGGGAATGTCATGAATGTGTCAAAGAGTTAACATGGTTAACAACCTGATCAAAGAGCAGATAACGGTCAAAGGTCACCAATGTGTCGTCAATGCAACGAGAAAATCCTACAACCTGAGGCTGTGGTGGATCCAGCCATTTAAAGGAGGGGTTCCTAACCCAGGACAAATGGGGGGGGGGGGGGGGGGCTGTTCCAACTACATGTCCCCATTCAAATGCATTGATCTTCCAAAAAAAGGGGGGGTTCCCACCCTCGGACCCCCCCTGGATCCGTGCCTGTGAGGCATGCTTTAGCTTGACATTAAACAAAAATGTATACTAGTTGAGTGATAATGGACGTGATACTAAACTCCTCAATGTAAAAAAAAGAAACTAAAATAAAAATCATACAAAGGTCACAAAGGCCATAACTTCTGGCCCCTGACTTGGGAAAAGTGCAAAATGCAGTGGGGTTAAAAGCCTTTACTGTAAATTCCTGAAATTACAATTATATAAATCATCTCGCATCTTGGTGCATTTCTGAAAATTGGTCATATTTAATAAATGAATGCTATATTTTCAGAAAATTTCAATATATATAGGCTTTTAAAAGTCATGATTATCACGATTATACTCGCACAATTAACACATGTGGTTCTCAAAACTAAGAGATGTCTATGCTATTTATGACAACATTTTAATCAAGTATTTACAAAATATATATTTTTACATATAAGGCCGTTAGTTTTCTCGTTTGAATTGTTTTACATTGTCTTATCAGGGCCTATTATAGCTGACTATGCGGTATGGGCTTTGCTCATTGTTGAAGGCCGTACAGTGACCTATATTTGTTAATGTCTGTGTCATTTTGGTCTTTTGTGGATAGTTGTCTCATTGGCAATCATACCACGTACATCTTCTTTTTTTTTTTATATTTGAGCAATTTTCATGAAACTTGGTGAATTATTTTTGTATAACATATAAATCATGATAATTTTCCTTTCAATTTTAAAAAATTCTGATTTATGTCATTGTACTATTGGGCTTTGGATAGTCTCAAGAATGCTTTCACCAATTTTTATGAAACTTTGGTGAATTGTTTTTATATCTTGACATAAACTCCCTTTTCATTTCATGACCCATAGTGGAGGGGGCATTAAGTTTAACACTTGATCTTCTGTCCGTCTGTCCAAAAGTTGTTTTTTGTTCTCTTACAGTACTTTAGTTTGCCTCAACCAAATTCAATTAAACTTTTACAAAAGCTTGTTATCACAATACTCAGATCAAGTTTGAATTTTGGTGATGTCAGTGTTACTGTACTAGAGTTATGCCCCTTTACAAATGGGGAAAAAATGCTGAATTTTTGGTTTCCCGTTCTCTACACTTTAGTTTGTCTCAACCAAATGTTATGAAACTTATACACAATGCTTATCACCACAAAATACAGATTAAGTTTGAATTTTGGTAGTGTCTTTTACTATTCTAGAGTCATAGAGTTATGTTCTTTAAAAACGGAAAAATTATAAATTTTTCGTTTCCAGCCTCTAACTTAAGTTTACCTCCACCAAATTTTATTAAACTTTAAAACAATACTTTTTACCACAAAATCAGATCAATTTCAAATTTTGATAGTAACACTTTTACAGTTCTTCAGTTATGTTCCTTTAAAACTTTGAAGAATATGCAAGCTGGAGTATCATCCCCCTATTTATCATGTATATTTTTGTATAAGATGCAGAGTTAAGGAACTTTAGTTGTTGGAAAGTTATTTAAAATCTGTTCATTTTCAAACTTTGGAAGGTTTTAGAAATGTATTTGTTAAAACATCACAGCCTTAAACTTAAAGTCACTTGAGATATCTCTAAATTGAGCCAAATTATCTTCATGTTTATGTCAATGAATACCACTGTGTGTGCATATCCTTTTTTTTGTTGAGCCTGCAACTTTTGTTGCAGAAAGCTCGACATAGGGATAGTGATCCGGAGGCGGCGGCTACGGCGGCGGCGTTAGCTAACTTTTTAAAAGCTTTATATTTTAGAAGCTGGAAGACCTGGATGCTTCATACTTTGTATATATAGATGCCTCATGTTACGACGTTTCCGTCAGTCACATGTCAAATGTCCTTGACCTCATTTTCATGGTTCAGTGACCACTTGAAAAAAAAGTTCAGATTTTTTGTAATGTTGAATTCTCTCTTATTATAAGTAATAGGATAATTATATTTGGTATGTGCATACCTTGCAAGGTCCTCATGCCCATCAGACAGTTTTCACTTGACCTCGACCTCATTTCATGGATCAGTGAACAAGGTTAAGTTTTGGTGGTCAAGTCCATATTTCAGATACTATAAGCACATGTACATGTCCAACTGGCAGGTGTCATCTGACCTTGACCTCATTTTCATGGTTCCGTGGTTATAGTTAAGTTTTTGTGTTTTGGTCTTTTTTTCTCATACTTTATGCAATAGATCTACTATATGTGTTGTATGGAATGATTGTAAGGTGTACATGTCTAGCAGGCAAATGTCATCTGACCTTGACCTTATTTTCATGGTTGAGTGGTCAAAGTTAAGTTTTTGAGTTTTGGTCTTTTTATCTAATACTATATGCCATAGGTCAACTATATTTGGTGTATGGAAATATTTTATGATCTATATGTCTGTTGCGCAGGTTTTATTTGACCTCAACCTCATTTTCATGGTTCATTGCTCAGTGTTAAGTTTTTGTGTTTTGGTCTATTTTTCTTAAACTATAAGTAATAGGTCAACTATATTTGTTGTATGGAAACATTGTAAGCTGTACATGTCTGCCTGGCATGGTTCATCTGACCTTGACCTCATTTTCATGGTTCATTGGTCTTTGTTTAGTTATCTTGGTTAATGTTAAGTTTATGTGACAGTTTTTAATAAGGATTTATACTTAGGACTATCAACATAATATCAATGATTAGAAAAGAAGGCGAGACATATTTCAGCGTGTGCACTCTTGTTTTATTTGGAGGGGGGTCTTATTTGTGCAGTGCTCATAGTTTTTCTAGTTGATCATTAAAATTCATTTATAGCATAAAGACCAACTAAAAGGGCAACAAGCTTATCAAGCAATCATGGTACAGATTTTTATTAAACACACATTAATATACATCATGTACATTAAACAGCAAAAAAAACCATTGATGCATGATGTCATTCAATACTAACTTTTACTCTTTTATGTATAGGACAAGAACTATAGAAGAATTAAGAATTATAAACAGCAGAAATGATAGGCAATTTAAAATTTGCACAAGTCAACTAAACCTAAATGGTAAGGCCACTTTTATTTTTAAAAAAGTTATTGAACTTGAAAGACATGATTATTATAAAAATTAAAAGATGTGGTATATTAAATATGAAAACTATTGATCATGGCTTAAAGAAAGCAATTGTAGGCCTGTGACGACCTTCAATAATGAGAAAATCCGTACCCTATAGTCAAAGTAGGCAGCTATAAAAGACTCTCAGATGAAAAATTGAAACAACCAAAACTGTAAAACTAATTGCCTAGTTTATAACAAAATAAATTACAAAAAATTAAATATGAACAGTATGAAAAAACAACAACAACCACTAAATTTTAGTGTCAGACTAAACTGACAAAAACTACAGGCTCTAAACTTTGGACAGGCACAATAGGAATATGGCAAGGTTATATTAAATATAAGATGTGGCATGATTACCATTAAGACAACCCTCCACCAGACAACCAATGATTTAAATTTCCTGCAAACACAGACTGGACTACTGTAAACCAACTAAATTTTCGTGAATACTTTATTTTGTGTTTTATACTTTCTAGTCTACATCACAGCTATTTATTTTTTTTGCGGTTTTCAGTTTTACTTAATGTATTTTAATAAATGAATAAGGAAAGATACATATATGAAAAACAGTCCGACAATTTATATGCATGTTATATTTCTAAATGCGAAAATAAATTGCTTGTGAAAATAAATCGCTCACGAAAATTAGTTGGTTTACACTAGGCAAGAAATTTATACATTTCCCTTAATTGAAAAGACACAAAGTTAAGTACTCACAGTAACTGACAGGTTAAGTTAAAAATCCATAAAAACTAATGCATGTAATAAAAAACAGGTTTATGAGCACTCAACCCTACCCTCACTTTAGACTGGTTTAACAGCTCAACATATATATATAATATAAAGAACAAACTGCCTCAACTTGAAAGATTGATAAATGCACAAAATCAACTAATATAAGAACTATAGACAAAAGCATTCACAAGTAAGAAAGGAAATATATTTAAAATGTTAATAAACATGACAAAATAAACTTTTATTGCTGTTTCTCTCTCCATTTATAACATTTTATTTTTTTATTTTGTGTATTTATAGGTGATCAGACATCTTGGTTTTCATGATCAAAAAGGTCATTACTGAAGAGGAAACTTAAAGTTGAAATGTATCTACATAGTGCGCAATTGGATTAATTTGAACTGGAATGTGTGCTTTCCTGCAAAAAAGAAATAGGAAATTTCATCATAATCACATGATAAAACAAAATGGAGTTATATTGTATAAAAGCAACAACATATTATATATATTAGTCGAAAGAAAGGAGAAATGCAGAAAAAATACTATTTTGTTGTTGAAAAAAGGAACACCAGTTTTATCCACACATTTACATCGCTCCCTCATATCAAATATATATATGGAAAAAGATCATTGAAGAACAATTTGCAAAAATATTTAGTGAATGGAATAATGTATTCACTGAATTCTTACGTAGTGGGTTGAATAACTGTACACAAGCTGAAACAGAAGAAAATTTCAATTTAAAATAACAGGAAAAGACGTGTTTATTTTATTATTTAATCTGCAAATATAAACAAATTCTTTAGAACACCACAAATGGTATGACATTCAAATTGGTTGCTTATTAATGTATTGGATTGAAACAATTACAAAGAAAACAGAATCCTTTGCTACAAATTTTTTTTATAAATCAAAGTTAAAGTTATATAAAAAGTATGAACAATACCTGTCATACCTAGACCTAAACAGTCAGACTGTATGAATTTTCAATGTCATTAAAATGTTGAGTCAAACATTTATTAAAGTTTTAAATATCATTTGTATCAATTATTCAGTCTTGTAAAATTATATTCACACTGTTTGTATACATGGTATAGTGAAGAAATGTTTAACTAGTAAAAATAAGGGAAAACATTTCCTCAAGGGAAATTGAATTTCAGAAATTTCCTTAGAGGAAATTTGAAGAACAATGATTTCCTTAGAGGAAATTTGTTGTCATGAATTTTCCCTTAAGGAAAAGTGTTTATCAAAAAATTCCTCACAGGAAAAAGTTTTTCCTCCAAAGAAAATTTGAAGCAACAAATTTCCTCACAGGAAAAAGTTTTTCCTCAAAGGAAAATTTGAAGCCGCAAATTTCCTCGAAGGAAAAAGAATTTCCTCAAAGGAAATAGAATTTCCTCTAAGGAAATATAATTTCCTCAAAGGAGATATTTATGCAGCAAATTCCCTAAGGGAAATCATTTTCCCTTGAGGAAAAACAATTTCCCTTGAGGAAAACTACTTTTCCTCTGAGGAAATTGTTGAAAAAGGGGCATAACTTTTTCAACAGTGGTGCTAGAGCCAAAAAATTTTAGGACAAATATCAGGGAACCAATACCAACCAAGTTATCAACTTCATTTTGACTTAACTCCAAAAATTAAGGTGACAACTTTTGCACTCAGCGGAATTGCAAACTTGTCCCGGAGACTGTTACATGTTCAAAACAATCGTGGTGTGGTCGTGGTGAAATCAGGTCGTAGTAGAAGCGTAGGGAGAGCGCACTTAGATCGTAAAAAGATCGCAAAGGTCGCTGTACCCTCGTAGTAAGAGCGTAGCGAAAGCGTGATTCTATTCGGAGAAACTGCGCTACGATCTCATTGCGACGTTATTACGACCTCACTACGATCATCACGTTCTCACCGCGATCAAACTACGTTTCCACTACGACTATACCACGCTGTTTACGACCATAGTACAATTTTAGCACGCCCTTGCCGTCCTCATCACGCTCTTCTTATGACCTGACTACGTTCATACTACGACCATTATTCTCATTGTCATTTTTCCATAAAATATATTAATTCTCGGCTCAACCATGCTTCTTGTTTTCATATAGATTAAACCGTTGGTTTTCCCGTTTGAATGGTTTTACACTAGTAATGTTTGGGGCTTTTATATCTTGCTGTCCGGTGTAAGCCAAGGCTCCATGTTGAAGGCCGTATCTTGGCCTATAGTTGTTACGTTTACACATTGTTACTTGGATTGAGAGTTGTCTCATTGGCACTCATACCACATCTTCCTATATCTATTGACACATCTGTTTCAAATCTGCTATCGTTCACTAAAATATCGTCATTTCAGCTTTATGGACCAGCAATAGGTTGTAATTTAGGTCGAATTGGTCGGTACGACATCTCTACTTGATCAAGATTCGTTACTATCAGAGCTCCATCTGCCTCTACATCAACCTTAACACCACGCCAACGTGTTCTAGTAGATTTTGGTGGCATGACAGTATTTTTTTCGATAAATCTACGTATTTATCAGAAATAGAACTGAAGGAATGATACTGTATTGATATGGAATACGATGTTGACGTTATTGCTGAGAAAGTAGTAAGATCGCGGTTTGAACGTAGTGTAATCGTGGTAAGAACGTTCCATAATCGCAATAGAAGCGTGGTAAGATCGTGTTGCAATCGGATAACTCGTGGTATGGTCGTAGTGAGAACGTGATGAGCGTAGAAAGATCTTGATAAGCGTAGTAAGGTAGCAGAATAAGCGCGGCGAGAACGTGTTATAATCGTAGCGGGATCGTTGTAGTAGCGTAATGAGGACGTAGTAGCATCGTGAAAGCAACGACAATTTACATTTTCATGCCGCTCATAACGCGACCTCACCACGATCTGAATTTAATTTAGATCGCGGTGAGCGTGGTGCGATCGTGGTCTAGTGGGACTGGGGCTTTAAGGGCAGAAGGGTGTTATCACAGGTTGTGTAGCATCAATTTTGTTGCTATGTTAGGTGGGTAGAAGTTTATATTTTTAGTTGAATGACAGGTTCTGAATTTCATATCCATGTACAGATAATGTACATTATTAGATATTATCAGACCTGTAACACTGTTACAATGTACAGAATAAACACCTCACTTTATTTATAATATTTTTAAAAGGGGAAGAAGGTACCTTTGTAGAAATTTTATTTGTTTGTTTAAATGTATTTAAAAAAGAATGTTGGGTGAGGGGCATTTGATACAATACATGTCATGCATGTTGTTGTCAGAGGGGTAACCCAAATATGCAAAACTTCAACATGTTCAAGAAAATGATTTAAAACTTTGACTCTTTGAGATGATTATACATGTAATGTACATATATACAAATTTTTAATACATGTAACTGATATATTTTTCTGAACTAAATTAGTTGATCAATTGTTAATTGGTAGCTTATCCATGCTGTACATGTAGATAAACATGTAGTTCATTGAATGCACATGTATGTTTATATGTTTTTGTATATATAAAATAAAAACATGTGCAAATTAAAATTGAGAATGGAAATGGGGAATGTGTCAAAGAGACAACAACCCGACCAAATAAAAAACAACAGCAGAGGGTCACCAACAGGTCTTCAATGTAGCGAGAAATTCCCGCACCCGGAGGCGTCCTTCAGCTGGCCCCTAAACAAATATATACTAGTTCAGTGATAATGAATGCCATACTAATTTCCAAATTGTACACAAGAAACTAAAATTAAAATAATACAAGACTAACAAAGGCCAGAAAAAACATGTACATTTAATACCTAGTTATTTCTTTAGAATAAATGCAAGTAACTGTTACAATACATTTTATTGTATTATAGTATGGCATGTATGGTCTGGAATATAGTTTGGAGATGAGTGAGGTTTTGGCAATTATAAGGTTATTAGGCTATACCCCATTTACAAAGTCAGGCTAAATCATTGTAATTCATATACATGTACATGTACATTTTAGTCATATTTTGCCAATTTACCTTTCTTTGTGTGTGATCATGGTGATGGTCAACTCCCACAAGGTTTTAAGAGGTACATGTAGTACTTGTTTTGAGATGAAACATAGAAAATGGAGGGGTTAGGTAATGATTTACAGTGTATAAAACATTTGTTTTAGTTCACTGTATCAATGTGTATGTAACAAAAAGTTACATCATTATTATTAGACATTTTACTGGACTCTAATATCATTTTAAATTAAATTAAGTTAGTATTACTATAACTTATTATTACTCCATGATCTAGGGATCTTTCTGTTTTGGTCATGCCTGGATACTCCTGTTTTTGCTCTCCCTTTTCACAGTGGATAGAGTGTGTATACACTGTTTTCTCTGATTTATTCCGATAAACAGGACACACAGTCAAAAGAAAGTCAAGTGAAAAGCCACACATTGCCTTACGAAACACACAAAATGTCCTTAGAAGTTATCAAGTTATGTCATGCTTCATTGCTTGCTCATGCAGTTATGGACATTGACAATGATATTTTCTATGTATTCTTGGTACTTCTATACAATGTATGAGTTGCAGTCTTATTGTCCGACTAGCTGGTCTTCGTTTTGATGTCTTTGATTATGATACAGTCCTGCTAAATTGAAAACTACAACAACAGGAATTCACGAGCTTCGTTACTGGCATCGAACTCGGTAGCATGGTAGACACATGACATGTCACTGGCACTGGAAAAGTTGTGAAAGGACTCGCCTTTGTCTAAATAAGTTCTCAAATATTTCCACATCATGCACAGTATCCAGTATCGTCTTAAAGGAGATACGGATTCCCGTTACAGTTAAAACGGAATAAAACTGTGTTATGTCAAATGAAACACAGCAGATGCAAAATCTTTTCAAACAGGAAATGAGTAATTGTAAACATTGCAGTTCAGGGGTGAATTCAGAAAATATAGTCTTTATACTATTTATTCCTTTTTATTAAATATGAACCACTCTGTATTTTCATAAAAAGATAGAAAATGGTACAGGTATGTTTATTTCTATTAAAATAACGATTTGGATGTTTTTCAGTCACATGACAACTGTTGTTTAGTAAGAGAAAGTAATTTTTCTTAAAAGGACTTAGACCATTTTGAATAAAAAAGAAATCAAATTTACTCAAAATCAGTACTATGCTACATATTTTATTTTTTGATATGTTTTAAAGAAAATTATTCTCTTTAGTTTGCATATAACCATTTTCCTTAAAACATCCGGTCTTAGGAGAAAATAGTGAAATTCTTATACTGCAATAAGTGGGGAAAGTTCATATTTTCCCAATATTCAATAAAGCACCAAGAAAAATATACTGTGTTCAATGGTTTAATATTACAAATTTAGTTCTTACTTCACAAGATCTGTCAACACAAAAAGTATTGTTGATTTATGTGATACAGTGTGAATCACTATTTCATCATTTTGCATGATTCTTAGCCAGACTGCTACTTAAATAACAATTATATTTATATTCTGTGGCCGGTCGAAGGTTAGACTCCCCTTTTTGTGAGTAATCATTGCATTTACTGATAATCTCGGGAATCTCTCAAGTTTCTATATACAAGGTGATAGGACGTGCCGTTGGAATAGGTCAACTTTTCAGGCTTAAAAATATGTGAATAGGTCGGGAAAAACTTGCACTGTTACATTACACACCAAACAAAACGCAAACAATATGGGAAAAGATAACAGTTTAACCTACACAATATATGAAAAGGTGTACACTTTTGAAATCTAAATTATATGAAAAGGGTGGGGTAACAGAAACCCAGCGACAACGACACCCCTTATTTAATGGAGACATGTAGTTGCAACCCCCTTTACGTGGCTGGATCCGCCCCCAATTTTACATGTAAATCAAGCACCGGGTTTATGTTGGCATAACGGTAATCACGAAGAGGGGTTAATTAAAAGCACGAGGTATTATGATAAAATCATAAGAAAAAGATTAAGGATTATGTACCCTTGTGTTGATTTAATGCTAAACATATGGAAATTTTATAGAAAATCCACAGCCTTCATCTTTGTACTCTCATATTTTGCAAATTGATGACTGATAGATATAGGATTAGTGCATGCAGTGCTAGCATTGATTTCCTTAAAACAAGTTTATTAATGTAGTTATTGGTTAAAACATATAAAAATATGGACCCAAGTAGGTACACCTTTTAGGGTGCGCTCGACTTTAGTGACTCAGCACGAGGTATTTTGGAATTTACAGGTTGGTTAAAACTTTTTGTAAAAAATAAACACTAGCACAGTGAGTAATCTGTGTTTTAAATCTTATAACAAAAATTGCTGTATTAAAGGCTGTGGATTTTCTATAAAAATCTTGATTTATTTACCACAAAGTACTCTTTTTCTATTAAATGCAATGAAACAGTAAATGATAACGCTTTGTATCAAGTTTCCCCTTGGTATAAGTACAAAATGGCCTATCTCTATAATTCATTATATCTGTAGTTTTGATACAATTTAAGTTTGAAAATTTCGTACAAAAATGGCTACAGAAGGGGTCATAAACCTTAAGAAATACTAACAAATAAATTTGGCATTGAGTAAACGGGGATTCATGTTTTAAAGAGCTTATTTCCAGTGGACAACAACAAATGGAAGTTTTTAACGACATTGACTGGCTATACAGCTCTTGCACGGTCGGTCCAGTTGACATCTTTCATACTAGATAACTTATAGTAATTCTTTTTATATATACAACAATTAAAAATATTGTCCGATCTGATACACGTACCTATATTGTTCAGAATTTTGAACAGCTTCAAATATATGGCATTATTATTGGTAATATACCATATAAGTGTCACTAATGGCTTAACGTGTTACCAAATTAAAAAAAAGAAATAGGCTCAAAACCGCATTTTTTTAAGATTTTTTTTTTCAATCCCAAAATAGAGAAGGGGTCCGTTATACAGACTAAAGTTCAGATGAGACGATTAACTTGCTTTTCTATATTAACAAGGATTTATTATTAAATTCATCAATTTATTTGAACATGGAACCAAATAACGAAACAAATAAACCGGAAATTTGCCATACCTTTTTAGTAAGTGGACAAATTGTGACCCAGATTTGATTGCATATAATACAGAATGCTATTAAACAAATCTTTGATTTATTCTCACATTATGTTCAAACACTTTGTACGTATATAAAAAGAATCTAGATATAATTTTTAATTAATTTCGTTTATAAAAAAAACTATTTTTGAAATAATTATTTTCAATAAGTTCATAATAAATAATCAACAATGAAGACGCCACATTAAAATTGGTAAATTCATTTTTTAGAAGTTGGGGCGGGGAGAGGGCATACATTACTCTATTCAGGTCATGTATAAATCGTTAATATGTCGACCTTTAAATATGATCTGCTTTAAATTTATACTGTCATTTGTTCCAATAAAGTAAAGAATCTTTGTTCTCGACACGCTTCCTTTTGGCATAACAATTATGCGAATCTCTAATAAAACAAGCTTAAGATATAGACATGAACCAAATGTAATATTGTGTATGCGTAAATGGGAGAGCAACCCAACGATAAAAAAAAACAAGATAAGCATCAAATTATATTCAATTAAAGTCATAAGTGTCGGACAAATGACGAATTTAGTCAAATAAGGTGTCGGATAAATGGAGAAACTGTATATTTCAGTGTTTGACCGTTGGTGTAGGGTCAAATTTGGAGTTTTACTAAATGGATTTCTCAGTTTAAAGATGTCGGAATATCTGGCCTTTCACATGCGCATTGTTGAATATCGTTAGGAGACCTCTTGGTGTTTATTATGGAACACATGTGTTTTATAGTTTATTTCTAATTAAGACTTATACAATTTATCTCCCCAACATATGTGTTACTGAACAGATATATCATGTTAAGGAGGGGTATTTGCGGAAAAAACAGTCGAGAGAATGTTGCATTTCGCGAGCCGTAAGGCGACCGTTTACTTTTTTAGTTAGCACATATACACAACAAGATCAAGTTCACCGAAACTAATTACCAAAGACATATTTAATTAGCTTTGATTTGTAATGATGTTACTATTTTTATTTTCCATGTTTTCTAACCATATCGGTTTTTCTTCTACATCAAAACTGTGTATAAACAAAAAAACTCCTGTACATATAATTACGGCACATGCATGTCTTTTTTTTAATGAAGAATGCCGTGTGTAAACTCTAGATGTGGTTTAGGTCTGTGTTTATTTCTTTTGTCGATTCACAGTTATTTTTTTCTTCAAAAAAGTAAACGACCTCCAAAATTAAGATCCATATGTTTTTTTTTGCTCTAGAACTATAAAAAAATGTTCAATTCGCCACATTGTTTAAAAAAGGAACGATGTCTTATGTATAAGGGAGTTTCTCGCTGCGTTGAAGACCTATCGGTGACCTTCTGCTGTTCCCTGTTCTATGGTCGGCTTGTTGTCTCTTTAACACATTCCCCATTTCCATTCTCAAATTTAGTCAATACATTTTTAAAAATAAATTCATTTAAATGAGATGTATTTGTCGTTTCTTGTACCACAACTGGAGCAAAATTTTATTTCAGTACAAATGACATTGGTACATTGGTTTCCATCTATCCTCCCTAAACAAACCGTTCTATTATGTGTGTTAACATTTGTCTTATAACCACAACAATCACAAATCCGTTGACTTCGATTTATGACGTAAAGGCAATTCATACATTGCATTTCGTCAGAGGCCTGTAATTTGTCTGTAAATAAGAATTTCATATCAACCATGGAAATAACTTTGAATAAGGTCGATGTAAGAGCGTTAACAATGCAATTTTCAATATAATTTATATTTCTAAGGGCAAACATTGTTACTTTTAAAAAAAAAAGGATTAGTCGGACGGATTTTGACCTCGTCCGAGTTACTGCTTATATAAATCTAAAATAAATGCTTCATATAATTCTCGAAAGAAATGTACAAATAACAAAGCAATTTACCATTGAATTAATAATTGTAACATGTGTTAGGAGCATAACTGTTTTGAAAATGATTGAGTTTTCATACTCGTCCGAGACATTAGGGATCACTACAAACCAGTAAAAGTCTGAAATGGCCTATATCTGTACTCGACTGTAATGATTTTTACTCGACCAGTATAAATTGGTCTGGAATTTACTTGATACTACTAGACTGTAGTCTGAACTTGTACTTGACCAGTACTTAACCATGTTTTACGAGTCTGAACCATGCTTGACCTAGTCTGAACAATACTCGACCTAGTCTAAACCATACTCGACCTAGTCTGAACCATACTCGACCAAGTCTTAACCAACCTAGACCTGTTCTTTGTATCTAGTAAGTGACTTTTATCAAATAAGGAAACGTTTAAAAAAAAAAGAATTTGAACAACCACTTAAAATTAGAAATGTATTCAATGTAGTTTTGAAAGTAAAATTTCCCAATAATCAATCATAATATAACTTCAACAAAATAGTCATCAACACTTACATAATTATATATTTCAACTTTAAAATATGAATAAAACAAGCTGATCAAATAATCTCAAAAATGAATTGTGACTTATATTTTAAAATGTTATTAAAAAAAATATTGAAGGTTTCAGAAGTAGTTTATAGAAACTGAACTATTTTCACCATTAACTTAAGCTTAGTAAATTAAGATTTATGGTGTCAGTTGAGTTTTATTCATAATGCAGTGAATTTTTTTTATATAAATATAAATAAAATAGTATTCAAAGCTACTTCATCAATTTTATTATAAAGTTTTGTTTTGTTTAACCAAGAATTTAATATAATCATGATATTAGAATTTCCATAGCAATCCTTAATAATAAAGGAAATGTGTTTCAAAGTAACAGTAAAAATTTATATTAATTAAATTTAAGATTTTTGTCAAATTAAATAAAAAGCTTAATTACCTAATTACATGTGTTTTACAGGTAAAAAGAAAGCCCTATTTTCTTAAACTCGTGTATTACTTGTCTAGCATATTCAGAAGGCCTTGTAAAATTTATTTAGGTTAAACAGAATGTTGCAATTTTGAATAAGTGTTATTTAAAATTTAATACCCTTGACCAGGTGTGATCTTATTTATGAGTTTACCCCAAGCAGAGGTCATACTTTATACTTCACCACTAATCAGAAGAACAATTTTATTAATTTCTTTAATTTTATCCTTCTTTATAAATCCTATATAATATAAAAAAATCTTAAATTATAGTGATAAACATATTTCTAAAATAAGGTTAAACAATTCGTTGATTTTATTAGCTGTTGTTATCTATGTCAATTAAAAAGAAAAACATTTTAACATTTAAACAAAGTAAAGGTTATTTGGTTCAGTATGGTACAGACTGGTCGAGTATTTTTCAGACCTTTGATTAAGTATTACACACCAGCTCCTTTGTTTAAACTGGGGTGATCTGAGCCGGATCACCCCAACCAGATCACCCCAGTTCTAATTAAAGCCTATTGTAAATATAACAATAGGTTCGTTAGCGATGGCAGAATACTGTTCAGTAGGATGACACTTTCAGTAAAATATACTCACTGATTGCTTACAAGAATATATGTCATCTAAGTTTACCCTTATATACATGAACAAGTGATCATATATTTTTTTTAAGAGAAAAAAAGGGGGGTCAAATAAATTTTCATTCATGGGAATGACTTTATAGGAGTCGAATCATCAAAATTGTTTTTATATACATTTGTAGAAAGAATAAATATTTCAATAAAATCAATCATCAATTTTAATACACTATATATTTATTGAATGAAATACGCCGATATGTCTATTTAAAATTGAATGTAACATTCGAGTTATTAAAGACGAAAGACATTCCTTCTGACTTCGGTTTTTTCCCGGCTACCACGGTTTCTGATCCCTCCTTTAACTGTACGCATTTCAGATTATTGGTGTCTTCAGCTTGTACGTTATTACTTTCATTTTTCTGCAATTGCAGAATTTCGGACACTTTACGCTTTTGTCCCTCGCTTGGTCTATTGTAGGACCAAATAGCATTACTTCGGTGTCCCGTTTGTTCCCGGACCAATTGTTCTGGAACCCCAGCGTTGAATAATCTAGTCGCTGTTGTTAGTAAAAAACCCATCTACCCCTGCGTCATTCATAATGTCCTTAACAATATTTTCGAGTTTTTGTCTTCCAACAGGTTGCTTACTAAACCATACTGGCTTTGCACATGTTACAAGTGGCTTAAAATAAAATACTGATGGGGGTCTTTCGGCAGGTAATTTGCTCAAGTATAACTGAAGCACATTCACAATGCACCTATCTGGCTGTTGGGCGTTACTGTAGGCTTTTGCTGAATGGGGGTCAATGTTCCTGTGTTCGAGACCACCACGATATGTTTTAGAAATGGATTCAGTATACTGGATATATCCAGAACATATCTTAAAATTGTCCATGGTGAGGCTCCTGTGTTCCTGACCACCTCTTAAACCAAAATTAACACCAATAAGCCAAAACATTGTGCGGAGGAGTTTCTGTGGAGTGTCTGTTCCCAAATGACCATTTCCCCAAAGTTGCTCTTCAATTGGTGGAGGTATTGGATCAGCTTTCTTTTTAAATAAACCAACACCAGCTACTACTTTTTTGCGCATGGTATTACTAATAACATTTCTTACAGACTTAAATTGTTCTCCAGAGAGCAATTGAAAGTTTTTACCATTAATTTCGAAATATTTCATTAAGCCACATGCAATAGAAAATATGGTATCTGATTGATATTCTTCACCATCTTGTCGTTTCACGGATGTAAAGAATAGATAGAGGCAGTAACAAAATAAGTTCCTCATCGACCAAATTCAAAATATCCTTCTCCAGAGCACATTTGATTGATGGTGAAAACTCTTGATTTTGTGCTGCTGTCTTCCAGGAACAATATAAATTGTATGCCCACGTTGCTTTCCTCTTAGTGTTATTCGGTACACAGACTTCCATTTCTTTCCTTACCTCTGATTCCGTCAAAAAAGCAAATCTATTGGCTGATTCCTGACCGTTGCTTGGGTCTGAAATATAAGGAAATGAAATGAAAATTAAGGACAGGCTCCCCTTAAACTGATCTAATCACAAACTAAAACATGTAAAATAAGACACATTTCCAGAGACAATAGACCATGACTGAGGGGACGGAGCCTAATAATCTCCATGGAAATGAGATGTGTCAATTCTAAAACAACCGCATACCACATTTGATTGACCTACCACTTGTGATTCATTATAAACTAGACTTAACCACATACTTATACATTGCTGTCGACACCATAAATCGTTTACATTTGTCTCGTTTTTCGACTCCGTTAAGGCGAGACAAAAGGGAATTTACAATTGAGGATCACTCTCAAGACCCTCATGCCATCGAATGTTGAAGCTTTTGATTTGATCCAATGAAGGATTAAACATTTCTGCACTCGAGGCGAGCACATTAACCATAACAACGTCGAAGCGAGTTCCCTGAATTCGGAAAATAAAATGTGTAAGGGTTCCACGGAACCCAGTGTCTGGCATACTTTTGCTGTTAATCGCACACTCACCATAAATTAAAAAAAAAAAAACACAATAAAAATATTCCTCTCGATACTGTCTATTGATTATTATAAGCTTTTGTATGAGTTTATTAAAAATTCAGGATAGTTTATGAATCTTATAAATGTTTTAAAAACTTTAACGACAGACTTTATGTAAAATAACTGAAAGAAAAATACCATTTATAAGTAAAATAATATGATCTTTAACAAGCTCCTGTCCAAGTTTGGTACAATCCCGGATATTTTAAGAAAGTTATTAAAAATTTAAAACCCCGAACCACACAGTGAATCTAATGTTTCATTGCAGAAAATCTAAGTCCATTTATAAGTATATAACGGACAAATGGAATTTTATTTTTACAAAATTTACTTCTGGATACTATCATATGAACATAAACAAGCTTCTGGTCAAAGTTTGGTAGGTAGTAAAGGAAAGTTACTAAATTTCAAAATCTTTAACCACAGTGTTCTTTTCTAATATTTGCGGATGCCGCAGACGACGGCGATGGAAATTCAAAGTAGGATCGCTAGGAGTCGCTTTTTCGACTAAAGTCGAAGGATCGTCAAAAACCTTTTCTAAAAGCTTTTAGTCAAGTTACAACACTTTTCGTTTTGTATTTTAACTAATCATTTCCCACTGTTATTTTAATGGATATAAGTAGATGTTGTATGCGTGCCAATGAGACAACTCTTATGATATATTTAGAATCGGAATATAATATTTAACAAACATAATAACACACTTTTTCTTCCTCGTATTAAACTGAGTCATCATTTTTCAAATATATATTCAACAACTGAAAAATCATCATCTCTATCAATTTGTTTCTAATGTAAAAGTTTTTTTATAAGGAATTCAGATACCCAATAACGCCGGAAAACAGGAACTTTGTTCCTAAAAAACCCCGATTACAAATGTATTTCAAATATCATGTTGAAAATATACTGCATGTTCATAAAATGTTATCAAGCATATATAGATTATCTGCTTATGGAAAGATGTGATGCGTTATTTGTGTTGTTTAGTATATTACGTAACCATACTGAACACTTACCGCTAGCTGTGTGATCTGGTAGCTTGATTGAATACAGGAGCATCGTTTTCAAATAAACTGCTAGCATCTAAAGCAAAGTTTATATCACCATGGTCAAATGTTTCACTCTCATCTACAAACAGAAAAGAAAGCATGTTATCAAGAAGATGTTTTATGATTGCCAGTGAGATAACTAGTAATAAATTATAAAATTAAAGATCACAGTACGGACTTCAACTTTGATCTTAGACTCACGTCATAAAGTAGTTACATGCACCATCAGTGGTTTTTTTTATCATTGGTGTGTCTTTATTTTTTTATTCGGTAAAGTTCTATAAAATAATTTTTTATTATAAATTTGGACATTTTGATGAGTCATTGTATTTCATTGCTGTTGTTGCGTTTGGTGCCATTCAATTGGTTTTAGTCCCTGTAACATTTATCTTGCATATGTGTTTATTTTGTTTTGTTTATTGTCCTTTTGCATCGTAAGCATGTCATTTGAATAAACTGTAAAGTATGTTTTTTTTCCCTCAGTGTTAAAGGCAGTATGATTGCCTTTAATACTTAACATTCACTCTATTTGAAATTTGTTGGACAACAATGTCTCATTGGCAATCCTAGCACATTTTCTTATTTTCATAGTAAAATTCTTTGAGATTAAATAATCTTTTTATTGTATACGGGTTTAAACATTAAACTATATATTAACAAGCATTCAAGGAGAGAATCGCGTAAAAACACTTTCATGAAAAAAAAAACATTTTTAAAGACGCATTGCTAGCTTTATTTTCATATTGTAAACCTTTCTGATTCCTTGTGCGATTTACCGTTATCAAGTAAAAGGAAAATGAATTAAACGTACGTTACACATTAACACACAGGTCAATCAATTACATGCTTCGGTGATTAATTTTTGAAATAGATTCAGACGTAGATCTTTAAAATGCGTATAATTTTTGTTATTGAACTTTCTTAGGGAGCTACAATTTGATCTGTATAAGGGGGGGGGGGGGTATGAGGAGAACAAATTTAAAAAAAAATATTGTCCCGCTATTTTGTTTATTATTCGTAATCACTGTCCTGTATTTTTATTTTCCATTATATCATGACTTATTTTTACAAAATTTTCACCCTGCCTTCTTTTAACTCAAAACTCCTGTCAACCCTTTTCCAAAATTCATCATTTCATCCTACCCCACCCCCACCCACATATTAAAAATGAAATGGTTGTTCCCTTATATTATACATGAATACCGGAAACGAGTGATATGATCTATAACTGATATATACAACAAATTAACATAAAACAGTAGCGAATCAATGCCGGTGAATTAAAAAAAAAAAAAAAAAAAAAAAAAGATAAGGGACATTACCCCTCCCCCCCCCAAACCCACAAACCCCACCCCTCTAAGTCGTATCTCCCAACAAATACCAGGATAAACAGATGGACGGACAGGATTTATTTTTAATTCCCGATCAATAAACATTAATTCAACAGAAAGTCGAAACCTAAACATTTTAATTACCTTGATCTGTTCGAAACGAATTTTGTGTAATGAAGATGCTGTCATCCTCAGCTTCTTCTGCCAGATCCAAAGCTTGGCTCAAGATATCATCTGTTTCGTAACCTCTTTCATCGACAGTATCCATATTGCAAGTGAAGAAAACCATAGAGAGGGATCTATTTTATTTGCTCTCTTGATTTTCAACTCACAAAAAGATGACATTTTAAAAAGAACTCAAAGAGTTCACTCCGTAAAAAAAAAATAAAAAAACTTTTCAATTGTCTTTTTTCTCTGAGGTGACGGAAGGGGGCACTAATTTGATAGATTATGAATAGTTTTGTTGTCAGTAAATATGTCATATTTTTCCGACTAAATTTTTCTTTATTTATTTATCTAGGCCTTAAAAATTGTAAGCTGGGGTGTAAAATAGTTATCCCATTCGGACTTGGTATGTCAGAGTCAGATCACCCCTCAGGCCTCCGGCCTTTGGGGTGATCTGACTCTGACATACCGCGTCCTTATGGGATAACTATTACTGCATCAGACTGGAAAAACAGGTCGAGTACATGTCGAGAATAAGTTAAGACTGTTTCAGACTGGTCGAGTAATAGTTCAGACTAATGGCAAAGATAAGGGTCAAGTACGATTCAGTACAGTCGAGTATGTTTCAGACTGGGGTCGAGTAATGTCAAGTAAAAGTCAGACCGATTCAGACTGGTCGAGTAAAAATCAATACAGTCAAGTACAGATAAAGGCCATTTCAGACTTTTACTGGTTAGTAGTGGATATAACTCTATGTTATAAGTTTTGATCAAATATGTCCAGAAATGTACATGCTCACAAGACCGGACAATGGACAGAAGGACGGAAAGTGGGTGGACGGACTGATAGATGGATCCATTATTTATATGTCCCAAGCAATGCGTCGCACAATGGAAAAATACAATGAATTTTTAAATGAATGCCCCGATAACTTACTTTTTGAGTTGCAAATTAATTTATAGTTGGATTATGTCTGTCATCGAGGTATAAACAGCAATTTGCGTACAAACAACAATCAAACATCATCACGATCAAAATTTAAATTGCAAAAGCTCAATGAGATTACGCGTGTATCTTTAAAACACCTTGTACAAATGTTACTCCTTCAAATGTGTAGTATATGCACAAGTTACACATTTAACTTCTATAGGACTTGACCATAATAAGATGTTAAGCTTTTAATTTAAACTTATTTATGTTATAAAGTCTTTCGATCTTTTCTTGGGAAGACCTTTTGATTTTGTCCTGATTATGTTTGTGGCCGTCCACTTACCCGTTGACAGATCATTTGCTTTCTGATTATTATTTATTTTCTTACGCCTATTTTTTCTTGCGCAGTATTACAGCATCACAAGATGTCGCTTAGATTTTTTGTGTTATTCAAAACAGTTCAAACGCTTTAAAAAAATTACTCTGTTTCACTGAACACTTTTCTTGTGAGAGTTATCTTCCTAGACACTTTTTTGCTTGTGGCCACTACTCGTTCGTATGAAAAATTTATTTTACCAAATTGCTCGTTACATATTCAGGATTAGGATGAGTATTTGGATAAAGTATCCGGAGACTCTATATAAAAGTTATCCCCCCTTCTGCATATAATATAATTTATATTGATTTCTAGTATGTAAACCTTAAGTGATGGAGAAATAGGGCTTTTGGATTTGAGGTCCTTTGTGCAAAAATAAAACAATTAGGCCAAGGTAAAAGGTCAAGGTCATATTAATAAGATTCCAGCTTATTTTCTTACTTTTCAAAAACAGTATGAGATATCGGCAGCATATTTTTGCTAAATTGTTTGTTACAACTTGTCGTAAGTCATTGATTTTTGGTTAAAAGGGTACGTGTTTGCTGACATTTAACAAAAGTTTTCGCCCTGATGAATTTGATATTAGTGATATGCGTTTCCAACTTGTAAAAAAAGTGATTGATACTTAGGATTATTGCATTTGAGGTCCTGAATCCAAAATAAGACAATTAGGTCAAGGTCAAAGGTCAATATCATGTTCTAAATTTTGGTTGTGGTTTATATTCACTTTTTTCAAAAACCGTAAAGATATCTACAACATATTAACTAAATTGCTAGTTACAACAAGTCGTAAGTCATTTATTTTGGTTGAAAGGGTACGCTGACATTTAATAAGAGATTTCGACTCTCATATATTAGTAATTAGAAAAATACGTATAGTGATTTAACTAACTAATCATATATTGATTAGAGACCTTCATGTAGGGTCTTTAAATTTTATGTCTTTAGTTAATGACCTTGAAATTGAGGTCAAGTAATAATTATATTTGACATTCTGGATTTTGACCTTTGCTTTAAATCTAAATTTATACATTGTAAAGCCGTTGGACTTTGTTAATTAGGTTACAAGCCATATAACCTTCAAAAAGGCGAACCGAAAGTGACCTTGTGTAAACATGGTAAACCGAAGAGGTTTTGTACATATTTCACGTAAAAGTATATAAAACAATATTTTTTTTTAAATCAATGCCAAGTAAACTATCGAATATTACGTGAAATGACATTTGTGTTAACCGGAAGTAACAAATGATTTTCCTTATTTCAAACAAAAATGTATAGAAACCATATATTTTTAAAATCAGCAAACAATGAGCTATCATTTGACCCTTAAACTACATTTTCTATTGATTTTGATATTTTCTTTATCAAAATATATTACGGATAACAAATGTGTCAAGGTTTGTAATTGGATAACAACACAGAGATGTCAGTATATATTCAGGAAACTGCCGGGGTATATACGACGTTTGTATCCCAAATTGCAACCTAAGAAACGTCATCATCACATCGGTTACTATGTGACGTAGTCAAAAGCTATACAGAACACTAAGGAATGTCAGAGGCTCACAGAGGGAAAATAATGAGGTGCTTCAGTCAATAATACATTTTTTTTATACAAAATCACGCAATTTATACTTTTAATACTTAAATTTAATGTTAAAAGTGTTATTATAAATTATAAAAGAGGGACGAAAGATACCAAAGGGACAGTCAAACTCATAAATCTAAAACAAACTGACAACGCCATGGCTAAAAATAAAAAAGACAAACAGAAAAACAATAGTACACACGACACAACATAGAAAACTAAAGAATAAACAACACGAACCCCACCAAAAACTAGGGGTGATCTCAGGTGCTCCGGAAGGGTAAGCAGATCCTGCTCCACATGTGGCACCCGTCGTGTTGCTTAAGTGATTTAACATAGTACACGATAAGATTATGTTCACAGCAAATTACAAAATCCTTCACGTAAGCCAAACATATCAGCTAGACTAGGTTTTTCAATATACATGTGTTGTAAAAAACAAAGCCACACACACATACAAACACAAAATATGATATCTAAAAACTTTATTGAAACTATTTTTTAACTAAAAAAAAATATCAAGATAAAAAGGTGCATTTAAATGTATTACTCAAAATATTAAAGAAACAATAAACACGTAATGAATATACATGCTGTTTTGTGAATGATCAACAAATACCTGCACTGAAAAATAACATTAAGTCAGGGGTAATTCGTAATATATGTGTAATTCAGGTCTCAGACAGGGTATATACTGTGACATTCCCCGCTCAGGGCTTATATCATCTTCGCCTTCGGCTCAGGGGATATAAACTCTAAGCCGGGAATGTCACAGTATATACCCTGTCTGAGACTTGAATAACATATAATATTGTAAGGGGTTGAAGAACTTTCAACCATGTCAACTATTTTTCTGAACAATTGATTTTAAATGTTATTGAGTTCCTCAATAGCGGACAAATTGTAGTCACTGCTTACCTGGGCAGGCTGTTTCGTGTACATTGCCGTAAACAGTATACGACAATTAATCAAATTGAGAATTATTTTATTATAAATCGAGCAATTTCTCCTTTGAATTTTCTTTAGCATTTTTACCAGGCCGTAGTAACGGTAGAGGTTTTGATCATTTTTGAGAGAATTGTATGGAGATCTATATTTGTTCCTGGTTCGATTCCCGATCCGGAATGAACATTTCAGGGACTGAATTTTCGGCTCTCCCTTGACACCATTTGCGAGTATGGACTTGAGGAAACGATGATAGTCGGAAGGGGACGATAAATCGCAGACCCGTGTTAAAAGAGAATCATATCTCTTGCACGTTAAATACACCTTTGTAGATTTCGAAAAAGAGCAGGCTAATGCCGCTAAAAGGCAGCACTCGCACCCGCAAAGTGGAAAGGGATTAATATAAGTTGCAATACTGGTTTACCAATCCACTATAAATAAATATGTCAAAACTAAACTATATTTGTTTAAACTCTTAAATTCTTAAATTCTTTAGTAGGTCAGATATCATCATATATTGACGATTGCTTCAATACGCAACTATATTAGTCAAATTGTATTTAAAACCTGACGTTGGTATCATTTGTGCACTGCCAGATATTGTCTATGTACAATACTTTTTAGATGTTATAAAATTACTACTGTTTAAAACTAAGTTATATTCTGAGCAATGGTAACGGATTTAGTTGACAGACATGATCAACACTCTTATTTCTAACAGACTTTCTCTTAAAGATAATTCTTGAAAATGTTAGCCTCAATTGCCCTACAAGTCTAAAAAAAGACAGACTTACTTTTTAAGTCAACAGACGACGGACAAAAGCGGAAAACGGACATTAAGTGATATGAATAGCTCATACTGACCCTTTCAGACCAATGAGGTCAAAGGTACATTACGTCCCAACAACAGTAATGGCATTTAACATGAATATTTATTTAAATGACTACTTACCATCATTTAAGAGTGTTTGAAGCTTTGTTATATCATCTGTTTGTTCCTCGGTTGAATTTAGCATACGCTTGAGTTGGAATTGATAACGCTCACACAATAAATTACAGGCTTTATTCTGTAGTCCCCTGTTAATCATTGCTTCTTCTATTTTAAGCTAGAAAATAATATTTAACAATTACAGTTGTTTTGAAACCACGCTAAATAAACAGAGAGGAGATCTAAATCCAAGCCGTAGTCACTAGCCACAATTCTTCAAATTCGCATGCAGTAATACACATTATTGTTTATGACATAGAACAGTTGCAGCAAGGGATAACACGAATTGTAATGAGACAATAACTAAATTACAAAACATGCTTACTCTTCCGGAGCACATTCTATCAATCATGTTTACTTTTGTGTTTCGATCTTTGCAATCAATAGTTTTCTGAAATGTATATTGTGTACGGTTGTGTTATTTTAAAAAAGATAATTGCAAAGGTAGCGTCGGTTTTATTTTACTTTTTCTGAACTTATAAGTGTCTTTAAGAAGCAGGTTTCACAGCAGATAGATTTTGTATTAAGTTTGTTACAAAACAATGTGATACAAACTATGCAAAATAATAAACGAAAACAAAACAATATGAGAAACAGCAAAAAAAACAACAAAAAAAAACATAAAAAACAACATAAATTTCAGACTCTTGACTTGGGACAGGCACATATGGGATAGTTTTATAGTCAGACCAGATAGGTATACGTAGTGAATGGTTGAATTGTATGGTTTTCATAAAAAAAAGAAGAAATTTATTATCATACAAAATCAAATTATGATAGGGGATCTAACATTTCTTACATATAAAGGAGAGTTTTGATCCAAATGATCGTACTGAGTTTCAAATTCTGCAATATCAGCTGTATTTTTGTGCACAATATCTTCTGTTTTTTGTATTTCGACTGCTAAAAGATGAGCACTATTTTCCATCTCATTTACCTGAAATTTAAAGTGTCAAATCTCAAAAAAAGCTTGCCTGATTAAAGTACAATTCTGAAATTTGTGTTTACATATATACAGCAGAGAGATACATCATTAATTGAAACAAAATATTGATACTACATTATTATCATATATATATGATAAGATATGGTAAGAGTGCCAATGAGACAACTCTTCATCCAGATACACATTATCTAAATGAGGATTTAGAAAAAATATTATAGCATTTATTAAATGCATTTCATGGTTTCATGTGACAATGAAGGCAATTGATGAACCTTGTTATTAAATTTTACTTGAAGATTAAACGTGACAGTTATCATTACATTAGATTATCACTTGAAGTTGACACCTGTGTTGTGCATGTTGTGTTGTGAGTAATATGTTTGTAAAATATAGACAAATGATAGATGTAAACATTTATGCAACTGATTTGATATTTACGAGCAAGAACTATGCTATGTCTTTGTATGCTGATTATTCCTTAGCATGATGAACCTTGTAATGTAAATATTTCTCGAACAAAATAGGTGACAGTAATCATAACAACTTTTCTATTTCTATGTACGCTGAATATTTCTTAGTATTTTATTGTTTAATTGGCTTCGTGTAGAAATGCGCTTGTGTTTATTTCGCGATGTATTGGCACGATCAGATATATTTATCAATTTCAACCTGTGTGGCTAGAGAAAAAGCAAACCTGTCAGGCTAAATGTAGTATCATTCATTGACAATGATCACATATCTTACTATGGTTATGTACCGTAGATTGCATTGCAAAGAGTTAAAATTACAATATGAAGAAACAAAATAAAGGATAATAGTCATGATTTTTTTTTATCTAAGTGCGTTTAAAACATTTAGGTAGAAATGTTTATAATTGCAAAACATTTGAATAAATTCTCTTTTATCATGATAAAAAAAAAATGGAACTTACCAACTCTTTTTTTTCCAAAAGCTTCTGTCTCACTTTGAATTTGATATCACCCTTATCACCATTAACACCCAAAAATTTGAGATCTTTAGTAGCTTGTGAAAGCAATGTATCTGTATTATGCCTGTTATCTTGTAAGTGTTTTATCTTTAGCTCAGCTGCAATTAATAAATAGAGTAAATATAATTTTCAGATAATTTTCTCAATGGAATGTATCATGAACTATTTTGTTTCTATTTGAAACTGATGTGAATTCATTACCTTTTTACTTGAGATTGTCTGTGTGTGTGTGCTCGCGTGTTTGTGAACTAATGATTTACTTGCCTCCTTGATGTCTTCTTCATTTTCTTTCGCGTTTTTATTCATGTTATTGCATGATTCACATAATCGAGTACTTAAATATAAATAAGAAGCTATCACCTATGCAATCATAAGTTTTCAAGACATCATTGAACATTCGGATAACTTCCTTGGTTTAATAGCGCTTGTAGCTTTGTTGGTTTATTGGTGAAAGCATCGGACATATTTAAAGCTACTTCGTATGTCAACCAACGACGGTGGACATAACTCTAAATTAAAATATTGTTTATTGTTTAAACTTACCATTCTAGGCAGATAAGTAAAATTCAAAGTAAAATAAAAACATATTTATCTAAATCAACCTTTTCATTGCATTTAAACGATGCATTTGCTATGACATTTAACTGATAGTCAAAATATCTGAATGACTAAATTTATTGGTTCCGTTAAATAATCAAATGCATTGTTGATTCAATGTGAATACCGTGTATATCATTTTTTTCATTGTTGCAAAAGCCTGTAGTGTAAAAGATATGGAAAATTAATTATTGATTAACACAAATTGAATCAAATGAACTGTAACACCTATCAACTTGGGGTGATCTGAGGAGGCCTCATGACACCTATTACCAGCGCACCTTTTATTACAGAAGCGCATATGGTACACCCGTTGTTAAGTTTTATTTTATTGCAAATATGTCGGAATTATTAGTTTAGTTGTGTGTTATAAGCTGGAATTAAATCAATTTTGAAAAACCAAAGGTCTATATTTAAATCCTTTTCATACGTCGTTTGTCTGATGTTCTTCGGATGTGTGTCGCTATCCATTAAACTTGTAATGTTGACTTTAAAAAGTTAATTTTTCCGTAGCATACACATTTAGATCACAACTTTTCTGTAGCTGCTTCATCTTGTTCTAGAAGATTGACGCCTAAAATAAATGTATATCGCATATATATTCAAACATTTTCCGTACAACTAGTTTTCAAAATGCCGCCAGGGGGTAGAGTATGTCCTGAATATGAACTGCTTGGTAGTGATGACGTGCTCTTATTCCAAAATCAATTAGGAATAGTAAGCATTCTGGACTCTCCAGAAATCTTACATACCAACCATTACAATCTTATTAAAATAAAGATCTCTAATTTCGTTTGTCTATGTTAAGTATAATACAACGTCATATAACATGTATAACAAAAAACGAGATTTCATAAATTGGCGTTTCGGACGGAAACTTTTAAAAGGCATTTATTTGTTTTACATTCATTCATCATCCGTTTAATCAGTTTAACATTCGGTAGAAGTCTGTTTCTCATACGTTCGACATCCGTTTTATCTATTATACGTCCGGTTGAGGTCCGTTGGTGAATTTAGCTACCGGACCTCTAACGGATGAATAATTGACAAGTTATGAATACAAAACGAAAACCAAACGGACGAGCACCGTACAAGTCGGACGCCTACCGGATATACAATCCGTTGAACGTCCGTTCAAAATTCTTAACATGCTAAAAATTTTCCACTGGACGTCGACGGATAAAACAGACATGCAACGTAAATAAATGGACGTCAAACGGACATGCACTGATTGTGAATTTATTCATTCGGCGTCCGTTCGCGCTATCCGTTAAGTTGTGACCATGGCTTTACTTACTACAAAAAAAAGACAAATTGTCCCCTTGTATATATGTAGAATCGCAGTGCATTATATACAAACGAAGCGCACGGGTAGGTATCCGCTCGCTAAATAAAACGCAGAAGATGAGCAAAACCTTAACCGCATAGGTTGTTCTGAAAGAATCCGAAATGAAATGTAAAACAACTCAAAACGAGAAACCTAATGATGTAAATGACGAAGACGCCAACGCCAATACTAAATAAAATAAGGAGATGTGGTGTGATTGCAAACAAGACAACTAACCACTAGAGTTTACACGAAGAATATGTAAGAAATCATAGGCAGCTGTACGGCCTTCAGCAAATCGTACAGTTGGCTATAAAATGCCACTTTTGCACATGGAAATGTGGATTAATTCAAACGATAAATGTAACATCTTTATTTATAACAATACAATTTACGAAAAACAAAATATGAAACACTGAACAACATGTTCTTGACTTGGGACATTAATATGAAGAATGTGGCGGAGTTACATATTTCTGTGAGCGCTCAACCCTAACCCTCAACTTGGACCGCCGTATAACAGCACAACAAAACATATAAAAATCAGTTGCAGCTGACCAATATAAATTCATCAAAATTCGGCGTAGATCTCGATTCTAAGGAGAAGTAATTTAATCCAGCTCAATGTGAGTCAACTGTCACGTAATTAATGAATTTACATACCCAATAATTTGATCTCATGCGGTAAGTCATCCTCTTAGAAAAGAGGAAGGACTTGTGTTTACGACAATTAGAACATATATCATCCGCCATTTTCCTGTAACTTGAGTGTGAGTTGATGAAAAGTGTTGCATTTGTTGACAATAAAGTACAGGTCATTTGATTTGTGTCGAAACTGCGACATTAATATCGCGGAGATGAGACACATCAAACATATATTCCGTCGTCGGTTGATTTTTGAATACGAGCACGTCTTCACTACCAAGCGGTTCATATTCAGACCAAATCCTACCCTTTGGCGGCATTTGGAAGAAGAAACGAAAAATAGTTGTACGGAAACTGTTTGAATATATATGCGATTTACATTTATTATTTAATTTTTCCGGATATCTTGTTCATCCGTTTCATCCCGTACGCCCCCCCCCCCCCTCCCGACCGGCAGTTAAACGCTTGCCGATGCGGGGCGTCCGTTTGGCTGTGTGGAATATATAAGTTTGCAGTTACGCCCGGTCGGAATGAGGACGTTAAATACGATGCCTCGTGTAAAGAGAGTGCCACGCTCTTTGCACGTTAAGAACCCTTGCAACAACTCTTTGAGGGGTTCGTAGGTGGCCTGTTGCAAGGCAAAATGTCTGTCCCTATTCAATATACACTCATTTTCCTGTGGCAGGTCCAATTTCCCCGACCATCATCCTGAATGGCCTCTATTATGACCAGACCTACCTATTGTATTTATTGTGCACTTGTTCTCGTCATGAATATGCATGAAATATTTGCCACTGGACGTTAAGCAACCAACAATCAATCAATCAATCCAGTACGCTCCGTTAGTTGTCCGTTTTATTCGGAACTCGTTCGTTAAATGTCCGGTACGTTTCCGCTTCACGTACGTTGCATATCCTGTGTGTGTCCTTAGTCATTCGTTACGCGTCCGTTTTATTTGGTCAGTACATCAGCGGCTTTCAAAGGGATAACCATTTTGTCAATGGATATTTTTTTTTTCATCCGTTAAGCGTCCGTTCGTGCTATCCGATAAGTGGTGACCACAGCTTTAAACTCTTTGAAGAACAAGATGAAGCAGCTACAAAAAACTGCTATCTAAATGTGTATGCTTTGGCAAAATTGACTTTTTAAAGTCAACATTACGTTTTTACACTGAAAGCAGTAATCTCATGCATTATAATACTGATTCCATTTGAGAACTAAGGACTTAAACGGCCTGACTTAATGGTGTGGGTAGATCGCCCTTATGTCCGTAATAGTGTTATTTTTTAGTACATGTACTTTGTTTCTGATATTCAACTGCTTTTCCCTTTTCATACCAAATAACTCTAAACATTAACTCGAACTCAAATTTGAACTTGAGCTAAATGGATATCGACACACATCCGAAGCACATTAGACAAACGACATATAGAAACGATTTAGAAATAGACCTTTGTTTTTCCAAAATGTTCACGTGGTTTTACCTCATCATCAAATAGACAAGTTGACTTCTTTTTACAATGTCATTACATTTATATTATCAAGTCGACATTGTAATGCATTTTTTACTTCATCATATTGACATTTTGAGTCCTCATGATGATTTGATTCCAGTTTATAATACAGAACTAAACTAATAATTCCGACTTATTTGCAACAAAATATTTTCACAAGTGGTATACCATGTGCGCTTCCATATTTTATCCATCGTTTTTGAGGACGCAATTTTACTGTACCGTCATTAAAGTCCGTCATAAGCAAGATTTGTAAGTTTTATAGTAAAATTAGTCTAACTTTAATAACATTGCCAAATTAATATATAGCACAACGTTCCACACAATATTTGTTTTCTAATGATGAGGTAATATTCTAAAAAAAAAAAATACATGTACTGTAAAATATCTTTTTGGGCGACGTTTTTGTTCTATATTATATCTTGCCATGAACAAATCAAATAGTGAATAATTTGCAGAAGTTTTTTCGTTTTCCAGACGCCCGTTTTGGCTACATAAGACTCATCAGTGACGCTCAGAACAAAATATGTATAAAGCCAAACAAGTACAAAGTTGAAGAGCATTGAGGACCCAAAATTCCGAAAAGTTATCACACACATGACAAGGGTGTATTTCAATCAAAACATAATTGGCTCATTGAAGTACATAGATTACACATTTAATTCCGAGAAATCTGAAATACTTTGAAATGTATTTGATTGGATGTCTAATTTAGTCCTAAAATGATCCTTCTAACGTGAGATAATCCTAACATGTTTAAGCAGAAATGCAAAATGCTGTTTTGTGTGCTTTTAAAAAAGAAGTATTTATTATCAGTATTTCATTCAGAATTTTGACAAAGTTATAACACTTCTTATCATAGTGAATATTTAACACTTTTGAACATAATACATACAGATATACTCATTAAAAATCCATTCAAGTTATTATTAAAATGAGACTGAAAATTTATCCTGGTGATGACAAAACAAATCTAAGAAACCATTAGTTAGAGCATAACTCCTTGTATCGAACAATAATTTATAGTTGAAAATAAAAAATGATGTTAAACCCTTTCACGGTACAACTTTATTAGATCAACATAAATGCGTCGTTTGCATTGATCTTTTTTTTTACTGTTATTTATTATGATTAAAGTTACGTTCACATACAAAATTACAAGCCCCTTTTTACTTACTTTTCCTAATTGTTTCCAAATTCGCTGCAATTTCTGGATCTATGCCATGCTCTACTAATATTCTTTCCATCACTTGAGCGCTTTTCCGTTAAATATTACCTGATGTTCTTTCGTCGTATTTTATTTGTTCGAATGATCAAGCGATTCTAATGTCTCAGATGACTGGTTAACTGTGAAACGAGCTGTTTCAAAATAGAATGCATTTTATCATGTCGGAACTTGTCGTATGCTCATTTTTAAATAATAGCAGCTTAAATCAACGCCATTTAGGTTAGTTGGCTAAATGACAATTATGCCATATTTATCTTATATAAATATCTGACTTATTCATGTGTGATTTCATATTTCGGTGTACATGTTGTAGTACATCTTTGACATTTTTCTATATCAGAGTATATCATTAGAAATATCTTCCATACTTTGTCGATCGTTTCACAAATCTTATAGAAGGCAAGTTTTTTGCCAGCTGATAATGCTGTTCATACACAAATGAAATAACACTTATATATTCCATGCGTCGGAAGCGCTTTTCCAGTTTTACCTTTTTCAAGAATGCTCAAGGCCAAATATCTAAGAAAAAAAAAGGTTCTTACCAACCGAAACAGTTAAAGAATTATATGACCAATAAGGGACAAAAAATATTGTAGCCAAATCCATCTAATGTCATGTTTTATTGCGAAAGTTGTAATATAAGTTTGATAATAATTTATAGATTTATAAGCGACTTTGAAAGCTTCTACTACGGCTACGTAAATACTTTATTAGAGAAACAATACATGTCAAATTGCAAAAAAAACGTATAAATATTTGTTCTTAATGAAATTAAAAAACAAACCTTTTTAAACAATATTCCAACATAAATATTTGAAAGAATATGTACAGTAAAGTTTATCAGGAATTCTTAAGTTATCAATTCATTTTACAATATTTGCAAAAGTTTTTTATTATCAAACTTGGCTACATATTCATGATATTTAACTATACCGTTTTCAAAAGTTTCGCCCTCCATAATCTGCGTACATTTATAAATGATAAAGGATATAACGAATAGTAGTGTAGTATTTTCTACCTTACAGGTCAGACGATAAATCTTGATAAATACCTTTATATTTAGTAAGTAAACATGCACATATATGACCGTAAGATATACAGAAATTCGGCTATGAAGTTTTGAAACCATTTATCATAGAAATATCTACTTTAACGCCATTTTGATAATTTTGGTGTTAACTTAAAAAAAAAATTATCACTTTTTTCTGATTATCCAGACAACTTTTTCTTCTTCTTATCTTCGAAAACTGGTGTTTTTTTTCAAGTTTGCATTTCGTTGTAATCCGTACACATGAATAGCAAGACTCATTAAAACTTACACTATATTATACTTCATTTTCTTTTTTTTAAGAAGTTTTTTGTATGTTTTACAATTTTCAAGTGAACATAGGGTCTAAATAATAAATTTAAAAGCAAAACTATCATGCTTGAACTATTTTTATTCATATCAAATTCAAGAACCATGAATATTATTTACATAACTGATGAGCAAGTGATAATGGTGTTTAACTTCCGGTGACAAACATGTGTTAACACATGACATGGGTAAAATCTCTTTGTTCTTACTGTGCTTTAATCTGAATAATGCACAGCTAAGGTGTGCATTAACTACCTTAGATATACTACACAGTTCAAATCTATTCTTACCTTTAGGGGCGTTTCCTGGAATCTGAAAGGGGTGTGACATGTATTATATAAAATTAAAAAATATCAACGATTGTAGCGAGAATAAAAACGTTTCGTTTTCCAATTCAAGGATGACCAGCCTATTTGACCCACCCCCCTCCCCCCAGAAAAAAACCAAAACAACACCAAAAAAAAACGCCATTTGACTTGAAGTTACAAAAAAGTTGATAAATTAAACACTTTGTACAAACATCGTAGTTTCAAAATAAGAAAAAAATGATGGATTGATTGTTGATGTTTTAACGTCACTTTTAAGCGCCACATTTCGGCTATTTCGTGGCGCCCAGTTTTTATTGGTAGAGGGAGCCGGAGTGTCCGGAGAAAACCACACACATTTGATAGGAAAACTGACAAACCTAATCAATTAATATTGCAGTCGAAAACCCCAGCACGGGCGGAGTTCGCCCTCAAACCCTAAGTGTTGACTGTCTAGTGATTACTGTAGAAGAACTACTTAGACTTCTTGGCAAACGAGGCCCCTGATGAAAAAAGAAAGGTTTTTCCTTCCTTTTTATTATCTAAACTGGGACATGAAATATTTTATTTTATTTTGGGTACACAGTCAGAACAGATAATAACGATTTTTTGTAGTTTCTGCCAAAAAAGAAATCATGCACTTAAGAATATTCAAATAAATGAAATCTGGTTTGAATAAGTTTAAGACTCAATGAATTTCATTACGACTTTTGGCATATTTATACCTATAAGGGGACTATTTTGGTATCGAATTTAAATTTGGGGTCGGGGTCGGGGGAGATGATTAAAGATTGGATAGCGAATCGTTGTTTCTGTTTATTTAACATTTCAAATTTATGTACTAAAATCTTCCTCGTTTCATCTTTTTCTAAGCATATCACTGAGAAAAGAAAAGCAATTAATCTTTACTCCATAACACCGATTTAAAAGTACAATATGTCAAGGTATTAATCGTCACTGATTGCAAGAAAAAAAATACGAATAAATTTAACAGAAACGATGGATTTTTTTTTAAATTAAATCGCGAATAATGTAAAAAATGAGGAAGGACCCTAAATATAAAAAAAACAATTAAAACTTACCAACCTCTCAGAAAAACTGGCTTAGTGGTCACGTGGTAGCGTGTTCGCTTCGAGTGCGAACCCACAGGAGATTGTGGGTTCGAACAACGGTCGGGTAAAACCAAATACTTTAAACTGGTAAACTCAGCTAAGTACGCGGCATAAGGAAGTAAAACAAATACTGGCTGGCCCAGAGTACGAATACTGCCTCCCGTATGGTACAAATCTTCCTGCGGACTGTTACCTTATGAACTAACACATAAAAATCGACTCAGCGTGTCGGTCTAGTACAAAGCAGGGTAAATATGCATATTACATAAACACGCCGCTGGACGTTAACAGTAATACATCATCGATCAGCATTAATGCAGTTGTTAAATTTTCTTCAGAAATATGTTGAAAAACAAATAAAAGGATGCCATCAAACAAATGAAATAAGAGACGCTATAAATATTACAGTATTAATGGCATGTAAGGACGGCTAACAAATAGTAATAATTAATTTTTTGAATAGCTAGGAATAACTCAAATAAAGGTAAATAGATTGTATTGTCTACCAACGACAGAAATCTTCCAGATATACTTTCAAACACCGAAATTTGAAAGACAAGTTTTTGATGTTGACATCAACCTTATAACATGAAGGGACTCTGTCACGTATCTCAAGTCTGTATTCAATGACTCTTTTGTTATGCATAGTATAGAAGGGTCTATTATAGGATTAATGGTTATCAAGTACGAACTGGTTCAGAAACAGGTCCAGAAGACACTACTATATTGATCTATGACGATACAAAATGTTATGCCAATCAAAAAAAATGTATTTCATAATGTATATTATAAATTAAGGGTATCTGATATAGTTAATATGTTCACACAAAATTCTGTGTGCATCCGTTCACTTAGGATCCTGCTACCGGGGAAAATGATAATCAAACAATATTAAATTAAAACACACTGTGTTATCATAAGTACTATAATCTCAAAATCCTAAATAATTTACTTTTAAGATAGCAAAATAGGCTATCTGCTTATGATAAAATTTTTACTTTCTTGACGTTATATTTAATGATTTAAGTTCAGATATAAAACAAAGATCATCAGTTGAAAGTCCAGCAAATCGAAATCACATTAAGGTAAGACACATTTTTCATAAATGTATATTACAAACATCTGAGAATAAGAAAAAGTAGCCAATCAGAATAATGCATTATAGTGAAACATACATCTAATGTAATTATTGTGGGATGAAATATGTGATTAAGGGATTTGTATTCCAATATAATTGTACTACGCCCTTTATATTATACATTTATTGAATCCTTATTTCTGGCAATATTATCTTTTACAGTCACTATGAACTCTGATGGAAGACGTTGTGATAATTTCAACAACAAAATATATGAGGGACAAAGATATTGTGACAAGTGTGGATACAGACTGAATCATAGCATACTGTGGAATTGAATATTTGTTGCTATTGGACAATACTGTGTAATTAAAGATTTCTGCCATGTTGCAATTCTGTGCAGTTGCAGTTTTATTGCTATAGTGCAATATTATTTCTATTGTGCAATATTGTGACATTGCGCAATACTGTGCATTTGGATATTTATTGCTATTGCACAATACTGTACATGTAGAATTGAAGATTTCTTGGTATTGCGCAAAACTGCAAAATTGGATAATACTTGCTACTGTGCAACACTGCAATTGCAGATTTCTTGCTAATGCACATTACTGTGTAATTGACGATTTATTGCTATTGCACGATACTGTGTAATTGAAGATTTCTTGTTATTGTGCAACACTGTGATGTTGGGCAATACTGTGCAATTGAAATTTCTTACTTTTGCGCAATACTGTGCTGTTGCACAATACCTAATATGATTAAAGAACAATTGAAGGTCTTTCCACCAGTTAATATCTATTTTGATATTAAATTATTAAAAATCAGTCTCAAATGTCAGTTCATATGGCTTTATGATGTATAGATATGAATTTAAACCAAAGGTCAAAATCTAGAACGTCAAATTAACCTTGACCTTGACCTCAATTTCAAGGTCACAAACTGAGGATCTCAAATCAAAAGACCCTAGGTCTCTAATATGTATGCTTAATAAGTTATATCACTTTACACATAATTTTAGATTAGATAGGGGCAAAAACTCCCATTCATTGTCCACGCACCCTTTCAACGTTTGGTTGTAAATTTTTCATCGTGTTAACACATAACTTTTTCAGCTTTCAAATTGAGTCTTCATTAATTCTTTTGATTTGATCTTATACACCTGTGTATATCATCTCGGTTCCGATTTCATAACTTTATATTTTCCGATCGAATTTTTATTTAATAGTTTTCAGTTTTCACACAATCTTAAATGATTGTCAAATTCCCGTTAAGTTAAATGTATTTTCACGTGAGATATACCTTGACCTGAGGCATGTAAATCTAGAAAATTGATGCAAAAACTTTTAAAGACTGTGGTATTTTCATTCTTTAAGTATAATTAATGATATTGGTTAACTTTAATACTTATCATAAGTAAAAATTAACGAGTTATAAAAAAGCTTATTATTAGGCCAAATAAGAAAATTATGTTTTGGGTGAAATGTTAAAAACGTTAATGCAGATTGGAAATAAGTTATAGATTATATTCATATTTTTTTTATAGTTTATCAGTGTTTTTTAAATTATACAATACCTATGGTATAATTTACCAAACACCACAAAAAATATCCAAACGATATGGAATATCTATAACGTATAATGTTTATACAAATAACAAATTATTGTATAATTGCAAATGAGTAAATTATTCACCACAACCCCAAAAGATGTAGATGTTACAAAATATAAGCCACTCTCTGTCTTTCAAACATGAGCAAAAACAATACCACGTAGTAAGCTATATTCTATAAAACATTAGCATTATGTACTATGACGAAATATATATACAAAAACGCGCAGTTTATCAATAAATTGAAGTCCCTTCAATATTGCTTCAATTCTTTAACAAAGTTTAAATATACTTGGTATGTCCGTTTAAATTTAAAAAGAACATTAAAAAGCTAATGGATTTAAGCACTTTCAAAAGAATCAAGTTTTTTTTTTCTTTTTCTTTTTTTTCTTTTTTACAGCGGTAAAATATTTTAAATAAATAATTCACAATCGTATTGTTCCTAAGAAAGAAGGTTTAATAAATAAAAAAAGGATATTTGACAGTTTGAAATATTTTTATTGACCTTCATATCGTTGAATCGTCAATTTTTGTTTATCTATGTCTGTTATAGTGTGAACATATGGCAGTTACTTAATTGTCATGTTGTGAAGCCGTAGTTTACCGATTGGCACCTGCATACGGGGTATATATCTCCCAATTGATACAATATTCCCGTGCTTGCTTTTCCTACCATAATTTACTTGATAAAGGGTTGCTGCTCTCATGGAAGCTATTAAACCAAGAGTTTCAAATGTCATCAATTCGTATATTTTACGGACGCCATCACGAGTTTGTTGACCGTTATTTAATAACCGTTTCACAAATGATATAGGATAATTATGTTCCTAACGTCGTAACTACAATCTCCTTCCCTTTCATGAATATGACCTACCGAATTAGACTTTTAACCGGATTTGAAATCACATAAGCAACAAGACGGGTTCCACACGTTGAGTAGGATCTGCTTACCTTTCCGGAGCACCTGATATCCCCCTTAGTTTTTAATGGGGTTCGTGTTGCTTATTCTTTAGTTTTCCATGTTGTGTAATGTGTACTATTGTTTGTCTGTTTGTCTTTTTCCTTTTTAGGCATGGTGTTGTCAGTTTATTTTCGATTTATTAGTTTGACTGTCCCTCTGGTATCTCTCGTCCCTCTTTTATAGTAAACAATCAACAAAGAAGCATCGATATGGAGCACGTGTATATTATGTACAATTAGATTATAGTTTATTCTGATGACAGATCTTTGCGTATCGCGATCTCTTGTTGTTTTGTTACGAGAAGGGCCACGCTAAGATCACTTTCATACGGATAATATGTCGCCGATTTGCTTCTTTGAAGCAAGCAATTAAAAAAAGTAAACTTTTTCTAAATGTGGACACATGAATGAATGTTCTTCAAAACAAAGTATGTGTACATAACTTTTATAATGAAAACTATCTATTTAGTTATATAAAACATATGCATAATTTTTTTTTTTGATTTGAGGTTTTATATGTCTTTAATAAGATTAGTATTTCAAATTAAAAGTGGTCGTAGATAGTTGCGGTTTTAAATACATTTACGTAAACTATCAAGATAAAGTTCATTTTAAGTTTAATTTTGGACCCTTTGGACCTTAATGTAGACCAATTTGAAAACGGGACCAAAAATTAAGAATCTACATGCACAGTTATATTCGGCATATCAAGAACCACAATTATTCAATTTTTGATGAAATCAAACAAAGTTCAAGTTTGGACCCATTGGGCCCCTTATTCCTAAACTGTTGGGACCAAAACTCCCCAAATCAAACCTAACCTTCCTTTTATGGTCATAAACCTTGTGTTTAAATTTCATAGATTTCTATTTACTTATACTAAAGTTATGGTGCAAAAACCAAGAATAATGCTTATTTGGGCCCCTTTTTGGCCCCTAATTCCTAAACTGTTAGGACCTCAACTCCCAAAATCAATCCCAACCTTCCTTTTGTGGTCATAAACCTTGTGTTTAAATTTAATTGTTTTCTATTTACTTATACTAAAGTTATTGTGCGAAAACCAAGAATAATGCTTATTTGGGCCTTTTTTGGCCCCTAATTCCTAAACTGTTGCAACCAAAACTCCCAAAATCAATCTCAACCTTCCCTTTGTGGTCATAAACCTTGTGTTTAAATTTCATAGATTTCTATTTTCTTAAACTAAAGTTATAGTGCGAAAACCAAGAAAATGCTTATTTTGGCCCTCTTTGGCCCCTAATTCCTAAAATGTTGGGACCAAAACTTCTAAAATCAATCCCAACCTTCCTTTTGTGGTCATAAACCTTGTGTTAAAATTTCATAGATTTCTATTCACTTTTACTAAAGTTAGAGTGCGAAAACTAAAAGTATTCGGACGCCGCCGACGACGACGCCATTGTGATACCAAAATACAACCAAAAAATTTTCAATTTTTGCGGTTGAATAAAAAGATAGCAGTCACTTGCAAATGATGTTTTTATGTCTGTGTGGTTTTTTTTTAAGGTTAAAAAAGAAAATCACTTGTGTCTACTTGTCTAAGAATGTTTTCTTGTTGATAGAAAATTTCGAAGAAAGAGTTCCCCATTGTTTCAGTTTAGATATTGACATTTTTTTCATTCATTATACATGCCCCCTATAATCTTGATCCGTCTAAAGCTAAGGGTTTCAATTAAGTATATATTAATACGGTTTCAAATGAGGTTCAATTATTTATACTTGCAAATCAATTATGGATCAGCGATTTGAGATTGTTTTAGTAAATATGGGTCAAATTAACTGCTATTGTTTCAAAGTTCCGCCTCGATTTACAATTTAACAACACAATTATTGTTCCAATATAAATCGTAGCTTACGTCCGTTTAAGTTGTTATTTTGTTTGTTCTTTGTACGTAACTCTCAAAGAAGAAAAATGTAGCATAAATAGCAAGAGACGATTAAAATGTTCACGCATTATGATCTTGCTACTAACTGAGTTTTTGATTACCTTAGTATTTTCTCGTTATTTGATACATCTTCTTTTAATTGATTGATTGGATTTAAATATCGGTGAGTTACTTTTGCGTAATGATAAATATGTAATTCCAATTAAAATTTCGTTCAAGGACAAATAAAGTAAAGACAGAAAAACTTCCTCCAAACTTTCGTATTTTTTGTCTAAAACATATATGCATTTCTATAGAAGGGAAACATCATGTAAAAAGTCTCGTGACAACAAGATCAGATATTCCTTTCTTTTTTCCATATCAAACCGAGGTAACTGATACAAATAATTAAAAACACTGTTTACATGCATGTCAAATCATTTATTCAAGTTTGTGCATTACAGAACCGAACTTTTGAAAAATAAAACGGGAATGAGCGAATAACAATGATGCAAAAGAAAAAGGAAATAAACGCATAATTGGTAAGCAAAATTAAATTAGTTCAATAAAATAAGACCGTAAACAATGATACCTTACAAGGAAATTAAAAATTAACAAAACAATGATGGAGTAATTATTTCAAGCTACCCGTCACTATATCAGCCAAGACAAGAATATCACAACACAAGAATTATAAGAAGTTGTTTACAATTTCATTTCTTTCCCACTTTAATGAATGATACCAAATGCACCTCTAACTGTTTGATCGTTTTTGTATTATCTAGTTATAACCAATGCTTGCGCAAGAGTCAACGTATATATCGGGAAAGCTTTTATCAAGAGAAATGATTTAAAGTAGCGTATTTGTGATTATAAATTGAATTGACTCATTTTTATATCATATGGTAAAGGTTTGTTAATTGGTAACATCGGCTGCGGTTCAAAAACGTTGATGAGTTTATTTTTGACACCTACACGACCGACACTCGGCTAACCGAGAGATTGGTCGGTTAATCTATATTGAGTATGCGGCTATATCGGCAGTGGGTCTGTTAATCGGGTTGGCTATACGTCTGTTAAGAGTAAAACGCACAATTTAATGTTAAACTCGATCAAATATACAGATTTTTGGCATATTATAAGAATTAAATAAAAAAAAGAAAAGTGTCTGACAAAATGATATTTATCGAAGAACATTTTCCTCCTTTAAAAACATTTCATAGTCTGCGCAGTTTTCAGTAAAAGTAAAAGGCGTCGCGCAAGTATGTAGTATATATGATTACACGCATAGCAATTTTTTAATAAAAGGCGAAACAAACAATTTTAGATATCATTTAAAAGACACAAAATACTACTTTGGTTCTTAAAAATAAATTGACATTAGTAAATATTTCATAATTGTAATATAACGTGAGTAATACCACGTTTTAGTGAAAATTATGTGAATAAAGTCTGTTAATGGGTTGGACAATTGAAATTGTGTCAGCTAAGAGTTATTTAGCCACGAAAATAGTTGTGCTACCTTTATATTTTCCCATTGAAAATGTTAAAAATGAGATGTTCTTGAGTAAAAAAAAATATTGTAAGGGTTCCGCGGAACCCAGTGTCTCGCCTACTTTTGCTGTAAATCGCAGGCTCAACAAAAATGAGGAAAAAATCAATAAAAATATTCCTCTTGATACTATCTTATGATTGTAAGAAACGTCTGTCCAAGTTTAGTAAAAATTTAGGATAGTGAATGAATCTAATAAATGTTTTGAAAACTTTAGGATCGCTTAGTCTCGCTTTTTCGACTAAAGTCGAAGGCTCGACAAAAAATATTAATACGATGCAACACTATCCTTCCAGTAAAAGCATTTTTATTTTGACTTTCTTTGCATTTTACTCAAGAGTGTGTCACTTCAATATTGCGTGATCTGGGTTGGTCGCTGGAATATGCATGAATTTATTATTAACGATTTCAATCAGCCTTAATTTTTGTGTCTGCTCAAAGTAGCATGTTCTCAAATCCGATTGAACGTGTCTTTCTAATACAACACAGGATACATATATAACGTGTTGTCGTTTTCATATGCACATGACATTTGTCACTGGACATTTAGGTGGTACCCAACACTACAGGGAGATAACTCTGTAAAGTCAGTGATACGTTTTAATTACGTTGTGTTGTAAAGGGAATAATAAGCTTCTCGAAGATCAAAATTGGTGTTTGTTAAACTGCTATATAACCAGTTAATTTTTCTGACAAAACGGTTGGTTCAAATTTTTTGAAATTTTTATATTTCTGTTAAAGGTTCAAATTAAATACTTTGTCAAAATTTTATCCAAATTAAACGAACCACATTGATTTTAGTGAAAGTGTTCGGTACCACCTTAATCCTAATTCCTCAGCATCATCCAATTGTTTTTTTTTTTCTTGTATTACTTAATCATCTGTTGTTTACAAATCATTCTAAAGTAAATGGAAAGGAGCGAATGCAGCTACATTTGGTTGTATTAAAATTTAATTCATTTTATTCCGTTTAGTTCCTTTTCTACATATGTGCAGAGGAGAACTGCAGGTGTCCACATGTAAACGTCAAGCATTTGTCACCAATATGAGTACATCGCAATCCGTTACTGTTTCAACACCCAGGGGGGTTTTATGTCTTTATTCTTAAACAATTTGTTTTCTTCTCTTTTTTAGCAATGCATCACTCTCTACTGTCCTTATCTTTTATTTTGTATTCTGTATCTCCATCCAGATTCTCGTGTATACCATGAGGGTACGGATTGGGGGTGTTGTTTATTTCTGTATTCTTTAAATGGTTATGTTACTTTTCTCTACATTTTATTTATCTTACCCATTATTCTTTCTCTATTCTTTATATTTAGGCATCACAATATACTGATGTTTAGTTACATTACGACGTTAATCTCTGATTTATATACTGGTTACCAATGTAGATGACAAATTGGTGTCATTCATGACAATTAAACAGAATCCACATGATATATACGACCGTTCTCGGATAAAATCAATTTTACTTTAATTTAACACTTTTTGAAACCATTTTTATCAATTTTCAATATCCATTGCCTACATTGTTATTGTTCATGTGTTTTGTTCCGTATATGTTATATTCCATTGCTCATGTTTTGTTTCCGTATATATTTTATGTTCCATTGTTACATTGTGTGTAATAATTAAGGTTTTGGACAATGTTAGGTTCGTTACAGATTAATACATATAAAATGTACTTATGGTTTAAAGTCATGTCTTGTTCAAATGCAAATGTTTGAATTCACGGTGAGAATAATATAGGAATGCAAATAACTTGAGAAAGCACATCATTTCTCCTAAATGTTTTACACTTGCTTTGGATATTAATAATGAATAATAACACAAAAAGGTTGGTTTATTTAAAATTTCAGAAAAACCTTTAGTATATACATTAATATGTCTTATTACCACAGGATGCTATAAATTCATGATCGTTTAAAAGGTTCCCTTACCTAAGACTAAAAGGCTTTGAACAAATATTCAAATAAATAGCTGTATAAACTACAAAAAAAAGATACAGTACTTGAAACCTTAGGCGTTACTATTTCAGCGATCAATGAGCGGTCATCGATCAGTCACCGATCAGTAAAGTTCGCGTCAAACTCATGTCAGCAATCCGTCAGACTTATAGTAAAAGCAATTGACTGATCGGACTGATCGGACGGATAGAACCGATCGACCTTGATGACGGATTGACCTATAATACGTCACATGATAAACTAATACAAATTACGGAATCTTAGTTTCGTTTAGTTTAATTAAAATGGCGACTAGAGAAAATCGAACGTTCAATGATCATAATGATACATTTTGCCTTAATCATGTTAATAGTAATTATTTAGCAAAGTTTTATTGAAAAGAAATATACAGATAAAACCTAACATAAATATTTTTATTAAAGAATGGTCTTTTTGTTTTATTTAGGTTATATATTTTCAAACCCGTCGGGTTCTAAAACGGTGTCTACATCGCGATTTTGATTTTATTTTTTTCCAAACATACTCGGGGAAAAAACAAAATGAAAGGATCAGTTAATGAAAGATGAAGTCTAGTTTTTTCAATATTTTTAAATACTGGTTCTCTGTAACCATTTCAACTCTTACATAGGGAGTGTGGCACGCATGGTAATGGATTTTCTTCAAACTTCACACATTTACTAGCTTTGATGAAACAAACAAAAAATGGCAAAATTCTGGTTGCTAAGAACATTGGTTGCCATAGCAACCGATGACCGGTTTTACCTCTTCTCAATATCTATGAATTTAAGCGCAAAAAGGCTATTTTCAACATAATTTTTCATAATAAATGATTAAGAGAAAGATTTTTTTTTATGATTTAATTAAATATATGCATTTTATTAATGTAATCAAATAACTCATATTTTCATATTCATTTTCAATCATAATCACATACGCCCCCCTTTTTATGTGGTTTGCATTAGGTAAAAAATACCCTTTTGAGGTCATTTTTAAATGCTCACAAAAAAAATTTGCAGACACCTGAGTTAGAGTCAACCATGAATTCATAAAAACCATAGTCTTATCTGATCATTGATGTGAAAAAGTCATGGGTAAGTATATCTCATTTTTTTGTTACCATGGATACAAAATGCCTATTTTTTATTTTTTTAGAAAACAAAATTTTGAAAAATTTTGAAAAAAATGTTTAAAAACTAGTTCTGCAGTCAGAAAAAATAAATAAATATCAAATTTGTAGAAATTATTGTAATCATCTAAATTGTAAACATATTCATAAATAATGGTATTATAGTTTTAACTGTGTTGCTATTGCAACAATTTGATAATGATACACAAGTTTTAAACAATTTTTAAAAACGTTTCAGTTTCATAATTGGAACAAAAGTAAGAAAACTTAAACTCTTATTTAGTTTCACTGTATACACACATGTGTATATATAAATGAGTATGCAAGTATAGTACGTATATCCATAAAGGTATAACCACTTGGAGGAAACAAACACAATTTCTCTAATCTGGTTAAAAGTGCCGATTGTGAACAAATTTCAGTTTGTTTTCATCATCATGAAAAGTGTACAAGAAAAACAATTATTCATTTAAAAAAAAAAATTAATACAATCATTCAAAAAATTATATATATTCAATTGTGCTATATTTGCCATTGAATTTGTTGCCAGGGAACATGCAGTCCATTTTCAAAATTATTGATGAGTGCTGATTTTTGCAAATTCGTTTTAATGATTCTCGATACATATATATATCAATGAATATATACTTTTTTGTTTACATTATCTAGGTCTTCTTGTATATGGGAATTATCAATAATATTCCAGGCATTATTAGTGATAGTGTTGCAATAGAAACAATAAATTATATGCATAAACTTGGAAAACGCCTTAAAATAGACTTAATCTCTCATACACAATCTCTCTTCTGTAAGTTTTCAATTAAATGCAGTGTCAAAGGACAATGGCTTTTACAGGTTAGTTCCTTAAACTGTAATTATTCAAATGCTGTAGTGAAGTTGAAATAGAAAGTCAGAAAGATCCTGCAATAGGGGTACTAGGCTTGAATAAAGGCGGAATATTCAAAATATCACTGCTATGAAAATGGTGATCAATTAGACAAAGACAGAAGTTTCAACTGGTCAACTAGGGAGCCCATAAAATAATCAACGCAATGGTTCTTTAGCAAACTAATAGCGTAACCATCCAGGGTGAGTAAAGTCGGCCGTTGACCTGATGGTCCCTGCTATCCATCTGGCATATTTCTGGTTAGCCGTTCTGGCGGGAAGGAATTTTCGAGATTTTCCAAAAAGTTTCTTTTCCCTACATGGACCCAAGGAAACTTTATCAACGGGTGGCCTCGGGTCTTACGACCAGCAGCAGGGGGTATAACATCCAGACAACTTTCAAATAAGGGGTGCTACTGACTGCCTCAAGAGAGGGCCCGCTACATACATGCTTCAGTGATTCTATATGTAATCAACCAAATGTTTCCAATGAAAAGAGGGGGTAGGCCCTCAGTGCCCCCTGGATCTGACTTAGGTAGCACTATCTTAAGTTTAACATTAGTAATAGGAAGTGGATTATTGAAATTTGAGAAAATCGAGATTACCTTTATGGATTTTTAGCAGCAAATAAAAATATTGACAATATAACTTTACACAGGGTAACGTTAAAAGAATTATAAACATGGAACATATAATTTGATTTTCACTGAAAGCCCATTACAGAAAGATTTTTCTCGAAATAAGTATACTGTCTTTCTTTTAACAAACATAAATAAGCTTTTACTATGAAACAGGACTTAATGCATGTTTATAACATATTATACATGTCACTTTTTGTCTGTGACTCTCTGTCTTACATTCTGACAGTTATCACGATCAGGAAAAATGACTTTATACCTATTTCTATGTAATAGACTATCAAATTGCATTAAAGGAGTAGATCCGGTAAGGACCGATTTTGGCCTAAAATTTCATGTTCATCTGACAAAAGATTTTGACCACTTTTTAAACACTTAAATGTCCATTTCATTGAATCAATTAGTTTATGTGAAAGATTTCGACTGATTTAGTCTTTAAAAACGATCCGATTCAAGCTCAAATATGAAAAATCAACCAAATATGCCAAAAAATGTCAGTTTTCGGATGTTTTTTTGTTTTTTTTTTATCAAAAATGAAAGTGGCAGCATCCGTGTTCATCCTCAACCTTTATATATGTTATTTATTATCATAAAATACAACTTCAATTCCAATATTAAGGATGAACACGAATGCGGCCACTTTCGTTTTACACGAAAACCGTCTAAGATTTAACTAAAATGCTAGAATTGTGAAGAATTCAGTAACTTAGCATGACTTTAAGGTGCCAGTACCTGATATATGTTCATTGTATAGTCAAAAATAGCCCATATTTATGTAACAGAAGCACTCTTCTGTTCAATACAGAACTAAAAGTTTACATTTTATCAATTTTGTAAAACTGCTATATTTTAAGGCCAAAAAGGGCTCTTACCGGACCTACACCTTTATAGAAACACTTAGATTGAACCATTGATTTATATAAAAAAGAAAATATAAAATGGTATTTAAACATAATATTTAACGACTTTTGGGAACATTAAAACTAACACAATGCTCTGCCATACTTCAAGTTAAATCCGTGAATATGTCTACCTTTACTTGATGAAAACGTTCAAAACTACCAAGATATCGTGCATACAGGGGGTGAGGCATACCTCAAGTAGTCCACAAAATGTTTATTTGTGTGTTATGAAAATATTTAACTAACAAGATATCCTGCACAAGGCTCGGGCATGCCTTCAGTAGGACGTGGAAATAATTATTATTGTTAAGAAAATATTAAAAAACAAACTATATTGGATTGATCAACTTACATGTATTTATGGCCTTCTTCACACATTGTGTGTGTTACTTTATATTTGTGATCAAACGTGTCAAATTATAACCGGTAATATACGACATAATTTAGAACACAGTAAAATACAATATAATTCTCAATACTATAAAAAGTTTAGATAACCCATGCTCGTCACAGTACACTAAACTGTTTTCCCCAAGTTTTTATTATCATTTGATATAGATTTTACCATTCAATCTTACTTTTGGTTTTTTTAATAAATTTGAAGCAAATCCTATAAGATATACATACTGTATTAGGATGTACAACAAACAGGACACAGTCAACATTGGTAAGGTCAGGTGTTTTACACAATAACATATATTTTTCCTGTTTTTGTTTTTTTTAATAATGTACCGTGTACTAACACAGAAAGTTTCATTGGTTAGGTCATTGTCAACGTTAGAAAGTCACTTTTTGGGAATTGTTTTATTATTTTTCCTATCTTTATGTATTAAATGATAAAATTTTATTATTATTTCAAGTTTAACATAAATCTTTTAAGAAATAAAAAAAGTTCTTAGAATTTTCATTTAGTCCTATAATTGTCAGTGTTGGTCAGGTCAAGTTTGATGAATATTTAAAACAGTTTTCAAATATTTTTTTCTTATATTTATGTATTAAATAATCTAAATTTATTACAATTCAAATTTGACATGAAACCTTTGAGAAATAAAAGTTATTAGCATTTTTATTTTGGTCCAGTAATCAGTGTTACCCATCAAAGGGAGATAATTCGTATTGTGAAGAATACTGCACGATGACCATTTTTAGAAATTAATTTCACATGTTTCTAGGTAGATTACCCATAACTTTTTTTGAATTTTGACTAAAACAAGACTGAAATTAATTGTTTTAGTGTTTCTTTATAATAGATGTAGCCGCATAGTTTCACAGCACTACACCAAATATTGTATTTTTCTCCAAAATCGCTACTTTCTCCGCTGTTACCATGGTAACCAACCAATATAAATATCGATTGGCATTTTTTTTCTGACTAGTCTAATATGATCTACATATCAGCCAACTTTTAGAAAGATCGGTGACTATGCGTGCCGAAAAAGTTTAAGTGGTTACAGAGAATGAGTATTAAAATTTATGTATCCTTATCATCATAAATTCTTTAAAAAAAATATCATAATCACGGACTTTCTATATTCCTGTCACAATCGAAGCTTTTAAAAATTTTATAGAAAGAAGACTCATTTTGGATATTTTAAACAATGCGAATAAAATTTTTAAAAAAGTAAGATTTATCTGACAAACCTATTCTAATCTATAAAAAGTACAAAAATCCAATGGCGGTCAATAATTGTTTGTAATATGAAGAAATATTTGCATTTTAGGCAACGTGTACAAAAATTTAATATTTTTTTCCTTAAAGAAGGCATATTTTAAGAAGAATAGCCAATCATGATGTACAAAAAGTACTGAAATCATATGACAGTTAATAATTTGTATCAAAATTAATCCATAACTGCATTCTAATTCCACAAAAATAAAAGTTTAATTATTTTAATTCTCATTATATCTCAATTCTGATTAGAAGACTTGTCTCAAGATGTTAAAAATAACTGATTTCAAATAAAATAGCATCATTTTTAACAAAAAAAGACTAATTTTGGTTATTTTAAACAATGCGAATAAAATTACAGTATGATTTCTCTGACACTCTTTAAATTTCATGAAAAAAACTATTCAAAACTATAAAAAGTACAAATATTTTAAATCTTTTTCCTTAAAGTAAGCATATTTTATGAAGAACAACCAATCTTTATGTTAACAAAAGTACTGAAATGATATGGCAGTTAATTGATTGATTGATTGATTGCTTAACGTCCAGTGGCAAATATTTCATGCATATTCAGGACGAGATCAAGTTAACAATAAATACATTAGGTAGGTTGTTGTAATACAGGCCATCTAGGATGACGGTAGGGGAAATTTAGAATGCCACTGGAAAATGAGGGTATATTGGATAGGAACAGAAATTTTGCCTTGTAACAGGCCACCTACGGACCCCTCTAAGTGTTATGACAAGGGTTCTTAACGTGCAAAGAGCGTGGCACTCTCTTTACACGAGGCATCGGATTTAACGTCCCCCTTCTGACCGGACGTGACTGCGAACTTGATACATCCCGCACAGCCAAACGGACGCCCCACTTCGGCAAGCGTTTTACTGCCGGTCGGGAGAAGACCAAGTGACCATATTTCTATTCCCCAGTCACCCTTGGGGGGATATGGCAGTTAATAATTTGTATGAAAATAAATCAATAACTGCATTCTTATTCCACAAAAATAAAAGTTTAAGTATTTTAATTCTCATTATATCTCAATTCTGATTAGAAGACTTGTCTCAAGATGGTAAAAATATCTGATTTCAAATAAAATAGCATCATATTTAATAAAAAGAAGACTAACTTTGGTTATTTTAAACAGTGCAAATACAATTTTAGTATGATTTCTCTGACAATCTTTTAATATCATGAAAAAAAAACTATTCTTAAATCTAAAAAGTACAAAAATTCAAAAGCGGTCAATAATCTTAATAAAATGAAGAAATATTTGCATTTTAGGCAACGCGTACAAAAATTTAATATTTTTTTCCTTAAAGTAGGCTATTTTATGAAGAAGAGCCAATCCTGATGTACAAAAAGTACTTAAATCATATGACGGTTAATAATTTGTATTAAAATAAAGTAATATTTGCATTCCTATTCACAAAAATAAAAGTTAAAGATTCTAAATCTTATTGTATCTAAATTCTAATTAAAAGATTTAGTATATTTTAATTATTGCAAATAACTTTTGTATGATTTCTCTGACTATCTTTAAATTTCATGAAAAAAACTATTCTAAACAATAAAAAGTACAAAAAATTCAATGCCGGTCAATAATTTTTAGTAAAATGAAGAAATATTTGCATTTTAAGCAACGAGTACAAATATTTAATATCTTTTTCCTAAAAGTAAGCATATTTTATGAAGAAGAGCCAATCCTGATGTACAAAAAGTACTGAAATCATATGACGGTTAATAATTTGTATCAAAATAAAGTAATATCTGCATTCCTATTCACAAAAATAAAAGTTAAAGATTCTAAATCTTATTGTATCTAAATTCTAACAAGAAGTAATTGTAACAGGATGCTGTTACGAAGTCTCCCAAACAAAGCTCCGATAACTCCCCATTCATATGGTCCCATGTTCATTTGATTTGATTTTTTGTCCCATACAAGAATATATATGGCTTACGAGTAGGGATCTCCATTATTTACAAGTTTTCAAACAGGATGGGGTGGTGGTGACCCCCAGGGACTTTACCTACATTTCATTTGATTTGTTGTATTGTCCCCTACAAAAAAATATGGTTTAGGTGTGGGGATCTGGACCGTTTACAAGATAATAGTACATTCTCAAATTGAAGTGACCCCCAGCAACTTCCCTTTTATTTCATGTGATTTGTTTTATTGTCCCCTACAAGAATATATATGGTTTAGGGGTGGGGATCTGGACAGTTTTCAAGTTTTGAAACAAGAGAGGATGGGGTGACCCCCTAGGGGCTTCCCTTTTATTTTATTTGATTTGTTTTATTGTCCCCTACAAGAATATATATGGTTTAGGGGTGGGGATCTGGACCATTTACAATTTTTCAACCAAGAGGGGGTGGAGTGACCCCTAGGGACTTCCCTTTTATTTCATTTGATTTGTTTTATTGCCCCTACAAGAATATATATGGTTTAGGGGTGGGGATCTGGACTGTTCACAAGATAATAGTATATTCTCAAATTGAACGGGGTGGGGTGACCACAAGGAACTTCCATATAATTACATGTGATTTGTTTCATAGTCCCATACAAGAATATATATGGTTTAGGGGTGGAGATCTGGACTGTTTACAAGATAATAGTACATTTTCAAATTGAACGGGGTGGGGGTGACCCCCAGGAACTTCCATCTAATTACGTGTGATTTGTTTCATTGTCCCATACAAGAATATATATGGTTTATGGGTGGGGATCTGGACCGTTTATAAGTTTTCAAACAAAAAGGGGTGGGGTGACCCCCTAGGGACATCCCTTTTGTTTCATTTGATTTGTTTTATTGTCCCCTACAAGAATATATATGGTTTAGGGGTGGGGATCTGGACCGTTTACAAGTTTTCCAACAAGAGGGGGTGGGATGACCCCCTAGGGACTTCCCTTTTATTTCATTTGATTTGTTTTATTGTCCCTTACAAGAATATATATGGTATAGGGATGGGGATCTGGACCGTTTACAAGTTTTCCAACAAGAGGTGGTGGGGTGACCCCCTAGGGACTTCCCTTTTATTTCATTTGATTTGTTTTATTGTCCCCTACAAGAATTTATATGGTTTAGGGGTGGGGATCTGGACCGTTTACAAGATAATAGCACATTCTCAAATTGAAGGGGGTGGGGATTACCCCCCAGGGCATCCCCTTATATTTCATGTGATTTATTTTATCGTCCTATAATCATTTCTGAAGACTGTATGTATCTTTCACTAATAGTTTTCAAGTTATATTCATTTAAAAAAATTTGAAAATAAAATCCCATAGGGTTCTATAGTAAAACCCTCCCTGCTTTCTACCCCCCCCCCCCCAAAAAAAAATTCCCCTTAGTAGACCCCAATGCACAAACTAAAGATTGATGCCTCACTTAGACATATTAGTCTAACATTTTATGAAAACCTAAGTCAATCTGACATGCGGTTTTGGGGAAACACTGCGGACAAGTTCATTTTTTAAAGCGGCGGAAGAAGAAGAAAAGGAGGAAGAAGAATAATAAAAATAATAAGAACTGAACAAAACTAATAAGTCTCCAAACTTTGTTTGGGAGACTTAATTAAAAGATTTAGGATATTTTAATTAATGCAAATAACTTTTGTATGATTTCTCTGACATTCTTTAAATTTTATGATCAAACCATTAATCTTAATACTTTATACAGTAAAAAAATCAAATTTTGGTCAATAATTTCCATTCAAATGAAGAAATGATTGCACTCTGGTTCAACAAAATTAAAAGTAAATAAATACTTATTCTTCAAATATTCAAATTTTATACAAAATTTGTCATAAAAAGGAATTTATAGCAACTGATTGCAATTGAAGTTACAATATTTTCAAATATGAGTAGAAAAATTTGCATTTTACGCAACACGTACAAACATTTAGTATCTTTTTCCTAAAAAAAACATATTTTATGAAGAACAGACAATCATGATGTACAAAAAGTACTGAAAAAATATGGCCGTTAATAATTTGTATTAAAATATAGTAATATCTGCATTCCTTTTTCACAAAAATGAAACATGAAGTATTCTAAATATTATTGTATCTAAATTCTAATTAAAAGACTTGTCTTGAGATGTTAAAAATAACTGATTTCAAATAAATAGTATCATTTTCAATAAAAAGAAGAACAATTTTGGATATTTCAAATAATGCGAATACATTTTGTATCATTTCTCTGACATTCTTTAAATTTTATGAACAAACTTTTAGTTTTAAACTATATACAGTGAAAAAATCAAATTGTGGTCAATAATTTCCATTCAAATGAAGAAATGATTCATTCTGGTTCAACAAAATTAAAAGTAAATAGATACTTCTTCTTGTCATATTAAAATTTATATAAAATTTGTCATAAAAAGGAACTAATGGCAATTGACTCAAATTGAAGTTACAATATTTTCAAATATAAGAAAAAAATTAGCATTTTACACAACGCGTACAAAAATTTAATATCTTTTTCCCTAAGGTAAACATAATTTATGAAGAACAACCAATCCTGATGAACAAAAAGTACTGAAATCATATTGCGGTGGATAATTGTTATCAAAATATTCAATAACTGCATTCTAGTTCCACAAAAAAAAATTAAGTATTTTGATTCTTATTATATCGCAATTCTAATGAAAATATTGATCTCGAGTTGTTTGAAATAGCTGATTTCAACTAAAACAGTGTATTTTTTTTTTAAATAATAAGGAGTTTTTTGGTAGTTTTAAAGAACGCGAATAAAATTTAAATATGATTTATCTGATATTCTTTTAATTTTATGAAAAACGACCTTTTTAAACTATAAAAACATCGTTTACAGTAATAACTCATTCTTGATCTTGGTTAGCTTCAGCATGAACAGCCATATCCAAATTATGCCCTTGTCACAACTATGTAATATGTAGAAGGACAGGAAAACACGTCTGCCCTGCTGGAAATCGGCTCACAAGGACTTGACCTTTGAATAACTCCTTGTGATACTGATATCATTGTGGGATGCTGTTTGAGTTTTGCCGTCCGGTTATTCTGTCTGGATATTGCGGACCTACTTCTACATATTGTACAGTTATAGTTCTGAGGACCGTTTTGCTTTTACTTTACATCAAGGAGTGTGGTATTGTATATCTGGCCTTTCCAAGATCGATTGTGCTGTTGGTACTGCCTCTGGAGATGGCATTATTAGTGGCGATGTGTGGGGTGGTGTCCATAGTAACTCGGGATCATCTAGGTTAAATCCCTCGTCGTAGTCAATTCAGCATCACTTGCCTATATCGATGGTTGTTTCAAGATAATATTAGCGATTGCAAGCTTGGATTGAATGGACTGATGACGATGTCCGTTTTGATGACGATCCTCTAAGGTTCACCTTCATTATGCTTTTTGAATGATTTTTTATACTTAAAGTTTGATTATTGTTTTGGAAAAAAAACTGTAATATATTTTTTATTTATTTCTCAATTGTTTTATTTTGTTTTTGTTTTGTTATTAGAGTATTTGTTCAACTTTTTTTCTTTCTGTAGAGCATTGAATGGGAAACAGAAGATACCAAGGAGGATACAATTGACGATAGTCCAATAAGCTTGTGTGAGGAAGTGAACAAGCTCAGAGCCAGACGATACCATCTGGAGGCTATGTTGATAGCACATGTATGCGAATGCAAGTGTTAATTTGTGTGTAAACACAACGCAGGAAATTGGTTATATAGTTTTTTCAAATATATATAAAACATGTGATTCTAGTGATGTTGTTTTTATTATTGATCGATTGGAGTGTAATTATTTTTTCATTATTAAACCATGGTAAGTGTAACTAAAAAAAAAATCTCACTGAACCGTTCTTATACAACAGGGATTATCAGAAAAGTGTTGTCATGATATATCGTTAAAAGATTATGCAAGTTACTTCAGTGTTCGATATGACGTATACAAGTTGATTGAACTTGTTTCAACAGATTACGGTTTAAAATGACAGCTTAAGACAATTCAAATGGGTTACACTCTTTATTAATTTACCGTTATTAACATGATTAATACACAATATATTGTTATATTTCAAGTGAATATAATGACCATAGTTAAACAAAAAGTTACAATTATCTGTCCTTCGTTTGTTTCATTCACCACTCTGTAAAATTGCTTGGTTTACACTCTGGACATGTTAGAAATCCCAACTGATGCATGAGGTCTGATCTATAAGGACACGGTACGACAGAAGACAGTTCGGGTACAAAGTCACCCAGGACACTGGCAGTGTCCTTCAATTTGTTATATTCGGAAGGTCTCAAACAAATTCCTTTTTTGGTCGGTATGACATCGGTTTTATTTGGGGGTAACCAATATTGTCTGATGTCTACACAGATTGAGTTGTCTTGACCAGTGGCGTAGACGTTTCCCCCCAGGTGAGATTTATATTCCCTCTTTTCCGTTAAGGCCTGGTCAATAAAGTCGAGACTGTCGACCAACATTTTCCATCGAGTTAAGGGAAGACTAATTCCTTTTTTCGTGGGAATCATTTCTTTCTGGGAATCCCACTCTCTGATGTCGATTCGTATTTCATCTTTCCACTCTTTGGTTTGGACGAATCTGTTATTTCCCAATTCGATATTGCAACGTACTGCCATGTCGACGTATTTTGTTGTAAATGAAAAGTTTCAGGGTGTGCCTAGCTCTTTATATATGCAGAACGATGGGTTTTTCATTGGTCAAAATTAAACGAAATGAACTGCAAATGTTTGCATCATAATCCGATGAAGTAATCTACATGTCCTTAAAAGGACTTTTAATGCAAGGAATTAACCATCTTATTAGGATATATAGTTCTGGTCTTTCATTGGTTGAAATAAGACGCAATCAACTGCAAACGTTTGCCTCATAATCCGATTAAGTAATTAACATGTCCTTAAAAGTAATTTACGGTATCATGACCTTATATAGGAGTACATATACGTCTATTGTTGGAGTTTTGGTCTATTTTAAAGTTCGGGGAATTCCCTTTTGGCCGCCATCCTAAAAACGCTCAATTCCTACTACTTACATGTAAAATTTTTGGGACTTTCATCAGTTTATTTAGTAGGTTCAGTTATTTTTATCCTTTAAGTTATCTAAAAAGAAGTAGTTCAAATAATTTGTTATAGAATTCATTTACAGGGGAGGTAATCTCAATTCAAATTTTGTTTCCACGTTTAATCGATTTAAATTTCCAGTCGCATTTCATTTACGTTTATATACACGATTCAAAAAAGGTTAAAATTTGATAGATATATTTAACACAATACTTACGATTTCAAATCTTGAATATTTGCCAGTAACGATTGGACCAACTGCAAAAGCTCATAGCAACTTGGGATTCTGGTAATGACACACCATCGACATATTCTGGGTTTCTAACATCAGTGTTCAGTAAACGGATTGAATCCTTCACAATTCCATTAGACGTAGTCAAAAAATGAATATAAGAATTATTGTCTGTCCGACGTCTTCTGTTAGCCAATATAAGTAAGCATAAAAAAGGACCGCATGTTATAACTGTCCAGCCAAGAAGTTAAGAAAGAGAGATTTTCTTTGGAGAAGACAATTAAGCTTAATTCATTTAAGCATAAGCTAATATCAACTTTCATTTAATATTTTTGACCTTGATTCCGCGCCAACATTTATGTATAAGCTCAACAATTCAGCAAATGCTAAATTGATTTTAACTTATACAAAAATGAATTCAGCTTATGCTAAAATCAATGTAGCTTATGCTAAATGAATTAAGCTTATGCTAAAAGAATTTAGCCTATGCTAAAATGATTTAAGCTTAAGCTAAATTCGATGTTTATGACCCTAATCCGAGTCATAAAAAAGAAAACTTTCTAGACTGGTTGATGCCAAATCTAAACTTAAATGGAAAAGATTCAAACGGTAGTATCCTTTCTCATGTTTGTTTTTTTATTGTATGGTAATACATATAGATTATTGGTTTTTGTTGATTATTTACTTTTTTCTTTTTTACATGTTCTTTACACTATAAATGTTTAATATAATAAAAGTAATAGTTTTACTTTTTATTCTACAGTGTAAAAAAAAGAAAGCTGATAGAAATCAGCTCAGATGAAGAGAATAAAAAAGATGATGTAAGTGTTAGAAATAATCCTTGCATGTTCAATCTTTGAAGAGAAAGTGGAAACAAGGTCTTCCAGTGACTGTAAACAAAAACAATAATAAAGGGAATTGGTCTTTCATAAAGTAGGTGTCAATTTTTTTGTAAACAATATTGATTGTTGGTTGCTTAACGTCCAGTTGCAAATATTCCATGCATAATCAGGACGAGAACAAGTTCACAATAAATACAATAGGTAGGTTAATATAAAAGAGGCCATCTGGGATGATGGTCGGAGAAATTTAGACTGCCACTGGAAAATAAGGGTATATTGGATAGGGACAGAAATTTTTCCTTGCAACAGGCCACCTACGGACCCCTCAAAGAGTTGTTGCAAGGGTTCTTAACGTGCAAAGAGCGTGGCACGCTCTTTACACGAGGCATCGGATTTAACGTCCACCTTCTGACCGGACGCGACTGCGAACTTGATACATCCCGCACAGCCAAGCGGACGCCCCACTTCGGCAAGCGTTTTACTGCCGGTCGGGAGAAGACCAAGTGACCATATTTCTATTCCCCAGTCACCCTTGGTGAGTTTTGTAAACAATAAAAACGGCGGATGTTGAAAACAAGTTATGCGTAATAACATCTTACGCAAACGTTATCCGCTATCTGCACTTCCGTGCTAGGGGTTGCTGAAATGGCCTGGCAATAATTGTCGATGGTACATGTTTTGATGGCTACTTTTTCTAACTGCTGGCCAAAAGTCATTAACGTATAAGAATCCGCCAGTCTGTCCAGGGTGATCTTCTTCACTGAAGTCTGCCCATGGAAAATGACGCTGCCTTTCCCCGCATACAGGCACTGCAGCTCCACTACCTCATAGCTTTCATCAACCACACTTCTGCATTTCCTTAAATTAAGATCATGCACTTGGTCATTACATACAACTATACTCAACAACAACAAGCACTTCGCGGGCATCATTTTTGATTTTCAGTTTTTCTCTGTGAATCGTCTGAGCATGTGCACATAATCAACAGTTTAATTAAAAATAAAAAGGCGGGAGATTATGATTGTGTCGAAAAAAAAGGAACAATACGAAAAAGAATAAATATGAAAGAATTGAGATGTTGCTATATACTCTTCAACAATAGTATAACTCGAAAAAATGGGGAATGGAAACACATATAATAAGAACATATTAGGTACGAGACAATGGCACTCCAAAAAAAAAAATTCAGAAAAAAAATCGAACGTTTTGTTTTGTTTTGTTTACAATGTAGCTGCTTTAAATAAAGATTTTAAGTTAAGGAACCCAAAAATAAAGGAAAGGACATATTATCACAGTATTGTTTCTAGAGATTCATCAACACGTTGTTTTGTAAAGTTTCATTTTTGTTTGCGCACCACATACACAATTTGGTATAGAGTTGTTATGCGAAACCTAAGAACGGGGTGGTTATCCCTCCATTAGTCCCACCCCATACTTCAAAGTGTAATATTATTGGTTTAGATAATATTAGCTAGAAAAATGAAGTAAGTATAATAGTGCGTACTTTTCTTTTTTAAGTCAGTACTTCTAACCTTTGTCTAGAAATCTATTCACGATTAAGTGTTATAATGGCAGCCGAAAATGTTCAATTTAGTCAAATTGTTACTTCCACTGGTAGAACAGAATACAAAACTCAAATCGGGAGAGGGAAAGTGCTCACCTATAAAAAGTCCGCTAGGACTCTTTTATTTATACTAAGCTGCGTCAAATGGATTTATGAAGCTGAATTAAGGGCTGGCCGAGCTGGATGATCTGTTTACACTGAGGAGCACCTAGAGTCCCTAACGGCAAACTTTCCACAGGTCAGACTATTTTCTTTTTTTCCGTTTTTGAACGAGGTTCACATGTAGGAGTTTTCTTTAAAAATCGAGGAAATTAAAGTTTAAACCATTTGAGGTGTTATTTTTCTCTTTTTGTATGCGCTTACCGTAAACAACAGGAAGGTTTTAAGTATTATCTATTACCGTTTATCTTTCGGTTTATCTATCTACCTCGCTTTTGTTAGGGGAGATATCGGTGTTCACATTTGCCTTTTATTTTAACTTATTTAATGCAACAATTGAATATTATAAAACGAAGATGTGGTATGATTGTTAATAAAATAACTCTTCACAAGAGACCAAATGATACAGAAATTGTCAACTTTTTGTCAACTTGCGACCATCAACAATAAGCAAAACCCATTCCTCATAGTCAGCTATAAATAGCTTCAAAATGATGAATGTAAAACAAACCTCCACGGGGAGAAAAAAATAACAACCGAATTTATGTACAAAATAATGAACCAAAAACAATATGCACACCACCAACACCTCTCGCAAGTATAACACTTTCTTCATAACATTTGAGTTTTATTTTATTTTTCATGTTTTAGCCGCTCTCCCAGCCACAGGAGCAGGTTGTGCCTAAAGCAAACGTAGCGCCGGTTTATGCACCGCCACCACCTCATACACCTTCCGTAAGTATACATTTATTTATGTAGAGTTTAAATATGTTCAAGAATCATGATGGATTGCTGGTTGCTTAACGTCCAGTGGCAAATATTTCATACATAGCCAGGGTGAGAACAAGTTAACAATACATGCAATAGGTAAAATATTGAAAACAACACGTTATTAATTTCTTGCGTCCGAAGCGCTTTTCTGGATTTACCTTCATCAGGAACACTCAAAGCCAAACATTTGAAATCCGAAGATGTATAAGTACCGAAACCATTGAAGAGCTGTATGTAAAAAAATACCTAAAATAATTAGCCAAATTCATCTAAAGCCAACTTTGCCTGAGGGAGTTGAAACCTTAGTTTCTTAATAATTTATAAATTTATAAACGGACAATTTTAGTAAAGTTAAAGTAAATCATGTCAGTACCGAAATACTGACTACCGAGCTGATGATACCCTCGGGGACTTATAGTCCACCAGCAGAGGTAAGTCTTGCAATAGAGGGTGTTTTTTTTTCTTCTCAAGAATACCATGTATTGTTAACTGAATACACTTAAATGCAAACAAAGCAATACTTGCAAACAACCTTTTGTTCTTTAAAAAAAAAAGATTAGCAACACTGAAAGTATTTCATTTCTCTTTGGTTTATTTATTTAAATATTTCATTTTTATTATTGCAGACACCTTTGACGATAATTGATGAAAACGAAACGCCAACTACCACTCCACTTCTAACTATAACAGACCCGATATGGAGTAAAGAAAGTGTGATTCCGGTGAGGGTGGCCTCAAAGAGACGGGAAGAATTACACCCACAGTGGGTTAGCAAGACCACAAAATATGAACAAATGTCTCCCGTTAAAAACAATTTATATGATCTCTCTGAGGAGGAGATTAGAGCATTTTTTCAAGCAATGTAATGATGCTCAATGTGGTGTGACTTTCATTCAGTGTGGTGTTTATAGGAATAACATTTATAAATTTCATTATGGAAATATATGCAAAGTTGAAACAGACTGAGACGGTATATTTTTTTTAAAAATATTTGATAAATACTATCACTAAAATGTGTCTATCTTATAATTTCCATAGGCATAGCTTTTAATTGGGTTCTTCCAGTAACGTTTATCATCAAAACTACACAGTTTTTTTTACAACGGTATCGTTAATGATTTTTACTTCTAATGCACGTCATTGAATTGGTGGTCGTAGTTTCTAATTTCTAAGTTTCTAGAAAATGTATTTCTTAATTCGAAAACATTAGAAATGGAGGGACCAATTTTTTCTCCGTTGAAAAACGAACTGTATAATCTCTCTGAGGAGGAAGCGGGATCCTTTTTCCAATCGATGTGATTTCGCTCAATGTGGTGTGGGATTATATTCATTGAACTTTTAAAGGAATAAGAATTGTAAATGTCATTACGGAGTATATGTCAAACAGACTGGTTAGTTGTTTTAAATATCATAAATAAAACACCTTTCCTAAGTATACATTTATTAATGTAGTGTTTATAGTACGGTGACAAGACCCACTATTTTTTAGATTTAATCGTCAAACATACTATATGGCTATATTATATATCATTGGATTCGGAAAAATGAGTACTATTGAAATATCGATGTCGTCAAAAAGAATTGTGGTAACAGTTTTGCATAAAATGAGGTCAAAGATCAAATTCTGTTGGTTTTTTTTTTCTTCCATTTTTTCAAAATTTGATGAAATATATGACAATTAAGGTTAAATTCTAGATACAGACATTTTCTTAAATCAATTATCAATGAATTAAATCGAAAAGGTTAAAAAAAAAATGAATAAGAAATCGATTTTTTTCTGAAAATTGGCGTTTTTCAAATACTTAATTGTTCTATTACACAAGATCAACAAATATTCTGTTAAAATTACAATATTTACCTTGCCGGCTGACATTCAACCTCATCAATAAATGATAAATATTATTTTTACCTGCATCCTGCTGTCATGAAGGCATATTTTGCTAAGATCATTCATGAAATTCATTAAAACTAAAAAGCACTCAATACTTTGAAAATAGTAACAATTCAACATTCCAATCAAAGAGATCCACACAAAATAATTATATCCTCTGGTTAATTGTCAAGGAACATGATTTGAAACTTTCTACTTAATTCTGACCCTTTACAGGATCAAAGCCCCGGACATGTAAGGTTTTGTAGTGAACAAACACATGACTCTTTCACATGCAGATTTTTATGTCTAATGTGACCAGTGTTATAAATGTATATCAAAAATGAGAATAGAAGACACAAGATCCTGCAAGAATTCTGCTGAAATATGCCCTTTAAAATACACTGGGTGTAATGCATCATTTTACTCTCGCCAACCGTATTCTAAAGGTGACCGGATAGGGGATTAGCAATGTGTAATGCGGTCCAAATTTTTAGTTTGAAACGAAGAACGTAAAACATACTGTTTCAGTGCCGTCTCGCAAGAAGTTAACCTGACTAAACTTACATCTTTACTGGTAGCAAACTTGAATAATTGTTATGATGGAGTGGGTTCAAAGAGATAGTTCTAATCATAAACCTTTGAAGTAATCTGTCATGCCAAAACATGGACTTCAGCATCGTCAATATTACTGAAATCACAACTGAAATAGTCTTGTGTGGCCTTCAAAGTCTTGTAGACAGTGTGTATACCTACTCCATAGAGAGACGAAGTCGCATCGCATCCGGTAAGTACATGTGCAGCAGGCAATAGTTTACATAGTAGCAAACACACAGAACAGTTACAATTGTATAAGAGGTCCGTATAATTGTTCTTCCGCTCTTTAGCATTTCCCTAAACTCCGTGTCAAAGTTTAAGGCATTGGGTATAGGCCTTCTCTTGTGGGCTGAACAAGCTATGACAGCCATGAACAGTGTTGGTTCAATAACTTTGACAATTCGGAATTAACAAACGTTCTGACTTTGTAAAGCTCACATCAGGTGCAATCTTATGGGATTTGTCAAAGTTTTCCAGTCAGGAATACTTCTCCGCTCTATAATCTGATACACTTTGATGGAAGCTGCATGTCTCTGTGCGGCGTTCCCTTTCGGCCGACTTTATAGAGTTGCTCGTGTCGTAGCGGTCAAAAACGTGTGCTACTATGTGTGCCATAGAAATTCATTGGGACATACCTTTTTAATAGTAAGCTACAAGGTCTTATGTTTTACCTGTTTCAGCATTAACAATGCCATACCATCTCTTATTTAAGTTGTGAGTGATGGTATAAAAGAAGGTTGTGAAGGTGCACAAGAGATTTGGGATTTGAATTGCTTCACAAAATCCGACTTGCATGATTTTCTCATGGTGACGTCATTTTGAAAAGGGGATAATGGAATGGGTGCGACAACACATGTTCTATGACAACATCATCTCTACATTTTGCCGAAATCAGTGCACGACTAATCACAAAATATTGATTTATGCGACCTGAAAGTTTTTCCCACGATTTATGTTTAAGGTTTGTGTTTGACTTTGATATTGGACTATAAAAACTCCTTGTGATCTTAAGAAATAGTATTAGTGATACAATGTTTAGACATGTAGCATTTAGGAAGAGATACCGATAAGACATTGAGGGTGGGATTCCACACCAAAGGGATCAGTCATGAATCATTTAGATTGGTCACAATTGCAATACCAAGTTCTTCATCTCTTTTCATTGCTGTTGGCTTTGTTTCTTTTTGTGAATTTGCATAATTTGCAACAATTCCATCCCTTTTCAGCATTACACGACTAATGGATTCTATAAAACATCTAGTAAGGGTTCATCTTACAAGCGCAGACTTTGATTTGTTATGCCTACAGTGTCACGTAATCCCCTTGAAGCTTTTATAACGGTCTTTTCTGTTGCCATGTCATAGTACTTTTAAAATGTCCAGGAATCTGTCTAAAAGGCAAAGAAGCCATCTATAAAAGGTGATCGAATTTTATCAGAAAATTGAAGCATATCGATTATCAACCTTCGTGCGGTACGGTTGGTTACAAAAATATAATGTTACATTTAAGATGACGATCTCAAGGAAAAGACCAATTTCCCTCTCGTTCTGCTCTAATTAACATCTGACAGCTAAATGTCTACTGCTTCAAGGAACATATCCCAGTATGTAAATGTAAGTAATACATCTCATCCAAATTGTGTATATGTAGCTATAAGAGGCTGTATATGAATTTCGAATAGCTCCGTCATATGAGCGTTATTAATTTTGTCTAGCTTGAATTGTTGAAATAGTGCCTCTGAGACAAATGAATTTGATATTATTGATTAATAAAGGTACAAATGTATGAAATATCATATAAATGTTAATTATTTTACATTTTGGGTTAAAAAAGTTATGAAATTAAATTTGAATGTACTCTATCAAATGCAAAGTATTCGTAGTGTTAAACTTTTATAAACACTCTTTAATAACGAATTAATTTTCCTAAACTTTATCCAAAATCGTTAAAATAACATGAATAAGGTGCAACAACAATGTGTATAATAACAGAAATCATATCATGGATGTTATTTTCCAATTTTGACGTCAAAACTTTTCTAAGTCGATTTGTCGTTCAAGTAAACTAACGTACTTCAAATCCCATTTTACGAAAATTGCACCGTACGATTTTTTGACGACAAGTCAAAATGTTCAGTTTAACCTTTGAACTACCAATACTGTGATTTATAGCCGTATAGTCCGAATTAAAATTAAACTCCTTAAATAAGCGACTTTTCCTTACTCGGTCACCGTACTATTAAATATGTTCAAGAATCATGATTGATTGTTGGTTGCTTAACGTCCAGTGGCAAATATTTGTTACATGTTCAGGACGAGAACAAGTTAAAAATACATATAATAGGTAAGTCTTGTAATAGAGGGTGGTTTTTTCAAGAATCACCATGTATTCTTAACTTGATACACTCAAATGCGAACAAAGCAATACTTGTTTTTCATATATATAATTGAACCTAATTAGTATATTGCAAATAACCTTTTGTTCGCAGTAGTATTGTAATAGAAAAATGTACTTTATTTGATTTCATATAGTTACTAATTAATACCTGTAAAATCTTCTGCGAAGAACTATGGTTATTGAATGGTATACAATGATATACGATGGTGCTACACACGTGACACATGTGACACAGGTATAGTGTTCATGACAAATCGACAAATCATGTCTTATAACGATAAAAAAAAGAGTCAGTTAGTTGATCGATCATAAACCGAGAGTCAATAACCACCTATATCTCAATTCGTTGAATCACTTATCGGAAGACATATGTCGGAGGCAACTCCGAATAAACCTTTTAAGTGGTGTGTTCCTGCTCTGTTCAATATAATTCTTCAACAGTTGAATATTAAACTCTTTTTTTTTAAAGATAAAATAGTTGACAGGATAAAATTGGTGACTGAAGATAAAAACAAAACACAGATGGTATGTTTAATGGAGAATAATTCAATGATGATACACAGGGGATTTGGTTTTGACACATACACTTTCTTGCAAATAAATTTTGACTGAGGGTAAATGGCCAATTAACTGACATAACGGTTCATCTTTTAACGTTTTATTATCTTTATTCATAATCAAATTAAATTCGAAAGTAATTAGCAATTAAAGCCCTGTTGATATACCAATATGCTCCAAAATTTATGGCAGGCACAAAATCAGTTATCTGCGTACATTTCATTATCTTTTGCACGATATCTAAAATGAGAAATAACGCAACAGTTTTTAGTTAAAGAAAATTTCAGATATGTTGAACGTGATCAGAAGTTAAATCTTGTTGATTATGACTTCAAATAACTTGTTATATAGTTTACACATTGTTGTCATTAGAACTGTATTGTATACAAGTGTCATACAAGTGAGAGTTTTAGCTAGCTATAAAAGAGGTTTAATCTACCGTGTTCTTACTTAGAAAATGCCTGAAATTAGTCAGGAATATGACAGTTGTTATCCATTCGTTTAAGTACGAACGTTGTGCTGTCTAGCCTGCAATAATGCAAATATTAAAGGTGTTTTAAATCGCTTATCTCTGAAAAACAAGCATAATTATGATTAGTTGAATGTGTGAAAGATTCCAAAAGTATGATTTCATAGAAATATTGTTTTTAAGATATCCTGATTGAATACAATGTCCCACACATGCATTATTTTAAATCATCATTTTGACATTCGACTGCAGTTTCTCAAAAAAGCACAATTTTGTCACTCCGTATCACATCTAACGTTTCAAGTTTTATTTGAATTACAGTAAAAAGTAGGAAGTTTTTAAAACATCACTCAAAACATTTAACAAATGAAAAACAAAAGTCAAATTCCTGAATTAGCGTAGCTGATCTTTAATCAACACAATAACAGTTGGTTTTCAACATATTCAATTTATTTAGATTCTAATGAAGTATGATTGCTATCTGGAACGAGTTTTGATATTTATAGTTTTCGTCATGATTGAAAACTGATATCTTTTGGAGTTATCTGATTTCCAAGAATTTCAGTATTACTAATCGAGAGTTTATATGAAGCAATATCCAATCAGCATACGCGTTAATCCTATATCTCTTATAATCAATAGTCATTTTGCGCTGTATTAAACAATCTGCAAATATTAAATCACATGCTATGCATGGCGTCATGTGTGGTTTGCTCACGTCAAACATTGACGTCAGACATTTCAAAACGTTTAATATACTTCAAAATGTGATATCATAAAATAATGATATCTATTATTCTTAACTTTATCTAAAATTGGCATATAATAAAACATTTAAACATAAATACCGCTCAATCATTTACTGAGTACAATTTAAAAACATCACACGTATTTCTTTTCATAATTTTGTTTATATTCGTAATCTGTTCTTGTTGTATTGCTTACTTTTTTTATTTTATTAATAAGAAATAAATTTTCACTAGGTCAATACGCTCCCATTCCTTGGTTTGCAGTACATATTTTAGTCATTAATTCTATTAATAAATCTATATCAGTGTGAATTCACTAGTTTGGATTGCAATAAATATGTTGAATCGTAAAAAAGAATCGAATGAATGGTTCTCAAATGTATGCCTCCTAGTCAGATATAGAAATAAATATACATGATATAGTTAAGATAAATATAACTGTACTGAAACATCATATTCCAAACTGAACGCTTCTTTTTTTAATACATGATGATTAGAATGACACGGAGCAAGAAACTGTAAAGATGCTACGTAGCCTTCCTGAACATGCTTTATCACAAGAGAACCAGCATTGGATGGACGGTAAATATCAAGCATGTTGCCACAAATCTAGCAAATGACAGTAAATGAACGATATATTTTTAAATAAAAGAAAACTTACTGATTGAATAACATAATGGAATAGCACCGATAAAACCCGTCGAAAAAAAAGATACTGTTCCACAGTAACATTTAATTTGGACTAAAAAAAAATCAAAAACACGTTCAGACTCAGTATATATTTTTGTCGTTTTATAACTGACAGATTAATATGGTTACAGGTCTGTACCTTTTGAATAAAAATTTTAAACAACTATCCATTCGAGCAAATACAAAGCACATTGATAAAAAAAAGATTGTTTGCTTGCAAATAAGACAACTTCATACTCATGATATTGGAAATCAAATAAGTAGATGATATCTATTATAGCTCACCTTATGGTCTGAAAAATGATAAAAATTCATACAATAAATAAGCAATTTTAGGCCAAACCATGAAAAACTGAAGTGAAGTTCAATTGAGAAAACCATATCATCAACTAATGTGCAAAACAATAGACGAAATGATAGTATATGATTGACAGAAACAAAGGACAACCCTTTACTTACAGACTCTAGAACCCATTGTTCATTATTTTTTGTCCTTCAACATGGGGACTGGTCATGGTTCATATGAATTCTACTTTTGATTTAACAGTTCAGTTGTAAGGTGGTAAAGTTTATATCAGTTTTTGTTCAATCGATTTATTACTATTGTACAGCGGTAAACTAATGTTGCTTTTATTGGATTCTTACATTGAACACTATACCATACAGAAATTTGACCAGTTCAAAATTAAGAAAGCATAATTTCTAATAATGAAGAAACAGAAAATCCAGTGTGAGTTGTATTTTACTGTTGTCTTAAACTTGACATGAAATTTAAAAAATCATGAACATTTTCCGCAACTTAATCATATGTTAATTAACATGATTATGTAGTTATATAACATGGATACATTTTTTAACAAAAAATATCCAAAGTTGATTAAAAAACCCAGGTCTATGAGTCCTGACAACATCAAACGCTTTCGTTTACAGTCAGCTAAGCGCACTATATTTCATGTTGAACAAGACAATAACAATCAAAACCAATGAGCAAACAAATACTCATTAAACCAAAGGACATTTACATCAACAGTTATAAATAATTAAAAAAGAAACAACACGAACTCAAACGACACAAACATTTTTAGTTAGCAGAACATGAAGACCGTACATCAGAAGTATACAACACAAGTGGCTAAACTATTTTACATGTTCTATGTTTAAGGCAAAACGTATTTTTATACATGTTCGAAAACGTGGTTCCCTTAGATCGAACACACTGCTTATTGTTGTAATACCGATATTGTTTTTACCTTTTAGTCTTTGTAAGATGTGCAAATAAAAAAATAATCACATTAAAATTACTGGACATGAGTAAAGTCTATCTTGATCAGTTTTACAGAAAAAAGGTTCTTATAAAATTTCATTATGTATCAAAAAATAGCAAACACTAGAATATAAAAAAGAGAATGTGGTAGGATTGCCAATGAGACAACTCTCCACAAGAGACCAAATGACACAGATATTAACAACTATAGGTCACCGTACGGCCTTCAACAATGAGCAAAGCCAAAACCCCATAGTTAACTATCAAAGGCTCCAAAATGACCAAAAAAAAAACAATCCAAGCGAGAGAAATTACGGCCTTATTTATGTAAACTAGAAGTTTACCATAAATTTATTTTATAGACACACAAAAAAAAGAATAGTGCTTTGCAACACCAAAGATAAAGTTAATGACTGAAGAAGTTTCTTTACTACAATGCAATTTGGGATTAATTTTCGTCTAGGATATTTTTTTCTACCCTTTTTCGTATGCAACCTGATGTGGTATACCATGGTTTGGGGTATTAAACCCGAATAAAAGAATACAAATTATGCACTCAGAATGAAAATAAATAAAAGTAAACAAAAAATAGCTCCATCTAATAGAAAAAAAATGCAAACGGAACGTTCCTTTTAAAAACAGAAGTTCCGAAACATAAATACAGCCAACAAATAGAAACAAGTAATATATTCTTACTTGGTACAAGTATTTTTCTTAGAAGTAGGGATGGTGAGTTTAACATAGTTTAGTAGCTAGCTAAATTCGTCACTTATCTTAAATTGGCATATAATTCCATTATATTCACACCGATGTGTGAGCAAAACAAACAGACAAAAGATGTAACAATACAAAAGATTGGTTCAAATTTGGCAATTAGATGCAATAATAAAAAACAAGACACTTATAATTTGTAAGTTTTTATAATATCCACCACAGTTCAAATAATTCGATGATATATGTACAATAACGAAACCGTATTTAAACTTTATTTGAGGAATGTAAAATAACTTTTCATTATGGGATGTTCCGTGATCAAAGAAGAATTACATTTTTTGTTTCTAATGTGTCCATTTTCTGACTAGAGACCAATTTTTGTTTCGCAAAAGTTAGGTAAAAAAAACGCGGAAAAAAATCAAAGAAGTCAGTTGCAGTCAACACCAATTACTGTATCATCCGATATTAGTACATGAATTTTAATTAACACCTATTTTGTCGCGTGTCCCCTTATAACATTACGCCAATGATTAGGCACCACAGATGAAAATTACACGCATTAAAATGAAGAGAAAATTTAAAAAAGAATGCCAGTAAGGTCAAATTTGTTGTTTACCCTGTGATATAATGTTGACGTGTGTCTTTAATTTCAGACGGAGAAATTATCACGGGTTCAGATGAAGCGCAAAATGGTGATGTGTCAGATTCATTAGGTAATAAAAAGTAGATAAATTTTGAATGATGCATCATTTCCAATGTGTTGCAATAAGCGAAATCGAAATCGTTTATTTAGGAAATGAACGCTTCTTTCTGTAACTTCATTGGGGTGTAAAAGCGTTAACCGAAGTGCATTTTGAATGAAGCGAACCGCTTTATTCTAAAAATGTGCGCACGGTCAACGCTTTTACAACCCTATGAAGTTACAAAAAGAAGCATTCAATACTTATAATTACATTTTTTAGCTAGGATCATGAAAACACGAATTTTATAATTTTCTTATTTAATTCACCTGTGTACTTTATTGTGGGACCACGTGTTTTCATGAATGAAAAGTTTTGTTGAGTAATGCAATGGCTTAAGGAATAAGACGTTTTGTGCAGTTAGCAAATCAATATAACGTATTATAATTTAACATACATCTAATGTAATAATTCATAAATACTCGGTCAAAATTTCTTTAAGTTTTATATCAGATTAGTTTTCATTTCTCAATATTATATTTTTGGGGTTTATTAAGGAAATTTATCAATATCTAGACCTCTTAGAAAATGGTTTTGAATGATACAATGAGATCTCAGTAAATTAAAATTATTTTCGTGAAATATTGTTTAAACTACATCTATACATGTATGGAATAAATAATTCAACTAAATTTTACAAAATTGATAAAAAGCATACAGCCGTTGGATGGTGTAATTTAAAAATAAATGTGTATGGTGTAATGGTGAATGGCATAGGGTGCAATATCAGAAGGTGTATGGTGTTATGATGTATGGTGTGTAGGGAATGTGGTTATGGTGTAACATGCGATCCGGACTTGTGGGAATGAATGGTGTTAGACATTGAGAACTATGCAAAATATTGAACAGATTTTAAATTCTATACATCAATTTACAATATTGAGATCAAAATCCGTTTTTTTTTTAATACAAAAAAATAATTTCGTAGTCGCACGATTTCTTTGAAATTACATTGCATAATGGTGTAGTGTGTATTGTGCAAAGGGTGTAACGTGTATGGTTTAATGGTGTATGGTGTTATTGGAAAGTTTACACCATTAAAGGAACTTAAGATAGTCACATTTTCAAATACAAAAAAATGTATATGTTCTAAAAATAGAGAACATTATCATATAAATTGCATAAATAAAGTATTTTTTGCCACTTATAATAACAAGAATTTATATTTGTTCTAGATATTTCTAGGGGGAACCACACATGTGGTATAACAATTGATAACATTACAGAAAATAACGTCCCACTGTTAGTTCAAATAATTTGATGCTATATGTACAATAACGAAACCTTATTTAAACTTTATTTGAGGAATGTAAAATAACTTTTCATTATGGGATGTTCCGTGATCAAAGAAGAACTACATTTTTTGTTTCTAATGTGTCCATTTTCTGACTAGAGACCAATTTTTGTTTCGCAAAAGTTAGGTAAAAAAACGCGGAAAAAAATCAAAGAAGTCAGTTGGCAGTCAACACCAATTACTGTATCACCCGATATTAGTACATGAATTTTAATTAACACCTATTTTGTCGCGTGTCCCCTTATAACATTACGCCAATGATTAGGCACCACAGATGAAAATTACACGCATTAAAATGAAGAGAAAATTTAAAAAAGAATGCCAGTAAGGTCAAATTTGTTGTTTACCCTGTGATATAATGTTGACGTGTGTCTTTAATTTCAGACGGAGAAATTATCACGGGTTCAGATGAAGCGCAAAATGGTGATGTGTCAGATTCATTAGGTAATAAAAAGTAGATAAATTTTGAATGATGCATCATTTCCAATGTGTTGCAATAGGCGAAATCGAAATCGTTTATTTAGGAAATGAACGCTTCTTTCTGTAACTTCATTGGGGTGTAAAAGCGTTAACCGAAGTGCATTTTGAATGAAGCGAACCGCTTTATTCTAAAAATGTGCGCACGGTCAACGCTTTTACAACCCTATGAAGTTACAAAAAGAAGCATTCAATACTTATAATTACATTTTTTAGCTAGGATCATGAAAACACGAATTTTATAATTTTCTTATTTAATTCACCTGTGTACTTTATTGTGGGACCACGTGTTTTCATGAATGAAAAGTTTTGTTGAGTAATGCAATGGCTTAAGGAATAAGACGTTTTGTGCAGTTAGCAAATCAATATAACGTATTATAATTTAACATACATCTAATGTAATAATTCATAAATACTCGGTCAAAATTTCTTTAAGTTTTATATCAGATTAGTTTTCATTTCTCAATATTATATTTTTGGGGTTTATTAAGGAAATTTATCAATATCTAGATCTCTTAGTAAATGGTTTTGAATGATACAATGAGATCTCAGTAAATTAAAATTATTTTCGTGAAATATTGTTTAAACTACATCTATACATTTATGGAATAAATAATTCAACTAAATTGATAAAAATTGATAAAAAGCATACAGCCGTTGGATGGTGTAATTTAAAAATAAATGTGTATGGTGTAATGGTGAATGGCATAGGGTGCAATATCAGAAGGTGTATGGTGTTATGATGTATGGTGTGTAGGGAATGTGGTTATGGTGTAACATGCGATCCGGACTTGTGGGAATGAATGGTGTTAGACATTGAGAACTATGCAAAATATTGAACAGATTTTAAATTCTATACATCAATTTACAATATTGAGATCAAAATCCGTTTTTTTTTTTTAATAAAAAAAATAATTTCGTAGTCGCACGATTTCTTTGAGATTACATTGCATAATGGTGTAGTGTGTATTGTGCAAAGGGTGTAACGTGTATGGTTTAATGGTGTATGGTGTTATTGGAAAGTTTACACCATTAAAGGAACTTAAGATAGTCACAATTTGAAATATATGTTCTAAAAATAGAGAACATTATCATATAAATTGCATAAATAAAGTATTTTTTGTGACTTATAATAACAAGAATTTATATTTGTTCTAGATATTTCTAGGGGGAACCACACATGTGGTATAACAATTGATAACATTACAGAAAATAACGTCCCACTGTTAGTTCAAATAATTTGATGCTATATGTACAATAACGAAACCTTATTTAAACTTTATTTGAGGAATGTAAAATAACTTTTCATTATGGGATGTTCCGTGATCAAAGAAGAATTACATTTTTTGTTTCTAATGTGTCCATTTTCTGACTAGAGACCAATTTTTGTTTCGCAAAAGTTAGGTAAAAAAACGCGGAAAAAAATCAAAGAAGTCAGTTGGCAGTCAACACCAATTACTGTATCACCCGATATTAGTACATGAATTTTAATTAACACCTATTTTGTCGCGTGTCCCCTTATAACATTACGCCAATGATTAGGCACCACAGATGAAAATTACACGCATTAAAATGAAGAGAAAATTTAAAAAAAGAATGCCAGTAAGGTCAAATTTGTTGTTTACCCTGTGATATAATGTTGACGTGTGTCTTTAATTTCAGACGGAGAAATTATCACGGGTTCAGATGAAGCGCAAAATGGTGATGTGTCAGATTCATTAGGTAATAAAAAGTAGATAAATTTTGAATGATGCATCATTTCCAATGTGTTGCAATAAGCGAAATCGAAATCGTTTATTTAGGAAATGAACGCTTCTTTCTGTAACTTCATTGGGGTGTAAAAGCGTTAACCGAAGTGCATTTTGAATGAAGCGAACTGCTTTATTCTAAAAATGTGCGTACGGTCAACGCTTTTACAACCCTATGAAGTTACAAAAAGAAGCATTCAATACTTATAATTACATTTTTTAGCTAGGATCATGAAAACACGAATTTTATAATTTTCTTATTTAATTCACCTGTGTACTTTATTGTGGGACCACGTGTTTTCATGAATAAAAAGTTTTGTTGAGTAATGCAATGGCTTAAGGAATAAGACGTTTTGTGCAGTTAGCAAATCAATATAACGTATTATAATTTAACATACATCTAATGTAATAATTCATAAATACTCGGTCAAAATTTCTTTAAGTTTTATATCAGATTAGTTTTCATTTCTCAATATTATATTTTTGGGGTTTGTTAAGGACATTTATCAGTATCTAGATCTCTTAGAAAATGGTTTTGAATGATACAATGAGATCTCAGTAAATTAAAATTATTTTCGTGAAATATTGTTTAAACTACATCTATACATTTATGGAATAAATAATTCAACTAAATTTTACAAAATTGATAAACAGCATACAGCCGTTGGATGGTGTAATTTAAAAATAAATTTGTATGGTGTAATGGTGAATGGCATAGGGTGCAATATCAGAAGGTGTATGGTGTTATGATGTATGGTGTGTAGGGAATGTTGTTATGGTGTAACATGCGATCCGGACTTGTGGGAATGAATGGTGTTAGACATTGAGAACTATGCAAAATATTGAACAGATTTTAAATTCTATACATCAATTTACAATATTGAGATCAAAATCCGTTTTTTTTTTAATAAAAAAAATAATTTCGTAGTCTCACGATTTCTTTGAAATTACATTGCATAATGGTGTAGTGTGTATTGTGCAAAGAGTAAACGTGTATGGTTTAATGGTGTATGGTGTTATTGGAAAGTTTACACCATTAAAGGAACTTAAGATAGTCACAATTTGAAATATATGTTCTAAAAATAGAGAACATTATCATATAAATTGCATAAATAAAGTATTTTTTGTGACTTATAATAACAAGAATTTATATTTGTTCTAGATATTTCTAGGGGGAACCACACATGTGGTATAACAATTGATAACATTACAGAAAATAACGTCCCACTAACTATACGTTTCATTTTGATTATCATTCTTGTTAAAAGAAAATAAATATGCATGTACGGTGGGTGTAGTGGGTACAGTGGTTATGCAACTTCCTAGAAATTGTGCATAGCCGTAGTTCGTTTATTCGCACAATAAATTTATTTCCTGTTTATTTAAGTATTTCTATAGGTATTACAGTAAAGCTACATAGATATAGAACGATGTGGTATACATGTATAATGTATTGTATAATTTTGGCATACACGTATATACTGATTTATGTTAAAATTCGGGTTTCATATCTATTCATGGGAATGAGGTTTTAAAACTTAATTCAAATTTCATTTTCGTACCAAATGACGATTTGCAGTGTTTGATAGACAAATATTGACCATTGAATTAATTTCGGTGTTTTTTTTTTTAAATAGATCTGAACAATCGAATGGTTTTTTTGGTAGTTTTATTTTAACATACTTTTAAATTTTTGAAAGAAGGGGCTTTCCATTAACTTTGTAAATGTATTATTATTGATTGTAATTCCAGTTTCTAGTTTAAATAAAACTCTTTATTTAAACTAGCAATGTTTGAAATCCAGTTCTGCACTATCACGGTGGGTATGGTTGTCCTGCGAGAGAGCGTTCTGTGCTGGTGATTCGGTCCTGACGGGTGCTGGTGATCAATGAAAAAATGTAAACAAAGACGAAAATGATGATTTTTGACGTTTTCACTCATAAAAAAATGGAAGAAAACAGATGAGATTTTTCAATTTTGTTTCTTTTGGCTTCATATGTAAACCATTAAAAAGTTGACTCTCTAAACTGTTTCATTAAGCGTAACACAAAAATGCTCCATTTTCAGAAAATCTAGCACTGAAAAAATAAAACAAAAATGCTCATAGAGTCCGCTTTCTACACCGCAATCCACACAACAAAACTATTTTTTTGTGACAAAACATTGCAATTTATTAAAATTTAGCATTTTCTCAATTTATTCATGTCCTGATACTGTGCTGGTGGGTCCTGTCATTGTGCTGGTGGGTCCTGATACGGTGCTGGTGATTTCGGATAAGAAGTTGGTCATATTTGAAACAAATGTTACAACATCAATAAAATTGGGCAAATAATTGTTGTCAATAGGATCTATGACTCCTATTTTAGCTCTTGTGCATCCATTTGGCTGTTTAATGCATCAATGTGTTTTCAAATGATCGTAACTTGTATCACATAATTACATAAAAGGGCAACATCTGTCGTCCAATATCAGATAACAATATATAGTATCTAAAATAAGAATAGTTTTATTAAGATATTAAATGCCCCTTACATTGATGCTTCAACAATGATCAAAGCCCATGCCGCATAGACATGTTTGTTAGCGCTCCGCATACCCCTCCCCACTTCCACCCAACCAACCCTCCTCATTTCCTCCTTCATTGTTACAGTGGTGTACCAACACAACAATTTATCACATAAAATAATAACACAAAGACACACATTATTGAACAACGAATGCTCGCAGATACTGAAAGCTAGTTCAAAGCCGCATTTTCAACTAATAGATAAACCATGTTTTCCTATACAAAAATCCTAATCGTGTCGATTAAAAAAGTCAGGCGCGTAGCTACGTTTACGTCAAAACGCCCGGGCGTAAACTTAAATTTTCGTAAATACATTAAGAAGAACTGGTTAAAATCATATTATAAGCCTTGCATATCTTTCTTCAATGGCTTTTATAATTGCAAATAAAAGTGACGAAATTTACTTTTCAATCAAAAGGTATCGTATTATACATTTGTTCATTTCTGTCAAAGTCTGAATCTACTGTGAATTCTAATTACTTTCCCTTTGTTTAAATCTATTCATTATCTGTCGAGATTTGCTTTTTTGTCAAGTCTGCAACTTTTTAGTCTCGAAAGCGAGACATAGCAATCCTAAATTCCGTCGGCAGCGTCAACATCTTGGTTCAGCATGTTGTGGAAAGTTTTTTTTAGATATCAATGACTGTCAGCTATTCATGAAATTTTACGAAAGTTGGATATATATTTAATTTTACCGTATCTACTGATGATTGCAGTTAACAAGTACATACAGTCTAGGGTTTTTTGTTACACATCAATTACATTGTCTAACCTTCATCGAATTTTATGAAACTTAGCAGAAGCTTTTTTATGATTAATGTCTGAACAAAAATTTTAAAAGTGTTTTTATTTTAATTTTTCAGTTTACGGACTTATCTTTTCGCAACTAACAGACGGTCTGTTTAATACTTTAAATGATAATTTTTTAAACCTTCATAGATTGCCATGAAACTTTGGCAGAAGAAAATCATGAAAAAATATCTTAAGAAAATGTTTAATATTCTTAAATCCTGGAATGGACTGATAAATGGATTATTTTTTGCGGAAGCAATCATAGGCCCAGGCGAGATCTGGGTTCTACGGAAACCTTTACGAATTTTCATAAAACACCCGAAAACTATCAAAATTAATTATTTCATGTCCATTAACGAAATTTGCGCATGAAAAGGGGTCTTGATTGAGTGATTGCTTTACCCCATGGTTTCTTTTAAACATATTTAGAGTAACTGGTTTGGACATTTTCTCTAAAACCAAATCAACACAATGAATAAATTAAACATAAAAGAATGTTTTCATCTCAATACATTAAGAAGAACTGGTTAAAATCATATTATAAGCCTTGCATATCTTTCTTCAATGGCTTTTATAATTGCAAATAAAAGTGACGAAATTTTTTTAGTGTTCTATCGAACTTTCGAAATAAATACCTGATAACCGTTCAGACAAAAAAAATATGTTGCAAAAATCTTACAGATACAGCAAGTGATTCTTAATAGCTATAAGATCCTCTGGCCTCTGTTGGTCTTGTGTTATTTTGGTTTTGGTTTCTTGTGTACGGTTTGGAGGTTGGTGTGGCGTTCATTATCGCTGGACTAGTGTATATTTGTTTGGGGGCCAGCTGGGGGGCGCCTCCTGGTGCGGGAGTTTCTCGCTGCATTGAAGACCTGCTGGTGACCCTCTGTTGTTGTTTTTTATTTGGTCGGGTTGTTGTCTCTTTGACACATTCCCCATTTCCATTCTCAATTTTATAAGATACATTTTTTTATTTAAAATACAACTTTTAAATCTTACGGGAAACTATTCCAAGCTTTAAACTTTCACTGTAATCTCGCTCTAACTTATCCCCCATCCCCCCCCCCCCCCCCCAAAAAAAAAAAAAACCCACCAAACAAACAAACAAACCCGCTATACTATTGTCATTTTTATAGTCAGCACTTAATTGTTCACAAACAAATGTGTTTTAAGCTGCTAAAGACATATGATTCAAACGCTCATAAAGTCCTTTGTTCTATATTTTTGCTCTCCATTTTTATGCAAAACCTTTTACATTTTTATTTTATGGGTTATTGTTGTAGGTCGTACGATGACGTATGGTTTCTTATGGAAATTTGTCCATTGACAACAAACATACCACATCATCTACTTTATATAAGTATTGTATAAATTACAACGTATTTTTGGTGATCTTGCAAAATGATCGTAATCCCGAAAATCGTAAACATATTTTCTTATCTTAAAAGGGGGCAAGAAGGGTTCCATTAACAGGCCAATAAATAAGGTTACAGTTAATTTAAAAAAAAATAAAAAATAAGGGTATTTTTTTCTCTCATAATAACAGTAAACAGATTCACAACAAAAAAAAGCTGACAACAGTTAATTAGTCAATAATAGTACAGCATCAATGATCTTGAATATATGCCACTGTTAACTAAAATATAAAGGCACAGAACCAGGACATAGGAGCACAGAACCAGGACTGTTTTTCTTATCACCAGCACAGCGTCAGGACAATTCCGTTTAACGAACTTGCACGAATTTTGCAATATAATATTGTTGTAATATACTTTGCATGGTACTTATGACACATCAGAGAAAAATTAAGCAACAAAACAGTCGTTTTATTGCCGTCCTGATACAATGTAAACAAACCCACCAGCACAGAATCAGGACCCACCAGCACCTGACAGGACCAAATCACCAGCACAGAACGTTCTCTCGCAGGACAACCATACCCACCGTGACTATATCAATGTAACTAAATTAAATAACTCTGCATATGAAGTCATTACGTTTTGTTGATCGGTTTATTTGTTCCTATTTCAATGTAAGTATAGTTAAATACTGTTGAGATTACTTCAAGAAAAAGTTGTGCTTGACTTTACTGGCCAAGCACAAAATATGATCTTCTCAGAATCTGAGCTGTTTGTAGTGTAGTCAATTCGTTTTTGAACATTATGCATTTTCCTCCTCTTCCTTATAATTCCCTTTCTTAATTATTGAACCTAAAATTTATGCAACAAAATTTATGTTAGTTTTCCTTTATTCACTAGTTTTACGCTCTTCGTAGCTTGCTGTTCGGTATGATCCAGGGCTCTGTGTTGCAGGTCATAATGAAATTTTTCTGATTGACACTGATACGTCATATTCCTATATGTATGAGAGGTCAAACTGCACTGCAATTATCAAATTAACATAAACTCATCATACTGTACTTAAGCTTTTGCATATTCAAAAGGTTTAAAATAAATATATCTGAGTTTAATCATATTATTTTAAATCTTTTAGGAACAAATACCTCTAAAGCGGAATATCATACTAGTAATTCCAAAAAAATATTTCTTCAATCTTAGAAAGCACAAAAAGAACAAAATATGAAATTACGAGGGTTTCAAACCGTGTATTATCCAGGTACACGATTATTTGACATGAATCTGAATCGGAAGGTAAACATACAATAAATGTAGATTGTGTTTGTCTTTTATCAAATTAGGTGTAGATTATTTAACTTATGTAGTCGAAATTGAAGTCAGCCAACAATTTGTAGGGACGAGTAGGAGATTATGTATATTTACCTGCATCACCGATGACGTACTCTGAACCTCTCAATATCGTTTGAATTTTTTTTTAGTTGGTTTCTGGTTTTTTTGCATAGAACCGCCTTTTTTGTTATTATTGTGTAATAATTTCGTTTTCAAATTTTATTATACCGAACATTGTGACTGTCCCTTTGGTATCTTTCGTCCCTCTTTTATTTTGTAGTTAAATGAAATCATATAAACTTGTGTTCTATTTCAATTTTTCGTTAGAGAACTCAAGTAGTATTATACAGGACATAGCAGTACGATTAAAAACGGATGGTTTGAATGCCATTAGACGATATCTTTCTGCGCATGTGAATAAATGGAAAAAAGCGAAAGTCAAAATTGCAGTTGCAGGCCAAAGCACGGCAGGAAAGTCTTCATTCATCAACTGCATTAGATGTGTTCGATATTCAGACAAAGGTTATGCAAAAGAAGGTTATGGAAACACAACTGAGATCGTTAAACAATATGAAAATCCAAAAAACAAACAGTTAATATACTGTGACTTGCCAGGATATGGAACGACAACCATAACAAGAAGGATATTTCTAGAAAGAGTCAATATAAGAGAGTACGACATGTTTATAATTTTTTTCACCAGTGTACCTACAACTGATGATGAATGGTTGGTAAGACGGCTGCAAGAAGCTGATATACCGTTCTGCTTTGTGAGATCAAAACTTGATAAAGACATAGCAAACGGTAAGAGAACAAATAAAGATGAACAAACTGTCATGGCTAACATTAAGGGTGTTATTTCAAGAGCGGCAGATAGCATGCCATCCTTAAAAGTTGAGCAAATATTTATTATTTCAAATTACAAGCCATCACTTGGCCAAATGCCCCAATTAATAACATTCATGCAAGAAAAAGTAATAAAGGTAAAGTTTGAAGCAATACTGTTTTCTATACCTGTTTTTACAAAAGAAATTATTGACTTAAAATACATAGAAATGTCAAAAAGAATTCAATCTGTCTCCCTTTATCACGCGTTTGGTTATCTTTCTTTTGATTATAAATGTTCAAAAATCAGAGACGAAATCATAACGTATTTTAAAGTATTTGAACTTGACAGTGCGTGTGCAATAGAACTTGCGGTAAAACATCACTATTCAGAACCATATATCCTCGAACTTATCGAAAATTTTAATTCGAAAATGCCTCGCATAGTTCAAGGGATAGTACCTATCTATTCAGTAATACAAATATACAAAGTCTGTAGTCAGTACCTACAAAATCTGCTAGATGAGCTCAAAAATGATGCGTTTGCGTTGTTTAGACATGAAACACAAAATGTACCAATTTGATTGAGTATATATATAGTATATATATATAACTCGTCTAAACATCAACCCAACAATGTTAGATCTGTAAATATATATATGTCACTGACTCAGACGTACTTATAAATATAATTATTTTCTGTGACTGTATATTACATTAATTTATAGGATCCTTTACTATAGATAATTTAACTGATCTGTATCAATAACATCTTCATGCCTTATATATCATGTACTGTAGTACGCCGCTAGATTAAAACTGACGAGGGAAGGTAATACACGGCCAACGAAAGCTCTTTTTTTTGAGAGCCCAGGTGGTTGTGTGGTCTAGTGGGACGGCTGCAGTGCAGGCGATTTGGTGTCACGATATCGCAGTAGCATGGGGTCGAATCCCGGCGAGTAAAGAACCAAAAATTTGAGAAAGCAAATTTACAGATCTAACATTGTTGGGTTGATGTTTAGACGAGTTGTATATACATTATGTACACAGCCATGTATCACCATCATTGATGGCGATCCGATGGATACATCTGTTGTAGAGTTGTCACTGACTCAGACGTACTTATATATATATATATGAAAGCAAATTTACAGATCTAACATTGTTGGGTTGATGTTTAGACGAGTTGTATATATATATATGAGTCTAAAAGATTGTGTAACAATACCGATAAATAGATGGAAAACAAAATACTAAGTGTTGAATATCATCGCACAAAGGTGAACAGATGATATAAATTATACAATAATTGCAAATATTTCGGCTCAACAAATGGCCTTCATCAGTGTTATAATACTGGTTGGTAGATTCTTATAGACTCTCTCTCTATATATATCTATATATATATAACTCTTCTAAACATCAACCCAACAATGTTAGATCTGTAAATTTGCTTTCGCAAATGTTTGGTTCTTCCCTCGCTAGGATTCGAACCCATGCTACTGTGATATCGTGACACCAAATCGCATGCACTGCAGCCGTCCCGCTAGACCACACGACCACCTGGGCTCTCATAAAAGAGCTTTCGCTGGCCGTGTGTTACCTTTCCTCGTCAGTTTTAATATAGCGGCGTACTACAGTACATGATATATAAGGCATGAAGATGTTATATATATATATATATACGGTACAGTTACCTGTAAACCTACTACGTCTTTATTGTGTTGTTCATGTGTATAATACTTCCTATATATTTGTTTAAGGGATGGCTAGGGCGTCTTAATTATAATCATATAATTTTTCAATTATTAGTCAAAATAAAGTTTTATCATGCTATTTTTATAAATTAAATAAAAAATATGATCTCCCCTATTATTTGAGTTATCTGCCTTTATTTGAAAACAAATGAATCAAACAAATAGATTGTGTTTTGTTTTAGAAAATACCACCGTAACTACGATTAAAAAGCACATACTGTTATATACTAACATTAAAAGTGTTACACATGAATAACATACTACTCTAAAAATTTGCATATTTCATTTTAATGATCTAGACCAATTATTATCAGCTACTTCAATATCTAAGCTCGAGGACGTAACTCGAGCCAACTTATACTATTATCCAACTTTAACTTGTTTATGAATGCATTTTCTGTAGTAAAGAATGATATTTTGTAAAAGCTAAATAAGTCTGGCTCCCGCGTTGGCACTTTAAACGGCCATAAAATTTTGACAAATGTCAGTATAACTCGTTGTTAATAATTATGAAAAGTGTGTAGCATAGCTTATATATGTATTTTACAAAAATGTATGCATTGGTTGACTATTGGTTTATACATGTTATATACATAGAGTAATACAGAACTATAAATAGTCATAATTTAAAATTTATGTTGAAAATGAGAGAGAAAATAATCGTATGAATTGAATAAATAAAGTATATTTTTTGTGCTTTATATGAAAAAAGTATTTGACCATTTTCTCGACATTTTTAGGATGAAAGCACATACTTGGTAAAGATTAAAAAATATGCACTTCTTGTAGAAAATGAAGGATCACTACGTTTCATATGTCATTGTTTTTTTTTTGTTAAAATGATAGAAATTATGGAGTTAATTAAAAACATATGCATACCTTGTCATGTCCGGGTATTACATAGCAACATGTATATTACTAAAATGGTGGGTGTCGTCCCATGTGGTCTTACGTATACAGGTTCATTTTTGTTTAATAACATTTATAAAAATCACACTTCTAAATGTTCTGTATATCAATTTCATATTTAATTTCAGACCAAATGCAAAAATATTTATTTTCAGTGAATTTTTTTTTTTTCACTGAATGTAATCACATACATTTAGAATTAATACTAAATGAGTGATATTAAGGATTATACTTTTCGGTTAAGAGTAGAAATTAGGTTCCCTGCTGAGGAATATGCAAGACAATTCTTGCAAAGATACAAGATATAAAGCACATGGGAAATCCGGTTCTTCTAGTATGTCTTAAACAAATCATATACGTTTTTTTGCATTTTATATGTTGTGTACAAGATGTAAGTTTGTACAAATTATAATTTGTATAGGGTTTTTGTACTAGTTATGATTTTGTTTACACCTAACTCCTTGCAACAGGTGAGACAAGTTTATCGTCTAAAATGTATCCGTCAAATGTTTAAAATTTCAACTTAACATTCAGTGACATTTTCATTGTCCTAAAATTTTAATTGAGGATACCTGAATAATTTAATTTCTAGTGTTATTTTTCACCGTATACCAAATTTATATCTATAAAAAGTCTTTTTATATTCTGATATTTTTTTTATCAATGCTTCGTATTAGACTGTATCATGTAGTTTTGGAAACAGAAATATGAGAAACAAAAAACTGTTTTCGTAAATTATTCCTTTGTGTAAAACGGTTCATAAAACTCAGATAACGTGTACAAAAAAATCAGTACAAATGATTATTTGTACAACATTACAACTTGTGCACATCATATAAACGATTAAACGAGAATACCTCATTGTGTATGTCTCTGCTCTTCTTTCCAAAATAAATCAATCATCATGCCTCTGTGTCCAATGCAAAGTCGCATTTGTCATCCATTCTTATGATAACTTGAAATTGAGAAAGGAAATGGGGAATGTGTCAAAGTGACAACAACCCGACCATAGAGCTGTCTACAGCCGAAGGCCACCAATGGGTCTTCAATGTAACGATAATTCCCGCACTCGTAGGTGTCCTTTAGCCTGCCCCTAAAAATATGTATACTAGTACAATGATAATGGACGTCATACTAAACTCCGAATTATACACAAGAAACTAAAATTAAAAATCATACAAGACTAACAAAGGCCAGAGGCTCCTGACTAAGAACAGGCTCAAAATTGCGGCGGGGTTACACATGTTTATGAGATCTCAACCCTCCCCCTATACCTCTAGCCAATGTAGAAAAGTTCAAGAGAAGCCCGAGTCCGATGTCAAAAGATGTAACAAAAGAAAATAAATAAAATGACAATGATACACAAGTAACAACAGACTACTAGCAGTTAACTGACATACCAGCTCCAGACCTCAATTAAACTGATTGACAGATTATGTATTCATCATATGAATATCAGGCACAATCCCTCCCTTTAGGGGTTTAGTATCATGCTATCATAAAATATATGAGAAGAACATAACCCGTGTAATGCCAACAACTGTTTTTTTTAAGAATAAATTTGTTTAGTTCCGATGCAAAGACTCTATTAGTGAATCAATATTAAAGCCAAAAAATGACATGACAACAGTATCGTTATTATATCCCTTAGTTTGGGTTATGGTGGGAGCAAACATGATTTTATATGGTTGGGAAGAAAATTCAGAAAAAGTAATTTTATAATATAAAGGGATGTGAGTTTACCTTTTTTTACAATGTAACAAGGAAAAGGTCCGGTGATTGTTTCTTATCTGAAAGCATGTTATGAGAGCTATCTTCTCAGATTTTATTTAAAAATACTGTGGCATAATCTATACAAAATCTTACAATTTTGCACAAACTGTAGCATTTGAAAAAGTCCGGTGACCCGTACCTTTCATTATATTTTTGAAAAAAGCATGTCAAAAATTTAATTTTGACAACTTTTTAAAAAAAATATATGGATTTCGTTTAAGCTATAAAAATGTGTCTTTTTATCTAGATTAATTAAACATTTGAATTTTGTATTTTCTTGATGTATCATGCATTGACGTATACGATTTGTTTGTGTATTACGTGCCTTTAAGCAATGTTTGTAACATACTTAGTTAAAACGAGGGTGATGTGTTCCAAAAGTAAGATATAAAGGTAACGTTTTCTGGCTTCGTATGAAATACAGGGTATTTGTTTTTAATAAAAAAGAGGTATGATAAAAGTCATAATGTTTTCCATGGAATTACAAGTTGTAAACCTATGCAGAAATTTGAATTTTAATATAATTAACAGATGAACAATGTAAAGTAATCGTGACACACATTAGTGAAAAATGATCACTTAAAATGTCACCGTGACGTAATTACACTTTTGTCAAAAAGGGCAATTCTACGCGCTTGTTTTCATTATATGCAACAGCTATGCCAAAAATAAAATAAATATTTACTCAAATTTACAATCTTTCTTGTTGAGACTGTTAATATATCTGAATGTTAATGACAAGTACCCTCAATCAAAGCATTCGAATCTTAAAGGCACACACTTAAAGTTTTGATTACTGATATATGTCAGAGTAAAGTTTTACGAACAGTCGAATATTAATTTTTCGTACTTTTAATATTTACATTTTCGAATAGAAGGGGCTCTTTAAATAGCATGATCATGCCTTTATCTTTGTGAATGTATAACAATTGATTATATTGCCAGTTCCAGTTTTAGAAAATAGCTCTGTATTTATACGGTGTTTGCAATACAGTTCTGAACTTCTATGTTCTAATCAATGTATTCAATTTTCATAAATTTGTTTGTATTTACGTTTCTTGATCGGTTTATATTTTCTGATTTCAATTCAATAAAAAAGAAATATATACGTTGTTTGTTCAATTTTTTGTATTGCATTCAGTAATGTAACCGTTCTTCTCTTTACATGTTAGATAAACAGTAATTCATTGACTGCATTTGTTAATTTTCCTGAATCTTTGTCAACTTTTTCGAATACTGTTTGCCGCATTTAGTTCTATCTAATCTAACTTAAACAGACAATCTCAAGAAATTGTGGTGAATACTGCCAAGGTTGTCTATTCCTGAGGTTGGCAAATGTTGGTGTGTTTTGCTAATATGCTTGGTCGTTACGCAAATGTGTGCTTCTTTGTAACATATTTGTTTGTTTTATTAGTAGAGATTATAACACAATGTTGACTGCTGTATTTTTGACAATTTTTCTTTTTATGTCTGTTTGTTTTGTTTACTCATCGTTGTCAATATTATGGAATTTGATGCAACTGTCATATAAATTAGAGGTTCTGCTAGCTTTAAACCAGATTCAATCCACCATTTTCTACATAAGAATATGCCTGTACCAATTCAAGACTATGACAGTTGTTATCCATAAGTTTGATGTGTTTCAGCTTTTGATTGATTTCAATTGATCATAACTAATTCAAGTCAAACATTTCAAACACATTACTATTGATAAGATTTCAATCAATTAAGAGAATCCTTAAATAATTTAATATATATATATATATATACACATAGATTAAAAGGGGGGCTAGATAAAATGTAAGTGTACTTGTTTAAATTTGTATTCTCATTGTTTGACCTCATGATGTAGTGAATCCAACAAATAAACTGTAAATATATATCACGATATCATGAAGTGACAAAAGATTCAAAACAAGGAGCCATTGTGTTTTCAATGCAATTGTATCATTAATATACTAGTATAGGGAATATAATCGGTTACACATAAATTGATAAATAATGTTCATGTTTAGAAATGCAATTTAGAAGAGATAAAATACATGTCTAATAATTCAGGGAGGGACACGGATCGTCCGTCGACTGAAATTGCAATTTTTCGTTAACATGGATCTCAATTTTAATTATCATACATCAATTTTGTTATCTGTTATTTTTATTCTGCAACTAGTTGTGTATATTTCCTAAATATAGTAACATATCTATATTTTGTATAATGTCAATTTCACCATGGAACACTTTCTCCACAACCAGGGGTTCATTAAGGGATGAAAATAAGTTTGACATTTGTGTTACTATTTAAAGAGCTATCAATGTATTTGTTTAAGTTGCAGTATAAAACCAATATTATGCCAATGTCATAAAAATATAAACTTTTTTGTACTCGGCGCAAAACTATAGAAGGGCTCGGTAGAACATTGCCCTTTCTCAGTTTCTCAGCCTCATACAAAAAGTGTAAATTTTTCTTTCATTGACCTAATATTGTATATGTATCTGTCTGAATGTGTTACAATCCATAAATATATACTCATTTAACATCTCACACAATATGACAAAATATCAAAACTTTGGCTAGCGCTCACTAAAAACCTGTTTTGTGAGATCAATTTTAAACATATTGGACAGGAGTTTTCGTGATTCTAGCTCAGCCTCCATGTCTTGATTCAAAAAGTTTTCCTTGTCTTAGCTAACTTGCAAGGTCTTGTTTCACAGATTTTATCTGATCCTTGCTAACATGTCATGTCTTTTTTGCAACGTTTCCGTTACCCTAGCTAACCCGCCAGGTCTTGTTTGACAGAGGTTTCCTTATCTTAGCTGACCCGCTAGATCATTTTTGATTAAGTTTCTCTGATCCGAGATAACCCTGCCAGTTCTTGTTTTCATATGTCAAGGTATTATTCAAATGTATTATATCAAAAAGAAAAATGTGTGATTATTTAGTATTACCTAAGATGTAAATGTTTAAAAAAATGTGTGAGCAAGGAAAAGCTAAATTATTAGATGTCAATCACTCCCCAACAACCACTTTTTTAATTTGTATACAGGTATACAGTACATATGTATATGTATCAGTGCAAGTTTCTTGAAATTCCGTCAATCCATGTGTATGTGTACTGATGACTTTTGTATAGCGGAAAAGCGAATGTGGCGATCCAACGATTAATAGAGGTGCACTTGATGATTTGTTTTAACAATTGATCTCAGAATATCATTCACATTGATTTTATTTTACCTTTGATTTCTTTACCTAACCATGTGGTCGTCTTGAATAGATGTATTACATGATTACCTACAGACATTACATATTCAACTGTCTGTTACTTTGTAAGGTGATGGTGATGGTCAGTAAATAGACGGTATGGCAGTGTCTCCAACTTATTACATTGGACTCCATTCATTTGGTAAAAAAGATAGAACAAATTAAACATGTTAAAGCTTTAAAAAAAACACTGTTCTTTAATAAATAAACATAAAACATCAACGAGTAACCTAATGAAAGTCTACAACAACAATAATAACAACTGTAATTATAGACATAAGGCAATGAAGAGAACCAGTCGAAATATTATATACTCCGAAGTCAAATGTCGGTTATATGAAGATCGTGTTTTGGATTACACTGTATTTTATTTCCCACAACAGTTCAATAACTGTGTACATTCCTGAAGTAAAACTCTGAATTTACGTGTTCTATAGATATAAAGGATAGGATTGACTAGTGCTGTGAGGGACGATAAGAAAAAGGTAGAATGTAGGACAAATCTAGACGGCCATTCGACTATTGATCCATATAAAAACAAAACTGTCCATGGTAAACTTAGTGATGTACACACAATACTAACATCACAAATGGTAACACATAGTCGAATGTCACTTTTACTAGTTGTTCTTCCTGTATCAATTCTTATCGGTGACTTCATAAGATTCTGGTGGCGAATTAACAAAACTATCATAATTAATACATTGGTCATTATACCAATTTGGATAAGTGCAAGTAACGTAGCTATGTACGGACATCCTGGGTTTATTACTCGACTTATAGAACATTCTTGTTCACCACTGTTTCTACCATTTAGAATTTGAAACAAAACCAATGAAACAGCAGAAAATATCTATGAACCAATTACTGTCGATATATAATAGCTCCGCGGTGGTTTATAAACAATTTAGCGTTTAAACACACTGTACAAATTCTGTCAAGAGTAATGTTAAATAAATGTACATTTGATACGGAGTGAGACAGTTGTATAATGATTAAACGAACGACACATTCCGTGTTCGGAATATTGTTTTTGTTTATGTTTATGTCAATTATTAGAAACCAGATAAATCCGAATATCATATCAGTTATGCTCAAACTAAACAGTGCTTGTATATTTTTCAGATCATTTCTTCTGCAAAATGAACATAAGACAATGATCACAGATGGGAGGTTTATAATGCCCGCGTCACACTGTCCCGATTTGTACGCCGATGTCAACACGATTATGGAAATGTTCAAAATCGGGACTGATCGTATCCAGATCGGGCTATTCGTAGTGCCATCTTTAACCATCGTAGAACCATCGGCCACTTTTTCTAGCCTTCGGGGACAACTTCCGGAAGGTTTCTAAATTTTTTAACATGTTAAAAAATCCCCGAAGGTGCGTCCGATGTTGAGGGTTCGTATTGAGTTCGTATCACCATCCTCACCATCGTAATGTCACCGGGAATGCATCTTTGAACATCGTATTGCATTCGTGTTTCCATCGTTTCCATCGGGCAGTTTTGACATTACGATGTCTACACGAATGAATCACGAAGTTACCCGAAGGTCTTACGATGGCAACACGACTTCGTGAAGACCTCGTAATCCCGTCGTGTAGCCATCGAATAAAAGTACGAAGGCGATAAGATGGAACTACGACGGCAATAAATCCAGCTTAATGTAAGTTAATTTTCGCGCTAAAATAATTTAAAGTGCCATGCGCGATATGCACTGGTCAGTTTAATACGACAGTTAAGAAAGACGTTCACAAAGCATGGAGCTTATAGCATATGATTCTATGAGAACAAGAAAGGCGACAGCGTTTTTTCTATTAATTCAAATGGAACAAGAAGAGCAGCTATTACAGGCTCAGGATTTACTTTAACAAGTAAAATATTATTTTTCGTCAATTTTTCATATCAAGTAACATAACGAAAATCATAAACGCGCCTCGTACACCAACACTGCAGGCACACGTATACAGGGTAACCAACTTTTTCTTCATTATTCTGATTTTTTATGATCGTCTGAGTTGTTGTCCCACGAATGTTTACTCCATAAACATTTTGTTTTCTATATTTTATATTTTGCCGCATTTGTTGCTTTCCCCACATCATTCCTTTTGTCTATATTATTATGATATTATCCTGGAAAGAGCTCTTTTTGAACAAAAGGGATCAACGAACCCATTACCTTACCTTTTAGATAGATCAGTTAACATGGGCATAATTATGGGTGATTATTCAGACTAGTGCACACATTTTACAGTTCAAACAAGGCAATGCCGATCGTGGCACCACCTCGTATGTAACATATTGGCGACACTATATTTGTATATGACACATGCAGAAAATGGTAAATTCATATGCATATTTGATACATAAACTATTTTTTTAGAAATCAACCAAAACAATCAGTAACTAGAAATACCTTTAATATTGTCTTTAGAACCAGCAGGTAAAAAAATGAGCAACCAATTTCCTGTGTATTATTCTATTTTAAGGAGAAAAAACAAGTCCATCTGCATGACCTTGACCTTTGGCCTTGAACGTAATAAATGTCAGATCATTACAAGGAGGAACAATATACCAAATGTGGTTAAAATCTTTTGAAACATATTGGTTTTAGAGTGTCCACAAGGGTGATATTACCTTGTATTACAACTGCCACTGTGACCTTGACCTTTGAACTTTAAAGTCAATAGCGCTTAAGATATTCTTAACGAGTAACACCATACCAAGTTTTGAGCATTTTGGTTCTAGAGTGTCCATAACAATTTTATCTACACGCAACTTACATGTAGTAGGCGAGGGGATAATAAACTAAGTTTTATAAGAATTAGACAAAAAGACAGATTTCCCGCCTATAATTTAAATGCATCGTAAGCTGTACACGACGTCTTTTAGACATCGTATGGCCATCGCGCCATCATCGTAATCTATCGTGTAGTCTTCGTAATCCATCGTGTAGCCTTCAACTGAGATATGAAGCTTAAATACCCGTCTTCGGTTAACCTTCGTAAGTCCATCTCTTGCTATCGTATATAATTTAGGCACCATAGTATAGACTTCGTTATTCATCGTACTTGCTTTTGTCACTTTTTTGATATTTTAACGAGATCGGGACCAACTTCGTACGAACTTACAATTTTCGCATTCGGGTGTCCATCGTATATAAAAATCGGGACAGTGTGACGCGGGCATAAGAATAAACACTGTACCAAGAACATATGATAATCAAATCATAACTAAATAATTATTCTCTGCGGAAAACGTAAGGACAGACCCGTTTTGTGTAATGTTCAACATTGTTTCTGTATACTGTCGGCTGATATCAAATTACATATTTATATGGTCTGCGGTTAGTACTATTGTTCATCAAGATTGCTTACAACTTCACAAATTTATTCATTTCTGTTATAAACGTGTCTCATTATAATAATTGTACAGGGGAGTGACAAAATATTTACAATTAAGTGCCACATTATGATCTAAACGCAATTGTGTCATTTATATGTAGGAGTAATACCACCAAATCATAGTACGTCATATCCAGTTAAATACGGTTCGAAAAAGTTATTCCCTTGAATTTGACAGTTGTTGGAAATATATTCTACATTTGCAGTAAAATAATCTGAGTCATAAACCTATATCTTGTTTTATTTCGTGTTTCTATATACAATGAATTATTTAAGAAACTGAAGGTAACATGATGACTGAAGTTTTTAAACAGGAAGAAAGGGTTGAAAATTTGATTGGTTGACTTCCATTAATAGTTATTATCTTATATGCAATGTATGATATAAACGGGGATTTTTTGTCTGTAGTACTGCACAGGATATAATTGTACCTATTTAAAGTATTTCTTAAATCGAAACAAACATAAATTCTGCACATTTGTTTTTAACGTACAAATTCAGCAGAAACTATTTGGAAAAGAGCAATGCAGTATTACGTCTATATGGAATCAAATCAAGAATAATCATTTTTTAGAATTTGCGCAACCAAGAGATAAAGTACTTTTGGATAGTTCTCAATTCTAATAGTTATAGACCAATTTTATTATCTGTAACTTTTATCAAACTCGTTAACCACCAGGCCTAGTTTGACAGTGTTTCCCCCTCCGGTGGATCGCTATCCTTGCCGTGGTCGGAGGGCTTGCGTGTCTCAGTGACCCCAAGAGCTATGCCAGCTGGAGCTTCGTCTCCTGGTAGGGTTACCCATGCTGGACAGGTCGAAGGGTAGAAACCAGACTAAAGTGATCCGAACATCGTGAGATGCCCGATGTTTTAAATAAAATAGGCTCTCCAACCCGTTTGCCGTGGGTTGCTACCCGTGTCGGTGGTTGACGAGATCCTTGTGGATGAGGGCTATAGCCAGACTCCTTACGGTCAGAAAATACCCGGACGGACGAGACTATAGTTCAATAAGCTGCTTTGGCTTCGAAATCATCTAAACGGGAGGTCGGATGGACCCGGTTCGATCAATCGGCTGGTCATGTCGAGCCCTTCAGTTAATCCTCAACAATAAGCTTTCTTGTAACAATTTTCATAATATACACATGTATTTTAAATTAAGCTATTTATATTTTGGATAACTGAAGAAGGCGATGGCTCATGGGTCAATCAAGTGGTACGCTTTCTTTTTCGCTTGATGGATACGCTCTGCTTGAGTATACTATTCTTGGAACATCTGGTGCTTTCCGCAGTGGATCTTGGGTGCTGATTTTGAGGACCAGCTACATTATATATGGAGCTCGTTTTCAGCATTAGCACTCGATCCCGGTTCGCCACGGAAACACAGCATCGCCCTTGTAGGCACTCCGAGGTGGGTGGATGGCAAGAATGGTGAATCTTTCTCCTTTCATATGGCAAAACAAAACAAACCCTCGAAATCAGCTTTAATACATAAGAAAAGAAAATGTGATGATTCAGAGCCCTGTCGGGAAGATGACAGTTGGCCCAGATTTATTGTAATAAAAGGAACAGAAGAAAAACCAATTTCAAAAATATCGCCCTTTGTAATTCACAAACAAATTCAAAGCGTTGCTGGTACTGTTAAAAAAGTTTCAAAAATGAGATCTGGCAATTTGTTGGTTGAATGTTCCAACAAAAGTCAATCAACAAATTTACTTACAATGTCTACAATATCAAACTTTCCTGTTTCTGCCTCTCCTCATAACAGTTTGAACAGCTGTAAGGGGATCATTCGAGACAGAAGTCAATACCTTGGTGACCTTACCGTGGAAGAAATCGGTGAGGAACTTTCAAGCCAAGGTGTAACTAATGTTATTAGATTTCAAATTAAAAAGAATGGAAATATAATCAAATTAAATACTTATCTTTTGACCTTTAGAACTCCAACTCCTCCTCCATCTATTACTTTAGGTTGCTTCGGAATCAGAGTTGACATGTTTATCCCAAACCCAATTCGATGCTTTACTTGTCAAAAGTTTGGTCATGGAAGCAAACAATGTCGTGGTAAGCAGAGATGCTTCAAGTGTTCTGACGAAGGACACGAGGGAACAAACTGTCACTCTGAATCTTCTAAATGTGTAAATTGTGGTGAATCCCATTTTTCATCGTCTAGGGACTGCCCTGTTTACCTTAAAGAAAAAAATATTATTAAAATTAAAACAGAAAGAAACATTAGTTACCCAGAAGCTAAACAGATAGCTTCTGTTTCGAATGATCTCCTTGTTTCAAACAGACCATCGTACGCCAGCAAAGTTGTCCGCTCATTCAGTCACGAGAATACACAAACTCGCATGACTTGGCCAATTGATGCGGACAATTTTAAAATGCTGCCTGTTGAAACAGAACCTACCGATAGAATATTAATTCCAAGAAAACCAATATCTTCCAAAACCAGTACTCAGTCAACTCAATCTTCCCTACAGAGCTCACTATCATCACCAAAAAAAAATGAGAAAAAAAAATCAAATAAAAAAGAAACAGTAGAAATACACAATTGGAGCGGTGAATCTGTCTGGGATCTTCCCAGTGATATAGATGATTCTTCCACCTCCAAAAGTCTTCCTTCATCTGCATCCAAGAAGGTATCTTCTTCGTCCAGTAAACAGTCTACCAGAGCCCCATCTCCTCTTCGTTCTCAAGAAAAGAAGGATGTCCAAAAGAAGCCAGGAAATACATCCTCTCAGAAGTCTTCTGATTCGAGGTCGCGGGGTAGGGGTCGAGGCGGAGTAACACCAGCTGCGCGTAGTCCTGGAGATCGACGACTCTCCTTGCACAACAGATTTTCAACACTTATCATCGAAACTGAAATGGAAACCGAAAGTGTTCCGCCACCCGAAAGATCACGATCTCAGGGTGAGCGAAATAAGAATGCTGGCAAACTCGACAGCATTCGCCCTTCTTTTATTAAATAATGACAAATATAATCCAATGGAATTGCCGAAGTCTTAAAATAAATCTTCTCGAGTTAACACTTCTAGTTCAGTCTTTTTTACCTATTGCATTTTGTCTTCAAGAAACTCATCTAAAAGAAAGTGACAACGTATCTTTAAAAGGATACAACATGTATAGCACATTTTCTAAGGTAGATGAACGTGCTGCAGGCGGATCATCCATTTTTGTGCAGGACAACGTCATTCATAGCACAGTCCAACTCACAACGGATCTACAAGCAGTTGCAATTCGTTTATCATTAGACAAAACAATTACATTATGTTCGATATATATTCCACCTAATTCAATTATCGATAAAGCAAAACTCAAAAACCTCACTGATCAATTACCCTCACCATTTATACTTATGGGCGACTTCAATGCCCACAATCCATTATGGGGTAGCAAGACTCATAATGCCAAAGGTAAGATCATTGAGGACTTTGTCTCTCAAGAAGGATTATGCATTTTTAATGATGGATCTAATACGTATCTTCATCCTGGAAACGGGTCTTATTCTTCTATTGATATCACTATATGCGATCCCTCTCTGCTCCTGGATTATTCATGGCGTGTTCATGATGATCTATGTGGAAGTGATCACTTTCCAATAGTACTTGAACATTTTTTTAATTCTGTCCAACAGAGAGTACCACGTTGGAAACTTGACAAGGCGGACTGGTCCTTGTTTGAGAATCTCTGTCGAACGGAACTTCAGTCAAAGATGTTTGAGACTGTGCAAGATCCAATTTTAACTTTTAATACAGTTCTAACGTCAATTGCTGACAGAACTATTCCTAAGACCTCGGCAAATCCAAAACATCCCAGTAAACCATGGTTTGATGACGCATGTGATCAAGCCATAGGTGACCGTAAAAAATCTGAAAGACGGTTCAATCAACAACCAACGACGGAAAACTTGAGTAATTTCCGTATTTTTTGCGCTAAGGCACGGCGGACTTGTAGGCAAGCCCGACGAACATCCTGGAAAAAATTTGTCTCGGGGATTACATCTCGCACTCCGATGACAAAAGTTTGGAATATGGTAAATAAAATAAAAGGTAAAAATTCTAAAGCCACTGTAAAACATTTGAAAGACGGCAATAATTTATTAACATCTGAAAAGGATATTGCCAACAAACTTGGTGAAACTTTTGCAAAGTCTTCTTCTTGTAACAACTACAGGGAAGACTTTAAAAAAGTTAAAAAAACAAAAAGAAAAAATTAAATTAAACTTTAAATCAAAAAATGGTGAAAATTATAATAAACTATTTTCTCTTGAAGAACTTAAAACATCTCTGTCAAAAGCCCATGATACAGCTTGTGGGCCTGATAATATTCACTACCAACTCTTAAAACACTTGCCAGATTCCTCGCTAGAAGCTCTCTTGCAGCTCATGAATAACATCTGGGAATCTGGTGATTTACCATCAATCTGGAAGCTTGCAACCGTCGTGCCTATTCCAAAACCAAGTAAAGATCATACGGATCCTATTAATTATCGACCAATTGCTCTTACCAGTTGTGTCTGTAAAACACTCGAACGGATGGTCAATGATCGCCTTGTTTGGTTCCTGGAATCCAATGGGCTATTAGCCAATATTCAGTGTGGATTCCGACAGGGTCGCAGTACTCTTGATCATCTTGTTCGATTCGAATCATTTGTCCGTAATGGTTTTGCGAAAAATGAGCATGTGGTGTCGTCTTTTTCGACCTTGAGAAGGCCTATGATACTGCATGGAAATATGGTATTTTAAAAGATCTATTTGATATGGGGTTGAAAGGCAATATGCCTAATTTTATTTCTAATTTTCTCTCTAACAGACAATTTAATGTTAGAGTTAATTCGACCATGTCTGATCTTTATGATCAAGAGATGGGTGTCCCTCAGGGCAGTATTTTATCTGTTACATTATTTAGTCTTAAAATCAACAGCCTTGTTGAAGTTTTAAAAAGTAATATTGAAGGTTCATTGTACGTTGATGATTTTTTAATATGTTACAGAGGCAAAAATATGAATAACATTGAAAGACAATTACAATTATGTCTTGGAAGAATTGAAAAATGGGCCTCGGAAAATGGTTTTAAATTTTCCACTTCAAAAACGGTCGGGATGCATTTTTGTAACAAAAGAAAATTGCATCTTGATCCAGAACTAACTTTGTACGGCAACCCAATTAAAATGGTTGATGAAACCAAATTTCTTGGGTTAATTTTCGATAAAAAGTTAACCTTTCTACCCCATATCAAAATGTTAAAAGCGAGATGTTTAAAAGCTTTAGATATTTTAAAAGTTGTCGGCAGCACTGACTGGGGTGCTGATCGCAACATTTTACTCAATTTATATAGATCTCTTGTTAGATCTAAACTAGATTATGGCTCTATAGTGTATGGCTCTGCAAGGAAGTCCTACATACAGATTATCGATGCTGTGCATCACCAAGGTTTGCGTCTCTGTCTTGGCGCATTTAAAACCTCACCAGTTGAGAGTCTGTATGTAGAGGCTGATGAGCACTCACTCACTGACAGACGTTTGAAGCTTGGACTTCAATATGCTGTCAAACTAAAAGCCCATTCAGATAATCCTGCCTACAGCTGTGTTTTTAATCTGATTTATGAAGATATTTTTGCAAAACATGAAAATAAAATTCCTCCGTTAGGTTTACGTTTAAAACCACATTTAGCTTCTTTTGATTTAAAATCTGTTGCTCAAGTTCAAACTTGCAAATGTCCTCCATGGGAACTTCCCAAACCAAAAATGAAATTTGATCTCCGTGAACACAATAAAAATAAAACAAATCCTCTTTTAATTCAGCAACACTATGCTGAAATTAAAGCCGATTATCTCGATTTTTCAACTGTCTATACTGATGGATCAAAAGATGGTGATAGAGTTGCATCTGCTGCTGTCTTCAGGGACAGAGCTGCAACCCTCCGTTTGCCATCTGATGCATCCATCTTTACTGCTGAAGCAGAAGCAATAATTTTGGCTTTGAAATTTATTGCTTCTTCAGATAAATACAAATTTATTATATGTTCGGATTCACTTTCATGCTTACAAGCTATACGAAATACTAAAATTAAAAACCCAACAATCCTGAAAATTTTATATGTAATGAGGAATTTAAAAATTCTTCTGAAAGAAATAATATTTCTATGGGTTCCGAGTCATGTTGGAATCCTTGGAAACACAGCTGTAGACCTTGAGGCAAAGAATGCCCTGGGTGACCCTCTATCTAACTGTGATATACCATATACTGATTTTAAATCTAATATTAGAGAATATGTTTTTAATATATTGAAAAATAAATGGAGTAAAAAAGACGATAATAAAGAAGCATTTCAATATCAATAATATGTATGATTTATTTAATAATGTTCCATTTACAAATATTGTTGCTTTTTTAAAAGAAATTGGAATTTATTATAAAATATAAAAATTTATTATATTTAAATCGATTTTAATTTTTATCACGTTATTTTACTGTTGATTTTTATTTGTATATAATCAATTTGCTTTAGTCAAGAATTTTAGTGTATTGAAGGACCTTTTGTCTTATTTTAAAAATATGCTTTAAATTGTAAAAATATTCAAATTAGCTCTCGCCGCGATATAGCCTTTTTGTGCTAATGCGGCGTAAAGCAACCAACAATCAATCAATCAATGACAGTGTTTCCCTGATCATGGGTAACCCACTAGGTCTTTTTCATAAGGTTTCCCTGATCCTTGGTAGCCCACAAGGACTTGTTTGACAGAGTTTTCCGTCACCCTAGCTAACCAGCTAAGTCTTTTAGACAGAATTCTCCGTCATCCTAGCTATGATTATAGGAAACCCACAAGTATTTGTTTGACAGATCAACAGTTTCGTTGATCCTGAATAACCCATCAGGGGTGTTAGATATGGTTTCCTTGATCATAAGTAGCCCACCAGGACTTGTTTGATAGAGTTTTTTTTTCGTCACCCTAGCTTACCAGCTAGGTATTTTTTCACAGAGTTTCGGTCAGCCTAGCTAACCTTGTATGTCTTGTTTGTTAGAGTTTCGCTGATCATAACTTACCAACCATGTTTTGTTTGACAGACTTTCCCTTATCCTAGCCAACCCACCAGGTCTTCGTTTGACAAAGGTTCCCTAATCTTAGCTCGTCCGCCATGTATTGTTTGACAAAGTTTTCTGTCATCCTCTCTTACCTGCCAGGTCTTGTTTGACATAGTTTACCGGCATCACCCTAGCATGGTCTTGTTTGACAGAGTTTCACTGATGTTTTGTTTACAAGACTTTCCTTGATCCTAGCTAAACCGCCAGAACTTAGTATGACAGAGTTTCACTAATCTTAGCTCATCCGCAATGTATTGTTTGACAGAGTTTCCCTGATTCTGGGTAACGCACATGTCCTGTTTGACAGTTTTTCCCTGATCCTAGCTCACCCGCGAGGTATTGTTTGACAGAGTTTTATGTAACCCTAACTTACCGGCAAGGTCCTGTTTGACAGAGTTTCATTGGTCACAGCTAACCTGCCAGGTCTTGTTTGAAACATTTTTCATGTTCCTTGGTAACCAACAATGTATTTTTTTACGGACTTTTCCGTCACCCAAGCTAACCCGCTAGCGAAAGTGTTACGACTTCAAGACCTGAACCTAGCTAAACGACCAGTTCTTGTTTGATAGAGTATCCCTGATTAAAGTTAACCTTTCAGATCTTGTTTCACAGAATTTCGCACCATAGCTACCCACCATGTCTTGTTTGACAGCGATTCCCTGCTCCTATCTCACCTGTCAGGTCTTGTCTCTATGTGTTACCCTACGATCAAGTAAATTCAAGAAAAATCAAAGAGACAACCAGACAAACATAAGTACACATAACACAACATAGAAAACTAAAAAAACTAAAGAATGAGATACACCAACCTTACTAAAAACTAAGGTTGATCTCAGGTGCTCCGGAAGGTCATGTTATAACGGGTGCCACATGTGGAGCAGGATCTGCTTACCCTTCCGGAGCACCTGAGATCACCCCTAGTTTTTGGTGGGGTTCGTGTTGTTTATTCTTTAGTTTTCTATGTTGTGTCGTGTGTACTATTGTTTTTCTGTTTGTCTTTTTTATTTTTAGCCATGGCGTTGTCAGTTTGTTTTAGATTTATGAGTTTGACTGTCCCTTTGGTATCTTTCGTCCCTCTTTTCTCTTCTCTTTTATAACAAATATGTTTCCTTGATTCTAGCTTGATAGATATCCATGTCGTCGACTTGGTATCTAATTGTTCTGCATTACTACATGTATGTCATAGATAAATTGAAAACTTATGCAAATGGTGTATTTAAAATGAAACAATCCGTAATTGAGAAGAAAGTTGTCGTTTTATTGGTTTTTATTAACTTTGAATTTATGTTACTATAGTAAACATTACAGTAAGCATTTATCGCCTTCTCTAACAAAAAGGTTAGATTCCAACTGGGATTCCGCCTGTTAAAATTTACCATTCTTCGACTAAAAAAAAAGAACAAGGATTTTTTTCAAATAAGGTATTTTTTTTTTATTTTTTTTTTTAAAAACCGAGGTAGCTGGTACTTTTTTTAAATGGCATTACATGAATAAAACCAAAAAATAAATATCTAACAAATAATTTACAAACAAAATGAGCTAACATCCTTGAAACAAATTGAACAGGAGTTTCCTTACTAACCTCATTGAACCTGTCCAGTATTGTTTGATAGAGTTTCCCTGGTTCTAGTTAACCCGTCAAGTCTTGTTTGACGGACATTTCCAGATCCTAGTTAACCCGTCAGGTCTTGTTTGACAGAAATTTCTAGATCCTAGTTAACCCGTCAGGTCTTGTTTGACAGAAATATCCAGATCCTAGCTAACTTGTCATGTCTTGTTTGACAGCATTTTCCCCTGATGCTAACTATATATATGGCTAACCTGTCAAGTCGTCTTGTTTGACAGAGTTTCCTGATCATACCCTGACCTTTCAGGTCTTGTTTGACAGAGTTTTTCTGGTCCAAGTTAACCCCAAAGGTCTTGTTTGACAAAGTTTACCTGGTCCTAGCTAACCGACCAGGTCTTGTTTGCAAGAGGTTCATACTAAACATGTATGTTTTTACAATCCTACAAAACCACCAAATAATGAATTTATTTTTGGTGGAAGAAGACTTCAAGTCTTTTGAAGGCCTATTGTGCCAACTATAAAATCATTGAACCTCCGTATGCCGCATTCATTTCTGTGTATTACAATTTTATAACAACTTCTGATTCCTGAAACCGATTTTTACACATGATTAAGCATCTGCGTCATTCAATTTGTAAATTAGGATTGAAAAACAAACACTATCGTAAATATGTACCCTTTTGTTTATGTAAATTATTAGATTTAATCTACATGAACGTTATTTGTTTACTTGTAACACGATGTGTTTACTGTAGATATTTGTAGTACGCATGCGTGAATTTGGTATCAAGACAACTCGCCCTATTTACATGTTCGTCCTGAGTTCTTTCGCCCGTATAGTACGTTCGCCCTGTGTTCATTCTATTTACTCTTGTCAAGGACGTTTTATTATACCTCATTGCATTTATTAAAAATTAGTAATATTAAAGGTATCGCTAAAAAAACTCTAAAACACGATTTAGTGAATATCATCTGTTCCTTATTTTGTTCCCAACTTGAAACTTAGTACACAAGTGTTCTTTTTGATATGATCTTTCTAATTTTACTGCCAAATTAAAGATTTTACCTAATTTTCACAGTCCACTGAACATAGAAAATGATTGTACAGATGGGAAATCCATGAACTTATGACACATTCTTGTTTAAAGAAAAAAATACGTCATAATGATTATGGAACAAAGCAGGCTGGGTTAGTGTGGCTGCTTTTATAGTAATTCAAGTTACCTTTTATTCATCTTCTTCCACCACAGAGTTATCAGCTCTTTGATTAATAACATTTTTGGACTATATCCATCAGTTACAAAATTTATATCAAACTTTTGTTTCATATGCATTGTTTCGGTGTTTTAATTGGAAGCATATGCAGTCATAAATGATGATTTTGCTTAAAATAAAGTAAAAAGTTTTCGTGTGATTCACGATAAATGTCTGTCAATCAAAATTACACAAATTCTGTTGAACAATAAATTGAGCGCCTGCTAATATGTTTAACCCATCGTATATGCCTGTCCCAAAATAAGGCAATAGTAGTAAACCGCTGTTCGAAATTCATAATCGATTGAGAAAAAAAAACAAATCCGGGTTACAAACTAAAACTGAGGGGAACGAATCAAATACAAGAGGAGAACTACGACAAACAGAAACAAAACACTAACATCTTACCCTTCCGGAGCACCTGAGATCACCCCTAGTTTTTGGTGGGTTTCGTGTTGTTTATTCTTTAGTTTTCTATGTTGTGTCATGTGTACTATTGTTTTTCTGTTTGTCTTTTTCATTTTTAGCCATGGCGTTGTCAGTTTGTTTTTGATTTATGAGTTTGACTGTCCCTTTGGTATCTTTCGTCCCTCTCTTACACACATGGTACCTTTGATAACTATTTACACAAAAAAAACGAACTATAATATAACGATGGCCATTTTCCTGACTTGGTACAAGACATTTTAAGGAACAAAATGGAGAGTTGCAACTGGATATGTGGCAAGTCAAATCTCCCGATTTTATGGCAATGTTGAATATAACATTAAACTGATAACATTACAAGTCAGAAGTCTGTTATCCAGTTGTTGTCGTTTAATTTGTATCTGTGTATCGTGTGTGTTTATTTTTTGGTTCATTATTTTGTACATAAATTATGTAGTGCGTGTCGTTAGAATTGTTTCATATTAGTTTTTTTTTTTCATTTCGGGGCCTTTTATGACTGACTATGCAGTATGGGTTTTGCTCATTGTTGAAGACCGTATGGTATCCAAAAGCTGTTAATTTTTGTGTCATTTTGTTTCTTGTGGAATGTCGTCTCATAAGCAATTAAACCATATCTTTTCATTTGTATTTGTAAATTAATCAGTATATCAACGAGAAAATCTTTTTAGGGAAATGAATATAGTAGATGTATTTTAATCGATAGTGCCAAGTAACCTACAACTATTTGACCACATTGTATATGTACCAATTTTACTTCGATACCAACAGTTCTTGAAATCTTCTTTTTGTCAAAGAAAAAAAAAGAAATGTTTTAATGAAGTTAGAATAAAGTTTTTTAATTCAAATCTTTTATTATTATTTATTAATATTACTTTAAAGTTTAACAAAGATCCATGATGCGTGGGTCGAACACACATATATTGTAGCAAGTAAAGCGTTGAAGTTCAGAACTAATTTACAAAATGGCATTTCATTTATGCATTTGATACGGTGCATTTAATATGACGATGCATTTGTAATTGTTCTCACAATGATCGTTTTATTGGTTTTTATTTTTTAAAACATCTTTTAATGTTGTTTATCAGTATATAGACAGTTAAATATAATTTCCATTTCAAACAAAAACGTTAAACGTGTCAATTATTAATATCCTTCATCTTTTATTTCGTTTTTGAATATTCCAAAGTCAAGCAAAGTTTTAAATATGTACATGTAAAAGTGCACTTGCATACGGTAGACGCAGCTAATGTTGTATTTTCATCATGCTTCAACTATGTTTGTGACGTCACAAACATCCATCAGTCGTATTTCATGGCACAAGAAATGTAACCATATTACATTTGCAACAACAACAGGCAACCGTACATAGAATGACTGTTTATCAAGTTAACTTGCTGTAGGACTGCACCCATATGTAGTATATTCTAGATACGTTAGGTGTTTTAACTTCCGTATGAAATGAAAGAAGTGTCATCAAATAGTAATGTCGCTGCAAATATTCAGCATGTTTGCCTCTACATGTGCACAAAAAAAAATACAATACTATTTCAAACAAACGTAACGTACGGTACAGTACACAATTTTATAAACTGGTGAATATTTCAGAAAATAATTATGATTACAATGAACTAAGTATGCAGGACTTATTCTGGGGAAAACTAATAATAACTGTGTGCAAAAGTATTTTAAATTGTGTAATGTTGAATATTTTGTGACCAAGGTTTGTAAACTTACGTACGTCTATCCTTCAGAAAATGAAGTATAAGTGGGAAGATGTTTTGCAATTAAAAGACATTAAATTACCAAATGTCTACCTACGCATAGTCATTATTAAAAATATGTTGAAGCTGGGAAAAAACATATCTCAGAGTAAATTACCGTTTGATGCTTACAAATTCAAATATCGTTTACTTCAATTTTATTAAGAGTTTTAAACAACCCATACAATGTATTTAATTTAATATCCTTTTCTTTTCATTTCCCATCTGATTTTAAAGTACAGATATTAACATAACATGTACGTCATGTATATCCTGAAGAAAATAACTAAAGTACAAAATACTATAAAATAAATATTTTTACAATTGCAAAAAGAACATATTTTTCACCTCGAACAATACAGGATCAAAAACAAAACTTTATTATCTTCCCTTCTTATAAAACATTTTAAAAGACTTAAAGATTATTTTTTTCAGGTTTTTTTTTCAAAGATTTTTACCCAGTCATAAATGCTTAAAATGACCTTATTCAAATATTCTTGGAACAAAATTAGTAATCATCTAAAAATTGTCGAGAAGGACTTTCGTGTTCCTTTTTAAACATCACATACTGTTAACATATACCACTTTATATTTTTCTTGATAAACTTTTTAATAAAAAACCAAATGCCTTCCCGTTTAAAAGAAAGATTGTTTGTGCATTGATATTGTCATAGTCTCCTACAAACAGACGATGTATGAAAAAATGCATTCGACAAAATACAACGTTCTAACTATTTATTTTAAGCATGTACGTACAGATGAACCAAAAAAAAATAAACCCATGCAATACGTATATTTGGATTCCAACTTATTTAAGTTGTGAAACTGGTAAAGGTCTTTTTAAATTGTTTAATGTAATTTCCTCATTTAATAAAGTGTAATAGAACTAACTAATTTGTTCGTAAAAGTCGATGCATGATAGTGTCAATTTTATGAAATAAACTCTATCTTTCAGTTTTTAATCGTGAATCCGGAAATGTCACAGAAAAATAACACATATATACATTGACGTTTGGTAGCTGTTATGTGTAATGGAATTGGGAATTAAATAAGGATTCCTTCCCCTTCCCCGTTTTTTCTACACACGGCCGTCGTTATTTTCCATTCAAATATACATATAAACGAGAACGATATTACATCAATGTTTTAAGCTATTTCCTTGAAATTTAATAGAATAATTGCAAACAAATTTCAAAAATTTATTTTTTTGCATTTGCTACATGTAGCATGGAACCTCTAAACTTTTTCCAAAGAATCATGAACCATTCCAATTTTTTAGAAAAATATATATTTGGAATCATCTTTTCCTTCAATACTCAACCCAGATCAATGCAACTATTTTAGACTAATTTAACACTTTTAATATTTGTGGCATTATTATAAAAACATGTTGATGTGATATTTCATATTGATATGGTATATTGAGAATAAAGATCTATGGATATATATGGTCTGTTATTATGATTATTAAAAACAGGATTGGTAACAACTTCACAAGTTCTCATTATAGCAAAAGTATAGGGAAGTGACAAAAGATTCACAATAATTAAGGTGACCAATTATACAGTGTTTTATTCTTAATGCAATTGTATCAATTAAATATAGCGAGTACAAATAGGAAACACACATACATTACTAAACTGTGCAATTTTAGAATCTGCATATTAGCCAAGAGATAAAGTACATGTAAAATGACAATTAAATGGACAAGAAATGTTCGTTGACTTAATGTATTTTTTTGTTAGCATGAATCTTAATATTTAATTGTAATAGACCAGTTTTATCATCTGTAATTTGTATCTGTATAAAAGTGTTAAATTAGTAACTAGATTTCATTTATCTTCCAAAATCATTATTATTAAATAAAATTTATACAATTTGCTATTTGGAGTTAAAGGTTGAGATATCCATAAAACCAAACTTTCTCTAGAACGCCATTTTAAACCTTCTTTGTGAAATGCACTTAAGGTGGTACCTAACACTACAGGGAGATAACTCTGTAAAATCAGCAGAACGTTTTAATGACGTTGTGTTCATAAGGGAATATAAAGCTTCTCCATGATCAAAATAAGAGTTTGTCAAACTGCTATATAACCAGTGTATTTTTTCTGATAAAACGGTTGGTTCAATTTTTCTAAATTTTTATATTTTTGTAAAAGGGTCACTGTAAATACTTTGTCAAAATTTTAAGAAAATTAAACGAGACAAATTAATTTTGGTTAAAGTGTTGGGTACCACCTTAAGGAAGTTCATTTCACTGTTTCAAAATAAGAGCTATAAGCTATTCAATTAATTTTGAGGATATGATTCTAAAATCATCTTACAATTAGCTTTGACCATTTCTTCTACTTACAAAAAAAAAAATAACAAGGAATTTATAAAATTTACAGTTAAGGCATTTTAAAATTATGAAAAAGAAACGAAGAAGTTTGCGTTTTTTTAAATAGCACATCATGAACATGGTGAATAAAACCAGAGGATTCTGAATATTTGAAAAAAAATCAAAATCAAGGGGAGCTAACTTCCTTAAAACGAATTAAACAGGTGATTCCTAGATACACACTGTCAAACAAGACCCAGTGGGTTAATCTGTTTTGGTGAGAGAAAAAATGGTTATCGTTTGTTTCTGTGAATCATAATTCTTTTCGTTCATTATTTTTTTTAATGAATTAAGTCGTTAGTTTTCGCGTTGAAATTGTTTTATATTATTTTTTTTATTTCTGACAATGAAGTATAGGTTTTGCTAATTGTTGAAGGTCGTATGGTGACCAATAGATGTTATTCCTGTGTCATTAGGTTTCTTGTGGAATGTCGTCTCATTAAAAATCATACCAAATCTTTTCATTTGTATATCTTATGTAATTTCGATCAACGAGGAAATCTTTTCAGAGAAACGAATAAAGTAGATGTATTTCAATCGCGACAAGTAATCTACAGCTATGGCCGATTATTTGAACATACATCATAATAATTTTGTTACTTCAATACCAACAGTTATTGAAATTTGATTTTTTCACAAGATAATATTACTGAAAATTCCGAACGAAATAAGAATTAAGTTTTCTTTTGTTTGATACGATGCATTTATATTGACGATGAACTTGTAATGGTTCTAACAATGAAAACTCTAGATCTATCGAGCGGAGAAATTTTATTTTAACACCTTTGAATGTAGTGTATACACATATATGCAGTCACATGTAATTTCCACTTCAAACAAAATCGCAAAACGTCTCCGCTATTTATATAATTCATCTTTTATTTCGTATTTGAATGTTCGAGAGTCAATCAAAGTATAAAACATGTAGGATGGTGTGTTTCATGACCAGACGTTACACAAAGTCACATGTAATTTCCACTTCCAACAAAAAACGTTAAACGTCTCCACTATTTATATAATTCATCTTTTATTTCGTATTTGAATGTTCGAGAGTCAATCAAAGTATAAAACATGTAGGATGGTGTGTTTCATGACCAGACGTTACACAAAGTCACATGTAATTTCCACTTCAAACAAAAAGACGTTAAACGTCTCCACTATTTATATAATTCATCTTTTATTTCGTATTTGAATGTTCGAGAGTCAATCAAAGTATAAAACATGTAGAATGGTGTGTGTCATGACCAGACGTTACACAAAGTCACATGTAATTTCCACTTCAAACAAAAAGACGTTAAACGTCTCCACTATTTATATAATTCATCTTTTATTTCGTATTTGAATGTTCGAGAGTCAATCAAAGTATAAAACATGTAGGATGGTGTGTGTCATGACCAGACGTTACACAAAGTCACATGTAATTTCCACTTCAAACAAAAAGACGTTAAACGTCTCCACTATTTATATAATTCATCTTTTATTTCGTATTTGAATGTTCGAAAGTCAATCAAAGTCTTAAACATGTAGATAAACTCATCATGGATACCAGGACGAAATCTAGTATATACGCCAGACGCGCGTTTCGTCTACAAAAGACTCATCAGTGACGCTCGAATCCAAAAAAGTTAAAAAGGCCAAATAAAGTACAAAGTTGAAGAGCATTGACGACCGAAATTCCTAAAAGTGTTGCCAAATACAGCTAAGGAATTCTATGCCTTAGGTAGAAAAGCCTTTGTATTTAAAAAAAATCAAAAATTTGTAAACAGTAAATTTATAAATATAACCATATCAATGCCAATTCATGTCAGCACAAAAAGTGCTGACTACTGGGCTTGTGATACCCTCGGGGAAATAAATCTCCACCAGCAGTGGCATCGACCCAGTGGTTGTAAATAAACTCATCATAGATACCAGGACTAAATTAGGATGGTGTGTCATGACCAGACGTTACATAATTAGGTGAACGTTGTCCTATCATAGTTGCACATGATAATATATATCATGTACATTTAAAAATGATATTTTTCTTTGTATTGGCTTTTACATTTATGTATCAGAGCTTAAAGAAAGATATTTTGTATGTTGTTTTTTTTAAACAATCATTTTATTTTATCCGATTTATTTTCGGAACACACCTTCTTTCAAAACATTACAGAACACAAAATTCAAATACAAATAAATTTTGTATTTATATTTTTTTTTCAAAGGGACTTTAATTAATTTTGTTGGTAATTTAATGAGTATGAGTGGGAAGATATTTTGCAATTAAAAGACATCACCAAATATCAACCTACTCATAGTCATTATTTAACATCCATTGCAGTTGGGAAAAAACATATAATTCAGAATTAATTGCCCTTGGACCTTTACAAATCCTAAATCGTTTACTCAATTTTATAAAGATTTGTAAACAACCAATGCAACTATTTATTTTTTTTCATTTTTGCTTAAAAGTACAAATCTTAATATAATATGCACTTCATTTATTTTTTACGAAAAATTACAACATTAAAGTACAAAATACTTAAAAGATAGTCATGTTTAATAAATTTATTATCAGCTACATAAGGAACATTTCCATCTTGAATAATACAGAATCAATAATTTCTTACCTTCCCTTCTTGAACGTTTTAAAAAGGTTTGTGATTATTTCTTCCCGTTTTTTTTTATCGAAGATTTTACCAAGTAATTAATGTAAAAAAATGACGAAATTTAAACATTTCAAAAAATAATAACAATCATTCAAAAAATTTCGGGTAGGACTTTCTTAACTCTTTTTTCAAAATTCTATTGACATACACAACTTTATATTTTTCAGTTGAAACTATATACACGTAATTGAAAACCCCATATCTCCTCCTAGTCCAACAAGAAAAAAAGGATTGTTAGTGCATTTGGATTCGCATAGTCTCCCCCACACATGCGATATAAAACATGATGCATTTAAAGAAAAAAAAACACCTTCTAAGTAAATATTTTAATAATGCACGTGCAGATGAACCAAAACAGATATATGCAAAGAAGTTAAGTCGTCTCCTCTTCAAATGGAGCAAAGCCGTCCCCGCTTCAAACAGAGCAAAGGCGTTTCCGCTTCAAACGGAGCAAAGTCGTCTACAGAATTTTAAAACGTGATTATCAAAAGAGTAAGGCTGTAAAATAATGTAAAGCACTGTTCTGCTTAGACCGCAAGTATAAATATATGCGTATGACAAGTGATGTTAACATAATCTCGTCCACTACATGCATGAAACATTTGTTACTGGACGTTAAGCAACCAACAATCAAACAATTTACTAAATCTCATAAATAAACAGGAAATTTAAATTCCTGTTTAAAAGAAGTTATCATTAGGAGTGGAAAGAAAGCTGATAAATGTAAAGCTTTGGTCACATGATATTTGAATAAATGTAATTTTATCTAAAAATCAATTTAACAAAAATCCACAGCGTAAATTGGTTCCTGTTAAGAGTTGTATATTTTTTGGATTAAACAAATATGAGAACAAACTGTCAGTACCAATCAGATTTGTCAAGATGGGTCTTGTTCGTGTTACTATGAGATATGAGCTTGTTCATTGTTGAAGGCTGCATACCCCACATTAGTTATGTACACTGATCCAGTCTATTCATAGTCTCATTATGACAATCATACCACAGCTCCTTATTTTCAATCTTTTGGTCACGTGATTGGTAAAAACAATTATATCAGAGAATATAATAGACAACATATCGGTTTAGTCGACTTTTTTTTTCTCACATTGTTGAAGGTCGTACGGTTGTCTATAAATGCGTACATACATCCAGGTTTTTTGTCTGTTACAAATTATCCAGCCATTTCGTATTTCTTCTAAACTTCGCCTGTATAAATCAACAAGAAATATTTTCACAAAACAATTCCAATACTTGTAGATATTATAAAAAACAATATGCTTCGGTAATATATATTTTCCTTATCAAAATTAACGTGACTGCGTATTGGTAATTAATTGAATAACGCCCAGTATTTCAGTTATATTCAATTAACAATGACTTAAATTTTACATGAAGGACCAAAGATATAGATTGGCCATGATCAAGCCAGAAACTTTTGACAGCCTCATGAAACGAGGACATAACACAGGAGTAAATAGATATAAGAAGATGTGGTATGAGTACCAATGAGACAACTCTCCATCCAGGTCACAATTTATAAACAGTAAAACCATTATAGATCAAAGTACGGCCTTGAACACAGAGCCTTGGCTCACATTGAAGAGCAAGCGATAAAGGGTTCCAAAAATGACAAGTTTAAAAACATTCAAACAGGGAAAACGAAGGCCTGAATCGATGAAAAAGGACGAGAAACACTGATGAACCACATTAACAAACGACAACAAGTGAACATCAGTTAAATGACCTACTGATTCAAAGGTTCAAAACATAAATACGAAAAAAATCGATTATTGTGACCCACTCAAAATTTAATTCAAGTTAAAGATATAAAGATAAAACTTCCTTTTATTTTCTTATCACACTTTACCTAATCTCTCTCTATTTTATCTAACTTTTATACAGCAAAAACACGTATTCAATGTAAATTTACAATACGTGTGTTAAATAACCTTTAAAGTAACCACGTAACTGAAAAATGATTGACAAAAAACCGTTACGTTCTCTTTATCTAATTTATGTTTTAAATGTAGTGGATAAGGGTCCGTCGTAAAATTTGCATGAAATGCAAAAAAGTGATTATATTTAACTTTGAAAAAAAGTATATATAAAACAGTTTCACTATGATTGCGTAGTACATGTAGTATCTTTATGCATCTATGCTGAAGGGTATATATACATATTACATATTATATCAAAATATAAACAAAAGTGGTTAAATGGAAGACAATGCACACTTAGCTGATGGAGGAGGTATAGAAGGTAAGAATGATACTTAAACTTGTGTTTGGAAAATTATCTCGTAATTAAATATGAAGATGTTCGCTGCTTTTATCAAAATAACAAGCTTTTTAAAAAAACTATTCTAAAATGAGAATATATAAATAAAGTAAATTAAAAAAAATAATAAATTGTCCTAGTGCTTGTTTACTATATTTCAGACATTGCAAATTTGTACTTTTAACATTGTTCAGATTAAGAAATAACTAGGATTTTATAAGATTTTCAAGTATTATTTTTTTCCAAGTTATATGTAATAAAATTATGAAAATAAAGGTAAGTGGGAAAATGTTTCAATGGAAGTACATGGATACAACCAAATGATTCTGAAAATCTAACAATATGATATGATCGTCACTGGTGGGTCATATGTAGACGAAACGCGCGTCTGGGGTACTAAATTATAATCCTGGTACATTTTTTACCTTTGATAACTATTGACGTGAAACCGCAGCAACTATACAAATGGTCAACGTGAACTTTTGTTTACTGGTACCTAAGCTTTTTACGTATTCTTCACTTATTGTGTCTTGTTTAATGGTTTACGTTTAATGTACGTTGTGTATGCAAGTTTTTTTTATAATTGTAAGTGATATGGTTTTATGGAGTTATCAAAATAGTCAAACCTGTCCCATGTCGGAAATCTTGAAAGATATTGCCCGCAATTATACTTTAAAGGTTTTGTCTTTAAAGACATTTGGTCGTAGAAATATAATGAGGTTCTATTAGATTTTGATCACTATTTTGACGAGGTGCATGCTTGGTTACAAAATGTAGGTGCATTGGACAAACACATCATTGTAGGATTCCGGTCGGATAGAAACGTTTATTATTACAGCGCATGGAAGCACAAATTTAATACACATATAGGTGTACTTGTCTATAACACAACATCAGGTAAAAAACTGGACAACATGCAGACAAACTCAAAGATATTGCATTAATATATAGACTATTTTGTATTCAATTTTTATATGTTTATTTCATTCCAGTCCTTTTTAAAATCAGCAATATTTTCTCCTGTTTTACGAATACAATCATATTAGCTTTAATTTCACTGGGGTAAAGCTGATGACCGTAACTGCATTCACGGTCATCCCAAGATGTCGGATGAAAAATTAGGTCAGTTTCTGTATTGTCTGTTAAAGTGTTTCTATATCATTTTCTTTACAAATCATACATTGAAACGATGTAAATTTATAAAAGAATCACTCGAAAATCACTAATTACTTCCGAGAAATGTGCATGAAACTGGAATTTCGATATGAAAAAATCGTTAAGATGACCGTAAATCATAATCAAAATATTTTCAAGATGACCGTAACATAAAACAAGGATGACCGTGATTGGTAAAAAGATGACCGTAACTTGTAAAGGATGACCGTAATTTGTAAAGACTGACTGTAATTTATATAGGACGACCGTAACTTTTATAGGATGACCATCAATTCTAAGAAATATCAGTATTGTATTCAAAGCTTTTTTGTTGAGTTTGTCGATCTCAATAGGGGCTCGGTTAGCGGATATAAATATGTTTCATAAATTTCTTTTTTTAAACTATAATATAATTGGCCATATTTAGGATTTATAACAATGATACTAAATTGCATATTTCTCGTAAACAATGAAATATTTATTGATATCGACGTTAAAATTTTAACACAAATTTACAGCGATACGACGAAAATTTGAAGAAACATGAATGTGTCCCTAGTACACGGATGCCTCATCTACACTATCATTTTCTAGTTTAGTGGACTATGAAAATGGGATAAAACTGTAATTTGGCATTAGAATTAAAAAGATCATTCCATAGGGAAAATGTGTACTAAGTTTCAATTTTATTTAACTTGAAGCTGGACAAACGAACAAACAAACAGACGAACGGACGAACGTACGCACAGACCAGAAAAACATAATGCCAATAAATGAAGCATTAAAAACATTAATAATACATACGAATATTTGGTAATCGAACCCATGTGTATGGGTCCAGAGGAAGCAGATTAAAATCTTAATTTGTCTTGATATATGCAGGCGGAAACACTTTTGAAATAGAACAAAAGAATCGAAGCTCTGTGTTTATCGAGAAAGCGATAAAAGTTAACTGTAATGTTTGATATAGTAACAAAATTTTAAAAAGTTAATAGAAACAAATAAAACGACAATTTTCTTATTTTAAAAACACCATTTGCATAAGTTTTCAATGTATCTATTACATAGTAATGCAAAACAATAAGATATCAAGTCGACGACATGATTCTTATCGGGGCCTTTTATAGCTGACTATGCGGTATGGGCTTTGCTCATTGTTGAAGGCCTTACGGTTACCTATAGTTGTTGATGTTTGTGTCATTTTGGTCTTTTCTGGATAGTTGTCTCATTGGCAATAATACCACATTTCTTTTTTATATATAGTATCTATAAATTGGATGTAGAAAATGTATAACCTGCCCTTCCACGAAATATTTAATAAGATTTTTTTTAAATGCTAAAGAATTTTCAAAAATTCCATCTGACATCCAAACAGACAATATTTTTAAGTTGAATCAATGCAGACAAGATCATTAACTAATGCTCATTAGCTAGTAGATACATTTGTATTTTAAAATATAACTGACATATAACGATCGATCGTAATGGTGCTATGTGGATAAATTTATCAGTTTTCAAGAGCAAAATTGGCAGAGCGTCATCCCTACAATGGCTTCCATTTCTACGACTGTGAGCATGAACTGGCGTAATGGGGAGATAATTTTGAAGAAGTAGAATCCTGACTGTATGAATAACATTTCTGTATATATACAAATTGACAACGTTCCGCCTTGTGATACGCTTTTCGTACAATACTATTTTAAGGATCTACTTTGCTGGAGCTCACCTTCACTAGTTTATTCGAATGATATTTTCAAAATATTTCTGTTATTTTATTTGCACGACAAAATGAAAGACGATATAATATCAATGGGTGTACATGCAATTTTTTGGCATTTTTAAAAATGTGTATTTATTATATGTCATTAAAAGGAATCCCAGAAACAAAACAAAATCTTTTGTCGAGCAGTTGAAGGGTGTGTACCGCATGTCTTTTGGCAAATTCATTTTAAAAATTGAACCCTCTACTGTAAAAAAGATACATATGGTAATCTTTTCATTTGAAGCACGTCTTATTTTCTTCTACCTATAGGATAAAACTTTCATATTAATATGTGTATACCAACACGATTAATCATTTGATACAAAAAGATAGTTATATAAATACGGATATTTCTTAGAATTGAGGGTCATCCTTTAAAAGTTACGGTCATCATTTACAAATTACGGTCATCTTAAAAGCAGTTACGGTCAGCCTTGTTATGAATCGCTGATTCTGTTACGGTCATCTCGATTGTGATTTACGGTCATCTTGGCGATTTTTTCAAATCGAATTTCCCGTTTCATGCACATTTCTCAGAAGTAATTAGTGATTTCCAAGTGATTCTTTTATAAATTTACATCGTTTCAATGTATGATTTGCAAAGAAAATGATATAGAAACACTTTAACAGACAATACAGAAACTGACCTAATTTTTCATCCGACATCTTGGGATGACCGTGAATGCAGTTACGGTCATCAGCTTTACCCCAGTGAATTTAATAACTTTGAAAATCAAATTTCTGAGTTTTTTTGCAAGGTTTCGGCAACTTTCCGATTCTTTAATCAATTGGCCATTGGAAAGCCTCTAAGTTAAACAACTTTCCGATTTTTAATCCGAATGTAATAAATGAATAGAAACAAATTTTAAAGTCTTGTGGCAAATATTGAAATTAATACATATTAGTATTCAAGATGGACTGGGGGGAGGGATGAAGAATTCACAAAATGCATGTAAGTATTTTTGGACATACAAAAGGTTAAACGGAACGAACTGTGAAGGGAGAGACAATTGCATTTGAAGGGCCCCATGATGAGCGTATGGTGGATAGAGGAAAAGAAATTAAGTCTCACAACACACTACCTGTGTATCTCACAAATTGGAGAGAAATTTTGTTAACTTGAAGAGAGTGTAACAAAAGCAACATATCAGATTTAACATCCCCATTTCATTTGAACCTGACTGCATACCGGACAATCAAACGAACACTTACCGTTTAAAATAAACTCATCATAGATACCAGGACTAAATTTTATATATACGCCAGACGCGCGTTTCGTCTAACTGTCAGACAGGAGAATTAAGTCAATAAATGATATGTATATGCCATTGTAGATCTTTTATGGTCTCAGTTTATTTGAATGTGATTGAAAAAATTGTAAATGCTCGAAGATTTCCACAAGCTTCAAAGCTAGACTTCTAACAATTTATAGATGTACACAATGTTACATAGTCACGCGTGCCCTCGGTGGCCGAGTGGTCCAAGTAGTCTTACTAGTGTATCACTAGCCAGTCAACCCTGAGGTTGTGAGTTCGAATCCTGCACGGGGCAGGTACACTTGACTCCGATCCTAACAGTCTGACAGGCACGAAAAGGACAAAAGTGTTGAAAGTAGCATTAAACACCAATCAATTAATCTATACTTCGTCACGCATAAAGATTTTCTTTAACATTGCATACTAGTACATGCAGTACAATATATATATATTGCATGTGTATAACCATGGCATCAAGGTAGATTAAAACAGTATATTACTAAATTTAAATAATACTTCAAATTGATAGAATGCGAATAAAAGAACACAGAAAACTAACACCACAAACTTGATTGATAAAATATGCGCTTTGTATAATGACGTGCATATGGATATATCAGATTTTTCTTTGTTTACCTCTTTATAAATAAGACCCTACATGTATATGACGTTTTAATTTTTAAACTTTTTGACACTAGTTATCAAAATATCGTTATACGAAAATATTTGGATATTCTTTTTAACTTGTTTCACTATAGTTATGTGTGAAGTAAATAGGAAACAATATGATGTGTACACTAGTTATCAAAATATCGTTATAAGAAAATATTTGGATATTCTTTTTAACTTGTTTCACTATAGTTATGTGTGAAGTAAATAGGAAACAATATGATGTGTGTTTTATAAAACGTCCCTTTATAATCAAAGATAAGACACAACTCGCATGTACATGTACAATGTAATGAGGCCTCTACACACAATTTTCATAAATGTGAATGTTGAATAATACCTGTTTACAAATAATATTAATTTCAAGAATGTGTCCTTTTAAAGTTATTCGTGTAAATAGTTTATTACTCTTTAAATGACTTAGGACTTTAAACTAATAACAAAAATAAGTGTTCTATATTTTGTTCTTCTCTATAAATATGATTGCGTTAAACCGGAACAGAAGAAAAAAATGGACGCCACATGATGTGATGAAGTTTGCAATGCAACAAGTACATGAACGCAGAACAAGTTAGTAGTCACAAACTTAACATAGCAGTTTAATTATTATCAAACTTGTTTTAATTCTTGAATAACTTGTTTTTAAATGTGAAAACGAGATTATACTAACCTTGCTAACGTTGAAAAGAAAAGACATTCACAAAAATATAACAAACACACATACACATTGTGTTTGTCGATGTCTTTTTTTAATTTTATCATTTAGTTGTATCTACACGGCCGACACTCGGCTAACCGAGAGTTTGGTCGGTTAATCTATATTGAGTATGCGGCTATATGGGCGGTTGGTCTGTTAATCGGGTTGGTTATACGTCTGTTAAGAGTAAAATGCACAATTTAATGTTGAACTCTGTTAAATATACAGATTTTTTGGCAAATTATAAGAACCAAATCAAAAAAAGAAAAGTGTCTGACAAAATGATATATATCATAGAACATTTTCCACCTGTAAACAAATTTCATAGTCTGCACAATTTTCAGTAAAACTAAAAGGCGTCGCGCAAGTATGCAGTATTTATGCTTATACACATAGCAAATTTTTTTAATAAAAGGCGAAACAAACAATTTTAGATATCTTTTAAAGGACACAAAATAGTACTTTGGTTCTAAAAAAAAATGGCATTAGTAAATATTTCATAATTGTAAAATAACGTGAATAATAGCACGTTTTAGGGAAAAATATGGGAATAAAGTCTGTTAATGGGTTGGACAATTAAAAGTGTGCCAGTAAAGAGTTATTTAGCCACGACAATAGTTTTGCTACCTTTATATTTTCCCATTGAAAAAAGTTAAGAATGAGATGTTCTTGAGTAAAAAAAAATGACAATACGGTGCAACAGTATCCTTCTAGTAAAAGCATTTTTATTTTGATTTTCTTTGCATTTTATTGAAGGGTGTGTCATTTCAATATAGCGTGAATATGGCCACTGGAATATGCATGAATTTATGTGTCTGTTCAAAGTAGCACGTTCTAAAATCCGACTGAAGGTGTCTATGCACATGCTATTTGTCACTGGACGTTAAACCCTAATTCATCAGCATCGTCCAATTGAGTCCGTTCTTCTATTACTTCATCATAAGTTTTTTTTTACAAATCATTCTAAAGAAGTAAATGGAAAGGAGCGAATACAGCTATATTTGGTTATCTTAAATTTTAATTCATTTTATTCCGTTTAGGTCCTTTCTACATAAGTACAGAGGAACTGTAGTTGTCCGCATGTAAACGTCTAGCAATTATCACCAATTTGAAAACATTGCAATCCGTTACTGTTTCAACACCCAGGAATGTTTCATGTCTGTATTCTTAGACAATAATATTTTTTTCTCTCTTTTTTTAGCAATGCATCACTCTCTACTGTCCTTATATATTATTCTATATTATGCGTCTCCATCCAGATTCTCGTGTATACCATGAGGGCCTAGATTGGGGGTGTTTATTTCTGTATTCTTTGAATTTGTATGTCACTTTTCCCTAGATTTTATTTATTTTACTCATTATTCTTTCTCTATTCTTTATATTTTAGCATCTCAATATATTTTACTTACTGTTGTTTGGTTACATTACGACGTTTATCTCTGATTTATATACTAGTTACCAATGTAGATGACGAATTGGTGTCATTCATGACAATTAAACAGAATCCACATGATATATGCGACTATTCTTGGATGAAATTTATATTACTTTTATATTACACTTTTTGAAACCATTTTTATCAATTTTCAATTTCCATTGTCTAAATTGTTCATTTTTCATGTGTTGTTTCCGTTTATTTATGTTTCGTTGTTTATGTGTTGTTTCCGTATATTTTAGCCACTCGTCTTGGGCCTACCCATTTGATCCGATAACACCCCATATAGCAATAAAATTATACTTTTATTGTCATTCATAACTCTTAACAGACCAATTAACAGACCGGGTTTTATACATCCGACCCATTAACAGACCAGGTTTTAAATACAAATTGATTAATGTCACCAAAATACAGATTTTCGTGTAGATTTTTCACACAATGATATTTATATGGTTAACACACATAATGCCCGTCTTTTTTCGACGTTCAAAATATTACATAAAAGCAAATTCAACCAACGTGTCATTTTGTGTACATTTTGTGTGTGTAAAATGTGTATAAATTTATTGATGAGTAACCCGCCTTTTCATTTTATAGATCGTTTATCGAAGCTAGAAAAAAAAATACACCACTGGATTCAGTACATTGAATTGTTTTGTCAGAAATAAATAATTTTTACGATAAAAGTATATTTAAAAAGTTATACAATGAAACATACTGAACGTGCACTGATTTTCTCGATAACACCTGATTAACAGACTTTAGCCAACCCGATTAACAGACCAACCGCCGATATAGCCGCATACTCAATATAGATTAACCGACCAAACTCTCGGTTAGCCGAGTGCAGGCCGTGATCTAGGGTCTTCATAGCGTCTTTCTCTCACACTTTCACAAAAAGCCAGTTTAAAAAAACCAGAAGTAGCATATTAATATATAAAATTGATTAAAAAAATATTTGAATAAAATGCTCTTAAAGCAACTTTAATTTCTAATAACGGTTTTGTTTTAACAATTTTAAACAATTAAAAACCGGACAATCCGAAGCATAATTTCAATTCGATCATCAAAAATAAATTTGATAAACAATCACTTACACAGATATTTCTTAGACCTTTGACCTAATATATAATAACCACTATTGATTGCTTTCTTAATATCAAAAGTCCAGTGGAAACTATTTCATACAAAACGAAACTTTACTACTATTCCTAGTGTTTACATTCAGTGATTTTAAATTGCTGTTAATTAACTTTCCATTGTTGGTACCGGTGTTCACCGATTATATGAAAACTATTTAAACCTTTGACCTTCATGTACACTATTATGATTGATTGTTGCTTTCTTGACGGCCAGTTGCAACCATTTCCTGCAAGACAAAATCTTACTGAAAGTCGTATTTTTGCAAATTTGGAAAACAAATAACACATAATGGAACATATACATGTACATTATTTCTATTTTCTATGTATTCCTATTGGTTTAACTAACGACTTGGGGTGACATAATGTATTCTACGTTTCTTATTTCTTAGTTTCCTTTCACACATTTTTATCCTCGCTAGTTTTGCAAAATAGCAAAAATTTGAAAGTGCTCAAGACTGAATGAAACTTTACAGAAATGTTTGAAATAGGCATGTGTGACTTGGAAAATTTCAAAATGGCTGCGTTTCCATGGAAATAGCAAAAATGTCCAAAACTCCAAAATGTTCCAAACCAAATGAATCTGAACAAAAATGTTGAGTGGCATGTGTTGATGTGCTGTTTGACTGATTAGTAATTTTAAAAATGGCTGCCGTTACCCTGGTAATTGGTGGACGAGGGTGCTATCCGTTATTGCTCGCAATTACAAATCTGATTTGTTATTGTGGTTTTACCGTTTCATTTTATTTTGAAACATGAAAGGATTCCGATGATATTCTTGGTTTTTATAGGAGATTAACGTTTTTAGAAAGAAACTACAACACAGACCAAACATATCAAATACTTTATATATAAGATGATTTCTAACTAGAAGACCTTCTAAACAAATAAAATGCATTTCATATTCATGAAATTGATTTAAATCCGTTTTCACGGTTTTTTTTTTCATCAGGGCTAAATCTACTATTTTTTAAGAATAAGTGTTAAAATTTCAAATAGCAACTAGCTGTGGTTCAAGGCAAGAGGTATAAATTACATATCAAACCAAAATGTATAAAAGCAGTGCATGTCTTGTTTTCAAGTTTTTTAAGCCGGTTTGACCAGATTTATATATGAAATAACATTTTTATTGTACAGTTAATATAAAAGCGACAATACAAGCTAAAGTAGTTTTAAAAAAATAATGACTCGTTGATTTTGCGGTCAGCGTCTTTACTATTTTGAGAAGGGATTTAAACTTTAAATATTATTATCATAATTTTTAAAATTCAATGTCTTTTTTAGTTTCGACAAAACCAAAATCCTCCCAATCTAAGTGTGGCAAGAAGATGGGTAAACGGAATAAAGACGACAAACAAAGTCCTCTAATAGCACTCCTTCCTGGGGCAAAAATCGACAGTGAAAAGGGAAAAATTACTGTCAACATCGGTATCTCGAAAGAAACTGTTATATTTAACATTGGAGGTGTTAAGTTTGAAACGTACAGATCAACACTATACCGCCAACCTGACAGTCCATTGGCAAACGAAGAATTTCTCCAGAAGCACTTCCGGTCGAATAAAAAGGAATATTTCTTCGACAGGGATCCAGCCATGTTCAAAGTAAGTGATAAAAAACGACGTTTCAGTCTTATAAATCTTTAGAAATAAAATACAAACAAGAACGTGGCATTAAATTGGAAAGATCAAATCATAGGGAACATGTGAACTAAGTTTCAAGTAGATTAAACATCAACTTCATCAAAAACTATATTGACCAAAAACTTTAACCTGAAGCGGGAAAGCCTGACGTACGGACGGGCGAACGGACGAACGGACGGACGATCGGACCCAGATCAGAAAACATAATGCCCCTTTACTATCGTAGGTGGGACATAACAAAGTCAATAGTATATTAAATACTTTATTCTCCAGTTTATATTTTATACTTACATACTTACTGCCCTTGTACGTCATATTTTATAGTCACGAAAGTTATTTTAAAAAATTTGAAAACTATTCATAGTTTTGTATTTCAAAAGTTCTACGTTTGTGAATGGTAAGAGAATAATAGGCATTGGTTAACGACAGATAACGCAATGATTATAGTGACAGTGTAAGCAAATTTGAATTTTGCTTTATTAACCGAACTGAACTACTGGTAAATTAAATTTAAACATTACATGTAGTGTATCACTGAAGGTCAGTTTTGTCGAGCTTTTTTTTTTGTAGTTGTTCAGAAATTAGTATTTTACGATATCTGAATGTATTTACAGGTATACATGTATGTATGGGGTCTAACAAGCATCTTTTTAATGATTACCAAAATTCTGACGAAATTACATTTTTTAAATACAAATATGATGCCACGATAGCAAAACAAGTGTTTTCATTGCAATCGATGTTCACAAATGGTCTCGACCAGCGGTATTTCAACACTTGCTAAAATGGGGCGTTCACACCATGACACTCGCACGGAATATTAACATATTGATTTGATAAAAAAGAGAAAAAAACATAAAATTATGACATCGTGGATGAATATTTGTCAATACATCTAGTTTTAATTGTAATTATTTGAACTTGATTTGAAATTTTAAAAAATAAGATTATTTCGTACATAACATTATACTGTACACCAATTTACTTTCGCCGATACTTTATTTTGTGTTTTAACCTTTCCAGTCCACTTCGCGGCTATTTATCTCCGCGATCTCTTATTTACTGGATGTAGGTTAATAAGAAAAGATCCAAATTTTACATACTCGCGAAAATCGCGAAAATTTGTTCGTTTACAGTATATAACTTTATTTTTCTCTTTTTTGTTTGACTAAATGTGTTGATTCCCCTTTAACCTTCACACGCATGTCTACTTGGTGCTTTCATTTCCTGCAATCGATGGCAAGTTTATATCTCGTCTCTCGAGTCAAAACGAGATTTGATTGTGTTCACGTGTCAGTAGTGTTAAGCTCCCCTTTCCCGTTATCCATCTATAGCATATTTAGTATTCAAATAATGCATTAATATCGGAGAACACTTTGAATGCATTTTACACTAATGAGAAGTTATGTTTCTCTCATTACAAATTTTTATTTAAAAATAACAATATTAGTTGTGCAGAAGATATTTTGATTTAAAATACGACCTATAATATATATTAGAAATATTGATGTCAGTAGAATTTGAAACCTAAAGTATTTGTTAACTGACAATTTTATTAAAATAGCTGTCCCATAAAACTACCTGACATATTTTAAACTGTAAAAGGCGTTTCATATTTTTCTCTTATATCTTCAAATATATATAGTTATCACTTTCCTAATGAAAATAAAATCAACAAACATAAAAAAGACGACAGCCGTATAGTTTTTGGTCGTTTTATGAAGAATGGTACCTCCTAATAAAGCACCTGCAAAGGTGAGTGTCAATCAATAAGAAAAGTCGACAATGGTCAAAATTATAACTCTAGATACATTGTAGGCGAAGGCGTTGTACAATGTAGCTTTGATGCTCTCAAGAATAAATGGAAAATACTTCTGTATGTATGTGCCTGTTCCAAGTTAGGAACCTGTAATTCAGTGGTTGTCGTTTGTTGCTGCGTTACATATTTTTTTATTTTTTTCTTGATTTGTTTGTGCATTAGTTAGGTCGTTATATTTCTGGTTTGAAATGTTTTACATTTATAATTTCGTGGCCGCACGGTCACCTATAGCGGTTAATTTCTGTTTCATTATTCTCTTGTGAAGAGTTGTCAAGGTGGCGATCATACCATGCAGTCGTACACATGTATATTGGTATGGCGTTGGCGTCGTCGTCGTCGTCCGAAGACATTTGGTTTTCGCACTATCTTTAGTATTAGTAAATAGAAATCTATAATTTAAACACAAGGTTTATGACAACAAAAGGAAGGTTGGGATTTATTTTGGAAGTTTTGGTTCTAACAGTTTAAGAATTAGGGTCCAAAAAAGGGCCCAATAAGCATTTTTTTTTGGTTTTCGAACAATAACTCTAGTATAAGTAAATAGAAATCTCTGAAATTTAAACACAAGGTTTATGACCACCAAAGGAAGGTTGCGATTGATGTTGGGAGTTTTGGTTCCAACAGTTTAGGAATTAGGGGCCAAAAGGGTCTAAAATTAAACTTTGTTTGATTTCATCAAAAATTGAACTATGGAGGTTCTTTGATATGCCGAATCTAACATTCTTAATTTTTGGTCCCGTTTTCAAATTGATCTAAATTAAGTTCCAAAGGGTCCAAAATTAAACTTAGTTTGATTTTAACAAAAATTGAATTCTCGGGGTTCTTTGATATGCTGAATCTAAACATGTACTTAGTTTTTTTTTTTATTATTATGGGCCCAGTTTTCAAGTTGGCCAAAGTTGAGGTCCAAAATTCAAATTTGTTTTATTTCAACAAAAAATGAATATATGGGGTTCTTCAATATGCTGAATCTAACTATGTATTAAGATTGATGATAATTGGTACCGGTTATCAAATTGGTCCACAGTGAGGTCTAAAGGGTCCAAAATTGATCATCAAAATTTTAACATTGAATTCTTGAGGTTCTTTGATTGCTGAATCTAACCATGTTTTTAGATTTTGGATATTGAAATACCACACAGGGATGGTAAGAATTGTCTTTGAGAGGTATGGCTCAAACTGTTAAGGAATAAGGTGCAAAAAAGGGGGAATAGGGTTACCAGGTTAATGGACAATTACTTAAGTACAAAACATAATTTGAAAGCACTGTAAGGGTGGTAATTGAAACTCATTTGAAAATCTTAAACTGCTTTTAAATTATGTATATTGGAAATTTGCCAAAAACTTTATTATTGATAAATTCCATTGGAAATTTGCCAATTACTTTAGTTAAATGAACTTCATTGGAAATTTGCCAATATAAAATGTTGCTGATGAAGATTATTTTAGTTTTTTTAGCCATGATTATTATTCTTTGAAAATTTGAGTTATCTTTCTTTGTCCAAAATAGTAGTTGAATTAACTTAAATCAGTGCTATATACAATATACAATGCAATATTCACTTTAACTACCAACTGATAAACTTAAACTATCTTTGCCATTCAGTGATTACAAGCACTTTGATTACCATTCTAGGGTTATGCCCCTTTACAAGTGGAAACACTGAAGATTTTTTTCGTTTCTGTTCTCTTAACTGAAGTTTGTCTCAACTAAATTTAATGAAATGTTTATATAATTCTTCGTACCTCTAAACTCAGCTCATGTTCAATTTTGGCAGCTTCACTTTAACAGTTTTTGAGTTATGTCCCTTTTTAACGTTATATGCTAATGGGTGCATCATCTGTGTCCCTTTGGACACATTCCCCATTTATTTTTTTAAAAGTTACTATTAATCAAAATTAATTTTAACCGTGACATATTATATTTTAATATTTTATGATGTATTTTAATGAGTAGTTATTGTTGCAAACTTCATTAGAAATTTAAATTGAGATCATTTTTGGAATAAGGGAAGGGGAGATGAAAAAAATGCGGGGTGTTCAATTTTTCAGATTTCAGAAATAAAAAGAAAATTTCTTTAAACATTTTTTTTTAGAGGATTAATATTCAACAGTAAAGTGAATTGCTCAAAAGCAAAAACAAATGTTTAAGTTCATTAGACCACATTCATTCTGTGTCAGAAACCTATGCTGTGTCAATTATTTAATCACAATTCAAATTCAGAGTTGAAATAAGCTTGAATGTTGTGTCCATACTTGACCCAAGCGTTCATGGTTCGACATCTGCGGTCGTATAAAGCTGTGCCCTGTGGAGCATCTGGATTTTTTAAGGCTAAGAGGAGTGGAATGCCATTTATAATCAATAATGGAAGACGGACGTTTAGCATCATTTGAATGAAATCAATTTTAATTTTTCTTCCTTCTGTTATCAAAAATATATTTACAAATCTAGTCTATATTATTCTTTCACAGTTACTTTTAAAATTATAAGAAAAATGAAAGTTTTTATATTTAAATCACAAAGGAGATAAACAAGACGACAGTCAAATAGTTTCTGATCTGTTTATAAACAATAAGATGCCTCCTAATATATAATATTTGTGTCTACGCACACTCAATTGATTTTACATTTTTGAAGTTACCCATCCTTTCTCAATCGAACATGAATATATACATTACATTCACATGTCTTTTGTAAAAAACAAAAATACATTATCGAACGTTATAGATTTAGTTTCGTGAACGTGAACGTTTCCATTCTGAATGTTATACTTAACCGTCTAAAATTATAAGGCAAAGACAATTTAAGTTGTAGCGCTACAGGACACCCTAACATGCACATGAGTCTGTTGAAGTCGCATGGATACATTTTGCAAAGAACACAAACGAGAGTAAAAATCGCATTTGCTACCCAACCACCGAATTATTTTACATGCAGGGTTCATTGCATAAATGTCACATGTTAAACAGAAAGTGCTTACCCTTCCGGGGCACCTTGCAAATTATTTGTTTACTTCCTAGCATGTTACTCGACACATTTTTAGCATAGCCGGTACATTGTATCTGTAGTGATTATTGAAAAGTACCAAATTTTGGTGGTGGAGATGTCTGTCTTTTCTCGTCCTAATCGGCAATTCTCGGGTGAATCTGCTAAGGTATGGAATCGGCCGAGTTGTAACAAATGTTCTCGACTCGCTTTTCTCCACTTTTATTACAACGATTGTGATTTGTGTTGATGTTACATGTAACTACATAATATCTTATTTCAGGCTATTCTGAATTACCTCCGTACAGGAGAGCTTCATATGCCGCCATACATGTGTGGCCCTGCAGCAAAACTTGAATTGGAATTTTGGGGAATACCGGACAGCATAATAGAAAGATGTTGTTATACACACTACAATGCATATAACTCTACACTGAGAGCCCTAAATCGCCTGGAAAAGGACCGTCATGGAAGCTTTGATTATCCTGTCGATACCCATACAACTAGAAAAATGTCTAAATGGAAAAGAATCCGCTCAAAAGCCTCCATAATTCTCAATCATCCAGAAAGGTCAAAATCTGCAAAGGTGAGTGTCAATAAATTTTAAAAATAAGCAATGGTCTAAAGAATAACTTTTGGTAGACGAAGGCGTTGTACATGTAGCTTGAATCAATACAGAGACCTTTCCCTCTTTTTTTTAAGGCACTGGCTATTCGTCCGGATTCTTGAAACGTCCGTTGCATACGCGTGTTTGTTATCGATCGACACCTCATCCTGGTTACTTCCCGCGTCACATTACACTTTTATTGATATTGAAGATTTGTGCATCGGCAGACGGATGGCCGGACTAATACAGATTTTTATTAAAGCTAAGGAGGAATGGAATGCCGTTTCAAATCGATTAAAGGAAGAAGGAAGTCTAGCTAAATTTAAAAGAAATCAATTTTTATCTTAACATAAGACTCAGTTTCTTCCTCCTGTTATCAAACATATATTTATAAATCATGTCTTGATTATTCTTTCACGGTTGATTTTAAAATCATAAGAAAAATGAAACTTTTTATATTTAAATCACAAAGTAGATATCATTTTTTTAGTGTTTCAATTGTGTCTTACAAATTATTTTTTATAGCTACACGCCGTATTTGTTTTTTATATTTGAATCACAAACAGAGCTCTTAATCACGAAAGATATAAAGTTTATGTTTCTAGTTTTTATACGCCCGTCAACATTTTGACGGGAAGTATTAATGGTATACAAATGTTCGGTGTAAACATGTCGCCCCGTAACTTGAGAACAACTCATCCAAATTTTATAAAACTTAATACAGTTGTTCCTTATGATGGTCAAACGATCTGTATACTTTTTGGTGAAAATAGGATTTAAACTTTTTTAGTTACGGGACTTTATACCTAAAACAAGGGTGTGTATTTTTCACATGTCGCGCTGTATCTCAAAAACGATTTCTGATTATTGCTTTAAACTTCAAACACTTCTTAATTATATTAATCCAATTTGAAATATCTGTATACTTTTTGGTGATGATTCAAAATTTCATTTTAGGGTTATTAATTTTTTGGAAAAAAGGGGGGATGGTTTTCACATGTCGCGCCATATCTCATAAACGATTTATGATTGTTGCTTCAAACTTTACATACTTCTTAATTATATCAATCCAAAGATCTGTATACTTTTTGATGATAATTCAAAATTTCATTTTTAGAGTTATTGAGTTTTTTGTAAAAAAGGGTTGATGGTTTTCACATGTCGCACCATATCACATAAACGATTTATGATTGTTGCTTTAACCTTAACACACTTCTTAGTTATATTAATCTAAACATCTGTATACTTTTTAGTGATGATTCAAAATTTCATTTCGGAGTTAATGAGTTTTTTTGTAAAAAAAGAGGGGGGTTTTCTCATGTTGCATTGTATCTTAAAAACAATTAATGACTATTGCTTCAAACTTTAGACACTTCTTAATTATATTAATCTAAAGATCTGTATATTTTTTGGTGATGATTCAAAATTTTATTTTAGAGTAATTGGTTTTTTTTTGTAAAAAAAGTTTTTTTTCACATGTCGCGCCGTATCTCAGAAACTATTTATGATTATTGCATAAAACTTCTCACACAAGACGAAGGGCGTAGCATGCGATCATGGCGCATGATAATGTGAACTTCACTTTACTGAACTAGTTAGACTCTAACACAGGGTAGCATAGCAGATACGTCGTTACAATTCCCGATCAGACGTGGCTGATATTTTTAACATCTGGCATTGCCAAACTACAATTTAATTATCCATAGACTATAAAATTCGTATTTGCTTCAGATACGCTAAGTACTGGATATTTAGAGGTAAAAGATAAAAGAACAAGAATATGTCCATAGTACACGGATGGCCCCACTCGCACTATCATTTTCTATGTTCAGTGGACCGTGAAATTGGGATCAAAACTTTAATTTTGAATTAAAATTAGAAAGATCATATCATAGGGAACATGTGTACTAAGTTTCAAGTTGACATCACTTTAACTTCATCGAAAACTACCTTGACCAAAAACTTTAACTTGAACTTCCCACTATCATTTTCTATGTTCAGTGGACCATGAAATTGGGGTCAAAACTATAATTTGGCATTGAAATTAAAAAGATCATATCATGGGGGACATGTGTACTAAGTTTCGAGTTGATTGGACTTCAACTTCATCAAAAACTACCTTGACCAAAAACTTTAACCTGAAGCGAAAGAACGGACGAACGGAGCCACAGACCGGAAAACATAATGACCCGCTACTATCGTAGGTGGGGCATAAAAAGAAACCAGGTCCGCTCGCAATTCCAATATACATATTTTGTAAACTGCATTGTGACATGTGTTCCGGTGAACAGTTTCATTGTAAACTAGCATGTTAAATTTCCGGATAAGCGTGTATAACTAGTACAAGCTATACATATTACATCGTTTCGTCCTCATATTTATATAATGTTTGCCATTGGACGTTAAACAACGATCGTTAATTGTCAAATTTGTTCTGTTTTGATTTATTAATATAAAAAAAAACTGTTCATCGTTCTCATATTAATACATATTTTTCACTGTAGGTTTACGGAATGGTCTCACTCCTTGTGGTAGCGATCTCCATCCTTTCATTCCTTGCTGAAACACATCCAAGTATTCAGGTCAAGGAAACTGTATATGACGTGTCATTTGTGTACAATGCCACAACAAATATAACAACGAACTCAACAACACAAAAAGAAGTAGTAATGCCTCATCCAGTTTTGGATATCATTGATCATTCGTGTATGGCGTTTTTCACTATTGAATATATTTTAAGAGTTGTGCTTTCGTTGCGAAGGCTGGTTTATGTGAGATCATTAATGGGCATTATTGACCTTTTTGCACTCTTGCCAGACTATATTCAACTAATTATGTTTTCAATAAGCAAACATCTAGCTCACACTTCTTTCACCAGGATAATCACAATTTTAAAGATAACAAGGATATTGCGCATTTTTCGATTAGTTCGTCACGTGCCCGGATTATGGATTCTTGTGTATACATTAAAAGCGAGTTTGCGCGAGCTGTTGTTGATGGTTGCGTTTCTTTTTGTTGGAATGTTGATATTTTCGTCATTAATCTACTATGTAGATGATAGAGAAATTTTTACAAGCATTCCTCACAGTTTTTGGTGGGCACTCATTACCATGACAACAGTTGGTTATGGTGACATGTACCCCGTGACCGCTTTGGGCTATGTGATTGGATCGTTAACGGCTATGTGCGGGTTGTTAATGATTGGATTTTCAGTACCAATTTTAGTTAATAATTTTATAACCTACTACCAATATGTTGAATTTGCAATCCAAGACGAAAAACTAAAAAGAGAAAAATCTGAGATTCTAGAGGACCCTTTAATTGGTGACCAGGAAATGACTAAAAACAACAATTCGTACAGATAAATATGACCTCGTATACTGCAAAAATATAAGAGATAAACCGCTCATCTATCAATTGTTACAAGAAACATGCCTCTATATGAATAGCTTATCTGTATTTCTTTTATTAATAAGATATTTAAACGAAAAGACTGATTTTTAATTTTGAAAATGTCTTCAACAATGAATGCTGTCTCCGAGAAAGATAGTTTGTATATGCTTGTCGCTAATTGGACGTATGATGGTATACCATTGTCCGCCCGTCAGCCGTTTTGGACGTAAACACTTCGTACGGTTATTCGATTTTACCAATTCTCATGTAATTTTAGCACATTATTAGGATTGAGAGAGAAAGCCCCTTTGATTTTGATTTTTTTGTTGATATGTCGTTCTAAAGTTATGGCACCTGAAAAGTTTAAATTGAATCAACATTGTACCTGCCATTAACTACATGTAACTCTGGAACGCCTTATTTGATTTCCTAAATAAAATACATAATACATGTAGTTACACGTGAACCTTTACAATTATTTTAATTTTCCGGTTCACAAGACTTTATAGTTTAAGTAATGTTTATCTTCACATACAAGTATTTTACTTTGATTGAGTGTGCTTGGATTGATTCACTGGAAATTTTACATAACTGTTGGAATGGGTAAATAGAACACACCGTTTTAAATCTTATCATTACCGAGTTATGGGACTTTGATCGCCAAATAAATAAAAGGCGTTTTTATAAGTGGATCATCGACCCTGTTTGATTGTTTAATTGGTTTGTTTCATTTATTTTTTTCAATGTTTAGGTATCTTGCTTTTATTTATGTATTATAAAATTATAGTCACACATAAATTAAATGTCTGTTATAATTTAATTGTTGATTTATGCTAAGCAATATTGAATTAAAGATTTGTTTTGCACACAAAGTATACATCCAAATGAAAGTATGAATCAAAGGCAATCGGGAAATTTGCTGGATGACTCTGATTTGCGCCATTTTGATTCGCAATTTTCGAATATGCTCCATTAATGTTAATCAATGATTTGGAAACTGTTGTGTTGTTACAGTACGAGAACACGTCAGTTTATAGTTAGAAGTGTTTTGGGCATACAGTCGGTGGTTACTTTACTTTTGTATAAATTTCAATGAGGGCGGAGCAGCGAGCGACACTATAACTAGAGCTTACATTTATGGGTTATTGTTTTGTTTTTAGTTTACATAATAATAAAAGATGTAGGATACATAATTTAACTTCAAAGGGAAAAGAAGGGGGGATAGGGTTTATTTTTCGTACTCAGAAACTTTTTTTCGCGAAATGCGCGAAGAAATTTATTAGTTTTTCGATGCGATCAAAAATAAAAAATATTTTTTTCAATATTTAACACTATGTGGTATGTGGAGAATGAATTTAGAATAAAAAAAATTGTCATCTGCTTGACCAGAATATTTTTTCCATCACATTGGAGATCAGAATATTTTTTTAGAAATAAGCCATAACCCCTACCTTCAGGTTAAATAAGTGTTCCCTAATAACAACAAAAAGGAGTTATTTCAATAACACATCAACCAACAAACCCGAAACCAACAGACGTTTAGAGGTTGTTTAACCACGAACATGTTAATCGTATTTTATATGTATGCATAAATGTTTGTTGACTTAAATTGCATTTTTTCGTTAGCATGGATTTTAATAGTCATAGACCAATTTTATAATCTGTAATTTGTATCTGTATAAATTTGTAACAATCAATTATTAGATACTTAGTTATTATCCAAAATCAATATGAGTAAGCAAAGACAATTTACTCCTTGAAGTATAAAGGTTGGGGTATCCGAAAAACCAAAGTTGTTCTCCCAACTTTCTGTGGCGCCCCAGTTAAAACCCTTTTATGTGAAATCAACTTAAGGAAGTTCGATTCTTTGTTTCAAAATACCAATCATATTAGAAAACAGTAATAAATTGATAGCCTTTTATAGGTGGAACTAAAATAGCAGAAAAAATAGAGGTCCGTGTCCTTGTTTTAGAGATATTAGGCTTTGAAAATTTTGTGGGAAATGATTCTCTGTAGAATTATCATACATTTAGCATTAACACCTTTTTTCTTCAAAAACGATGTAAAATAACAATGATTTTATATGATTTTCAAATAAGGCATTTTAAACTATATGTAATAAAATTATGATAAAGAAAAGTAGAGGTTAGCAGGATTTTTTTAAAAATAGCACCACATAAATAAAACCATAGAATTATGATTATCTGACAAAATTTCATCAACAAGGGGATCAAACACCCTGACACAAATTGGACAGGAGTTTCCTTGATTCTAGTTTACCCGCGATATTTTGTTTGAAATAGTTTTCCTGATCCTACCTACACACGTAACCCTCCGGGTCTTGTTTGACAGTTTCCCTGATTCATATTAACCCACCAGGTCCTGCTTGACAAAGACTCCCTGATCCTAGTTAACCCGCCAGATCTCGTTTGACAGAGTTTCCCTGATCCTTGGTAACCCGCCAGGTCTTGTTTGAAAGAGTTTCCCTGATCGTAATTAACCCACCAGGTCTTGATTGACAGAGTTTTCATGATCCTGGTTAACCTGCAAGATCTTGCTTGATAGAATTTACCTGAACCAACCTAACCAGCTAGGCCTTGTTGGACAGAGTTTCCCTGATCTAGTTATTATTTGAATCTTTTATAGCAAAATTAAGAATATATGATTATTTGATAATATCAGAGATGTGACTATGTGAGTTTCCAAGGGAGAGCTTTTATTTTTTTCGATTTCAACCCCTTCCATCTTTTCTTAATTATCTCAGATTAAAAGTGTAACTTTCAGGTACATAACTGTATGTTTTTAAGAAGAATCAGTGCAAAGTTTTCCAATTCCGTCAATTCATTTAGAAGGAGTCAAGGCTTTGCAATGTGTTACCGAATGACGACAGAAGTGATTAGTATATTACGCTACAGCTTCGAAATCAGCCAACACGATACAGTCTGTATTAATTAACAGTGTCCTTTGACTGGCGTATAGTGAATTTTGGCGAAAAATAGATAATTTTGTAACAAATCAAGCAAAAAAAAAGTTGTATTCATATGGAAAAAAACCAATTCTGTAACAATTGTTTTGTATTCTTAAAACATAGATCCATTTTCAAAGTACAGGCGTTCTCAAAAACAGGTGTTGAAAATGTTCGTACTAGACTTCAGCTGTACTGCATACATATACACCCAGGCATGTATTCCTGCTTTCTTTATTTTGTTAAGTGATATCTGTTTTAATTACATGTATGACGACTATTTAGTATTGTTGTATGTTTTATCATAAGTTTCAAAATCTATTTTAGGAATGACTGTAATATTTTTGTCTATCTATGAAGCAAAAAACATAAAAAAATAAGGTGCATACTGCATAACTCGCGTACCGTGTTACCACATTTTATGGTTCTTTCAAATAGACAGAAAACATATTACAGCCAGTCCTTATAATTTAATTCTAAATTGTATTTTGAAGTAGTTAATCATGAAAAAACGTTGATGAGACAGTTCACGTTACATGTTTGCTGTCTATAAGCTGATAGACAAACAAAAACTTTCAGTAAATCAGAAGACGTGTTTCATCCAAAATTAAATTATATATAAATATATTTAGAGCAAAACTGTACCAACATCATTATGAATTTAAATCATAGAACTATCTCAACAGCATGGTTATGAAAACTACAAAATCATAACACGACTTGCGGTTAAATAAATGAAGCCATACACAATCTGCAATCTCTGTTTTGGCTGAAATATTTTATGCAGTTTGTTCCTTTTTAGAATGACAGTATTGATTATGAATTATGTTATGGTAACGTTTATCTTCAGAAGAAAGAGTATGCAAACATGAGTTATGTTGTTTTTAACGGTTCAGAGATTTAAAGATGGAAAAATTATCTTCCATAATCTAGACCTCACAATGTTAAAATATGATCTTATATGTGACAAGCCAAGCTTTTGTGTGGCTGATTAGGGACCTAGTTAAAAGTTGGCTTATTGCATTTAAATCCAGTATATTATTAAAAAAGACTCCATGTCTAGTTGTATTTAAGAATTTGCAATGCTTCTTTTTTAATTTTATTAGAATGTAAAAGCGTTTACCGACGCAAATTTTCCCGCATTTCATACCAAAAACGTATGCACGATCAACGTTTTTACAATACTAAATTACAAAAAAGATGCATTCATTTTTTTGTAATTACATTTTTATGCTACAAACCATGAGTTACAAAACGTATATATATCGCACTTTTCTTTTGTTTTCCTATGCATTGTTATCTCGTTTTCATGGGAAGCACATGGATTCATAAAGGATGAATTTTACTGGAATAAAATGTAATTTTGGGATGCCTCCCGATTATTGTCTGTCAATCAAAATTACGGATTCTGATGAACCATACATGTAACGAGCATTGGATTGCGAATTGGTTTAGTAACGAATATATTAGTTTATAACGTACTAATGTATTTTAATTCCATACGTACCAATTTTACTTCTATACCAACAGTTTTTGAAATTTGCTTTTTTCCCCACCAGAAAATACAACTGACAATATTTTAATGAAGATATAATTAAGTTTTCTAATTGAAATCTTTTAGTGGTTTTTTTTTTCATTTGGCCTTAAAGTGTAACTTTAACTCATGATGCATGTCTCTAACACACGTTTCAATTGAAATGTAGCAGTTTAGAAGTAATTTACAAAATGACATTTCATATATACATTGGATACGGTGCATGTATTCTAACGATGGAATTTGTATGGTTCTTACTATGAGAAGTCTAAAGAGCATCAAATATTTAATTTTAAACACCTCTATAACTTGTTAATCAATCTATGCAGTAACATAATTTCTACTTCAAACAAAAACGTTAAACTTCTTGAGCATTTATGTACATGCCAGAAAAAATGGAGCCAAAGTAAAATGTTTTACTTTCTTAACATATACTTCAAATTGAAAATTCAGCAAAATTCAAATAAATATAGGCCTGGGGACAATGAAAAATATCTGAAAGCAATTATTATGCGAACATATATATAATATATCGCAACTTCTTTGCGCCTCAATGACAATTCTAATATATTGCTCCTGTTCTTTTCTGTGGACTTGCATGAGGGTCTGGATAAGGTTTACAGAATAAAGAATAATGGACGAATACAACAGAAAATGTTAAATAAAAAAGCAAAAACAAATCGTGTACAATGCAGATTCAGCAAAGGGGTTTGCGTAATAATGTATCAGTTTTGACTATCAGCACTTAATCCAACAGTTTTTATCCGACGCGATCCAATAGCAATATATTCATCGATAGGGTTGGGAATACCGATACTGATTCGTGGATTCTTATCTTACGTATATAATTCTTTTCCTCTGCGTAATGAGTTCCAGAATCTATAATGCATTCAAGCAGATACAATATAAGTCATGTCATTAGGCAACCAATCAGAATTAACTTTTGTTAAGTAAAACTTTTAATATGGCGTGTAAATCGTCTGAAACTTATAGCTGCGTACCATGGTGCGAATCAATAAGTCAGAGAAATTGATTTAACAAATCAGGAGTTTTATGTATCGCTTGATATCAACTCTCGTTACTTAATTGAAAAAACAAACTCATCAATGGCTAGTTCATGGCTGTCACTTCGGTATATCGAGAAAAATGATGGTGAAAGAATAAGTAACGGTGGTGACGTTTCGATTGGATCGTGAAATATCTGATATGGAATCGTGAAGGAAATTATATTGAGAACACACATGAAACGTCAGTATATAATCTAATTTAATGAATAATAATGCATACATTGGCAAAATGAAACTATCTGTCAAAGAAGTTCAACATTATGGTCAGTATTTGAGAAAAATCAAGGTTTAAAAGTACATCGTTTTTACAAAACAACAAAAGACAGATTGCTCCTCGAAATTTCAAAGAAATTATGCATTGAGCATTTTTTATAAAAATACATAGACATTTACTTTTCTGCAATTGACGCTCCTGGAGTGACTCTTACATGAAACAGGTTAAATAAGGTTTTATATGTTTAATGTATATATATCGCTCAAAAAATGAAGGCATTAATTGACGTTCTTAGTAAGTAATTACAAGATTCAAGCAATTTCAAGTATATTAATTGGTAAAAGAAATGTTGTTTTCTGATTATTCAGTCTAGTAACGCCTTGTCTTTCACGATCAAAATAATGCATTGCATGGTCTTCCACGATCAATTTTAATTAGGAATCAACAAAAATATACTTTTTCAAAAAGTATTATGAACTTTTTCAAGTAATTACATTTTTTTTTATTTTACTTGACTTTCTGACACACTGCATATTAAGTATTAAATGTAATATGATATATTGGAATGTGACCATAATAGATACAAAACGTGATTTTTATCTTAACAATTCTCATAGGATTGTGCATCGCCTTATGTGTTTTCTCAACAAAGTACTCCTTTTTTTTTTAGCGTAGTGCACATTATTATTACGGAAGTTTGATCATTCTTACAGACATAATAAAACAGTTATTTCTTTTTTTCTGATTTATTCTACCTTCTGTAAATACAGCAGATTTTTCACAGATTGTTAAGTAGAATTACTCTTACTTGCATTCCCGATTCGATCGCAATGCTTGACCATATGCAATTATTCTTTCACGATCATTTTTCTTGATATACCGAATGACACACGTGTAGTTTATTACTATTAAGGACGAAGTAAATCAATAAAAAGAAAAATCAATATACTAGTGAATCCTAAATCGTTAGCTTTTATTTTTACAATAGTTGCATTTGCGCATTCACCCTGCTGATGTAAGATGAAATGTTGTTAAGCATACGATTTACCGCACAATATATGTATCAGCTAATTACCAGAAAGTATCACGAAATAATACGGACATTGTCCTCTTTCACATAACATTTTCATATTATTAAGATTGAATATCTCGGGTTGATATTAACGGAAACCTATAATTAACAGTCCACAGGAGATATGTCACTGTACCAGGACATTTTACTCAGGGAAAACAGTGCCTGCTGCTATTTCTAGTGTTGCGTGCGTAGCGTAAAGAAATTGATATATATGCTGTAATTTAAAACATGTTGAAGAGTTTTTTCCAGTGTCACAATCTAAAGTCATACATAATATATTATACATCAGATAAAAGCAGCACATAAAAGTATATTAGATTCCTGTCTTAAAAAATGTATGTGACAATTTTACCTCATGCCCATTGAATGCATACACAATCTAAAGATCACTTTTCAAAATTTAAAATTGTTTTAATTCATACAACAATTACTTTTAAGATCAACCTTTGTCCACTAAAAAGAAGGGGGAAAAACCAGAAGTAATTAAAAGTCTTAATATGCTTATAAATAAATATTTAAAAATGGAAACTCTTTAGTAGTTTTAAATTTCTCTTTTTCTTCTTAAACATGTGTTAAACATAAAATGCAAGGTTTTCGGTAATAAAAATTGAAGTTCATCACAGCTCATAATATAATTACATTTCTCTTCCACATAATAAAAAACATCATTTGATAGAATGAATGAATAAAAAAGTTTCTCTCTCGAGTCCAAATAAGAATTACAGCTGATCATTAACAAATATTCAGTTTCAATTGTATCCACTGTTTAATTCAAAATACACGTTAATGTGAATTTTTAAAGTACAAATTCATAAGACATAAAAAGAACTTTTATTATATTTGAAATTTTATGAGTATTAGTGGGTAGATATTTTGTTATCAAAAGGCATCACAAAATATCTACCTACTCGTAGTCTATTTTAAACATCCATTGCATTTGAGAGAGAAAAATCAGAATTAATTACCCTTTGAAGCTAATAAATCTAAATATTGTCAATTCCATTTTTATTAAGGTTTTTGAACAACACATGCACTTTATTTTATTTATTTGCTTTCATTTCAACACAAAAATGCATTAAAAGCTTAAAAGTACAAATCTTAATATACCATGCACTTCATTTTTTTCATAAGGAAAACTACAACATTAAAGTACAAAATACTCTAATCGTAGTATTTTTTATAGTTCAATTTATTAACAATTACATAGGAATACATGTTTTAACAATAACAATCCAGGATCTAGATTTGTCTTTAATAAAGTCCATTAGAAAAAAAACACATCACTATCCTTCTTCAACAATTAAAAAGAATTATTTACTTATAATTACATAAGGAGCATATATTTTAACTCTAACAATACAGGATCAAGATGGAAAAAAATCTTTTTTAATAATTTTCACATGTTCCATTATAAAATATACTTTCTTATCAATTTGCTTCTAACACAATTAAAAAGGTTTAAGGATAATTTTTCGTGTATTTCCGAAAATTTTGAAGTCATAAATGCTTAAAATGACTTAAAACTGCAATTTAAATAGATCTTTGTTATAAAAAAAAATGATCAATTCTCCAAAATTTATCGAGAGGGACTTTCTTAACCCATATCAAAATTATGTTGAATTTAATAAAATAAAATGCCTTTTATATACAACGTAAAAATGTTTAATTGAAAAAAGCTCATACCTTCCCGTCATTCCCCAAGAAAATAAGAATTGTCAGTGCATACAGATTTTCATAGCCTCCTTCATACATACGATATAAAACATTATGTATTTGAACAATACAACATGAGATTGAAATACAATGGTAGGATACAACTACTCACTGTTTCAATGCAATATTTGTTGTTTGTATTCGTAAAATAACAAGGAGTGTAGACCGAGAAGTTTCTGAAAACCTTTTCCTCTTTTCCAGTTGAAATACGTTAGTGTTTTTTACACTGTTGTTTGTCCTTTTGGTGTGGCAAATTGAATGAATTTCGAGAAAAGATCCCAAGGCCCTCTCGCTTCGTGCATTGACCCTGGAGCTTTTCGAATTATAGATACAAGGCTACTTTATACCTAAATCAAAGCGTGTTTCTTTAATGACGTTTAATTCTTTTTAAATGAAACATTATTAAAATTTGTGTTATATTTGGCTTTTTCTAGATTTCATTTCAGTTGGTAATTAAAAAGAAGAGATGATTTCAGGGGTAAATAAAAACTATAAGCCGAAAATACACAAACATGAACAGTCATAAAAAAAAATGCAATTAGATTAACAAATGCATGCAAATTAAAATGTCAAATGAGGGCGTAAGAGAACAAGGCTATTATGATAGACGAGCATGGAAGAAATATATTATTAAATTTTAATTTAAAAAAAGGGTTTTCTTCAAACTCTCTCTATTTCTGGTTTCGTAAGTCCCGTTTTCCACTTAAAAGTTCTAAATACTTTAACCATAGTATTTCATATTGTTCTATTTACTAACAATTACATAGGAAGCATATTTTTCCACTATACCAATACAGGATCAAGATTATTTGTTAATAATGTCCAGCAGAAAAAAAAACTTTCAAATCACTATCCTTCTAAAACAATTAAAAAAAAGGATTATTTACTAATAATTACATAAAGAGCATATTCTTTTTAAATCCAACAATACAGGATCAAGATTTTGAAATTCTTTTTTTAATAATTTCAACATGTTCCATTGGACATTTAGAAAATACATTTTCCCATCATTTTCCTTCAAAAACAATTAAGTTATAGATAATGCATATTTTACGGTTTTTCTGGTCGTAGAACACACCGAGGGGTGTGAAGATTGATCAAATGAAAGACCGACCGTAGGGAGGTGTTTTTGATGGCAGTCCTGAAACTCCGGGGGTGTTCTACGACAAGAAAAATCTTAAAATATGCATGATCTGACATTTATACCGTCAAAAATTATTATTTTCTATTAAGATTTGTAGAATTAGCATCCCATTTTACCGACCACTCTAAAGTGAGATATTCTTTTATGATGCCTTTAGTTTTTAATATGCCCTCATTAATAATGTGACAAACAACTTACTAATTAATATAGATATAAACGTAAGAAATCATTATCCAGACACAAATAAATATTACACTCTAACTACATGAAGCAAGACACAAATGAATTGTTACCTCTCGATAACGGTGTATGAAAACTACAACTCGCTTTGTAAGTAATTTATTTTACCAACTTCGTTTATGAAATGGGGTGCAATGTTGACTTTTTTTTTATTTGTAATGACATTTTTATATCCCCGACAGATTATTTTTCAACATTTTTTAACGAATGAACTATTCAGAATAATTTTCTTTTGAATGGCTATACAATTTTTTTTTTCAAACAGGGAATCAGAATTTATTTCTTGATCATTTGATAAAGAAAAATGTATATACTATAGATTTAAAAAGTTAAGAACTGACACGAATTTTTGATACATCTACATATGTACATGTAACAGGAAACGAATATCCATATAGGTAGATCAAAGTATGGTTTCCAATTCAGTGTGAATCAATAAGATTTTCAAAAACCTACATATGCATGTGTTAAATCTGGCTTGTTTTAAAAGTTTTATGAAAAATTGTGTCTGGTATTAAAGGGACGCCATTAGTGTTCATAGGAGTACCTAGAAACTGTCGACAACTTTTGTTGCGGAAACGTACATAGATATTATGGAGTAGAACATTAACGGCTTCAATCATCTTATCACACCCCCAGTAAGTATATATATATCATATGTACCTAACTCATTAGAGAAGAAGGCTTGAAATGAGTTGCAGCAAATATATTTGCATTCAGATTTACCAAACGACCATTTAATTAAACAGGAAAACTAGTGTTTGATAAGATTGTTAGAAAGTGTTGTGTCAAGACTTGGAAAGTCAAATTGCAACAGAATCGAATAGACCATCAAAAGCACGTCATTTAACTAAAACATCCAAAACATTTGTTTTACACTCCAAAAAGAGATAACTCCTATATCATGTATATTTTTATATATTTTATAACAAAAAAATTATGATAAGTTCTTTGATAGAAGATAAGGAACTAGATAAAAGCACTGAAAGATTAGTTGTACAACACTTACTAGAGGCCGAGATGAAACGATATTTTACTGATTTTGTGTGTAGTTTGGGTAACCAATACATAGTAAGGACCGTCAAATGTTCAGAAGAAGCCTTTAACTGTGATGTGGTCATGATATGTTTGTTTACTTTATGACTCTCTGTGGAGTGCACGGACTTGAATGTAGATGAATTTAAAATTTCATTTGTCGGTCGGTACATTCTTGAAGTTTATGCATATAATGTATGTATAAGAATATATATACAGTCACGGTTTACCAAAAATCATGTATAAACAGCTAATATTAATAACTTTTTAAAAGAATTTTTATTAAGAACTGAAAAAGAAGATTGTAGACGTAAAGGCTTTGTCTAAATAAAGTTGAACAAGTAAGTTTAAATTAATAAAGAAAAATGGTCTACCGCGAAAATTGGTTCCTTGTAAGAGTTGCATGCTTTTTGGCTAATTTCAGTACAGTACCAGTCCAGTACATATTTTGTCATGGCATGAAATTGCTCATTGCTAAAGTCTAAGTAGCTCCCATTAGTTGTTTAAATCGATCCCGTCTTTAGGTGTATGGTTGGAGGTCATACCACAGCTTCTGATTTCAAACATTTGATGGTTTAAGTATTCAAAATCTGATTTATTTAAATTTGTGTAAGCATTTGGTAAAGTGTTTGATGAAATAATTATGTCATAAGTATGAGTTGTATTTTTTTACTTTCAAATTTGAGAAGTAGAAGATATAAGTGGTTTTTTTTTCAATTTTGTCAACATAAAAATTAGCGAATAAATATCCTTTTCACTTAACTTAACCTGCACAAATCGACAATTCAAGATTATCACAACAAACCTTCAATTGTTGTGGCCTAATTATGATAAACAATATGAGAAGCTTACATCTATGTACCTAATCAAATTATTGATGATTGACTATTGTTTGATTGACGTCCAGTAGCAAGTATTACAGTAATATTCAGAGCAGTTAAACACTAAATCTGATAGATGCACGTAGGATCTACTAAATGAACTAGCCAAGATGAGGACAAGAGTTTTTACAGCGTAATGAAAAGAGAGACACAAGATAGGAGTGCAAGTTTTGTTTTGCAATAGGACCACTCAATACGTTGCTGGACGGATTTTATAGGTTGCATGACAGCGTTTATAATGTAATGCTAAAAGGTAAGGACAAATCGACGAAGAATCTATTTTTTACCTCTCATTCAAAAGTTCAAAACATAAAGATGAAACTTCCATTATTTTCTCTCTCTTCTTTTTTGTCTAATTTGTAAACCGCAAAAACACATATTCAATGTAAATTTACAAAATTGGTGTTGAATAACCTTTAGAGAAACGACGCAACGAAAACATGATTGACAAAAATACCGTTCCGTCCTCCTTATCAACTTTATGTTTTAGATGAAGTGAATAAAGGTTCGTCGTCATATTTACATTATATGCCAAAAAAGTCAAAATATTAACTGTTAACACTTTCACTATATTTGGTGGTATCTTCATACATTTCTGCTAAATCATATACATATTGTACATATATCTTAATATACACAAAAGTGTTTAAATGAAAGACAATGAACGTTTGGCTGCTTTAAGTATAGAAGGTAAGAATTACAACAAACAATTGAAATAAAATTTAATAACAAGGTGTCGCCTTATAGAACTCGTATTTGCAACGAGCTATTAATGGCCTGTTGAATGTCAGATTGCAATTCATATAAGTACTAGTATAAGTATTTTCAATGACAAAACCAAGTCTGGCATGTGGACTTTCAGGACGAGACTTGGTTGTCATATTGACAAAACCGGGTCACTCATTTAGAAATGACCCATTTCTAACGTTCCATACACAGATATACAAATCTTGTGTTGCAAATAGGCTTTAATCTCGCAATATTTGTGACTTTGTAGGGTTTTTTTTTCTTTCCGTATGTTTCTATCCGTACAATGTGCACAATTTAATGAGGAAGAAACCCTTTTGAGGGAAAGTCCACGGTTTGCATCCATTTGCCGTGCATTTTTCTTATTTTGTTTGTAATCTGGAACGGCTGTGAAATCAAGCTAAAAACGATGCAATCGAAAGAAAAAAAAACTGCTTTCTGATAATTTTGTCGTGTATAGAAAATTTAAACATTTAATTTTACCGCAAAAAAACACCGATTGTAAACTATATTTTGCTTATCTTACTTGCTCTTACATGACCGAGTACCAGAATGTCCTATACGAGAGTAGATAACCTGTCGAAAAATTATATACTCCGGAGTCAAAAGGTCGGTAATATTAAAGCGATCTCTTACATAGCACTGTTCTTTATTTTATACAACGGTTAAATAACTTTGTACTTTCCCGAAGTAACACTTTAAACTTTCGTGTTTTATCAGAATAAAGTATGGGATTAAAAAGTGCTGTAAGTGATGACAAGAAAAAGACTGAATGTCGACAAATCTAAACGGCCATTCAACTATTGATCCAAAGAATAATACAACTGTCCATGGTATATTCAGCAAGGTACACACAATACTAACAACACAAACTGTAATACAAAGGCGAATGTCACTTTTATTAGTTTTACCTCTAGTTTCATTTCTTATTTGCTCCTTGGAGTATAAAAGTTAGGGCATCCAATAACCAAAGTTGTTATCAAAACTTTCTCTAGCGCCCAGGTTAAAACCTGTTTTTTTTTGTGAAATCAACTGAAGGAATTTCCCTTCTCTGTTTAAAAAAAAACAAGATTATTAGAAGACTGTAATACATTGATAGTATTTTAAAAGTGGAACTAAAATAGCAGAAACAAATTAAGGGTCCGTGTTCTTGTTAACGAGATATAAGCCATTGAATATTTGGCGGGAAATGATTCTCTCTAAAATTATTATACATTTAGCATTGACATCTTTTTCCTTCAAAAACTATGAAAAAATAACAAGGGTTTTATAAGGTTTTCAAATAAGGCATTTAAAACTATGTGTAATCAAATTATGAAAAGAAAAGAAGGGGTTAACGGGGCATTTTTCTTTAAATGGCACTACACAGATAACATCCGAGGATTCTAAATGTCTGACAAAAATTCAAAAACAAGAGGAGCGACATCCTTAAAAACAAATTTGACAGCAGTTTCCCTGATCCTAGCTCACCACCAAGGTCTAGTTTGACAGAGTTTCTTGTATCCTAGCTACATATTTAACCCACAAGGTCTTGATTGACAGAATTTCCCTGATCCTAGTTAACCCTCCAGGTCTTGTTTGAGAGAGTTTCCCTGATCCTAGCTAACCCGCCAGGTCTTGTTTGACAGAGTTTCTCTGATCCTGGCTAACACCCCAGGTTTTATTAAACAGAGTTTTCCTATTCCTAGCTGACCCGCCTGATTTTGCTTGACAGAACTTACCGGATCCTAGCAAACCCACCAGGTCTTGTTTGAGAGAGTGTCCCTGATCCTAGCTAATCCGCCAGGTCTTGTTTGACAGAGTTTTCCTGATCCTAGCTAACCCAACAGGTCTTGCTTTGCAGAGTTTCCCTGATCCTATCTATCCCTCCAGGTCTTGTTTGACCGAGTTTCCCAGCTTATACATTACCAGCCAGGTCTTGTTTGACAGATTTTCCCTGATCCTATCTAACCCTCCAGGTCTTGTTTGACCGTGTTTCCCTGATCATACCTAACCAGCCAGGTCTTGTTTGACAGATTTTCCCTGATCCTATCTAACCCTCCAGGTCTTGTTTGACCGTGTTTCCCTGATCATACTTAACCAGCCAGGTCTTGTTTGACAGATTTTTCCTGATCCTAGCTAACCAACCAGGTCTTGTTTGACATAATTAACCGGATCCCTACCCGTCAGGTCTTGTATGACAGTGTTTTCGAGATCCTAGCTAACCCAGCAGGTCTTGTTTGACAGCGTTTCCCTGATCCTAGATAACCCGCCGGGTCTTGTTTAACAGAAGTTCTCGAATCCTAGCAAACCCGACGGGTCTTGTTTGAGAGAGTTTCCCTGATCCTAGTTTACACGCCAGGTCTTGTTCGACGGAGTTTCTCTGATCCTTGCTAACACCCCAGGTTTTATTAAACAGATTTCTCCTAATCCTAGCTGACCCTCCTGCTTTTGTTTGACAGAACTGCCCGGATCCTAGAAAACAAGCCAGGTCTTGTTTGGGAGAGTTTCCCTGATCCTAGCTAATCCACCAGGTCTTGTTTGACAGAGTTTTCTTGATCCTAGCTAACCCAACAGGTCTTGTTTGACCGTGTTTCCCTGATCATACCTAACCAGCCAGGTCTTGTTTGACAGATTTTCCCTGATCCTAGCTAACCCATCAGGTCCTGTTTGACAGAATTTCCCGGATCGTAGTTAACCCGCCAGGTCTTTTTTGTCAGAGTTTCCCTGAACCCGCCAGGTCTTGTTTGACAGCGTTCCCCTGATCCTAGCTAACCCGCCAGGTCTTGTTTGACATTATTTTTCAGATCCTTGCGAATCCGCCTGGTCTTGTTTGACAGAGTTTTCCTGATCCTAGCACACCCGCCAGGTCTTGTTTGACAGCGTTTCCCTAATCCTAGCTAACCCGCCAGGTCTTGTTTGACATAGTTTCTCTGCTCCTTGCTAACACCCTAGGTTTTATTAAACAGAGTTTTCCTAATCCTAGCTGACCCTCCTGCTTTCGTTTGACATAACTAACCGTATCCTAGCAAACCCGACAGGTCTTGTTTGACAGAGTTTTCCTCATCCTAGCTAATCCGCCAGGTCTTGTTTGACAGAGTTTTCTTTATCCTAGCTAATCCAACAGGTTTTGTTTTGAAGAGTTTACCTGATCCTATCTATTCCCCCATGTCTTGTTTGACCGAGTTTCCCTGCTCATACCTAACCAGCCAGGTCTTGTTTGACAGATTTTCCCCGATCCTATCTTACCCTCCAGGTTTTGTTTGACCGTGTTTCCCTGATCATACCTAACCAGCCAGGTCTTGTTTGACAGATTTTCCCTAATCCTAGCTAACCCACCAGGTCTTGTTTGACAGAATTTCCCGGATCCTAGCTAACCCGCCAGATTGTTTTTTTGTCAGAGTTTTCCAGAACCCACAAGTTCTTGTTTGACAGAGTTCCCCTGATCATAGCTAATCCGCCAGTTCTTTTTTGACATAATTTTTCGGATCCTTGCGAATCCGCCTGGTCTTGTTTGAGAGAGTTTCCCTGGTCCTAGCACACCCGCCAGATCTTGTTTGGCATAGTTTTCCTGATCCTAGCTAACCCGCCAGGTCTTGTTTGACAGCGTTTCCCTGATCCTATCTAACCCGCAATGTCTTGTTTGACAGAGTTTTTCTGATCCTAGGTAACCCGCCAGGCCTTGTTTGCCAGTGTTTCCTGATCCTAGCTACGGACATAACCCGTCAGGTCTTATTGGACAGAGTTTCCCTGATCCTTCTTAATCCGCCAAGTCTTGTTGGAACATTTTAAGATATTATTCAGATTTATTATAGCAGAAAGAAGAATATGTTTAGAAAAAATTATGAGTTTCCAAGGAACAGCATTTCGATATCAACCCCTCCCCAACCACCATTTGTTTTTGTTTATTTTTATTCCAGATTAAAAATAAAACTATCAGGTACATAACTATACCTATTTTTGAAGAATCAGTGCTAGTTTCTTGAAATTCCGTCAATTTATTTGTACCAGATTGAGAAATACAGAGAAAAAACCTATAATCAATAAAAACACATTTAATAGTTTCCTACACCATGAACACTGTACGAATACTCATCTTATCCTGAAATTTAACATTGACCTAAAAAGTATAATTATTTTACTTCCCGACCGTTAAATTTGTTTTTGAATTAAATCAAAATGACTTACATATAAATAATATAGATAAACGCGGATGAAGTCACAAATTAAACAGTTTATTTTCACAGTAGCAAGATATATGAAGACTTTAAACGTATACTATAAGTGTAACACCTATATTTGTATAAGTAGAAAGATTCATTGAGATACAAACACATTTTCTCATTGGGGTGTCCAAGTAATCATATATAGATATTGTTTTTGCCAATATAATCACATAATCATTTATTATTTTTTTAAACAAGATAATCAAATAATCAAAAATACATGAAATGTTTGGTCTGGTATTCAAATAATCACTATAAAAACGGCCAAGTAATTGCATAATCAAAAACCCAATGAGGAAGTTCAAACTCCGACATAGATTACCTCGGTTCATTTTGCTCAGACTTTTCTGTGTTATGTTTGTTGCATGTTGTTTGTCTTTTGGTTGCTTTTCATTTCTTCCAATGCCATTCGTTGTAAGTTTGTTTTGGACAAATAAGTTTGACTATTTTTCATTTGGTATTTTCTCCTCTCTTTAAGCAGAATTTGGCAAATCTTTTTGGAATTTTGGTTTTATTTCCTTCCACTGTAAGCTTGCTTAAGCCTTAAAACTGTTTTCATTCGAACTTTTCTGATGATTCTTGTGCAGACGAAAAGTGCGTCTGGCGTATACAAGTTTTAGACTGATATATGAGTTTTTTAACAATTGAACTCAGAATATGTATCACATTGTTTTATATTTTACCAAACAAGTTTAATTTCTGCATGTAACCATGTGCTCGTCTTGAATAGGCATATCACACGATTATCTACAGAGTTAAGATATACAACTGTGTGTTACTTTGTAAGACAAAGGTTCGTAAATAAAGAGTCTGGCAGTGCCTGCAACTTATAACATCGGAATCCATTTTCTATAAAAATATAACAAAAGCGTTTTAAAATAATACTCTGTTCTTTAATAAATAAAAATAAAATACATAAAATAATGAAAATCTACAACAATAATAAAAACAACTATAATTATAAAAATAGAGCAAGTACATTTATATAATTATAAATTAGTGGATTTTATTTTATATGCAAAACGATATATAATGATAAGGTGAATGCTATATGTTCACCTCTCTTCTTTGTGATATCAAAAAGGCATACATTAAATCTAGTTTATCTAAAAATTTATGTTTTTTTTCTACAACCAGTACGCCTGTCCCAATTGAGAGCTTCGGATTATTAAATTTGCTCCAGACTTCTACAAATTATGTTACCTCAAAATTCCTATAAAACCAGGTTTAATCATCAGAAAATGACTGTACCAAGTCAGGATTATGACAGTTTGTTGTGTTTGAATTTGCCATTTGCTTAGGGACTTACCGTTTACAATTTTCCTCGGAGTTAGTTTATTTGTTGTGTTACTTTTTCATATTATCTTAAAAAATATTTGCCTGACCGATCGACTTTAAAATATTATGAGTCGTCTTTTGAATGAACAGTTTGGTTTCACATTTTAGTCCAAGTAATCAAAAGAAGACATACAATTCAATTCGTACTCTACACAAATTTGACTTAAAATTAGAAAGAGAGACTCCTGGCCTAAATGTACCTTATTTTTTGCAACTTCCTGGTCCCTTCAGAATATTCGAATCATTTAAAATAGAAATCATAAAAATGCAAGAAAATACAAACATTCTGTGTTACGAGATGTTCGCAATCTGTAAACTGATGTAATAAAAAATTTCAGTATTCTGCAATATCTAACCTCCTTTGAAATTATAGGAATATCATTTGTTAAAACACACACGTGCATACTATCTATATTTAATACACGGATAGTGGGCGTGATTTATTTTAAATCAAGACCAGTAAGTATTAGTTATTGAATTGTTATACATGTTTTCATTTGGTTTTGTACCACGTTGAAACCGGGTATATGTATTACACGGTCAGTTGGCGTGGTTTGTTTTAAATATACACGAAGAAGAAGTTCTTTGATACCGAGTTGTTATTTTTTACACTTGATTTTGTATACACCAGTGCAAATAGTTTCTTTAATAGTTTCTTTCAATTGATGACTGCATTCGTCATATACCGATTCCTTAAAGGTCATACACGAAATCAGATAAGATACTTAAATCATTCCTCTATTCATATATATGACACTTGCGTGTTTATGATATAAACAAATTCGTACGTTGTAGCAGGTAGTCAGAATAGATTATTAATAACTAAAATTCACCCGAAGACAAACAGATGCTACATGTAACATGTGCAACAATTAATCTGATTATGTTATTATGTCAAATTCTATAAAATAGCAAGGAACTTACTTGCCTGAGTACCAGAATGTCCTACCACAGAGAATAGAAATATTTATTTATATGCTCCGGAGTCAAATGTCGATAACATGAAAATACTCAATTGGATAACACTGTTCTTTATTTCCTACAACAGTTAAACAAATGTATACTTTCCTGAAGTAAAACTTTAAATTTTCGTGTTCTATAAGTATAAAGGATGGGATTGATTAGTGCTGTAAGTGACGATAATAAAAAGGTAGACTGTCGGACAAATCTAGATGGCCATTCAATTATTGACCCATAGCATAATACAACTGTCCACGGTACATTTAGCAAGGTACACACAATACTAACAACACACACTGTAATACAAAGGCGAATGTCACTTTTACTAGTTTTACTTCCAGTTTCCTTTCTAATCGTTGACTTCATCAAATTCTGGTGACGAATAAGAAAAACTATCAGAATTAATACATTGGTCAATGTACCAATTTGGATAAGTGCAAGTAACGTAGCTACATACGGAAAACCTGGGTTAACAACTCGACTTAAAGAACATTCACTCTCACCACTGTCTCTACCATTTAGAGTATGAATCAAAATCAAGGAACCGGCAGAAAATATCCACGATCCAATTACTGTCAATATGGAAATAGCTCTTCGGTGGTTTGTAAACATTTTAGCTTGTAAACAAACTGTACAAACTCTGTCAAGTGAAATGTTAAATATATGAACATGTGATACGAAATGAGACAGTGATACAATGATCACACGAACGACACATTCCGTGTACGGAAGATTGGCTTTTAATATGAATGTATCAATTACTACAAACCAGAGAAATCCTAACATCATATCAGTAATGCTCAAACTGAAAAGTGCATGCATATTTTTCATATCATTCCTTTTGCAAAATGAAAATAAGAAAATTATTACAGATGGAACGTTTATGAGAATAAACAGTGTACCAAGGACATATGCTAATCCAGTAAAAATTACATAAGTATTATTCTCTGCAGAAAACGTAAAGACAGACCTGTTTTGTGTGATGTTCAACATTGTCTTTTGAATACTGTCTGTTGATGTGAGATAACATATTTATATGGTCTGTGATTAGGATAATTGGTCATCCAAACTGCCTACAACATCACGAATTAATTCATTTGTGTTAAACACGTATCTCATTATAGTAATTGTACAGGAAAATGACAAAAGGTTCACAATAAGGTGCCACATAATATTCTCAATGAAATTGTATTATTTTTATGTAGGTTTCATACCACACAATAATAGTACGTCACATCCGGTTGGATAGGAGAAAGGTTCGAAAAAAAATATTTAAATTTTATAGTTGTAGGAAATTTACCCTACATTTCATTGCAGAAAAAAATTCTGTGTCATTGACTTCCAGTGATGCTTATTATCTTAAATGCAATAAAATGTTACGTGAATTTTTGTCTGTAGTACTGGAAAGGATAAAACTTTACTCATATCAAGCATTTCTTTATGTGTAAAACAGATAAATTCTTGTCCCGCTTCTGTCTCTGTCAAATTGTCTAATTTTAATAACTTAGTACATTATGCATTTTGTTGGAAACTTGACACCTATATTTCATTTAAAGATTGTTTTCAAGAAGAAAAAAAATATTTTGATTTTAAGAAAGGAAGTGCATATGTTACTTCAGAATAAGAGCTCTTCCATTGCATTAAGAATTGAAAATGCTAGATACTCAAAAAATCGTATTGTGCAGGTGATAAAGTTGAGGATGAGCGTCATTTTTCAATCGAATGCTCACTTCATAATAATTTGAGGAAGGAACTCTTTTACCATATTTCTAGCACATGTAAGAACTTTAAAAAGTTAGATAAATATGATAAATTTTCGGTGTTAACACAAGAAAACTTTACTAGTATTGGGTGGAAAATTATGATTTCATTGTTAGTTCTTTTGAATTATGTAGAACATGTTTATATTGACTGTTATTTGATATCAATGAGTTAGTTTTTTTTCTATTCTATTTCTATAACAAAAAAAAAGAAATAAATTTAATTCACTAAGCTTCGAAAATGTATAAAAATAAAATTTAATAAAATTCCGCGAAATTTCATGAAGGATTTGGCGAATTTACGTCATGGCAAAACACGACGTCATACGAATAGAAATTTTCAAGGGAAAGATTATTTCGTTACGTGTACGCTTCAAATTCAAATATCATTTAATTAAAATGAAGTTTTTGAGGTAGGTGCTATTTTATTTAAGATTCCGTTGTATTTATCTGACATTTATGGTTTTTAGAAAGTCAAGATGGCGGCGTACTCCTTAGTTACGACTTGCCATTGTGCTTTTGATGGTAATATATATAGTAGCCATCATAAAAAAAATGTTTATTAAATATCACAAATGTTTGGATGAAGAATTATAAGAATTAAACACATTTTTTCTAGAGGTTATTGATGTGTAAACCGGGGCTCTTACTCACAAACTCAACATAAAAGTCCTTTTATTCAGTTTGTGAGTTAATCGCCCCGGTTTACACATCAATAACCTCTAGAAAAAATGTGTTTAATCCTATAATAAAGATAATTAAATCATATGTGTATTGTAATGACTTAATGTTGACCCAGTCATTAGAACGCCGCTTCGAAAAAGTGGGGGTATACTGTCTGTCTGTCCATCCGTCCAACCGCCCATACGTCAGTTCGTCCTTCCGTCCCATAAATATTTCGTTGCATCTTTTTCATGAACTGCATTTCAAGGATTTCTGAAAGGTTTATTGAAGTCGGCTATATCGTGTGATGCGTTTTCAAATTCATTACTCATTACATGACAGCCAAGTTGAAAATTTTCGTCACATTTTTCTCAGGAACTACAATACAATGATTTCTGAAATTTGGTTTCACGGTTTATATAAGTCAGTTATACTGTGTGATGATTTTTCCGATTCACAACTCTAAAACTTCCTGTCTACCGAAATGTTTGGGAGGGGGTGTCATCAGTAGCTCGTACCATCAAATGTTGTTCTTGATTCATGTGCTTTTTAAAGATCCTTTATAATTTGGAAAATGAAATATTCTTTTCTGTTATATTCTATATACAGATTTAGAATTTATTATATAGAAAGTATTCGAACTACCTTAGCCTTATGTTATATATACGGAGTTATTTCTTAAAATATGTTATTACATATCTAAAAGTAATAATACAGAAAGACAAATTTTATTTTACCCTGATACCCTGATACTTGACTTGATAAGTGTCGGACTTATGGGTTGTCGGAGTATTGGGCTTTCGGAGCAATGGGTTGTCGGACTATTGGGTTGTCGGACTAATGGATTGTCGGACCAATGGTGTGTCGGACTAATGGGATGTCGGAATAATGGCGTGTAACCATTTTTGACATCTTCAGATGAAATCAATTTTTGCTACATAGTGAAGTTTAATCAAATGCGTGTTTCATTAATGAAATCAAATCTTTAAAAAAAGGAGGATTATTCAAATTTGTGTTATGTTTGACTTTTTTAAGATTTCATTTCAGCTGGTTATTAAATAGAAGAGTAGATACCACGTGGAATTAAAAACTAAATCGAAAAGAGACGGACAATACTGTTACAAAAATAAGGAGAAACAAACAAACATCAGGCCATACAATCCTACAGCGAAAAACTTATATTGTCAATTTGTACATTTTCCATTTGATCTTACTGTCTAATATTTATTTAGATCATGCTCGAAAATAATCAGGCAATGACGTCACGTGTCAATGCAGCAACGTCGCGCGTTGATGTCCATCCGCGTCAATTTATCAATGAAATACACGCGACTTCATTTAAGAATTGAATGCATTTTTTTTGTAAATTTATTGGGCTGTAAGATAGTTGAACAAAGTAAACTTTGTATGAAGTGGTCAACGCTTTTTCACCCCTATAAAATTACTAAAAGAGTCATTCAATACTCATAATTACTTTCTTTTTTTGCTTGGATCATGAAAACACGATTTCTATCAAGTTTTTCTTTTATTTACCTGTGCACTTCATTGTGGAAGCTCGAGTCATCATGAGTGTAACATTTTATTTTGAAATGAAAGTTAATTTCAGAATGACGCGATATTCCTGTTATCAAAAATAACGTATTATAATGAAACATACATATGTAATTATTCATACAACCGAACAACTTTACAACGTTTTGTACGCGTAAAAATAGTTTTACTTACTTTTTCATTTTATTTCATATTCTAAACCAAAAAAAAACACCATATTGTTAATATAAGTTGCGGGCTTGCTTGATTTAATTGCTTATAAAGTCAATAAGAAAAACAAAAATTCCATTATTATTCTATATATATATATGAGGAACATCAAACGCCACTTGTTCCACTAATGGCACCCGAAGTTTCTGCTTATTACAATTAGATTGGTTGATGATTGTTGGTTGATTAACGTTCAGTGGCAAATATTTCATGCATATTCGGGACGACATTTGCAAGTAGAAATCCGCTGATAGATAAAGGCAACAGTAGTATACTGGTGTTCAAAAGTCATAAATCGATTGAGAGAATACAAATCCGGGTTACAAACTAAAACAGGGAGAAACACATCCCCTATAAGAGAAAAACTGACGTGCAACAAAAACAAACGCCAGCATACATATAAACGAACTATTTGACAACAACAGTTATAAAAGATTAAAGTCACCGTTAAAAATATGTACTAAAGTGATGAAAAAGGGGACTCCATACGCAAGCTTGATACCAACTTGAATATGGAGGCAAACCAGAAAATAAACAGTGTTTAACCCGCTGCTTTTGTTTGCACCTATCCTTAGCCAGGAACCTGTTGTTCTGTGGTTGTTGATTGTTGATGTGGTTAATAAGTGTTTCTCGTTTCTCCTTTTTTATATAGATTAGACCGTTGGTTTTCCTGTTTGAATTGTATTACACTAGTTATTTTTGGACCCTTTTTTGGCAAGCCGTTCTCGTCAAAACTATGTTTAAACCATTTTTTCGAAAAATTTACACACTGAGAATTACAACAAAGAACACTGTGATTTAAAAACTTCAAAAAACACTGACGAATTAAAAATTACACACTGAGAATTAAAAATTACACACTGAGATTTCATAAAGACGCACTGAGATTAAAAAAATGAAAAACACACACTGAGAATTGAAAATTACACACTGAGAATTGTAAATTACACACTGAGGTTTCAAAAAGACACACTGAGAATAAATAAATTGAAAACACACACTGAGAATTTGAAATTATACACTGAGAATTTAAAATTACACACTGAGAATTTAAAATTACACATTGAGATTTGTGCGCACTTTTTATGCGCACATGTCTAATTAGCATAATTAATCTGAATCTATTACAAGCTTAAAACAACTAGGGGACAGAACTCGTTAGCCCTTCGATTTGGTTCCAAATTATTTATAAAAAAAAATTTAGAAATACAAGAACAAGAAAAATACCAACTTACTCTTATTACAAAATATAACCAAATGGTGAAAAACTTTATTAAAATTATAAGAAAACATTGGAAAAATCTGCAAAAAAACAAAGAATGCAGTGAAATTATTACTCAAGTGTCTATTATAGCAAAAAACGTAACAAAAATATGAAAGATTACCTTGCGAAAATTGTAAAAGTTTGAAGACTTTTGAAAAGGGACCCATGCTTAAACGGTTTTAAGTAAAAAAAATAAATCCCGATACACTGGTAGTAATGATCTGAATTATAGGCAACAAACTTATGAATATGAGCAATGTTAAGTCTTGAAATTCATAACGAATGTTGGTTGAAGGAATCGCATTTCATTATAATGACAAGACTTCTTGAGATCAAGATATTAATCTGTTGAATTATTTATCTCATGAATATTCATTAATAATTTGCATATTTATCTCAGTGCATAATTAACAATTCTCAGTGTGTTTTTTTCAATTTATTTCATCTCAGTGTGTCTTTTTAAAATCTCAGTGTGTAATTTTGATTTCTCAGTGTGTTATTTTAGGTTTTTAAATCTCAGTGTGTATTTTTTTTTTTAAAAAGGGTTTAAACATAGTTTTGACGAGAACGGCTTGCCATAGAGGCCCCCAAAATTTAAACTTGACCTGAGTTTCGCGGTTATAAGCATTTGTTACAAGTTTCATAAGATTTGGTTGAGGAAAACTTAAGTTAGAGAACGGAAACAAATACGGAACGTATGTACGCACGTACGGACGGACATACAGACGAACACGGGTAACACTAAAATGTCGAAACGAATGTCAAATTGAGACATGAGAGAAGTGATAATTTTGTTTGATGAGCATGAGAGAACTATACTGAGCCAAAAAAGTTAAGCAACACTTTTCTTTTTTGTTTGTTTTTTTGTTTCTGGAAATTTTTTTATCTAAACATCATTGATATTATCCTTAGTTTTACCTGTAATTTAAAACAGTCGTACTTTTTTCCCTGGCGATTAATTTGGCGCCTTTTCAGCTTTGCACGTGTAATTGATGTTTTACCTTCTGTACCTGTACTTTTAAAACTATATTAAAAATTTCTTTTTCACTAACGTTCAGAAACACACCATTGGTAAGAAAAACACATACATCTTTCGGCCGCCCCGAAAATGACCGTCAGAAGGCTCTTGGAATGGTTGATGCCGGAATGAACGTTGCTGACATCTTGGCTCGATTTAATGTGCATAAGGCAACAGTTAAGAGACTAACAAACAGATATCGACAAATTGCAACTGCACAGGATAGGTCGATATCTCGTAGACCAAAAAAACTATCGTCAGGGGAGGAGCGCTACCTTCGCTTTACGTCAACACGTGACAAGTTTTTTTCCGGCCACAAAAGTAGTGCATGACTAAGGCCAGCTGCTGGTGTGCCTGCCAATCCTTCATTGGTGCACTCAGTGCATGGCTGAGAAATTGATTTTGAATAAAACTATACTCATTTCTGCATTTTGACCTTCCCGCGCTCCATACAAAGAAAATCCTAATGAATGTGAGTGATGAACAGTCATGTTGCTTCTGACATGTCATAATTTCATTTTGTTATTATCAAAATTATATGTTGTTATGAATTTGTAATGAAATAAAATTTCACATTTTTGTTGCTAAACTTTTTTGTGTACATTTAAGAAGGATACTTTAAATGGATTTTAATTTATCAGAGTTTGAGTAAGAAAATATGTGTGTGTGTCTTTAAAACAGGATAATTTCAAAATACACGTTACTACGCACTAGCTACGAGATTAAAAAATTAAAATATGATTTTTTTTTTTGTTCAATCATTAATGAAAGTGAAATAGTGAAATAATAATTCGCTTTTAGCAGCCAGTATGGTTCAATGTTGTCAAAATAAGCTAAGAAACATCGATGATGGGTTATTCCATTGCAAGTGAATAATTTGACCTCATTGCATCCATATTCAACTGACGTTCAATTTAACCCCTTATCTCGAGATGGATAAATCCTCGGTCACACCTTAACGGATAGTTCGAACGGATGCCTAACGGATAATCTTTTTTCAATCCGTTCATGTCCGTTAGACGTCCGTCCATATCCGTTGCATGTCCGTTTAGCGTAAGTTTTATCCGTCGATGTCCGTTTTGTCCGGTGGACAATTTTGAGCATGTTCAAAACTTTGAACGGACGCGCAACGGATGAAATGTCCGTTGAACGTCCAGTAGGCGTCCATTTCGTTTCCGTTTTGTATCCGTTACGTGTCCGTTATACATCCGTTGGAGGTCTGGCAGATAAATTCACCAACGGACTTCTAACGGACGTCTAACGGATAAAACGGATGTTGAACGAATATGAAACGGACTTCTACCGGACGTATAACGGATAAAACGGATGATGAACGGATCTGAAACGGACAAATGCCAATAAAAAATTTCGCATCAGAAATGCCAATTAGATTTTTTAAGGTTCATGAATTCTTATTATTCATAATCGATTTTAGAGTAAGGGCACGTCTTCACAATCAAGCAGCTCTTATTCAGGCCAGAAACTGCCCTTTGACGACATTTTGAAGAACAAACCAAAACCAGTTACACAGAAACATTTTGAATATTTTTGCGATTTACATGTATTATAATTGTTGCCTTTAATGTTTCCGTATATCTGATTCAGGTAGCAATACACAGTTAGGAAAAAAACTTAAAATTGACACTCATAATTTTTTAACACCCTATTTCCCCTCCTGTCTAACAAAGAAGGCTTTATATGTGTGCTATGCATGTATATACTTATAGAAAGAGAATCTTCCATATATTTGATTTCTAATGGTCATAAGGGTAAAATATAATCCCTCTTGTGTGTAACCATGGCAACAATCTGCATTTCTTAGATACAAAATATAGCAAAAAAGGGGGGTGAACATGTCACAAAAGTCTCCAAAATTTGGTTTAAAGGAAAATTTCAATCAATTACAGTAATACCTTTCCTGAATCCATAGGTTTATATCTATCAAGTGGTCCCAAAAATATCATATGCTTATCTGCTCGTTTTTCCATAAAATTGAATTGAAAAGATCGAGCGCAAAATCTTTGTTGATAAACACTACAATAATGTATGGACCTATGAACGGTACGGATAGAAAAATACGGACTGTCAATCATATAAATGGCCTATAAAACATGTTAAAAACAATCTTAATGTTCATATAAACCCACTAAGAAGGCTATATTATTCTTCAATTATCTAAAAATCAATTTTATTGTACAAAAACTTTCATATTTAAAAAATTCACAGGGGCCATAATGCGAAACTAAACTTCTAACTGTGTATTGCTACCTTAAGGATTAACATTTTTTTTCCCAATTCCACTTTAAATGGATTTCTGTTTTCTACTAGCTAAAACGAGCAAATTGGCCTGCTAGTTTTGAAAATCGGTTCAGAAATAAATATTTTATGAAGGTTAGCAGTTGACACTGAAATGCAACAAAAAAGTGATTTTATGAAACATGCCATGTCAAAGTGCATTTTCTCCTTTTTTAGTCAAATTTCTAAAACTATACCTTCTAAGCCTGTCTTTTCTTGTTTAAAAACTTAAATTAACCTTAACAGTAGACAAATTTTACAAGTTAAAGCTATTTTAAAGCTCTAGAATGTCAATTTTATTGTGTATTACCATACCAAAGCCTTGGTTAAAATTTAGTAAATACTGAATTCATTTATAATAGCGGGAAAAAATTTAGGCTTAATTCACGCTAAATTGTGACTTTATACTTGCTCAAAAAATAAATTTGATTTAGTCGCATGAAAAAATATAAAGCGTTCCCTTCTAAGGTTTCTACATAACGCGCAATCTTCTTTTCCAAGGGGTAGCCAATAAAGTTTCAATTTATGACGGAACCAAGTCTTTGTGTCAAAATGTCTATATTGGTTGCTAAGGACAATAAACAACAAAACTAACATATATTGTCATTCTAAAGGTTGTTTCTCCCTCAGAATTGTATCTATAACCTAGTAATCAATAGATTTGTGGTATGATTTGTCTAAAAAAAAGCAATTCTTTGCTTTGTCAAATGCCATAAGGTAGCAATACACAGTTAGGAAAAAAACTTAAAATTGACACTCATAATTTTTTAACACCCTCTTTCCCCTCCTGTCTAACAAAGAAGGCTTTATATGTGTGCTATGCATGTATATACTTATAGAAAGAGAATCTTCCATAGATTTGATTTCTAATGGTCATAAGGGTAAAATATAATCCCTCTTGGGTGTAACCATGGCAACAATCTGCATTTCTTAGATACAAAATATAGCAAAAAAGGGGGGTGAACATGTCACAAAAGTCTCCAAAATTTGGTTTAAAGGAAAATTTCAATCAATTACAGTAATACCTTTCCTGAATCCATAGGTTTATATCTATCAAGTGGTCCCAAAAATATCATATGCTTATCTGCTCGTTTTTCCATAAAATTGAATTGAAAAGATCGAGCGCAAAATCTTTGTTGATGAACACTACAATAATGTATGGACCTATGAACGGTACGGATAGGAAAATACGGACTGTCAATCATATAAATGGCCTATAAAACATGTTAAAAACAATCTTAATGTTCATATAAACCCACTAAGAAGGCTATATTATTCTTCAATTATCTAAAAATCAATTTTATTGTACAAAACTTTCATATTTGAAAAATTCACAGGGGCCATAATGCGAAACTAAACTTCTAACTGTGTATTGCTACCTTAAGGATTAACATTTTTTTTCCCAATTCCACTTTAAATGGATTTCTGTTTTCTACTAGCTAAAACGAGCAAATTGGCCTGCTAGTTTTGAAAATCGGTTCAGAAATAAATATTTTATGAAGGTTAGCAGTTGACACTGAAATGCAACAAAAAAGTGATTTTATGAAACATGCCATGTCAAAGTGCATTTTCTCCTTTTTTAGTCAAATTTCTAAAACTATACCTTCTAAGCCTGTCTTTTCTTGTTTAAAAACTTAAATTAACCTTAACAGTAGACAAATTTTACAAGTTAAAGCTATTTTAAAGCTCTAGAATGTCAATTTTGTTGTGTATTACCATACCAAAGCCTTGGTTAAAATTTAGTAAATACTGAATTCATTTATAATAGCGGGAAAAAATTTAGGCTTAATTCACGCTAAATTGTGACTTTATACTTGCTCAAATAATAAATTTGATTTAGTCGCATGAAAAAATATAAAGCGTTCCCTTCTAAGGTTTCTACATAACGCGCAATCTTCTTTTCCAAGGGGTAGCCAATAAAGTTTCAATTTATGACGGAACCAAGTCTTTGTGTCAAAATGTCTATATTGGTTGCTAAGGACAATAAACAACAAAACTAACATATATTGTCATTCTAAAGGTTGTTTCTCCCTCAGAATTGTATCTATAACCTAGTAATCAATAGATTTGTGGTATGATTTGTCTAAAAAAAAGCAATTCTTTGCTTTATAAGGTAGCAATACACAGTTAGGAAAAAAACTTAAAATTGACACTCATAATTTTTTAACACCCTCTTTCCCCTCCTGTCTAACAAAGAAGGCTTTATATGTGTGCTATGCATGTATATACTTATAGAAAGAGAATCTTTCATAGATTTGATTTCTAATGGTCATAAGGGTAAAATATAATCCCTCTTGGGTGTAACCATGGCAACAATCTGCATTTCTTAGATACAAAATATAGCAAAAAAGGGGGGTGAACATGTCACAAAAGTCTCCAAAATTTGGTTTAAAGGAAAATTTCAATCAATTACAGTAATACCTTTCCTGAATCCATAGGTTTATATCTATCAAGTGGTCCCAAAAAAATCATATGCTTATCTGCTCGTTTTTCCATAAAATTGAATTGAAAAGATCGAGCGCAAAATCTTTGTTGATAAACACTACAATAATGTATGGACCTATGAACGATACGGATAGGAAAATACGGACTGTCAATCATATAAATGTGTCCGTTATGCATTTGTTACGCGTCCGTTTTATTCGTTCAGTACATCAACAGACTCCAAACGGATAACAATTTTGTCAACGAACAACTTTTATTGTCATCCGTTAGGTGTCCGTTCGTGCTATCCGGTAAGGTGTGACCGAGGCTTTACGCATGAATTATGCGTGTAAAGTTAATAAATGGAAAAGAATGTCAACATTGAAAGTGAAACAAAGGTGAATCATTTGATTGACTTATTCGATCCAGAAAAACTCATTCTTTTACAGGTAAATACGATAATTAAATTATTGTTTTAAACTATAACATGAAATCAAACAGACATAGAAAAATCTAATTGCACGAGGTCGCTGTCTATTTATAATTATGTTTATGTTATGTGGCCGTCGGCAGTTTTTGGGGGTCATCTCGATTGTTATTTAGATGGCATGTAGACTAAAATACACACGAAATTCTGATATATAGTATCTAGTATATGCATTGTTGACTGTTTATTTTCAAAATTATTGTAATTTGGATACGTGTTTTAGTATGTTATAAATCAAATATGAGAATTTGAGTCAAATCGGTGAACATGATTTTGACAGCTTGTGCCCATTTAAAAAACAAATTCATATAATATATGTTTTTCCAAGCTAAAGGAACATTTATTAACTGTGCACCACTTATTGCGGACCTGTTTTTGTATTGCTATGAGTTACAATTTATGACAAAAATAAGCAAAGACCCATCGGAACAACATCTTAATTTATAAACAAATTTAATAATACTTTTAGATATTTGAATGATATTTTGGCTCTCAATAATATGACGACTTCAGTATGTACATGTATATTAAAGAAATTTATCCTGTTGAACTTACTTCAAATAAAGCTAATACTAACAATGACCACTGCCCTTTCCTCGATCTTGATATCTATATCACTAACGGAAAGCTGAATACTAAAATTTATGATAAAAGAGAAGATTTTTCATTTCCTATCGTTAATTATCCATTTTTAGATGGTGACGTTCCCTTGTCACCATCTTACGGTGTTTATATATCTCAACTTGTACGATTCGCTCGTGTATGTAACAATGTTTTAGATTTTAACGAGAGAAATTTATGTATTACTGAAAAATTATTACACCAGGGTTTTCGATACCACAAACTAGTCAAAACATTTACTAAATTTTATCATCGGTGTAAGGACATCATTCGTAAATATAGCTCAACATGCAGACTTCTTATACGTTCAGGCATTTCACATCCAATTTTTTATGGAAATATTCTTTATAAAGCACAAAGGTGTCAGTATTCACCTCAAAAACTAACAAAACCTTTGAATAGACTTATTACGAAGGGATATAGTTACGAGACTGTTGTCAAGTCATTAAAGATTGCATATTTTGGCGTTAATATTGATTCACTTATAGGGTCTTTGCATCGGAACACATTTATTCAAAAACCAGTTGTTGGCATGACACGGGTTATGTTCTTCTCATATATGTTATGATGGTATGATACTAAACCCCTAACGGGAAGGATTGTGCCTGATGTTCATATGATGAAATCATAATCTTTCAGTCACTTTAATTGAAGTCTGGAGCTGGCATGTCGGTTAACTGCTAGTAGTCTGTTGTTATTTATGTATTATTGTCATTTTGTTTATTTTCTTTGGTTACATCTTCTGACATCAGACTCGAACTTCTCTTGAACTGAATTTTAATGTGCGTATTGTTATGCGTTTACTTTTCTACATTGGCTAGAGGTATAGGGGGATGGTTGAGATCTCACAAACATGTTTAACCCCGCCGCATTTTTGCGCCTGTCCAAAGTCAGGAGCCTCTGGCCTTTGTTAGTCTTGTATTATTTTAATTTTAGTTTCTTGTGTACAATTTGGAAATTAGTATGGCGTTCATTATCACTGAACTAGTATATATTTGTTTAGGGGCCAGTTGAAGGACGCCTCCGGGTGCGGGAATTTCTCGCTACATTGAAGACCTGTTGGTGACCTTCTGTTGTTGTTTTTTTCTATGGTCGGGTTGTTGTCTCTTTGGCACATTCCCCATTTCCATTCTCAATTTTATTTATTATATTTGTAATTTAATCTGTATATATGGGAAGATATTTTGTAATTAAGACATCACAAAATATTTACCTACTCATAGTCTAATTTAAACATCCATTACATTTGAAAAAAAAATCAGAATTAATTGCCCTTTGAAGCTTACAAATCTAAATATCGTCAACTCCATTTATTTTTAAGGTTTTTAAACAACCCATGCAATTTATTTTGTTTATCTGTTTATATTTTCATTTCAGTCAAAACAAAATTCATTTAAAGCTTTCAAGTACGAATTTTAATATACCATTAACATCATTTATTTATTTCCAAAAGAAAACTACAACATTAAAGTACATATTAAAATACTTTAACCCTTGCTGTATTCCTGATAATTTAATTTACTAACAGTTACACATGGAGAATATTTTATTTAACTCTTAACAATATAGGTTCAAGATTTTTTTTTTTTTTTTTTAAATAATTTCCATGAGAAAACAACTTTTTTTTTATCACTTCTCTTCCTAAATAATTCAAAAGGGTTCCATTATTCTAATGTGTTATTTCTCTTACTTGTCTTTTCTGGAGAGTTGTCTCATTGGCAATCATACATAATCTTCTTATTTTTATATTCATGATTATTTCTTTGCGTATTTCCGAAGATTTTACCAAGTTGTAAATGAATAAAATGACTAAATTCAAACAGATGTTTGGAAAAAATGAACAAAAATTGACGAGAAGGACTTTCTTAACCCATATCAAAATTCTGTTGAAAGTAATTACAAAAATTGCCTTTAAGATACAACTTTAAATTTTTTTTAAGAAAATGTTTAGTTGAAACCCCAATGCCTCCTTCTCCCCCAACTACATCCCAGCTCCTTTGTTCTAACAGGGGTGATCTGAGCCGGATCACCCCAGTTTAAGTTTCTTTGTTATGCATGCTTTCCTTTGTTCTGTAACATTTTGGCGGGAATGTCAAATCCAGTATAAAACTTATAATTACTTATACGGAGAGGACTATCTATCAAAATTCACGTAGAAAAACCAGTGTATATGCTGGGATTCGAACTTAAGACCTTTAGCATATCAAGCCACGACACTTACCACTACACCAGGACGACTCGATACGAACTATCAGAAATTTAACATACTTAAAGGAAGCAAGATATTTTTATAACTGGGGCGAGTTGACTTTTATTCAGTGGGGTTTAAACCCTTTTCGTTAAATAAATGAGTTGTCAGACTGATTGTTCAATTTGATTTTACACTTTTTTAAAGTTAGGCGAGTCGGTTACAAGAGTTGGGCGATTTTTTTCATAAAGTGGCGATATAGTGTGGACCGATTAGCCTGTGGGGCGAGTTGACATTGTTTGATATCAACTCATCGTGTTAGGGGGGTCATAAAGGGTATACATCATATAGTAATATATAAAGTATATTATAATGGTTGTGTGGCGTTCTAAACTAGATTTTATGAATTGAAAATGGTTTTTCGTCTAATCTAAAACAGCTGGGATGTAAAATAGTTATCCCATTCGGACTTGGTGTGTCAGTGTAAGATCACCCTTTGGCCTCCGGACATCGGGATGATCTTACACTGACACACCGCGTCCTTATGGGATAACTATTAAAGAAAATAAGGATTTTTAGTGCATACATATTTTCATAGTCTCCTTCACACAAGCGATGTAAAGCATTATGCATTTGAACAATACAATGTTGAAGGTTATTTATATAAAGCATGAACGTACAAATGAATCAAAAGAAAAATAATGGTATAAATTGCATGCTTGAACAAATAGTGAACACTTTTTGGAATACGAATATGTCTGCTAGTAGGATTGAACCAAAATGGTAGGATGTAATTATACAACTACCCACTTTAAGAAAACAAAATATTACTGAAATCATTATTAACTGATTATTTGGATGCTAACACTTCCTTTTTTTACGAAACCGTTTTACTTTCGACTGTTGTTTTTTTTTTTAAATTGAAGATACCTCCGTAGATGTCTTATATTTAAGGATATTCTTAGTTTAAGGGGTGTAATGCATACCACTTAGGTTTGGCGGGCGGGACTTTAACAAGCTAGAATTTTACTATGGAAATGTGTCAAAAGCTCAATAACCATCAAAGAGCAGAAAACAGCCGAAGGCCACCTATGGGTCTTCAAAACAGCGAGACAATCTCTGCTTCAGCCGGCCCCTAAATAACATGTATACTAGTTCAATGAAAAAGGACGTCACATCAAACTTCAAAACATATCAATGAACTAAAATTCATAAAGTGCATGACTGAAAAAGGCCAGAGGCTCCTGACTTTGAACAGGCGTAGACATGTGGCGGGTTTAAACATGTTTTGTGAGAACTCAGCCCCCCCCCCCCTCTACCTCTAGGCAATGTAGACTATCAAAAACACACAGCAATATGCATACTTTCTTCTTCTTTCGTAATTCCCTCCTGTTTAGGAGCACTCGGATGAGACCGATAAATGTTAACAGTATATTGTACATTAAAACACACAATAAATCCTCTGTAAAATATGAATGAACATCATCCTCCACCATAAAAACCAGTGTATTTACAACAAGTCGTGAATTTATATATAAGCATTAATATAGGGACTTTTAAAGTAATGTAGTATTAAATTGGCAAGAGATATACTAAATAAATTACATGTTCGCAGACTCATAAATTTAAACTGGTGCTTTTCAATGCAATATAAAACATAAGCATGAATAATTTGGATGTTGAGTTACATTATTTAATTAGGCTTAACGTTACTAGTTTAGAGTAAAAAGGAGAGAGTTTCCTTAACTTAAGTGTTTTAAAAAGATCTACCACAAGAATGGGTTCCTGTTAAGAGTTGTAGGTTTTGGATTGAACAAAAATGAGTATATAACAGTACCAGTTCAGATTTGTCATGACGGATCTTGTTCACCTTACTATGACATACGAGTTTATTCATTGTTGAAAGCTGCACACTTCACATTAGTTGTTTACGCCGATCTCGTCCTTTCGTGGTCTCATTATGGCAATCATACCACAGCTTCTTATTTTTAACGTTTGAGGGTTAACGCATTAAATAATACGCAAAAGGCTGTGATGAATAATTCTTTTTCAAATAAGTTGTAAACAATTGGTCGTGTTTTTTTGTAAAAATAATTATGTTATATGATATGATAGATAATATATCGGTATAGCCGACTATATGGTATGGGTTTTTGTCATTGTTGAAGGCCACACGGTTGCCTATAATTTTCCTCGGAGTTCAGAATTTTTGTGTTTTTACTTTTTACACCCACTTCATTTGAACTTTGGTAGATAGCTGTCTCATTCACAATCATACCGCATCTCCTTATTTTTATATGAGTTGTATTTTTAATTTTAAAGTCGAAGATATAAGTGTTTTTTTGTTGTTGTTGGTTTTTTTTTTTTTTTTTTTTTTTTATTTGTCAGTTTCAAATTACCCACACGGTATCTCTTTTCTTTACTTAACCTGTACAAATAAACAAGAAAAGTTATCACTAAATACTTTCAATATTTGTGGCATTATAAAAATGAATCTGCTTAAGTAACATATATTTTCCTTATCAAAATTAACGTAACTGCGTATTGATGTTTGATTGTTATTTGATTAACGTCCAGTAGCAAAAGTTTATGTTATATTCAATAAATAATCACATTAGATGTAAGTTTCATTATAATACTTCATTCTGATTGGCTAACTGCACATCACATGTTATTCCGTAAGCAGTTGCATTGCTCAATACAACTTTTCATTCATAATACGCGTGGTAAAACAAGAAAGTGCACAGGTGAATTAAATAAAAAAATATAAAAAATTCGTGTTTTGATGATCATAGCTAAAAAATGTAATTATAAGTATTGAATGCTTCTTTTTGTAACTTTATAGGGTTGTAAAAGCGTTGACCGTGCGCACATTTTTCAAGGCAACAATTTTGACATCCTCATGAAACGAAGACATAAGATAGGAGTACATGTTTTCTTTTTTTATTACAGGCCACCTTAATGTGTTGTTTCAAGGGTTCTATACCGTGGAAGAACTCATTTATAATTTTATACTAAATGGTATACACAAAAGGACGACAAATCAATTTCACTGACCTACTGATGCAAAAGTTCAAAATATACAGACGAAAAAATCAATTCTTCTGACCTAATCATTCGAAAATCAAAAATATAAATAACCTTTAAAGTAACCTCGTAACCGACAAATGATTGCCAAAAACTATTACGTTCTCCTTATCTTATTTATGTTTTAAATGTAGTGGATAAGGATCCGTCGTAAAATTTGCATGAAATGCAAAAAAGTGATTATATTTAACTTTGAAAAGAAGTATATATATATATATATTTAAAACAGTTTCGATATGTTTGCTTGGTAGTATCTTCGTGTATTTATGCTAAAGGGTATACGCATATGTAATATATTTTATTATTTACAAAAGTGTTTGAATGGAAGACAATACACATTTAGCTACTGGAGGGATAGAAGGTAAGAATTATCGCAAACAGTTTTATTTAAAGTTAGTGTCGTAAAAATGTCCTTGTAATTAAGCAGGTCATCGTTGGACGAGTGATCTAAAAATATCGTCGTCATCAAGCCTTAGTAGTTCATTTTTAGTATTCACTAGCTTGTCAACACTGAGGTTTTGAGTTCGAAACCCGACTCGGCAAGGTGCCTTCGACTCCGATATCAATATATTAGGATTGCAAGTTTTCCTGCCAGCGTTCGTCGATCCTACACCAATTAAAGCTGGTATCGAATATGTCTCAAAATAAACTGAAAGTTGCACTAGGCATTCAATCAACCATTGTAATTAAGTGTCAAATTTCAAGATCACTGAGTTATATGGAAGCGTTATTTTAAAAGGGTCATGTGGACCCTATGACTAAATAGCTGCGTGTTCACCTCAAAATTTACAAAATGCACTGCAACTCCAGTTAAAATTTTAATTTTCTAAAACATTAAATACATTTGAATGTCTTTTTATCTAGGGCATGCTATACCATAAAACTTTTCCAGATACACAGGTTTGTCTGTACTCGGAAATAATTTTAAGGTGAAAACGCAGCAATTAAACAAAGGGTCAACATGAACTTTTAATATTATTTACTGGTACCTGTGCTTTTCACGTACCCTTTCTTGTTTAATGGTTTATGGTCGAATGTACGTTGTGTATGCATGCTTTTTTTTTTTTTTTTTTTGTATTATTTAAGTGATAAGGTTATAGGGAGTTAACAAACAAGTCACAACTGTCACCTGTGCATGTGCCTGTCCCATGAACTATTGAAAGAGATTGTCCGCAGTTTTAACTTAAAATGTTTGTCTTAAGGGACATTTGGTCTTGGAAGTAGATGTTCTATTGAATTTATACCATTGTTTACGTGTTGCTTTCTAGAGCTTAGCAATTCCTTATAGTTGGATTCCGTATAGGAACCGTTTATTATTACAGCGCATGCGTTTTAAACATAAGACTAAGGTGTATTTATTAATAACACAACATCACTTCACGCACTGGACTACAAGTGATCAAAAGCGAAGAAACTTATCATATATTGCTGTTTTCCCCATCAAAATTTACCTGCTGGAAATTGGTCATTTTTTTACTTTAAATTTGGTGCGAATGTTTAGTTATTTTTGATATACTTGTTAAGCACTGATATAGCATTTCGATTTTGAAGATATTTTAAGATGTTAAAAAATATTCAAATCAAAACATTAAACCCTGAACCTGCGTCATTGTTGGTGCGCAAATAAGAATGTGATTTGTCATTAGTGCTCGTGGCAGTTACACCATCAATTAAATATCATTTCTTTGCGACGATACAGCTAAGGAACTGATCAAGATAGTGTAAACTATGCATAAAATAATTATAATTTTCCGCGTTTCGAAGTATAGAGGAATTTTGTTTGTACTAACGGTTCTTTCAAATATATATATGGACACGTGCTATTAATTGTAGTATCACGTGAGTGGTCATTTTTCGTGGGTTAATTTTCCTATTAGATTATTCTCTCGCCAACTTCGAACTGGTCAAGTTTAGATTTAATGTTGGTTCATTATTGTTTGATTTTTTCTTGTTTTGTACTATATATTGGTATTTTGTTTATATTTTGTTGATATTTTGTTTATGTGAACATAAGCTAATTTTCATTACTGTCCAATGTACGATCTTCCGAGCATTAGGGTTTGGACACAGGTTTCCATATCGACTAAGGTAGCTTGATTGTTGGTTTTTCCTGGCCGGCGGGTTCGTTTATGACAGAATATTTTTTTTCATTCGTATTGAAAGCTTGAACATGCATATGTATGTATATAGATGTTATTTGCATAAAATATTATGTGTATTAATGATAGATTATAATAAAATCCTGGTTCGATCCCCGCTCTGGGGAGAACATTTCAGGGACTGAATGTTCGGCTCTCCCTTGAAACCATTTGCGAGTATGGTCCTGAGAAACGATGATAGTCCGTCGGAAGGGGACGATAAATGGCTGAGTCGTGTTAAGAGATAGCCATATCTCTTGCACGTAAAAGACATCCTTGTAGATTTCAAAAAGGAGCATGTTAATGCCGCTACAAGGCAGCACTCGCACCCGCAAAGTGGAGATGGATTAATATAAGTTGTAATAACTTGTTTCCCAATCCACTATAAATAAATATGTTTATACTAATATCATAGTAACGAAAACAACCTCATTTAATACTCTGAGCGTCGTCATTAATTCATCACAATCTCTTATACATACGGAGAAAGACTGAAAACTAACAATTTCCAGGATTTTATACTGAGTCTAAATCCTTGCATGGATCTACAATTTGTCGATACCTGTATCTTGGCATTGGACAAGGACATGTTTTTCTACTCTGTTTATGAAGTCTTTACACCAAATCCATTTGATGTTGGATGTGTACTGATTGCCATGATAATTTAGTCTTCGATTTTTTTTTATTAGTTGTTAGTGGCTTTGAACTAGCTGTCAGTAACTGTGAGTATTCTCAGATCTGAACTTTAGTGTATGTGTGTTGTTGTGATGCACAAGTACCCGGCCACGTCCACTCTATGTTTATGTTATATGCATTTCTATTTGTTTCCATCTGATGAGTTAAGCCTTTTTCAACTGATTTTTATAGTTCGTTCGGTCTGACTGTCCCAGGTTAGGGGAGGGTTGGGGTCCCACTAACATGTTTAACCTCGCCACATTCTGTATGTATGTGTCTGTCCAAAGTCATGAGCCTGTAATTCAGTGGTTGTCGTTTGTTGCTGTGTTACATATTTGTTTTTCGTTCATTCTTTTGTACATAATTTAGGCCTATAGTTTTCTCGTTTGAATTGTTTTGCGTTTGTCATTTTGGGGCCTTTATAGCGTACTATGCGGTATGGGCTTTTTCACTGATAGGGTCTTTGCATCGGAACTAAACACATTTATTTCTAAAAAAAACAGTTGTTGGCATGACACGGGTTATGTTCTTCTCATATATTTTATGATAGTATGATACTAAACCCCTAACGGGAGGGATTGTACCTGATATTCATATGATGAAGACATAATCTTTCAATCAGTTTAATTGAGGTCTGGAGCTGGCATGTCAGTTAACTGCTAGTAGTCTGTTGTTATTTATGTATTATTGTCATTTTATTTATTTTCTTTTGTTACATCTTTTGACATCAGACTCGGACTTCTCTTGAACTGAATTTTAATGTGCGTATTGTTATTGTTTTACTTTTCTACATTGGCTAGAGGTATAGGGGGAGGGTTGAGATCTCATAAACATGTTTAACCCCGCCGCAATTTTGCGCCTGTCCCAAGTCAGGAGCCTCTGGCCTTTGTTAGTCTTGTATGATTTTAAATTTTAGTTTCTTGTGTATAACTCGGAGTTTAGTATGACGTCCATTATCACTGTACTATTATGCATATTTTAGGGGCCAGCTGAAGGACACCTACGGGTGCGGGAATTCTCGCTACATTGAAGACCCATTGGTTGCCTTCGGCTGTTGTTTGCTCTATGGTCGGGTGGTTGTCGCTTTGACATATTCACCATTTCCTTTCTCAATTTTATTTGCTCATTGTTGAAGCCATACGATGAACTATAGTTGTTAATTTCTGTGTCTGTGGTATCTTGTGAAGATTTGTCTCACTGGCAATCACACCACATCTTCATTATTTTTTAAAGATTAATTACTCCAAAATTGACCGATATGCAAAGAATTTAGCTGAAAAGGAATGACGTTACTGAATGTAGAGTAACGTTGTTTTTACTCAGAGATATTGAAAAAATATGTAACGTGATCTGAACGGCGTTTTGTTATTTTGTTTTCATTTTCACTGTCCGGTTTCGTAAATTTCCTATCAATTCTACCGATTTAATTTTATTTCGACCTAACTGGGTGCACATTCAGCTTAGAAAAAAAGATATTCTCAACTTTACCCTACCAAACTAGTCAAAGGCAATGCTACCGCTACTTCCATGCATGGATAAAGTGTTTTTATTAAATAAACAGTGATTTTCAAGTACAATTTGAATATATTAATTTGAGGTTGCAAAATGTCCGGTGGATATTTCAGGCATGTTCAGGAGGATACAATGCAATTTGAAATAATTCTAATGAAAAGACACATTTAATGCAGCAATCAAAATAGGTTATTTATAAAACATTCCGTCAGTTGTAAAAGTGATAGATAAAATAATAAACATTTTTAATATAGTATATATACTCTCTATGATGTAAACGTGTTAGTTGTGTGCGTAGTTGCGGACTTAATGCGGGGTTCACACCTTGCCGATTATTGCTCCCGTTTGAGATCAGACAGCGATACGACGCGAAAAGTGAAAAAATTGGATTAGTATCCTCAATTATCTGGAATGTCCTATTATTGTCTGAACAAAGTCGTTTTAGTTCGTAACAGATTCCTACTGGTCGGGAAGGGTCCGAATAGTTCGGCAAAGCACCCCGACAGTTAGGTGCGTCCCGTAACATTCGGGGAAACTCAGCCGATTTTGTCTAGTCGGATTACAATCGTGCCTATGTCGTGACAGATTCTGCTGTATCGGATCGAATTCCTAACAATGTTCTGTGTATTCGGGACGGTGTCCTGTGGAACGGGAATGATCTGGAGAAATTTTTCATTGCTGTTTTTCTGCCGATTGAGTCCAGATTGCATCCAGATCTTGTCAATTGCGAACCGTTTTTGCCGAAACCGTTCCGAAACAGTCCCATTATTAATTCTAAACTCGTCAATGATACCCACGTCAGAGTCCCGACAATTACAGAATACAATACGACTGAGACCAGACAAAGCCGTTTACACTGCGATAGAGCGGACCGTGATAGGATTACGTTCCGACAGTACCTGATCATCCCGAGTATGCCGACAGTTTTCGAACGGATAACTTCCGTCAGCGTCGGTTCACTGTCTTGTCACTATCTAATCTCTGTCGGATTACATTCGGTAGAATCGGGACGCAGTCCTGACAGGCTCGGTCGAATTTTACCTTGCGAAAGATACAAATCAAATTAGAAGCGGATTTAGAACGGGATTGTCGGGGTAAATCGGTTGAATATCGACGTTTCCTGAACAATATCTGATTGTTGTCGTGATTTAATTATTTTTTTTACCAATTTTAATTAAAGTTTGAATTTCCATCCACGATTCATAGGATCTTGATCAGACTATTTATTATTTAATAAATTTTAATCGGGAATGGTCCTGTCAAGGACGGCAGTAAAAATCGTGAATGTGTGACCCCAGCTTTAGGTAAACAAATATATCTCTTTAAACTTTTTGAAACGTGTGATTGTAAATTATAATTTCTTTTGAAATACGGAATTGAAAGAAAAATATGTCACGGGATCTGAATGATCTAATTTTATTTCGTCCCACCGGGTGCATGTTAAGTGTTGACATCCCAAAATGTCATTCCTTTGTTAACTTTTGCCTAATTCTGATGTTACTGTCCTGTGTAAAACTGCGCTTATCGCTTTTACTATTACAGTGTTGGCAATTTATTGTTTACAAGCTTCCGGAACCATACTTTCTGTACAGTCCAAAATGTTCAGAAACTGGTTACACTTGGAACATAGGGAAAGTTGTGCAGCAAAATATCCAAGTTCAAAGACAATTATTCTTTTTTGTTAATTCCATTCCAACAAACCATTTTCTGCCGGAGTTTCCACGCTGCTTGTACTATGCATTTTGGCTAAGTTATATCCGTATTCTTTTCAAAATGAATTTTATTTTTCTATTTTGCAAGCAGCCTTTTTCAGCAACCATTTTAAAACGAATGGGTTTCTCACCGAAATTACACCAATAGTGGCACAAAAATTCCCCGTATTTTCACACATAATCCTGCAATTCTATTATTCAGATTTCTAGTTTTTTTAAAGTTCATCGGGAAACGGCGTGCATCAGACTTACAATTTCAATGCAAACAGACAGCTTAACAGCCAGTAAAGAAGTTATTGAAGTGCTTGAAGCAGAAGAAACGACACTTCTATCTTGTGAAAGGACAAGACGGGGACGAGACATAAAAAAACAAGACATTTGATCGATTTCTTTTAAATGAGCTTCCTATACAAATTAGTTTTTGCATGTATTAGGGCGGTAGACAAGAGAAAGAGGTGGGAGAAAGGTACCCCTGACCGCCCCCTCATAATTGTTTGTATTCCTCGCAAATAGGACACTATATGTATATGGCGTTTTAATTGTTATACTTTTTGACACAAGTAATTAAAGTATTTTGTATAAGAATATATTAGAATACCTGTTTATTTGTTACATGTGTACTATGGTCCTGTGGGAGGTAAAACGGACTCAATATAACGTGTGTTTTATTAAACCATTCCCTTTAAAAAAAAACTCTACGCACATGTACATCAGAAATGTAAATATTGAATGTTATCTGCTTACAAATCACATTAATTTCAATAATGTACGTGTCCTTTTAAAGTTATTCATGTGAAGAGATATATTATTCTTTAAATATTTGGGGACTTCATTTTATTAAATAAACAAAGCGTTCTATATTTTGTTCTTCTCTATTTATAAATATGACTGCGGTAAACCGGAACTGATAGGAAACAATGGATGCATCATGATTTGCTGAAGTTTGCCATGCAACACTTACATGCCGCCAGAACAAGTTAGTAGTCACAAACTTTAAATTGCAGTTTAATAATTATAAAACTTATTTTAATTCTTGAATAACTTGTTTATATGTGTGAAAACGAGATTAGTATAATAATCTTGCTATCGTTGAAAAGAAAAGAAATTGAAAAAAAAAAATAACCAAACAGATATATGTTGTTTGTCGATGTCTGTTTTTTTTTTTTTTTTGTGTAGTTTTATCTGCTGTCTTCATAGCGCCTTTCTCAAAACACAAAAAGCCAGTTATTAAACAAAATTGAGAGTAGCGTGTTTATGTATAAATATATAAAAACACCTTTTAAAATTGATTTAAAATTTTTTGGAAGACCCAATTAAAGTGCATTTAAAGACTGCCAGTATAAACAAGTCTAAATTGAAAACAACGTTCAAACCTATGATTGCGTTGAATAAAAACCGCAAATTTTATACGTGTGCATGTAAAACAAATTTCGTTGTAGAAGGGTCTAAATACAGCACAAACAACATTTTCCTAAAGACCAAAAGAGTGAAAAGGTATATTTTAACAAAACGCATTTGACTAACAGGTCGAACATCAAGTAATCAAGTAGACCTACTGAATTGAATACAGGTCACAACTGAACCAGACTCAAGCTGGCAGCCACTTTAAGCAACCAATCAAGATAGCAGCCACTTTTTCCAGCAGCCAATTTTAATGATATTTAAAAAAAACCAAAAAAATTGTATAAGACTCAAACGTTCCAAAAATCTTAAAATATTAGTTAAATATAATAGCACCTCCTTTGACAGCGGAATTTGACATTTTCACGGCATTTCGTGATCCTAAAAAGATGACAATCCATTTTATATACCAATGATGCTAGCAGCCACTTTTTTTTCGGAGGACACTGTTTGTTAAATGGAAAATTGTGCAATAGTTTTTTTCTGTCTTTTTCTAGTTTCCTTATGATAAAAAGGTACAGAAAAAGTAATAGAAAATCAAAAAAAAAAAAAAAAAAAAATACAACTAACATTGTTTATAATGGATTTAAGTAAGATGTGAGGAATCGTGTAATATATATATTTCCATGAACTGAATAAAAAAGATGCATTATACGACAGAAAAGTTACATCCAGGCTTTCCATACACTCGGCATCCTCAAATATCCAGTATTTCAGAAACTCTTTTCAATATCTATTTCTGTCTATATGAAATGTAAACATTTCGGTATACATGCAATGATAATCTTTTTTTTTAATGTGAACAAGTATTTCTATAAAAATACTACGTGGACTATTTTCTACGGCATGCGTCCTTACCAATTTGTTCATTGAAAACTGAAATTTTCCATGTCAAATGTGCCAGTACAAATAATTGACATATACTGAAAACGGCGGTGGCCAGACTGAAACGTTTGAGTCTTTTACAGCTTTTTGGTTTTTAGACATACAATGTATCATTAAAATTGGCTGCCGGAAAATATTGGCTGCTAAAAATGGCTGCCAGCTTGAGTCTGGTCACAACTTATTAAAGTAAACCATTATAAGCCCCCAATCACAAGCAACAAAGAAATTCAAGTTTTGTAATTGTGGTTTTGTTTAACAAACAAACAAAAAACAAACATATATGTTTTTCGTTCAATATTTTGTACACAAATTAGGCCGTTAGTTTTCTCTTTTGAATTGATTTACATTTGTCATTTTGGGGCCTTTTATAGCAGACTATACGGTATAGGCTTTGCGCATTGTTGAAGGCCATACGGTGACCTATTGTTGTTAATTTCTGTGTCATTTGGTCTCTTGTGGAGAGTTGTCTCATTGGCAATCATACCACATCTTCTTTTTTATAAGTACATGTATATAAAACATATTCATCTTTTTTTGTTAAATTTGAAGGATCAAAATGTAAACCAAACTTGCTACAAATAATGTTTGAAGAGTCAGTTCTAAAGAAAGACATATTTCATTGTATTCTGAAAATATAGAAGGATTTAAATGATATTCTTGGTTTTTATATGAGATTTAAAAAAAATTGTAAAGAAACTATAACACAGACAAAACTGTATCACACTCTCCGATTTTTGAAATAATAAGTAATGCAATTTCAGATAGCAACTAGTTCAAGTTGTAGTTTAAGAGGGTGTATCAAAGCGAGAAATATATACTAAATATTTCAAAAAGATATATAACATTGCATGTTTCGTTTTCAATGTTTTGAAGCCGGTTTGACCAGATTTATAAAATAACATTGTTATTTATACAGTTATCTTGTTTTCGTTAATAAAAGCGGCAATACCAGCTTATCGGGTAGTGTTAAAATTAATGACTCGTTGATTTTTCGGTACAATGTCTTTATCATTTACAGTAGGGGTTTTAAAATTTTGCATTTATTATTATAATGTTTAAAATACAATGTCTTTTTTTAGTTTCGGCAAAATCAAAATCCTCCCAACCTAAGTGTGGCAAGAAGATGGATAAAAGGAACAAGGACGACAAACAAAGTCCCCTTATAGCGCTCCTTCCTGGGGCAAAAATTGACAGTGAAAAGGGGGAAATCACTGTTAACATCGGCATCTGGAAAGAGACTGTTATATTTAACATTGGAGGTGTTAAATTTGAAACGTACAGATCAACACTTTACCGGCAACCTGACAGTCCGTTGGCAAATGAAGAATTTCTTAAGAAGCATTTCCGGTCGGATAAAAAGGAATATTTCTTCGACAGGGATCCAGCTATGTTTAAAGTAAGTATGACTCAAAACAACTTGGCAAAGTCAGTACTAGTCCATAAATTTCCAAAAATGAAACTGCAATTTTGGTTATTATCAATAAAAGAAAGTAAAGCTGTTAGAATTGACATAGGGGTATTTAGAATTATAATTGACAGTTTGGACAACTCATTTTCGAGATATTGGCCCTGAAATGTCCGTTTTTAAATTTCACATGATTTTGTTTTTTTTACTTTGGAATGTGGCCAAGAGATAGCGAGAAGCTTTCAATAGTAAAAATTCGTAAGTGTTCCGCGGAACTCATATCTCGCCTACTTTTGCTGTTAGTCGCAGGCTCAACAAAACAGGAAATAATTTTGTACAAAATTTCCTTCTAAATACTATCATAAACAAGCTTCTGTTCAAGTTTGGTACCTGTCCAAGTTTGATACAAATCCAGGATAGTTTAAGAAAGTTATTAAATTTTTTAAAACCTTAACCACGGAGTGAATGTAATGTTAACTGGCAGAAAAACTAAGTCCATTTATAAGAAAAATACGGAGAGACAGGATTCTTTTTAACAAAAATTACTTCTGGATACTTACTTATGATCATTAACAAACTTAATACAAGGGCATTTGACAAAATTTAAGCAGATTCTTGATTTTCTTTCTTTTGATTTTAGACCCAAATAATACCACTCGAAATATAAGGTAAAAGTCCGAGTCAGCCTTTTCCCGCCATATTTTATAAATCAAATATCTCGAAAAGGACCTCCATGACCTATCAATATTTTTAAGTTATTTTGATCCTTAACTAATAATCTTCCAGCTTAAAGTATCAATTTTGAATTCTTGATTTATTTAATTTTACCTTAGATCACCTAAGTACATCCTAAGTACATCCTTAATGGCTGAAATAGTCAAACAATTCGGCCAAAAAATGTAGAAGAGAAATGAGCCTTATAAACTCGTTATCTTGTTTGATTAAAATAGATCATACATTTATTACACGATCCATAAATAACTACCCGAGTTATATTCCCGTATAAATTAAAGCCTTTATATTTTAATATCTATATACAATTATTTTCTATAAGATTGAACAATATCAACAAGTTTTTATATGAAGCCTCACATTATTGAATTTCTGTACCAAACTTCGCTAATAAAGTTTTTTGAGTAGGTGGGCGTCATCAAATTATTTTTCTCCGATCAGCATGTTGAAAAAATATAAATGTTTGAAGAGAGAAAGAGAGGGTTATTCTTGGTCTTCTTCCAACCGACAATAAAACCCTTGCTTAACAGTGATTGACTGTGCAGGATTTATAAATTTTGTTTTTAAATTAAAAAAAATTGTAGGACATTCATTGTCAGTGAATGCTATTGAATAAAAGCATAATTCTAAATTAATTTGAATTTACATAAAAAGAATAAAATCAAGATGCGCAAACACAAAATTATATAAGACTTTTAAGCTCATTCTCTATTTCTCTCTGTTTTTTTTTCGTTTTTTTTCTTTTTTGTTCGGCTTAATGTGGTGATTCGTTTTTATCCTTAATTATCATGTATATTTGGTGCTTTTAAGTACTGAATTGGATGGCAAGTTCGTCTCTCGAATTTTGAATCGTAATGAGTGTTCACTGTCAATAGTGTTTATCTCCCCTTTCCCGTTATTCGTTCTATATATAAAAGAAGATGTGGTATGATTGCCAATGAGACAACTCTCCACAAGAGACCAAATAACACAGAAATTAACAACTATAGGTCACCGCACGGCCTTCAACAATGCGCAAAGCCAATACCGCATAGTCAGCTATAAAAGGCCCCGAAATGACAAATGTAAAACAATTCAAACGAGAAAACTAACGGCCTAATTTATGTACAAAAATGAACTAAAAACAAATACATGTATATAACAAATCAACAAAAGACAACCACTGAATTACAGGTTCCCGACTTGGGACCGGCACATACATACAGAATAAATGTTAGCAGGATCCTAACCTTCCCCCTGGGACAGTGGTGTAACAGTACAACATAAGAACGAACTATAAAAATCAGTTGAAAAGGGCTTAACTCATCAGATGGATACAAATACAAATACTACACATAGTGGACGTGGCCAGGTACTTGTATATCCCAACAACAAAAAGATACAAAACTACTTTAGATGAATCATGCATACATACTGTTTTGTATTCAACTAATGCATTGATATTTGATGATTCTTTGTTTACTTTGTGTGTATGTTTTACACTAGTAAGCAATTATATTAGAATAAAATATCAAGTTCTTTCATTACAAAGCATTCAAAAAACAATATTAATTGAAGATATCTTTATCTAAGACTGGACCAATCAGAAACAACTGATGTCAGTTGAATTTGAAACCTATATTATTAACTTGAAAATTTATTAAAAATGCTATCCCATAAACCTACCTGACAAACTTTAAAATGTAAAAAGTGTTTTATATTTTGTCACATAGATATAGGAAGATGTGGTGTGAGTGCCAATGAGACAACTCTCCATACAAATAACAATTTAAAAAGTAAACCATTATAGGTTAAAGTACGACCTTCAACATATCTGTAAATGATCTAAAATGATCACTCCTCTAATGAAAACAAAATCAACTTGCATAAACAAGACGACAATATTTGTTTATCGTTCTCCGAAGATTGGTACCTCCTAATATATAATATTTTACGTCTACGCAAACTCACTTGATTTCACATTTTCTGATAATAGCATACATCACCTATCAATCTTAATCGAATTTGAATGTACATACAGAGGCGGATTTAGGGGGGGGGGGCAGGGGGCCCGGGCCCCCCCTTTTTGGGAAAAAAATTGGTTGCTGATATAGGGAATCATTGAAGCGTGACTGGAGCGGGCCCCCTCTTAGGTCAGTCAGTGGGCCCCCACTTATGTAAATCTCTGGATCCGCCACTGACATACATTCGCATGTCTTTCGTACAAAAAAATAATAGAATACATTATCGTACTATATAGATTTTGTGTTTCTATCAACATAAAGTGAACATGTTTAACCGTCAAACATAAAAAGGCAATGAACATTTGAGTTGTAGCTTTACAGGACAAACTGTACATGTACAGGTATCTGTTGATGTCAAATGAACACATGTTGGCAAAGTGAGCACGTATTAGAGTAATGAGACCGTTGTGACATCATCGAGTGATTTTATTGCAGTGTTCATTGCGATGGTTGTCACATATTGAGCAGGAACTGCGTACCCTTCCGAAGCACCTTGATCACTACCAATTATTCAAATGATACATAGTCTGTAACTCGACCAATCTTTAGTATTACCGATATATGTAGTGTTTAGTGAAAAGTAAAATAGTGGTAGTGGTGTATTCTCGACCTAGCCGTTTTATTACCCCTTCGTTTCTTCTCCCCCCCTTTTTTTACATAATATATATGTAAAAATATCGAAATTAAACTGCATTTTACCATTACCGACTTACGATTATGATGGTGATTGCTTGGATGTTAAACATGCATACATAATATCTTATTTCAGGCTATTCTGAATTACCTCCGTACAGGAGAGCTTCATATGCCGCCATATATATGTGGTCCAGCAGCAAAACTTGAATTGGAATTTTGGGGAATCCCAGACAGAATCATAGAAAGATGTTGTTATACTCACTACAATGCATATAACTCGACATTGATGGCCCTAAATCGTCTTGAAAAGGACCGCCATGGAAGCTTTGATTATCCAGTCGATACCCATACAAACAGAACAATGTCTAAATGGAAAAGAATTCGCTCGAAAGCCTCCATAATTCTCAACCATCCAGAAAAGTCAAAATCTGCAAAGGTGAGTGTCAATAAATTAGAAAAGTCAGCAATGGTCAAACGTATAACTCGATATAGATGAAAACGTTGTAGCTTTACTGTTCCTAGAATTAATGGAGAGGACTTTTTCTCTCACTTTTTTTTTATTGAAGCAGAGGAGGAGTGGAATGCCATTTCAAATCAATTGAAGTAAGGAGGAAGTTAAATTTCTTTTAAAAGAAATCAATTTTAATCTTTCTTCCTTCTGTTATTAAAAATAGATTTATGAATCGTGACATGATTATTGTTTCAAAATTGCTGTTAAAATGATAAGTAAAAGCTAAGCTTTTATATTTAAATCACAAAGGATATATATTTTTTTAAGTGTTTCATTTGTGTCACACAAGTTAATGTTTAGCTACAGTCGTATCTGATTTTTATTTCTTTCTGTACGGAGGCTGAAAGGGAAACTTCTTTTTTTTTTAGAAATATTCAGTTTGATTCAAATAAACTATAATGGTATTTTGATTGGTGGAGATAATTTTGAAAATGTAATATTATGTAGATAAAATTAAAATACATTGCCAAATACCAAAGCAAAAACACAAAATTAAAATTACAATCCTACACATAATGGAATTTAACATATAGTGTTATTAATATAATTCAACATTATTTACAAAATGTATCTATTTCGTTGTTTTGTATAAATTAATTCCTGAATATAAGTTGTTTTATATTCTGACGTTTCATTATTAGACAGGACGAGTGTACCATTATCAAACAATTTCCATCAATTCGTAGGGATAATTTGTAAATTATTTCTCTTCCATAATGTCGTTAAATCGGTCTTTAAATAGGAGAAAGATTTAAAGATAAGAAATTATGATTTATAGTTTACTTAAACGTCCAATGGCAAATTTTTCTTACAGTGTTCTTGACTTTCCAGGGCAGAGTTCCTGCCTGGTATATAATAGGTTTCCGATTGATTTTTTTATTTTGTTGAACCGTTTCTGTTTTCCTTCTTTTTTTCTAATATTGTTGACTGTATTTCATAAATGAATTGTTCTTTCTTGTTTTGTTTTTTTCGTCTTTCTCTTTTTCTCTTGGTACATTTTTTTCATTGACCACTTGGTATTTAATTTCACGTTTTTTAGGCACATTCAGTTGATCAGTTTGAAGCGTTGGCTGACACCATCTTAGCAAAAGGTTCATTAGGTTGGGGAAGACATTTTGTCCCATGTAACACAGAGAGTTGTTGCATTGATTCATTAACCTTCAATAAAAGTTACACTCGTTCAACCAAACTTCGAAACAGTGGCGAAGTCGCTTTGCTGAATAAGTCAGCGTCGTATAGCAGGACCAACTTACCACTGATTCGTAGTTCGTATCCCAACACGATGCATTGGAGTAATTGTCAGATATGACTGAGATTTTAAACATCTCGCATATCAAATCGGGCGACAAATTAATTATCCCCAGACTTTAAAATTCGTATATGCCTTTTCTGTGCTAAGAACGTGACATTTAGAGGTAAGATTTATAAAAGAAAAAGAAACCAGGTCCGCTCGCAGTTCCAATATTAATATACTGTGGACAGCATTGTGATGTGTGTTCCTGTGGACAGTTACGTTGTAAACTAGCATGTTAAAAATTCCAGTTCAGCGTGTATATCAAGCACAAGACAGGGTTTATATTCATATCACTTCGTTTCGTCCTCGTATTTTTGTAATCTTTGCCACTGGACGTTTAACACCGATCGTTAATTGGCATATGTGTTCTGTTTTGTTTTACTAATCTTTTCATCTTTCTCATATTAAATCATATTTTTTTCACTGTAGGTTTATGGAATGATCTCACTACTTGTGGTAGCGATCTCCATTCTGTCATTCCTTGCTGAAACACACCCGAGTATTCAGGTAAAGGAAACTGTTTATGAGACGTCATTCGTGTACAATGCCACAACAAATATAACAACGAATTCAACAATAAAAACGGAAGTAGTAATTCCACATCCGGTTTTAGACATCATTGATCATTCGTGCATGGCGTTTTTCACCATTGAATATATTTTAAGAGTTGTGCTTTCGTTGCAAAGGCTGGTTTATGTGAAATCATTAATGGGAATTATTGACCTATTCGCACTCTTTCCGGACTACATTCAACTCATTATGTTTTCAATAAGCAAACATCTAGCTCACACTTCTTTCACCAGGATCATCACCATTTTAAAGGTAACAAGGATATTGCGCATTTTCCGGTTAGTTCGTCACGTGCCCGGATTATGGATTTTAGTGTATACATTAAAAGCGAGTTTGCGCGAGCTTTTGTTGATGGTAGCGTTTCTTTTTGTTGGAATGTTGATATTTTCGTCATTAATTTACTATGTAGATGATAGAGAAATTTTTACAAGTATTCCTCACAGTTTTTGGTGGGCACTCATTACCATGACAACAGTTGGTTATGGTGACATGTACCCCGTGACCGCTTTGGGCTATGTGATTGGATCGTTAACGGCTATGTGCGGTTTATTAATGATTGGATTTTCAGTACCAATTTTAGTTAATAATTTTATAACCTACTACCAATATGTTGAATTTGCAATCCAAGACGAAAAACTAAAAAGAGAAAAATCTGAGATTCTAGAGGACCCTTCAATTGGTGACCATGAAATGATCAAAAACAACAATTTGTACAGATAAATGTGACAACAGATTTCGCAACAAATATAAGAAATAAACTGCACATCCGATAATTATTACTCGCAACATGCAGCTATCCAAATAGTTCTTTTCGTTAGTAAATTATACCAAAAGACTGATTTTTTACTTTAAAAAAAAAAATTCTTCAATGTATATTGTCTTACGATTGTTAACATATCTGCTAAAAGTATAGTTTGTAGATGATTGGACGTACATTGGAATACCATACCCGTCCGTTCACCCGTACACACGATAACTCACGTTTGCTTCAACCAATTCTCATGTATTTTCAACACACTATTTGGGTTTACAGAAGCAAGCCCCCCTTTCGGTTTTGATTTTTTTCTTACTTTGCCGTTCCAGAGTTACGGGACTTAAACCTTTATAATTAAATCAACTGTTTATTTGTCGTGCACTAACTCTGGTAGGCCTGAGTTGATTTTCTAAAAAAAAATACATAATGTTATAATTTTACAATTAATTGTTTCAGTCACAAGACTAGTTGTCAGGTTTAAGTAATTTGTTTTTTCATACATTTATCATTGATTGTGTGTGCTTGAATTGATTCACTGGAAAGTGAACATTATTGTTTAAATTGGTGATTTATCAAAGAAAAGGTCATTAGAGTTATCGGACTTTGATCGTCAGATAAATAACGTACGTGTTTTGAAATTTCATGCACTTGCTTCAGTATACTTTGGTCAACTGACTGAAATTTGTCACTGTTTGGGCTGGTGAAAAAAACTCGCCTTTGGTTTGCAAAATTAATTTGTATTTCGTTTTGAAGATATCGAACTTTCATAGTTGAAAAAAATTATGTACATGCCTACATGCCTACAAAAGGACATTTTCTCGGTTTACTGACTTTTTTTATTTGTGCCATTTTGTTTTAAAAATTTTAGGCTTTGTTGTATAAATTCAAATCAATGATCTGTAAACTGTTGATTTGTACGAGAACACGTCAGTTAATAATTAGACGTTAGACGTTTTTGAGCATACTGGCGGTGGTTACTTTACTTTTGTATAAATTTCAATGAGGGTGGGGCGCAGCGAGCGACACTATAACTAGCGCTTACATTTATGGGTTATTGTTTTGTTTTTAGTTTGCAAAATAATCATAAGTGTAGAATACACAATTTAACTTCAAGGGGAAAGAGGGGTTATTTTTCGTAGTCAAATTTTTTTTCGCGAAATGCGCGAACACATTCATTTTAATTTTTCGACGCGACCAATCACAATTGTTTTTTTCATTATTTAACAATATAAGGTGTGGGGAGAATTTGCATTCAGAATATTTTTTTGTCATCTGCTATTTCATCACATTGGGGATCAGAATATTTTATTGGAAATAAGCCATAACCCTTCCCTGGAAGTTAAATGATTGCTCCCTTATAAAAACAAAAAGGAGTAATTTCAATTTGAATTACACAGCAACCAGCAAACCTGAAACCTAGAGACGTTTAAAGGTTGTGCATCCACTAACACGTTAATCCGATATTATTCTATATGTATGCATAAAAGATGTGATATGCGTGCCAATTAGACAACTCTTCACAATGGCCGACTTCATTTGGAATCCGAGTTTTGACTAGAGTAGATGGGATTCACATGTTCATATATAACTTCTGTTATGATTGGATATAGCTTTCCCGCCATTAGAACTCTATGAGCCCTGGGTTGTGGCAGGGTTCTTTGAGATCAACTCGATATCCCGGATGTTATGACGTCAATCCAATCAAATTTGAAATTAACATATTCATAGTAGGGGCCTTGCACTTTCGGTAATCTAGAGACCTTACTCTTCCAAATTAGGTACCGTTTATATGGAACTCTATTCAGAACCCGGGTTCCAAATGAAGTCGGCCATGTGTAAAAAGTAAACAATTAAAGGTGAAAGTATGACCTTCAACACCGAGCATTTGTTAAAATCGAACAGGAAGCTATGATAGCCCCAAAATAACCTATGTGTGTGTCAGTGTAAAATTGATGACTTTCATATTGGTATTCATGCATTTAAAAGTAAGACCAAAGAGGTATTGATTTCGTGTCAGAAAATGTGTTCGGGTAGGATATTGCAATTTCTTGTAGACCTTCACATGCGAGGTAACACGTTTTAATCTAACTAAGCATGTCGTTCTACTACAAAGCAAGGCTATTCTCCTAATGCGTTATTGTCACTGATCTGTCTGTAATATGTTTCACTGGACTTTGATAGGTCATCAATTTGTATAAAATTGACCTGCGATTGACTTTTGAAATAAGGAACTAACACATGAAATACCTGTATACTAGCCCTTAATGATGATTGATCGTTACATGACTTATATTTATGGCGTATAGTTTGCCTTTGATTAATTGCAATGAAGAGATGATCTCCCAGTAGCTTTAGCTTAATAAGGTAGTGATAATAGATGAATTAAATTTTATTAAAATTAATTGTCTTATTAACGACCTTGCATTGGTAATGAGTATAGATTATCGGGTTTTCTACACATTGATATCGTAAAATATCAGCCGCGAGCCACAATGTGAACCTTTTTGTCGAGTGAGCGTATCGAACGAGCTAAAAAGTTTCACATTGTGTCGAGCGGCTGTTATATTACGATATCTATCCGTAGAAAACCCGATTATCTGTTTATCGTTCTATTAATGGTCTTTTTTGTCCTCTCCCTAAGACAGTTTTACGCTTGACGAAAGCAAGCTTGATAACATCTCCTCTGGCATTGTGACGTCGCTGATAACTTCTCCTCTCACATTGTGACGTCGCTGATAATGCCTGGTCTCGTTTTGAAGTCTTGATACGAGAATTACTGAGCGACAGAGCAGGGTGATATAGGCGTAGGGAAGGACGATAATGATAATTTACATCGCATTTGTCTTAATTTCATACATATATTTCATGGATGTGTCGTAGTATTGCAAGGAAGACCACTAACTATTCACAACGACGCAAGAGAAATGTTGTTTTCAAAATTAGAAATAAACTCATCATAGAAAGGTTTTGCTAAATCCATTGCGCTTCTATTGGGTGAAGACGGTGACCTTTTTTTCAACAAAAAAAAATGAAATTTCTTAGTCCTTTCTATCATACACCAGAATATCACAAAGATTTAAACCAATCAATAAACTACTTTTTATCCCCTCACTACAGTCCAGTTTTTATATTATTCCATACTATATTGTATTTTTTTTTTTATTTGTTCATAGTTTGTATAACATGCATTAATTCCTACTATGTTTTTCGTCATTATCTAATGTACTTTGTGTTTATATCTATATAGGGAGAGGACTTCACAAATGTTCTTAGTTGTGTCCAATCCCTTTTGCTACTTTTGCAAATAAAATATGTTTAACTAGTAAACTATCCACCAGAGAACAAAATATTGTGAATGCAAGCAACATTTATCACTGTTATGTATATCAGGTCTTTTTAGTTGTTGTTTCAGTATTTTGAAAACAAAAAAACCAAAGGCAACTTAACGAGTAGTACATAACTATGCATTAACCATATATGATATATAGCTACCTGGCCTCCTGCCTCCCAGATCTGCCTTTGTAGTTTACAGCACAGGTTAGAGATAAATTGAGTTATCAAATTCATTTTAATAGGTCGTGAAGTTTATGCTTTGTTTCTTTTCTTTACTTTTTCACCCTCATTTTGGACATGATTGACAGTTCATGAGGTAAACTCCGTTACACGAGTAAGATGAATCAAATTGAGAATGGAAATGGGGAATGTGTCAAAGAGACAACAACCCGACCATAGAGAAGACAACAGCAGGAGGTCACCAACAGGTCTTCAATGCAGCGAGAAATTCTCGCACCCGGAGGCGTCCTTCAGCTAGCCCCTAAACAAATATATATACTAATTCATATTACGTGTCGATAACAGTCGCAGAGGGTATCACAAGCCCACTAACCAGTACTTTGGTATTGTCATGAAAATACGTATTTTGTGTTATTGAAATTCTTTAAATTTAAGGGATGTACATGTATCTGCCTTGTGAAAAGCTCTGGTTCTTTGCCCGGCGTTGGCTATACATGTGTGTCCTTTTTGTTTCATCTCTCATTATCCTTTTAATAATAAGCTTTAGATTTTCAAAAAAAAAATTGGCCACGAGCATCACTGAAGAGACCGTGCAAGGACTGTATAGCCAGTCAAGGTCGTCAAAAAGTTCCATTGTTGAGACATCGATTATCGAAATGCGCATCTTGTGCATAAAATTTACTACAAAAAAGAAAATGTGATATGATTTCAAATGAGACAATGCTAAAACCACAAGAGATCAAATGAGACAGAAATTAACAACTTTAGGTTACTTTCGGCCTTCAACACGGAATAAAACCTATACTATATAGTCAGCTATGAAAGGCATCGAAATGACAAATGTATAACAATGTCTGAAAAATGCCTGATTTATGTACAATACAGAGAATGAAAAACACATATCACATACAGTAATAAACGACAACCATTGAATTACAGGCTCCTTACTTGGGACAGGCACATACAGGATGTTAGAACAAACTATAAAAATCAGTAGAAAAAATAAAATCATTGAAATACTGAACTCCGATGAAAATGCAAAACGGAACGTCCCTAATCAAATGGCAAAATCAAAAGCTCAAGCACATCAAACGAATGGATTGCCATATTCCTGACTTGGTACAGGCATTTTTTTATGAATAAAATGGTGGGTTGAACCTGGTTTCATAGCTATAGCCAAACCTCTCACTTGTATGACAATCGCATCAATTCCGTTAAATTGACAACGATGTGTGAACAAAACAAACAGACATAATAGGTAAAAATGTGAAAAATAGGAATACAGCAGTCAACCTTGTGTTATAATCTTAATCACTATAAAACCAAACGAATATGTAACAAAGACGCACAACAAAAATATATTGAAAAGGACTAAAATCGACAGATGGATACAAAACAGAAATGCATCTAACACCAGTGGACTTATCAAGGTACTTTTGAATTCCCACAACAACAAAAACAGTAAGTACTGATCTGAGAGTGCTCGCAGTTAAATGTACTTACAGCTAATTCAAGGCCAATAACAACATGCAAAACGAATTTTGCATGTAAAATTGAGAACGGAAATGGGGAATATAACAAGGAGACAACAACACAACCAAAAAAGCAGATTACAGCCTAAGGGCATCGATGGGTCTTCAACACAGCGCGAAAAGCCTACCCCCGAAGGCAGGCTTCATTTGGCCTCTAAATAAAAATGTGTAGTTCAGTGAAAATTGACGTCATACTAAACTCCAAAACATAAAAATGAACTTAAATTACACATGCAAGACCAGAGGCTACTGAAATGGGACAGGCGCAAAATGTGACAGGGTTAACTATGTTTTGTTAGGTCTCAATCTTCCACTACACCTCTGAACAATTTAGAATAATGAAACACAAAGCAATACGCACAGTTAATCTACAGAAGTCCGAGTACGCTGTCAGAACAGTTAACATAGAAACTAACCAATATGTACATGTATACATATGGCAACAATTTTCTTCTTATTCCCCCAGTAAAACGAGAGTACACCATGTGTGTAATAGGCAGGCTGGTGGATTATTTCTGTAATTGAAAACGTGAATCCAGGTTAGTATTGGTAGCCAAATTTGTGATATAAAAACTCAGATTGGAATCATTAATATTGGAACATGTACCTTTAAGACGGCGTTTTGCATTTGGGTCAATCTCGTTTTATTTGCGTCGATTTTCTTTTTTTTATTTTCGCCGATTTTTTAGAATTTTTTTTATTCATTTGCGCCCATTTTTTTTATTTTTTTTTCGTTTGCGCCGATTTTTAAAAAAACATCCATTGTTTCTTTATACATTGCCTGTTCAAAGTCAAGAAAGTAGTTTTTGAAGGCAGAGATCGACTCACATATGTTAAACTGTTAATGCAATTAGGAGCAAATATAAAATCGGCGCTAATGAAAAAGCGAAATCGGCGCAAATAAAAGAATAAATATTTTAAAAATTGGAACAAATGTCATACGATCCTTGGAGACGCAAGATAATAGGTGTAAACTAACAAGTACTGGTCTTTAACAATAACTCATTACAAGTAAATATAAATATAGTGCAATATTGACCGCAAAAATTCCTTGCCTATCGAAGTAACAATGACGTTAAATAAACGATCATTAGAGAGGTTATACATTTATATTGTTCTAAAAGTATGCACTTATGCTAATGGGATTTATTTGGACATTTTCATAATGTTTATGTTCCCAAGAGATGACCATTTAGATACTAGTAATAGTACTCTCGTCATGATTTCTTCATTTTGTCAATATCAAATTTAATTCCAGACAAACTGCAGTCTCTAATCTAAAAATACACACATGGTTGTCAATATCAGTCGCAGTCATTATACAAGTGACCTTCATTAATCTATTACGTTCTTTAAAAAGGGTGAGTTCGATTTGGTTTTAATCTGACATCCAATTAAATTTAGCTACATTTGAACGTGATAGTCAGGATTCGTATATTGTATACAGATATTATGGAACATGATGAAAACTACTTGGGGATTGTTTATAACATGGACTTCTCATGATGACAACTACTGCTCTTCATGAACTTAAAGAACAAGGAAGTTAAATTAGCAACTAGAAATCGCATTTTAGACAAGGTACCAGCCTTGTAGTTTGATACTCCAGACGCGCGTTCCGTCTACATAGGACGCATCACTGAGGCTCATATCAGAATAGTTAGAAGACCTAAACAAGTACAAAATTGAAGAACATTGAGGACCCAAAATTCAAAAAAGTTGTATCAAATACGGCTACGGTAATATATGCATTGGATAACAAAAGCCTTCGTATTTTGATCAATTCATACTTTTGCAAACCATAAAACAGGTCAATACGCGTATACGGTAGTATGTTCACTTTTATGGCACCTACTGCCATAGTGTATACATTAGTAAACTAGTTTTGGAACTGAAACGGTGATTTTAATATGGGCATACAAGACAAAAACACATTTAGTATTTCTGTTTATTTGCAGACTTATTCACTGCGGTAAATTCAGTACTGTTTAGCCAATTTGCTGGCAGTCAATTAAGCTGTCTTCAGTATTTGTCAACTCTGTTGTTTACCTGTACAAAACATCATTTTGAATACAAACAACGATATAGCCAAAACTACAGATAAAATGTAGAAACGTTCAACACATTCAATCAAACAATTTATCAAATAGTTATATACAGTCTTCCAATGTTGATTTTGTGAAGGGTTGAAAGTTTTTGCTGAGAAAAAAACCATCGAAATAAAACACTGTGAAAATATTAATTATTAAAAAAAAATGAAAATTGGTTTAAACACTCAAACAGATGTTAGCTCAATCTGTTGTTATCTTTGTAACTAGTATAATTTAGGGAGCCTCGGTTATGACTGTATGTAGACTTTTTGAATACAATTGGTCAAGTAGTTGAAAATTGAGAATGGCAGTAGGAAATGTGACGAATGCAAAGAAATGACACGACCAAAGAGCAACACAGAGAGAAATCCAGCCCCGGAAGCAGGAACACATACAAGACTAACAAAGTATGTTTGAAGGCACACTGTTCTTTTATTTTAAAGAAAACTTCATTAACACTATAGCTGTGTATAGATTTTTGCATGGTGAATATAGTGAAGGTATTTTGGCAGTCACATCAATTAATTTTCAAAAACCTTTTTTTGTATTTTAGGGAGAAATCAATGCTGGACTGGGCCCTTTTTGTAATATTTTGTAAATCGAGGGTCAATTTTCTCCGTTAAGATAGAATTGTGAGGAGACGCTTAATGCTACTTGTCTGAGATGAATGTTATCCTAATCAGTGAGGACTATTTGAAAATTACCACACAGTATTGCCGCTCTCCCTTTGTTGTGTACCAAATGTTGACCCTTTGCTGTTAAAATTTTTTTTGTGCTATTGAATATTTAGCTTGTTGATCTTGTTAGACTTTAATCCGTTTACACCTTTATCTATTAATAACAGTAACGTTACCAATTTTAATGCATTGACGCGACGAGTTCGAAAGTAAAAATTTATTACTACATGTATTTGACCGGTCAACTTCGTGATTTCAAATCTGTTATAGTTCAATTTCAATGAGAATCTACATGAAGTATTAACAATTCACTTTATCTTCTTTTAAAACAGGCAAATGTGTATTCGATTTGCAATGTCATTGTAATTGACTGAAGTTGGACACTATGTTTTAATTAATTATTAAATCTCTATTTAAAGTAAACACGATTTCTTGGTATATACTTTATGGAGCTCTGACGCTTATGGTTGGTTATTGGTATACCATAATAATTTAAAGAACTTCACTAACCTTAAAATGTATGCTCTGACGTGTATAAGGTAAAGGCATTAACTTTAATATCATTAATATTTATAATGCTTAAGGTACAGTTCTAATATTAGCTGGTTTGTCCAAATAGTAGATCGGTTTCCTTTGTTTCTGTATTGTTTATTTTTTATTTGATTTTAAAAGATACTGAAAAGTAACCAATGCAGACCAGAGAGATACTTAAAGATACCAAAGGGATATTCAAACTCATGAGTCGAAAATAATCTGACAACGCCTTTGCCAAAAACTAAAAAAAAACGATGAAAAGAATGACAACGGTACACAAAACAAAACAAAATCTCACGCTACATAATAATCAGGGAATCAACATTCGAGTATAATAAAATACATGCGTAACGATTTTGTCAACTTGCTCAATATTTATCTCGTTCATCCATTTCAAATGTTGACTGACCAACATGGTCCCAAAAACCAGCGATGATATAAGGTAAGCTAAACAAGTACATATAATGTGTAACAGATATAACGATAGTGTAAAATATACCTGTTTATTTGTAATATTGATGACTCTTAATATTACACTTACGGTCTCCCGCCAAATAATGATCAGGTGATCAACATACGAGAAGGATCAAATTCCGGCTTCACTGTTATCCATAATTGATACAAATTTATTTTATTACAGATTATACTACCTTCAAACTAAAAAAAAAGGCTAACGAGCCTGTAATTCAGTGGTTGTCGTTTGTTTATGTGTTATTTATTTGTTTTTCGTTCATTTTCTTATATAAAAAGGCCGTTAGTTTTCTCGTTTGGATTGTTTTTTCATTGTCATTTCGGGGCCTTTTATAGCTGACTATGCGATATGGGCTTTGCTCATTGTTGAAGGCCGTACGGTGACATATAGTTGTTAATTTCTGGGTCATTTTAGTCTCTTGTGGAGAGTTGTCTCATTGGCAATCATACCACATCTTCTTTTTTTTATATATATATAACGATACGATATACGCTAAAAGATACGATGAACTTCATCCTACAAGTGACCAAACGAAACATACGCTAAACGGTACAACGAGACGTCAACCCACAAGTGGCTGAACAGTACGATCTACGATTAACGATACGATGCGATTTCAACCCACAAGTGGCTAAACCATAAGATATACGCTAACGATACGAAATACGCTATACCATACCAGAAGACTTACAATAAATGGCCAAACGATACGATCTACACAAAACGATAAGATGTACAGTGGAGATCACTTCTAACCTCTCATTAGAACTGTCAAGAGAACTGTCATAGAACTGTTCTAACCTGTCCTAGAACAGTTCTACCCTAGAAGTAGAACTGTCAGAATCAGTTCTAGGTAGAACTGACTAAATCAGTTCTAGGTAGAACTGTCAGGATCAGTTCTAGGTAGAACTGACCAAATCAGTTCTAGCTAGAACAGTTCTAACCTAGAACTGACTAAAAGGTGTCAGGCTGACAGTTCTACGTACTGTTCTAGAACAGTTCTCCTGACAGATTTAATGAGAGGTTAGAAGTGATCTCCACTGTACCTTTAACCCACAAAAGGCAAAACGATACGATATACACTTAACGGTACGATGTAACTTCAAACCACAAGTGGCTACACGATACAATGTTGGCCATAAGCAAACCGTTGTAAGTTGAACGGAATGATGTATTCGTACTAGGGATGTCAAAGAGTACTACCGAGTATCAAATACCAAAATGATACTCTGCTGTTATAATGTTGTTGCTTTTCCAAGCTTCAACAAAAAACATCTTCATTGAAAGCGCCGCCCGGGAAATTGGATATTAATATAAATTAATAAAAATTAAAATACGATACCATTGTTCGCGTTAACTGTCATTTAAAATTCTCTCAAATAGAAGTAGGCTTTAAGCAAGAGTACTTTTTCAAATCTTACACTTTTAGCTACTCTTAGTCATCCCCCCCCCCCCCCCCCCCCCCCACCTTTATACTGTCTATACTGTCAGAGCATATATTATCATCAGAAGTGCTGTTAGTTTCATAACAAATTTGGCTCGTCCCAGAAAATTGGTTAAGATAAGATAAGAACAAATTCAAAGCACCACGTGTCGACCCTTAGAAAACGATTAAAGGCATTATTATGTATTAATTATCATCCCTTTGTTAACATATTAAATGTGATTTTTACGGTTTCCAAATACTGTTGTTTGAGTATTCATATTTCTAAAGATATTAATTAATTTCTTAATAATTAAAGTATCAATCGGAGTACCAAACTCTTGACGGAAGACTGATTTCCGAAACGAACATCAACATCAAAAAATAAAATCACAAAAATACTGAACTCCAAGGAAAATTCAAAACGGAAAGTCTCTAATCAGATTGCAAAATCAAAAGCTCAAACACACCAAACAAATGGAAAACAGAGTTAATTGGTGCATGGACTAAATTTTTGGGCCGGAAAAATCTAGGTATTTGGTGTAAAAAAAGTGCAAAATATTATATAAATAATCTTTATATTGAATCGACTTTAGTCCTCAATTGACAGAACTGGTCCAATCCAATTAGTTATGATAATGATATAAGATAAAACTTAATAGTGCAGTTGATGAAATTGAATATCTTTTAAGTGCAGTTGATAAAATGGAATATAATCTAATTCATTTTCAAGACTTGATTTTGAAAATCGTGACTATCAAAGTTGCATATACTTACAAAATAGTTGTTTGCCTCATCTCAGATAGGGATTTAAACACAGCCTTTCACCTCATTTCCTCACCAATGAATTTTATGTCAAGATTCTGACTTTTACAGACGCATCTACTGACAAAATATTATTTCTAAATAAACGAGTTGTATCTCATATATGGACTCTAACGCAAAATTTATTCAGTCACTCATATGTGAAATGTAGGTCACAATAACCTTATTTTTATCAGGACCCTTTGGTTATTCAAGACGCATCTCTGAACAAAATCTCATCAACTATAACTTATACTTCCACAGATAGATGTGGAATCGTGGTGTAGTGGTTAGTGCATCGAACTACTAACACAAAGGTTCCTGGTTCGATCCCCGTTCCGGCTCTTCCTTGACACCATTTGTAAGTGTGGTCTTAAGAATGATGATAGTCCGTCGCAAGGGGACGACAAATGGCTGACCCGTCTTAATAGAGAGCCATATCTCTTGCACGTAAAAGACACCCTTGTAGATTTCGAAAAAGAGAAAGCTAATTCCGCTAAAAGGCAGCATTCGCACCCTCAAAGTGGAAAGGGATTAATATAAGTTGCGTTAACTTGTTTCCCAATCCAGTATAAATTAATATGTTTAAACTAGATAGATGGACTTTAACTTTATGATGGACAGATGAAACACTAAATCCCTTCCCTAACTTCGTTTGACAAAAGATATCAAAATCTTAAATATCAAATTATTCCTCCCAGGAAAGGTTGAGAAATCCTAGACATAATGTTTTCATTTCTATTCGCTTTTGGTGAAATTTAAAAGTATAAAAAAACAGTCATAAAAATAATAATGTAGCTTTGTATGACATGTAACCATAAATTCTGCTCAAATCAATGCGAAGGGTCAACTTGAACTTACTACCAGTTATGAGAAATATTGATCATTGTTGTATGCCTTATGGTGTCTTGCAGATAAAGGACACCAATAAAAACGTTCCATATTTGTGTTTTACCATGTACTGATAACTAATAGTGTCTCGTGTACATTTACTCCATATCCCTTTCATATTTTCATTGGGTATACGACAGACTAAAAAGACTGCTTCATACTACAACTTAAAATCAGAAATCTTCAGACAGTATAGCAAATTATTCTTTTCGTAACAACTGACAAATCCTTGACAAAACGTTTTTATTTCAATCTGTTTGGTTGCAGTAAAATTGCAAAGTATTAACAAACACCAAGTGGATATTTGAGAGGTTAGAAAATGACTTTCAGTTACTGAAACATGTTACCAATAAAAACTCCGGAGATCGTTTAGGGGACGACCATTTGATATTCCGGGGGAGGGGGAACACGAGGATTTGATTTTGATCGGTTATTTTTTTTTGTAAGCTAAGAGGACATGTTACCTATTTTCTGCACTACCGAAGCAAGATTTTTTATTTTCATTAAAGCAAGGGACTGATTATTTATTTTCACAACTGTATTTATAATATTCGAAAACATACAATTTTTAAATAATTTGTTTATTATAAATAATACATGTATAGTCAAGTCATTATGTATCATTTAATCACAATTAATCATCATCCTCTGCAGAAAAGAATCTTCTATATTCTGAACTGCATATACATTTATTGCATACATACACAGTATTGAAGTTTGGTGGTATTTAGACTTTTTTTTAAAGGTTTGACGAACATGTTACACTGAGCGGAGCGAGGCAACTTTTTGGGGCCACTGAAGGCCCAAGAAGCTATAGAACAAAGGATGCAACATCATGCTTCCTGGGTGTTCCCCAGATCCTTTCTTAATCTGAGAATGAAAGTTCTGTTTTAAAAAAATTTTGACAATAGTTTGGTCTCAAAGCAAAAGGTATAGATTCAGTGTAAGACTTAAATTTCTACGGACAACATCAAAAGACCAATATGCATGATAAAGCAAAACTGTAATCCACATACTTAAGTCTGTGGCTTCTGTTTTTTTTTTAAACTCATGATCAAGTTAATAACACAATTACTAAATTACAGAAGGAATGCAACACTAACAGAATACAGAAAGGCATTTCCCTCAATGTAGTTACGACCCTGTAATAAAAGTGAGGTAAGTGTTCCTGAGAAAATATACTTCAAGTTAAATGAAACCAATTTTTATACATTTCAAGAATATTTAAAAATAATTATACTTTTCTTATTAAAAGATTTGGGAAGTGTTTCCCGATTGCTTTTAGGAAAAAAAGATGAATTTATGAAGAATCTGGTGCCATTTTATACTTTTTATTAGACCTGCTAAGTTATTTATTTTCAATACATTGCAAGTCAGGTAATTTATTTTCAAACTACCACAGAACAAACCATTTATTAGTGTGATTATCAAGGCTGAGTAATTTAAAACTTCCAGTCCCCCCCCCCCCAGAATATCAAATGGTCGTCCCCTTACGTTTAAAGTAACGATATCTGTATTATGATTATTTTTCTAAATGATGAAAACTGTATATACTTTAATCAAAATAGAATATAAAATGATAAAATATCGCAAACTATAAATCATTTCCCATGTTTCGACGACGAGTTGTGGTAAGAACATGGTACCTTGTTTACATTTCTAAAAATAACCTGGTTAGGGCGAAAATATAAAGAATAGAAAACATTGGATAAAAAGATAGAGAACAGAAAATAATGACATATAAAACTATATAATACAGAAACCAATATCCTTATATCCAAACCCACTTATATCTAATAAAACTGCGACAGTTTAGTTGTAATATAGGTATGGTCATAAATATCGTTACATTAAATTTGCAGAGAAATTATTAAAGGGACAATTAAATCCAGCATTGACGTTAACTTGATCAAGTCTAAATTCTAGACCAAAAACATTGTCCAGAAACGGGTCAATTTCAGTAAAAAATACCAAAAACAGTAAATTGTTATTCAGTCTTGTATTACAACATGTTAACTCAAATAATTGAAGAATTACTAAACATAAAACTAAGATGTGTATTTTTTTTTTAAATAACGTTATTTATATGACATAATGTAACGTCATAATAATGATCAAGTCACGTCCTAAGTAAGTTTCGCGTTTTCCAATGAGCTAACGTCAAGCACTTTGCAGTGTTTTGAAGGAAAAAAAAAAGTTTAGTTTTTGCAAAACAGCACTATACTTTACAAAATGTCAAGACAGTTTTACTTATTTTCGGAAGGTGATCTTAGATCAAATCAAATATTGCATTGGATAAAAAAAAAAAAAACATATAAAAAATATGACATTGCGTAATCCAAGTGTACTACAACATACATGTCATATATATGTTCCAGACCGTATGAGTATTTGGACCGTACGCGTACGGTCGGACTGATTTTAATAAGTAGATCAAGTTCATAGATACGAATGTATATTACAGGTCAACATAACTGAAATCTCGAATTAATATAAAATCTTAAATGGTAATTGGAATAAAAACATAATATTTTAATTATTAAAAAAAGTCGCGTTAATTTAATCCGTTAATCTCATGTATTTAGCATGTCAGAAATACATGTACACGAAATTGAATATTGCTTACTGAATTGAAGTTATTAGATTATTTAGAAGTAAACAAAATGTGGGAAGAAAAGTTTTTCGAATATTTAGGAACTTTACTAGAAAATCCGTCAAACCAGCTGTTTACTTGTGAGAAAACTGAGAGAATTAGAAGTGTTTTGATAAATGGGAAAATTGATTCAGCGAGATTCCGACAACATGTTAAGGAAAAGCAATTCGCATTGATCAATTGTCCTGAATTTGGAATGGAAAACGAACTCTGCATTCCAGCAAATGAGGTGAGGTTTAAGAATAATCTTTATTTAGTATGCCTTACATATAATATTATCAACTTCTTGTGTTTTCTCCTATCATATTAACTTTCGTTCAGTGGTGAAATGGTTAGTTAGCGTGCTGAATAGGGGTCCAACCTATCAACCATCCATTATCACCAATAACCATCATAATCATTATCAGCATCATCATCATCACCATTCAATTTGGCAGCGATATCTATCGTTTAAACTTGTTTAATCAAAAGGGGGAACACACTACTATTCCTTTTTTTGTTTTTTAAAACTTTATCTCTTTTGATATGAGTATCATAATACTTTTTTATATAATTTAAGATTTTCTGTTGTTTCCCTTTTAAAATTGAGTTTTTTTTCCCGTAGGAATCTAGAAGAATGGGAATTCTCGCCAATTGGAAAAAAGTTGTTACAGTTGATAAGATATTTGAAGTACTTAAGTCTGTACACGAGGGAGCTAGGGCGCATACAGGATACCATAAATTGTACAAGGACGTTGAACAAACGTATAATGGGATTCCCGGAAAAGCTTGCATGGAATTCATCAAAGGATGTGTTCAGTGTGCATGTAAAAAGCCACAAAGAAACGTTGCTCCACTGACGCCTATCACATCCAAATATTTTATGCACAGGGGGCAGTTAGACTTAGTTGACAAGCGTGCTGACCCAGACGGGCAATACTGTTGGATCGGTCACTACATTGACCATTATACAAAATTTAATTTCTTCTGGCCTCAGATGAATAAGTCTGCAGATGAAGTAGCACACAATTTATCAGTGCATGTGCTTTCTGTTGTTGGTCTTCCGTCTATTCTACAGCATGATAACGGGAGAGAGTTTTGCAACGCAGTAATAAGAGAAACTTTAAAACTGTGGCCCGGCGACGGAGATGTTAAGATAATAACAGGAAGACCTAGACATCCAAGAACACCGGGTTTAGTGGAACAGGTTCATGACTCACTTCATAAACTGTTGGCATCAAAACGAGCAGACAAACCTGGCTCAGGATGGCTTTAGTTTTTGTATGGGATACAGTATTCACTAAACACACAGTGTCATTCTAGTATTAAAATGACGCCTTTTGAAGCTGTATTTGGTCAAAAAGCTAATGATGGTATTTGTGTAGGTTCGCAAGAGACTGATGAGTTCATTGACGAAGAGAATATTGAGTACATGATTGAAGCAGAAGGAGACGTAATAACTGACGGACAGACGGAAAACGAGACTGACTCACAGACAGAAAACGAGACTGACTCACAGACGGAAAACAAGACTGACTCACAGACGGAAAACGAGACCGACTCACAGACTGAAGCTGAGACCGACTCACAGACAGATGCTGAGACCGACTCACAGCCGGATGCTGAGACCGACGTACAGACAGAAACTGTTCAACCTGCCCGAAAACGACGACGAACTGAAACGTCAGAAATATCTACAGAGAAATACGATGGTACAGACTACAGGCCAACACACGACGAACTCATGGCAGTTGATGATTTTATGATTTTGAATGACATTATAACTGACCCTCCTGAGGAAAACAACTGTACCGGCATAGCAACGGACGACGGAAAATTACTACTCACGACAGAATACGAAAGATACTTGACAAAAATTATAAAAAATCTGTCGAAAATACAATGAGAAAATATAATAAAAAAGTGTCAAAAACTAATGCAAAAATTGAAAAAGGTAGCTTTGTCACTGTGCGAATACCAGTTGTTGATAGGGCATCGGGAGATCTTCCCAGATTATTATGTAGGGTTGATGATATCATCGGTAAAGATGAAAGTTTGTACAAGCTATCATGTGAATTTGGTATACTGAACTCATGTTATGATATGGGTGATATTGAACTTTTGACAAGGAAAATTGAAACTGAACATTGGAGTACAAACGGAATTTCCTTGCATGTGGCCGCAAAAAAAGAAAGTTTTTCTCTTGCAAGTAAGAGATGCAAATGTAAAGAAACATGCACGAACAAGACATGCAAATGTAAGAAATCAGACGTTCCTTGTGGTAGCAAGTGTCACCCGGGCCGAGAGTGCCAAAACAGGATTTCGATAGACAATTAATTTCAGAACTATTCAATTCAATTTAATGTTCATTTATTCACTTTATTTATCTAATTGTAATAAATTAATGTTAATTTGTAAAACTCAATTATAGTTTTTTGATAAATGTTTGTCTAAAATAAACCCATACGGTCCAAATACCGGTATGGTCCAGCTCGTACTGGACCGTATGAGTATACTCGTACGGTCCGACCGTACGAGTATACGCATACGGTCCGGACCGTAAGCGTACGGTCCAAATACTCGTATGGTCTGAAACATATACAACATGACAAATAATGTACAAAAAACATAATGTTTAATAAGAGAAAATTAATTATATGCTGTATCTATAGCTACAAGTCTATTTTTTGTATAATACTTCCATTATTTATGGTAGACATGCTGACATTAAGGATTGTTTTTAACTTTAAATTGGGTTTTTCTCATTGTTTATGCCCATTCTGTTGCCTGTTATTGCTTACATCCACTTCATTTGAACTTTGGTGGATAGTTAGTTTTATGCCCCACCTACGATAGAAGATGGGCATTTTTCGATAGTAGAGGGACATTATGTTTTCTGGTCTGTGCGTCCGTTCTTCCGTCCGTTCGTTCGTCTGTCCCGCTTCAGGTTAAAGCTTTTGGTCAGGTAGTTTTTGATGAAGTTGAAGTCTAATCAACTTGAAACTCAGTAAACATGTTCCCTGAAATAGGATCTTTCTAATTATGTATGCCAAATTAGAGTTTTTATCCCAATTTCATGGTCCACTGAACATAGAAAAATGACAGTGCGAGTGGGGCATTCGTGTACTGAGGACACCTTCTTGTTTTTATTTATTTTTTCAATAGTCAGGATTTACCATCAACATTACAGCACCACCTGACTAAGGTGTTACAGGGTTTCAAGAATATAACAACAAAAGACTATTGTTTTACCAAGATATAAATAAACTAAATTATAAATATTTTTAAATCTGTTTTTTGTCTCTCTGATTCTCTCTTTCTTTGGTGGATAGTTGTATCATTGCCAAATTGACAATCATACCACATCTTCTTTTATATATTCAATTGTTTATCTTATTTATTTACAAATTTTATCAGCCAACTTATTTTGATTAATTAAATATGATACTGATTTGATAACATTATTTCTAAACAATTCTTTATAACTTAAACATAAATACTCCCGAAGGTTTTTATATTAGGGACATTATAAAAGGAAGTGTGCAAAATTATTCTGCATTATCTCCGAAATAAATTACAGAAAGTATCAGTTGCCAGTAACATCCCGTTTCAATAGCAATTGATGTACACTTATTTCTATTTTTGTGAGAAGTAAACTCTATTATTTTGGTATATAAAAAAGTGGGATCGCCCCGATATTCCGACACCCCATTGGTCCGACACCCCATTTGTTCGACACCCTAATAGTCCGACAAAGGTTAATAAATGCAGTATGATAGAAAAATCTACTTCATGAGGGTGTGAATTTGGGTTTACAGAATAATGGTCAAAATATAAAGAAAAATGGACCAAAAATAGAGAATAGAGAATAATGAAGTGCTAAAAAATAGAGATAAGAGAATAATGAGCAACAAGTATAAAGAATAGAGAAAAAGTCCTAAAAATAAAAGAGTACAGAAATGAATAACGCCCATCCCCCTAAAATTCAGAAACTCCTTCGTAGAATTGTTGACGTGGTATTTGAGCAACTCTTTCTTACAGAAACAGATTAAACCATCCCACCTATCTGGTAGTACTATGAGAAATCGAGAACCTTGCAAATACAAAGGAGGGGTGAAAGATATCAAAGGGACAGTCACAACTCATAGATCGAAAACTCGACTGACAACGCCATGGCTAAAAAAGAAAAACTACAATATGTGTTCCATATGTAAACACATTTAACTAAAAAAAATAAATGTCATCAGCAGTGCAAACTCTCATCATAAATAATAATGTCATGTGCAGATAAGGTCTCGGATATAGTCAAAACTGTAAAAAAAAAATCATTTTACCATAAAGAGGAACTATTGTTTCCAAGCATCATTATTTCCATTCATCTATGCTGTACACGGGCTTAAAGATCGAAAACTTAAAAAGAAACTGAAAACAATATTTCGAATTGTTAATTCACCCGAATATTAGTGAGTTTAAGTTTATATAAACATCGATGATAAAATTGTCCAAACGGTGATAATTTTTCTTTACAAAAAAAAGACTTTCTTAAGGAGGTAGACCTAGGTTAAGGGAAATAACTCTTAAAATCATCAGTACGTTTGTGTCAACCATTTTCAAAAACATATTCTAAGCTTCTAGGTTACATAGATTATTTTTAATCTGTTTCAGGTAAATGCTTAAAAAACATTGATGAACTTGACTTTTACAAACGCTTAACTGATTTAAAGAGTTATCTCCCTGAACCAAGGTCTACCCCCTTAAGGTTGAAACTTCTATAAAAATTGATGAAATGTACTGTCAGTATGAATTTGAACGGATTATAGTCGTGAAACATCTGCCTCTGGACATACGACAAATAAATTACTACCCAGCATGTACAAATATACATGTATTACATCTATACTACTAAGAGAAGATACTGTATGGTCTGATTTAATCGCAACTCCTCTGAAACTGTACAAAGTCAGAAATATTGTGATATGACGATATACATGTAATGTTATGTACTACATCCTAAAGTTGTCTTCGAAACAATCTTTTTCCACAGAAAACGACAATCTTTTAGAAAATATCAAAATTTCAAAGACCGTTATCGTTGATCCGTATCTCACATACGATTTCGCTCATGCTAAAGCGCCGTACTGAATGCGCAATCTATGTTTTGATGGATTATCCCTTTCGGTAATATCAATGGATTTTACGTAGCTCACACATTTATTCTGAGTTAAAAGGCTTACAAACTACAGAAAATCACACTTTAATACAATAAAGATAGCACACTCTTTTATTTACGTCCCAAGTCAGAAGCCTGTAATTCAGTGGCTGTCGTTGGTTCATGTCTGACACATTTATTTTACATAAATTAAATTGTTATAAATTATGCCGTTAGTTTTCATGTCAGTTTTACATTTTGTCATGTTTGGGACTTCTTTAGCTGGCTATACAATAAGGGGCTTTTCTCATTGTTTGGCTGATTCCTGCTACTAACAATTTTTGAATAACTCCATAGTCAATAGTAGCTATCAGTTTTTGCACATAAACTAAAGTTTATGATAGCTAATAATACATAAAAAAAATATTCAAAAAGCTGAATGCTATGTTATGCAAAATTTACAATTCGTGTCAGTAAATTAATTGTAGACTTATTTATTTATTAAATTCGTTGTTTAATTCATTTGTTTTCGAACAAGTAAAAAAATCAAGTTTAACACTTAGTATATATATCGGTGTCCTTTCTAACAATTGTTTAAAGTATTTATTTATTGTGGGTACAAGAACTAAAACCAATTAGCAAATATTTTTGTTTGTCAGTATTGCTCAATGACTATTTGTTCATAAAGGTGGGGTTTTTTCCTGTTTTTTTCTGTTTCATACTATGATTCTATGTTATCTTCATGATCTTATCAATAAGAATGAATAAACTTCCATTTCTAAAATTTTATAGCGCTATCTAGCCTTAAACCGAATTACGCCGTAAATTGCCATCAAATAATATATGACGTAACGATGACGTTTTATGAAAAAGATGGATACAAAGAAAACAACAAGATAACAACCACATAATGAACAAAATGTATTCAATAATTGAAGGAATGGTGATTGTTTTAGAAATATTACGAAATGGAAAAAATTAAATATTTTTTCACACAAAGGACAGATATGTCCTTCCCGCAGTAAGCCAGACCAATATGCATGATAAAGCAAAACTGTAATCCACATAGTAAAGTCTGTGGCTTCTGTTTTTTTTTTAAACTCATGATCAAGTTGATAACAAAATAACTAACTTACAAAAGGAAGGAATGCAACACTAACAGAATACAGAAAGGCATTTGCCTCAATGTAGTTACGACCCTGTAATAAAAGTGAGGCAAGTGTTCCTGAGAAAATATACGTTAAGTTAAATGAAACCAATTTTTATACATTTCAAGAATGTTTAAAAAATAATTATACTTTTATTATTAAAAGACTTGGGAAGTGTTTCCCGATTGTTTTTAGGAAAAAAAGATGAATTTATGAAGAATCTGGTGCCATTTCATACTTTCTATTAGACCTGATAAGTTATTTATTTTCAATACATTGCAAGTCAGGTAATTTATTTTCAAACTACCACAGAACAAACAATTTATTTGTGTGATTATCAAGGCTGAGTAATTTATTTTCAAAATCCTCCACGCCCCCCCCCCCCCCCCCCCCGAATATCAAATGGTCGTTCCCTTACGTTTAAAGTAAAGATATCTATATTTTGATTATTTTTCTAAATGATGAAAACTGTATATACTATAATCAAAATAGACTATAAAATGATAAAATATCGCAAACTATATAAATCATTTCCCATGTTTCGACGACGAGTTGTGGTAAGAACATGGTACCTTGTTTACATTTCTAAAAATAACCTAGTTAGGGCATAAATATAAAGAACAGAAAACATTGGATAAAAAGATACAGAACAGAAAATAATGACATATAAAAACTATATGATACAGAAACCAATATCCCTATATCCAAACCCACTTATATCTAATAAAACTGCGACAGTTTAGTTGTAATATAGGTATGGTCATAAATTTGCAGAGAAATGATTTAAGGGACAATTAAATCCAGCAATGACGTTAACTTGATCAAGTCTTAATTCTAGACCAATAACATTTGTTTTCATTCAACAATATGAATACGTGAAAAATTAATAAACACGATTGGTTTCAGATTGAAAGCAATTTATTAGCTTGAAAAGCTTTTAAACCAAGAGTTCGAAGTGGTGAAGTTGAGGTTTATTTGCTCAAATTATCAGTTCAAGTTTGACAACATTTTTGTTTAACTAAAATAATTTTCTTAAGGTGTCTAAACTGACAGATCTTAATTTATTATACAGTTCAAACCGGAAAAGTGTCATGTGCGAGCTGACTTAACTCATTACATAGTTGATATTTTTTTTAGTTCGAAGTATAGTATTAATCGGAATACCAAACCTTTATATCTTATTATCCTTCTCTCCACCCTTGGCAGACTTTACTAAAATTTGTTATAGCAATGTTGCTCCATCTATCAGTTGATTAAAGTCATGCCCATTCCGAATACATTATTCTTGACCAATGATTTGTTTAGGTGGAATGGAAGAAGGGGAGGGGGTAAAGACATGTTGCACAATCAGCACGTGTCAATTGATAACCTACATTTTCTAGATTTACACGTGATCATGATAAAGGCGCTTTTTGATTGGATACAGAACAGCCAGTTACGACTGCATTCTATGAAAAGAATTACATCGTGTCTATGAACTCTCTATTAATCCGCCAAGCGTGGAGAGGATGGAGTGGATTTTAACCCTCGGCTAGCGAAGATTTCATATCACTTGCGGGTCAAAGTAATCACAATCTGAAAAAAAGATTCACAATTGCATTTAAAGACTAAACTTCACAAAACGCACCATGTCATTTCTTTATCAAGAGAAATAAAATGGAAACAAAATATTGAGTATTATTTCTACTGGAAGATATAAATCAATATATGTTCCTAACGGAATAAAAGGTATAGAATATGTGTTCCAACAAGAACATATATTACGACATTATTTATAACAAAGTTTCTAGTAGAAAATAAAAGAATAAACATATCAATATCTTCATATCCGGACCCTCCCCATAAAACTGCGACAGTTTAGTTGTTGTATAAATTTGGTCATACGAGACAATGAATTGCAACACTGACGTCAACTTGATAAAGACAAAACTTTAGATCAAGGACATGTTATTTCATTTAACATTGTGACGTATTTAAAAATGATTTCAGAATGTTGGTTTCAGATTGATTGAAATAAGTTGGCTTGATAAGCTTTTACATATGATAACTTTATGGGATTTTACATATGGAAAGCCAACGGGGTCAAAATTCTTAATTCGTAACTTGTCAATTCGTTACTTGTAACTGTGTTATTTCTAAATTGTTAATTCGTAAATTGTTAATTTGCAACTTGTTAGTGTGAAATTCATAATGCTTAATTCATAAATTGTCAATTTGTAACTTGCACCTTTGTAGTTTCAACATTCTCAATCGGTAAATTGTCAGTTTGTTACTTGTAACTGTGCAATTTCATAATGCTTCATTCGCAAATTGTTGATTTGTAACTTGTAGAAAACCCTATCTTTGTATTAAAATTCAACATTCTTCATTTGTTAATTGTCAATTTGTAACTTGTAGATTTCAAAATTCTTTATTGGTAAATTGTCTTTTTGTATATTGATGTTTAGTAACTTGTAACATGTGACTTGTCGATTCGTGAATTGTCGATGTATGAAATGTCGAAGTGTTAAATGTCATCGCCGTTGTATTATGCTAACGATCATTATGACGACAGATGGCGCTCGGTTTTTTCTTCTGTGTATAAGCTTCATGTTAGTGGGAGCACCGCCATACGGAATATATACCAAAGGAGTTTAAATCAATTATGTACAGCGCGTACATATAAAAGATAACAAATAGATAAATGGAATACATTCATTTTGTTTGTTTTATATGGCATGTATAAAAGGGACTCGGTTTTATATTGAGGTAACCTCGTATAAACATGTTTCTTGTGTATAATTCGGAGTTTAGTATGACGTCCATTATCACTGTACTATTATGCATATTTTAGGGGCCAGCTGAAGGACACCTACGGGTGCGGGAATTCTCGCTACATTGAAGACCCATTGGTTGCCTTCGGCTGTTGTTTGCTCTATAGTCGGGTGGTTGTCGCTTTGACATATTCACCATTTCCTTTCTCAATTTTATTGTTTACTGTACTGGTCACCGAACCTGCAATGAGGTTTGTCACTTCCTTATTAAGGTATATAGATGTGTCGCTGGAACGGGCTTCCTTATCAACTTCGCAAATATATTACTGTCACTTGGCAAGAAATTTTTACTTAATATTTAACCGGGTCAAAACGAGACTAAAACATGAAAAATAAGACGGTGCTGGAAAAATACTAATATTGTCCTGGGCCCGCAAATTTTTTGACAACCATCATTCATTAATATTATATTCTCAATATTAAAATTTCAGAAAAGAATGTAATTATCTAATGATATGTTTTAATACAAGAAACAAATGGACGAACAGCCTTTATTTATTTGGCTCCTGAGTAGTTTCGTTTGTTTATGTAATTTATACGTGTTTCTCGTTTCTTATTTTTTTTTATATAGATTTGACTGTTGGTTTTCCCGTTTGAATGGTTTTATACTAGTAATTTTGGGTCCCTGTATAGCTTGTTGCTCGGTGTGAGCCAAGGCTCCGTGTTGAAGGCCGTATCTTGACCTATAATGGGTTACTTTTATAAATTGTTATTTGGATGGAGAGTTGTCTCATTGGCGCTCATACCACATCTTCCTATATCTATAAAAATGTTTAATGATATCATATAAGTACTTTGCAAAACAAACTGAATGAAAAATTATTTTAAATGAGTCACTTAGTTGATGTATACTATATATCAAAACTGTGTTGAATATGCACTTTTTTTGTAATAAAATCTAAAGGAACCAGAAAACTAATCGAGGCCCTAAAACTTGAGATATTGTCAACCGGAATTCGAGAAAACCGCATATATTTTAATGGTCAGGTCAATAATGGGATATGGTCAATAGTATGGGACCAGAACACATCTACAAACATCAATAAGCTTGAAAGAATACAACGACAACCTGTGAGGTTTATATAACAGGAGAGTACAAATCCAGAGAACACGCTCACAAAACTTAAACTACAAGACATACAGACAAGACGCTCAAGCCAGAAGCTAGTATTTCTGTACGAGGTGGTCGCAGTGCTATAGAACTAGACCATCTTCCTATATCAATTTAAAAAAAAAACTCGTCCAAAAAGAACACTAAATTGCTGTCAAGGGCCCGATTTAACAATGATCAGTCAAGAAATGTTGTGAACAAACATGCAGATAAAAAACTACACGAGGTGTTTTGAGATTTCAACGAGTAAAATACAACAATATTCTAAATCATTTTTCGTAAAATAGTATTCGAATAGAACCACATTGAAGAAGCGTAGTGCGTACACCGAGCGTTGACAGCCGTTCAGAAACTACTCTCGTGCATCGTCAATACATCAACGATGCTCTCTCTACCGTTGAATTAAAGTCGGTATTTGTATCCACAACGTTCTCCTACAGTAACAGATCTAAAATGATCATGGTACAAAATCGAAATATACTAGGAGGTGTCCCCTCTACATATTGTTAATGACCATGATCGTTAAACTATGAGACTGTTTATTTTTTACTATACACGCGTCACCTACATAAATTTGAGAATGAAGATGGGGAATGTATCAAAGATACAATAACCCGACCATAGAGCAGACAACAACCGAAGGCCACCAATGGGTGTTCAATGCAACGAGAAACTCCCGCCCCCGTAGGAGTCCTTCAGCTGGCCGGGGCGGCCCCTAAACAAATATGTATACTAGTTCAGTGATATACCGGACGTCATACTGAACTCCGAATTATACAAAAGAAACAAAAAATAAAAATCATACAAGACTAACAAAGGCCAGTGTTTTTTCGAAATCTTAAAACCCCATTCCTAATACTCCCACTTTTAAACAAATTGACGCCCTCTCCCTCTGACTTGTCAGAGAACAGATCTTGCTATGTCGCCGTTTGCATGAAAGAGGCAATTATCTCTTATATGCTAATACTATTAATCATACCCCACGCAACGAAGTTGCGGAAGGTGTAATTTTTGACTCGTCCGTCCGTACGTCAGCCCATAGGTCATGTTTCTTGTCATCGCAACTCCTCTCAAACCACACAACAGAATTTCATGATAATAAGGACATACTAAGTAGATTTGCATATCGACAAGAAATTGCAATTCAATTTTTTCTAGAAGTTACGCCCCTTTGAACTTATGTGCTTCGATATACCTCTGCAACAGTTTATCGTCGCAACTCCTCTGAAACCACACCACAGAATTTCACGAAACCTTGTAGATAATAAGGACATACTATGTAGATGTACATATCGACAGGAAATTATGATTCATTTTTTTTCTTATACTTTTTTTTTCTTTCAGTTATTTTATTTCTCCAGTGACAATGTGGGGACGTGGGGCATGTGAGCGCACTCACTAAAGTTCTTTAATTTTATTTCTCCACGAAAATATTTGCACATTATTTGGGGTTTGGCGGCCAAAGGAGTATGTATTTGGTCATTTTTAGAGTAAAATGATAGCCTGGGATCCTAGCTGACTTCTCGACAGAAGAGCCAGGCGGAATACAACCTGGTTTGTCAATAGGATATTAGGATGTTACGAATTCATTGCAAATGATTTTTTATTTTATATTTGACATGCAAATTAAAAAAAAAAGATTAGGTATATTGATTAACATCGTGAATCATTTTAGTTATTAAAGATTGACAACATGTTAGATTTAGTAAGGTTGCCGGGCTATAAGGAGGTGTGGCACCAGGTGGGGTTCATATCGGGAGTATGGGACATTAAGCAGCTTTTGAGATCGAGGGACTCGTGAATATTTTGGTCTTTTTGGTTGTACATTTTTATTGTAGGAAATCTGGTAGCGGCAATTTTTAAGCTTCTTGTCCAGAAAAATTCAGTAGGCATTTTATTAATACATAAAATTGAGAATGAAAATGGGGAATGTGTCAAAGAGACAACAACTTGACCATATAACCGACAACAGCCGAATATAATATATATGTCAGCCCTTTCCTGTCAGAATAAAATGGTCCGATAATAGCATTTTATGATTAATAGAAATCTTTTATTACTAGTACCTGGGGTTTTCAGTAATGATGTAGCCTTTTAAAGCCGACTATATGGTATACGGTTTTGTCATTGATGAAGGCAGTAGGTTGCCTATAGTTGCTTACATGGACTTTAATTGTACTTCGCGTTGGTGGATAGTTGTCTCATTGGCAATCATACGGTTTATCACCACATTTCCTTATTGTATATACATGAATAATCCAGTCGTAATATTCCACTGACCAACGGCTATTTCATTTACCTCGTAATTAGGAGAGATCTATTATGTTGAGGGACTGATCTAGTCGCGATGTTTTTTTATTTAGTTTCCGAACGAAAGTCCACGTCAGTAATAAAAATAAAACTGGGATCCTGTAAACATGCAATTTTTGTTTTGCTTTTTTTTAGACGCATTTGCTGTAATTAATGGATTAAAATTACTTAGGTACATGTATATATTCCACATGGAGGTACTCCGACTTACGGGAGGATTATACACCGAAGAAGAACCCGAGCGCCATCTGTCGTCATAATGATCGTTAGCGTAATACAACGATGACATTTAACACTTCGACATTTCACACATTGACAATTCACGAATCGACAAGTCACATGTTACAAGTTACAAAACATCAATATACAAAAAGACAATTTACCAATAAAGAATTTTGAAATCTACAAGTTACAAATTGACAATTAACAAATGAAGAATGTTGAATTTTGATACAAAGATACAAGTAACAAATCGACAATTTACGAATGAAGCATTATGAAATTGCACAGTTACAAGTAACAACCTGACATTTTACCGATTAAGAATGTTGAAACTACAAATGTGCAAGTTACAAATTGACAATTTACGAATTAAGCATTATGAATTTCACAGTAACAAGTTACAAATTAACAATTTACGAATTAACAAATTAGAAATTACACAGTTACAAGTTACGAATTGACAAGTTACGAATTAAGAATTTTGACCCCGTTGGCTTTCCATATTTACATACGTCAACTTTGATTCCCATGGGTTTTGTATTGTTACTACACTGTAAAGTATCTATTAAACTACAGACAGAAGTTACCTACAGTTGATTCACCTTTTGTCAATCAAGGTAAAAAGTCCAATCTTGATGAAAACATTTTGAATATAAATACCAAAGAGTCTCAACAATGCTGTTTTTATGTTAGATATTTGTAAGTCAAATCAAGAAATTTGCTTTGTCAGCACATAAATTTTATTAGTTGCTATTTTCTTTTGAAAAGTTTAACGTATGTCCATACAATCAAAATGAAAATGTGTTTATGTGCATAGAACCTATAACAAAAATAATTTCACTAATAGTTGATAGACAGTATTTTCTGTATTTTTGATAAAATTGTCGTTTTAGCTGAGGACGACATTTACTCCACAATTCCTTTTAAAATGCAGATGTACTTCAAATATACATTGTAGTCTCTAAATCGTTTGAAATTGCAGTTTTAAGCCATCTTTAAGAAATAATCATTACTAGTCATTATTTATTACAAAAATAATATTAAAATTACAAATGCAAAATACAGAAATTAAACTGGTATTCTCTAAATCAATCGTTGCATTTAAATAAACAGGTATCCAGGTCATTTGCTTATATTTTTCAGTTCGAGTTTATCATAATTTTATTCGAACAAAATTATTTGCTCAATATGTCGAAACTGTCAGTTCTTAGGTCAATCTTGACATTTATTATAGTGTTCAATAGTTATCAAATGTAACAATTTGATACGCCAGACGCGCGTTTCGTCTACTTAGACTCGTCAGTGACGCTCTGATCAAAATAGTTAGAAAGCCAAACAAGTATAAACTTGTCAAGTGCTATTTACGGGATGACTGAACTCATTTCGAAATTGATTTTTTTAGTTTAAAGTATAATATTCATTGGAATACGAAAGATTGGCGAAAGATACCAGAGGTACAGACAAACTCATAGATCGAAAATAAACTGACAAGCCATGGCTAAGAAAGAAAGATACCAGAGGGACAGACAAACTCATAGATCGAAAATAAACTGACAATGACATGGCTAAGAAAGAAAGATACCAGATGGACAGACAAACTCATAGATCAAAAATAAACTGACATTGCCATGGCTAAAAATTAAAAGACAAACGGACAAATAATAGTACACAATACACAATATAGAAAATGAAAGACTATGCAAACATTCGACGGAGAGTGTATCTGAAACGAACATCCATATCAAGCAAAACATCCTCAATCAACTATCTACATAAGACATAATAACAGGGAAATACAATAATTTTCATTGAGCATTATGATGCAGGTCTTCCCATATAAAAAAGGCTGGCATTTTTTTTTTCATTTAACCCGATTCTTGCAAAATAGTTTTTTTTATAAAGCAGAGGGAAATTATGATCTGTTTGAAGATTAACGCATGCTTCTTAGAGTGCAACTCATAATTCCATATTCACAGGGGAAGATTAAATCTTTCATTGTGGTTGTTTAAAATGTGCTCAAATTGCAACTTAAAGTGGTACCTAACACTACAGGGAGATAACTCTGTAATGTCAGCTAAACGTTTTAATTACGTTGTATTGTAAAAGGAATATTAAGCTTCTCAGTGATCAAAATTGGGGTTTGTCAAACCACTATATAACCAGTGTAATATTTCTGATAAAATGGTTGGTTTGAAATTTTTATATTTTTGTTAAAGGGTCAAAGTAAATACTTTGTCAAAATTTTTTGAAAATTAAACGAGCCAAATTAATTTTAGTGAAAGTGTTGGGTACCACCTTAACCATGTTAGTTCGTGAAAATGTAGTTATTTTCTATATGTTTTAGGAAGACCTTTTTTCGAGATATATTTGTCTATGTATTTAAACTTCATTTTTTTGGAATGTTGAGTGGTTACTTACATGTCTTTTTTTATAAGTGTATGTATTCAAATTGTTAACGTTGGATGCTATCTAAAATTAAAAATGAGAATGGAAATGGGGAATGTGTCAAAGAGACAACAACCGACCATAGAGCAGACAACAGCCGAAGGCCATCAATGGGTCTTCAATGCAGCGATAAACTCCCGCACCCGGGATAGTTCAGTGATAATAGATGTCATACTAAACTCCGAATTATACACACGTAACTAAAATAAAAACCATACAAGACTAACAAAGGCCAGAGGCTCCAGACTTGGGACAGGCGCAACATTGCGGAGGGGTTAAACATGTTTTTTGAGATCTAAACCCTCCCCTATACCTATAGCCAAATCATATTTGTTGTTCTTTGCTTAATTTGTATATAACTCAGGATGTTGTGTTTTTCTTGTTTGAATGGTTTCATATTTTGTCATTTTGTGACCTTTTAAAGCTTACTCATGCATGCATCATATGTATGTTAATTGTGCATTATTTAAAACCGTACGGTAACATGTAGATTCTTGCTTCCTCTATATATTGTTCTCTTGTAGATAATTTTCTCATTTCCAATCATACCTATTCTTCTTAAGTTTTATATCAATAAAACATGTTTTAAATCTACGGACAAAAGATACTCGTGCAATCATACCATTAGACGTATTCTCTATTCATACACATCTAAAATTCAATATAACACCTTCAGTGATTTTTTAAGTGTGATGTATTATCCTTTCAAGTTATATAAGAACCTGGTAGACAAATGGAGTTATTCTATATTATATTCCCGGAAGTGAAGTAATTTATAAAAATGTGCTTATATTTCCCGACATAGCGCAATTGGTTTTAAATCTTTCATTTTAGATTTCAAAAAGAAGCTTTCGTCATCTACTACTATACAAAATCATAATGCCTCGTGCTATTATTATAAGATTCTCAATATTCATTCTAACATAGATTTTCAATAATGGGTACAATACCACTTAACGTTAAAGCTCTTGACTACTAATACAAAATAAACCATTAGCAAGGATTAAGTGGTGTAAATAAACACTCAGTTCAAAATATGTACCTATTTAATAGAATTGAATCACTGATATGCATAAGACAGCTACGGTGTTCCATAGATATGCGTTCTTCAATTATTTGAAAGATTCTAAACAAAACATGTTTGGTACCATGTTTAGCAAAATTTTTCGATAATGGTACAATATCACTTAACGTTACAGCTCTTGACTACTAGTACAAAATAAACAATTAGCAGGTATGAGGTGGTGTAAATAAATACTCAGTTCAAAAAATGTAACTATTAAAAAGAGAGATTGTGTCCAATTGAATCACTTAAACATCTACGGTGTTTCATAGAAATGTGTACTACAATTTCAATATTTGTAAGATCGGAGACTTCACATGTTGGTACCATGTTAAGCAAAATATTTCGATAATGGTATAATAGCTCTTAACGTTAAAGCTCTTGACTACTAGAAAAAAATAAACAATGAGCAGGGATTAAGTGGTGTAAATTAACTCAGTTGAAAAAATGTAACTATTAAAAAAAGAGATTGTGTCCAATTGAATACTGCATATTCAGGAATATCTGACAGCTACGGTGTTTAATAGATATGCGTACTTCAATTTCAATATTTGTAAGCGCGGAGACTAAATATCTTGGTACCATTTTAAGCAGAATATTTCTCTGAAAGACAAAAAGACATTGTGCATCAATTTATGATACTTCTAGAATGCCTACACGATAGTCTTGGTGGGGTTTAAAGATTAGCGAGCAAAGGGTAGAAAACTAATGAATAGAGAGAAAAAGTCAAATTATTTAAAGAATAGAGAATAAAGGATGAAAAAAATAATATAGAGATGTAGGCAATAAAAAAAAGATAAAGATTACCAAATAAAGGGTAAACCAAGAATTAGAGAGATTAAGGCCAATAAGATAAAAAATAGACATTTGCAATAAAGGATAAAAAATAAAGATGTGGGCCGATAAGATAATTTATAGAGAATAAAGGATAAAAAGAAAGAATAGAGAAATTCAAGATATTAAGATAAAAAAAAAGAGAATAAAAGGCTAAAAAAATAATTAAGAGATTCAAACCAATAGTATAAAGACTAGACCCTGGAGGATAAAAAAGAATTAAGAGATTTAGACCAATAAACTAAGAATAGAGAAAATGGGATGTTGAAACATATAAAAAAAAAGGTAGAGAATAATAGTAAAAAGAGAAAAAATCTTTTAAGAATAGAGAATAAAGGTTGAAAAGATTAAGGCCAATAAGAGAAAAATTAGACAATAAAGGATAAAAAAAAAGATGTGGGCCGATAAGATAATTTATAGTAAAAAAAAGGATAAAAAAGAAAGAATAAAGAAATTCAAGATATTAAGATAAAAAAAAAAAAGAGAATAAAAGGCTAAAAAAAATAAATTAAGAGATTCAAACCAATAGTATAAAGACTAGACCCTGGAGGATAAAAAATAATTGAGAGATTTAGGCCAATAAACTAAGAATAGAGAAAAATGGGATGTTGAAAAATATAAAAAAAAAAAAAGGTAGAGAATAATAGTAAAAAGAGAAAAACTGTCAAAATCTTTAAAGAATATAGAATTTAAAGCCCCTCATCAAGACCCTTCTATGTACGATTTACAAAACATAAAGCAAAACTCTTTCATTGTTTTCATTCATTATTCAGAGTATAGCCTTCAACAAGGTGTACACTGCAATTTCACGATCCTAAAACATTTACTGTAACGGAGAGGGAAAAGGAGACAGCACATACTATAAAGTCCAACAGTCTCTGTAAATAAAATTTATAAAAAAAAAACAATGCAATTAGTTAAATAGTCCGGCATTGGGTTCATCTTAATATTTTATACATTAATGAATAAGTAACATTAAACTGATGGAATGCATACAAATATCGATCTACATACCAATCAAAGAAAGAAAGATAAGAAATTTTAATCAGTATCAAGAAAGACAAAAACTAAACGATTGACGCAAAGTCATCAAAAGTATTATCCATTATCAAAAATGATGTGTATTATATATTGTACTAAACTAATACAGTTTTGGTTTTGATCATTATTGAAGGCCCTACGATGACCCATAGTTCGTATAACTTTCATGTCATTTTGTTTTAGTGGAAAGTTGTCTCATTGAAAAACACACATATTCTTATTTCCTCATAATATCTCAACTTACTACCTTGGGTAAACTTGTACCCAGATGGTTTTAGCTATTTTATCTGATAGTAAAATTGAGAAAGGAAATGGGGAATGTGTCAACACAACAACAACTCGACCATAGAGCAGACAACAACCGAAGGCCACCGATGGGTCTTCAATGTAGCGAGAAACTCCCGCGCCGGGAACGTTCTTCAGCTGGCCCCTAAACAAATATGTATACTAGTTCAGTGGTAATGGGCGTTATACTTAACTCCGAATTATACACAAGAAACTAAAATTATAGAAGAATAACAAAGGCCAGAGGCTCCATTACTTGGGACATGCGCAACACTTGTTTTTGATGCCTGAAATACTTCATTTTCCTAAACACTAAGCGAACCCAAACAGGTTATTTCACACTAAAAGTCACGTTTCATGAAAAAGAAAAAAGAGACATCTGGTTTACAATGTTCAACAAGATGCGCATTTCGTCTATGTAAGACTTTCCAGTGGCGTTCAATCAAAACAATTTGAAGGTCAAATCAATCAAAAAGGGGCATATCATTCATAACCAAAACTTTCACAATTTGTTTAAATACTTGGGATAGATAGAAACCCAACATTATATGAACCAAAAATTATGGCCTCCAAATTATGTATAAGGCAACACTAATTTATATCACCTTAAAGGTTTATGTGGATTTATATTGCTCAGTCGTTGGTTTTCTGTATATATTTTTTCTGTGTTGTTTGTTTGTTTTGTCTTGTCGTTTTTTTTCTAAAACATAAAACTTCATTGATATTTGATTTTATTTTTCACTTATGATTTTATATTGTCCCTTTGGTTCGGTTTCTTTTGGCCCTCGTTTATGAACATACATGTAGGATAAACATATTTTGGTTTCTTGGCTTACATTAACAAAATCTTAAATTGTTTGATTATAGAGGGTCCAAATATATATATATATATATATATATATCAATATTTTACTGATTCTAATGTCATGAATGTAATAAGCAACGACTGTAAAACTGCTTTTTTGTCTGTAAAACCAGAACCAAAATCGTCAACTTTATATGAAAAATGAAATATAATTCCTCTAAGATTAAAAAAATGTTTTGGTAGAGAAAAACATTACAATAAAAAAAGGCTTGAACTTAGGACTGTTATTATCACAATCATTTCTTTCTGTGCCAACAACTAGACGATCATGGCTATGAACAGCTCACATGTTTCACTTCAAAATTGACATAATGATATATTCTACATTTTTAGCAAGAGCAATTTTGCTTGGATTTCTGCAAATAATGCTACTTTATTGACTGATTGATGATGGATGCCAAATGTAATGACGTTAAACTAAGCTTAACACTATTAAAACAAAGACCATTCTTTGCATGTGTTCCTCATCAACAGGAGTATTGCGACGACGTATTTATATCTCATTTAGAACTTTCACCTATTCATTCGTTCATGTACATGTTACAGGTGCATTGAAGATCTAACGACTTTGACTTTCAACTACAGTTAAATATATGGAAGTGTTTAACGACCTTGACTGGCTATACAGCCCTCGCACGGTCGGCTCGGTGCCCGAAGGCGATTGGTGAGCTTTATCATATATTGATGCCGTGGGTCAGGAACAGGTAGTAGAGGACGCCATATGTAGGCCGCCATCTTGGTTTTGGTAAGTTGTTTTTCTTTTGTTGACTATTTTGATGTTGGTTTACTTCACAACGGCTGCTTTCAGGGCCAGTTTGGTCAGCTTGGCAGCCCGCTAACCTCGATGATGGAGTACTGGTAGATGATATCGGACGTAGTTCGAAAGATGACAGGAAGTGTTATCAGGACCAAAGCCGTGAGGCAGTAAAATGAAGATCGTATCACCCAACAGCCTAGGATACAGCTCTCGGACGTTAATCGGCATAACACTCCCCATGATACAATGGTTTTGGAATGTATGTTAACGCGGGTACGCCAACTACTACGTCTATCTGTACGGCATGGACTGGTTTGTGTCATCTTAAGTAGTAAGTCGATGATATGTAACTGTAAACCCTCATCGAAGATAGCGGGTAAAGGAGAGCTGGCCCAGCACGTTCGTTCAGCTGTAATGACTGAGACGTGACTACTTTGACTACAGTCATGAAATGCTATACATTGTATAAGTAAATATTAAAGGTGTCTTAATGTTGGTTATTAATTTTTTGTAACTTTACAAAAAGTCTTTTAAAAAATCCGTATATTGATTATATGTCTTTATGAATAAATTATAAAAATTAAAATCTAATCAATGTAAATAATTTGATATGATTAAACATTCAATTTGATTGAAAGAATTATTTACAAATATAAAATCTGGTATTAAAAAGGGGAGATTACAACAGATTTAAGTTAAATTGAACTTATATTAAGTTAAATATAAATGTGAACCGTGTGGATCTAATCATTTCCAGCTATTAGAGAATAAAAAAGACAAAATACAAAATTATTTACATAAAATTCTGTTGATTGATTGTTAGATTATACAACAGATAGTTATTTTACTAGAAATGGGTTAAGCTAGAGAATTGATAAGAAGTAGTGGATTCGAAAACGATAATCAACTCGCGACTACAGTTCAATGCACCTGTAACATGTACATAAACCTACATGATAATGTACTATTGATATCAAGTACAATGCAGTTGACAAGATAGGATGTTTATTAATATATCTGTCGAGTACGTTTCGTGCAGAGACAATTAAAAGTAAACAATAGTATGGTGATTGTATTTTTTTTAATTGTTTGTAAAACTCCTACCGGGGGTAAATGTTATACAATCCCTTCTGTCAATGAATAGTATACAAAGAGTTAGATCGCTACTATTAATATTTTACCATTGATCAGAGATGGTTTCGCATTGGGCAAAATTTGGCATTATACTGTTTTACAAATTATAATGAATTGTTTGCAATAATAATCTATTTTTAGATACATGTATACGTAAATGAAAACACCTTTAAGAGTTTTACTTTAATACCAAAAGAATATTTATTGACAAGTTTTGTTCTTATCAATTTATAAAAAAAAATGTTAATACGTGTTTATGGTATTTCGGGATGTTTTTAGTGCAAGGCGCACGGGGTCTGGGGATTTACAACCTACTAGTATTATGAAGCTCTAGATGGGGGTTTATATAGAACAGGGAATAAATTACCATCTTACGAAAAATGGCCTACAAAATTAAGAATATCTACAAATAGGCCGTAAACCAGGACTAGAGAACAATAGGGTGCTAAAATTTTAAAAAATAATGAGAATAATTGTCAAAAATTAATAAAAATATATAGAAAAGAAGACCCCTAAACCCATCTACTATTGCAATAAAGATTGACTACGTGTACAAATGAATAGAATAGAATATTTTTATTTCCCAAATTACAGGGCCCATAAAGAGCCCATAAAGAACCCACAAAGGGCATAAAATCAGATACAATTGATTTACATAATTGGTAATAACAACAATAATAGCGGCATATACATATATATATTTGGAATATAAGCATTGATCAGAATCAAGTTAAAAACCACATACCGGGTATATATTGTGAATAAAATTTTAATAAAATTACATTATACAATGTATTTATTCTCATATTATTTACTTGACTCAGTGTCAGTGTTCATACCTAATCTCCTTAATTCAAAACAGTCACAAATATAACAGCCCAGTTTTTCCATAAGAGTAACAGTTTTATAGAAAAATAAGTACCAAATAAAGGCAACAGTAGTATACCGCTGTTCAAAACTCATAAATCCAGGGACAAAAAACAAAATCGGGGTAACAAACTAAACCCGAGGGAAACGCATTAAATATAAGAGGAGAACAACGACATAACACCGAAACGTAACACACACAGAAACGGACCAAGCATCAGACAAAACACCACGAGAATAACAAATATAACAAGAAAACCAAATACATGAATTTGGGATAGACAAGTACCGTGCCACGTCTGATCTCAATATCTAAAAAATAAGAGAAAACACAAACGACTCAAGCTTGCCTTTTTCGAGTTACTTGTTTGATACTTCAGTGTATTCCAAAATGTTAAATAACTTTTACATAGTTTATTTTTAACATACTGACATACAGAACAAATGTTAACTGTATTAAAGTTGTTCTGAAAAATTGTACGAGTCCTAAGATCATATTCGAAACTTTTCAAGACGATTCATATCATTTACACCACCGGTGAAAGTTTTTGATAGAAACCGTCCTGTCCCTAATTTAATCACAAGAATGGCATTTATTAAACATTCATGATTCATGATTCACTCTAACATTGGAATACTAAAAAATATGTGAGTGTTGCTGGCATCAATTGAACGTGAACTATCTCACTATGCGGTATGGGCTTTGCTCATTGTTGAAGGCTGTACGGTGACCTATAGTTGTTAATGTCTGTGTCATTTAGGTCTTTTGTGGATAGTTGTCTCATTGGCAATCATACCACATCTTCTTTTTAATATATTTACTGTATACGGTGCCTATAAACAAATAATAATATAGTACATGTAAAATATAGAAACAATAATATATGGGTGTCATGATCAATGACACCAAATTAGTACATGATGCAGAGCAAAAAAACATACAAAGAGCAAAGGAACAGCGCTTATATTGCGGTTCTTCATCTCAGTCACAGTGAGGCTTTCAGCACGGAGTTAAAGAAACTCTTACATCATTGCAAGATAAAGACGGTCATTGTACCAGCTTGAGCGGAATTCCTTTAAAAATATACACCGTATTTACTAATTCAACATGTACCTACTTTTCATTTTATTTACAATTTAGAAATACCATAACAGTATAATTTATGTAGTTTTATTTATATAAGTAGGACTTAATATCATCATAAATTAATACATATATAAATTATACAAAAGTATGTTCATTACCGTCATTATAATACTGAAATCCGCAACCTAATGTAGAGAAAATATGATATACAAAATGTATGTATACATGTTGTAGAGAAAATATGATATATGCCGGTATACATGTTGTAGAGAAAATATGATTTATGTATACATGTTGTAGAAAAAATAGGATATATGTATACATGTTGTAGAGAAAATATGATATATGTATACATGTTGTAGAGAAAATATGATATATGTATACATGTTGTAGAGAAAATAATTTATGATATACAAGTATGTATACATGTTGTATCTATGTTAATCTAGTAAATGTCAATTGGATAGATAATAAAGATAAAGAGCCCTATACATGATCAGTTATTGCAAACTACATGTAGATACTTGGGAAATGTTAGCTATACATATTGCGACCAGAAGACGTTAATAGATTAGTTATACTTGGGAAATGTCAGCTATACATAATGCGACCAGAAGGCGTTAATACCAGATACTTGGGAAATGTCAGCTATACATAATGCGACCAGAAGGCGTTAATCGATTAGTTGATTGATTGATTTAAGAATCGAAACAAAATTGCAGTGGCAAGTACTTGCCTACACGTCATTTGTGGGTAGCTGTACTAAATCATATCGTTTGTTCCTTAAGTCTATGTTAAACAATAGCGGATCCAGGGGAGGGAAGTAGACGGTTCGAACACCCCCCCCCCCCTTTTTATGGGTCGACCAATGAATTTGAATGGGGACATATTGTTGAACACCCCCTTTAATCCTAGGTTGAATACACCCTTTAAAAAAATGGCTGGATGCGCCCCTGTTATACTATGGTTATCCCCAAAAATAAACTTGTTGATAAAAAAAAAAATATTTCCGTCCCATTGGAAATCCTTTATTTTATTATATATCCAAATTCTTAGTCTGAGGAGGGGACGTACAATTGTGGATTGCTTAAGGTGGAAACGCTTGGTTGGGAATAAAAACTTTTTAAAATCAATAAGGAGCTTGTAATAATAAATATTTTCATCAATCTTACGTGAAACAGATTTGAAAATATGTGTTCAAAAATTAATTATAGAATCGAAGAATACAAATATAGAAAAAAATATTTTCCGAAGATATCTACCGGACAACACATTCATTCACGAGTGCGAGTAGCATTAAATCCGATTCAGACGTGATAACATTTACAATTAATTCAAAAGTTAGATTTTTCAATGGAATGGTTAATGTTTACGATTGCTCAACCTTCCCCTAACCAGGGACAGTGGTGTTGCAAACACAAAATAACAACAAAATGAAGGAAAAAAATAGTTGAAATTGAAAAAATCAGTAAATCCGTATGAAGCACAAATACACACACTAACATAAAAAAATTAATAGACACAAATTTAGATAGGGAGATGTGGTATAAGTGCCAACGAGACAACTCTCCATCCAACCGTGGTGTACTGGTTAGTGCATCGGAATACTAACACAAAGGTTCCTGGTTCGATTCCCGTTTGGGATGAACATTTCAGCAACTCAATTTTCGGCTCTCCCTTGATACCATCTGCGAGTATGGTCTTGAGGAAACGATGATAGTCCGTCGGAAGGGGACGATAAGTGGCTGACCCGTATTAAGAGAGAGCCATAGCTCTTGCACTTTAAAGACACCCTTGTAGATTTCGAAAAAAGAGTAGTTAATGCCGCTACAAGGCAGCACTCGCACCCGCAAAGTGGAAAAGGATTAATATAAGTTGCAAAATTTGTTTCCCAATCCACTATAAATAAATATGTTTAAACTTTAGACTAACTCTCCATCCAAGTCACAATTTATAAAAGTAAACCATTAAAGGTCAAGGTACGGTCTTTCAACACGGAGCCTAGGCTCACACCGAACAGCATGTTATGAAGGACCCAAAAATTACTAGTGAAAACCATTCAAACGACAAACACTGAACATCAGATTCCTGACTTAGACAGGTGCAAACAATTGCAGCGGGATTAAACGTTTTAATGGTACCAAACCTGCTCCCTTTTCTAAAACAGTAATATAACATCACAACATAGAAAGACACACTATAAACAAAGCATTGATTTAAAAGTACTCGCAGTGGCTTCATAACATCAAAGCCAAATCCAACCCATAAGTACAGTGGAGATCACTTCTAACCTCTCATTAGAACTGTCAGAATATTCTGTCATAGAACTGTTCTAACCTGTCCTAGAACAGTTCTAGCTAGAACAGTTCTACCCTAGAACTGTTCTAGGTAGAACTGTCAGGATCAGTTCTAGGTAGAACTGACTAAATCAGTTCTAGGTAGAACTGTCAGGATCAGTTCTAGGGTAGAACTGTCTAAAACTGTTCTAAGTAGAACTGACCAAATCAGTTCTAACCGTAGAACTGTCAGCAGAACTGACTAAATCAGTCAGGACTGTAGAACAGTTCTAAATGACGTCACTGCAGAAAGGGCAATTTAGAATTTAGAAGAAAAAATCAGTTCCAATTACTTTACTATATATAATAGCAGATGTTTCTATATTTTTTACTGATCAAAAGTTACATGTACAAATATCGAAGTGGATAGGAGGTTATCCAACTCATCGGAGAAATAATTTTATGAGATTGCAAATGAAACATCATTGTTTACGTTTCTTCGTTCCCCGTTTTTAACAGTCTCTTCGTAAATATAACTCTGCATTTAATATTCAAGTAAATTTAATCTGAATTTACCTTGTTTGCCTTGGATTTACATTCATGATTTAAGATTCTGTTTTGACAAAATGTTCAAAGGAAAATTGTACAGTGGATGAATTATGGGATATCATAGTAATGAATACAGTGTTGTTAAACGCAAGAAAACTATGTACATTTGCACTGAGGTCTCAGATTTGCATTATCTCGTTGCCAAACTTATCCATAACGATAATGAATAATATCTGGGAGTCTGGAACGTCAGAAAAATATACTCGATCTGAACATGAATGAAATATTTGCCACTGGACGTAAGGCTACAAACAGAACCAATCATTTTCCTTCTTCAAATTATATTAACAGTAGAGTCAGTATACCTTTCCAAGAAGAGAACTTCTCATACATGAACTTTTCATTTTAAAATAAAGTATATGAACCAGTGATGTGAGTGCATGTTGGATTAAGCCGTTAAACAGTTTTGTTTAAAAAAAAACATCATGAACTACTGACCATGCTGACTTAAAAAGTCACTTTTTGTGACGGTTCATTATTTAACAATTTAAGTTTGGATGTAACGGGTCTTCTGTCGTTATTGTGTTATCAGCGCCCATAGACATAAGTTAGTCATGTGACCGTAATGTCATCAACGTTTTTTCATGGTTTGGCAAGGTTTAAAATGGAATTTAGAATTAAATTATAAGAAATGACTTATCATTTTTTTCTGTCTATTCGAAATAACGTAAAAAATGTGGTGCACACTATTAAAAAACCAGCTTCACACTTTTTACATTAAAAAAAGCAAAATGGTCAGTTTTGGCTGATGCAGTCATCATATATGGTCAGATTTGGTTGATGCTGTCAAATATGGTCAGTTTTGATTGATGCAGACACATATTTTTGTTACATGAGTCAGTCTGAGGTATGAAAACTACTGAAGTTTGTTCAATTTCCAATATTTCAGTTATTTATATATACTACAGTAAAAAAAAATATAACTGAAGTACTGTGCAACTATATAGACTCACATAAAAAAAAGCAAATATGGTCAGTTTTGGTTGATGCGGTCAAAAGATTTTTTTATACAACTCAGTCTGAAGTATGAAAACTGCTGATATTTGTTTACGATTCAATACTTTGAATAAAAAGAGGATATACTGGCACTATAAATTCATGCGAACAAAATTTTGAGGTAATTGTTTTCCAATATTGCTGTAACTTGTATATTACAGTCCCTCTTGACCTAAAATTATAATTGAATTACTGTACAGCTATATAGATTTGCAGAAAGAAAGAGCAAATAAGGTCAGTTTAGATTGATGCGGTCAAAAGATTTTATTACACGACTCAGTCTGAAGTATGAAAACTACTGATATTTGTTTAGGATTCAATACTTTGAATAAAAAGAGGACATGCTGGCACTATAAATTCATGCGAACAAAATTTTTAGGTCATTGTTTTCCAATATTGCTGTAACTTGTATATTACAGTCCCTCTTGACCTAAAATTATAACTGAATTGCTGTACAGCTATATAGATTTGCAGAAAGAAAGAGCAAATACGGTCAGTTAAGATTGATGCTGTCAAAAGATTTTATTACACGACTCAGTCTGAAGTACGAAAACTACTGATATTTGTTTACGATTCAATACTTTGAATAAAAAGAGGATATGCTGGCACTATAAATTCCTGTGAACAAAATTTTGAGGTAATTGTTTTCCAATATTGCTGTAACTTGTATATTACAGTCCCTCTTGACCTAAAATTATAATTGAATTACTGTACAGCTATATAGATTTGCAGAAAGAAAGAGCAAATAAGGTCAGTTTAGATTGATGCGGTCAAAAGATTTTATTACACGACTCACTCTGAAGTATGAAAACTACTGATATTTGTTTACGATTCAATACTTTGAATAAAAAGAGGACATGCTGGCACTAAATTCATGCGTACAAAATTTTGAGGTCATTGTTTTCCAATATTGCTATAACTTGTATATATTACAGTCCCTCTTGACCTAAAATTATAACTGAATTACTGTACAGCACCCTTTTTATGGACGATCAATGCATTTGAATGAGGACAATGAATTTTAGTTGGACCCCCCCCCCTTTTTTTAAACTGCTGGACCCGTCCATGGTGGTTCGGGCCGGAATAACGTATTACATTAAGGTCAGATAATTTTGTAATGTAATACGAGTCATCCTGACTCCCCGAATGACAAATGTAAAATAAATGAAATAATAATGCCCCCCCCCCCCCCCCCCCAATATTAACGGCTTAATTTATGTTAAAAAAATGAAAGAAAAACAAATAATTTATGTAACACATCAACAAAAGAAAATCACTGAATAACAGGCTCCTGACTTGGAACAGTCACTCACATACATGCAGAATATGGCGGGGTTAAAACCGGCAAAATAGCAAAACTCTTTATAATATTAATCGGTATTTTGCCGAAGCCTTTATATTAAGACAAAGAGTTCTTAAATTTAAACCAAATCAATTCTAGCCGTAGAATTTATAAATCAATTTTAGCTGTAGGATTTATAAATCAATTTTAGCCGTAGAATTTATAATTTAATTCTGGCCGTAGAATTTATTATAAATCAATTCTAGCCGTAGAATTTGAAATCAATTCTAACCGTAGAACTGTTCTAGAAGTAGAACTGACCAAAGATCACTAGAACTGTCTAAAACTGTTCTAGGGTAGAACTGTCAGGATCAGTTCTAGCTAGAACTGTCCAAATCAGTTCTAGGTAGAACTGACCAAATCAGTTCTAGCTAGAACAGTTCTAACCCAGAACTGACTAAAAGGTGTCAGGCTGACAGTTCTACATACTGTTCTAGAACAGTTCTCCTGACAGATACTGACAGAATTTATGAGAGGTTAGAACTGATCTCCACTGTAAATAACGTTTTCCCGGAATAAAGTAAGTATTTTTGCGCCTGTTCCAAGTCAGGAGACTCTGGCCTTTGTTAGTCTTGTATTATTTTAACTTTTAGTTTCTTGTGTACAATTTGAAGTTTAGTATGGCGTTCATTATCACTGAACTAGTATATATTTGTTTAGGGGCAAGATGAAGGACGCCTGCATGTGCGGGAATTTCTCGTTGCATTGAAGACCTATTGGTGACCTTATGCTGTTGTCTGCTCTATGGCCGGGTTGTTGTCTTTTTGGCACATTCCCCATTTCCATTCTTAATTTTATATTCTTTGCTAAAATGATCATGTATATAACTTTCACTTCAATTTACGAAAAACTGTAAATAACAGCTTCCATCCATTTGGTATCATCTTTAATTTAGCATCGTTTTTGATATCCATGTGCAGCGTGTTCACATTCAACGCTTATCAACTTCGTTGTTCATCTTTTCTAATATACTGTAATTTTAAACGAGATTTCATGTTCCTATTATGATGTCAAATTATCCATAGGCAATAGACAATACTTTATTAATAAACATCAGACACATAGGTGTACAAGAGGACATCATATATACACATATACACATGTTTATACTCAATACATTCACACTAAACATAATAATACTACATTCATGGTAAAAATATAGAAAAATGTCAATTTACAAACTACCATAACATTCAATTCAAGAAAGACTAACATAATTCACAAGTATCGTGTAAGAATTTTTTTAAATATTGCCAAGTTTTTGTAAAGTTTTTCATGACAAAATGTTAAAAGCTGTTTCAATGTGTACTCTGTTGGATTTGCAGTATAATATTGTGGAATATATTTATTTCTAAGCAGTTTTATTTCCTGTTTTCGACATTTGAATAGATAATGAAATTCGTTTATCCTGTAGTAAACAAAAACAAAAAATCTCAGACTTATAGACAACAGTACCTTTGTGTACTAACAATTCTAAAAAAAAAAGGTCTACTGTAACACTTTAATCAACATCAACCGTTTTTCGTCGCATCAGAGCCGCCCCCTTATTTTTCTACATGACTAACGTTTAAAAGGTACTTTAAAAAAACATTATTTAGAGTTACCTTGGTACAGATAATAAATCAACCTATTCATACAAGTGGGAGTGTTAGCTAGCTATAAAACCATGCTTAATCCATCATTTCCTATATGAGGAAATGCCTTTACTAAGTCAAAAATATGACGGTTGTTTTCCATTCGTTTAATGTATTTGAGCTTTTGATTTTGCCATTTAATAAGGGACGTTCCGATCTGTAAGCCAAAACCCGCAAAATATGTGAACGCTTCAGACTATTTTTAGACAAAAGTAAATATGTATTCCAGTCGACACATAATAATTTCTACACTATTATTTGGAGAGAAATTGAAATGAATCAAATGTCAATTCGAACTGAACTTTTTATTATTTATTTGGCTTACACTTCCGGAGCACCTAATTTCACTCCCGGTTTTTAGTGGAGTTCGTGTTGTTTTTTATTTATATTATTTATAACGGTTGATGTAAATATCCTTTGGTTTTGTGAGTCTTTGTTTACTGCTTGGTTTTTATTGTTATTGTCTTATTAAAAACTAGCTGTTATCAAACCCCATCTGTGGTCGGTTTTAAATATAACTAAACATTGATTGAAAGATTGGTGTTTGCTAAACGCTGCTTCAGCACGAAAACAAAACTAGTATAGCACGGCGATCTCAAACTGCAAGTCTGTGATATCTTCATGCAAAAAAATGCTATATAATGATCAGTGAACATTCTCATAATTATATAAGCTGTATTTTCACAAGTCGAAATATGTTAGTTTCTACATTTATAGGACCTGTCACACTTGTATGACAGTCGCATAAAATTCCTAAAACGAGTACATGTTCTCATTTAATATAGATCCTTTTCATATTGTGTGTGTTTCTTTTGGCTTATTTTGTTGTGGTCTTTTTTACGTTTACCACTTAGTTTCCTTTTCTACGTGTAGCCTCTTTTAGATAATACATCATTATGTTTCTTTTTAAGAAATAGAACCACTAATGCAAGCCCGGTCGGAAAGAACACACAAGAAAGTAGTTCATACTTTAAACAAAATAGATCCTACGCATAGCTATATCCTTGTCAAAAGTGGGAATATTTGAGTAGCTTAAGTATCAAATGTAAGCTTAGGGACTTGGGAACTTAAGATAAAGTAGCCATTAATGCTTGAAATTGCAGAATTTAACATAGAAAGCAATGGGGCTATGAATTAGTGTTTTTTTACCTTAAAGTATGTTAATTATTTATTATCCAACAAAATGTTGTAGGAGGTTACGGACAGATTAACATTTACCAGAGATACGTACTAAATTTACATATATTTTGCGTATTTTTTTTGTTTTTGTTTATATTAACGGTAGTTAGTTTTCTCAATTGAATAATTTGACATTGTTCATATCAGAGGCTTTTTAAACCGACAATAAGTTCTGAGTGTTATCTTTGTTGAAAGCTGTAGGTTGCCTACAATTGCTTACTTTCACTTCATTTTAACTTTGGGTATTCTCATACCACATATCCTTAATTATGCATATAGACCTACGAGCAATTAAAACTTTGCGATTTCGACTAGAGATGAGATTTTAATTACTTTATTTAAAACCATAAAATTAGTAATATTTTCATTGTACTATATGTATTTAGAGTGTACACAATTTTCTCTTGTATAACGGTGTTCATAACGGGAAAAATTGGCATGCTAAGATATGGTTCAATTAAAAAAATAAAAAACAAAAATAGAATATTCAATATTTTTTTCTCTAACAGAATGATGCCTACGTCATATTTTATGTAAACTATAATTTTATTATTTATTATGTATTTATGTATTTCAATCATAATTATGATCTCAAAAAGCGATACAAAGAACTCATACAAATTGAATGTGTTTTATGAAAGTTTTTTTTTTTAATTGGCGCGAAAACAATTATCATCATGCTGCCTTATGACAGACTTCTGTCAAATATTTCTTAATGTATTTGTTTTTTACACATAATTTGCATTTTAACGTCAAACATCTACAACGAACTTTGATAATCATGTGGATAAAATCACTTAAAAACTGAACAAAGACGGAAATCAATTCCGATTCAATTAACCAATGACGTAATATCAAAAAGAAAAATATGAAGAAACAAAACGATAAAATTAGACCAATGATTTTATCGATAATTAAAGACCAACTGCTAATTGCGTTAATAAATTCGAATATTTAATAATCTGTTAAAATCATTAGTAATTTAACTTTACGAGACGTGAAATAATAATTATTCCTCAGATACTGTTGATCAATATAAATATTTTATATAGCATTTAACAATAAGAATGATCTCTAGGATTGTCATAGAACTAAAGAAACAAACTGTTATACGTAAAGTGCGTGGTCTGGAACGATGCTATATAAGAAGAGATTTTATCGGATCTCATTCACTTAGATTGTCACTATCGTACAGTACTGATAAGCTTCAACATGATCAAAACATTTCTGATTTTACTTTGCCTCATTGAGAGTTCCATCATCAACGCACTTCCATTTAAGGTAATGTCACTTTCATTTTTTACTTTGCCTTATTGAGAATCATCGTCAATGCACTAACGTTATAGGCAATGTAACTTTTATTTTATACTCTGCCTTATTGCGGATCATCAACACACAAACTTTTGAGGTAATGTAACGTTCTTTTTTTATTTTGCCTCTTTGAGAGTTCCATAATCAACGCACTTTCATTTCAGGTAATGTCCCTTTCATTTTTTTTTAAATTTTGCATCATTGCAAAACATCGCCAAGTCATTAAATTTTAAGGTAATGTTTCTTCATTTTTACTTTGCCTAATTGAGAGTTTCGTTATCAGCGCAATACCATTTAAGGTGGTATCACTTTCATTTTTTACTTTGCCACATTGCAGATCAACGCGCTAACTTTTAAGCTAATATCATTTTCATTTTTACTTCATGTCTGATCGAAAGTTCCTACGTGAACGAACTACTATTTAAGGAAGTATTTAAATCATTTGTACTTTGCCTCTTTCAGCTTTCAATTGCCTATTTCAAAGTTTCTCCGTCAATTTACTAACATTAAAAGTAATGTTTTGGTTTTGTCAACTGTAAAATTTTTTTTTAAAAACAATGCATACATTTCTTGCGTATGCTATGCAAAAGTGTGAATCATTTCCGGTATACAATTACATGTTTGTAGGCTTAATTTACAGTTTTTTTTTTGTTTTTTTTTTTTGCTGATACAGTTAAAAAAAGTTAAATGCTTATTGAAGAAAAAAGATAATCGTCAAATTAAACTTGTCAAAATTTTCTAGTAATAATGGTGGATGTGCTTAATTAGTTAAATAGTTTTTGAAGTAGAAGAAAAATGGGGGGGGGGGGGGGGTATGAACTATGTTATTCATAAGTGGATAGTTTTTGCAGAAGCAATATTGTAGAAGAAATATGTTATTTGCTGGAGATATTAGAACGTAGAATACGTGTACCAAGGGAAACATATTTGTTCCTAAGAATTTATAAATGTAAACGTACACCTATAATTTAGATAGATTTAATGCCCAATAATTCAAATACATCAGATTTTCTTTCGACGCGAGTCAAAATTTCGAATATTTAATTGACGGATTTCTAATTCAGAGGGGTTGTTGCATTGCCGGAAATATCTGCTGTGTACGTTAAGAAGTCAGGTCTGTCCGAACAGATCATTGGTTAAGATATTTTGAACGAAACAAAACCTACAAAGTTTTAGAAAAAATAGAAAAGTGAATGGCGAGGATGGAAGCGTGTAGATTGATTTATGTGCATTGATTTTTTTTTTTGTTGCAAAAGTTTATATCCTTGTCTCTTTTAAAATATTACCAAGATCAATTTGTTTTCTTATCTAAATTTAAATCATTTTCCGAGTTACATCAGATACGTTATTCAGTGCTTTCGAGATAAAAATATAGAGTCTTTTTCATTGAATATTTGATGAAAAACTTTGAGAATAATGTTCCAAATACACTTGTGGCAAACAGCCGCGAAAACGTTAACAGCGAAGATTTTAGCCAAAGACGACTGATTTTTCAGATCATTGCTATAGATACACGACGAATAGGTGAAATTTCCTTCTTCACAAATATTTCAAACATTTGACCTCTGTCTGCCAGACATAATACAAGATATGCATATACAGCCATCTACTCAAAAATAATTTATATTATTCCGAAGTTTTCCGATGATTTCAAAAGTCTCGTATACGTGTTAGGTTCAAAATTTACCCCAAACAAAGTTACAAATTTTTCTTGACATTGACCACCCGTATTGCATTCTAAACTCGATATTTCGTGCTATATTTTGATAGGTATTCTTCATTTTCGACTTCACGTATCAAATTCGTCCTAAGGAATATGGTAGAATACTTGCCACTGGACATTAAGTAAACAGCAATGAATCAATTATTATACACTTTTTTTAAGCAAGTTGTGTTTGAAAAAGTATATGAACGATAAAATACAAGCCTATACAAGGAATGTTGCTGCGACTCATAATTTAAAGGAAAAACAACTAGAGATTTAATGATATTGAATCCTTTTTATCAAAATTACTTCTCCACGAAAAATGTCCAGGGACAACATTAAGGCATCCCCTTGAATGCGTGTAAACTCGTTTTATTAATGTTAAATAAATGTACATGGATTCAGAAATTCTCTGAAATTCTGAAAAAAAATGATATTTTTGTAGAATTTAGTTTCAATAGCCCCTTTCACGGTTATTACAACCATGTTGAATAAGGAGCAATTTTTAATTATCGATTGAAAATACGGGAAATAGAACATTTACATGGAAACATGCGCATAGGATTATCCGTACTTTCATACTATTTCTTCATCTATCCAAACAATCTGTTCCAATTCAATATGACTGCCCTACCGTTCAGCTCTGTGCCTAATGATAGTATGTTTATTATTTAAGATATTTCATATACATATTTCATTGATATAAATGTACCCATTTCAGTAACCCTATAGGGCATGGCTTAGTACATGACCTAAAATGGAATATGAACAATAATGAATAATGAAGCATCAGACAATAGCTCAATTAAATACCGTTAATAGACTGAAACCAGCAATAAGGTCTTAACAACAACGCACCAGGCGGTGGCAATGTATTGATCATTCCGTTCCTAATTGCAATCTTTAATCGGCTACTTATTATAAAAATTATAAAAATGTATGCACTTAACGCACTTATTCAATCAAATCGCCTGCTAGCGAATTGGCGGGAATTGTCTTGCTCACAAATAACAGTACGGTCATGCTTTGTACAATAAAATTTGCATTATCAACATGAGATGTTGCTTCATTGACAATTTTGTCGGGATGAAATGTTCATTTCAATTTAAATCCGCCTTATGAAGTCATGCTTTAAATCAAATCCCTGTAAACTGATGTTAACAAGTTATTATTGAACTTTGAAACGTATTACAAATAAATGAAGTTGGTTTTAAACAACACTAATCTTGTTTATTCAGGTCGCGTTGAACTTTTTTTAAGTAGGGTGCCAGGATGGGTTTTTTTTCTGCCTCGCCTTGGCTATATTAAGATTTAAATCAACACTATAGAGGCGTCTAAAACTCTCTTTGTGTAAAATTTATTTCTTTTCAAATAGCTGAAAACACGCTAGGTGTGTTTAAACAGGGTCATTCAAATATCTGCGGCTTGACTTCGGAATTTAAATTTACTATGACTTATTTGTTTTGAATTTGTAACCTTGAAAAAGACTTACTGTTAAAAACAATTAAAAGTAAACAAAGAATTAATCATGCAGGAAGTTGTCACTACATGTATCTCTTTTAAAGCGAAACAAATTAGCTTAGTAGAAATTTGACTAAAATGAACTTTTATTAATCCTTATTTTAAACTCTAAATCGCTTATTCTTTATAAAATCTCATCAGCATTTTCATTAGCAAAGTCAACATGTGGTCTGTTTTTCTCGGTTTTCTGTTTTCTACAATTAACAAAAAAACAACAACATCAGTAAGATTAATCAAGCACCCCCGATTCTACTGTATGTATTCAATTTAATTCAAAGGATAGATTAAACTGATCCTGATTTAACATGTTTATTCAATTGCACAAACATAAATGTATTTCAAAACGTTAATAATTAAAGATAAAAATATAAAGCAACTTTTATTACTTAAACATAATTCATCCTACATGTACTTTGCTATTCTGGTTAAGCCGCCACTTTATGTGAAAAGCATAAGGTGATATATTTCTATCGTTTCTTACAAAGCATATTGTGTTGTCTTCAATCGCATTTTTAAACGGGAAAGGTTAAATACAATCTATAAAAAAGAAGATATGGTATGATTGCCAAGAGACAAATATCCACAAAAGACCAAAATGACACAGACATTAACAACTATAGGTAACCGTACGGTCTTCAATAATGAGCAAAGCCCATACCGCATAGTCAGCTATAAAAGGCCCCGATAAGACAATGTAAAACAAGTCAAACGAAAAAACTAACGGCCTTATTTATGTAAAAAAAAATGAACGAAAAACAAATATGTAACACATAAACAAACGACAACCACTGAATTACAGGCTCCTGACTTGGGACAGGCAAATACATAAATATTGTGGCGGGGTTAAAAATGTTAGTGGGATCCCAACCCTCTCCCTAACCTTGGACAGTGGTATAAAAGAATACTTTTCCGATGCGGATGTGTGACAACGTCCTTTTTGTGTGTTACAATAGAGCGGATGACTCGGAGTATACAAATCTGCTGGTCGCATAAACATTTTAGTAACGTTTGAAAACAAACCCTACGCTTTGATCATCCACTTTGCTCTGTAAGGTGCACAAATACGCAGTAAGGTCCAATCGGCCCAGTAACAACTTTTAATATTATGCCTAATTTGAGAGAACTGACACACTTCCTATACATGACAGAGAATCAAAACGACAGATATTCTCATATGTTCATCCCGTTGGACTTACTTTGAGCAGAATGTACCTTTCAGTTTGTATGATATTTTTATCGTTTTGAATTGACATGGGATATTGGCTACTGGACGTTAAGGGAGTTCGCTTCTCAGTTTCAAAGTAATTAACTTTTCAAAGCACTAGTTTATATTGATAGGGAAGTGATAAAGGAATCCAAAGAGCAAAAAAATATATAGGTCACCGTGCTTGTTTTCGAGATATGAGCCATTGAAAGTTTGGTGGGAAAATGTTCTCTTTTGACTTTTCATAGCTTTATCATTGACAAGTGGAAGTTCTCAAAAACTGTTAAAAAGTAATTAAAATTTTATAAGACTTTTACAGATGGCTTATCATTATACATGTAAAAGATTTTCAAAAAGAAAAATGGGGGTCACCGGGCAATTTTTTTCAAGGCATTCAAATGGATAAAACCAGAGGATTCCGAAAATCTGACAAAAAATCCAAAACATGACAAGCCAGCTTCCTTAAGCCAACAATCAATCAAACAATTATCTGTGTATTGATGGCCAGACATGACAAATGACAACGACAATTGTCTTGGACATCAGTCAACGTATATGCTACATTTACGCAGCAAGATATTATGTTCCGGAAAAAATAAATGCCTTATTCACCAAGGATGTCATAGAATTATCTCTGTAAACCGTATTTATATCTTCACGCAAACCAATGCTGTTATTGTAATTGTTTTATGATTATATCTGCAAACAAATGTGGCAAGGATCTCCCCTTTATCTGTCTTCCTCTTTTTCTCCCTCTCTTTCTAATAGTCAGACAAAATCAAATTGTCTACTCTGGGACTCGGGTTAGAAAAATACATTTCGCGTTGAACAAAAATGTTGATTTGAAAAATGATTATTTTCCAGTAAATATAAAGATGTCAAACGAACTTTAAGCTTCTTTTTTAATTCTGTAAAATATGGATACTTACAACCTATAAGTAGAACCGAATATAGCAAATGCGTTACTGATTAAAAAGCGCCATCACTCTTAAATCAAACAAATTCCGTTAAAACATGTCCATGTAAATATCACATATACATTTTTAACAACGTGAACTTCAAAGACGATATATATATTAAAATCGTAAATCTGTTAAAAACTAAAAATGTGGTAAATTATAGTCATAATTAAGTTAGGAGGTGTCTAGGCAACCAACGTAAAAGACGGATATAATACCTTAATTACCGCCCAATTATCATTTAAACCATCAATATATTAGTAAGTGCAGAAAAAGACTGAGTGATTACTTCAAAGGTGTCAGAATATCTGAATGCTGGTCTTAGAAATCCGTAAAAATAGTGTTAATGTAGGTCATCGATGTAAACATAAACAGCCGACATGTATTGTTCGTGTGTCATTATCTTGCTCTATAATTGTTCTCCCCCACTAAAATTAATGATCTTTTAGGTGTCTATGGGGCTGATAACAAAATAACGTCAGCCAATCAGAAGACGCGTTACATCCAAAATTAAATTATATATAGATATATGAAGGTGTGATATGAGTGCCAATGAAAAAACTCTGCATCATAGCCAAGTCAATTTGTAAAAGTAAACCATCATAGTGTGTTAAAATAAATTAAAAAGAAACAAATCAAAAAATGTGTATGCAACATGAATGATAAAGCGTTCCATTTGTTACATGTAGCTGTACTGAAATATTTCATTTAATAAGGGTGTATAAATTTTATACGATATTTCCTGAAAGTTAAATACGGTATGAATTGTCATGATTGTAAAAACTGTGAAATCAACAGAACACGGATCATGCAATAATAAAAGATTGAACTATATTATGCGGAATGATTGTTTTGTTCTTTTGTAATACGGGTTAACTAAGCTTATAAACTTGTGAAGTTTGAAATTCTGCGCATATTCAATCTGCCACGCTTGACTAACTTATTCTGTGGAAGTGATATTAAACTATGAAATCGACAAAACATGATTATGCAACAATAAAGATTGAACTATATTATGCGGAATGATTGTTTTGTCCTTTTGTAATACGGGTTAACTAAGCTTATAAACTTGTCATTGTGCTGTTTAGAGTTCCGTGAATATTGCCATACTCGTCTTACTTATCTGTAGAAGTGAACACAGTCATTTCCTCAGTAAAATCACGAAAAAAAATGTCGACATTCTTCTGAATTACACATTTAACAAGATATTTTTGTAGGGTAATCATAGGAAATAGGAAAATAAATAGAATCAACGGGATTGTGGAAATGATACGTTATTTGATGCTGTCGTCATGTCAATATTCATCAATACATTAATTTGTCGTTAAATTTAGCTAATCAGTTTTCTTCTTCTTCAACACGATTCTTTCAGTAACAAATGAACTTGCATAATTGATATTATTACATAAAATGAAGTTCTTTCTTCTTGCTTGGACCATTTTGGCCTACAATAATTGGGTTTCTTACGTTTCGTTTCGTTCATGGAAAATAATTATTATCAATGACGAACTTGAATTAGCAGTATCACATTTGTGTTTGGATGATAATTTTTTTTAATGAAAATAACATCTTATCTTTGAATTGTTTTCCGGCTCACCTGGTCCTAAGGTTCAAAAACTAATATACTTACAGCAAAGCAAACCTGACACAGAAAGGAACTAACTGAATGATTTTTTTTTTCTTCTAATTGTAGTCTTTTTACCTAACATCTAGAAAAGTATAAGAAATACACTTAAACTTTAAAAGCAAGAATGATCAGCAACAAACGATCTGCAAATAAATCTATTGCAATGAAATAATCAATCTGCTCCTTAGGATAATATCAGATTATTACATGGCATTTTTCATATCGCATGTATTATCAGCCCTAGGTTCAATATCAGCCCAAGAGCCGCATGGCTCGAGGGCTGATATTGACCGAGGGCTGATAATACATGCGATATGAAAAATGACATGTTATAATCTTTTTATCATATGCTTCAACAGTAGAGAAAAATAACAGATTCATATATTGATCCTTTTACGTGGTTCCCGAAAAGAAGTTGAAAGAGTAAAAAGTTGACAGACGTCGGACCCAAAATTTGATACATTCAATATGAAATCTTTCTATCATATATGCCTTAACAGAGAAAAAAAACCACATTTTAATATGAACGAATCGACAAAAAATAATTCAACAATATACATAGTGAACATTGTTTGGAAAAGTCAACTTTTTTAAAGTAACTTTCTAAATAATGTTTCAGAAAAACTTAAAAAATGCATTTATGTAATATATATATTTTTTTTTAATTTAATTTAATTATTTTACACAATATACTTTCTAGTATTCAAATAATTGTTTTGTACACTACTTTGTAATGTTTTTCACTGAAAACGTAGCATTGAAGTGTATTTTCCGGAATTTGCCGAGTATCACCGGAATGCCATGTGATAACGTTACGGAAAGGCATGTGATAACAATCGAAGCATGTGATAAACTTTTCTTATCACATATTTTGTACTGATATGTACGTTTTTGCATGGCCAATAATAGCCGGAAGTCAAGGCTGGTTATCAGCCCTCGGGGCCGATATCGATATCAGCCCTCGAAATCCATATCAAGCCCCCGAGTTTAACTTCCGGTAACCTGTCAATCAAAGACTATCTGTAAACAAGTTGAACACAATGAAAAGAAATTTAGAAAGTTACGAATCTGTTGTAGTAGAAAAAAGGAGAAATCAACAGTGAACTGAAATCACAAAAAATTTGCCGTCATAAAGAATTTAAAAAAACATATATGACGCCACACTGGAATGAGTAGCGATATAGGATTCTTCCTAAGCATTTTTTAACATTTGAAATGTAACACTTTAAAGTCGTTTAATATTTGCAATTCCTAGAATTAATATGTTTATTGTAAATCATTTCTGAAAATTTTCACAAAACTTTGTTTACCTACTGTGATACCAGAGACATATATACATATATGTCTCTGGTGATACGAACTTTTTTTTTTAACTCACAGTGATACATATTTTAAATTTTTTTGGGTTAAATATCTTTTTGATTTTTGATGAAATATCAAACATTATTTGGTTTAAGCTATTTATTTTCTCTTGCTTGAAAATATGTGATAAATAGATTATAACATGTCATTTTCCATATGGTCCATGGTATCAGCCCACGACCCATATCAAGCCCTCGGGCTAAAGCCCTCTGGCTTGATATGGGAGTCTAGGGCTGATACCAGGGCCATATGGAAAATGCCATGTAATAATCTATAAATATCAGCCCGCTACGCACCAATTCGAAAAATATGGAAAATACTTTAATTTAATGCTATTATCATACGGTAAAAATCATATGTTATTTAGTCTAAGTATATGATAATCTAAGTTATTACACATTGTTCATTTCTGCTGATAATTATAAAGTTATAATTGATAATCAAACACTAAATTGGTCAAGCCAAAATAATTATTAAGTTAAATTTGATTCCATAGATTTTATTTTCTGTTGATATCCAAGTCACAAAAATTTTAATTTCGATTCTGTACGTTTTACTAGTATATGATTGTCCGCATATCCGTTTTGTTTGTTATGTAAATACTGGACAAGTATGGTATTTTCAAATAGAGGCGTGCTACATGTACCCACCAATCATTCAAAATTTAAATACAGTTGTATTTTTCTATTTTCTTGTGAATTTCAACTTTAAAATTCACTTCGACTGTCGTACAAGTGAGATGTTTAGTTAGCTATAAAACCAGGGATAATCCACCATTTTCTACATAAGAAAATGTACCGAGTCAGGAATATAACAGTTGTTATTCATTAGTTGTTTTGTTTGAGCTTTTTTTGCCATTTGATTAGGGACTTTGAATTTTCTTTGGAGCTAGGTATTTTTGTTATTTCTTCTTTTACTTTTTATATTATCCATAGCCATTTTAAAAATAAAAGGAAAGACATACCATTTATTCAAATCACAATATACTCATTACAGTATAGTTTATTTATCTTCACTTCCGGTAAACATGCTTGTTCTCTAATCCCTTCAATATCTCCAAATCACTGAATTGCTCTTAAGTTCGCAAATGTTAATGTAAAACGATATATGTTACTTAAGCATGATCAATCTTTATCATTTCTAGTCTTTCTCAATTGAATATTTGTGATATTACGGTAATTTACAGGATGGAATTAGAATCTATTGAAAATCATGAATAGGGACAAAATGACCCAAACATTTGTCAATCCCGTACAAATATCAATATAAATCTACTTTAGACAGACAATTGACAGCATATAAAAGATATTATTTTGCATTGAAAACCCAGATTGACGTAATCAGAACCGACTATATCCACCGTTTATAGGTACCCAGGGTCATGACTATAATCATAACAGGACGTATACCAACGGATTTACGACCAATAATTATTTACAATGATAACGAAAGATAAAACTGCTTCATCTGAATGTTTTTATTAACTTATTTTATACGATTAGGAACTTGTCGTCATTGGTTTCATTTGATAGTTGTATTCGTTTGTCTTTCGCATTTTTGTTTTGTTTGTCTAATAATAAGTATAAAGGAATCACCAAAATGGCGTCAGTCGTCAATATATTTTCGGATGAGGAATCTTTGGGACTAGTTGATGAACTATTTTTATGCCCCACCTACGATAGTAGAGGGGCATTATGTGTTCTGGTCTGTGCGTCCGTTCGTCCGTCCGTCTGTTCGTCCGTTCGTTCGTCCGTCTGTCCCACTTCAGGTTAAAGTTTTTGGTCAAGGTAGTTTTTGATAAAGTAGAAGTCCAATCACTTTGAAACTTAGTATACATGTTCCCTTTGATAAGATCATTCTAATTTTAATGCCAAATTAGAGAATTTATTCCAATTTCACGGTCCACTAAACATAGAAAATGATAGTGCGAGTGGGGCATCCGTGTACTGTTGACACATTCTTGTTTTATTTTTATTTTGATATTTTAATTATTGAGTTAATGGCCAGCATTGTTCATTGTTAGTTGCAGCATTCGTTCTTCAGGAAATTCGCTCCTCGTGTTTCTGAACTTCCCCCCCCCCCCCCCCCCCCCCGATATTTGAAATCCTCTGGTTTTATTTATGTAGTGCCATTGAAATTTTTGCTTACTAACCCCTGTTTTTTTCTTCCATAATTTGATTATGTATAGTTTGAAATATCATCTATGAAAATCTTTTAAAAACCTTGTTATTTTTTCATCGTATTTTAAAGAAAAAAAATGTGCCAAATAGGATGTTAAATGCATGAAATACCTAGAGAGAATTATTTTATGTCAACTTTTCAATCGCTTATATTTGGAAACCTAGCAAAATGACTTGTCATTATTTTCTGCTATTACATTTCTTTATTCAAATACTATCAATTTAAAACAGTCTTTTAAAACGCTTGTTATTTTGAAACAAAGTAGCGAACATCCTTGACAATGCTTGAGGTAAAACTTATCTAATTTTGATTGCCTAGAATTGTATTTAAAGACAGATGTTCTTTTGAGATTTGTTTCCCGCCAAACAACTTGTAATCAATTGCAGACATTAAAAGTTAAATAGATTTTTATCTTGAGATAAAATGAGGCCCCTCATGGAGGGGGGTCCTAGTAATCACATAATCACCATTTTTTTGCCAATATAATCACATAATCATTAAATATTTGCTTATCTTTAGTAATCAAATAATCATAAACTAAAAATACAGTCCTAGGTAATCAAATAATCATGAAATATTTGGCTTAATAATCAAATAATCATTAAAAAACGGCCAAGTAATCACATAATCAAAAACCCCCATGAGGGCCCTCTAAAATGATTAAGAGTACCAAATCGTTATATGTTAATCTGATAACGGATGCTAATGGTAATATATTTTTCTACAAATTAATCGTTTAATTTTAGGGTTGTTTACGTCAGACAAGAATTTTTGCATTTAACTGTATCTATATCCAACATGCTTATTACCAATCTGGTCTTTTTCCAAAGAAGATCAGTTTATATCAAATACATTGGAGTATTCCGTACTTAAATTTGGAGATAGTATAACACTTGTCTTCATTGATTTGTAGTTTCCCAAGACCACTTTACACTGTGGCGGCTGTTTTTTTTAATTTTCTCTATCAAGTATAAAACAACAATAATTGTTTGCCTGGCGAACATTTTTCAGTTGTCTTGAACTTCACAATTTACATCGAATGCATTTTTTGTACACATGATTAGAATATGTCATTGAAACCTATATTTGAATTGCAATTTTTGAAAAGGCGAACCGTTTATTAAGTGTTGATGGTCTTTTAGTTTTTAAATTCACATATATCATGAAGATAAACAATGTACATGTGCATGTACAATGTACATTGAAATCAGTTCATTTTCGTGTGTTTATGGATGCTGAACCTTGTGTTTGTGCTATCTCAAATTATACGAACACAGTTCTGTCTTCGTACAGCGGCACATAATTGGAAGCTTACCTGAGTAAACTAATGCTACAATGTAACATTATGAACAATTAAATAAACCAAACAACCATTGCAGACAGAAGAATTACCGGCGTCAACTTTAACTTTTAAAAGTTTATTATTTTTGAAATTCTGAGATAAGCATTTATAATTCTTTTGTGCTTTGCATATCTACAAATACTTGTATATTATAACATAGTTACACTACGTCGATCTCACTGCGGTATACAAAAAAAGCACCTTCCGTTCGAAAAAAAGTTGAAATTGAAATGAATAAGTAAGAAATGTTTGGAATGATAGATATTTGTATACGGCTTGAACACAATTTCCTACATGATAATAATGTGCAAACTGGGCGCATCGCAAAATTGAATAAAACTTTCGGATTTCTGTTCAGTATGTAGGTTAATTGGCCCACTTAACATTTAGAAACAATTGTTTAATCCTATATTTTGTCCATTAAGAAATGTCATGATGATCCTAATGATAAAATACGTTGAACAAGATAAGACAAAATAACTATTAAGATACCATTGAAATGAGCTAATATTTCCAATAGAATGACAATCTGTGAATATTAAAACCATGCCAGGAACACATGACCTATTGAATTAAATTTGACATATTACGACACTGTTGTGACTTGGTAGATGAAAACATAAAGATTGATTTATTGTTGGTTGCTTAACGTCCAGTGACAAATATTCCATGCATGTTTTTAAACAGAATTTAAGCAGCTGGAATAATAAAAAAAATAAACTATTATCATGTCTATAGGCATCTTAAGCTCCCATGGTGGTAGTGGTTTTATTAATTGTTCTAGGCCGTACGGTGACTTTTATTTGCTAACTTCTCGACATTATTACCCTAATGGAAAGTACAGTGATTTTTTTAACTATTAACCCATTGACCTTAAACATTGATAATATCTTCATAGTTTAATTTACGTTTACAATAATGCAAAATTCACGTCACCAGTATTGATATCAAACAACACTGAATGGTTCAAGTGCGAGATTTAACGGTAAAAGTACAACAGAGGATTAATAATGATCCTTGACCATTAAAATGACCATCCTATAATACAAAGGGAAGTGAGATATTAATTACTGCTGAACTACATAATGACCTTATATTTCTTATAACAAATCACCGTAATATAATTCCTAATTTCCGTGGCACGTAGTGTAACGTAATTGTCTTCTCACGTAGTATTTCGAAGGCGTATGAACTTTTTGGGCGGGAAAAATTATTGTGTTAAATGATATTGTCATTACTAGCCCGGCCTTGCTTGAGTGAACATCAAATTTTTTAACATGTACGTTAAGAAACGTTTGTTTTGGTTTTTTTTAAATATTTTGTATAAAAGTATGTTCAAACTAGTATTAAAGTTAAAACTTTTTGCTATATATAAATGGCATGGCTATACAAACGTAGCCGGATTTGTTTATTCAGACTCATTTCTGTCTTCAAATTATTTTTATTTTGCTGCAGTCTTTTGACTGATACATTGTAGCAGAATTTTTGCATTTTATTTAATAAATGTTTTCTTTAATATTTTTCGAACATTCTTATATCAAGTGCGGTACAACACTTGGGGTTTCGCCTTGCATTGACAAAAGGACACAGGTTTATAAAAGGTATTAACAAAAACACATTTCTAATGCGAATTGGATAATGCGATTTAGCCAATTCGAAACAATTCGAAACAAAAAAAAAAAGATTTTGTAATCGCGATTAGCGAATTCGATTCGCATTCGAATTGAATTCAATTCGAATCAAATGTACGTGTAAACGTGGCATGAAATGAGTAGATGTGGTATGGATGCCAACTGTGACAACTCTCCATCAGAGATTAAAATAATTGATATAAGCAGATTGAACATTTCTGGCAAAGGAAAGGGTGTGAATCAAACGGTTTAAGGTGGTACCCAACACTTTAACTAAAATTAATTTGGCTCGTTTAATTTTTTTTTTAAATTTTGACAAAGTATTTACTTTGACCCTTTGACAAAAATATAAAAATTTTAAAAATTTTGAACCAACCGTTTTATCAGAAAAATTACACTGGTTATATAGCAGTTTGACAAACACTCATTTTGATCATTGAGAAGCTTAATATCCCTTTAACAACACAACGTAGTTCAAACGTTTAGGTGATTTTACAGAGTTATCTCCCTGTAGTGTTAGGTACCACCTTAAGTATTCTATACAGGTACATGTAGACATCACTCGTCCCGAATGAATATGTTTCAATCAATTGAATAAATAGAAGTTCGATCAATCTGCCATAAGGAAGAATAACAAAGAGACCAACAGTAAATGAGTTTTCTATGGTATCTTTAAACGCATTGTTATGTTTCATTATCATAAATAAAATAACAAGACGTGATATGACTGCTACAATGTAAACTATTCTCAATAGACCAAAATTCAAAAGACGAACAAGTTGACAATCAACAGTCCATTATCAACGAAGGCGATACCGTAAGACAAGCTACAATCTAGTACATAATACCATGAAGAACAGAACATGAACAAAATAAAAATTAGATAGCATAATTTAACTTTAGTCAAGCTAGGGTTAATAAGGAACTAAACATTTACGTTTGTGTCAACAATTTCCATGAACTCAATCTTTGCTTTTAAGATATAAAATATGTATTTACAAGAGTCCTCAAAAGCATTTGTGAAACTCACTTCTGTAAATTCTAGATAATTGAGAGGTTTTTATTGATCAAATATTGCGAATGGGTGCGTTTCACAATAATAAGAACTCGCATTGTTGTCCATTCGTGAACAATCGCAATTATAATAAATGGTAAATCTATGCAATATTTTTTCAATATGCAATATTACAAACTTGGAATTATTATGTTTGATTTTCCCGATGATAGCTTCAGGATTTTTTCTTTGTCTATTTACCATCGTCTTATTATATAAATCAATTTTGATGTCCCATTTTTGGCCATCATGTTTTCTGGTCTGTTCGTCCGTCTGTCCCGTTTCAGGTTAAAGTTTTTGGTCGAGGTAGTGTTTGATGAAGTTGAAGTCCAATCAACTTGAAACTTAGTACACGTCATGTTCTCTTGATATGATCTTTCTAATTTTAATGCCAAATTAGAGTTTTAACCGGTCCACTGAATGTAGAAAATGATAGTGCGGATCGGCATCCGTGTACTTTTGACACATTCTTGTTTAATTACGATATTGCTAATGCTAAATATTTGTTTGATTGTTGTTTTTTGTCTTATTGAAGGAACAGGCATTAAATCTCGATGAAGTTACTAATAAAAAAAAGTACATCGTGAAATATAAACGAAATTATCAAAAATAAACGCATGTACTATGTGACTTAGAAACTTCATTTCAAGTCCATCAGTTCTGGAAAAAAAACCCAGAAACCAAAAAACAAATCGAACTCCAAAACATTTCTATAAATGTCGCATGTATATACCTTCTTGTCTTTAAGAAAACATGCATACAGTTACATATTGATAAAACATATCAGTTAATACTGTATCTTTTTAATAATAAGTATCACCGTATTGTCTGGAAATTTTCCTAGTAAGTACATTGTAATGCCTGTAGTTCATTTGTATTTGTAATTCGATCAAAAAGACAATAATTGACCAAAGCTTTTACAATCCAATATTTGGTGCATTACATGGATATATTCGCTTTCTAATGTTTTCATTTAATGATTCGTGGTAATATCAGATTTATAACCTAAAGGAATACATTAAGAATGTGCTAAATACCATTACTCGGTCTCCAGTGTACATATAAAGGATTTTTTTGTAACGTTTCTTCTTCTTCTTTGTATAAGCTTCCTATACACAGGAACACCTCTAATAATATTTGAGTATATATGAATTTCAATTGCGTGTAAGAAAGCACTGATACATGTACAAGAAGAAATACACCACTTTTATATCGTATTATCTTTATTTTTTTAGACGGATAAGTTAACTCCCTTCTTACTCTTCAATTTGTCTCCCGTTTTTAAACTCCTCTCCGTTCCTAGAAGTAAAACCAGCCGAAGAAACTATTTCATAAGACCTTCATATTATATTAATTTGGTTCCTTAACGAGTCATTCTGTTTTATTTTTTTTGCAAGAGTAAAATCTTCCTGAAGAAAAAAAAAATGGTCGGCTCTCATGTTTTCCCTTTAACCCATCTTCTCCATCTTTTATGTACGTGGGATTTTTTATAGTCCATGTGACTTTTATGTACTTGGACTTATTATGCCAGAATATATATTTTTTTCTAAATCAGAATTACCGGAAAACCATGTGTGAATGTTATTATTACCGGAACAAAATATGTGAATTTCTTTTTGCTAATTGGTCCGCATTGTGGTTTCATCCAGTGACTACTTCGTACTCTTGAAACATGGTCCTTAATTCTCTTAAAGTAAATATCAATATAAAAAAAAATTGAAGTATTAATATACAACATTAATATAATGTTTCCGATATCAGATCTTTCAGCAGAAGTAAATATTTATCTAATTGTTTAAATTTCTTCCTGTTTCTATGTCTCATGGTATTAGCCATTTATTGCGGAATCATAAGTTACTGACATGACTTCACACGATCTAACAATTGAACTTGACACATTATTATAACTACATTGATTCAATATTCCGAATGACCGGAACTGACAGTTATACAATTATTAATGGCTTCCTTTGATAAATGAAATCACGCATGATCTAAATGGATAATTACCAGAAAATATGATAGATTATAGTTGGGCAAATTTAATAAATAAGTAAAAGTCAACTACAGAAAATTTATCTGACCAAAGGGAAATCTTGTAAAACAATTAACTTTTGTGTTGTGTAAACCTGACAATATTTACAAATTAGAAGTCAAGCTGGTTCCCATGCAAAGCGATTTGATTTAAACCAAAAGAAACTACAGAAACATACGTCCGTATTGCTCACGTGGGAGACAACGGCCTACATTATTTTAAGGCATATATATTTCAAATTTCAATTACAATTGAGCTGGGTCGGATATAAATTGACCTAATGAAAGTGCGGTACGTGCTTTGCTCATTGTTGAAGGCCGTACGGTGACCTATAGTTTTTAATGTTTGTGTCATTTTTGGTCTCCTGTGGAAGGATGTCTCATTGGCAATCATACCACATCTTCTTTTTATACCCCACTTACGGTAGTAGAGGGGCATTATGTTTTCTGGTCTGTGCGTCCGTCTGTTCGTGCGTCCATGCGTCCGTCAGTTCGTCTGTGCGTCCTTCTGTTCGTCCGTCTGTCCCGCTTCAGGTTAAAATTTTTGGTCAAGGTAGTTTTTGATGAAGCTGAAGTCCAATCCACTTGATACTTAGTACACTTGTTGCTTATGATATGATCTTTCTAATTGTAAAGCCAAATTAGTCTTTTGATCACGATTTCACGGTCCACTGAACATAGAAAATGAAATTTGGAGTTTCAGGTTAAAGTTTTTGGTCAAGGTAGTTTTTGATGAAGTTTAATTCCCATCAACTTGAAACTTAGTACACATGTTCCCTATGGTATGATCTTTCTAATTTAAATGCCAAATTAGATTTTTTTACCCAATTTCACGGTCTATTGAACATGGAAAATGATAGTGCCAGTGGGGCATCCGTGTACTTTGGACACATTCTTGTTTTATATGTATACATGGTTGTTTTTTGGAACATTCAAATACGAATTAAAAGATGAGTTTTAGTCTGTTTTGTATTTTGTTTTAATAAAATAAATTTTCAAATAATATCTGATTTATATATATCATTGTTTATTCATGAGTTATGAATAGCTGAACTTAGAAAAACATTGTTTATTTATTTTTTACAACTTGTGAAAATTTTATTCAGTTTTGAAACATTGGGATAACGTGTCTTGTATATATATATATATATATATATATATACACGTGTACTTGTCGAAATTGAAACTTGCAGTTTTTGATTTAACAAATAATTGAAATTCTTTGTTCTCACTGTCGAATAACACCACATGACATCACATGTAAATTGACATTACCAGATCAGACTTTGATTAATTCTATAAAATTATACAAACTTCATGTAGGAAGTAAATAATTAAAAGTTCATATCAAGTTTCTTAACACGGACTTTCAGGAGTGACGGAACCATATATTGGTGTTATTCAACATGTAAAATGCCAAACACAACATAGCTGAAGGACGCATTTGTTTCAAACATGTCATGTGGTAATGGCTTTTAATTGAAACCGAAACTCAAGAACTGCTGTTGTGTGTAGTTACGTAAATTTTATTCATTGAAATTATATAAAGAGAAATCAATACAATATAATACCTTGTAATTTCAATTCATTAAAGAACAGATGTTTTGACATGCATATTAGCAATTGAACATCTTGCGTATTATTAAAAGTACTTACTACTTGACTATTAACGTAATTTTTTATTTACGATTTTACCTAAAATGTTGGAAGTTATTGTATCATCCCAGGCGTACGTATTCATGAGTTCAGAACAGCTACGCATACTTGAGTGTACGAGTGAAATATAACCTAATAGTGACTGCAGTACCGTAATTTTTTGTCCTTCGTTTATGTTTGTTTTGTTGACACATTGTTTATATTTCAATGGAATTTTACGCGACTGTCAGTGGGAGGTTTAGCTAGCTACAGATCAGGTTTATATAATCTACCATTTTCTATATAAATAAATGCCTACAACAAATCAGGTTATGACAGTTGTAATCCATTCGTTTGATGTGTTTGAGCTTTCGATTTTTACCATTTTTACTTTCTTTGAAGTTGGGTATGTTTGTCATTTTACTTTTAAAAACAGCATTGACGTTCTTTTAGTTTGATTGAATAAAATACATGTCTTCCTTAGATACGGCTTTATATTCATTTGTGCTTACACCTTTATACCGGTATTTCAAAGGTAAGAGTTTTTCCTGTTTTCTTTCTTGTAATTCTTCTATGAATCTCTTGCTAATCCACTGGTACAGAGGCATTTTTCATTTCCTCCAGTTCTTGTTATACCTATCTAAAGGATTAACCAGCTGTTAGTTCAATCTGGGATATTGATGACATATCTTATAAAGTCTACATTTGGAGCTTTTATATTGGCAACGTTTGACATACCGCATATCTGCTTTTTTGAGGTATTTGTCATCAATAAATAGTTTCTGTGTTTGATTTTTTTGTGTACTCATACTGGTATCCATAATAACCTGCTCAATATCATGCTAAGACAAGCATGATTTATTATATCATATTACATGTGTACACCAGTTTTGTGTTATAAAAATGTTTTGTCTTCTTTTGTAGAATACAAAGAAATATGACTTTCTGAAAAGAAAAACAAGAAGTACAAATGGAGACATAGGTAAATAGAAACTAATTATTTAAATCATAAAACAAACTGCAAAAATGACAATGCATACTGCACGTCTTCTATTTAGACAATATATTCAGACTCCAGGGGTAATGTACATTTGTTGTAAGTTAGCCGACTTAAGTTACTGACATTCAAAAGGAAAATGATAAGTAAACAAATCAAAAGAAATATCGACTTGTTAGGTTTTCATTCTTGCAAAAGCAGAACATTCGGCTCAAAGTTGAATATGACAATTTTACTATACATCATCTTATGTCCGTATTATACTATTATGCATCTGTTTCTATGCATTCGGATACTGGTTGTCCAATTCCAACATTCGTAAAATGACAAAAATACAATTGCAAACAAAACGTATGATATAAAAGGAAAATGGAAAACATACAAATATAAACAAATACGCTAGGACAGCAGATACAACGTAAACAACAATACTTAGCAATAATATATTGTTGATGGGGACTATCCAACTCCACATTTGACAGCGGTCGCAATTCTCTACTGTACTACATCACCGAATAATATAGACGATAGACAAATGTTTCGTCTACATTAGGCATAAAAAAGACGTGGTATGATTGCCAATGAGACAACTCTTCACAAGAGACCAATTGACACAGAAATTAACAATTATAGTTGACCGTACGGCCTTCAACATTGAGCAAAGCTCACATTGCATAGTCAGCTTTAAAAGTCCCCGAAATGACAAATGTAATTTTAACGAGAAAACTTGCGGCCTAATTTATGCACAAAAACTGATAGAAAAACAAATATATAAAACATCAACAAACGACAACCACTGAATTACAGGCTCTTGACTTAGAACAGGAACATACATACACAATTTGACTCGTTAATGGCGCTCGAATCAAAGCAATGAGAAGGCTAAACCAACAACAAAATTGCAAATCTCTGACTATAAAAATGGAAGAAACGTGTGACAAGTCCCGTCTCTTGCGGTTGTAAAACCGCTGTGTTTCGAGTAATTTTTATCGTTTTTCGAAGTGAAATATTATAGAATTATTAATGACAATTGAAATGACATATCATGCCAGCACAAAAGTGCTGACTACTGAAATTTCGATACCCACGGGTAAAACATGCACAAAGAGTGACATTGAACGAGTGAGTTTAAAACTACATTATTGATAAACTACGGTTGAAGTTTTGTGTCAAAGACAGTTATCAGTCTTATTAAAAAAGAATCAATATAGGAAAAAAGAAGGTAAAAATTCTAAAATCGTATGATGGTGTTAACTTTCATGCAGGATCAGTGGCGTAGCTGGGTCATTTTTACGTGTACGCCCCTTGGCGAGGAATATGAGGGGTGCCAACCGCTCAATGTTAAAGCACCTGCTGGTAGACTAGTGGGTTCGAAAGGGACGAAGCCCCTGATAGCTATCGAGAATGAGATACCATAATGATTCCTGTCAGTAAAAAATCTACTGATAGCAACATACTTTTGAATCTAAAATGATAGAAAAAGTTTCTTCGGCATTTTCATAAATTCGATGAAGGGTTCCACAAGTAGTTAATGTAATTGAGAAATAACAAAATGTAAGCCCAAACTGCGACCACTTAGAAAGAAATACATTTTGTCCTTAAAACGCGGGAAAATTAAAGATATATTTGCATTATTATAATGCTCTGAATACTCTTTTCATCATAAACAGTTTCTGTCCAACTTTCGTAAAATTTCACGGAGAGTCATTCAAAAGACTTTATCCACATTCGGAACCTAAATATTGACGCCGTTTTGTCTCGCTTTTGGGACATAAATCACAGGCTCGACCAAAATACAAACAGCATATCAAATCTGAGCAGATAATGAATTGCTTTAAATATATAAGAAAAGTACGTAGAATTCATAGTAGATTCAGACTTTTAGAAAAGATTCGAATAAATATATTAAATGATCTATTTGAGTAAATTTAGTCCCTTTTTATTCAAAATTACAATCCATTGAAAAAAGAAGCACAAGGCTGATGTGCTTTTGACCAGTTTTTCTTATTATATGTCGATTATTTGTTTAATTTTCCAAATTCAAGTGTACGCCCAGGCGTTTTGACGTAAACGTAGCTACGCGCATGAGGATATTCCCCAGTTGCATACAAGTTCACCTTAAGCATACATCAGTATCAGAAATAAAGTATCGGTACCCATATAAAGAAAATAGCAAGGCGACATAAACTTATACAATTCTAAACATTCATTGTCAAAAACAAACGTATTGCTTGTTCAAAACAATATTCTTAATTTCCTCTCAAGATTAGACCGATTTATCTTCCAATGATCTTGGACAAACATCTCTGACAATGATTAACCTATTGTCTTTTCCTTAGGGGTTCTTTCAGACCACGACAATAAAAATGTCATCTTTGTTCAGAACAATCAAAAAGAATATTGTATTGCAGAAAATGCTTAGTACGTTTTGCGCAGCATTTAGCGATCTATTTAGCAATTAGCTTTGTCCTAAAGTTTAAGGCTCGTATTACTAAAAACTTTTTGAAGTTTTCAATTTAGTATAGAAGAATTACATCCAGGCACAATAATTGAGTTTCCTTCATACACGTCATATTTTAAGATATTTTTTAACTAGATTTTGAAAGGTTCGTTAGCAGTTTATGTTAGTTGACTTTTAAAATCTTCAAAAAAAAAAATATTTGATAGACAAAACGTTTTGTTTATATTTCTAAAGGGTATTTTAAGACTATCTATTGCTATACTGACAATTAATGAATTCAAACAAATATATCTAGATATAACAGATGCACTTCGTTCATTCGTTTCTTAAAGTAAGTTTTGAATATCATTTTGCTGATTAAGTAAGGCGACAATAGTTTACCGATGTTCTAAGGTAATTGCAAACATTGAAAGATATTTACTGCTAACTATTTTAGGTGTGCCATATTTTATTACACATACGATGAAATTTACTACACACTGGCACCAATCTGTAGCAATTCTCTTCATTTTGTTTTGGTTTTGCTAATATTATGCACCCTTTATGTTTTCGTATATGCTTTGTACAACTTACCTAAACATATGTCACATGTATGATAAAGATATGTTTGTATGTCGTTTACATATAATACAACGTACTACAATTCGCTGTTGGGTAAATAAAATAAATATTAAGCCTTATTGTTCCCACCTCCTCAGACAAAGTTGGCAAGATATGACTTTGTCTATTCTATTTAGAATCTTTTTTTCTAAAAGCGCGTCACTTCACCAGGTATTTCATTTCATTTTTTATTGCTTTTTAGAATTCATCATGGCATTTACTAAAACATATAACTTTATAAAGAAGTATTTCATTCACGTCCCGATCACATATTAGTTTTTTTTTATTTTGCCATTTGATTAGGGACTTTGCGTTTTGAATTTTTCTCGGAGTTCAGTATTTTTGTTATTTTACTTTATACTAACAATAGTGTTTTTATCTCCCTTTATAGGATGCATGCATATGGCAGCTAAACCGGGAGATTACAAATTTTCATCTGACGGAAGTGGTTCCGTATGCGGCCTGTATTTTATAAGTCCACCAGAAGACGTCATTGAACTACAATTTTTAGATTTTGATATAAACTGTGAATCAGGATTATTAGCTGTAAGTTTTTTTATTTTTATTTTTATATTAATATTTGTTTATAGCGATACACTATTCTACACTATACTATATCATTAAGCGATAAAAAAAATGTATCCACAATTGCTGTAAGACGAAAGGGCCGAGTTCCTTTAACCATTGTCTCAGTATTTATGGTTTGTTTTAAATTTGCTGTAAATTTCAGAATGTAAAAAATGATTTCCTTCTCCTACTGTTACTCGTTTTGTGATCAAACTTCCATAGAGTGGTCTGATTGATCAAGTAATAATTTTGCACATTTGCTATACTTACTAATATATTTAAGTCAAGTTCACATGATTACCCTGATTACAGGTTTATCTAGGTTTAAACCAGACCAAAATATAAGAAATCGTCATAAAAATAGTTTTTCCAATGGGTCCGTATATGTCTGGCAATAACAACACTTAAAAGTTTAACGGCTGTAAGAGTTATCTTGAGAAATAAGTATAATAGACATTTCAGACAGCACTGATGATTCTAAATAACACCCCCTATAATCAAGTTAAATGAGACTCGGAAGAAAAAGCTAAATCACTGGTAACATTATCGAATGGCTTTTTACTTAAGTGTCAAGCCAAGATCAAATTATTGTATATCTGAATGCGGAGGAGCAGAGCATGCAAACTAACCAGCTAAATCTGAAATGTATGTCGTCATGTCCGATTAAGTAAACCAAAAGCATCTCATTGTCAGTAATACGGTATAATCTAATATATGTTTTACCATCAATGAATTCGTCAGTGTATACCAATAATTCTCTATCTGTTAGAGGAAAACTTAATTCTGAAGCCTCTCAAAGTTAGTTATATAATTTTTTCGACGTTTTACTTTGAAATAATTCGTCAATGTAAACCAATACTTCTCGATCGGTTAGAGGAAAACTGAATTCTAATGACTCTCACAGTTAGTAATATAGTTTATTCGATGTTTTACAACCAATGAATTCGTCAATGTAAACCAATAATTCTCTATCTGTTAGAGGAACACTCGATTCTAATGAATCTCATATAAGTTCTTACAATTGCCAATTGATTAGCATTGTTTATATATTCCGACTTAATATTATAAGATTACATTAAGGAAACAAGCTTACCGGGTCATGGAGAAAACAGTCATTATATGTCGTTTGATGTTATCCATTGATGATTTGTAGAAATCTTTTATTTCGGTCTTATCTGTTCATCGTTTATTTATTAACAGAAATAGATTTTAAGGGATAAACTTCGGTCATACAAGTGTTTTTTTTAATCAATTTTGCATTTGATATGTCACTTTTGTGCTGTGTATTGATTTATATATAAAAAATAAAATAACAAGAATGCAGAACTATTTTAGCTTTTTTCGAAAAAGTTAAGTGCATATTTACAAAATGAAGATTTATCATATCACCGACGAAAGGAAAACGACTGACATTGTTTTAGCTTGGCACAGGTATTTTTTTTTTTATCAAAATGTTGGGTAAAACCTGAATTTAAGCTTTTCAACCTGAAAGCATCTGAATTCGATATAAATAAATTAGGTAGTGAGCAAATGTGAGAAATTATTACTTTATCTGTCACAAAACTCTATGGACGTTAGACAAAAGCATACTTAAAAGTAGGAGATTGAAATTATTATCAAGAAAGAAAATAATAAACTCTTCAAGTGTTTCGTGTCTATTGAACCTTTCAGATGCTTGGCTTTGATGTCTCTTGAATCACGAAACCGCGACAGATGCATAAATTATAGTCTTATTTATTTTTATTCAAGTTCGTTTGGTAACCGGTACACAGATTTATTGTATCTGTTTGTCCGACGTAGTCGGTATAGTTTCGGTTTGTGCCCTTTGAACTTAAGGACGTTTAACTATGGCAACAGAATACGCATGCTTGAAAATCCTTTCTGTGATTGGACAAAATGCTGTCATGGTGGATGATTTGGTTGTGTTTGAAAAAACGTCTCGTTAATTATATCGTGATGGAAAGCCAGTGAAAAACTATAAATATTTGAACTAGATCTTACAAAGATTTATATTTTTTATTAAAATAATTGATTCTCCAATAGCTCTTTGCATCCGTGACAGCTGTTTATTCGGGACAATTATATAATTTTGAATGTAAACTTTGTTGTACGAACCTACATGACTTTTAGAACGCACCTACGCATGTGAGATTTCCGCGGGGTTTTGGTGAATGTAAACAGAAAGATACGAGGACCGAGAATACTGAACACAAACAGAGAAAGCGTTATTTAAATGGTATCCTTGTGCTTCTGAAGGCTTTCGAAATGATAGTTTTAAACATATACTAAAATTTAAATACGTCGGATATCTTTTTTAAAGAAAGTTCTTGTTTTTTTTCTAAGTTGTCATTAAAATGAAATTTGTTGCGACTGTCATACAAATGAGAGCTTTAGCTAGTTATAAAACCAGGTTCAGTTGTTATCCATTCGTTTGAGATTTTAATCTTGCCATTTGATTAGGGACTTTTTTTTTTAATTTACTCGGAGTTTAGTATTTTTGTAATAATTATTTTGCTTTTCCCTTTAGTTTCATTTTGACTATTTCCTTATGACATTTTGTGTACAACTTGTTCACTGCCATTTTTACTGTTTTTCATGTGCAGTAAAAGTACACCTTCGAAATTGAACCGTATAATTCTTAATGCATGCATAAAAGAGATGCCTTTCATGTTCAACTTGTATAGTAGACTTACTTCCTCCCAAACAAATGAAGGGTTTTATATTAAGTTTGTAAATGACATGGCGAGTATTACTTACATTGTATAGTTCCATTAAAATGCATTTATACATAAATGATTATTTACATTATATTTAATTCCAATAAAATGCAATAGAAAATAAATACCAATCGAACAATTTCATTTTTCTTTACCTACCATATCTACCCGTGTATTAATTCATGACTGTGACGTCACGTAACATATTTACAAATGTACAAGTCTTTTTGTTCCCATGTCGTTCACTAGTTGAATTTAACGTACTGTGGAATTGTTACCGGATCATCTCTAAAATCATCTTAATGATTATATATAATTAAAATGTATGACGGGAAATAAGAAATTATTGCGTGATTAAAACTTTTTATCAGTGCTCTAACCCGGAAGTTTGATAATGCATCGTGGGATTGCTTTAAAGTTTTAAATGACATTTAAAACAACGCACAGAAAAACACTTACATAATGTAAGAAAATAATTTTAATATTTACTTCATGATTATATACAACTTAGGTGCATACTACAGAACACAAAAGCATTTCTTGTTCAATGGCTATTCCTGTTTTTCTAACCTAGTTGTATTTGACATTCAATTTAAAAGGCACACAGTGTCAAATATTAACTTTTATATCACTGATTATATATAATTTAGGTGCTGACAACGAAACACAAACGTATTTCGTGTTGAATGGCTGTTCATGTTTTTTCTAACCTAGTTGTATTTGATAAGTTTGCATCTGTACAATTTGCTTTACATTTTGACATTTGATTTCAAAGGCACACAAATTCAAATATTACTCTTATATTTTCCCAATGATTATATATAATTTAGGTGCTGACAACGAAACACAAAAGTATTTCCTGTTCAATGACTATTCATGTGCTTTACCTAGTAATATTTGTTTTCACTGAAAGATGCTTTAATGTTTGACATTGAATTTAAAACTACGCGCAACAACACGAATATGTCATGTCAGAAATTAACTTTTACTATTTAATACATGATTAATTATTACTTAGGTGCATACTACTTAATACAAAAGCACTTAGTGTTCAAGGATTATTGCTGTATTTCTAAGCTAATTGTATTTGAAAAAATTGCATCGTATAACTCTCGAATTTGGCTTTTAATTTAAAACTCACCAAAATACACTACGCAATGTCAAAAAGTTACCTTTGATATTTATCCATGATTGTATATGATTTTGGTGCATACTACGCCTCTGGGTGCGGGATTTTCACGCTGTGTTGAAGACATATTGGTGGCCTCAGACTGTGCTCTGCTCCAGAGTCGGGTTGTTGTCTTTTTGACACATTCCTCATTTTCATTCACAATTTTATTCATTTTCATGTTGTACAAAAGTCTTCGTGATCAATTACTATTCCCGTTTTCTGAACTGGTAGCATTACATATATGTGGTTGCTTTTACATTTGACATATAATTAAAAACAACTCGCAAGACCTCACATAAACAATATCAGAAGAAAACTATATAACCTATGATATACATTTTTACTTGAATTTATATGTAACACATATGTATTATTTTCCAGTTAGTCGATGGTTGGGAAATGAATGAAGAGTTTTTTCCAAGCCCAGAAGATCATGAATTATCTTTAGAAGAACGTTATCAGACTTTCTGTAATCTTAAAAAGCCGTCCAAAACGATCGTGGTTTCACAAAATGTTGCCTTAATACAACACCTTATTACCGAAGCTGGACAGGGATTTAGAGTTAGAGTTAGATTTGTTAAATCGCCACAACGTAAGTATTAATATGTACTGTGACAAGCTTTGTCATGCCACAAAATAAGGTTCAACCCGCCATTTGTTTTAAAATGTCCTGTACCAAGTCAGGAAAATGGCCATGCTATATTATAGTTCGGTTCTGTGTGTTACATTTCAATGCTGTGTTTTTGGTGTGTCATTGTTCTCCTCTTTGTTTGATGCATTTCCCTCAGTTTTAGGTTGTAACTCGGATTTTTTTATTTTTTTGTTCTCAATCGATTTATGAGTTTCGAACAGCGGTATACTACTGTTGCCTTTATTTAAACACCTGGGTGAAATTCTTCTACTTTAGTTTTCTCTAACTCGTATTGACATTTATCTTTTTGTTTTGTTTTGTGGTCCTTTATTCTGTATTGTTTGTGTATGTTATAGAACAAAAAGGATATTGAGGTATCCATTCAAAGACACAAAATCAGTACACGCACAGCTCGAAAGACTTTGCAAGATGTAACACCAATATAAACTAATAGCGGTCTGAACGGAAATCTTTGCAAAATATCTCATGTTACATGGAAAATCCTATTTAAACTTGCTTTGTCACACTTTTGATAATTTACAGATCAGTTAAGGTTGTAAATCATTTAATTGAAAACAGTACTTTAAAGTGTGTTCTTCATTTGTACCTGATATTAAGATGGATGAGGATATAATATTATAAATTTATTCAGGAACATAACAATTGTTACTTTATAATTTAATCTACTTTCAAACGCGTTAAAATTAAAGATCATCAAATTACAATTCTATTTGTGTTAAATACTTGTCACAATGCAGCGGTATGTGGCACTTTGCACAAACCAGATAACAAATTATGAGATTTGTCAGATCGAAATTGAAATTTTCACGTGCACGAAAACATGAACATGTATAAAACTGAGATCATGTACCAAAAATCCTTATCACAATTGTTTGTACATTAATACACGTACTTCCTTTTTTCAATGAATAGTACGAACAACGATATTTGATTGATTTTTTTTTAATGCTACTTTTAAACGTCACTTTTATTTCTCGGTGGTCAATTTTTATCGGTGGAGGGAGCTAGGATTGCCATCGACCGTCGATAGTAAAACTGACAATCCTAGTCAATTAAGATTTTACATTTGTTAGTGACTAGTACCCCCTCGCGGATGGGAATCGAACTCACAACCTAAGTGATGACTGGTTAGTGATTACAGTAGAAACACTTAGACCACTTGGCCACCGATGCCCCGATCGATATTTGAAGGATACACGCTTAACTATAATGTTCTTGGAAAATGTAAAGCATACTCTCTATCTGAAAAAAGTCACGTTGGGTGAAGGAAGGAGAATGTATGCCCCCGTCTCTTTTTTTGGCAAACATTTGTAAGACAAATCTTGCAACGATATGCTCGTTAAAATTTGTTCAATTTTGTGGAATTACGATCTTAGTTTGGAACAATCTTGAATCCGCCCCTATTATCATGCAGTTTTAGACCATTGACAAGAGAATCAGAAATGTATAAAGTCACCATTTTCTATTAATATTTATAATACGTAATTCTTTATGACACAAGAGTCGTCTTCAAAAATTATATAAAATTGCATTGATATATATATATATATATCATAAACTAACCATATTGATGTAATCTGTGTTGTATTGTCTGTGTATGAGTGTGTGGGTTTGTACTTGATAATGACATATTTCATGAATGGGAATCATTTTTATTACATAATTGTAGTGATGGAGTACGTTCTTTTGTTTTGGCTTTTGTCAAATAATTGACCATATTGCATGTAGTTCCATCATTAATAATACTAACTATTTCAATTTCCGATGCACTGTGTTTGACGTTAATACGATAATGGAATATTAAGAGAATTTCTATATTCGAGTATATTAGAAACTTATTTTAAGACATCGTAAGATCACTTAAGATCAAAAATCAATTTATATATCTTTAATAATCGTAATGATTATTTCAGTGACGTTATTGGATAATTCCCTGTTGTCTAATTGTTTTATTTGTATTTAGTATATACCCTCTTTCTGTACATTTATAATTGACCGTATGTTTTATTGGAGTCATATAACTACTAGGAAGTAAAACAGTATGTGTCGCCTAGTATACTTAAAATGTATATCATATTAGTCGACTATGGGCATTTAGGAAATAAATGTGGAAGTAACGAGTCTTTCTTCATGATCTTAGTCAACTTGCAAATTATTGTATAAGGTAATCTCAAGCTCATTGTTTAGAGAACGTTTCAAATGTTTTATGCATTTAGCAATGTATAGTTTAATTAAACAATGCTTTACCAGCATGCTTTACCAGCATCCATATATTTTATAATTGTTTTTTTTACATAATAAAGTTCATCAATAATGTATGTAAAGACTTGTTAAGTTTTGCCAAATAACCCAATTAATAAAGAATTAGATATTTTTATTTTAATATTTGGAATGCATAAGTTACTAAAGTGGACCAATATCAAATGATTGTTTTATTCATTTTCTCTTGTTTTTATGGTCATAATTGTCGAAATCTTTTCTTGTTTGTAAAACCAATTCATTAAGAACTGAAACTTTTTTTTGTAACTGAAGTACATAATATATTGAAGTTCTTTTAACATTGTAATATGATATTGTTTCTTCTGTTTTATTAAAACAAAATGAGTCGGTTAAGATATCATGTTAACTCATGTTGTTAATAATGAGCATCTTTTCGCTACATTACTCGAACCTTTAATAAAGATTGTAATCTTCAAACAACGCGTTTCTAATTCACAACTGGTTTATCTAAAGGTTATGCTTTTACTAAATACATGATAATTCCCTACATCTGCACTTTCAAAACAGTTTCAATTTAATTTAGTACATGTAGTAGAATCGTATTGATTCATTATTTTAAGTCATATCGTAATTTTCGATTATTGGTTGTACTTTTGTGGTCAAATAATTATTATATTTGATTGTAATTTCATATGGGTTATTGTAATTGTTTTTATGAGTTTCTGACTATGACAGACTTCAGAATTCTAATTATGGGTCGATATCTTAAGTCAAGGATGCGACAGTTGTTATCCAGTCGTTTGATGTGTTTGAGCATTTGGCATTGCCATTTGATCAGAGACTTTCCTTTTTGAATGTTCCAAAGAGTTCAGCATTGTTGTGATTTTACTTTTTATTGTATGGTTTATGGAAATGGTATATTTTTTTGTAAATACTATCAATAAATAAATATTCAGTTGATACTGATTTGCATCATAAATGCAATCAAAAATACACAAAAAAGAACAAATGCGTGATAGGCATGTTCCAAAAATGTGTTAATACTTAAAAATTAAATAAACAAAAATACCAGTTTTATTTTAAATCAAAATTGATATCCATAAAAGAGACTAGTACACAGTACTTGGTAAGTTATGTTCTACTGGCAATAAACAAAATATACTTGGGCGGGAAAATCAAACATTGATTTGGATTTTTTTATGTTTCAGCTTGCAACGTGGTTTCATCAACAGAGACAGGAATCCACACACTGAAGAATTTTGGATCTAGACGAAACTGTTCTGTATCCATTATCTATCCAGAAACTGTCAAACTAGACTCTGTAGACGTTGGCGTAACACCTAAAGGTGCACTCATGGAGGCAGACTTTGGAATAACTAACAAAGTAAGTTGAATATGAAATAAGACGTTGTAATTCTAATATTTAATGACAATTTCCCTTTCAGTCATTTGAAATCCATTAACTGGCGTATAATCAAATATATTATATATATTTGTCTTCATTTCATTCGAATTAGTCATGATCATTTAGATTTTGCCTAGACATGTTTTTCAATGGAGAACTTTTCTCGACTACATCACCCGATGTTATAACGTAGCCAGGTACCTCATGTATCTAATTTGAAATATATATCAAGAAAATTATGTAGACGGAATACACGTGTCTAGAAGTAAATGACAGTCCTGGCATTCATCAGTTTTAACAAGCTGCTGCTTAGAAATCTAATATTCATGTAGGTAGACGGTTTTGAAATAAACGCAAATCTCAAGTCTGATTTTTTACATTTCAGTGCATGACTTCCAATGGTGCTGATTTTGTTGAGGTTATGGGAGGGAACAGCTTTGAACTGAACAAATCAAACGACAGAAAAGGAATCGTATGTGGAATGAAGTCAAACACAGGTATGACAGAACATACATGATATAACTAAATATAACTAAACCTTAAGTGTATATTGATTTGTAATCAAGATTACATGTACAACTCGCGTTTTCTATAGAAGAAGTATGAAAAATGTTTGATTTTTTAAAATTTTAATTCAGATCCATACACCATTTTGTAATAATAATTTGAAATGATACATGATGTTTAAGAAAACTGTTAATGAGTATTAAATATAGTTTTTGTAACTGCTTCATGTGTTTCCTTCATAACACGACCAAGACCACACTAGTGAATACAGTGTGCCAAAGCAATGCCAATTATAAGACATGTATTGTCTCTTTGGCACTCATACTACATCTTCCTATATTTATATACGAACTTAAAATTAGATTGTCTTGCATGTATTTTCAGGACCACTGGAAACAATCGTTGGGTGTCAGAACACTGTTATTAGATTAGTATCAAGTGGAAACTTCTACAACACAGTTACCTTCTCCTACCGACCACCACATGGTGAAGAATTTGCAATGAGCAATGCTGTTTGCTGAAAAAAAATCTTGTAAGTATTTGATTTACGTACGAATATACAATGGGGGGAAAGTTGAAAAAAAACATTATAAAAAAAACCCGATTAGACATACAATTTACCACGGAGCTCTAAATAGTTATCAAAGGTAACAAGCTTATAATTAGATACACCAGACGCGCTTTTCGTCTACATAAGACTCATCAGTGACGCTTAGATCAAAATTAGTTATAAGTTAAGTTGAAGAGCATTAAAACACTGATCGACACAAAACCTTGAAATCAGCAGATTTGATGGCAAGGGTACCGGACAAGCGACTAGTTTCCTGTCTCACTATATATAGCGTCAACATTGTTGCTCATAAGAGTTCAAATGTACATTTCATTATATATATACTTCGAGATGAGCTATCTATAGTAGGTCCAGAAAAACACCAAATGAAAAAAACTTAGCTATATATATATACATTTGTACGCAAAGAAATGTCTACGTTACATTTGCATATACATATATTGATGTTGAAAAACGTATACAGCTGAAATTCATTATTATGCAACAACAGTTGAATTAATGTACGCTGTCAAATTTGCCATGTACTATAATAACGATATATTACATAATGAAGTGTACTTTTTTTTAATTTGGTAACGGGATCATTTGTGATTTAGACTAAATGTACCTAATGTGTGTTGGTGGATATATATAACATGTTTTGTGTATCAGGTAGATATTATATTCCGTGTGATATTAAGCTGCATGAAATTACCTGTAATGTATATTGCTGTGAGTAAGTCTTTTATATACTAAAATTGAGAATGGAAATGGGGAATGTGTCAAAGAGACAACAACCCGACCATAGAAAAAAAACAACAGCAGAAGGTCACCAACAGGTCTTCAATGTAGCGAGAAATTCCTGTATGAATCAGGTATATTGTTTCTAATTTAATGACGCCATTCTTGTTTTCTTTTATAGATCAACGTGACACATGGATGTTGGCGAAACTTTACTTGCTACATATAGCACTACTGTTAAAATGACAATCAATGCTAGGGAATTGACTAAAGAATTTCATAAAACTGAAATCGAAAATATGAAATAACATACAACTGTAGATATTTAACTGATTTAGAATAAAATAAAATTATCATGTGATATATAAACTTCCAATAAAATAAAAATGTGTTACCAATCTACTATTTTTAAACATTTGTCATGCTTGATTTAGCTATGTATTGAAATTAAAATTAATAGCTTCACATTGGTTTGTTAACAATTTTGTGACATTCATAAGTAAATTGACACATTCTTCTCTATACAGGTGCTATTCATCCAAATCATAGTACGTCACTTCCGATTTCACACAAAAAGGGTACAAAAAGAAAGATTTCATTGAATTTGTAGGCAAATAATCCAACATAAAAAATATTGTGCTTGGTCTTCAACATATATTTTAGGTTTTCATAGAATATTTGATACTTGAGGTTGCATGCTTACAAAATTTTGAACACAGCTAAACAAGAGGTGAAAATTTGATTGACTTCAAGTGATAGTTATTTTTGTATATGTAAATGCAATGTTTTGTGAAATTTTGTCTACAAACCTCGACAGGACAAACCTTTGCTCATGCCGTTTATTTCTTTATTTATAACAAAGATAAATTCTGAATAATTTGGATAGTGCAAATTTAACAAAGACTAATGATGGAAAGTCAATAGTGGTATTGCACATTTAGCAAGGCTTCCGTTTGTTTTAATAGAAAATACGAATATATCTTCCGAAAACACGCTTTAAGTGTTTATAGATTAATACTTCTAGCAAGTTTGTACTGGACAAACACGTGTCCATCTTTACAACAAGTATCTCGTAAGCATTTGAAGGAATGTTTCCATATGCTTATTAAACTAGGTAAATACGTCAAGATGATAGTTACTTTTAATGACTGATTATTGTAAACAAGTAAGCGATAGTAAAAAGTAAAATTACAAGATAGCGTCATAAAAACAGTAAATTGTTTTGATATAGCTATATATAGTAAAAAGTAAAATCACAAAAATACTGAACTCAGAGGAAAATCAAATGGGAAAGTCTCTTATAACATGGCAAAATGTTTTGTAAATAAAAGCCATGCAAGAATATCATTACAGCAAACAGCTATTTGTAACTTATCATGGTGAGTCTTTAAAACATTCACTAAACTTTATTCGAAAGAGAGGTTATCAAAGGGTATAGTATTAGTTATGTGGAATATTAATTCCAAATTGCCTTTGAACCAATGCACATGTCTGCAATTATATATATATATTTTATATTGGATAGGGATTATGAATTGAATTTAGAGGAGTATTATATACAGTCTGCTAATAGAACTACTTAGATGACAATCACTGTTTATGAATAAACTCATTATAGATACGAGGATTGAATTTTTATATTTGCACTAGACGTGCGTTTTGTCTACAAAAGACGCATTAGTGACATCAGATCACAAAAGTAAAGCCAAACAAGTACAACGTTGACAGGCATTGAGGACCCAAAATTCCAAAACGTCGTGCCAAATACGGCTAAAGTAATATATTCATGAGATAAGAAAATCCTTAGTTTTTCGAAAAAAATAAGTTTTAAAAGAGGGACGAAAGATACTCACAAATCTAAAACAAACCGACAACGCCATGGCTAAAAATGAAAACCACGAACAGAAAAACAAAAACACACATGGCACAACATAGAAAACTAAAGAATAAACAACACGAACCCCAACAAAAACTAGGGGTGATCTCAGGTGCTCCGGAAGGGTAAGCAGATCCTGCTCCACATGTGTCACCCGTCGTGTTGCTTACATGATTACAAATCCGGTAAAGTGTCTAATTCGGTAGAACACATTCATGAAAGGGAAGGGGATTGTAGTTACGACGTAAGGAACATATCCGATGTCATTTGTGAAACGGTTATTCCATAACGGTCAACCAACTCGTGATGGCGTCCGTAAAATTTATGAAGGGATGATTTCAACTTCACCATTTGGAACTCTTGGTTTAATAGCTTCCTTGTGAGCAGCAAACCTCTATCAAGAAAATCATGATAGGAAATGCAAGCACGGGAATATCGTATCAATTGGGAGATATATGTGCTGCTGGAATGTTGCTACTTAGAAATGGAAAGTTCACAATTGGAAAGCTGAAATCATCTCTTTTGTCGTAAATAAAATTGAGAATGAAAATGGGGAATGTGTCAAAGAGACAACAACCCGTCCAAATAAAAAACAACAGCAGAGGGTCACCAACAGGTCTTCAATGTAGCGAGAAATTCCCGCACCCGGAGGCGTCCTTCAGCTGGCCCCTAAACAAATATATACTAGTCCAGTGATAATAAAGTTTTGTTTTCAACCGACCCTCATTGTCAATTTCTAGATGTAAGTCAAGATATGAAACCGTCTTAACTGTATCTGTAGTATCCTTTATCTCTAGTTCGACGGGATAGATGCGTTCCACATAGTCACCAAATTGTGAATTGTTTAGTGAAAGAACATCATCTATATAGCGGAAAGTAGAGTTAAAGGATATTACTAACTTCTTATCTTTCTTCCTAAGAAGTTCCTGCATGAAGTCAGCCTCATAATAATAAAGAAACAAGCCGGCAAGTAGAGGGGCACAGGTTGTTCCCATTGGAATGCCGACAGTCTGTTGAAAAACACGTCCTCCGAACGTAACAAATATGTTGTCAATCAAGAAATCAAGCATCCTGATAATGTCAGTTTCAGAGAATTTTTGGTTTGAATCAGAGTGATTCTTTACAAAGTAGGATGCATCCCTCCCTAAGACAAGATACTTGTATCTACGTTGGCCATTCTTTTTTATGAAGCAAAGTAATACCAACTCTTTCAATTTGTCTTTTAGTTTGGAATGTGGAATACTTGTGTAAAGAGTAGAAAAGTCAAATGTTTTAATACTGTTACAAGATGAAAGAGAGTAAGATTGTATGTACTCTAAAAGATCTTTGGAATTTTTAAGTATCCACATCTGATTCACGCCACCTCTAAAATAGGCAGTTTCACAATAACTTTTAAGTTTTAAGTTAAACAGGAAATTTTTATAAATGACCATATAACTTATATTCATGTCAACACGGAAATACTGGATACTGGGCTGGTGATACCTTCTGGGACGAAACGTCCACCAGCAGTGGCATCGACCCAGTGGTGTTATAAGTTATCAAAGGTACCAGGATTATAATTTGATACGACAGACGCGTGTTTCGTCTAAATGTCTAAAAAGCCTTATTTTTTCAAAGTGCAAAGTTTTGTAAACATTTAATTTATAAGTATGTTACCATATCTAAGATAATTCATTTCAACATAGAAGTGCTGACACAAAACACAAAATAGAAAATTAAAGACTAATTGAAGTCTTTTGAAGGGTAAGCAGTTCCTGCTCTACATGTGGCTCCAATCGTTTTGCAAATATTGATACAATACCGGTAATGAGTCTAGTTCGGTAGGTCACATTCGTGAAAAGAGAAAAGGATTGTACTTATCCATTATCACCTGCGCATAGGATATTCCATAACGCTCAATCATCTGGTGTTGACGTCCGTAAATTTACGAAGGGATGATTTCAACCATTGGGTTTTCTGAATTTGTCAAAAATAAGCACAGGCTGTTTTAAATTGTAAAGATATATTACTAGAACGTGTTGCTGGTCTGTTAATTCGTGATTGACTCATTTACAAACAGGAAATTTCATCGAATATTTTCATTCATTGGTGAGAAAAGTCGTTTGGTTTAGAGCAAGTAATATTCGCTTACAACATGTACAAGTGATACGTTGTCACAATAAAAGTATGAGCTTTATGATAGGCACCTGCACCCCTAAGATTTAAAGATCTTTTTAGAAGAACCATTGAAATGAAAACATAATTATTGTACACGCAAGCTTTGTCTATCGTGTTAACTGGGAAAAAAATACGCCATCTGAAAGTGCTGCTGGAATGTTGCAACATTTCAAAGTTATGTCTTAAATAGCAAAACTGTTATTATGTCTTTTGTCGTATAAAATAAACAATGGATGTTGCACTTAATATATGATAAGACTATCAGATGAATAGGACTTTTCAATTTGGTAGGGTTCCAGAGTTGTAATTTAGACGTATTCGACGGTATTGCTAGATTATAAATATCTTAAATATTGATGATATCAAGTTGATTTAATATAATAATTAGATCATGACTACAATGATTTACACAAATTAAAGTTATATTTGTTATGGACTATGTACCCTTATAATAAATTGTAAGAGACAAAAGATAAAATAAAATACAGTGTGATTTTACAATGCTGATAAAAAAAAAAAAAAAACAAACATAAAATGCTTTGTATTTATGCATGAATGAGAAGATGCCTAACTCTATTTTTATGAAGCATCAATATATATAGTTTTACAAAATATTTGCCTTTTTATACTTTTAATAAGCAACAAAGAGCAAGAATTGCAACTTGATGTAGAAAAAAGAGCTGTAGATAACTCTTAAGCGTTACCGGATGAACACATGGAAACACCTACATAAAGACACGGCCTGAAAAATATTAATGCCAAGTCTTACGATGTTTATATGTTAGTTGCATGACTACCGACATATAAACAAATGTGACGGTATTATAGAAGTAGAGCACATGAAACGAATGCACGGTAGAAAATAAACCAATGAGTCCTATAGTTACAACAAATCAGAAACAGGATTTACAAAACTACTTAAAGATGTAAGTATACTTGTTCATTATCAGTCTGCAGTTTTTCTGCTTGGTTGTTTAGTCAAAAGTTTAGATAAAACAACAGCAAAAAAATCCGTTTTCTTTTGTTTCTATGGATCTGTTTCATCGATCTTGTAACACAATGAAGGAATAATAATTTGCTTCTTTAAATTGTACTGATTTGAAATATGTTTTTTAGCCTTCTCAACCCATGTGTATGCGCACGACCCAGACTACTCTGATAAACAAAAAATATACATGTGTATGTCAAAATGTGGCTGAGTTAAGAAGCAAGTCATCGAAATGAAACGTATAAAATGTTAATTTTATAGGTGTTATGTTGTGCAAAGCGGGAATATTTGATTAATCTAATTTGATTGTATGAATCAAATGTTAAAGATGCTCTATAACGCGGATGTGTCTGCAGGGTAATTTGTTCCATCTGTGCATCCATCACTCGTTATATAAATAAAAACTAATGCCATTGTCAGCCTAAACTACGACCGCACCACGCTCATCGGGACCTAACATAAACTAAGATCGTGGTGAGGTCGCAGTAATGGCCAAGTCATACTAGACAACGATCGCAACAGGCTCATTACGATCCTAAATAAATACAGATCGTGGTCAGGTCGCTGTTTGAGTGGCATGAACATGTGGATTTTTGTTGTTTTCACGATGATTCTACGTCCTTGTTACGCTTCTACCAAGATTCCGCTACGATTATACCATGTTCTCACCAAGCTTATTCTACGACCTCACTACGATTATCACGATCTTACTACACTCATCACGTTCTCACTACGAACATACCACAATTTATCCCATTATAACACTTCCTCTGCGATTATAGTATTCGCTTACTACGATCATTCTACAATCTTACCACGTTCATATCACAATCAATCTACACTTTCAGCAATAACGTCAACATCATCTACCATATACATACTGTTCCATTCCTTTTGATTGTAATTAATAAGTAGAGTTCTGGAAAACAATACAGGCATGCCACCAAAATCTACCAGAATGCGCAGGTTATCTACGGTAGGGATACAAAGGGAATCACAGGGGCCTCTGATACGAATTTGATCCAAACAAGGTATTAAATAAAACTGGAAATCAATATCAAGTTTAGAAACCTCCATTTATTCTTATCGCTCAATTTAATGATGTTAGCAAGACTATTTTTTTAATTTGATGTAACTATCATTTTTTTTCATTTTCAACCGATTAATTATGATTAAACAAATAAATTGCACACTCTTGATAGTATGACTAAATCTTTTTATGTTTCCTGAAATCGGACCTAAGCTTATTCCATGCATGCATGGACAAAGGCAACTAACGTTAAATTAGTCCATGATTGCATGGACAAACACAAAATACTTAGTCCATGCATGCATGAACAAAGGCAACTAACGTCAACGTAGTCCATGCTTGCATGGATTAACACAACAAACTTAGTCCATGCATTGACGAAGGTAACTAACATTAACTTAGTTCATGCTTGCATTGAATGTTTGCAATTTATTTCTTAAGGTAAAATATTTATGTGACAATGACAATGAGCATTGCAAGAACTCGAAATGGTTGTAGTATGAACGTGGTGAGGTCGTAAGTCGAATTTGATGAAGACGGCACAAGCGTGATAGAATCGTAATATGGACTCGCATAGCGTAGTATACACGTATAATGGTAGTAGCAGTTTCATTTTTGGGTCGCGGGGAGAGCGTGATTGTCGTAGTAAGGTCGCAGTATCGTCGCTGTAAGATCGTATCGCATTCTCTTCGACTATTATCACGTTTTCTATTCACTTGACCTTGGCGATCAAACCCCGACCCAACTGCGCTCTCGCCATGTGGCCAAATTTGGGGTCCTTAATTCGCATAGCGATCATTTTGCCTTATCATGACGGCAGCCATTACATAGTATTATATATGCCCTTTAAATAAAAATGTCATTATACCAATTCATATGCTGTATCAAAAATTTGTCCGCATATATGTTCATTGTACATGTTTTTAGGGTTCTGTTCGTGTATAAATGAACATTGTCTACTTTAAAAACTTTCGGCCCTTTTAGTTTGAAAATAATTGTAGCATAATTGCTATATAAAATAGCAAAAAAACGTCAAAAAACAGGGTTCAAAACAGAAATCATGACACAAGAAGTTTTTCTTCATGATTTGTCCGCATATAGGGAAGCACCTTGTATATTGAGTTTTAAAGTTACATAACTTATAAGTTACCTGCTTTTTTTAAGTTTTCGGTCAAATTCTTTTAAAAACATGATGGTTTCAACCTGCCCATTTCGTTTAAAGTCAAAATTTTAGAATTTTCCCTTAGAATTACACAACATTTTTGTAAATATCCGCAAAAGGAGGTTTTCAAATACACATTGTAGATCCATGACGGAAAAGGACTGGATTATCCGCAAATTTGATATAATTCATATTTTAAATTTTAAACTAAGTGAAGTTATTTAACCAAAAGGTCCAAAGTCACGTGGTGCAAATCATATGAACGCACCACGAGTGTTTTGAACATGTTAAAAGTTGGCAACGCTCAACACGATCACGAAGACCTCACCACGACCTAACACAACCTTTTTTTTGTTTCAGAGATCGTAGTACGATCGTGGCCTAGTGCGATCGGGTATAGGCTTACTATCACATAAAGCTAAACTCGATTATCCCGATTGTCCAAATTTCCACGATCAAGCTCAACCAAATTCTTGATCGGACCTGTTTACGACTTCTACCCGACCACCATCCGACTGTACACGACCTTAACTCGACCATTCACGACTCCTTAATGACGCCATCACGACTCCATCCCGACAACAAAATGATTACTTATTCGATAATTCCGATCAATTCACGATCTTTTCACGATCTTTACTCGACTAGCTAGACAAAATCAACTATTCACGATCTCAGCCTGATCTCGTCCAGACCAGATCGGCCTGTTCGTATATGGTTCGTAGGGATAATCGGGGATTGGTCGGGTATGCACATTTTTAGTATAAAAACGTCCATTTTTTTTTATTCCCACCGCTTCGGAGTGGGCATTAAGTGTTACCCTTGACCGTCTGTACACACGTACGTTCCAACATGACCCTTTATAATGTTATATATGCTAGCTGGAGCATTATCAAAGAAAGTCAGATCGATGACGAGCAAGGTAGACTATCCCGAACATTCTTGTCGATTGAGTCAGACCAGTCTTTCGATCACGTAATTTTGCTTCATCGGGCTTGATCGAGTTGATCTGATCGGCAGTGTGAACCTAGCTTAAAGGACAAACATTTAGATAGTTGCAGATGTTATTGTCATGTTTGTGTACTGTTGTGTTTGTTTTGGTCATCTTGTTTTTATTTGCCTTGTCATTTTAATTTCGATGAGTGGGATGTTCCTTTGGTATCTTTCACATTTTTTCACCGTAATACTCTAGTTTGCTTAAATGTAAACTGCAAATATGGACTAATATTTGTTCGCCTATTTCTTTTTAATGGCTAGAAATGTAATTAGTAATGGTGAATATAAAAAAAAAGATGTGGTATGATTGCCAATGAGACAACTATCCACAAAAGACCAAAATGACACAGACATTAACAACTATAGGTCACCGTACAGCCTTCAACAATGAGCAAAGCCAATACCGCATAGTCAGCTATAATAGGCCCCGATAAGACAATGTAAAACAATTCAAACGAGAAAACTAACGACCTTATTTATGTAAAAAAATGATCGAAAAACAAATACATTTTATTTTATTTATTGCAATGCATTTTTTCTTCATAGAAGTCTCATACCAACAAAACAAAAAAAGTATGTACAAACATTTATTGCAAAGGCTGTTTTGTCTGATTTAAGATTAATAATCTCATACATGGTGAGAGCAGTGAGGAAATAGAAGTATGGCAACGGGAACTCATCCATATGACCTACCAGCTGGTAAAGAGTACCATATATTTATTGCATGCAGTGGAGAAGACAGTGAAAAGGGACGATGGCTTATGGAACAACTTGAAAGCAGGTATCCCTTTCGCTGTGTCTATCATGAACGAGATTTTCTGGCCGGTGCAATGATTGTCGATAACATAAGGGAGTTCATGGACAAAAGTGTCAAATGCTTGCTGTTAATTAGTCAAAAATCTTTAGACAGGTTCCATTTTACACTAGAACGAACATTTGCCATATCAATATCGAATGAGACAGGACGAAATATTATTATCCCGATTCTTTTAGAGGACGTACCTCTTCCTCCTGTATTACGTCACATGACATACATCGATTGGAGACCACATATTCAGGGGGATGTTGTGGCCAGAATTCGTGAAGCGTATTGTCATTCAGGTAATTTACGAAAGAGGGACAAAAGATACCAAAGGGACAATCAAATTCATAGATCGAAAATAAACTGACAACACCATGGCTAAAAATGAAAAAAGACAAACAGACAAACAATAATACACATTACACAACATAGAAAACTAAAGAATAAGCAACACAAATCCCACCAAAAAGCAGGTAAAAAAAGGTGGATTCATTAATATTTATAGGATACACATTTTCGTGGATTTGTGGCCAAAAGCGAACCTCGTAATTAAATGTTCAAGGAATGACAAATTTTCTATAGGCTTCAATGAAAACATTGAACTGCGAAACTAAATACTCACGAACATGTAAGTTTTCCTTGATTCACGAACATTGGTACCAACGAAAATAAATGAATCCACAGTAGTAACGAGACCACGTAAATAAGGTAGAAAACGTAAAAACAATCTTTTTCGACCACAGTGCATGATACTGTTATTGATTTTATTTGTTTGGTTTAAAAAGCGTTCAGTGCTTCGAATATTTTTTCACATATAATACAGTAACTATTTAATAGTGGTTGGTCCGAACTCGACCTATTTACATCTCTTACTGCACAACTAAAGATGAAAAATAATGTTCAAAATCATTTTTTTAAATCTACTAACAGTTATATATAATAGAGATCATAATAAGTCCCAAAAGACTAACCATGACAAAATATATTATTTATGATATATATGATATCCAGATTTTTAATTCTTACCTTTTTCCCTATAATATTTTACTCATAATTGGCATAGTCGCAAACTAGTATTAGAATACTGTCAAACTTCACCATGTGTAAAGGTTACAATTTGTTAACGGTAGCCTACATAGTCAGGTCGAGGTCTTATTTTCCATTTGTTAAAAGAACTATGACGGATGAACCTCAATGTTAATTTAAAAGACCTCCCTTATGAAGTTACATTGTTATCTGCTCCCATCGGAATTCTGTATTTTTGTAAAAAAAAAAAAAAAGAGTGTTATTGAACTATTATAATTCTCCATATATAGTTTTTAATTTGGGCTATTTACCGATCTTTTGAGCAGGTGGTCCTAACTTATGTTTCAAGTTTATTTCATATCTATTAGATTATAAAATATCTTATATTTAAATAAAATGTATACCTACTTAAAATTATTACAAATGGTTGTTTTCAGCTTATCGGATTGGACTGCCATCAAATTTAAATCAATTTATAGGTAAGCATATACTTATAATAGTTTTTGTATTTTTATTCGTTTAATAGGTCAATTCGTCAAATTAAAGGTGTATCATTAAGATCTATCAAACAAATTGTGCATATAATTGATAAATGCAAAGAACACAACATGGTCACTTTATCATGTTTATGGGATCTATATACCTTGTACAGAAAGTGTAACAAATTCATATATTAAGATTGAAAGTAAAATTTCACGTAGCAATCGTTTATTTGCACACTTTAGACATGTTAGAAGCTGAATAAATTGTCGATGAAATGTACACGATCCTTGTTTTGATATGTTATGCGTTTTATATTTTCGTTTATGCGTTTTGACTTATCAAACCAAATTAGTGTAACTCTGAAAAGACATGAACAGATCTAAAATGTGTAATTCAGAGATGACTTATATTGTTTTCTATGTAATTTGTCTCTGGTCGAGAGGTTGCTAATTAAGAATCATACCAGGTTATTTTTTTGATATATGACAGCAAGTTACATGTTATTTGAAAGTTTTCAGATTAAAAAAACATCCGACTTTTAATAGATTTTTTTAAATTGGGAATATTGATTGTTTGTGGCTGAGTGACACATCTAAGTCTTAATCAAGTATGTAATTTGTTTACGACAAATGTCTAGAATACTTAAATAAAAGAGGGAAGAAAGATACCAGGGGGTAATTCAAGTTCATCGATCGAAAATAAACTGGGAACGACATGGCTATAAAAGAAAAAGACAAACAGGCAAATAATACATGTAATAAAACACACCAAACAAAAAAGCTAAAGACTTAGCAACACGAACCTCATTTAATTTAGTGTCAATGTCAGGTACTCCGGAGTGGTAAGCGAATCCTGCTCCAAATGTCGTACCCGCCGTGTTACTCATGTTATAACATATATATACTCCGTAAATAATGTAATTTGGTAGGTCACATTCGCGAACATGGATCGGGATTGTAGTAACGACATGAGGAACATATCCGATATCTTCCTTAAATCGGATATCCAATAACGGTCAACCAACTCGTGATTTACAATGCGGTGATTTCAACTTCACCATTTGGAACTCTTAGTTTAATAGCTTCCTTGTGAGCAGCAACCCTCACTTAAATAATGGATGATCAAGAACTGCCACTCAATTATGAATACAATAACAGATGCAACGCGTTTTTACGCTTAATTATATAGGTTTAGAATCTTCTAGTTAACGTGTAATATAAGGCATAAATGTAATTTTTAAAGTTAGTATGATAAATACATATATTTTTATGCATCTGCAGCACTTGTTTTAAATACACTCATTTAAGGTGATGACAACGGAAAGCCTATTGGTTATATAAAGGGTTATCACGATTCACCTAATTGTTGTGGTTGCCGGCTGAAATTTGAAAACAGCAACCTTAACTTTGAGGATATCGATCAAGAAACCAAAGGACATGCAAGTCTTATTTTTATAATTTTATTTAAATAGTATTGGAGATATACAAATAGTTAATGAATAGTGTGTTACTTTGTCAAAATGTGGTATTATATGAATAACACATAGATAAGAGGGTTTTATATAGAGCAGTTTGTTATCCCGAGGTGAAAGTATGGGAAATAGACAATCCTTACTGTCATTGGCTGTTAAATTCTCAAATTAAAAGTACTTATATATGACGTCACGTACATTACTACGTAGTAGTTATTAAAAAAACAACAGAAGAGAAGCAAGATACATTTTTCTTATTTCAATAGTCTATGAAAAGGTTCTGAAGCAAATACTTCGAACTTGAGTGTCCTTAATTCATTGATGTAAATTTAATTCATTATCCTTTAAATCCTCGATTTAGATTTACTATGCATGAAAGAAAGAAGTAGGTCCGGTAAGGGCCGATTTTGGCCTCAAATTTCAGGTTCATCTAACGCAAGTTTTGGACACTTTTTAAACACTTGAGTGTCTATTTCAATTGATTTGATTAGTTTGTGTGAAAGATTTGAACTGATCTAGTCATTAAAAATGCCGCATCCGTGTTCATCCTCAACCTTTATGTATGTTTTGTAATATCATCAAATACAACTTACATTTCAATATTATGAATGAACACGAATGCGGCCACTTTCATTTTAGACGGAAACCGTCTAAAAATTAACCAAAATGCTAAAATTTTGAAGATTTCAGTAATTTAGCATGACTTAATGATGCTAGAACGCGATATGTGTGCATTGTAGTTTCAAAAACAGCTCATATCTATGTAGCAGAAGCATTTTACTTTCCAAAATATAGGAGCCAAAAATTTCTAGAATTAAACTTTTTTTCTTAACCTGTTTTTTGGGTGTATAAGACTGTAACAAAATAATTGGTGAAGAAAAAATAATATGGTGGTGCACTTCTTTTTTTGCTACGGCCCTTTGAAAATGCCCAATTTTGATGATTTTCCCATTTTTCATAGATTTTTACCTATTTTTGGGCTATTATCGTGAAAAAAATCACAGTTCCACAATTAAACTTTTTTTCATACTTTCTATAAGGATAAAGTGGGCCAATCTGAATAAATTTTACTTAGAAAAGCAATAGGTAGGTGTTAATATAAGAAAGTTTTATCATATTTTGACGCTTTTTTGTGTAAAATTTACCATGGTGCCAATTGTCTATTTTTGTGATTTTTCTCAGTTTTAAGAAAAAAATGCAAGTTATTTCAACTTTTTTTGTTATAAATGATTGAAAAATACATATCTAAGAAATTGGAAAAGACCATAATGACATGGGATGTACATGATTTTCGTAAAATCATTTTTTGTATCCCTCACCCATTTTCTGAAAATTTTTGCTAAAAATAATGACTTGATTGATCGTAAAATTTGAAAACTCAAAAACCGTTCATTGTAAATACACAATTTTTTCACAGAGTTATAATTGATTATAATATTTTTAAAATTCATTGATATTTTCCACTTGTATGACATGTTTTGGAAATAATTCAAGAACGAGATTTCAACGAGACTGAACGAGACTGAAACGTCAGAAGAATACATCCTTAAAGATAACATTTTCACAATTTTCTAAAGCTGCTATATTTTGGGGCCAAAAAGGGGTCTTACTGAACCTACTCCTTTATTCGAGATATAATCGCCCTGTAAGTATCAATCTGAAGAAAAATGTATTCTATTTCAGATTGAAGAAATGTGTTCCGATACAACAGAAGCTCTAAATTCATATTCCGGTATGAAATGTTATGGTTTATTTACAATGCGCCGAATGTGTATAGGAATGCTAATTGCTTCTGTGGTGTTTGGTGTTCTGGTTGTGGGTATATATGGAATATATGTTGTAGCAAAAAGGGAAGTGTTTAATGGAATGATTATATGGATTCCAATCATGGTCGGAATGCTTGTAGTTCCATTTTTTTACCTCGTGTTTGTTGGAGCAGTTGGGAAAAAGGTAAGACAATATTTAACTGTATTATCAGATTTTTATCAAGGGTATACACAACCTCAGAGAAAGGGCTAAAACGTAGTGTTTTGAGAGTACGTTTTCAGAAACAATTCAATTGTGTTTTATACACCTCCCTCAGTATACATAATCAACATGATTGGAAGAAAGCAGAATCAAAGTTGGGAACAGATAACAAGAGGTTGCCAGCAGCTCCTCTGGTACAATCATTTTTGTATTATTATTTTGTTTTGCAACCCTTCATGCGTAGTTAACGTTATTTGGAGTCTTATTTAGCACCATATTTTGTAGGTAGAATTATGAAGATCATGTTAAATGTGACGGAAATATAGAAGTAGAGCACATGAAACAAATTCAATGTTAAATGTTCACAGTCTTTTCGTTTATCTTAAATATTTTGAGATAAAACAAAAATTAAAAAATTATTGTAATAATGACGTAACTGTATATCTAAAACGAAATAGTTCCTACTATCAAATATGTAGAATATTTGTTGGTTAATTTATCATTACATAAAAGCTGAATGTCTGGTGGTTATTGTAGAACACTTTTTTCTTATAATTTGAATTAAAAAAAGTTTCATTTTTCCTGTTTCTCTATTATATTTACTGTTTTTGGTACTTCCGAGGTTCAAGGTAAATGTTCACTCTTATATTTAAATGCATGTATGATACTTTTTAAGAATAGGAGTCTTTAAAATAGAAAGCAGTGGGGTATTAAATGAGTAGTGATACTCCTGTTCTGCCAGTTTAGAAAAGACGTACTACTGGTCCGAACTGTAAATGTAAAATGAATTTGTTTTCATTATTTGAAGGAATGTTTACTTGCCCATTGATTTTTATATTTTTTTAGAGATTTTGAAATCATTATTTAATGTATTGAAACTTATTTTCAAATCATAAAGTTGCATCGGTATCTGTTACCGCGATTGTGTTTCTAATAATTGAATAAGTAGTTACGCATTTGTCTTTTCAATTTGAAATATATTTTTAGTATTGTATTAATATTATTTTTGTTTTTCAGCTCGCAAGAAAGTATATTGAAACGACATTGTGGAATATACTTATGACCCATTACAAGAAATCGAAATGTTTGATATTCTATGACAATTTACCACTTGGAATATTTCAAGTATCCTTTTTTTAATCGCCGGCTTACTTGTGTTCGTGTCGAATGTGTATAAGCTTATGCTTTGTACGGTCGGGGCTAGATGCTATACCAAGCATGACTTTGTATCATTCATAATGATACTTACATGTACCATACATATCTGTGTGGCCCTAGTCTCTGTGTTGAAAGCCGTATCTTGACTTTTAATGGTTTACGTTCATAAATTATTACTAGGATGGAGAGTTGGCTGATTGGCACTCAAACCACATCTCCTATATCTGTATATCGTCTTATGTCAAAACATTACCGTGAGCTCTATGAATTGTTGACGCATCAGATTTCGGTTTATCTGCACATATAAATAAGTACCATGCTTTAGTTTGATCAAATACACCTGGTACTGCAAACATGAATCAAAGCATACATGACTTGTCAAATGCATTTGTTGTGACCTTAAACATAAAGATAACTTCATCGTAAATATTAGGATATAATTTCATACCCAGATTTATATATTTAATTATGTTGATCAATAGTTAATATGATAGATCCTTCGTCAGCAGTGGTTATCATATTTATACCACAATCGAAAATTTAGACTTTGAAATAAAGTTTTTAGACAACAATCTACAGCACAACAGAGTCTGAAAAGTAACCACTCTGTTATATATTTGCTCGTTTATTGCAATTACATTAAATTCATGTATTTCAGCATTTTAATTGTTTTAACATCTCTGATTCAAGATATTGATTTAATGGCGGGCATTTCTAAGAATTCTAAGTTGATTATTTTGTATCATTGTTTACATGCTTATTTGATTTAACAAAAAATCAGTATTGGACACAAAGAACAGTACCACAAATTGTGGTTATTCGTTATGATACAAACCCTTGCAAGGTAAGTGAATATATGAATTCCTTATTGTCAATCTCTAATGATTTTTATCACATCTTCCCCGTTTTGTCAAGTATATTTATGTCATTTATAAGCGTAAGACGTATATCTACTTCTGTGTCACAACCCATGATTAGTTTCGCACGTCTTGTACTTAAAATACTATAAGTGTTTAGATTTCCTTCGTTTTGTGGTTTTAGACCAGTTCTATTGGACTATTTACCGGGTTTGTAATAACATGAGCAGCACGACGGGTGCCACATGTGGATCAGGATCTGCTTACCCTTTCGGTGTACCCTACGGTCTGATTTTATCATGGGTTTGTGTTTGGAACGTGTGCAAAGACTTTTAATTATACATCGATATAGAACTACGAAAAGCTATATAACATATGTCCATGTTTTAACGTCGAAGAAATATTAGGACCAATGACATTAACATAAAATTGAAATAAAGAACATGAAAAGTGTAAATAAACTGTATTTCACTATCTTACAAATGACTATAAACTCAAATTTAACATAATCTAAGCGGGAGAAACGAATACAGCAATAACAGTAATACATAAAACATTACGTGTTGCTGACACTGAGTTAATTTAAGAATTATAATGGAAAGCAAAAGACACAGTTTTTCTGAGTATAAATTCATGTATAATTATAATAATAATAATTGTATAACATTGATTCAATTGTATAAACATATTAAATATACATTAACTCTTGTATATTCATATGAAATTTATAGCATATATACTTAAAAACGTAAGTTTCTGTAACTTATGTATACTGTAATACAATTTTAGGAATTTGTTTGGCTGTATCTACAGACTAAGTATAAAAATATCCCAGACATCACTATAGAGGTGTATCAGGTAAAAGTTATACATTAGAATTGTATAGAATCAAACATGTTAAAAAAGCAATATTAAAGGACTATAAAATGACACAGTACTATGTGTTCTGTTAAATTGTTCCTTTTAAAATTGTTAAACGATGATGACTGATGTACCCATATTTTGACTATTATATTTATTGTGTCTGTTTATTTAACGCATCAATGTAAAAATATCGGAAATTGATGAGACTGTCATTAAAGTGAGAGGGTTAGCGCTATAGAACCAGGTTTAATCCACCATTTTCTACATTTGAAAATACCTGTACCAAGTCAGGAATATGACAGTTTTTGTCCAATCGTTTTTGATGCGTTTTGTTATTTGATTTTGCCATGTGATTATGGACTTTCCAAATTGATCTTCCTCTAAGTTCAGTATTTTTGTGATTTTACTTTTTATGATATAGCGGCATATACTAAATTCATAATAAGGACTCGAACATAATAAAGTGTTACTAACGGAAAGCTAGCAAATTATAAAAAAAAAACATGGGCGTATATCGTTTTATCTTGCATCCTATACATGTATATGAATATTATGTGTTTAAAGCGACAGCGTGTAGACCGTGTACAATGGAATTTGTGCGCTTTCTTTAGTTTAGTAATCTGTACGTAGTGGGTATTGTGTTCTCCTATAAAGACAATACGACGTTGAGGAAAAACATTAAATGTTTTGCCGGACTACAGACGACGAAATTGATGACGGACGATTGAAATAGATACAAAAACATATCGAAACCTAGCAAGTTGTAATTGATGGCATTTATCTCTATATAGACAAATATTCAACCTCACTCTCACTTATATGGAATGATCTGACCACATAAATATATAAGTTATTTGTGACTGGATGCGTGCAAGTTCTCGACATTATTTACTAAAATGTGATCATATGCATTCTTTTCAAACATCAAATTATTATTGATGAATTCATTTGTGATCATAAATCAAGTCAAAAGTGTATATCGTAACAAATAAAAGTAAATATGTTTTTCGTTTTTAAAAGTAAATTCTAGTAAAAAAATTCCAAACTCCAAGGAAAATTGAAAACGGAAAGTTATAATCATTTAGTATTGGAATTTGATTGGACTGTCATACAAGTGAGATGTGGAGCTAGTATTAAAACTAGGTTTAATCGACCATTTATTACATATGAATTGCCTGTTCTAATTCAGAAATATGACAGTTGATATCAATTCGTTTGATGTGTTTGAGCTTTTGCAATTTGATCTTTGAGACTTTCCGTTTTTAAATTTCCTCGGAGTTCGGTATTTGTGTGATTATACTTCTTTTTGTATAGGCCCGGGCAGATAACCTTATCTTGGCTACTATTGCATACTATTCCCATGATATAATTCACTGGAAAGATCTGCCAAATTCTGCCTCTAACCGACACGGAATGTGGAGACGAAAAGAATGCATATGTCAGCTAGTTGAACAATATCTAAGCGAACTCCAGCCACGGCAGTATATATGGTATGACAATTTTGCCAAGCGTGAAACCAAAAACTATTCAGGAGGCACCATCACGTATTGGAGGACCATAATAGTGTAAAAAGATAGAGACATAGACAAAGACATGTGAATGCATTAAGATATATCTTATATGATTTGATTTCTCTATCAATGGTTGCCCGTTATTTTGAGTAAACATATGACATTTTCAAGAGGATTCATTAATACTATTAGACTTTCATTTGGTTAATAGAAAGAAGTCAAGGAAAGAATGGTTTAAACGGAATTCTATTGTACCCGTATATTTAACTAAATGCTTTCAAGTCACCTTTTCACTAACCTTTGTGGTTTTTCAACTGATGCTTTTCAATCTGCTACTGAAATAAATTCAACGTTTTAGCTTAACCAAAACCCTGTCCACTGTGAGTTATGTTAGATGTATTTCTATTTGTAGCCATCTGATGAGTCAATAGATATAGGAAGATGTGGTGTGAGTGCCAATGAGACAACTCTCCATCCAAATAACAATTTAAAAAAGTAAACCATTATAGGTCAATGTACGGCCTTCAACACGGAGCTTTGGCTCACAGAGAACAACATGCTATAAAGAGCCCCAAAACTACTAGTGTAAAACCATGCAAACGGGAAAACCAACGGTCTAATCTATATAAAAAAAACGAGAAACGAGAAACACGTACAAATTACATAAACAAACGACAACTACTGTACATCAGATTCCTGCCTTAGGACAGGTGCAAACGTTTGCAGCGGAATTAAACGTTTTAATGGTACCAAACCTTCTCCCTTTTTCTGAAACAATAGCATAACATCCCAACATAGAAAAACACACGATAAAATATCAATTGACAGGCTTAACTCAATCAAAAAACGTAAATTAATAAAGCCTTTTTCAATTGAATTATATATATCGTTCAATGTATAGTTACACCAATGTCATTAGTTAATGGGGTTGGGATCCCGCTGGTTAACATGGTTAACCCTGCCACTTTCTGTATATAAGTACCCGTCCCAATTGAGGAGCCTGTCATTAAATGGTTTTTGTTTGTTGCTGTGTAATACATTTGTTTCTCGTTCATTTTATTTTTGTGTACGTTAATTCAACCGTTCGTCATTTCGTGGCCTTTTATAGCTGATTTTCGGTATGAGTTTGGTCTTTGTTGAATGATGTACTGTGACCTACATTTGTTAATGTTTGTGTCATTTAGTCTCTTTTGAAGCGATGTCTCATTATCAATCATACTAGTACACATCCTCTTTTATTTTTATACATATCATATATAAGGTAGAGTTATTATTAACGTTAAGTGTCCTTCTTACGTTGTTAGTTGGTAGCTGTGTAGAAAAATTGGATTTTAGAGTTGAAGTTAAGAAAGAATTTTTTGGGTATATAAAATTTGTTTTCTTTTTCTTTTTTTTCTAACCCTTTGTGTAATATTATATATATGTTCATTGTTAATTTTTTATTATTGTATTTTCCTTGGTTTATTATCGAAGATTTCCTGCATTTTAAGAAGAAATTCATAGTTTGGACAAATAGAGTTTAAAATTAAAACAAAAACGAAAATTCTTAAGACTTTTTTCAACGAGTAAATACGTACAAGTTGCAGACAAGTATTTCGACTGAACAATTGGTCTGCCTGAGTGTCAATGTCTTGATAATGAGAATGAATAATTATGTGTTCATATGAAATCGCTTTTGCTATAACCTTATAAAAATATAATTTACTTTTAGACATCTTTTGCTCTAATTTTTTGGTTCCTTTTTTGGTTCATCTTTTTATTATGCTTTGGATTTTCCAATATTACGGCTTTGAGTATAACTGAAGAGATATTGATTGCCACATGCGCATCTGGTGCAGAAAATACGTGATACCATTATGTTTTTACGTCTGAGGAGGATCAGTTTAATACATATATAAGCATCTGCTAAAGGTCAGATAAAGAGAAAGATAGAAGCATGTGGTCCATTTATGGATAGAATTAGGAATAAATAATTTAGATATATTATCTCTGAATGACTTTATGCAGTAAGGATGACTATATTATGGTATTGTCAAGATTTGTAAGTTTGCAACCTACCATACAATCACACAACAAAACGCACAGTAAACCTCAGTGTAACAGCTCTGTCGCTCCGTAATTCTCGTATCAAGGCTTCAAAACGAAACCAGGCATTATTAGCGACGTCACAATGTGAGAGAAGTTATCAGAGACGTCACAATGCGAGAGGAGACGTTATCAAGCTTGCTTTCGTCAAGCGTAAAACTGTCGTAGGAAGAGGGAAAAAACCAGTAATAGAAGAATAAAAAGATAATCGATTTTCTTATAGATATCGTATAAAATATCAGCCGCTCGACATAATGCGATTTTTTTTAGCTCGTGCGCTTTGCTCACTCGCCAAAAAGGTTTACATTGTGGCTCGTGGCTGATAGTTTACGATATCAATGTGTAGAAAACCTGATAATCTATACATGGTATACTTTTATTTGTCTTTCTTAATATTACTTTTACTGTTTAGTCAATTTTTGGTAATATCCTATGACGTGGTTCGGTACTTATACATCCCGTCATTGTGTTATGGTAAATTTGTGTATTATTGTCTTTCATTTCTGTTTATGTTCTAGTCTATATTCCTTTTTGTGTTTCTTTGTAACATATTTGTTTGTTTTATTGTGATTAAGATTATAACACAATGTTGACTGTTGAACCCCTTTTTTGACCTTTTTACCTATTAGGTCTGTTTATTTTGTTCACACATCGTTGTCAATTTGATGGAATTGTATGCGACTGTCATACAAGTGAGATATTTAGCTAAAATTAATTTGTGACATTAATGTTTATCCAAATTCCACTTTTTCATGGGTTATTTTAGAATTCTCCTGATGTGCAAATGAATAATATATTTAAACATTTTAATTTGGTTGAACTATATTAGAAATTTCATGATATTATATGAATAAATAAATTTGTGTCAAATCTGCTTCTTTTGATACCAATTTGATTAAAAATAATCCACACATTTCTCCTCTATTATTTTTTTTCTTGTTTAATATATAGCAAAAGAGTTAAATTGACGAATACATGAGGGCTAATAAAGTTCGAATTTAATCTCTGTTCTGTTCTCTCTCATCTAAACGGACTAATTTATTCACATTAAATAATAACTCCAGTACAGTGGTCTGATAATATTAAAATCTAATCGTCAGTGATGATAGGTTTGAGAGATTTCGAATATTTCCTGAAGAATGAGGATCTTCGTCATGTAAGCAGGAATAACATTTATAGTGTGTTTCTTGACCCGACTGTTGACTTGTTTTTTACGAAACCACACTATTTATAAAGGAATACTAATTCTTATTACACCTTACTATTAAACAACTTGATTTTATTTGTTTTAAAGACGAAAAAGGAATAAACTAGTAGCAAACGAACATCGTTAACATTTTTAAATCGTCCAGCGGCAAACATTTAAAGACTATTCAAAACGATGTATATGAATAAAAATGAGTAACAATAATTAAAAAAGAAAACGATTTCCTATACATGAATACAAGTAGGTGATTGCTATTGCCAGTGAGGCAGCAAACCAAAGACAAAAGTCCAAATCATACAGTATAAAAACATTGGCCAGGAGTATGTACTATACGTTAAGAAAATGCAACAGGGACAATAATAAACATCGTCTATCAACATGAAAATCTAAAGGGCAAAATGTATAAAGTTACGGATAACAAAATTATAAAAAAGATTCCAGAAGTACATAGGAAAACCACATGGATATCCATATAAAAGCGAAATAGTAAATTGGTAGAATATTTGGCAATTCATAAAATGCAAATTATTTTCTTTTAGCGCTGATTTATCAATACAGTTTTGAATTCATCATTTTGAACATAAACTACTGTGCCAAGGACAAAATAGTGCATGTATTGATTAAAAATGTAAACACACGTGACAATGTGTAACATGTGTTGTGCATTAGTAGGAAGACAATATATGCACTTGTTCTAGCATAACACTAAAAGGTAAGATCAATATTTTTATAAACACTTAGTTACTCTAATTTATCTAATTAGATGTGTTACGAAAAGGTATACTATATTCATCGCTAAGGTATAAATACTATGGGGACCGTGTCAAAACATTTATCGATTTAAACCGGTAAAGAATCATGCGTTTTTGTTGATCAGCATCCTACACTTAAATTATCTAAATTCAGAACATCTTGTTTTACATCAAACATTTTAATGTTCTATAATAACATTTGGTCGTTAGTCAAGAATGGGAAAGATGTGTGTTTGTCTGTGTGTGTGATTTAGGGATTGGATGTATTGGTATTGCAAGTATTCACATTCTGAATTGATCAAATTTACATAGTAAGCAAGTTTAAAATTTGTTATTCAGTTTTTTACAAGTTTAATGCATCCTGCCGATATTATGTTCATTTTTATAACCAACGTTAACAGTAGTGTTTTGTTACTTAACACCAGTGCCTGTGGTTAGGCGAGGATAGACCGCTCACTATAAATAAGAAGATGTGGTATGAGTGCAAATGAGACATCTCCATTGAAGTCACTATGTTTTAAACAGCCACATTATGTATAAAAGGATGGTCCGAGGTCTGGAGCCAGTAATTAAGTGGGTTTAGTGCATTGGTGTCTACCATATTTGTTTTCTGTTTCTTTTTTGTCATAAATAAGGTTGGTGGTTTCATCGAATTTTTTTTATATCGAGGCCTTTTAAAATTTTTCTTTTTTCAAAGTTAGACAGTGGCATATAATTGCTGAAGTTAGCTCCCTTTGGTCAGTTGTTGGATATCTTAGATGTTCACCCCTGTCATTAAAGTACATACAAAATGCTTTAAGGTATAAGGTGGGTGGGTGAATAGTAGACATGAATCGCTATATATATAAGCCGCAACTTTCAGTTTCGTGAAAATATATACAGTGATAAGGAAAAAAATGGATTTTAGCAAGACCTTTGTATTCAGTGTACAATACATAGTGACATTTATAAAAAAAATCAATATGTATCTTGTAGACCATATGTTCAACTTAGGATAACATTGTTTATAGCATATTATACGAGGTTACAATGTTTTATCGTCCTTGACTTTCAAGAACTGTATATGATAGACATAATTATACTGGTATGAATATAAAACCGACTATTTGATTGAAAATTACAAGGACACTGCATACATTCAGACAAAATATTGAAATAAATGTTAGATTACGCAATAGGTAAAAAGCATGTCCCTAACCAGGTTCAACCCATTATTTTTTGTTTATTTAAAATGTCCTGTACCAAGTCAGGAAAATGGTCATTGTTTTATATTATAGTTCGTTTCTGTGTGTGTTACATTTTAATGTTGTGTTTCTGTTGTGTCGTAGTTCTCCTCTTATATTTGATGTGTATCCCTCAGTTTTGGTTTTTGTTCTCAATCGATTTATGAATTTTGAACAGCGGTATACTACTGTTGCCTTTATTTTTATAAATTAACCTTAAAAAAACACGACGCGTGATAAATTCCATGCATCCGAAGCGCTTTTCAGGATTAACATTCACCAGAAACCTTCAAGGTCGAATATTTGAAAACCAACGAAGTACAAGAACCAAAAGAGTTTAAGTGTTGTATTTGAAGACCTGATAAAATGGCAAATCCATCTAAGGTCAACTTATTTTTATGTTTAAAAAAGATAAGTAATTCGGGTAGGCTGCGTAACATTATCGAAAAACAAACGAGGGGACATGACATGACAAAAGAGAACATGAGTATACACTATAAAGTTCGCGCTGTTTTTTTTGTTTTTTTTTTATCTTGTGATCAAGCAAATAATTTTTAACGTTCATGTAATTAAAATCATTCTATTTTACTATTAGTTATCTGAATGCCATCCTTCTTCTTTTGTTGTAATGAGCTTAAGATATAGTTTGCATGGACAAACAAAAATCAAGAACAATTGGCCGAAGAATACAGAAAAATGGGACACAAAATATGCGAGATTAATGGCAAAACAAAAGATAAAAAAAAGAATAATAAGGAAAAAAATTAGAAAAAACTACCAGGAGAAGGAGCAATAAGGCCCAAGTATAATATACTGAAAATTTAAAAGTTATAAAAATTCAAGACTCGCTAAAATTTAAGCATTTTCTTAAACATTGTTAAATAAAGACAAATCTTACCCTGCTTCGAATTCCGGTTAGTACATTGTAGAATTTATAATTACACACAATAGTTAATCTTCTGTCCCTCTCCTGTTAAAGCCCATTTATGTATTAAAAATCGTCGTGTTTGATTTGACAATATCTGGTATTTCTTAGATGATTAATCTGTAATTTCTAATAATTTCCTTGTTTAACAATTTTGATGTAATTGTGTTATCCTTTCAGAAAATACACATTAAAGAGCTATGGGTAAAGGTCAAGGAGGAGGAGGAGGTCAAGGTGGTGGAGCAGCAGGTTGCCTATCAGCTATAATATGGTTTCTTCTTATATTTCTGGCATGGCCGTTAGCATTTTTACTTTCCTTTGTATACATATTCCTGCTGCCATTTGGAGCATGTATAGACCCTATTAGATCAATAAATGAACAATTGGTGCGCATATTACAACTTCCATATACTTGTGCTCAGAACATGATGATAATGAAACCTCTTTGTTAATGCAGATTGATTCCGGCTGATGCTAAATGTGGCATTAACATTACCTGTGTAACTCTCGTATACAGACTTTGTCTTTATTTTATTTTTATATACCCGATATATTAATATTTGTTTTACATCTAATTTATGCTATATTGTTATATTTCTATATATTATAATTAAATTATAGTTATTTTTATTATTTGATTAATTTGCATATTACATTTTGTACAAAGCATAGATCTGAATATGTTTTATCTGACATGCAGTATGCACGAAGTGGTAGCAAGTCATTTCGTACCTTGGCAATTTCATACCTCGGACATTTCGTACCCAACATTTACCATTTCGTACCCACTATAAAAACATTTCGTACCCTGTGACTATAATTCCACAAAATGGTCTTCGGGTATAACTTGAGTTCATAAAAAAAACTCAATATAACAAAAAAGTTCTAGATGCTATCATATGGTTTTTAAAAAGTGTCATAAGATTTGATTGCTTAATCGTAAATTAGTGCATCTGTGAAATTATCAATTAGTGCATCTGTGAAATTATCAATTAGTGCATATGTGAAATTATCACTGTTAGCATATTTAAGACGAAAACAATTTAACCGAAGGGCGGGAAATTTTGATATTTACTTGAAATTTGGGCGTGTGTTTTTTTTTAGATAGATATACGTTGCAACACGTCACCCGCGGACCTATCAGAGAGCAGAAAACAGCCTTAGTCATCAATTGGTCTTTCACATAGCGAAAAAAATCTGCACCCGGTGGCGGGCTTCTGTTAGCCCATAAACAATAATATTTTTGTATACTAGATTAACGAAAACGGATGTCTAACAAAACAAAACAAACGAAATATAATAAAATACATGACAAAAAAGGTCAGATGATATACTGACGTAGGAAAGGTGCAAAAGACTGCAGGGTTTAAACATTTTATGATAACTACGGCAACCCTCCCCATGTATCTCTAGCTAATATTGCATTTTTTACTTTGCAATGCTACATCATTGGTTGTTGGTTGCTTAACGTCCAGTGGCAAATATTTCATGCATGTTCAGGACGAGAACAAGTTAACAATAAATACAATAGGTAGGTCTTGTAATAAAAGAGGCCATCCGGGATGATGGTCGGGGAAATTTGGACTGCCACTGGTAAATGAGGGTGTGATACAAAAGAAACTACAAGTTACACAGCTGTTTTCATACATCAGTAAATATCTATACATTTTATACAGGTTTCTTGTTGTTTGTGATGATTAATATTTTCCTAATTAATGTTAGTCTAATTAATTGCAAACCAGTTTCAAAGCTTGTTTATTGATTGGTTAATATGAGTCGTAAGCGGATGCTCAATACAAACTGATGTCCATTTGTCAAATTAAAAAAAAAAGATAAAAAGATGATATCAAAGTGATATTCAAGCTCATAAGACGAAAAAATACTGTCCACGTAATGGCAAAACGAAGAACGACAAAAAGACAAAAAAAAAACAATCTAAGAATACAACATAGAAAACTGAAGAATATTTGAAGATGTCAATCCAACAGATAGTACATTTATATATATATATAGGATTGACACCATTTTTTTATGAGCGTTTTCAATGTGAAGTACGAAAGTACGATTATCTTTTTTGTCGAGTAAGAAGGAATTTAATTAAAGGAATATGTATGTTATTTGAAAAAAAGACATACAAATTCCAAAAGAGATACACGTATATTTGTATCGATCTGATGAGTATGCCTTTAAGTCTTTTTAACTAATTTGGTTTAGTTTGTTATTATGTTGTGCTGTAACATACTGTCCCAGTTTATATTTTAAACACCGTCACATTCTTTAAGGATGTCTGCTGCTCAAAATCAAAATAACAAGAATCATTCAAACTATGCATTAATTGATAGGGCTGATATGTTAGTTAAAAAAAAATAATATAAAAAAAAATTTTCGTGTGCAGTTTTTTTGCGGCAGTAACATCTTTACGTCCACAATAACATGCATTGGAAAATCAGCAGTTTTTTCAGGAAGGGGTGGCCTTGTTTGAAATACAATAAACATTTAATGTTACTACATAAATCGAATTTTTATTCCAATGACAAGCAACAATATATGTTCAAGTTTAACAATGTTGGAATTTTTTTTACAATACTAATAGTGATCTATTCTATTTTTGGCAATAAATAATGTAAATAAAAAGTACGGGAAAACATTGCTGAAAACATATTTTTGATTTTTTTACTAATAAGAAATAACAAGAAAATCTTATTCCTTTACAAAATTGATGCTCCATAGAGTCTTTTTCAAAAAGAAAAAAAAAAAAATTATGTTCGTGTGCAAATTTTGAGTTAAATCCAAAATAATTTTATTTCACAAAAAAGTACGGGAAAATGTATGATTTTTTGGTATTTTGTACCAATAAACAAGTTATTTTTACTAAACCTCTACTAAAATTTTTTAATTTACAATCCATATTGATTCATATATAAATGGTCTTGTACTGTTTTAAGTTTTTTTTCTCACATTAAATGGCATCTTTTCCAACTATATATCTTATCAATTTGATAACAAATTTTCAAAAAGCTAAAAAATGTGACTATGAGACACATGATATCTCTATCATATTTTCATATCAATGTCTAAGCAGCTAATGTAGGCCAGATTAACTTAATTCTGTATCACCTAGGGTGCTATAACTAAGTTCTTATGATTTTGTACAAGCAAAAAAAAAAGGGGGGGGGCAATCATCAACATGAAATTTTCAATCAACAGGCCAACAAAACATCTCATTGACCTAAATGGAAAAAAAACAATGCGGAAAATTTTCTTTTGTCTATTTTTATAATGATTTTACATGATTCACACTTCGCCTACCCCAAAGAGATGGAATCCCCTGTCCCCCGGTCAAGGATGGTAAGTCACTAAATATTGACCTGATCATTGAACCATAAAAATGAGGTCAGGGTTGGATGACAGGTGTCAGACTGACTTACCAGTACATCTTACCATGGGACGAATCCATAATCAAAATATCATTAACTTACAAGTATAGTTACAAAGAAACAAGACCTTATCCCAAAACCTAAATGTGGTCAGTGGACCATGAAAATGAGGTCAGGGTTGGGTGACAGCTAGGTGTTACACTGACTTGATAACCTTCCATTTATCCCATAGACAAAATAATATCGACCTACTAAGTATAGTTACTGAGTAACAGCAGGGACAAAACTTGAAAGTAGCCTAGTTGCTCAAAACTGACCTGATCACAAAACTTTGATAAAAGTTTACACTGCAGCCGTCAGAAAAGCAATCCATGTGTCTTTCTATCTGTGATTTTCTTTACAGGTGAGACAAAAATTATCAAGTAACATTGGTTGATATGATAGATAAAATTACAAATGATAAAATTTCCAGAAATGAATAAATAAGGGACGAACCATTTAACTTGCAGGGAGGGAGGGGGTTGCAAGGTGTTTTCATAAATAAATATTTTGATTCTGAATTTTGAGAAAATAAATAATTTGGCTAGAAAGGGGACAAAAAAAATTATTCTGACAGAGGATATTTAACATAAAAAATAATGTTAAATTTGCCAAAAAAATTATATGTTGTGCTACTTCTAAAAAATAAATAAATTTGCATGCGAAGCGCGCAAAAAAAATATTCTGACCACAAAAAAAACCCATCCCCCCCCCCCCCCCTGGACTCTAGAGAAAAACTTGGCATAAAAGACATGTACTAAATTAATATCATGAATGAATCTCAGTATCAAATTACAAATGTTCTACATCCTGATCCACTTATCAAGTCATAACAATATTGGCATACATCAAAACTCAATTTGAACAATGGAATGATTCGATCAGAGGTATATCACAATAAAAAGATCTCACATTTTGAAATCTGATACATGTACATGCATTTGTATGCAGATAATAATTATTAAAGCATTTTGGACAGTCATGACAAAATCATAATAAGAAATGCACACAATGATTTCTGAATTTACAGTAAACAATTCTGACATTACAATTCTTTCAAAAAGTCTGAAACACTGTCAATAATTTTTGCTGATTTGGTTACTCTGGCTTTGGACCCACAGGGTTCACTAAAAATATCTTTAATACCTGTTCTACCATTTCTGGAATAAGCAAGTCGTAAATGACTTAAATTAAGTCCACTTCTGGCAATACAATTTGCCGTTCTTTTAGTTACAACTTTTTCATCAAACATCTGTTTTAGTGAAGGCACATTTTTATTCATTTGTTTTAATGACACATAATTATAAAATACACTAAGCTCTGATTGAAAAACTTTCTGAACATCTGTAAAATTGTCAATTTTTTCATTGACCAATCTAAAAAGTGCATTAACATCATCTTCAGCATTGTGAGCATCATAAGAAAGGTTAATTAATGTGTCACACAACTTACATTGTGAATATGAGCCAAGATTGGGAAAGGAAAGTTTAAACAATTTTAAAGTATCAACAAAGCCAACAATGTTGCTTTGAAAATCATCAAGCAAGGAACAATCATCTAAGGCATTGTACAAAACAGGACAATCATAATTTAGAAGTAATTGTGCTTACAAGATTTGTTGCCATTTATTGCTATATAAAACTAAATAAATTAAATTATCTCCCTTGAAATCAGACAAAAATCAGATAATTTAAAATACAGTGTGTGTGTGTGTGGGGGGGGGGGGGAGGGGTAAAATATAAATTATCCTGCAATGACGCCTTTTTGCGACCTTATTAAGCTGACCGTGTGAGGGCTTCACAGCCAGTCAAGGTGGTTAATCACCCCCATCATCATCACCTAATAAAATTTATAGTGTTATTACATGAAGTTGTATCAGCTAGGTCATTCTGGTACATTATAATGTTAAGGAATGATATGGAATGTAGATGTATTTGTGCTTGCTACAAAACATGCTAAAAACTGGCCTTTCCTTGTTTTTTTAAAGATTGCCAAATAAGTTTTATATTTTCGGAAAAGGAATATGTATTGTATATTTATTTTCAAAGAATAAAATTTTCAGATCATGAATATGGATATTTTTCATATCATTGTATACATGTTAAAATAGGAGTGATAAACTAATAATTATGATCATACTCTCTAGTCATTTCTTTTTCTCTTTCTGTCCACTCTTCCATTGACTGGTCTGCAACAGATTCAATGACATCTCCAACTTCTCTTATTCTGCTGTCAATCATGCAGTGGCTGACTGTAGGGATATTAAGAATGGAAAGAAGGCCATTTATCTGGTGTTCTCCAAGTCCAAGATCAATAGCAGCTAAAATATATTTGAAAAACATGTAAATCTTAATTATATTTTTTAACTATTTATTGTAATTTTTTTTAATTGATTTTGTTATTTGAAACAATAGTATATACTAGAGATTACAGATAAGTTTTATGAAAATCAAAGTTGATTTGGAATAGTTACGAAAAATTTTAAAGGTGACCATCTGAATTTAGTTTGTACTGAACATTTTAGCTTTTTTAACTATTCATTAAATCATTATACCTATAATACCTATAGGTTTGGCATTTTAAACAAAATACCAACAAACTTGGTAATTTGTAAGAACAGTATATAATAAGAGATAACTGATAAGTTTTATAATTATCAAAATTGGTTTGAAAAAGTTCTTGAAAATTTTAAAGGTGTCCATCTATATTTTATCAGAACTGCAACACAGTCAAAATTTTAATTGAGTGCAGTTCTATTCATGTTTAAGGTCATAGAAACATTTGTACAGAAATCTTGAGTCAATGTTATAAATAAAGTGATATTACTGGTCAGTATCCTGTTCATTCATTATTCATTTTTTTCTTCTATGTATTTTGTGTGATTTTGTCTCATGTACATTTAATCCATATTCCTTTATTTTCTATTAAACAAGACAGCATGCCGACAAGACTGTCACATTCATCATGTTCAAAGCTTATTACATACATGTATACATGTTGGTTTTTTTAATTTTATAGTGGCTGTATAAATAAAAATACAATGTATTTTTTCTAGTACCTTCTTACCCAATATGAAAATATACCAAACACTTTGTTGTTTCAATTAAATCTTACACCCACAGTTTAATCAGCCCAAATCAGGTTGAATTGGTATGGGGTCTGATCAATCTAATAATGTTTTATGATCAAATACAGATTTAGCACAGACCATTTTTGACTTTCTGGGGGAGGGAGAGTGGCTATTTTTTTTTTGGAAAATATCCCTACCCTAATTTTTGTCAAAATAAAATATCTGGCCCGCACTTAGATTAAAAAAAATAATCAGGCCCGCATTTTGCCAATAAAAGAAAAGAAACTTTCCACATTGAACATATATGGGGAAAAAATCATCTGCATAGCGGGTGAAACAATATCCTGGTCGACATGAAAAAACTACCACCCCCCCCCCCCCCCCTCCTAGAAAGTCAAATGCCCAAACATACAAATACTTTTCTTTAAGATGGAGTTTCTCCAAATTTTCTTTCGTCCATGGATATAAAGTTTCTGATTTATAGGGGATATCGGCTGACTTCAGCTTTTTATCATTTTAGTTTCTGTATATATATGAGGGGGGATAGGACCTTTTTCGGGATGCGGGAATTTTCTTTTTCAAATTTCGGGACCTCAGGATTTCATGTTTTTAAGCCCGTGATTTCGGGATTTCGTGTTTTTAAGCTCGGGATTTCGGGATCAGGACCCCTCCTACCCTCCCTCATATATACTATATAGTGAACCTTACATATTAAGTCTACCTTTTTAATTCACGTTTTCAGGAAAGGGGATCTTTTCACTATGTTTTTTCATGCAATTTTTTTTGCAATTTTTATTTCATGTGTTTCTGTGTTCATTCCTTATTTTGTTATATTTACCTAAAGCTAACTTTGTGTTTACATCCCAAATCTTGTGGTCATGTTGTTTTCCTGTTGGGATAGCGTTGATGTTCCCACACGACTTATTTGTGCACAACACTTTCAACACTGACCCCAAGCCATATGTCTTTATATCAATAATGTTATGAAGAGACAGTGGTAGACCACAGTGTTTACATTGTTGTAGGTGGTCAGCAATAACACCAAGTTCCACTACTCTACGACCAATGCGCCAGTCATCTGTTGGGGTCAAGTTATTTCCGTCATTGTCTAAAACTTCTTCATGAACAATATTTGAAATATCTGGGACTATTTTTTTACTTGTTACATCATATGAGTGATCTGCATGAAGTGACTTTAAAGCTAGATCCTGATCCTCTTCAAAATACCGTTTTCGTTGACCCTCTCGAATGGACACGAGTTTTCTTACTTGTTTCGATGTTCTAAAGCCATTATTGCGAAGTTTTCCCATGATAAATAATATATAAAAATTTCAAAGACTATAAAAAATATAAAATACTATCAAAACGGTGTAAAATGACATCTATAAATTCTTTTAGACTCTCCGTTGAAGCTGTCAAGTGGTCGGCTGCTTCCATGTAAACAAATACCGGAAATCGCGGGATTTAATATTGTCGTATAATTATGTCGTCTATGTTTATTTTTATTAATAGTAGCATACATATACGTTATAAAATGATTAATCTATAACTATTATTCATATTTCAACCATTTTATTGATTTAGTTTTGTCAAACACTGTTTACATTTTTACGACTTTCTTCATAAATTACGGTGCGCAAAAAGTGTCAAAAACGACACCAGCAGACATCCTTAAGTGCCTGTTGTTCAGTGGTCATCGGCGGTTCATATTTGTTTTTCGCAATTTCGTTTTGTTATAAATTAGGACGTTAGTTAGCTCAATTGAATTGGTTCATATTTTTCATGTCGAGGTCTTTTATAGCCAACATTAAGATGAGATCAGTTTGTCAAAAAGTGCAATTCGTATGTTCATTTATTTTTTTTCTCTGAGTTTGAACTTCTTCAAAGGTGGTCAATCTATCATGGCTTTTGTAATGTACGTTTTGTTAACTTCTAATTCAAATTTTAAAGGGGTGTATCTCAAATAAATATAATAAACTAGTTTTTCTTACATTTTTTTGTACATAAATTAGGCCGTTAGTTTTCTCGTTTGAAATGTTTTACATTTGTCATTTCGGGGCCTTTTATAGCTGACTATGCGGTATGGACTTTGCTCATTGTTGAAGGCCGTATATACGATGACCTTTAGTTGTTAATTTCAGTGTCATTTCGTCTCTTGTGGAGAGTTGTCGCATTGGCAATCATACAACATCTTCTTTTTTTTTATAGCAGTTGTTTTATAAGAACCTGGTACCCTCCAATAATAGTTGCAAATTAAAAGAACTTTAACATGCAGAGAATATACGATTTTACAGGAAACAAGAATGTAAGTCCCCATGTGACTAGGTGGAGCTAAATGTGTACGTATTTGTACATTCTGCATAACAAAACGATCGCCGCTTTTACTTTAGGATCGGATCGGAGAATATGCATTCATCAGGGATGTCCGTATTTCTAAACCCAAGTTAAATTTGGCCTCAATAGCTCTTAGCTACCGCAAAGCAGGAGTAAGACTAAGATGTGTGAACATGATAATTCAAATGAAGACTCAAATTGAAATTTATACATGTAGTTCCTTCCCTTTTCATTTGATACTTTATTTAACTGAACAAAAATATATTCTACAAAGATGTATATCGACACCTATGCGTTAGAAATATTTTGTTTAAAATATGTGATTCTTTCCAGTATATTCTTTTTTCGATTTTGTGGTGTTTCATCAAACAAAGGCTTTGGAAATTGTTCTTGCGAGAATTTCGCGTACGCGCTGCTAGTGGCCGTCTTAGAATTGCCTCGAGGTTATAGCTGTTGCTACTGGGTGTTGAAGGACACACTTAAACTTCAGATTTTGATTTTAAGACAATTTCCCACACAAAACAAAATTAAGGAGACACGTGACTATCCATCAGAGTACAAATGAAGTGGATGTAAGCAAATAAAGGTCGCAGTAGTGCCTATAGTACTGCAACTGACATCGAAAAAGACGCTTAGTTAACGAGTTTAATGGTCCGGAATAACACACGGCTGCAAATTGTTTTAAATGATAGAATAATATCTATATTTTAATTTCCGTCGGGTCGTAAAAAGTTTCTATGGTCACATTTTTGTATTTTATCCCTTTAATGGGGGTACCCCTCAATTTACGATTTTGGGTAGTTACCTTAAAATCCAAAAATATATTTTTTTGTTAAATTTCCCGCTATTTTCGTAAATATTTTCTATGCACATATCATCAAGGATCATCGGAATGATGAAGACATAAATATTATACCATCTCCAAGTAAAACTTTCAAACTTAAAGTTGGCTGTTTTTTAGATAGAAATTTAACGCGTTTTTCTTTGAAAACGAGAAAACATATGATTCAAAAACAGTATTTGACATTTGAGAGGACACAACATATTATTGCAATACTGCATGCAAATTTTGTTGGGCAAATTCCAAACAATTATGTCAAAAACTCAAAAATAAAAACATCATTTGTACCTTTTTTAATTACGGAAATTTCCTATCCGTCAATCAGCTCCACCATTTATTTTTTCATTCACAATCAATTTGATAGATTCGATGTGATTATGTAGATTTTGTAGGAGAAGTTAATTTATTTTTGAGTGATTTGAATATATATAGTAGTTCTTTCGTGTATTTTCTGTAAATAAGTTATATTTTTGTTAATAAAATTTTGACTTTATATAAAAGTTAACCAAATCCTTCGGATAAGAGGTTTTTCCGGATAATGACTAATAGTTGACATTGTGTGAAAATACATTGTATGTCAATGTTTAACCTCAGAGCAATTAATATGCATGCAAGTGGTCGGGGGAAAAGTACTATTGAAGTTTCGCAGAGATTTGGTGTGTGACAAGGTAAAGCTAAAACCAACTTCTCTTGATATTCTGCTTTCCGTGGGCGAATCATCAGTGATGTTATGAGACTTGCACCAGAAGGCAAAATTGGTGCGTCTTTAAATTAAATTGATTGATTGATTGTTGGTTGCTTAAAGTCCAGTGGCAAATATTTCATGCATGTTCAGGACGAGAACAAGCTAACAATAAAAACAATAGGTAGGTTTTGTCATAATAGAGGCCATTCGGGATGATGATCGGGAAAATTTAGACTGCCACTGGAAAATGATGGGATATTGGATTAGGACAGACATTTTCCATTACAACATGCCACCTACGGACCCCTTAAAGAATTGATGCAAAGGGTTTTAACGTGCAAAGAACGTGACACTCCCTTTACACGAGGCAGCGGATTTAACGTCCCCATTCTGACCGGACGTGACTGCGCACTTGATACATCCCGCACAGCCAAACGGACGCCCAACTTCGTTTTACTGCCGGTCGGGGGAAGATCAAGTGACCATATTTCGTTTCCCCAGTCACCTTTAGGGAACTTTAAATTAGAAACAACATGATCGACATGTAACCTCACAACCTGACACTTTTATACGATCTCGCGCTCAGTTTCTTCCTTGTAGTTTGGATATGAAAACAGGGTTTTTGTGTAAAAGAAAAACCTTTAAAAAAACCCAGAAAACTACGCAAAACTGAGTCCCCTAAACGTGTTAACAGTTGTTAAGTTGTGCTTATTAATGTGAGTAATCATTTATCCATGCATAACCAAGTACTTATTGAAGTCAACACCTGTGCAATTAAGTAAAACAGTCACTGAAAAAATAGAATTTGAACTTGCTGTCAGTTCATTAATAACGATTGTTAGTGATGTGATTTGTTTTTCCATAAGAAAAAGCCTTTCTCATGTAGCACATCCTCTATATATACCGATCAATTTTACCCAAGATTGTCTCTGATGCTTACCAAACTACCAAACTCCAGAACTAACTAGATATTGTGACACCTTACAATTCAGACACAGTGGGGCCAAGGGATATGAATCATAGAGTTTAGATCTGAACTCAATTTAGGGGATGCCATATCTGCTGCAGGAAAATTGAAGTCTATATTAAGATTTTCAGAATTACACCAAGGTGTGTCTGAAAATATCAAGGATACATTAAAAGAAGAACAATTACTTCATCCTGCCACCAGTGGTCTTATGAGCTATGTCCTCGTTTTGGTATTGCTATGGAAATGATGCCCGCATAGCTTGTTAATAGATATAGGAAGATGTGGTATGAGTGCCAATGATACAACACACCATCCAAGTCACAATTTATAAAAGTAAACCATTATAGGTCACGGTCCGGTCTTCAACACAGAGCCTAGGCTCAAAAGTTCTTTGATAGTTAATCGATGAAAAATAACACAAACGCGCTTCTGAACCGTATATTGTCCCTAAAGATAACAAAAATTCGTAAATGTATGGCTATTACAAAATCAATCGTTTCTGTAGCAACATTCGCCCCTTTACATTTGGGACTGGCACTGCAGATACATCATGCATATGCATATGGGAATATGGGTCACGAACATTGATCGAAACTTTGTACTCACATTTCTTTTGTGTTTCCTATGCAAAGGGAAGACTATATCTGACGAGTTTGACCAAATCATGACGGTATTTACGCTCCAGATAGCATTTGTACTAAAAAAAACTTTGTTTGCTTTGAACAAACTCTGTCCTGCGCCGAACTTGTTCTCATAAAAAAGGGAAGTGTCTTGTAATGCTAATACGCGTACTGAATCCGCATATGATGACTATGAGATTGATTCATGTCCCTATTTTATGAATACTTGAGCTATTGTGTGTCGCTTTTAAAAGTTATATAAGGATCATGACTGAATTTGAATTACAACATTAGAACGTTGGCATTGTATTGTATGATTTTTCATCCATCCCTTAAAAAATCAATGAGTTAACTTTTTTACCAGGATTATCCTACTAAAAAAATGTTCATGCACCAAACTGACTTTGTTTTACACTCAATTTGTTTTTAAACCTCGCATTCGCCTCGGGTCACTATAGTATATTTTGTGTTATTACTGCTCTGTCCAGACTTTGCAAATACACAATATGTATTTATCTATAACTAGATACCAAATTTTCACAAAATACAAAACCTTTAAGATGCAAAATTAAAAACACTGTTTCAGCGCTTGAATTTTGCTTTTTTTCAAAGATAGAAAAAATATTGAAATAATTTGATAAACTGGTGTTTTATACTTTAGAAAATAATTCTGTAATATACTATAGTGAAATACTATACACAATATGAAAGTTTATGGATGTGAAAAGGTCAAGGCCACTTCTTCTTTTGCTATGTCTTAAATGGAAAAAAATCAGGAAGTTCCAAATCAACGCCATTTTGTAATGGCAGCTCTTCATATAATTAGTCAAATTTGTCGTTTTAACATTGTTTATAGCATATGCTCATGATTGAATCGTTTTTGTAGCATTTTATTGAATAAATATCAGAATATTTCTCCTTTTTGTTCTTGTGTTTGAAATATTGATATTTTTAGGTCTGACCTTTGACCTCAATTTCACAAAATTGTGACCACTCTGGATTTTTACGACCCAACTTTTCTTATTGTACACGTTATCCTCTTTCCATCGATATATAATTTAGGTGTGTGTTTTTCCGGACCATTAAAGTTTTAAAAAATGAACTCTGGTTGCAGTACTACTACAACATAGAACAAAACCAGTACTGCATGATCAGTATTTTCGTTTATCGTGATATGTTAACGCATTAATTTACAGTTTTAGTTAAAATGTAAATTAAAAAATATCTTTTTTCTCCCAAATATGCCCCCCCCCCCTATTTTGTTCATATTGAAAATACTCCATGATCATATATATTTGTTTTAAATATAGAATTTCAAAGTAACTATCGTTGTATTGTTAAACAAATGTATATACATGTAATGTGCCATGTGTCTCATAAGCCAAATTAACGTTGCTGGGTATTGATTATTTTATGTATGATTTAATGTTATTGCCGGGTTATGAAATATATGGCAATCAATATTTGACACATTTATATGATAAAAATGATTGTGTCAATACTTCAAGTGTTTGTTTATAAAAAAAAAGATATCTGTTCTACAAATCGTAAAGATAATTTAGGTGATGGGCCATCTTGATCTACAACTTCCACTCAGTAACGTCATACCGTACAATAAATTCCATTTTTGGAAGTCACAGTATGACAATTTACAATGGGCCATCTTGATCTACAACTTCCACTCAGTAACGTCATACCGTACAATAAATTCCATTTTTGGAAGTCACAGTATGACAATTTACAAGTTACCAAAAAAAATGTGTCCAGGTTAAAAAAATTTAGAACTATGGCTCATTGGCAGTCATAGCATGCTTAAGTGAGCTTCAAAATAAGATGTCATAGTGGTATGCACGCTATTGGCAATCATACCACATATTATTTTGAGTGGCCTCATTGGCAATTGACAATGAGGCAACTCACCACCAGAGACGAAATGACGTAGAAGTTAAAATAGTGAAAATACAAATGAATAAGACATCATCGTATGACCTTCATCAATGAGCAAACTCAATGCCACAAAAAAAACAACTATAAAAGTTTCCAAAATGACTAAATACGAGAAACCTGACAACACTACTGATCTTTAAGTGATTGGTTGAACATGGTTATATCTGTGGCTATATGCCATCGTCAAAGCTATCAACTGAATTATTCAGAAAGTGACAACATTTTATATACTTGATGTTATAATACAAATGACTGTGTGCCCAACGCCAAATGTCAACCATTTATAATATAAAAAAAAAGACTCAATTATTACTTCAGAAGCAATGTCCTGATTGGAATAGTATAAGTTTCTTAAATTTGTTTTATATTTTGTTAAATTAACCACAAAAAGTAGACAGGAATTACCAAAATAATAAGACAGTACAACGGACCTCTCTAAACATCAACCAAATATACGTACAAAGAAAGACAAGCACCAATTTACACTTTCCGTGTCCACTTTGTGTTTTTGTTATTTGTATTTCTAATTGTATCAATCTGAAGGGTTTTAATTCTTGTTCAACAGATATAAATATAAATATATACAATTTCCCATAGGAACTCCTTTTATGGCTAAAACTGTACCACTTTTATTATGAAGTTTTGAAAAAAATCTTATCCTACAATTGAAAGTTCATATGCACCACATTTTTTTTCAAAGGTCAAAATATAGGGCTGTGCGGCATATTTTCAACGTGTATATGCCCTGAACTTCTCAGAGTTTGAACTTACACAAATTTTCTTAACTACCCCTACCTCGAATGAAAGGTTACCACAGATTTCAATGTAAACAATATGCACATGTATATTTACTAGTAACAATCCCAAGTTATGTCTCTGTGAGATGGAGCACACAGAGCATAACTTGGAACCAGTATGTAAACAAAAGTAATTGTCTTTGAATATTCAAGATCTCTCCAAAAGAGGCGTGTTTTGAGAAACAGCTGTATTTATAAAAGTGCAACCTATAGTTTGTTCTTATGTTGTACTGTAACACCATTGTGATAGTTAAGCGGTAGGGATGGAATCACCCTTACACGTTTAACCCCGCCACATTATGTATGTACAGTGGAGATCACTTCTAACCTCTCATTAGAACTAATAGAATATTCTGTCATAGAACTGTTCTAACCTGTCCTAGAACAGTTCTAGCTAGAACAGTTCTACCTTAGAACTGTTTTAGGTATAACTGTCAGGATCAGTTCTAGGTAGAACTGACTAAATCAGTTCTAGGTAGAACTGTCAGGATCAGTTCTAGTGTAGAACTGTCTAAAACTGTTCTAGGTAGAACTGACCAAATCAGTTCTAACCGTAGAACTGTCAGCAGAACTGACTAAATCAGTCAGGACTGTAGAACAGTTCTAAATGACGTCACTGCAGAAAGGGCAATTTAGAATTTAGAAGAAAAAAACAGTTTCAATTACTTTACTATATATATAATAGCAGCTGTTTCTATATTTTTTACTGATCAAAATGTACATGTACAATATCGAAGTGGATAGGAGGTTATCCAACTCATCGGAGAAATATTTTTATGAGATTGCAAATGAAACATCATTGTTTACGTTTCTTCGTTCCCCGTTTTTAACAGTCTCTTCGTAAATATAACTCTGCATTTAATTCAAGTAAATTTAATCTTAATTTACCTTGTTTGCCTTGGATTTACATTCATGATTTAAGATTCTGTTTTGACAAATGTTCAAACAAAAATTGTACAGTGGATGAATTATGGGATATCATAGTAATGAACACAGTGTTGTTAAACGCAAGAAAACTATGTACATTTGCACTGAGGTCTCAGATTTGCATTATCTCGTTGCCAAACTTATCCATAACGATAATGAATAATATCTGGGAGTCTGGAACGTCAGAAAAATATACTCGATCTGAACATGAATGAAATATTTGCCACTGGACTTAAGGCTACAAACAAAACCAATCATTTTCCTTCTTCAAATTATATTAACAGTATAGTCAGTATACCTTTCCAAGAAGAGAACTTCTCATACATGTACTTTTCATTTTAAAATAAAGTATATGAATCAGTGATGTGAGTGTTGGATGATGCCATTAAATAGAAATAATTCGTAAATATAACTCAACATGCAGACATCTTATACGTTCAGGTATTTCACATCCAAAATTTTATGGAAATATTCTTTATAAAGCACAAAAATGTCAGTATTCTCCTCAGAAACTAACAAAACCTTTAAATAGACTTATTAAAAGGGGATATAGTTACGATACTGTTGTCAGGTCATTAAAGATTGCATATTTTGGCTTTAACATTGATTCACTGATAGGGTCTTTGCATCGGAACTAAACACATTTATTTCTAAAAAAACAGTTGTTGGCATGACACGGGTTATGTTCTTCTCATATATTTTATGATAGTATGATACTAAACCCCTAACGGGAGGGATTGTACCTGATATTCATATGATGAAGACATAATCTTTCAATCAGTTTAATTGAGGTCTGGAGCTGGCATGTCAGTTAACTGCTAGTAGTCTGTTGTTATTTATGTATTATTGTCATTTTATTTATTTTCTTTTGTTACATCTTTTGACATCAGACTCGGACTTCTCTTGAACTGAATTTTAATGTGCGTATTGTTATTCTTTTACTTTTCTACATTGGCTAGAGGTATAGGGGGAGGGTTGAGATCTCATAAACATGTTTAACCCCGCCGCAATTTTGCGCCTGTCCCAAGTCAGGAGCCTCTGGCCTTTGTTAGTCTTGTATGATTTTAATTTTTAGTTTCTTGTGTATAATTCGGAGTTTAGTATGACGTCCATTATCACTGTACTATTATGCATATTTTAGGGGCCAGCTGAAGGACACCTACGGGTGCGGGAATTCTCGCTACATTGAAGACCCATTGGTTGCCTTCGGCTGTTGTTTGCTCTATGGTCGGGTGGTTGTCGCTTTGACATATTCACCATTTCCTTTCTCAATTTTATTTTTTACAGAGTTTGTCTTTAGTGCCGTGTGGAGACAGTAGAGTGCCTCCCCGTGCTTAAGGTTTATGCTCTTATATTATACTAGATTATGGAGTGTGTGTCCGAGCGAGAACTTCTCTATGTTCATTACTTTAGGAATATCTATCAAAAAGTAGTATTTTAATATTCAGCCCCATTCATCTATTTAGTCAGACGTCAGTCGCTACCTTGATATACCCTATCTTTTGTTAAATTTGTCGGGTAACTTATGACAATAAGCATTTGACGTCTTGAGCCGAACAGTTTTATCATTTTTACACAATTTAATCTACTGTGTGATGGTTCATATTCTGGACGCCAGTCTTTGCTCCTTTGTAATAAATCTACATACCAAAAAACAAATATGAAGCTTAGAAATGGAAAAATATTAAATACTAAACTCGTTCAAAGGGTATCTACACGTCTCAATCTTCAGAATCGCTTATCTAAAAATACTACAATAGCTAACGTTTTTAACAATAAAAATCGTGGTTACCCTTCTATCGATAAGTGTCATGCCAAAAAATGACTTACGTGTCCCCGTCTTTCCACCAACAATACAGTAAGGTCCACATTTAATGGTCGCACATTTTCTCTAAATTTTGAAACTGATATTACTTGAAAAACAAACAGTATTATTTATTTACTCACATGAAACAAACCGGGATGCGGTATTCAGTACGTAGGTGAAACTGGGCGATATTTATCTAAACGCACGCAAGAACACCTGTATCGTTTTAAAAGACCCAATAAATTCAAAAGTATCATTTATCAACATCTTAAGAAGCACAGTCATCCTATTAAATATTTAACAGTTCAACCTTTAGAAGTAGTAAATAAGCAGCCTGGTGAATCTCATTCCAAGTTTGTACGATCACGAAAAATAAATGAATTAAATTGGATTAAAAAATTACAGACAGTCTACCCTCTCGGTCTTAATGATAATATCATGGGAATTGGCAATATATCAAGAACCGATTCTGTTAACATTTTGGATATAGTTTCTAAAACTGTTCGTAAAAATCGTTCTCATGGACGCAGAAAAAATCGCAATCAAAGAAAATTTCGGACCAACCATACAAATATTTCGGACCTAATTTCCATTTCAAAAAACAACGGCAGACATTATCTGTTAACCAAGCTTTGTTCTTTACCTATAAATAAATTAAATAAAATTTTAGAGGATTGCAACACAATTTCATATTACAGTCCTAAGTATGAAATTGTCCAAATTATAATGGCATATTGTTATTCTAAACTGTTTCCAAAAATTGATCGCCCTGAAGATCATAAAAAACATTTTATTAAAATAAAGTATGTCAATAAAGGTTTTGATTTTGTAAATATTGCCGGTATTTTTAACGACCATTCTGTTAAAGACCAAATTCCTGGATATTTTGATAATACTGAACTCCCTCTCATTTGTTATATTTACAAGAAATCTACCCGAAAATATGTGTTTAATTATAGCCAATTGTGTAAAGATGTAAATATCACTGAAAATACACCTATGTCGTGTAATTGCAGTAATTCAGAATACACCTATGGACCAATTTCCCATGTTATAACAGGAGACCTTAACATCGTTCGCGACCGAGAGTTAAAATCATTCCTCAGTAAAGGACCTAAATATCGTCCCCCGTCAACTATTAACTGGAATGAGTGTCGTAATATCATCAACGACTCACTCCGCGCCTACTGTTTGAAATGGGTAAAACGGGAAAAAGCTGACAAAAAATCTTTGGACTCTTTTTTTAATTCAGTAATGAAGATAGTTGATATTCGAATACAACATTTAAAAGAACATTTTACCCTCAACAAAAACTATAAAAACCCTATTTCGCGTATCAAAAATAAACTAACAGAACTAGCCAAGGAATTTGTTTTTGTCCCGGCTGATAAAGCTGCTAATAATATCATTATTGTTTGACGTAAATTTTATATAGAGGTTCTGCAAAAGGAAATCACGAATTCACCAACATTCCAACTGACTTCATTTTCAGAAAACGACATCTGTAACAAACATAAACTTTTAGCTACTTCTTTACAAGCAGAACCAAACACAATGAAAGTCCCAACTATGTACTGGCTTCCGAAGCTGCACAAAAAACCTTACAAATATAGATTTATTTCATCTTCCAGCCATTGTTCAACTACTAAATTGTCTGTTTTACTTACTAGTACACTTGGTACAATAAAAAACCGGATAATAAATTGTTCAAATAAGGCCTTTGAAAATAGTGGAATTAATTACTTTTGGAGTGTCAAAAACTCGTTGGAAGTACTTGATAAATTGCATGCATATATTGGTGATTTTGAATCTGTCCAAAGTTTTGATTTTTCTACCACTTTGCCTCATATTCTTATTAAGAAAAAATTCACATCCCTAATTAACTGGGCATTTAAAAAGTCGGAATGCGAGTACATATGTTCAAACTCTTTTAGATCATTTTTTAGTAGCAATAAACAAAAGAACTATGTCAATTGGACATGCTTTGATACTATTTATGCACTTGAATTTTTACTTGATAAAATTTTTGTTCGCTTTGGAGATTCCGTATATCGTCAAGTTATTGGAATTCCAATGGGGACTAACTGTGCACCACTTATTGCGGACCTGTTTTTGTATTGTTATGAGTTACAATTTATGACTAAAATTAGCAAAGACCCATCAAAACAACATTTGATACAAAAATTTAACAATACTTTTAGATATTTGGATGATATATTGGCTCTAAATAATGACGACTTCAGTATGTATACTAAAGAAATTTATCCTGTAGAACTTACTTTAAATAAAGCTAATGATAACAATGACCACTGCCCTTTCCTCGATCTTGATATCTATATCATAAACGGGAAGCTTAATACAAAAATTTATGATAAAAGAGATGATTTTTCATTTCCTATTGTTAATTATCCATTTTTAGATGGTGACGTTCCCTTGTCACCATCTTATGGTGTTTATATATCTCAACTTGTACGATTCGCTCGTGTATGTAACAATGTATTAGATTTTAGCGAGAGAAATTTATGTATTACTGAAAAATTATTACACCAGGGTTTTCGATATCACAAACTGGTCAAAACATTTACTAAATTTTATCACCGGTATAAGGAAATAATTCGTAAATATAACTCAACATGCAGACATCTTATACGTTCAGGTATTTCACATCCAAAATTTTATGGAAATATTCTTTATAAAGCACAAAAATGTCAGTATTCTCCTCAGAAACTAACAAAACCTTTAAATAGACTTATTAAAAGGGGATATAGTTACGATACTGTTGTCAGGTCATTAAAGATTGCATATTTTGGCTTTAACATTGATTCACTGATAGGGTCTTTGCATCGGAACTAAACACATTTATTTCTAAAAAAACAGTTGTTGGCATGACACGGGTTATGTTCTTCTCATATATTTTATGATAGTATGATACTAAACCCCTAACGGGAGGGATTGTACCTGATATTCATATGATGAAGACATAATCTTTCAATCAGTTTAATTGAGGTCTGGAGCTGGCATGTCAGTTAACTGCTAGTAGTCTGTTGTTATTTATGTATTATTGTCATTTTATTTATTTTCTTTTGTTACATCTTTTGACATCAGACTCGGACTTCTCTTGAACTGAATTTTAATGTGCGTATTGTTATTCTTTTACTTTTCTACATTGGCTAGAGGTATAGGGGGAGGGTTGAGATCTCATAAACATGTTTAACCCCGCCGCAATTTTGCGCCTGTCCCAAGTCAGGAGCCTCTGGCCTTTGTTAGTCTTGTATGATTTTAATTTTTAGTTTCTTGTGTATAATTCGGAGTTTAGTATGACGTCCATTATCACTGTACTATTATGCATATTTTAGGGGCCAGCTGAAGGACACCTACGGGTGCGGGAATTCTCGCTACATTGAAGACCCATTGGTTGCCTTCGGCTGTTGTTTGCTCTATGGTCGGGTGGTTGTCGCTTTGACATATTCACCATTTCCTTTCTCAATTTTATTGTTTAAAAAAAAAAAACCATCATGAACTACTGACTTAAAAAGTCACTTTTTGTGACGGTTCATTATTTAATAATTTAAGTTTGGATGTAACGGGTCTTCTGTCGTTATTGTGTTATCAGCGCCCATAGACATAAGTTAGTCATGTGACCGTAATGTCATCAACGTTTTTTCATGGTTTGGCAAGGTTTGAAATGGAATTGAGAATTAAATTATAAGAAATGACTTATCATTTTTTTTCTGTCTATTCGAAATAACATAAAAAATGTGGTGCACACTATTAAAAAACCCGCTTCGCGCATTTTTACATTAAAAAAAGCAAAATGATCAGTTTTGGCTGATGCAGTCATATATGGTCAGATTTGGTTGATGCTGTCAAATATGGTCAGTTTTGATTGATGCAGAGACATATTTTTGTTACATGAGTCAGTCTGAGGTATGAAAACTACTGATGTTTGTTCAATTTCCAATATTGCAGTTATTTATATATACTACAGTAAAAAAAAATATAACTGAGGTACTGTGCAACTATATAGACTCACATAAAAAAAAGCAAATATGGTCAGTTTTGGTTGATGCGGTCAAAAGATTTTATTACACGACTCAGTCTGAAGTATGAAAACTACTGATATTTGTTTACGATTCAATACTTTGAATAAAAAGAGGATATACTGGCACTATAAATTCATGCGAACAAAATTTTGAGGTCATTGTTTTCCAATATTGCTGTAACTTGTATATTACAGTCCCTCTTGACCTAAAATTATAACTGAATTACTGTGCAGCTTTATAGATTTGCAGAAAGAAAGAGAACATAAGGTCAGTTTAGATAGATGCTGTCAAAAGATTTTATTACACGACTCAGTCTGAAGTATGCAAACTACTGATATTTGTTTACGATTCAATACTTTGAATAAAAAGAGGACAAAGTTGTTAATTTCTGTGTCATTTGGTCTCTTGTCGAGAGTTGTCTCATATACTTTGAACTTGGTTTCAGTCACTGCGAACATTCCTAGAAGTCTTTGCAATTGTGTTACTTGAGGTGTTGTGGCCGTGCGCCAATTAAAATCACCGGAGTATGTGTTGCAAGCGCAAAAAAGAAAGGCACACTAGACAGTTAATAGAACATTATTCTTAATAAATATTCTGAAGCCACACGAATTTGAATCGTCTTCATATTGCTCTCGACAATAGAGGGGGGTCCGAAATTTACTTTTTTATTTTGAGGCGGTCAGTTGAAATGAAATTATATACTGTTTTTGACTTTGCTTACAAGGTCTGACAATGCCTCGTATTACTTTCTGTTTTGGTACCAAAAAAAATCGTAATTTGACTGGTAACTATTACTGTTAGTATTTAGCAAACTAGGCAATTTTTTATTTAAATTAGCCATTCCCTCAATAATAGAATCTTTGAGTTCTCTGCCAAACTAGTTAAGTCTTTCTTCAGTAACGTATTGTTTTTGGTGTAACCTTCTGATATCGTTTTTTTCACACTGGCTATCGAACTGTACTTCTCGTATTGAAGTTGTACGGTTTTTACCACTCTTTTTACAGCTCTCATGCCACATGACCATATTCAAGGCTAGATCAATAGATTTTGACTGCTTGCTTATAACATCATACGTCATATTTTCATCATTAAGACCATACAGAAAATGTTCAACAGTCAATTCTTCGACTAGCTGAGTCCCTTTGATTTCTAGGTAAGCTTTTCTCATCAGGTTTACAACTCTATAAGCAAATTCTTGTAGGCTTTCTTTGTTCTACTTATTAAGATCTTGAAGTGCTGCTCTGTGTGTTAATGGTAAAACATTGTCCCGGAACCTCTTCCTCAACTCAACAAACAAACTAAAAATGTCTGTCTGTACTGCATGTGGGAGCCTTAAAGCAAAGTTTAAAGCTTCATTTTGCAAACATAATAACAGCTGTGCTTGCTTCCGATTGTCCCAAGCGTAACTTCTTGAAATTATCTGGAATTGACACCAAAATGATTCCCATTCAGTTTTGCCATTATAAACAGGAAGTCTATGTTGTGGTTCATTTGATGACATACGACTCATATTTGATACCTTGGAATATGCGTTTTCTGGACAACGAGGTCTATCATATCTCGAGTACATATTATCAGCAGTTGCTCCTGGATATTCTGGCCCTATATCTGGTTGTATAGTTTCTGGAGGAACATATGTTTGAGGTTGAAATCAAAATAACGCGAAGTAAAGGGGAAAGGGTCAAAACCAAAAGCCAATGAATGCTTTGAAAAGTTTTGATACGCGGGAAACGCGGGACAAAAGGACAAATTTCATAGACCAAAGCAAAATATGCCCTACAAAGTCTAGAAAATAAGGATCACGTGAACGTAAAAGCAAAAGCTAAAACAGCTTTAAAAAGTTTTAAATTCAGTACGGCAATAAATATAACGTTACGTCGTGTAAATTGTACTTTCACAACAATAATTGTATACACTTACCTATATGTTTATTTCGATAAGCACGATCAAGCATATTAGCTTGGAAAAATAAATCCTTCATATCATAAAAGAATAAGTTAGTCTAATTGCAATACACAGGTAACCTGTGAGAAAGTAAACACACATAATATAATCACAAAACGGTACGGCGTAGATCCGTTATTTTGCCCGATTTGTAAACAGACACAAAAAAAAATAAAAAATGAATGAATCAATTTATACTGATGTTTATCTATATAATGTATTATGTTTAATTGTAAAATACTAACATTAATGTAATATTTTATTATATATTCTCCCTGGATGTTTAATAAATAATGTACAGGGATACTTAGCCCAATTCTGTAAGCTAAGTAAATTGTTAAACAGCATTTAGTGCAATAAAGATGATTTAATTGTTTCAAACAAAAAAAGTTGTTTATTGAGTGCGCGCATACTTCATATTTCATACTTTCATATTTTTTTTAATATCATTCCAAGGTAGCATGTTAAACGAAGCAAAATAAGAAGTTCTTGTAATTAAAACACATTTCATGTTTGTTTCCATGGCTATTCAATGATGTGTTGTTGTTTTTTTATTATCATTAATTTTTGCTGAACACCTTTTATCGAAGTATTGTTAGGGAAAATATGCAATCATGTATGGTAACTTTTGAATTTGGATTAATAATTGGGCTTAATATTGGCTTTTTTTCTTAGTAATTTTCGATAATCCACAAACTGGTTACGAAAAGTAGATCTAGTGTTATAAAAATACGATGAAATAAGATAACTTTCGTTCACAGATTTCAAATTATCTATACATATATATATATATATATTATAGTTTATTTTCTTTTTTTTTAAATAATGTAGCTGATCAGCAACCTTCGGTTTCAAAATTTCACTGTCAGTGTCAATTGTTCCGCTTTACACAAAGTCATTTCTGATTCAATTACCAAGTATATAATCTAATGTTGCAGAACAGAACTGTATATAACTGAGTCGGTAAACTTTGAAAGTAATATGATTACAGACATTTAAATATGAATTGAATGTAACATAACTATTGAAGTGGAACGCGTTTAGTATATTTCAATTAATGCACCAAAAATAGCAAATGAACTCCACGTCACAGTAATGTTAAATTCAGATCAATTTTAAATGTCTGTAGTCATGTAATTGATAAACAAATCATATGAATGGGAATTTACATTTTCAACTAATAATCCATTACTCCATATGTATATGTAGGTTGTATTGTCTATCTATGACTATATGATTGTGAAAAGGGATTTACAATATTAAAAACAAGTTGTGAGTATACCTTTTGTTTTCTTGTTGGTCGTTAGTACCTTTTTTATTTTGGCAGTAGGAACGGACTAATAAGTTGCTGTTGGGGCAAATTAGGGAAGTGCCTTCAACATTAACCGACATTTCGATATGTGTATTAAGCATTTTCAAACAGTATTTAAATATATATTAAACATGCCAACATTTTAAAAATATATATAGGTTTATATAATTTTGGACTCATTTAGATGTAATTATTATCAGTATTGTTCGCCAACTCGAAATTAATCAAACAAAATATAAGATCTGAATTATTATCAAATTTGTTGAATTTCAAAAATATGAAAAAGTGAGATGAAAATATCAATACCTAATCAACAAATTAATCAAATGTGTTTTTCATTCAAATGCATGCAAATACTTTCATGATAACATACATTTTTCTTTTCACCATTCATTTAAGATTTCAATAACTTTTTAAAGCATGCTCTTTAAATTTTATTAAATCTATTGAGCCACACCAATATAATTTCTTCTACTACATAAATTGGGATGATCAAGCGATTTTCAAAGTTAAATTAAAAAAAAACTAGCAAATTGTTTATGTTGTCATTTGTATAAATTTCCTGTTTACAAATTTTGAATTTTTCGAAAAACTAAGGATTTTCTTATCCTAGGCATAGATTACCTTAGCCGTATTTGGCACAACTTTTTGGAATTTTGGATCCTCAATGCTCTTCAACTTTGCACTAGTTTGGCTTTATAAATATTTTGATATGAGCGTCACTGATGAGTCTTATGTAAACGAAACGCCTGTCTGGCGTACTAAATTATAATCCTGGTACCTTTGATAACTATATATTATAACTAATTAGGCTAAGTTTGAAAAGTAAAGGCGAGCGATTATATTTGTGTTTTTTTAAACATAATATTCTAGGTTTTTGACAAAATAATCAAAACCAGATAGTATGAAACTTTGAATTTCCCTTAATTCATCGTGTTTCCCCCTGTTAATTAACACATGTAATGTCCACTTTTAATTGCAGCATATTTATGACTTCTTGTATTAACGTCACATAGTTTTTTGGGGGTTTGTGCTATTTGTTGTTTATGTGTGTACTTTTTAGGTTTGTGTGTTATATTGATTGTTTGTCTGTATTTCAGTCGTTTTAGTCATGGTTTTTGTTTTTTTTGGAACATCTTTGTTCTTTGTCGTTTTTGCACTTTTAAATAAATAAGATGAGGAGTGAATGTCAATGAAACAACTCTCCGTCTAAGTCATAATGTATTCATAGTTAACAATTATAGGTCAAAGACTTCAACCCAAAAATTTTCCTCACAACAATGAGCAAGCTATAAAGGGCTCCAAAGTAACTAGTGTAAAACAATTTAATGCCTAGGTCACACATTCACGGATTTGACGCTTGATTAGCTACGGATACGATCCGTCATCATTCGTGGCAATCTGTATTAGTCTGTAGATATCCATATTGTTGCCGTAGTCAAACGTAGTAGATCGCATTAGTACTTGTATATCCTTGACAATTTTTGAACATGCGCAAAATTTGACCACGGATCAAACGACCGTAGTAACTCTTTACTAAACAGTATAAGACCATACTAATCCGTTATAGTCCCTATCAAAACCGTATTAAACCGTATTCGTAGGCCAGAATGATTTCTACGGCTAGTTTCGGAAAACTACATACTAGTACGGTTACACCACGTATTGATAAGGATACAATACGATTTGGGACGAATGTGTCACGTAACGGCACAATTTTATTACGTTGCAATACGGATTGCTAGGTATTCAGACAGGGTTCTGAAAGTCTATAACGGTTTAGTACGTTACAACACGAATACTTTGGATTCTTTTATTTTTCGTTGGTACCAATTTTCGTGGATTGCGGAAACCTGGGATTTTCATGGATATTTGATTTCGTGGTTCTGCCAACGTCTAGATACATCTACTGCTGCTTGCAATTAAATGGCTGGAATTGGATATTGATATGGCACAAAATGACAGAGCAGGGGCGAGATTCTTGATGACAGACGTAGAGATGACAGGAGGCAGAGTAGATGGTAGACTAGAGATTGACTTCCCTATCCGTGGCCAGTTTGAGCCCTCATGACTCAAATGTGTGCGGGACAATGAGCTACATTTCAGAAATTTGAAAGTAGTCCTAAATATGTTTCAAGATGTGGAGCAGGATCTGCTTACCCTTCCGGAGCACCTGAGATCACCCCTAGTTTTTGGTGGGGTTCGTGTTGTTTATTCTTTAGTTTTCTATGTTGTGTCGTGTGTACTATTGTTTTTCTGTTTGTTTTTTTCATTTTTAGCCATGGCGTTGTCAGTTTGTTTTAGATTTATGAGTTTGACTGTCCCTTTGGTATCTTTCGTCCCTCTTTTCAAGAACTGCTATATGTCGTTGGTCTGAGGATTACGAATAAATATAGAAATAATGAATAACAAGTAAATTATAGAAATGTGACGGTCGTACTATTCCGTACGATATATAATACGATGTATTAATAGTAATATTACTCATTCTGAACAACCATAATTTATTTATCATACTTATACACAAACAGTATTTCTTTATACAATTTTAACTTTCACATTTGACTGTTTAAGTATATATATATTCTTTTATATGTTATCTCATCCGAAATTTTATGCATTTTAATGCATTTTTATTTTTTGTTATTATGTATTTTATTATTTTAACTTCTCTGTAATCTTTGTATTATCATGGTTTTATGAAAATAAACTAACTATCTTGTTTCACCCGTTCTCATTCGTACTAACCTTTAATTATACCGTAGCCAACCGTTGTTTATCCTCAGTACATACGTCACGATACGTACCATTGCGTACTAAACCGTGTCATTTCCGTATTTAACCGTGTTTTACCGTAAGAACCCGTGGTCATACCGTTGTGCATCCGTATTGGATCCGTATCAGACTACGGAAACTGCATTTCCGGGATCATCCGTGAGATTTTATCCGTAGCGGATCCGGCTAGGTGATCCGTTAATGTGTGACCTAGGCATACTATAAATCTACATGCAAAACCAGAAACACCAACAAACTACTGAATAACAGACTCCTTATTTAGTACAGGTGGATACAAATGCAGCGGGTATATATAGTTTTATTCCGCCGGCAAACGATAATGCAGTTGAAAGCAACACTTCTCATCCACCTGTCTTTCTTTATTCTCTATAAAAAAATGACATGATTTTGTGAAGAACCGTCTTTGACTTTGATAGGAAATCTGTGTGTTACTAAAAACAGTTTAAAATGTCACTTTATGCGTTGACTTAAACGCTCATGCAATCGCCTTTTCGTTTCTAAATGTTTACAAAACAAAACGGTGTGGAAAATATAACAGATTACTTTTCCGAATGCCGGAAGCGGGAATATTTTAAAAAATATATATATATAGTTTATCGAATATATATGCAAGCAAAGTTGTTTGACAAAAATGAATGGCGGACATTTTGGACTTGGATAAACATATTTGAATTTTTTGAAGGGACACGAATCTCGTGTTGTGATGCATGTGATGGGCTAACTTAAAAACCCTGAATAGTTGTTTCAATTCAAATAGAACCCGATATCCACGAATTCCAACCATCTTATATATTTCCTTTCAACATTTATCTTAATAAAAAGTTGAATGAAAATTTTCATGCGGGCATTGATACATGTATGTTGTGGTAAAATACTAAAACTGGCTTGATAGATTTATATAATTGTTTGCATCAAATAGAGAAATACTAAGCATTAAATTTAACGTACCAACTGAGACTTAGCAGGCGTATGAATTAATATATATACCTTATCATCGACTTTTTTTGGCCAGTCTTGTTGCAGAGGAACTGGGTCATATTCTATTACATTGTTGGTTTCTAGTTGGAGTTGTTTTGAAGTCCTTTTACTGCCTACATGTATCAACACCTTTGGTAATATAGTTTCTGAGCATTTTAGCAGTCGATGAATACATGTATCTCAGGGCTTGTTTTTCGAATAGGAATTGTTTACGTTTGTTGGGCAAAAATTAAATATGACTGGACTGCTTAAAGATATAAGAATATGTAATTAGATATTTGTAATTTTTATGAAGTAATGCATGCCAATCAATCAACATCACGTTGTTACTAGATAATCATCAACAATGATTAAAGACACCCAACGTACGTGTAAAAAAATATTAAAAATATTTCTTGAACTGTAATTTATCTTCGTTATTTGTTCCATATCTGATAGTTGCCTCAATGATATTTATAACACAACACGTTAGTTAATGATACACAAATTTGACTTATTTCGTGCGTCCAAACTGGTAAAGCGATTTATCAGCTCCCACCATATGTAAGCCAGGGATTTTTAATTAGGAACGGTATTGAGCTATACGAACAAGATTTACATATTAAAAAGAAAAGCCAATTTCATCTAAGGTCAATTTCGGCTGATGGACTAAGTGAAGCTTAGCATAATTATCCTAATACTTAGTGTGTTTCCTAAAAACAATCAATACATGTACGATTCAAATGAACACGTCATACATAACTATTATAACACATGGTTTTTAAGCCATGTGAAATCATATGTATTTATTAAAAATTGAAATTATTATGGGTTTTTAGAATTAAAGGTAACAAAGTCTACTCTGTTTCACAGAAATAACGATGGCGATGCAAAATTTTGGTAATCAAGGTACAGGCCCTAATCCTTATGAATTACCAGCTGGAAAAGAATACCACATATTTATAGCATGTTGTGGACTAGATAGTAGGAAAGGAAAATGGCTAATGGAACAACTTGAAAGCCGATACCCTTTTCGCTGTGTCTATCATGAGCGGGATTTCCGTCCTGGTGCAATGATTGTTGATAATATGAGAGAATATATGGACAAGAGTGTCAAAGTATTGCTGTTACTGAGCAACGGATTCTTTCAAAGTTACTACTGCAAACTTGAGGAAACATTTGCTATATCCTTATCAGATGAAGCAGGACAAAACTGTATTATTCCTGTTTTATTGGAAGACGTACCTTTGCCGCCAGTATTACGTCACATGACATATATTGATGCAAGACTACCAGGAGATGTAGTTGCACAAATTCGTGAAGCCTACTGTAGGACAGGTATTTTTGTTTTTAGAAAATATGATATCCACTAAAGTGAATAAATAAATAAAAATACAATGAAAAAAATGACAGAAGATTTTTTTTACATGTTACTGTTGAACAAAAGATGCCATCATCATAAATACATTCAGACTCAATCAAATTTTTAATCAAATAAAGACACCTTGATATATATTTAAGTAGAATATACTATAAAGTGCATATAAAGGACCATATACAAGTCTTCAACTCTGATAATGTGTAATGTATATATGAACATGTAAGAAAATGTTAAGTTAATTTTGAAATAGCAGATAATATGCGGATAAGAAGTTGTGGTATCATTTCCAATGAGACAACTCTTAACAAGAAAAAATGAAATTAAAGTAAACAATCATGAACAATCTTTGTGAGGATAAAGGAATAGAAATAAAAGACCGCCAAATTCATTAAAAGAGGGACGAAAGATACCAAATGGACAGTCAAACTCATAAATCGAAAATAAACTGACAACGACATGGCTAAAAATGAAAAAGACAAACAGACAAACAATAGCGCACATGACACAAATGTAGATTCTGTACTTTGAACTTTGTTAACGGACGTCTATTATTTGATTTCTTTTGATTTAAAGAACAAATATTACTGAACTCTAACGAACTTCCCGAATTGTACTTCCTCGTCTGTGTTGGAATAGACCCAATAATTAATCGATAGAAAAGTTACGAAGTTCACGGTTTAGTGGGGAAATGGTCTTGACTTAGGACATATTTTCAAAACAATATTATGTTATGTATATTATACTAGTATATAATGCTTTATTGAATAAATCATATGGATATTACGACAGAAATAGGATACGTTGCAAAACATTGAAACACATTTTGATAACAGAATTTCACCACAGAATATGATCAAATAATTAACAATCCAATAAATCTACATTACAAAATAGATATAAAATCCTATGCTTTAATTTAATATTGTAAACCCAATAATGAGTTGAAATATTTAGAACAATAAGCTCTAACTATTTCTTATTCCTATATATATATGTATAGGAAATATAGTATAAACAGTATGAACACATTTTTATAATCAATATTGATTTCAAGAGTTCACACTGTGTATACATTTCTTTTACAGCTCATCAGATTGGCCTTTCTCCAAGTTTATGTCATATTGGAGGTATGTAGAGACAAATTATAATTACGCCATTGGTATAAGAAAATCGATTAAATGAATTTAAATATACTACTGTTATAGTATATATTTCATGAATAATACCCGTAATAATAATTTATCGACCATATGCAAACTATTGTACATGTAATAACAAAAAAGAAGGAGCGTACTGTTACCATAACAATACAAAATTAAAATACGCTTTGAACAAACAAACACGTCACGTACACAACTTATACTTCTGTTCATTACAAGTTTAATCAGTTCGGTCCTGGTTTGAAATACCGAATTCGTAATTATGATTAAATGACAGTAATTCATTTGCAAAAGTTAAACAAAAAACCTCAAATGAAACTCGGAAAGTCGCTTATCAAATGTCAAAATAAAACACCGATCGAAAAGAAAAACAAATATCAAAGTTCTGAAATGATAGCAATGTCATTATCATGCACCTGTAAATAGTATTGACATGTCTGAAATATCAACGTCGATCTTTGAGTATATTTTATACAAAATATGTTTTAGGTGACGATAATGGAAAACGCATTGGTATCGTAGAGGGCCATCACAGTTCATTGTGCGTTTGTGGTTGTCGTTGGAAATTTGAAGACTTCAATCTTAATTATACTCACTTTGATGAAGATACTAAGCAACATGCAAGTTAAATTATTTTATTCATGTAGAATCTAATGTGCTACTGACACATCAAACCTCGCACATAATTCATATAGGGATGACAATGTGTGAACAAAAACTAAATAACGAGATTAAATAGCAAAATAGAGGTACAGAAGTCAACATTGTCTCAATCATTATACAAAACAAACAACTTTATCTGTAAAAACAATGGAATATATAAAAAAAATCATAAGCATAAATGAAGCAAAGCACAATTATACGGGACGCCGAATGGGACTCTTGTGGGTTTGTACAAAATTCAATTCTGTCATAACAAAATCATTTTTGACTTACAAAACTATGTGATACAAACTTGTTTTATGAGAACTTCAATTTTGTGATGACAAAATTAAATTTTGTCAAATAGGTATGCAAATATATACTTATTTGCATACAAAATTGACTTTTGGGACACAAAAAATAAATTTTCACTTCTGTTTAACAAAACTCAAATTTGTCTACACAAAATTGAATTTTGTCATGACAAAAATGAATTTTGTCTACAAAAATGAATTTTGTCTACAAAAATGAATTTTGTCATTACAATTGACTTTTGTTGCACACTGACATTGACTTTTGTGTTAAATTTTCACTTCTGTTGAACAAAACTCAATTCTGTCTACACAAAAGTAAACACAAAATTGAATTTTGTGACAAAATATCAGTTTTGTATGCAAATTAGTTCACAGAATCCAAACTAAACTAATTTGCCTACCAAATTGACTTTTGTCGCCCAACTTTCAAATTAGGTAACAAAAGTAAAGTCTATGTTACAAAAATGAATTTTGTCATGACAAAAGTAACTTTTGTCCACTGAAAGATAATTTTGCATGACAAAATTTAGTATGCTACAAATTTTGTTAAACTGAACTAATTTTTGTTGAACAAAACTCACTTTTGTCCGTACAAAATTGAATTTCGAGTACAAAATCACATAAGTCCCATTCGGCGCCCCGTACAATTATGGGTTGTATAAGTTCTGAGCTACCTGAAAGGGATATTGCCAAAAATACAATAAACAATACATGTCATGATAAACAAACACAAAAAGCAACATTAAACCACGTTATTTTAAGTCTAAGTAGCAGATGCTATGATGCCGTCAGTAAATTTTTTGAATGATGCTTATTAATGTGGCTTGGTTACATTTCGACCCTCGTTTGTCAACTAAACACAAACAAAATGTGCACGATAAATAAAGGCAACAGTAGTATACCGCTGTTCAAAACTCATAAATCCATGGACAAAAAACAAAATCGGGGTAACAAACTAAAACCGAGGGAAACGCATTAAATATAAGAGGAGAACAACGACACAACACCGAAACGCAACACACACAGAAACGGACCAAGCAACAGACAAAACACCACGAGAATAACAAATATAACATCAAAACCAAATACATGAATTTGGGATAGACAAGTACCGTGCCACGTCTTATCTCAAAAATAAGAGAAAACACAAACGACTCAACGTTAAAATGCAACACACACACAGAAACGAACAATATTATAACAATGGCCATCTTCCTGACTTGGTACAGGACACTTTTAAAGGGGAATAAAAGTGGTGGGTTGAACCTGGTTTTAAGGAAAGACCTCGCACTTTAATGGCAAAGTTAAATATAACATTGAAATGACAACATAATATTACAGGACTACAATACAAATAAAAAGGAGATCATATTAGACAAAGAAAAGCATGATTAATAGATAACAAAAAGCATCAGGTTTAAAATTCAATATGCCAAAAACGCGTTTTGTCCACACAAGACTCACTAGTGACGCCCAGATATAAAAGATCGAAAGTGAAAAAAGTACAAAGTTGTACAGCACTGAAGATCACGAGTGTGTCTAGTTATTTTTCTATAAAATATGTATTTTAACGATATTTATATTTTTGCAGATTGAAGAAATGTGTTTCGATGCCACTGAGACCCTAAATTCTAAACCTGGTATGAGATTTTATGGGTACTTTACACAGCGACGGGAGTTTATAGGAGTTTTCCTTGCATGTCTAATATACAGCGCTTTGGTCGTTGGGATATATCTGACATACGTACAAGCTACTAACCGATCTTTCGATGGAACGGATGTGTATGTTCCTATCATTGTAGGGGTATCATTACTTCCGACTGTTTACTTCTTAGTTGCTGGCTATATAGGTTCAAAAGTAAGATTTTTAAGCACGATATAATCTCAGTGCAGTACATTTCATTTTATATTTAAACTAATTTATAGTTTCGTTGAAAGTCTGATTACCTTTGACCGTGTACATGTCCGTACGTCTGCATGTCCCAAAATTAGTTTCCGTTATATAACTTTAGGATAAACCAAATATTATTACATTTTTACACAATGCTGAACATGCTGAATGAATCAACAAATATCAAATTTGAACTCGGTAGCGTCTCGTTTATAGTTCGAAAGTTAAGACACTTAAAATGATGTAAAATGGTTCACTGTTTTTGTTTCTGTTCTCTAACTTAATAAAAATATCGACAAAATATATGGTATGAAAACTTATACACAATGCGTATTACCTCAAAACTCAGATTGAGTTCGAATTTGGGTGGCGTCACTTTTTCCGTTCTCAAGTGTTGCACCTTTATACTAGTATATGCAAGTTGGAGCATCGTCTGTCTGTGGCCCATGAACACATTCTAAATTTATAAAGCAATATTTGTCATGAAGCTGTACTGGTTTCTATGAATAATCAGGGGTCGCATTTAAGCTTTTTTTGTTGGTGTACTGGCCAGTCGGACCAGTGAACTGAAAATCTACAAAGGTCCAGCAAACAAAATAACATTCCCGTAGATTTTGTTTGTGCTGTTCTGATTGTTTATGAGCAAGTACAGAATTTAACTTAACATTTGAAGATCCAATTACAAAAAATACATTTCTTATCTTATCTAGATGGGTAACTGCAAATTTTTCACATGGTATACAATTCGTTACATTGCGATCGACTATATATATTAACCATTTGCGATCTTTTTCCAAAATATTTGGATATTAACGTTTCCTTTTGCAATTAAATAAACTGTATTCCAATCTTCCTTTTGAATGTCACTTGTTTTAGTTTATTTGACCGGCGGTTTAACTCCTTCCAAAAATTTCCACATTTTATGTTGTTGTGAATGACGCTTACCCGAGATATTAATTAACTGAAACATGTGTAGTACATAGTACCACCCAGTACCATGTAATTGATTTCGCAGGTAATAAAAACGAGAGTCGAATGCAATCTGTGGTTTTTATGGACAAATTTCTCTGGTCTGCATGACCACCAGCTGACAAAATCTACTGGTCCGACGCAAATTCTACTGGTCTCGGACAACCAGACCTGCGCTAATTTCGACCCCTTTTTCTATCCCATCAACACATAGCGCGCATTCGTCTTAGTTGATAGCAAAAAATACCTCTTAAATAACCACAAAGATACAAGTCCCAAACCTACATGTACAGAGAAATTACTTATTTCTCTTCATCAGAAAAATGTTTTAAGTTCTATATTAATTCTTGTCGATCTTCCTGTTTTGATTTTTTTTTTTCTTAAAAAAGTCAAAAATGTAAAATAATTTAGCCTTCTAGTATTTTTTTATTGTATTTTTTTCGTTGTTTGCAGTTGACAAGAAAATATATCGAGACAACATTGTGGAAAATAGTCAAACAACACTACAAGAAATCGAAATGTTTGATGTTTTACGATAATGTACCAGTTGGTTGTTCGCCCGTATCCTTTTGAACCTATATATGATTACGCTGTTAATTACTGAATATTGCATTCACTGGACATTTTTTTTATCTTAATTCACTGGACTTGATTCGAAAATGTATCACAAAATCATTTGTTTTGATCTTGCTATAGGTAAATTAAGAGACGACCAATTTTTATTTGATTATCAAATTTATATTTGACCTATATTCCATATTTGAATTCGAAATAACAGAAAAAAGATGCGAGTTAACAACAGTTACTGATCCTTAGGCGCTAGATGTCTTTTATATTTTGGAATCAATGTCAAATAAAAGTTTGCCTATAATGTTTACAACATTTAGATATGAGAGACAAGTTAACAAATTGCAAAAACTAACTGCATTATCTTCAAAATTAAACTTACATATATTATATTTAAATTAACAAAGTAAAGATGTGTGGACGGAAAACCCGACCAAATTTAGTTTTGATTAGCTACGATACAAAGCCATGTAAGGTAAGTTGGATCAGATTTGTTATTAAATGAATTAAAATTTAATTAAGAGGAAAGCCAGAATAAGCAATAACATTAAAAAGAACACATTTTCAACAATGCTTTTCAAATGAATTACAAAGCAAAAAAACAAAACAAAACAAAAAACAATTAAATTTCAAATATGTTGTTACTATATAGTTACAGACTCAATCCTTTATCATATATATATATACGTTTTTGTTGATCATCTTGGTATACATTGTTTTCAAATGAGATAATTGTTACTAGAGGTGTAACCTCCGTGTTGAGCCTCAACTGGAACAATTAATGACAATCCTGGGAATACGATTTTCTTGAAAGTTGTTTCATTGACCGTAATCATAGTTTGAAAGATGATTGATTTATCAAATATGGGGAAAGTTTTGGCAAAATCAGAAAGCAGAACATTTAAATAATTCAACAAAATGCCTACAAATCGTTGAAGCGACGTTATGTTCTAGTATTTGGTACTTGCATATTTATTCAAGTAGAAATAAAAATGTGTTGTATATAAGTGCCAATGAGACAACTCTCAATTTAAGTCACAATACGTTAAAAAAACAGTAATTGGTCAAAGTACGACCTTCAACACGCAGACTTGGCTCACATCGAACAGCAAGCTATAAAAGTCCTCAAAAAATTAGTATAAAATAATACGAACAGGAAAACCAAAGGTCTTATTTATAAAAAAACCCACAACAACGAGAAACACATATGAACGACACCAATAAGCGACTACCTCTGAAAAATACATGCAATATACAATATATTATTGAAGATTTACAACATGCAGTTATTGACAAATTATACCAACGTTTTTTTAATTTAATTTTAGGAATATGTCCTGCTTTATCTTCGAAATAAGTTTTCAGGGTTCGCAGAGAATCACGAAGCATTTGAGGTACAAATCCATAAATATTTAGCTAATTTGTCTTTTCATTTTTCTGTTGTTTCCGTTATCTTCAAGAAGGTAACAAAAGTTTATCAAGTAACTTTGAAATAGGCCCAATTATATTGACAAAAACATTTCATAACTTGACCTCAAAATTTTATGTCAATACAATAAATGATTTCATGGTGTCAGGCATACATCTTTGAGAATTTTATTTAAAAGCATAACTTTGAATGTCCGAGCATCTACACTTACACTTTGTATGTTCTTTTTTACGGTAATATTCGCCTGTTTAAAATAGACTGTTTTATATCTTATGAAATAGCAAACAACAATTGGTTACGAGATACATAATTGTATTGGTTGCTATGGTTTATTGTAACCTATTTAAGCTCTGTATTTAAAATTTCAGCCTCATGATTGTACTGCTATTGCAATTGTGGCTTCAAATTGGCTATTGTTAAATATTGTGATACTAGGCTTATGAAAAAAGAGACATACATGTGTGGTAAATGTGAAAGGTATACACGAGAGACAAATCTATGTGATAGTTTAACACAGGAGAGACATATCTGTATAACAGGTTTGCATTGGAAAGACATATCTGTGTGATAGATTTACACACCAAAGACATATCTGTGTGATAAGTTAACATTGGGAAAGCACATATGTGTAGTAGGTTTACACATTATATGTATACACAGCTATGTCATAGGTTTTCATATGAAAGAATTATTTCTGTGGAAGGTTAACTTAGGAATGACATTATTAGTTACATAGTGTGCTAGTGACCTAATACGGTACATGTATATATGGAGTCAGTAAATTCCATATGGGGTGAGAGCAAAGCTCGAATCCCCATTTGGAATTTACTGACCCCATATATACCATATTACGTCACTAGCACACTATGTAACGAATTTATCTTACCTACTATCTTAACGTGTAAAATTTAGAGAAAATGAGCAAGTCTTCAATACAGTTACATGATACATGATTAAGAAACTACTTCTTTTGATCCTACAAAAACAGATGCCAACAATGACAACTTGTTAGATATAAATGTGTTTTATGAATTTATTTCACTTTATCATCACTTTCTTCGTCTGTTGAAACCATCAAGATTCTTTCTCAGTACTGTTTTGTTTTTCTAAAGGGACGTAACACCAGTACTAACCGTGTATGAAATAAGCCCCGCCTCCTTATCACCTTATATGGAACATAAAGGGACGTAACTCCTCTACCTAAATAAGCCCCGCCTCCCAACTAATCTAATATTAAATATACACGGTTTCCATGAGGACGATTTTAACCAATCATATTCCTAGAAATGTATAGGAGGTAAGATAAATCTATTTGTGTGCTAGGTTTTCACACGAGATATATTTCTGAGGGAGGGTTTAAACATGATAGACATATATTTGTGATTGGTTCACACAGTAGATATATAAATGGGTGATAGGTTAACACAAGTGAAACACATCTGTGTTAAATGTTTACACAGTAGAGACATAATTATATATGAAATGGGTTTACACAAATGGGACATATCTGTGTCAAATACCTGCACAGAAGTGACGCATGTGTAATACCTCAACACAGGAGAGATCTGTGTGATAGTTTTATCCAGAGAGACATTTCCGTGTGATAACAGTTGATATTTATTGTTTTGGCATATCGATAGCAAAATGTACAAGATGTGTTAAATTTGTATTGCATCTACTACCACTGGTTTGATTCTGGTGTGCTGGTTCGTTATTTTCCGTGGATATCATCAGCTCGGAAGTCAAATCTTTGGTACTTGCATGGGTAGTTACATTTACTTATTATAAAATACCCTAGTTCATGTATTCAGAAAATATTCAGAAACAACGGTTCCAAGTTCTAATGCCAAGATGACAATCAATTAATTTGGCTTTTCTGTTTAGGTTTTTAATATTTTCATATATACCCGTACCTGGTAACTCCTAAAGTAACAGTGTATATACGCATCACTACATTTAAATGTTTAAGTTTGATCGTTACTAATGAAGGTTTAATGTCGGGTTTAATGTCGAGTAGAGCTCCGGATTGTATTATTACCTTTTTAAATGTTTTATAAACAATTATTTATTTCAGGAATGGGCTGATAAACTAATTGAATGTACTATTGCATACTATTCGCATGACATCATCCATTGGGAAGATTTACCAAAATCATCTTACAACAGACACGACACCTGGAAACAACGGGAATGTATATGTCAGCTTGTGGAACCACATCTTAGCGAACTGAGTTTAGGACAGTGTGTGTGGTTTAAATATCTGGGCAAACGCGAACACAAAACATTTTCTAACGGTACCGTAACGTATGGAAGAACAATCATTTTGTAGAACAAGAGAATGAAAATATGTATCTTATACATTTAAATAATAAAGATATTTGATAATTGTCCAATTGTGTTTGATAACAAAAATATAAATTACCTTTGATCGTCATGCACAAAGTACCAAACAAAATATATGCAGCGCCTGAGAAACAGATAAAAGACGTCAAACAAGGCCTAAGGTTAGAATAAAAAAATTAAGACTGAAGAGGATTAAGAGCTTGACATTTTGAATTGAGAAATTTCCATTGATACATGTAACGACTATGTTTATATAGATGACCAACAACAACAAAAGTATTCTACCAATCTTCGTCAATACATTTTAATATATACTTGACATTTCTTTTGGCACCAATTCGATTGTGCTATTTTCATTTCGTTGTAAAAATTATGTTCCTATTTTAATAATTCGGTTGGTGGTTGTGTAATTACACATTTTTTTAGCGCAACATACAAAGCTATTGTTATCAAACACTTTTACACGGGGTTTTTTTTCAGATAAAGCATAGGTCTGTCGGAAAGCTATGGTTATTTGTTTCTCTATAGGTATATTCTGACGACATACGGTACTGTATATCATATCAGCAAAAGTCATACGACATGAAACCAGGTACATGCACATGTCACACACCTTTATGCGCATGTCCTAAACCAAGTATCTCGACTGTATTCAATCTGACATGTTGATTTTTTTCGTTTATCAAAATGTTGTCAACAACATTTGCTTACATTCACGTCATTTCGATCCTGGTTAAACGTCTATTTTTATAGTGTGTAGGTAAAGGGTTTCAAAAATCTATTTCCATATAAATATCTTTATCTTGCTGTTCGATATGAGCCAAGGCTCCGTGTTGAAGACCGTACTTTGACCTATAATGGTTTACTTCTATGAATTGTGACTTAGATGGAAAGTTGTCTCATTGTCACTCATACCACACCTTCTTGTATCTTTATAACAAATAAACTAGGCATATTGCTCTGAGAACGTTCTATTGTTGGAGACTCTTGATGTCTTTTAGGTCCTTTTAGTTATAGGTTGACGATTAATTCTTTGGCTTCATATCACAAATAGAAGTTTGTATTTCATATCAGATTAAACCACAAAAGGTAACAGGGGTATATAACTATGGTCCCCAAAGAAAATATCACACCCTGCATTTGCAAGAGAAAAAAATAGAAAAAATTTTAGAACCCCTCCCCCCCCCCCTCCCCATCTTATTTCCTCACTTACTATTAATGAACTGCGCACAGAAAAGTGTCATATCAACAATGATCTTGTTATAAAAATAACAAGAATAGACAAGTCACGAAGATATGCATTGGAATTTACATTTAGAAACGTTATAAATATAATTTTTCTATCGGATTCTTGTATATTTTGCAATAATTAAAAGTTAAAAGCGTACCCTATATGGAAAACAAATAAAGTTAACTTAAATATGGACAATGCAAATTCGAGAACATCTCTGTCTGTGTAGCTGTTTGCTGATCTTTGGTAGTTTGTGTCGTTTTTTTTTCCATCTGTAACTTTGTTCGGGATGTTTAAATACGCAGCTACGTCTGATCGAAATCAAATGTGTCGTGAAGGTTATGAACCCATGCACAACTCTCTGATGGGTGAACATAATTATAACCTACTTCAAAGCCAAACTTTTGTTCCTTTCAAACATACTTTCATTTCCAGTGATAGTTTAAGTTTCCTGTCCCTCATCCAGGTTGGCCTATATTGCAGAATATACTATTATATATATTTGTATAGGGGCCATCTGCAGGACGCATCCAGTCCGGGTGTTTCTCGCTGCATTGAAGACCCATGATGGCTTTCAGCTGTTTTCTGCTCTATGGTCGGGTTGTTGCCGCTTTGACACATTCTCGATTTCCATTCGAAATTATATTGTATTAATTGTTGTATGAAATAAACAAAATCATATATGTGGTGTCCTTTGATCATAAAATGTCACTCGTAGTGATTTATACCATAAACATAATTAAATGCATACTAGTCCAATAGTAGGGAAGGGTTAAGCACTGACAAACATGATAAAACTCGCCACATTCAATACATGTATGTACCTCTCACGTTGGGACCTGTAGTCCAGTTGTTGTCGTTGGTTCACATGAAATTAAGAATATGTGGAATAATGGCCAATGTGACAACTCTCCACTTAAGACCAAATGACAATCAATGAAGTTAAAATGTCTGTCATATTTGCTTTTTGTAAAAAGAAAAATTTATAAACTTCTCTGCTGGTTTCACATTCTTCATTTGGGGGCATTTATAAATGTCTATACGGTATGGATTTTCTCATTGATGAAGGCTGTACTGTTGCCGATAATATTACATTCACTTTACTCTGGTGGATAGCTGTCTCATTGACAATAATACCACATCTCATTATATATATATATTAAAGTGTAAATAAAACATGTGCATCCGTAATGATCAAAATTGATTGCTTATTAGAATGAAGAGCAAACATACTTTTTATTTATTTAGGGGGTCTCGGTGGTCGAGTGGTCTAAGTAGTTACTACTGTAATCACAAGGCAGTCAATACTGAGGTTGTGAGCTAACACCGCTCATGCAAGTGCATGCGACTCCTATCTTAATTGACTAGGATTGTCAGTTTCCCTATCGAAGGTAGGTGTTTTCTCCTGGCACTCCGGCTTCCTCCGCAAAAAAATGGCCGCCAAGAAATAGCCCAAAAGCGGAACTTAAAATTGGCGTTAAAACACAAAAAATAAAATAAATAATAAATAAATATAATTTATTAAGATGATAATTAATAAAAGTATAATAATACATGCAATACACAAATAATGCGAATAACAAATATTTATATAAATATAAGAACAAATATTTACATATAACATAAAAAAACATGAAATCTTCGTCACTCTAAGCATATTCCATTGAAAAATATCAACAAATAGGTTTCATATCTATCATATTTTGTGCGCATGTCAATGGAAGCTGCAATATGCGCACTAATTGTTCATTAATTGATCTGATAGGGTCTATGCATGCTCCAAATGGCAACAGGAATATGTAAAACCATGCTAGTAAAAATGCTAATGGCCACGCCACAAACCATATAAGAAGAAACCATATGATAGCTGACAGGCAACCTTTAGCCCCGCCTCCTTCACCTTTACCCATAGCTCTTTAACGGTGATTTTCTGAAAAAAGATACCATGTAATGTTAAAATTAATAACCAAGCAATATAGATTTTTGAAGAAAAACAAGACGAATTTGGGAATCAAACAATACGCAAATGGATTAGATCACGAAAAGAAGTGAAGCTGAATTTTTGTTTATAGTATGCAGAATAGCAGTAATTGATTTATGGTACAATGTATCTTTTGAAAACAAATTACGTTGGGTTTTTTTTTCTTCCTTTTCACTCATTCGGCTACTTTTTTTTTTTTTTTATTAAAATCATTATACAGACCACCCTTTTTATTTGGGTCTGGATGAGGCTAACAGAAAAGAGAAAAATGGACAAAAGGCACGGAATGAATAACAAAAAAATAAAGAATAGATCATAACGGGCAAGTTAAATATAAGAAAATAGTTTGAAAATAAAGAAATAAGAAACCCCATTCCGACATTCATTCGTCTATGTTTTTTACTGTCAATTTGTCTAAATTTTATCTCCATATTGTTGTCCAACGTAATTTGCGGTCATGTTATCGTTCATTTTTTGACAGTACATTTGTGTTCTTAAAAAACAATTTCATTTTACAACTGATGGCAAATTTTTACAATACCCCGTACAATAAATTCCACTAGCTGACTGCTTAAGAGGGGGCTAAATTTAGTCATGCTTCAGTGATGCCCTATTTAATTAATCTTAAGTTTCCACAAAAATTATCCACTAAAGGGGGGGATCTAATTTCAAATACAATTGAATAGGACTTTGCATCTGTCCAGTACTCTTTGGCAATTATACATCTAAATATTTGTATGCTTAGTAATATAAAAAAATCGTTGATACATGTATAATGATAAATAGCTTATAATTTAACTTAAACTATTAGTTTATCATGTTTATATGTTTACATCCTTTAAACATATACACCTACATTATACCAGGAAGGATTAAATGTACATCATGTACATGCATATAATTGATATACCTTGACTTTTATTTTTAGATACGAATATATAGTGTTCTGTGCTTTTACGTACTGGTTCAAATACACGAGAAATATATATCAGGATACTGAAATCTGCGTTTCGCTAATTTTCATTGACACAGCTTAACTTATACCAAGTAACTTTTTGTTAAGCATATATAATATTTTAAAAAATGTCTTACACTTTACCATGTTTACTAGTAAAATGAATAATAGGTGACGATGATGAAATTCTTTAATTTACTTTTCAAAAGATGTAGAAGTTTTATGAGTATCTATAAACGATCTTACCTTAAAGTATTATAGTGTTACGTTAAAACAAATACATATTGTATTCTTACTAGTACACAACTCATGTGATGTTTTGTGAATCATTGTCACGTGGGTTCAGATTTTACTATATACTATCATTATAATGTGTCCTTGTAGTATATTTAAAATGATGAATTAAATAAATTGTTATGAATGAAGTGGTTGTGTGTTTGTGATTCACCCAATAAAGACATAGTTTCCGAGGATATCACATCGTTAGTAGCCATAACTCCGGTGCTGGCATAAACATTCCAATATTGTTTGCCTGAAATTTGCCCTTATAAATTTTCAAATTATATAAATTTCCCCTAATGCGAATGCTCTAATTTTGTACCAATTTGTCTATCCTTATTTCCGTTTTGTTTTGATCAGCTGTTACATTTTTAATTTTTAATAGTTTAGGATTTTAGATATTTCGGCCTCGAGCATCACTGAAGAGACGTGTATTGTAGAAGTGTCGCAGTGAAATTGATACTTTTGATTTTATTTTCAAACTGCTTTACAGAAAAACTTAAAAGATAATTTAAAAAGATTTTGTCAAACTGTATGTAACATTTTAATCGTTTAGTCTTAAATCATTTTTTTTTTTGAACATTTTTTTTTTGCGTTCGAAAAAAACAAGAAAATGCACCTTAAAAACACACAAAGAGTGCAAACAAGCTAACGAAGATTGCAAAGAAATCGGTATCATTTAGATATTCAATATTTCTGGGTTTGTTTTTTTTTTTTTTGCCTGCTTAATTCGAACGTCAAGAAAAATACATGACCTTGAACATTGCGAATACCGTAGAAAGTTTACATATATATTTAAGAGATATGACGGTTGCTATTCACTCGAATAAATCTATTTCATGGCTTGACGTTTCCAATTCACGCATAGGGCAACAATCCCGGTACTTTCTAAAAACCAACGCCCTTAATCAGTATGCTTGCGTATCTATAATAAGGGTAAAAAAAAGTCTCCAAGTCATTCGTCTATTCGTCTATTCTCTTTATCATCTTCATTTTTTTTCAATCCACAATGTGCAAAATAATAAAGTGGATTTTTGAAATCATAGAAATATGATGCAAGATGGGTAATCTCGTTTTAAAATATTCCTGGCCTCAAATAATATCAAACTAAAAAAATCTTACTAAAGCATTTATATTTTTAAGGATTATTGCTTTCAAAATATAATTCTATAACAGAAATAAGAGTGGCTTTAAATTTGGAAGATACAATTTAATTGGGTGTAGTTTTAACACTCCTTCATCCTATGTATATGTACATGTATCCCCTTACGTTAAAAAGTATATTTGAACCATCGAAAAATATGAAGTTAACGACACTTTATCTAAAAAGCACTCTTGTCCCTATCTAAAGCAGATATACGTATTTACAATATGATATAATGTAAGTAGATGATTAATAGGAGATGATAATCGACATCTAAATGCACTGATTTATTCTGCCTTCGTGGTAGGTCAAGGATAATTGTCTGATTGTATTCGAATAAAACGCAGTTGATGTAATCATATTTTATGACGGCTCGAGGACAACTATCTGATACAAATAGAACCTTATCTTCAGCGATGACAGGACATTGAGAGGCGTTTTGAATATTCTTTGGAGATTGAGGATGATAATTAGATATATATACAAAGTTGTAGTATGAGCAATGAGACAACTCTCCATCCAAGTTTGTTTTAAATTAAAATATCTGTTCGGTATATGTCAATGAGACTTCAATCAAACGCCCAAACTGATCTGCCGAGTTCTATATAGTTATTACACAGACATAGCTAAAATAACGCGTTCAAAAATATGTACATTGTCAGAATTGTCTAAAACTTGCAGTTAGTTGTTTTATGAGGCTTCACTTTTACCTTGACATTTCCCTTGTGTAAATAAATTTTGTTTGACATTCGAGACATGAGCCGTCTGTTGGTTCTTACCATATCTTATGTTCTCACTTGTTGTTTAGTTATACGGATGAAAAGGGGTTAACGAATATCACTTGGGGTTTGTTTTTATCGCCCAGCGACAAATATTTGAAGCTTAATATATGTAACAGTAATGTCACATAGACTTCTGCAGTATTTTAAATAAAAATAAAAGTAGCCGAGGATAAACGTCAGTGTGGCAGCAAACAAAGACAAAAGACGACAACACTGTGGTCTTGAACGTCCACTTGTATTTTTGTCCATCTGATGAGTTAAGCCTTTTTCAACTAACTTTTATGGTTCGTTCTTATGTTGTACTGTTATACCACTGTCCCAAGTTAGGTTGAGGGTTGGGATCCCGCTAACATGTTTAGCCTCGCCGCATAATGTATGTATGTGCCTGTCCCAAGTCAGGAGCCTGTAATTCAGTGCTTGTCGTTTGTTTATGTGTTACATATTTGTTTTTCGTTCATTTTTTTACTTAAATATGGCCGTTAGTTTTCTCGTTAGAATTGTTTTACATTGTCATTTCGGGGCCTTTTATACCTGACTATGATGTATTGGCTTTGCTCATTGTTGAAGGCCGTACGATGATCTAAAGTTGTTAAATTCTGTGTCATTTTGGCCTACTGTGGAGAGTTGTCTCATTGACAATCATACCGAATTTCTTTTTTTTTTTTTATATTGAACAATGGACAAATGTTTTTACCATATTATAATCCTAGAATTATCTGAATGTGTTTCGGTACAATTTTTTATTGTTGTTTAGTTTTAAGAGGAGATTGTAGTTAACCAGGACTACCTTTCATGTTTCAATACAAGTGAAATACAAAATCAATTCAACAGATTTGTTTACCTTAATAAGTAATAAGTAATAAATTAGGATTCGACAAAAATCATGAAAGAGATTCGAGACTTAGGGCAGCCACATTGATAGGATTATGAATGGCTTGCGTAAAACGAATTAAAGTCAAAAGAAAACATACAATAATTTATTTATAACTTCTGTTTTCTTTTACTGCTAGTATTCGTCCATACAATATTAACGTGAATTTTCAATATAAATCTGATAATTCGCAACTTATCTAAATATAAAAAAGCCAAAGCTTTTATTCTAATTGATGCACATTTTCTTAAATGGGCATGATGGTTAATATAACTGTTAAGATTTCCTCTCGATGTTTGGGACGACATCAAAAGTTCAATGTAGGATAAAAAAAAACTAACTTATTTCATTTTGTTTTTTTCACTGACCCCTACCCCCCTTCTTAACTTAATTTGGTAAAAAATTGTTTGAACAATAAGGATATATATAAAATCGATGTCAATTAAACAAAACGTGCAGCAATTTTGATCCACCCTCCTCCCCCCAAAAAACTATTTGAATTAGGTTTTTTATCCTTCATTGTTTGTTTTTTTTATGTCAAACGATTAATTGCATAATAACTAATTGCTCCATAAATCACGTTTCAAATAAAATCTGATGATCATAGCATCGTTTGAGTGGCAGGCGAATTTTTTTCTTTTTTTTTTCTTTTTGTCAACATTGCAAATCATATATACTCTATCGATATAGATAGATAGATATTTTTATTTTAAAGTACATTTTGGTACATATACATCAAATACAATATATTACAATTTTAAACATAAGCAGTCAATTAACATGTATTTATGATGCACTGTCATTTATGCACGAAAAATTATATGAATAAATTTCAAATCCATTAATCATGTTTATCCTTATTATATCAGAGGCTTAATTCTTATTAGATACAATGTAGTTTCAATATATCAGATGTGTTTGATAATTAAATGATAAAATAAGGATAAAAGTAACTTAATAATTTTGGTTTGATATATTAATAAGAAGATGCGGTATGATTGCCAATGAGACAACTCCCCATGCACAAGAGACCAAATGACACACATATCTACCGCTTTGATTAACTTAATTTGTTCACTCGTAAATATACATTATATAAGTGGTTTCATGGTCTGGTTAAGTCTAGAGTTCTGAAAAAACACTATGATACAGTGAATACGTATGCATCTTACATACCAACGTTCTGAACATTGGTTTACTGCCGTCGCCTATTTTTTTATGGTTATAACAATGGTCAGTTGGTCAATCATTTTATTTTGATGTTATATGTGTTTAGGGTATATCCTAGTAGTGAATAAGTGAAACAAAAGATACCAAAAGGAATTCAAACTCATAAGTCGAAAATAAACTAACAATGTCATTGCTAAACAAGAAATGACAAACAGACAAACAATTGTACGCAAAACATGACATAGGAAACTAAAGACTGTGAATCTCGACACCAGAATTGCAACTTGTACACATCTTATTGTACGCATGTCGGTACTGCTACATATGGATTATAGTCATAATGACATGTCTACTGATAGGCAATTTTGATATACTAGTAACTAACAGTTCGTGTTGCTTAGTCTTTAGTTTTCTATGTTATGTCATGTTAACTATTATTTGTCTGTTTGTCTTTTTCATTTTTAGCCATGGTGTTGTCAGTTTATTTTCAATATATGAGTTTGACTGTCCCTCTGGTATTGTATGCCCCATTTTTTTTAGGACAATTCATAAATACTGATATCCGGAAGAGTTGCACACCTTTTTGCTTACTTAGCTTCTAAAAGATTTTAGATTTTCTCGGTTATCAAAATACATTTCCCTGCTGTTTTGATATGGATTTGGAATATTCATTTACGCAGTCAACTTTAAACAGACACTTACGTATTAATTTATGTTTTTTGCATTCCAAGTTAAAAGCCTGCGTGTATATACCATGTTTGTGTATACGTGATTATCGAATCTAGTCAATAGAAGAGTATATTAAATTCTGATATCTTTTAGTGCATCACTAAAATCTTAAAAACGTTATCGTATGTAGAGATATGAAACACAAACATGTCATCTATGCATGTTTACAATATTTTTTTCATTCTAAAATTGAAAATTTATAAAGTTAAAGATAAGACTTTTCCCGTGATTCCCTAAGCATTGATTAAGTAGACAAAAAACCTTCACCGCAAACTAGATCTAGTTTACAAGCCAAGGTCTAGACAAGAATGACAAATCATATTACCGTTTCATAAACACTTGAAGCCCGACATACGTATCGGATCATACATTTTTTGTTCCATATCAAAAAACATGGCTGCGGTTGAAGGATGTGTATATTCTTTCCTTATATTGTACTTATCATTAGGATATTTGACCACTGTTTTTTCGTCTAATTCGACAGATACACAATATGTTCCTCTTCTTAATAATGTGAAAACACCGGTGATGGCGGAACTGGACTTGTCCAAGCTTGGAGAACAACTAAAATCATTTATGCAAATTGAAATTAAAAAAGTGATTACGGAAAAGATTGTATTAGAGTCTAAAAACATTCACCATAAGCTTGGAAATAAAATCAATGCAGCAGTTGACAACTTCAAAACATCCATGGATGATTACACCGATAGTGTGCTTCATAATACGTCAATAACCATGCGAGTGAACATTGAACGGAATATTAACAAAACTTTCGCAAGGCGAGTGGGTCGCTTCTGGACTATTATGCAATCTGAAATCCGATCTAATTTACAAAATGTAAAAAGAGAAATAGATTCTGTTCTATCTGAGAGTTATAACAAAAGCAGTGATAATAATCCAGATAGGAGAAAATTAAGAAAACTGTCGGGGAAGCTATTGGAACTGTCAAATCATCTGAAAGGTAAATCTGTTTATATTTGATAAGTTTGAATAATTTAAAAAAATAAAACATTTAAAAATAAGTCTGTGTCTAAACTAACGACAGTTTTATCTCGTCTTAGATTATGATTTACCATCTACGACGTTCAGTATAGTCAAATTATTCGGAGTTTGGAGTGTTTTTGTTTTATGTTGCTTGTATTTTTAGGGGGTTAACTATTTGGTCTCACATCATCTTGTCTTATATAACAGTTATTTTATTTTTCATCTTCTGTGTGTATGTAAAGTTTAAAATAATAATTCATCAATTTCAAATTAATTATCATAAGTTGAAAGATACCATATTCACAGGATTTTTAGTGTATACACAGTTTTTTTTTCATTAAAAAAACCGACATTGTTTTATTAATCCAAATAATAACCCCATTCTAAACATCATTTCATTTTAATATTCTTGTCATGGTTACAAGATACATAAAAAAATATCATTACAAGCTACATCTAAATTTTATATTCTCGTACATGTATACAATGCATATGATTAAACAAATGTATTTTATTTATAGAAAATAAATGTGATGATATTAACATCACTTAAATACGTTATATGATTAATACATTTTTGTAACGCGGAGTTTAGATTTGTAACCCGGATTTGTTTTCCGTTGATCGATTTATTACTCTAGAACATATTTTCATATTTTTTTTTTATCGCAGAAGATTGTTTTATGCGTTTTTTTGTCTGTTCATGTTATTTGTATAGGCATTGTTTTATCTCGTGTTTTCCACTTATCTCTTTCATGATTGCTATAAAGTTTACTTTTTCCTTAGACAACGATATTATCTGTCATACCTTGGCCAATAGATTTTATATACGCGATATATACTAATATTCACAACTTTGCCATTATTGTGTTTTTTATAACTTTTTTTTAATCATTGACATTGAATTAGAAAAAAAAGTTATGATATATCATATATGAAGCAGTTATCTTAGACTTAGTAAAAAAATATATGAGTTCTTATTGAACAATATATGTATTTTCGATTCAAATATTTTTTGAAAACGTCAGATGGATTCAACGTACAAACGTTTGAATTTAAATTATATTATGCATAACAATTTTAGTACAATAACCAAACAACAACAAATCAGAATATCTTGAAAATTAGAATACGGTGTTTTACAAATGTCAACACATATACCATATTGTGTCAAGCTATCTCACACATTAACTCATTTTGAAGAAATTTCAGAGTTTCTGTGGATCGTGTGTGTTGGGGTTTCACAATTGCATGAATTATTTTTAAAGATACATTTATCTAAAACTGCTACCCACGTCGTTTCAGCAAATTATGAAACTGTATCAAAAACATGCATGGGAAGGACATTATTCATAGAATCTAATTTAACAAACCATTTTTTTTTTATATATATAATACACATCTGATTACTTAATAAATGAAATAAAAGTCATCTGATTTTTAGATCCATCATATAACAGAACTTCGGTTAACAAGAAAATCAAGGATGATGAACTGTCCTCATATGGCAAAGGTAATAAACCAATACTGTTTACTGTCTAAGGGGTAATCCAAATACGTTTCTCTTGTTTATGTCTGCCATATATTTACACCATTGAATGTGTAGGGTTCAATACATGATGTTCCAAATTCCCTTTTATGTTTTATGTATAATGAATGTGACTAGTATTTATAGGTACCATTGACATGATTTAAACGGTTCAAAATTCTAGAAGGTGTATATTGTGCGTTTTGCTTTTAATAGGAATATCAAAGAATATTGAAATGCATATATTATATTAATATATTTTAAGTTAATATTAAAGACGGGACGAAAGATACCAAAGGGACAGTCAAACTCATAAATCGAAATTAAACTGACAACGCCATGGCTAAAAATGAAAAAAAGACAAACAGACAAACAGTAGGACACATGACACAACATAGAAAACTAAAGAATAACACGAACCCCACCAAAAACTAGGGGTGATCTCAAGTGATCCGGAAGGGTAAGCAGATCCTGCTCCACATGTGGCACCCGTCGTGTTGCTTATGTGATAACAAATCCGGTAAATATTCTAATTCGGTAGGTCACATTCATTAAAGGGAAGGGGATTGTAGTTACGACGTAAGGAACATATCCGATATCATTTGTGAAACAGTTATTCCATAACGGTCAACCAACTCGTGATGGCGTCCGTAAAATTTACGAAAAAAATGTCATGGTATTATTTGTACACTAAATGTAAATTATCTGTTCATAATTAATGAATTTCGGAATAGTGTCAAACGATCTGACGTTTTGAAACAAATCTCTGTGATCGATTATTTGTCGAAAAAAATCTTCAAACACATAAGATGACAAACAACCAAAAAAAAGCAATTGAAATAACAACTGATATATTGTTATTGTCAAGGAGACAATATGATATCTATACTGAAAATTCCAACAAAATCACATGACGATTTTGATACAACTATTGTCGGTAATTAATAATATAACAAATAGAGCCTTTGTATGAGGTCAATACAGGATATATTAACCATAAAAAGTATATCGACCTCGGACTTCGTCCTCAGTCAATATACTTCTTTCATGTCAATATATCCTTTTATCGACCTCATGCAAAGGCTATATTTGTATAATATATATTAATGTTAATATCGGGTAAAATGACCGTAGGCAGTCTTTGGAGATCACCTAGATAATTTATTTGATGGCGTCTAGACTAAATACACACGGAGTACTGATACATATTATCGATCCCGAACATTGTAAATTGATTATTTTAGACTTTTTATAATTTGGATATACGTTTAAGTATGTTATAAATCAAATATGAGAATTCTGATCAGATTAAAGAGCACGAATTTGACAGCTAATGGGTCTTTCAATGAAACCTTCTTCGGTCTCTCTTTTTTTATTAGTGAACTTATGTGATGTAATGAAAATTTATGTATTATATGTATATGTTATATTCAGAAAAAAAACCAATTACCTTTTAAAAAATTACATATCGTGCATGAAGCATACATAAGGTTGGTTTCTTTTTCAAAGTTTTAAAGTTTCAAATAACTACTAAGTTTAAACGCTAATTTGACATCAAAATCATGCGTAAGAGTTATCCACCTTAATACTTTAATACAAAAAAATACCATTCCATTTAACTAAAAAAAAAGCATGTTAAAACATGCATTTAATTATTTTCAGGACAAACAGTTTTGCACATAAATCTGAATTCACATTTACTCTTTTTCAGACCACAAAGGAAAACTGTTTTATACCATGTTTCCAATACAAGACACCTCATACAGTTTCAAAGTGCAGTTCATAATCACAGCAGACACGCCCACTAATGTTGATATCATCTCAGAATACGCAGACATTAATAGAACGGTGATCATTACAACGGGTGTTGAATACATAAATATTCCAAGCGTAGTTGTCAATTTGGAAACGGGTAGAACATATACAACCGTTCTGATTTCGGCTGATCAACTAGTTACTGTTGTTGGATTCATTGGTAAAGATAATTGTAACAGGTATTGTGAATCGACAAGTTTTATTGTATTACCTTTCACTGCAATAGGCACTGAGTACTCACTTATTACACAACCAAACAACAAACAAAACTGTGGCATAATCGCAACAGCTACAAATACTACAGTTGTTATAGAGTCTTCATCAGAGAAAGGTATACCAGTAGGAAGTACAACAATCCAACCTGGACAAAAATTTGATATAATTCTTGACTATTTAGAAGGCTTTAACATTCAGACTAATAACAATCTGACTTCCACGAAAATCTATGCAAATAAACCGATAGCTGTTATTTCAGGGAACAGATATACGACTCTGAAAGAAGCAAAATTAAATGAAGGTTATCCTTATGAAAGTTTTTATTCAGATATGTTGCTTGAAAGTTTGATTCCCGTTGATAAATGGGGTCGACATTTCATCATCCCACCAATTCATAAGGCAACCAGTTTTAAAATTAGAATAATTAGCCAATATAGAAATACAACTTTAACCATAAAGGATAATTCATCAAGGTCAATTACTGAGTACGGAGATCAGATAGAGATTAGATTATCACCAAAGGCGTATTTTGTATCTGCTTCCAATCCTATCCTTTTATGTCTGTATGCATTAACTGAAAACCTGGGGATAAGCATGATGATTGTTCCGGGAATCGAACATTTTTCGAAAGAGTATGTTATTGCACCACCAAAAGATCCATCTGATAGAAATTATATAACAATAACTATTAAAACCTTGGACGTAGACGGACTTCGATTTGTTGGCAATCTTTTACATGTGGAATCCACTGTAATCATGGGACGCAACGAAAGTTTTACAACTGTTGTAAAGAAGATGACTGGTCGTTCGGTTTACAAAATACGTCATGTGTCTAGGAATTCATTGTATGGGGTTGTTGTATACGGATTTAGATACAAAAGATCTTATGGATACCCTGCCGGATTTAGGTTTTAATTTAAACAGATTCTTATTTTAAGTCTTTATGTTATAAGCAAAGAGGTATGGTATGGGTTATCAGGTAGAAGAAACATTTTTGTGGTTGTAAACGCCAATTTTCCAGCAAAAGACAATTGTTTCCCTTAAAAGATATGTAAGGCAAAGATAAAGAAGCTATTTAAACTGATGTTTCAGTTTCCCGTTTGCATTTTTTAAATAAAGAATTGGTTACAAATCAAAGCGATCGTGCTTGATCAATAATGGATTTATGGTGTGTGTATGCATAACAATAAATATGGAATAATGAAGTGGTGGGCTGTCAGTATCATTCACAGAAGGGACATGTGTGCAGACGATAATCAGAGATTTGTGATAAATAATACATTAAAAAAAAACATCTGTACATTTATCTTTTTTATTTTTGAATAGGTTATTTATGGTTATATCATGAGTACTTTTGATTGTCTGATTGTCTTTTTCGTTTTTAGCCATGGCGTTGTCAGTTTATTTCGATGAAACGGTGATTCCATTACGGTCAACCAGCTCGTGATGGCGTATGTTTAACTCAGTTTTGCTAAATAGTTGTATTCACAGTGTAGATACTATTCTGTACGCTATCCGGAAGTCGCGATTTTCGAAGCGATGATTTCCAACTGGTTAACAGGACGGTTTTGCCTACGGTAACTTTTCTCATCATTTGTTTACTCCTATATCTACAAAGTGCTTTGAACATCTTCAATGTATATATAGCATCATAAATATGAGTAACTGTAACAAAAACATGCATTAGAATATAAAATATACGTGTGCATCACAACAACTTGGTAGAAAAAAGTGAAATCGATGGACAAGTTTGCTTTCGTAGTACAAAGCAAATAATCTTTTATTGCAAATATTTGCATCAGTTTACAGTTAAATATATACTGTTTCAATATTCTTTTCGTATTTGAGTAGAATATTCGTATTTCCCATAAAAAATATGTTTTCCTTGAGGATCCCAAAATAAATTACTGTACGATCAGTCTAGAACTGACTGTATTCTAGAAGCGATTTAAGATTTTTTGACTGTATGACCAGTCGTGATTTTGAAGAAAAAAACAAAAGCAGTTTGAAGGTATATACGTGTATATATGTGATATTATGAACTATCCAGTGAACTATAACGTGTAATTACTTTCATACAAATATATTTCTGATGCATTTTTTAGACGGCAAAATAATTGTATTTTTGTTCCATCAGTCTTATTTAAAATCAAATGCCTAAAAAGTAATACATGATTCGCTTGTGGACTTTGTAATAGTGTAAAGTTACAGTTATCTGTTTAGCTATTACATTTTTAAAGATTATTTACACCGTCCGCCGTTGACCAATTGATGATAACATAAATCAAGCTTGTCTCTTTTAAAATAACAAAAAATGGATAAAGACAGCTTTGCGTAGGGGGATAATTCATGTGATATAATTTTGGTAAGTTTACAGAAATAGAAGGTCCATAAAGCATTAATCGAGTAAAAATGGAGCAATTTCAGAAAACTTTAATGATTGGTTTAGGAATTGATGGAAATACCTGATGGGTGCCCCCAAATAATGCAATGTTCAAGTCCGTATCTTATATAAAGTAACCCCATAAAAGATTTTTACTAAAATTCGAAATAGACGGTGCACAATACAGTCATTATCATTTATGATAAGGAAACCGAATAAGATTAATTAATAGTTATATCAGTGACGGATTCAAAAAAAGGGGATTCGGCAGTTTGAAACCCTTTTTAACTATCAATGCATTTGTATGGGAACATATATTTGGAATCCCCTTTTCTCCTAGATTGGACCCCCTCTCCATTTACAAATGGCCTGAACCCCAATGTATATTAAGTGGTTTATGAGGAGACGCGCTTACAAAACCGGCGAAACATATTGTACTGGTCCAACGGACGAACGGAAAGACGGACTTCCTTATCACTATAACCCCCCGCTTGACAAAGTGGTGTACAATTGAGTGTCAAAGAGACAGCTCTACATCTTAAACCAAGTGAAGGAACTGTGATCAATTAAAGGCTACAGTACGGCCTCGAATGTGTGTAAATACATGCATTTTTATATAACAACTAAATCTGTGTGTTTGTACAATTTTAAGTATAACGGAGGACATTTCTGAAACTTATATACTAGTATACATCAAACCTTCCTCTTATTTTAGCAACATTTAAACATCCTTATACTTAATGTAGTAAGTCGAGTACACCCCATCAAGCTAAAACATGTTTCATAAGTTTTCAGGATGTGAATGTATTGAAATATGTTTGTGTTTTTAGAAAAATGCCACCTTCTAATGTATCGTAAATAACTTTGAAATCATCACTAGAATACAGTGACATAAAGACTGATCATACAGTTTTAAAATATACAAGCGAGACTGATCGTACAGTGAGAAATTCAAGTGTAATTTTCTTATTTCTGGCTTCAAAGATCTGGTTGAAACTTTCACCACCACTTGAAATATACTTCATTTAGTTAATTAAGTCAGGTTTTTACGTTAATTTGTACACTAAGAGGGTAAAAAGATTGTTTTTAGGGTCGCCGACTGATTTTTCTTAGTGATGCACTTGAAAATCTCTTGATTAAGATAAAGATACGAATAATTAATGTGCGGAATTTAATTCTAAACCATTTGAGAATATCGATGTCGGCTGAATTAATCATTAAGCAATGTACAGATGATCAACTTACCGTTTAATTCAGTATACCCATCAAATTTAAAATGTGATCCAAAAAGTTCTCGCTTCGAAAATCGCGACTTCTGGATACCGTACAGAATAGTATCTACACTGTGGTATTGCCTTTAGTTAGCATCAAATGAATCTGATAATGCTTATTCTAAAAACATTCGTTTACATATTAAAAAAATGTCGATATGTATTATTATCATCCTGCAAATAATACATTTATCATAAAATATTTAATATCACACTCGGCATTGTCACTGCGATACTTCCTGGAACGAATTAAACTTTTGATGATCTACTAAACTCAAATTGTTTGAATTGGTCCAACTTGAAACAGAATAAATAATTAACACTAATTACATGTCAAATAATTGATAGGAACGAATGAATTTCATTCAGTTGCTGTTTTCACTTTAGCCGGATTTACATATGTTATGTTATTCGACAAAATTGCATACACAAAAAGTATGTCTGTCGTTTGCCACAAAAGTTTAGAAGATAGAGAAACAATAATGTATTGGGCATTATGTTTTCCGGTCTGTGCGTTCGTCCGTTCGTTCGTTCGTCCATTCGTCCATCTGTCCCGCTTCAGTTTACAGTTTTTGATTAAGTTGAAGTCCAACCAACTTAAAACTTAGGACACATGTTCCATATGACATGATCTTTCTAATTCAAATGCCAAATTAGATTTTTTATCTCGATTGCACGGTCCACTGAACATAGGAAATAATAGTGTGAGTTTCAGGTTAAAGTTTTTGGTTAAAGTTTTTGTTCAACGTCGTTTTTGATGAAGTTAAAGAATAATCAACTTGAAACTTTGTATACATATTCCCTGTGATATGATCTTTCTTATTTTAATGCCAAATTACAGCTTTGATACCAATTCACGATCCACTGAACATAGAAAAACATAGTGCGAGTGGGGCATCCGTGTACTATTGACACATTCATGTGTTTTGATGTTGCCAAGTGAAAGACTATTCTGATGACTTGTATTCATTCAAGGACAAAAAATATATTTCTAAAAAGACCTAGAATTTTACCGTTTGCCTTTCCGAAAAAAAAATTCTGTTACTTTATTTCTACGGGTGACTAAAACCGAAAATCATTAAAATTACGTCTTACACTTAACACAAATACTATACAACTACTGAAAAAGAGAACGTATATTTTCCTTTTCGATCAGAATTACTAGTAAATGTATTGCAAATGAATTGACAAAATTCTGTATGGGCTCCTCATGAAACTATTAATGTAACACATAATGATAAATATACTGATCATAGTCGTCACTTTGTCTTTATATCAAAACTACGTAGGACTCAAATGTAAGGTAAACAAATCAAAAACTCCACATGGCATTTTGTATTGTTTAGTTTGTTAATAACGTTTGATTTGTCCGTTTTAATGGAAATCCTCGGTTAAAATGTTTAGCAGTTTTGTTATAAGTTTTGGGTAAAAAGAGATAAGTTTAAAAGTATATATATCCAAAACATTTTCCATGAAATGGTAAGCTTCGATATAATACATAAAACCTTCACCTCAAACTACATCCATTATACAAGCACAGTTCTATCACGAGTGTCACATCGAATTCACTTGTCATAAACATGTAAAACACGGCATACAGGGTTATACGGTTAGTTTGGTTATTTTTTGTATAGCGTAAACAAACATAGTCATTGAAAACATGGCTTTAAAAACAGGCTGCGTACATGCCTTACTTATATTGTATGGATCATTAGGATATCTGAAAACTACATTGTCGTCAATTCAACTGATACACAATATTTTCCTCTCCTTAACATAGTGAAAACACCGGTGATGGCGGAAATTGACTTGTCCAAGCTTGGAGAACAACTTAAATCATTCATACAAATTGAAATTGAAAAAGTGATTTCAGAAAGGATTGCATTAGAGTCTACAAATATTTACCATACCCTTGAATATAATTTGAATTCAGCAATTGTAAATTTCACAACATCTATGAACGTTTACACTGATAGTGTGCTTCATAATACGTCGATCAACATGCGACGGAATATTGAAAGAAAACTTAATCAAACTTTAGCAAGGCGAGTGCGTCGCTTCCGGACCATCATGCATTCTGAAATACGATCTAACTTACAAAATGTAAAGAGAGAAATAAAGTCTGTTCTTTCGGAGAGTTCTAACAGTAGCAATGTTTATAAACCAGAATGCAGAAAAATCAGGGAATTGTCTGGAAAGTTCAAAGACCTGTCAAAACATCTCAAAGGTAACGTGTTATTGTATATATTAAGATATATAAAGATTTTGCTAAAATGAAGTTTGTATCGTTTTATTTTCCAAAAACTTAAATGGGATTCGCTATTTAGTTTATGCATGGATAAACAACTTCGTGTGATTAGAAAGAAAAATAAATAATACATTAACATATATGAGATTATATCTATTATAATGTGCATAAATAAAAAGAAAATTTGTTTTACTCTCCCCCTGCCATCGGTACCATCATACGTTGCAAATTAACTGACATGACTCTATCAGATACAGTTAACATGAAGAAGGTCACACGAATGTATCGTTTGACAGTATATGTTACATGTAGGATACTATTCAAACTTTAAACACAATTTACAACAAATGCACTGGCTACATCATATTTTCACTAATGCAGTTCTCTGTTTAATTGAACTCTATGTTTTGTTATGTTATAAAATATTTTTTGTTGTTGGTTTGATTCATACGGCAACTAACACATTATCCTTCTTTTAAAAATGGTACCAAAATCATATTTTTTTGCAATTCAAATGGCATGTCACATCGATAACTTCTCATCAATTTATAGCTTTATTTAGGATAAGAAATCAATTTTAATGTTTTGTTTTAACATTGTTTTTGCTATAACTGTGGCCATTCATGGAGTCTAGAAAAATATCTTAAGATAAATATAAGGAAAATGTCTTTTTTCTCCTTCGTTATAACACGATTGTGCAGCTCGTTGAACAGTGTTTTTTATCATTTATTAACCGCTTACAAAATTTACATAGATGGTTTTTTTTACCTGACATTGACCTAACCTTATATTGTTATATGCATTTTCATCGATATTTCCTAATTGCATTACGACGAGATATCCGTATTCATTTGAATGCATTTGAATACAAATATAGTGTTGAATTAAATTTTTCATTATCTTTCTTTAATTTTCTCATTTGTTACTAGCATTCAAATTCTATCGTTTTATCATATAAATATACAGTAAGTGCTAAATAACCTCATCATAGATACCAGGACCAAATTTTGTATATACGCCAGACACACGTTTCGTCCACGAAAGACTCATCAGTGACGCTCGAATACAAAAACGTTTAAAAGGCCAAATAAAGTACAAAGTTGAAGAGCATTGAGGACCAAAATTCCGAAAAGTTTTGCCAAATCCAGCTAATGTAATCTACATACACTAAACATACTTTTCATAAAATTGCATATTATAAAGAGGTAGCCCATATTCCTTGAGCTGAACTGACAATTTTCATATTGTGTTAAACTTTGCAAAGTTTAAAACAGGTAACATTAACATTATTTACAAGCAAAGTGTTACACTAATAAACATCATATAGTTATAGATATGTGTTATAGATTTGAAAAGTAAGAATGTTAAAAAAAACAATAATCCACTAGATTTTACGAACTTTCTGAATTAAATCTAAAGGCTGTAACAACATAAGGAAATGCAGTCCTGAATGTAAAATTTTCGCCGATTATTGAATATTTCCTTCATGTCAAATACACCCATGCGTCTAATACAAATGACGTCTAATTATCCTATTTATGAAACTATAAGTATTTTTGCAAATTTTCTTTAGATTCAGCTTATAATAGAAATGGCGACAAAAAGAAAGTCAATACTGCAGGACCTTCAACTGAAAGCTATTCAAATGGTACGTTGGTTAAGCATTTTTTGTAAATGATACTAACAATATTAAATCGAGAATAGAAACGAGAAATGAGTCAAACAGGCAACTATCCGACAGAATACAGAAAATAGCCTAAGGCTTCAGCTGGCTTCTAAGCAATAATGTATACTAGTTCATGGATTACCATCATGTTCTTTGAATATGACTATAAGACATCAAACTAAAAAAAAGTCCTAATGATAACTGTACAATTAAGGTCTAACCTCATTTAACTTTTATTTGTGAATAATTAAGCTCTTAAGCCTAATACAGCTAAGGTAATCTATTCATGATGGCGGAAACTTTCATAGTTTTGTGAACAGTTAAATTATAACTATAACCATATCACTATTTCATGTCAGCACAGTGACTACTAGTATTTAAAAGAAAGATATCAATATATTTATACAATTATTTAAATAACTATAAGAATCGATAAAACTATCCAATCTGTTTGAGATGGAATTGTCAGGATCTGTTTTAGGATAGATCTGTCAAAATCAGTTCTACGGTAGAAACATCCAAATTTTTTGTACATGTTATAGTACATATCTGGTTTAATCTGTTCTGGGATATGACGGTCCCCTTCTAGAATTGGACGATTCTGAATGGGTTCAGGTTAACAAAGTCATAAACTATGCTACATATGTCAGATGAATTGTTCTCATGACTGTTCTGGGAAAACTAGCACCTACCCAAATTTACTGCATTTTATGAGAGGTTTGAGATTACCTCAATCGTAAATGCCAACATACAGTATTCCTGGTCACATACGACACTTTTATTGACAACAAACTTAGTTGAGTAAGGAATAATGCCAAAAAAACAACATATAAATTATAGAGATGTTGATATATGCTAGAAAGGCATCAACAAACGATATAAATAAAAAAAAAACAGTGTAGAACGAAACATATCCTCAATGATAGACAGATTTTTGCACAATTTATTATTCACTATATGAATGCGAGCCAGAAAATAGTGTATATGAATCTAAAAGAAATAACAAAAGACTTCTAGTAGCCGCAACTAAATTTTGTGCTTTGATTTAAGAAATATAATCATTACATGTATTTGGAACAAATGTAAATATAGAATCCAATTTCGTAGTGACACAATTTATGCCTTGTTTGCAACTTTATCATTATATTATACATGTTATAATTGCTTATAGCGAGAATTTAAGGACCGTGATATCTATAAAATAAAATTTCTCTTTGCATATGATTTTTATATTTAATTAATTTATATTAAAAAAAGTTCCATCATACATGTAAAGAGAAGTCTGTAATTGTGAAATATAACAATGTTGGTCGAGGAATGAATGTCCTGCCATATATTGAGTAATCAAAACAATGCGCTTACAAAGAGTTTTCACGCAATTATTTACTGATATTTTCTCTTTTCAGATCACAAAGGAAGGTTATTCTTCACAATGTTCCCAATGCAACTAGAAAACTCGGAGGATTTTATTGTACAGTTTATTATCACAGCCGAAAAAAAGACGAAGGTTGAGATTCTTTCCGAATACGCAGAAATAAATAAAACGGTATTCATTACAAAAGGAGTTGCATACGTAAAAGTTCCAAACTTAGTATTGACTATTGGCACGGGTAGAACATTTACAACCGTTCTCATCCGGGCTAATCACCTTATTTCCGTTGTTGGATTCGTACTTGATTCCTCTGAGTGTTACTCTCATTGTACATCTTCAAGTTTTATTGCATTGCCTTACTCCGAATTAGGAACGGACTACTCAATTATCACAAGTCCAAACAACGAGCAAAACTGCGCCATAATGGCTACAACCGCAAACACAACAATTATCGTAGAGCCTGCTTCAGTCATTGGTCTAACGATTAAAGGTGCATTTATCAAACCTGGTCAAAAATTCAAAATAGTTCTAAATTATTTAGAAGGTTTTCATATTCAGACACATAGAAGTCTGTCTGCAACAAAAATATATTCAAACGAACCAATAGTCGTAATATCAGGAAATAATTATATTTCTATGAAATCTGATTTGACGTGTTTTCATGATTGTTTCTATTTTACAGATAGTATTTTATACGAAAGTATGATTCCTACTGACAAATGGGCTCGACATTTTGTTATACCGCTTTTCAAAAAGCCATACATGTTAAAACTTCGACTACTTAGCCGAAATTTAAATACCACCATACGTATAAAGGATTTTTACAATGCATCAAGGTCAAGTTCTATGGATAGTGAAGAAATCGAGATGAATCTAGATGCCAAGTCATATTATGTTTCTGCTTCCAATCCGATCCTCTTGTCGCTTTATGCATTAACAGAAAAACGTACGATAATCATGATGGTCGTTCCTGGAATCGAACATTTTTCTAAAGAGTATGTTATTGCACCACCCAAAGATCCAAGTTTTACAAGTTACATTACGATAACTATTAAATCATCGGACGTCGACGGACTTCGATTTGTTGGCAATCTTTTAGCTGTGGAATCATCTTTTATAATGGTTCGTAACGAAAGTTATACATCTGTTGTAAAGAAAATGGCGGGTCATTCAGTTTACAAAATACGTCATGTGTCTAGGAATGCGTTATATGGAGTTGTGGTTTATGGATTTGGCTCAACTTCAGCTTATGGATACTCTGCTGGATTCCGGTTCTAACCGCTGATTATAGTGTCCATGTTTTACGCACAAAAGGATGATATGCGTGTTCAGGAAAAGGAACTTGTATTCGTCATATAATTTTCAAAATCAGACAATTATTTTCCTAAAACGATGACAAAATATTGAATTTCTATTCTGGTCCCCATTAGAAAATTGAGTAGAAAACATAACTGTCGATAGTGAATTCAATGTTCTTTCATTAATGGTGTGTGTATGTCAAACAATGGTTTCTCAACTATTTACAGGTGAACAATAACAATGATGGGCAGTCAGTATCATTGACGGAGGGGTGGGGGACATGTTTGCTACATTCTACGTTAACAAAATATTCGTTCCCTAATCCTTGGATTTTTAATTTTCTGCGTTAATGATTATGCCATGTTTACGGAGCCCTGCTAGGGACATACACAGAAAAAAATATATATTTTGCGCACAACTGAAATAAATTGTGCGCAAAAAATAATATAGTGTGCGCACAAAATAATATATTGTGCACACAAAATAATATATTGTGCGCACAATTTAAATATATTGTGCGCACAACTTAAATATATTGTGCGCACAAAATAATATAGTATTCGTTAAATTCTTTGACCTTACACATGGTACGGGGCTTCAATGTCTCCTTTTTAAAGTGACAGAATGGAGAAATACAAAAGATTTCTTTTGAAATGGGACTAGATAAGAGGGTGGTAAAGGGTTATTTTCGTGCAACGTGTTTTGCCATTTTTATTTCACGGGCAGCCGTGAAAAAGGTTCGTTATTCACCGTGTTTCGTGAAATCGGTTAAAATATCAACGTGCAAGAAATTTTTAATTATTCGTTCATCGTGAATTGGCAATTTTATTTCGCGTTCTTCCGTGCAGATACCCCCCTTTACGCCCCTCAGATAACATGTTAATAATAAAGCTAAAAATCATCACTGCATTTTTATCGACTCCTGACCAAAAATACTGAAGAAGTTACGTTTATTTCGTCTGAAACTTGGTTTACCAACAGATGCGTTGGAAGCCTTCACTTTATATCAGCGTTTATTGGAACGGGTTGAAACAGACTTGACTAAAGAGCGAGGACACTATCGAACTTATGTAGACTTTGACAATATGGTTTTACCTGTTTTCTTGTAACAAATATATAACTACTATATGCACGTGTGCATTATACTTTATGTCTGAAAATCTCAAGATTTTGTTTACGTTGATTGACACAAGACAAACATGTTACTCAATTCACGACTTTGGTTTTGGTATGCTCCGTCGACGATAGAGATGGTCATTATATACAAAAGTCTTTACATCCCTCCATCCGTCCGTCCATTCGTCCGTCCCTGTTTATGGTAAATGTTTTGGTCATAGTTTATGATGAATTTTTAGTGTCATCAACTTAAATGAATTATGTGGTTTCTCTAAAGATATCATTGTAAAAGTGTAGAGTAAGTCAAATCCACTTTTTTTCTATTAAAGATGACTATGTTTGGTCATGATTAAGTACGGTTTTGGCCCACAATGTACAGTTCGTTATTGAAATGTGACGGTGTGTTCAGTCTAAGAAATTCACCATGAAGTTGTGATCAAATAAAGATAAAACTGAGTACATATTTAAATCAGAAGATGCAATATGAGTGCCAATGAGACAGCTCTCCATCCAAGTCATTATTTATTAGAAGTTAACAATTATTGGTTACAGTACGGTCGTCATCACGGAGCGTTGGCTCACACCAAACAGCAAACTATAAAAGGTCCAAAATGACAATTACAAAACGATTAACAGATATGAACCACACCAATAAACGACAATCACTGAATAACAAGCTCCCGACATAGAACAGTATGCTTATTATGATTTAAAAATTTTAAGAGAGGACAAGAGGTCACTTATAGTATCTATTTTTGATCGATTTCATTATGCAAGTTTACAGAATGTTGTTCGTATACATTATGGAACTGAAATTTAGCAATTTAGGAATAGTCAATGAAAATGTATTCACCAGTGAAATATTTTGAAAGCAAACGAAACAATTATGATTCATTTTTTTTTTCCAAATATGGTCCGTTTTGGGGCATCATTAATTCAAAAGCTTGTTGCGCGATTGATCGCGTTCGATGCTATTGCCGATGAGACAACTATATACATATACACCATAGCTCATAGAAATACAGGCTATATTCTTCTCATGCATTTTATGATGGTATGCCACTCAAACCCTAATATGGTGCTTGATACTCATATGATTTAGGCATAATCTTTCAATCAGTTTAATTGAGGTGTTGAGCTGGCATGTCAGTAACTGCTTATAGTTCTTTGTTTATTTGTGTATTATTTTCATTTTGTTAAGTTTCATTTGTTACCTATTCTGACATCGGACACGGACTTCTTTTCAACTGAGTGTTACGGTCGGTATTGCTGTGTGTGTTTTTTTAACTGCATTGGCTAGAGGTATAAAAGGAGGATTGAAATATCACCAAACATGTTTCACTCCGCCGCATTTTTGGGCCTGTCCAAGGCCAGGAGCCGCTGGCCTTCTTGGTCTTGTATGATTTTAATTTTAGTTGCTTGTATATATTTTGGATAGATAAAGGAAGATTTGGTATGAGTGCGAATGAGACAACTCTTCATCCAAGTCACAATTTATAAAAGTAAATCATTATAGATCAAGGTACAGTCTTCAACACGAACCCTAGGCTCACAACTAACAGCAAGCTATAAAGGGCCCCCAAAAATACTAGTGTAAAACCATTCAAACGGGAAAACCAACGGTCTTATCTATATAAAAAAGAGAAAAGAGAAACACTTATGAAGTTTAGTATGACGTCCATTATCACATAACTAGTAAATATTTCTGTTTATAGGCCAGCTGAAGTACGCTTTTGGGTGCGCGATTTTCTTGCTGTATTAAAGAACCAAATGTATCTAAGAAACAAACCTTTTACGATATGCGCACCTTATAATTATTTTGTATATTAAATACAGTTTAAACTATACCTTTATTATCGTATCTGAAAAATAGACCAATGCTGATATATTTAACATTGACCAATAAACCATGAAAGTAAGGTCAAGGTCAGATGATACCAACCAGACAAATATTTAAACTGTGCGAACAAAAAATTTAAATTGTGCGCACAATATATTCTTTTTTCTTTGTATGTACCTATCGGGGCTCCGTACATGTTAGTTATTGTTGAATTCACGAGCAGAAAAATATACGTGAACTCAAACAAATTACTATTTTATTAGGATAGGAAAACAAAAATGTGAAATACTTTCCAATAATACAACCATCCAATTGACCTTACCTAATGTCAATGTAACCAACACAATATCACAATACGGCCCTCAACATGTGCTCAACAATAAAGAAATCCCATAGCGTAAAGCTAGATTTAAAAGGTATCCGATTGACAAATTGAGAATCATTCAAACGAAATCGATATCTTCTCGGTTGGATTTGTCATTAAATGTTAGGTCTTTTTTTTATTTCAGTTTGATTTTGAATTTATTTTTCTTTTATACATGATCAATTAATTGAAAAAGTATTCACTCAAAAACGTATTGTACTATCACATGCAGAAGCAGGAACAGCTAAGGTTAAAAAAATTTATGAGAGCATGCTTCTGTTTTAATTTTAATTATAACACTTACTAGTGTTTATTATGTAGACATGTATATAACACTGCACGATTTGAACGAATTCAATTGCTATCTGCCTATTTGTTTCGCATTAAAATAAAATATATATCTGTACAACCTAATCTTTACTTTTTGCTGACTAGTGTAAGACAATTCCGAAAATATCTTCGAGAAGTGGAAGTTGTGTATGACTATATATAAAAAAGGATATTTATATTATAATTCGCAAGTTAGTAGATCTTGTAAAGTAAATACGCGTACGTATTGTATGATTCTTGTGCTAAACATTGTGTTACCAGTCTATTGTTACACTTTTCATTTTCTGTTTTAAATTGTCATCTACTCCGCATGTTCAGCTGTCATTATCTCCACACATGCATATGTAATTCCATCTTTTTTTAAACAACGCTGATCATCATCACATCGCTGATTTATATGAAGTATAACAAATATGTGACAACATATTTTGATTGATTTTAAAGTTGTTCTGAAGAACATAAGAAGTTAAATATGTATTCTATCTATGTGACAATATAAATCTATATAAGGCTTTAGAAATATTCTTATTTTTGTCACGATCTAAAAATAACGATGATTTCTTTTAGTTTTTTTCAGTATTGAGTTTTTACATATTTCTCTAATTCTGACTTACTCAATTTATCCCCTTTTCTCACCTTTGATTATTTTTATTTAATCAATGCGTGGTTTGTTTGATCTCAGTTCTTCATTGGTTAAAATTCGATCATGTCATCAAATTTTCTTGTTTTCGACTGTATTTCCTATTGTGACGTCATGAAAAAAGGCGACAATGTTTCATGACGTGACATAGAAAGAGCACATATCTTTTGCAGTTCATTACAAAAGACGGATTAAGATTGTTTGCATATATCGTCTTAAATCATAAGAGAAACAGATTCCACCACCAAATATCGTGCAAAACAATATGAATCCACTTTCGACAGTTAAATGATAAATATTTAAAGTGCTCGGCGAGCCTCGCGCTAACATTTTGAAATTTAACTGTCTCGAGTGGATAAAAAACGTATCTTATTCGATCAAGTGGTCGAATCTACATATAAGAAACACCAATTATTATTTTAATCATAAGGCTTATTTGCTACGCTCGAAACAAAAAAGTTTAAAATTAGATTTAGGACGTAATTGCCGAAAAACCCCAATGCCTGTATGCTGGCTGATATTTACAGACACAGAAATACAATGAAAGTTTGATTTATTTATCAGATATAATCTATTTTAGATGTGCTAAATAGATATTTTATATTATTCATGCTTTAAAAGTCGGATCATATGACTGCAAACAAGTACGTTGTTTATAAACATGGCATCATGTTAATGATACTTTACACAATTTTGTTTGGAAAGTTAATTAATTTGAAGTAAACAAATATAAGAATCAACAGTTACCAGACATAGAATATTTATTTTCGTAATTAAGTGCACATTGAAAGTCTATATCAAGTTGTTTGAATTGTTTGCATTGTTTTTGTTTGCAATGTTTTGTATCATACGAAATAAAGTGATTCAGATTGTTTTGTGTATGTTGTACGTTAAGTTATTAAAATCATGGCTTCAATTGAAGGATCGGTACATGTCTTCCTTATATTGTATTTATCAATAGGGTTCCTCAAAACTGTATATGTGTCTGCTTCTTCGGATAAACAATATGTTCCACTTTTTAACAAAGTGAAAACGCCGGTGATGGCGGAACTGGATTTGTCGACCCTTGGAGAACAACTTAAATCATTCATGCAAAATGAAATAAAAAATGTCATAACTGAAAAGCTAGTACTAGAATCGAAAGATGTTCAATATAAGCTGGAGAGTAAAATTAACAAAGCAATAGAAGAGTTCAGAACATCAATGGATACTTACACGAATGGCGTGCTTCGTAATAATTCAATAGTGATGCAAAAGACAATTGAAAGGAAACTAAACAAATCATTATCTAGGCGAGTACGTCGTTTCAGAAACATCATGAATTCTGATATCCAATCTACACTACAGTATGTCAAAAATGAAATAGATGCAGTTCTTACAGAGAATTATAATAGTAGCGATTCTAAGAACACAGATGCGACACGAATTGGAAAATTGTCGGGAAAATTCAAAGGACTCTCAGAACAAGTGAAAGGTAAACAAATTTGTTATTTCACTCAGTTGAATTTTTCAGTTAGTTGAGTTGAAAAATATTAATGTATTTAACCACGTTTTGCTGCTGGGTTCCATTATTGTCATATTATTAAGCTATTGTGAGCTTCTCTCTGCTTAATTATGCCAATATAACGTACCTGCAGAACATTATAAAAGTAGATTCAATCTACCATTTTCTTGAGGTTTTTTTCTGCATGAAAGCGAAATTGACGTGACTGTGATGTATTTATGAGACTTGTTGAACAGATAGTTATATCGCAAAAGTGTAGGATTAGTGAGTATTGAATTTAAAAAAAATGATAAAATGGTAAATAATTTTTACGTATCTAGTAATATAATCAACACTCAATATTTCATTCTTCTTCGTTGCCTTTTCTATTCAATACAGCGGCCAACAATGGGTAAGAGTTGGACGAAAAAAATAAGATTTAAAAGAAAAGAAATATTTTGTTTTTTTTATTCAATGCCGTGCAATTGCACATAGAAGGTTAAGCTGCTCACTTCAATTTAGTTAAGATACCACAAGCCAAAAATATTAGTCCCGAACATTATTTTAGTCTTTACATCATATAAGTAGGAGTATACAAATACTTTATATATATATATATATCCGCACTTATAGGTCTGCCTTAACATCTTGCTTGATATGCCAAGAAATATTCAGAATTTGTCATTTTCTATTAATACATGTTTCAGCATATTCATACAGATTCTGTGTCATTAGTGATTCATCTGATATTCCGATTTGAAAGTTTTCTAGTTTTGAATTTACTACCATATTAATTGCTGATTTCCTATCCAATATAGCAATATCAGCTGATCTTTGTAAGTCCTTATTTTCGTCCGTTCAAACATAAGTTTGACCCAACAAATTAATCTTCTTGCGAGTTTTTATTATTATATACTAATATCAAGTTGTCTATTCTGTATCTTTTTACTCATATATACACCAGAAAAAAAATTTACACAAAAACAGGTTCAACCCATCATTCTTCTTAAAATAACCGATATCAAATCAGGAAAATGGCTATTGTTATATCATTGTTTGGTTCTGTGTGTGTTGTATTTTAGTGTTTCTATTGTGTTGTTGTTCTCCTATATTTGATGTGTTTCCCTCAGTTTCAGTTTGTAGCCCGGATTTGGTTTTTTTTTCTTTATCGATTTATGTATCTCGTACAATGGTATACTTCTGTTGCCTTTTAAACATTATAGTATCTAAGACAGATGTGTGTACGGTAGATTCTAATATTGTCTTCGCTTTTTTCTACAACAAAAAAATACAATATACCATAGGACAGATAAAACTGTCGTTATAAAATTATAGCATGTAAGGCGACATCAATTTAATTTCTCGTTCTATGAATTTTTCGACTCAAAATATTGAATCGAGCGAGCAATTTTAAATTTTAATAAAAAAAATATTTTAATTTGCAAATTTTTGAAGCGACGCTTTTAAGTCAAATAGGGCGATTATAATTTGTTTGTAAATATAAATTAACAGGTTTTGACAATATAAGTCAACACAAGATGGTATAAAACTTGATTCACCAACTGTTGAAGTGTTGTTTTCTTGCTTATTAAAAAGTAATTGAAAAATTATTCTTACTGCTTTAGCTTATCTCAATTGATTTGTCATAGATGTCTTTCCTCCTTCACCGCATATGATTTATAACTAGCAACATGGCGGGTGACTTGCAAGACGCAGGAACTGCTCATTTTTTCAAAACAAAGATTTTCACCTCCAGCTGTTCGTTGATGTGTGTTCATTTTAGTTTAGTTTTTGTTTAATGTTGGTTGTTTGTGTCTATATCGTTTCAGAGGCTCATATTATTTTCTTTTTCTTTTTGACACTTTGTATATTGATAAGATGTGGTATGAATACCGATGAGACAGTTCTCCATTCATATCATAATCAGGATTGGAACAAACGATGATTGATTTATCCCTTTTGTGAGGGGAACATTGCAGATGATATAATAGTACTTTGTGTTAAAACAGCATTTGAGTACAAAAGGAAATTCATGTATATCAATGAAAGAACCTTTTCCTAAAGAACATATTTCTATCTGGTATTATTTCATGTATATGGTTAACACATGTCCAAGAACGTTGTAATATTACTGAACTTTAACATATCTTCATTTAATCTTTATTATAAAACAAATATTGGACACCTCTCTTAGAAAAGATATTTAATTAGGATGAGTTGTCTTCTCTATTTTCGGCAATAGAGAAATGACCCCTTGTACATGTTTTCATAGGAACAGTCTCTCATTTAAGGAACTTACCATTTATGTCGCCCACCCTGATAATGTATTAAAAGTCTGGACTTAAACGCATGGCTGTGAATAAGACCAAACTGTAAGTTGTAAAGGATCCCAAAATGACTAGTGTGAAAAAATTCAAACAGGAAAACCAACGATCTAATATATATACAAAAGTGGAAATCCCTATGAACCACATCAACAAACGACAACTTATACACGGGAGACTCCTGTGTCTTCAAAGGTTCATAGGCATGCAGCGGGTTTTGTTCTGCCGTCAAACAATATTGCAGTTCAAAGAAACGCTTCTTCTGTTTACTTTACTCTTACAACTAAATTAAGCATGATTTTGCAGGGGAATAATAGTTAGGGGAAGAAAATAAATGATAATATTTCCTTCATCGTCTCTCCGTGAGGATTCAAAATTTGCCTTCCAAAGTCAAACAATTTATATACCTGTTATCATCTGATACGCATGAATTTTACTTTATTTCAGATTCATTATATGATAGCAATGTCGCCAACAGGGACAGTGAATCTTCACCCAAAAAGAATACCCTAGGTAAAATATACATTTTGCATATTTAATATCACATGAACATGATGAACTAATTGTTTTCAGTTTGTTTTGGGGACAACAGTAACACGAATCATTCTAAAAACAAATGCATGGTACACGTAAACAATCATCATTGGATAATTAACGGGTTATGTTACTGTTTGAAATTTTGAGTTAAATAAAATGTTGATTAAGGAATAATAATGTCCTTAACTGAAAGTAAATCATCAAAACTAACTCTTTTGTATCACTAAATATCACCCTGTAGACAGGGCATTATCAAAAACCAAATTAATGTTAAATATGGTTTTGAATGATGATTTTCTCTCTTTCAGATCACAAAGGCAAACTATTTTATACAATGTTCCCAATACAACATACAGACTCGTACAACTTTAATGTGCAGTTCATAATCACAGCAGACACGCCCACTGATGTTGATATCATCTCAAAATATGCAAAAATTAATAGAACTGTAGTCATTAACACGGGTGTTGCATACATTGACATTCCAAGCTTAGTAATGAATTCAGAAACGGGTAGAACATTTACAACCGTTATGATATCGTCTGATCAACTGATTACAGTTGTTGAAATGTTCCATAAATCGACTTGTAACTATGGATCACGTAAATGTGAATCGTCAAGTTTTATTGTACTACCCTCCAATAAATTAGGAACAGAATACTCACTTACAACATATGCAACCAACCAACAAAACTGTGGTATAATGGCTTCAGCTACAAACACTACAATTTATATAGAGTCTGCGTCAGTCAGTGATATATCAGTTGGAGGTGCAACTATAAAACCTGGACAGACGTTTAAATTGGTTCTTGATTATTTGGAAGGCTTTAACATCAATACAGATGCCAATCTTACTGGAACAAAAATTTCTGCAAACAAACAGATTGTTGTTGTATCAGGAAATAAACATGTTTATTTTAAAGAAGACCGCAGATGTGAAGAATTTTGTGACTATGTCTCGGATACTGTGTGCGAAAGTCTGATTTCTGCTGATAAATGGAGTCGCAATTTTATCATACCGCTATTCCAATCGGCGTCCAGTATCAGAATCCGAATCGTAAGCCAAAATGAAAATACCACCACAACCATAAAGGCTACTTTATCAGGGCCAATTACTGTGCATGGAGATAACATAGAGGTAGATTTATCTGCCAAGTCCTATTACGTATCTGCATCCCATCCGATCCTTTTGTCTATGTTTATAATATTTAAAAACACAGGTATGGCTATGTCGATTGTTCCGGGAATAGATCATTTTTCAAAAGAGTATGTGATTGCACCACCAAAGGTTCTTTCATACACAAATTACATATCGATCATAATAAAAACATCGGGTGTCGACGGACTTCGATTTGTTGGTAACCTTTTGGCTGTAGAATCTACTGTAATAATGGCACGTAACGAAAGTTTTACAATTGTTATTAAAAAAATGGCTGGTCTTTCAGTTTACAAAATACGTCATGTGTCAAAGACTGCATTATTTGGAGTTATTGTTTATGGATTTGATGGAAGTACAGCCTATGGATATCCGGCAGGATTCAGATTATAAATTATCGTCTGGCTCTTAAGTGTGTTGCATAGATTACGAAAGACGTCATTAAAAGTATTTAGCTGGAAAATGAATTTTATTTTATATCATACAACATTACTCACTGTAGTATTTTATTCGAAATTAATTATTCATTTTTTTTCTTTAAAAGACCATCAAGCACAATACAGTAATGTTGTTATAGTTTTTGTTAATTTTTCATCGGATATCTAGATGGACAGTGTACGTGCGTAGACATAAAGTAATTATTAGTTATCCATTGATAGAATAACAGTAATGAATTTAAGAGTTGCCACCGCCGATTTAACGGTCGCAAATACAGTTTTGTTGAAGAAGCGTAGACACTATAACGGGAATTTGCAGCCGTCATTTCAAAATTGGCGGTGACAACTCTTCAACTACAGTACTGTTATTACGAATCTAATGCATTACAAATAGAAATAATACGTTAGAGCTTGAAAAAAGTATTTATTTATTATTTATCAATGCAAAAGATTTTTTTAACTAATATACGTTATAAATATAATTTAACCTAAGATTTGGGAAGAATTACAAAGGTTATATTTAGTCCTAAAACCTGTACGTTCTTTTGTTTGTGAAAGGTTATAAGCCGAACAACATATTGAAAGAAATTTGCAAAACTGGTTAGACTCTTCGTCCATTGTTTGGCAATCACAGATTTAGTCAAAGTAGTGTTTAATAGAAAACATGTCCGCAGTTGAAAAAAATCACACGCTTTTAAGGGCACAATAAATCGTTTATTCAGGTCCAACAATGAGGGGAGAAACGTATTTATGTTCTAATATGTCCAATACATTCTGAGACAAAGTATGAGTGTGCGTCAGAGAAACAAACATAATAAATTGTATCATACTTTTGTACAATATTTGTAGCTTATTCGTTAAAAAATACTGATTATCCTGTGTTCTTTTCATCAAAGAGGGACGATCAAATTTATAAATCGGAAATAATCTGACAACGTCATGGCTAAAAATGAAAAGGATAAATAGACAAACAATAGTACACATGACATAACATAGAAAACTAAAGAATAAACAACACGAACCCCACCAAAAACTAGGGTAAGCAGTTTCTGTTCTACATGTAGCACTCGTCATGTTGCTTATATATATTCTATAAGCTGTATTGCTTCTGAATAAAGTATTATTATTATTATAAGATAACAAATCCGGTAAATAGTCTAATTCGGTAGGTCACATTTATGAAAGGAAAGGGGATTGTAGTTACGACGTAAGGAACATATCCGATATCATTCGTGATGGTGTCCGTAAAATTTACTAAGAGATGATTTCAATTTCCCCATTTGGAACTCTTGATATAATAGCTTCCTTCTGAGCAACAATCCTTTATCAAGAAAATCATGATATGAAATGCAAGCACGGGAATATCGTATCAATTGGGAGATATATACACCGTATACAGGTGCTTCTGGAATGTTGCTACTTAGTTCACAATTCAAAAGCTGAAATCATATATTTTGTAATAAAGTTTTTTTTTCAATCGAGCCTCATCATGCTCATTGTCAATTTCAAGATTTAAGTCAAGATATGAGGCCGACTTAACTGAATCTGGTGTATCCTTTATCTCTAGTTCAATGGTATAGATGCGTTCGACATAGTCCACAAATTTTGAATTATTTAGTGAAAGACCATCATCTCTATAGCGGAAGAGGACATTGCTATTTTCTTATCTTTCTTCCTAAGAAGTTCCCGAATGAAGGCAGCCTCATAATAATAAAGGAACAAGTCGGCAAGAAGAGGTGCACAATTCGTTCCCATTGGAATGCCGATAGTCTCTTGATTAATGTGATCACCAAATAAGATATATCACTGAACTTGTTTTTACTAAGGTCAACACGACGGTTGCAACTATTGAGGAAAGGTGTCTACCTATCCTGTCTGATCACCTAAGATCATTCCTAGTTTCTTTGGGTTCGTGATGATCAGTGTAAAGTTGTCTTTGTAGCGTTTTGTTCACATGAATGTTTGTTCGTCTTCTTATGTTTTTGTCATGGCTTTGTCAGTTTTGCTCGATTTTTTAATATCCCCCTTCCGGTATCTACCGCTTCTTTTTATCAAAAGTGGTTATGTTGTCAACAGTAATTATATGTGAACTATATGGTTACTATAGTTGGTATGTATAACCAAACAATTTATGAGAACACCACTTTATTAGTAATGTATAATTTTAATGGTGATAGTAAGGTCTATACTTTATTATTGTAAACTGTATTGTATGATACAAAGTCTTATCTTCGGTATGATATTCCATGCCCTGGATCTGAAAATGAAAACGATATTATTGCATCATTCTATAAATATTCAAACCAACACCTGCAATGAGAATCTTCCTGATCACCTGAGATCACCACAAATTTTGTATGGGTTAATGTTGCTAATTTTTTGTTATATAATATTTTGTGGACTTGCTTTTCTTTTGTCTTCCATGTCGTTGACAGAATCGTTACAGCCTCTGCGCTTTGAAGACATGTTTTATCCATGTTATGATTAATATTCATTAAAGCATTTCATTTAATGGCTTGGTAATCAATAATACTAGTAATCTGCCATAGGTGCCGTGATGAAGTAAGTTATTAGTTCATACTTATATTTGATATTCATCCTTTACACATATGAAAGGCTGAAATCTCTTTACTTCTTTATTCTAACATTTTTAGACCGCTTTGTCTCGTCTCTTTTGTTTCCAAATTATTCACCACTCTTTATATTTAAGCACCTCGTTTTTATCTATTTCCCTCCTCATGTTGTTCTTGTTCCCCGAGGGTATCACCAGCCGAGGAGTCTGCAATTCTGTGTTGACAGGAATTAGCATTGATATGCTCATAACTATAAATTATTTTTTTACAAAACCTTGAATTTTTGAAATACTAAGGCTTTTCTACTTCAGAAAAATATTGACCAGAGCGTCAATGATAAGTCTTTTGTAGACGAAACGCGCGTCTAGCGTAAGTATAAAGCTTCAATCCTAGTATGTATGATGAGTTTAATTATCCGCTATTTTTGTGCATTACTGTGTAAACAGTTACCTTTTGGAAGAACCTTATGCCTTAAATATACTTACTACTTGTACATTCACACATCCTACAGTGAGCCACATCGTACTTTATACATGATGGATGACAATCTGGTGGCAATGGATGACATTCGCTACCTAGAACCAACATTTATCAACTTAATATATTTTGAAATGAAAGTAATGATTAAACTCACACAGGGAATATAATCCTACGATAGCTATAGTCATTCGTGCCTCTTTTATCCGACTTATCATGTCCGCGTAGTACAAAGCAGGGTTAATATTGATATACTAACGACGTGTTCCCGTCTGTAATATTCATATTAATTTGCAACTGGACGATAGATAAGCAGACATCCATCATCATCATCGTTATGCCTTTTTTTTATTTAGCGATTCGTTGCGTGTCTATGTTGCTATACAGTTAAACTTTTAGCTGTGAGTGGCCCTGTTGCGGGTAGCTATAAACGCTTCGGACTCAATTATTCTGTTACGTTTTTATATCATTTTTTAGCTAACAAAAACAACTATCATGTTTTATAATAAATGATGAGCTCAGAGGCGGATTTAGGGGTGGCCAGGTGGCCCGGGACCCTCCTTTTTTTGGGAAAAAAAATTGGTTGCTTATATAGGGAATCACTGAGGCGTGACTGGAGCGGGCCCCCTCTTAGGCAGTCATTTAATTTTATTTGTAACTGATGCTATTTCGAGTTACAATTTTGAATTTAGAAAGCATGGAATGGCGTTATTTTATTAGCAACAATATTAAAATTACAAAGATCATACACGGATGTTTAAAGGTTTTACCTCCAGTCATTCCTGCACTACCCCCACCTCCTGATGACATTCCTCCTCCCATGGCCCCTCCTCCTCCTCCGCCTCCCATCATTCCACTGCCACTTCCTCCTCCCGTCATTCCTCCAACACTTCCGCCACCGGATGTACCCCCTGTCATTAGACTTGTACCACCTTTAATACACGCAAAAAATGTATAAAAAGTAATAAATAGTAACAGTTGGTTACTTTTTGTTTCATATGAGAATAAAACAAAAAAAAATCACATAGTTGTTACTTCCTTAGTTGCACATCCAAAGCAAAATTATCTATGTATTTACTGCATACTCCAAATGAATATTTAATTAAGAAAGAAAGAAATCTAAATGTCTCTAAACAGTGAGTCAACGTATGCTTTGAAATAAATAGTCTAGCTCTTTTTCGTTTCAAAAATATACCAACTCTACAAATGAGGCCGAAAAATTCAGTGAAATTAACAAATAATTAACATAAAACAACGGTTGGAAATTAAACTTGTCTTTGATATATTTAAGTCTGCGTTTCAATTTTCAATAGAAGTATACATGAACTCCGATTTATTAACATATTTACCTGAGGTTCCGCATTCGTGGCATTCTTCCTTAACCTTCTGTACTACTTGAACCTGTTCACAATTATTACATGTCTCTTTTTGCTGTTGAACAAGGACAACTTGCGGTTTTGTTTCTTCACACGTACTACATGCCTGACATTGGCAGGAAGGGCAACCGTTGTTATCTTTATCACCGAGGATATATCCGTGTTCACAGGTTGCCATACAGGATATTGTAGCATCACAACTACGAGATGTGTGGCAATCATTGCATGTTTGTTCTACAGTGTACAAATGTGTTCTACAGTGTGCAAGTTTTTAAACGTGTTCTACCGTATACAAATGTGATCTACAGTGCCGACCTATTAGAATATTCCTACGAGTTAAGAGGTAACCACATGAATAAAAACTGTATGCAAATAGCGTTTTGTTTTTATGTGATGAGGAAGAATATATCTTTCTCTTCTTTTTTTTTGAAAAGCTTCATTTAGTTGCACTGCAATTTATGTCTCGATGATCCATAACCGTTTTGTTCTTTGCATATTGTTATAATTTAATCCATTTTAGCGTTCTTTTGCTCTGTGAATTTACAAATTGATATGTCACTAACCCTAACATCATATGACATTTAAGCCTTTTGTGTATTTTGGTTTTTTTCACACATCGTTGTCATTATAATGGAATTTTATGCGACTGTCATTCAAGTTTTACTAGCTTTAAAACAAGGTTTAATCAACAATAATCTTCATACGAAAATGTGTGCACCAAGTCAGGAATATGACAGTTCTTGACCATTCGTTTGATGTGTTTGGGCTTTTAATTTTGCCATTTGATTAGGGACTTTTGGTTTTGAATTTTTCTCGGGGTTCAGTATTTTGTTGATTTTCTTTTTGTATTACTATCATTAGATAAATAGTGATGCTTTTTAACTCTAATGATACTTAAATAGGGAACTGCAAACCAACAACTCAATTTTTATATTGACAAGGTGTTTTTCGGTTGTTTTCATGACCTGTTGGACTCATGACTCACCATGCTCCTGGATTTTGCAATTTCTATATCAAATTGTATTGGTATAACAGTGTTGATGACTTATGACTCGCCATGCTTCTGGATTTTGCACTTTCTTTATCAAATTGTATTGGTATAACAGTGTTGATGACAACAAAGCAAGAGATGATTATCATGCATCGTACCTGGTCATATTTTAGGGTTAAAGAAGGCAGAAGATACCAAAGGGACATTCAAAGTCCATGACTTGGCGAGGAACAGACATTGTGGTACCTAACACTACAGGGAGATAAATCAGCTAAACGTTTTAATCAAGTTGTGTTGTTAAGGGGATACTAAGCTTCTCAATGATCAAAATTAGTGTGTTGTCAAACTGTTATATAAATAACAAAGGTAGTTGGTTTTTTTTATAAAATTGTTGGTTAAAAATTTTTGAAATTCTTATTTTTTTTTGTCAAAGCGTCAAAATGAATATTTTGTCAAACATTTATGACAATTAAACGATCAAAATTGACTTTAGTCACGGTGTTGGGTACCACCTTAATCCGGTCAATTTGTTGTTGTTTCAAAAGCAATGAAATACATACTTTGTACTGTAGCACAGGTACAAACAGGACAGCCATCCCGACCAGCACTACCCAATGTGTAACCTTCCTTACATGACGTCATACATTTGAATGTTGCAGGGCACTGTTTCAATAAGGTGACCGTCTCAGTTTTTGATGGTTGTTTTAAAGGCTCTGTTACAATCACTGGTTTTTGTTCTGTAAAATTATTAATAAAGTTTAAAATATGTTTATTTAATTTTTCCAAATTTTTTTTCATGTTAAACAATATTCAAATAAATTTAATCAAAATAAATGTTATTATTGGGTATGTAAATGAAATAAATTCAGTTCTAAACAAAAAAGCATATTGGCCTTCATAAAATACACCATATGTTATTTTTTTAAGTAAGAACAACCCAACTGTATAACGTCATAAGTGGTAGCATCCAATCAAGCAATACAACAGTTTAGATTATGGATTATTCTACAATGTATCTCAAAGCCAACATCAACATGTGTAAGACCAATGATTAGTATGGCAGACAGAATAACACAAGAAGATGATGTTGTTTCAGTATTGATGGACAGAGCATTTTATTATGTCTAAATATCTCGGGATCATCCAGATGTTTTTATACAGTCACATTTGGGACATCCATCCGATCCACGCATGTACGCTGATTTACAGACATCGGAGCAGGCAAATGTCCCCATGCAGTCCGCAGGTGACGTGGTTCCTAAAAAATAAAAAAAATAAAAAAACTTTAACAATTTGTACTAACCTCAAGTTTTTTGACAAATTTGTGAAAATACGTTTCATCGAAAATAAAAAAAGTTTGGAGCAAATTAGTAGGTATTGCTGAATACATTTGTTCATGTTGTATGTGTTATTTAATATTAATTTGTTCAAACATACGAAAATATTCATTGGACATACAATCTCTGCATTAAAACAGGCTTTATATCCAGTATTCATCTCAAAGTAATTAGTATCAGATTTTACATTTGAGCATTTACGTCCTATATTTAGATGTCTGAAACAGTTTCTAAAATAAATTTTCTTTTGTTTTATGTGATAAGGTACGTCGAGTTTATGTCAAGTAATAAAATTAAAAGGAATTTGATAGTCTGTTTGATGAACTTTTTTTTTTTTGATTTAAACAATATCATGGTGGAGATTTTTTTGGTTTTTTAACTTTTGTGCATGTTATGTGCATCATGAATTAAATGTGTTATTATATTGATAACCAATGTGTCGGTTTCGAATCTAAAGCATCTTTATTTTATCGCTCATACCACGAAACGAAAATAACTTCAAGACACTGGTTCAATTCTAATTATTTGTAAGTTGTTAATCTATTCGTTTGATCTGTTTGAGCTTTGGTTCAATTCTGAAAATATTTCCCAGAATTCATTAATTCTAAAACGACATGCTCTGTATAAGAAAATAACTTACTATAACCTCCAGCACATTCACATGACGGACATCCATCAGGACCAGGAATGTAACCAATCGAACATCCATGGGGACAGTTAAAGGTTGTCGGACAAGATAAAACAATAGATTTTTGTGCTGCAAATAATAAAAAAATAAAAATCTGTTATTATAGCACTGGTATGTATCTGATATACTTTATTTTGCCTTTTTAGCTTTTTGATTCAGGGGTTATTGGTGAGTCGTATATTTTTTAGATGAAACGGGCGTCTGACTTACAAAAGTTTAATCCTGCTATCTTTGATGGTTATATTTATTCTCCTAACAGACATGTTTACATGTGTGATATAACATACTAAAACTTGATAAAATCAGAAAGTTGCAGTATTTATACACAACTGATATGAGAGCCATTTCTGATAAACGAATTGTTTCTATTGTCATAATGTAATATCATATTATTCAAAATACAAATTTTAGCACTATAAGATAACCGCCAAGTGATTCCTTTACAAAATTTGAATTATGATACTCAGATAGTAGCATATTTGTAAGAATATAAAAACAAATCCATTTTTATATATTTTTCATCCCTTTCTATATATAGCTAGTTGCTTATAAGTTTAAAAGTGGAGCGAAAGATACCAGAGGAACAGTTAAACTCATATAAATCTTAAATCATGGCTTAAAATGAAAAAGACAAGCAAACAAGTAATAGTACACAAGAAACAACATAGAAAGCTACAGACTGTAATTTGTTCCAATCTAGCTACTAAGTAATATATATATATAAGGAGATTCTGTATGATTTCCATTACGACAACCACCGATCAGAGACTAAAGGAAGAGGATGTGAACGTAAGTTGAGATTGAAAACTTCAAATTAATTCCATACTTACCATTATTATTATCAGTACTTGTTTGTTGTGATCCGGTTATTTGCTGTCCTCCGGTTATTTGTTTTCCTCCGGTTGTTTGCTGCGCTCCAGTCGTTTGAGTACCACTGGTCTGTTGACTTCCTGTTGTTTGTTGTCCTCCTGATGTAAAGGGACCAGAACCTTTGCCAAGTTGACCTTGACTGTTGATCTGATTTTGATGAGGTAGACCTTGCATTGTTTCTCCATTTCCGGTTAGACAGGAACAATTAGGACAACCATTTTTATCGGCTTCTGCAAGTTGATATCCCATTGGACATTGACCCATGCAGTACATAGTCTCTGGACAATTTTTAATAATATGGGACACATCAACATTGCCATTTCCTTGTAATCCAGCAAGCCCATTTGACCCGCCTTGCATTGAATTTATAGGACCTTGTCCCCCACCTGAAGTCGGACCTTTTCCGTTCTGTATTGAACTAAATGGTCCTTGATTACCACCAATCGAAGGACCTTGTCCATTTTGCCCTGAACTAAAAGGACCTTGTCCCCCACCTGAAGTCGGACCTTTTCCGCTCTGCGTTGAACTAAATGGTCCCTTATTACCACCAGTCGAAGGACCTTGTCCATTTTGCGTTGAACTAAAAGGACCTTGTCCCCCACCTGTAGTTGGACCTTTCCCGTTCTGCATTGAACTAAATGGTCCCTGATTACCACCACTCGAAGGACCTTGGTTCCCTCCCTTTGATGGACCTTGTCCATTTTGCATTGAACTAAAAGGACCCTGTCCACCACCTGTAGTCGGACCTTTTCCGTTCTGCATTGAACTAAATGATCCCTGATTACCACCACTCGAAGGACCTTGTCCATTTTGCCCCGAACTGAAAGGACCTTGGTTACCTCCAGTTGATGGACCTTGTCCATTTTGCATTGAACTAAAAGGACCCTGTCCACCGTCTGTATTCGGACCTTTTCCGTTCTGCATTGAACTAAATGGTCCCTGATTACCACCACTCGAAGGACCTTGGCCATTTTGCCCAGAACTGAAAGGACCTTGGTTCCCTCCAGTTGATGTACCTTGACCACTGTGTGTTACTGATCCTTGTCCGCTTTGCATAGAACTAAACGGACCTTGTGCACCACCAGAATTTGAACCTATTTGTCCGTTTGTATTTCCTCCAGCCTGTGCAAATGGGTTCTTTCCAGAATTACCCCCTGCTTGGGCAAAAGGACCTTTCTCAGTATTACCTCCGCTTGCTTGTGAATACGGACTCTGTTTAAATCCCTCATTTCCAAAGAATCCATATCCAGAAGCAACAAATGGCCCTGTACCAGTAGTATTTATGCCGGCCGAAGGTCCTTGATTTCCCATGGTGTTTCCTAAGGACTGGGACACGGTTCCTGTTCCAAGACCACTCTGTGAGAGACCACTACCAGTATTGGATTGTTGCAAATTACCTTGAGCCATATTTCCACCGCCAGTTCCCATCGAATTACTTCCATGTTGTCCTTGACTTTGGCTATATCCGGTCCCTGTATTAGTCATGCCCCCTCCTGCGTTTGTCATACCACCTCCGTTTGTATTAAATGGGGATTGTCCGGTGTTCGTTCCGCCATTCTGTCCATTGTTTGTCATGACACCTTGACCATTACCCATTCCACCACTGCCTGGTGTAAAAGGTGACTGAAATCCTCCTGAACCACTTTGACCTGGTTTCATGCCACTATTTTGTGCTATGTTAGCACTTCCTGTACCAGTACCGCAATCAGTACATGAACCGGTATTCTGAGTTGCGATTTGATTGGTTGTTGATGTATGTGTATTGTCACAATCATGACACTGATTGGTTGTCTGAGTGATATACACGTGATTGCTACCACTATTGACGTTACTACAGTCATTGCATTCTACAAATTGAAACTAATAAATCATTTTGAATTTTAACTATTAATTAACATTGATGGCATCAGGTGATGAAGTAGTTTTTTTACTTTGATATATTCATATCAGTAAATTTCAAATTAAAAAAATGAATATTTACACATTACGTTTAATTTTACAATCTTAAAATTTAAAAAAAAGAATTTTACCTTCCATAAATCAAAATAAAAATTAAAAAAAGAAACGATTCCTTCAAAGGGAGGTATATGGGTCACATTTGATTAAAAGAAACAAAAATAAGCATCAACAAAATGAATCATTCGGTCATCAGGATCTTAATTGGATTTACAGAATAGAGCCTTAACAAATACAGAAAAAATAGTAAAATAAATTAGGAATAGACATGGGTGCTAACAAATCAGGAATAACTGTGAAAAATTAACGAATGAGGTATTAAAATTTTGATTAAATGTTCCAAATAAGGAAATCATTTTAAAACAAATAAAACTCAGAGTATAATGATGTATTGCGAATTTAACAATATTAGTTTAAAAGATAAAGAAAAATGAACGCCTCAAAAAATGAAATTATACAGTAACAAAGGATCCCTCAGACACTCGGGCATATAAAACAAATATTTCAAACAAAAATGTATAGCAAGGTTTCCACATGAATTGCCAGATCAATAAAAACAACAATACCTGTGTGTACTGCTACCAAACATTCGCACGTGGGACATCCATCTGTACCACATTTGTAACCAAGGGAACATTTACTGGGACAGGAGAAGGAAGACATGCACGTGACTTGTTTCTGAACTACTTCTACTACCTTGAGTCCAACAACTGAAATGATTTATAAAAGACTCGCATGATAAAACATTTGTAATTATTATCAGTACCTAGCTTTTCTGGGTAAACAACGGATTTTTTTTTCATTTGAGTACGGTGTTCTATATGTTATTTATTTTTAAATTATATTGCAAAAGCTTTTAAATCACATGTATCGGTTTTTATTCTCTAAAATTTATGTATTTATTTCGTTTATGGTTTTCCAGGAATACAATTTTAAATTCCAATAAGATAGTTCCGAACTGATGATGACGATAATCGTAATTTAATAACGAAGTGTTATATAGTTACTTCAAATTCTAATGCTTTGAATTGGCGTTTTATTTGATTTAGTTTAAACATATTTTATCTGTTTAAGTACAAATTGGATAAGACACAAGTCAAACAGACTTATGAAGTCTTCTCCATTTAACATGTATAGCAATATAATACAAAAATATATGTATGAGCATGCATGTATAGAATGGTATAGCTATTTAGTATATATATATATATATATAAATATGGATCAAAAGACGGAAAATTGAAGAAAAAGAAAATAATAATAATACAGAAAAAATATATATATATATAAATAAATAAATGAATATTTAGAAAACAGAAACACAAAAAAATTAAATACAAAATTGAAAAAACGAAAAATAAAAAAAGGGGGAAGAATTTTACTTTGATGATGATGTGTGTGCGATCATGGTTTGCTATGTAGACAATCTATTTGATTTAATTATAATAGACAATATTGTTCTCCAATGTTGGTCCGATTTTTCATCTATTTAAGCAATCAGATAAGTTCGACTTTGCGCTTGGTTTACTTGTTAGTGTGCACGTGTCTAAAAAAAGACAACTCTTGTAAAATTTGATTTAAAAAAAAATAAGACAATTTTTTTATGATTAAAGCAAACCACAAATAATTTCAAGGTCACGCCACATTTACATTCGAAGCTGCTTACTCTTAGTTTTCTATATTGTGTCTTGCGTACTTTTATTTGTCTTTTGTCTTTTGTCTTTTTTCTTTTTTAGCCATCGCGTTGTCAGTTTATTTTTCGATCTATGAGATTGACTTTCCTCTGGTATCGTTTGTCCTTGTTTTAAATGAACACATCTGTTCCGAAAAAGTCAAAGATTTTTTTTTTTAAAGAATGAAATGAAGGTACCTTGAGGTTTAATACAGCCACATGTTGGACATCCGTCAGTTCCACACTTGTAGCCTACGTTACATCCTGAGGAACAGGTCAGTTTACTAGCACAGGTCACTTCCATCTTTACTACTTGTGCTGCAATAACAATATTTAATAGTAAAGTTATCGTGGTTCCCGGTACTACGTTCCAGGTATTAGCTATTAGCATACTCTCTCACGGTTATATTGGTATATATATGTGTGTAACATACTAAATATTGCGATCGGGAACCAGTCTATGGTAAAATACACTTGAAAAGGTGAACAGCTATAAATACTACTATTCATGTGGTTCCCTAAATTTTGTAAAAACCTTTCGGATATTGGGTCCTTAGTGCTTCTCAAATTCATACTTTATTTAGATATTTTATTTTATTTATTCTAACTTACCGGTGATTAATCAGTTGACGAACCACGTGCATTGTGTAAAAAAGGAATAAGTGCAGTATCTATAATACTGTTTGTTCAAGGGTGTTTCAAACAATTAATAATAGAAAGGGCATAATTTGATCCGCTCGAATCAGACACGTTCGACGCCCATCGTAGTACACTAGGATTGACAATTTTGCTGCCGAATACCACTTGTTCTCTCCGGATACTCTGGTTGTCTCCCTAAAAGAAAACGACCCCCCCCCTTTTCCCCCCGGTATAGACAAAGTTATTTAAAGTGGCGTCAAACACAAACAAACAATCAATAGATCAGACAATTCCAATAATTATTATGTTGGAATAATTGTGAGACAGGTTACAAACAGTGTTTTATCAAACTGAAATGTTTTTTTTTCAATCACGAAATGTAAAATATCTGATTTTGGAGCAATACAATGACAACTTACGAACAACACATGCGCATTCCTGACAGCCATCAGTCTTAGTAGCTCCTAGTTGATAACCATTCTTACATGTTAACATACACATAACAGTAGACATACAGCTCATTTTGGCGGGAGCTTTTGTTGGTGCTGGTGTTGGTACTACAAACATATATGACAGATTAGTGTTTTGTATACATTTTGGCGGGAGCTTTTGTTGGTGCTGGTGTTGGTACTACAAACATATTTGACAGGTAAGGGTTTTGTATACATTTTGGCGGGAACTTTTGTTAGTGCTTGTGTTGGGGCTTCACACATATTTGACAGGTTAGTGTTTTGTATACATTTTGGCGGGAACTTTTGTTAGTGCTGGTGTTGGTGCTTCACACATATTTGACAGGTTTGTGTTTTGTATCAATTTAGCCGGAGCTTTTGTTGGTGCAGGTGTTGGTACTACAAACATATATGACAGGTTAGTGTTTTGTATACATTTTGGCGGGAACTTTTGTTAGTGCTGGTGTTGGTGCTTCACACATATTTGACAGGTTAGTGTTTTGTATACATTTTGGCGGGAGCTTTTGTTGGTGCTGGTGTTGGTGCTTCACACATATTTTACAGGTTAGTGTTTGTATACATTTTGGCGGGAACTTTTGTTAGTGCTGGTGTTGGTACTACAAACATATTTGACAGGTTAGTGTTTTGTATACATTTTGGCGGGAACTTTTGTTAGTGCTGGTGTTGGTGCTTCACACATATTTGACAGGTTAGTGTTTTGTATACATTTTGGCGGGAGCTTTTGTTGGTGCTGGTGTTGGTGCTTCACACATATTTGACAGGTTAGTGTTTTGTATACATTTTGGCGGGAACTTTTGTTAGTGCTGGTGTTGGTACTACAAACATATTTGACAGGTTAGTGTTTTGTATACATTTTGGCGGGAACTTTTGTTAGTGCTGGTGTTGGTGCTACAAACATATTTGACAGGTTAGTGTTTTGTATACATTTAGTCGTTTGTTGTTGTATTCAAGTTCAATTGCGTTCATTATAGTCATCAAGGTTTTCTAAAGAAATAAATTGATATAAAAAAGAGAAGATGTAGTATGATTGCAAATGAGACAACTCTCCACAAGAGACTAAAATTAACAACTATAGGTCACCGTACAGCCTTCAACAATGAGCAAAGTCCATACCGCATAGTCATTTATAAAAGGCCCCGAAATGACAATGTCTATTCAGTATTCTCTGAAATTCCACTTACGATGAGTTGGTGACGGTGAGTGAGTGAGTCGGAGTGAGCGACTGATTTTATTAAAAAATTTCAAAGTTAATTAAGACAATACACGTAAAGTGCTTTTCTGCTATGAAGTTAACAATAATTCATCTCTTTTGCACGACCTACTACTTAGTACTTGTGGCATAATGATACTTGTTTGTGAGATGAAGAACAGCAATAAAAGCGATGTTCCTTGTGTATGTTCTGCTTTTGTGTCAATAATAGATACCCCGTATCCTTTGTGATTCTATTATAAATGTAAAAGATAACATTTAGTACTAGAGCATAATTGTATCATGCTAAACATATAAAAAGTATACACGTGGTAAACAACGAACCTGGGATGCACGTGCAGGTGTTGCATCCATCTCGACCTTTAGCCCCGAGAACATATCTAGATTTGCAAGTCATCATACATAGTTTTGTTCCAGTACAGGATGCTTCTTTATGTTGTACTTGTTGTACAACGTACGTGTATGTCTTATGTGGTTGAGGTTGTGGTTTTGGTTGTTGGTGTGGTTGTTGCTTTGCGACATATACAGCTGAGGGAGAAAACATTAAACATTGAATGAAATATTTCGTTTTTCCAAACTTGATAAGCGGTACATAATTGAAAATATCAGAAATGAGATAACGAACGAATTAAGATAAAATTCAGAATCAAAAGAAAAGAAATGTGTTTTTTCTTGAAAATTGAGATATATTACGAATGCAATGTTTGTGAATATCTGTGATGTGTGATCGATAACACGTTACGCTGATCCTTAATGTTATTACTGTGTACGTGTGAGAGATATAAATTATTTATATATTTTAATTTTCAATAGTAACCGTCGTTTGGTTCTTTTTTTTTAAATATGTAAAATACAAATGTTCTGTGACAAGTACGTAAGATAGTATGTGTTTGGGTGATACGAGTGGTTGGGTTGGTAAATATTTCAAAGATCGACAATAATTATTACTTGTATACGTGGAAATGTGTAATAACATGATACTTACTGTTACTAGTGTGCTGTGTTGACACGTGTGTTGTGTGACAGGTGCATGTTTTACATCCATTTCTGTCATTATTACCAAGGGAATACTTTCCGTTACAAGTCTGCATGCATAACTTCGTTCCTGGGCATTGACTTAATGGTTTGGCCTGTGACTGTGTCTGTTCCTTGAATGTTAATAAATACGGAATAAAAATGATATCAAAAGTTAAAACTACAGACGACAGTTTCTACTACAATCTCGGACTTTGTCTAGTAGTAAACACAATAAAATCATCGAACAGTGGTGCTCCGAATGTGATAAGCGCAAACATTTTGCTTATGACCGACACAATTTTTCAAAAATAGCAGTGAGAAGTTTTCTTAAAGGACCACAAGGACGAAATATTACAAGAACTCAGATATATCTATCTATTTATTTCTTTTTCTGCCACTTTCATCTATCGAAACTGTTTTTCCACATTGTAATATGTGTAGGGTTCATGCTTTATGTAAGATAAGATAAGAATTTTATTAATCTAATCAAGAACCCATAAAGGGCATCATTTTACAACACAATATGATTGGAAAAAGCAAAACAGAAAACTAATACCATACTATAACGTTATGGACAGGATCAGAGCCTAACACAACATGTGTTTTATATAACTATTATATTAAATCTTATAACAATAAAATATCATATTTCTTCATATATTTTGTTCACATCTGGATCTTATTTCTAAACCTTTAATAATGTAATTTCCTAGGCACATGAGAGTTGGTAAATTAATGCTCATTTGTGAACAGCCAGAAATACTTCTTATCATTAGGTAGTTCTTTAAAATAAGTACAAAAGTGATAACTTTATCAAATATAATTTCCTCTGTTCATCATATAATGGACAATTTACTGTAAAATGGGTCTCATCTTCAATAAAATTTGATCCATGTGATAAGCAGTGATGACATAGACATTGAGTTCTCTCTATATATTTTTTACTATATCTATCTTTATCAATTCTAAGATCATGAGCACTCATTCTCATTTTACATATAGCTCTTCTTATACTAAAATCTTTAATCGATAAATAAACCTCCTTTACAAAGTCAGTCTTGAGGGTAAAATAATTTTCTAATTTAATATTTATACATGTACCTTGTGATAAGGTTTCAGATCTTTTGACCACCCAAAATGTTTTAAAACTATTACAAAGTTTACATTTTACAAATTTAATTAATTTATTGAGCTTTGTATCTAAATTTTGTATATCAAGTGATTGAAGTACATATTTCATAGATGAATACCAACAATTAATGTTTTCTGCATCTAAAATTTTATTACAAACATAAACATCATAAAGTAACCCTTTGTCCTACTTGTTAAGCCTGTGTACATATTTTACCATAGATATAATGACAGAAAAATAAAGAGGAAATCTTGCAACCTCTGATAACACTGCTAAATTTGAGGCTTTCTTATTTACACCAAGAATATACTTTAAATATCTGAAATGTGATTTTTCCAAATAATCATTTATGTAGATTAATTCAAATAGATAATCACTTTTTTTCTTGCAAGCAGCAGGGTTAATTTTAAATGAACCCCAAATGTCACTACAATATATTAATAAAATTGGTTTTATTGTGTGATCATATAAATGAATTGCAGTATCAATACTTGGATTACAAGCTGACATGGATTTTTGTAATTTAAATATTGCCTTTAAGGATTTTTTGAATAGCTCTTCTTTCCCCTGTTGAAAAAGACCACTAGAAGTAAAGACTATCCCTAAATATTTACATTTATTAACACGTTCTATAGCCTTTTTATCTAAATAAAATGATTCCTTCAAAAAATTTCCAGGCTTGTTAAAAATTTAAACTTTTGTTTTGGACAAGTTTACATCTAGACACCAGTCAATACAATAAGTATGCAATATATAAAGTCGATTTTGAAGACCTTTTTTAGTGTTTGATAATACAATAATGTCATCAGCGTACATAAAAAAATCAATTCTACGCCCATTGATATCAACAGCATCTGGACTTGGCTCAAATTTTGGAGGCAGATCGTTAATGAAAATCTTAAATAAGTTTGGACTTAGAACATCCCCTTGTCTTACCCCAACTAGTGAACTGAAAGATGATGTTAATTAAACTCATCATAGATACCAGGACTAAATTTTGTATATACGCCAGACGCGCGTTTCGTCTACAAAAGACTCATCAGTGACGCTCGAATTCAAAAAAGTTTTAAAAGGCCAATTAAAGTATACATTGCCCACTTTCACAGACATTTCATTCTTACTGTACATATCTTTTAAAATAGTATAAAATTTTCCAATAATTTATATTTAATACCACAATTTATGACCCTGTCGAAAGCCTTTTTAAAGTCCACAAAGCAAGCATAGATTTTCCCCCCTTTTTTGTTAGTATATTTGTCTAATATGGTTTTGAAAACAAACAGATGATGTATTGCTATGCCTCTGTAGTTTTCAGGTTTACTAGGACTCCCTGCTTTAAAAATTGGACATAAAAAAGATAATGACCATTTGCGAGGGTATGTTCCATATATATATGATATATAAAAATTAAGCCAAAGCGCAATTCCATCTTCACGTATTGTAGACTATAAAGTTGTGAATGATATAATGCTTTTTGCACAAGGGTATAAATACCAAACTATGATATTTAGTATTTTCATTTTTCAAAATGAATTCACTGTGGTTGATTTCAAATATATATATATATATATGTGTCTGATAAGATTAACACCTGTTTGATTTCATTCTAACATAGTTTCGCATTAGAAATGTATTTATCCATAATATACTGAACAGTTCTGTTTTATTCTACATGTATGTGTTGTATTTGTAAGTGCTAACACGTCTTGAAAGACCATTTACCTTATGTCCTCCAAACATGCCACCTCCTGGCATTTGTCCAGGTACAAATCCTCCGCCACCCATATGGACTATTGTAAAAAAAATAATAAAAGTCAAAAACATGTTATAACGATTGGCAAACATATTTTGCTTAATTGATTGTTGTTACTTTAATTACCAGTGGAAATGAATTTCGTTTTTTCAAGTGTTTTTCTCAACCTGTCTTTGTTCTAAACATAGTTAGATTGGCAATGTGTTTATGATTATGTTTATAATCATGTTAAACTTAGATGTTTTTTGTTTTATTCCTGAAAACTATAGTTCTAAACACGTTGAAAAGTGTTTGAATCAAGACATATGTTCATCTAATGTGTTTAGATATTAAACACAATCTAAACACTTAAAAACTAAACATGTAAAAGAAGTGTTTATTTTCATATTTTTTGTTAAAACGAATATAAAACTATGAAAGTTCTAGCAATGTCTTATAGAAACAAATACTAATGTAACAGCATGAATATATGAGGCAGGGCACTTTAAAAGTCTGTCACAAAAAAATAAATATCTGAAATAATTCTTTAGTCATTGATAATACCTGAATACATATGTGCTTACCTTGTGGCATTCCGTGGTATCCTCCAGGGTGGAAATTTACTGAAATGCACACCAAAATGTGGACGATTATTTCAGAAAACAAGTACATTTTGATAGGAAAACGATGGTGGCAATGCTTATTTATCCCTCTTGTAAGAAAAAGATTAATTATTCATTTTGCGATTCAGTAAGAAATAGTATTATAATAGGTTAACATTTCTCAAGTGTCTGATCGTGTCTTAAGTTAGATCCCGACACTAAGGGAAATAACCCAATTACGACTGGTTCCCTGTATTTACGCGCTAATATGACGCTTAGAAATCGGAGACCTGGGAACAGTTATAGTGTCGTCTGGTAACGAGTAAACAACCGCGATGGCTCGTTTCCGGAAGAACGGGAAGTTTAACAGAAAAATAAACTTCGTACGGTCAACAAAGATGAAATACATGAACAAGATATGTACCGACGATCATCCATATGTGAAATTTACTGACAATTTACAAGATGATCATGACATTATAATTAAAATTGTAAAAGAAAAATATATTTTATAACATGTATGTTTTGCGAGAAAAAGTTCTCAATCAACATAAAATACCATACTTCTTTTTCCCATTCTCCCTCCTTTCACAAGAATATAGTTCATCTACCACTTTAATACTCACATACACCGCAAGCGCAGAGAAGACATCCCCTTTCGTCAAGTTTAAAACAGCCCGGTGCACATCGTGGAGGGTTTGGGCATGGTCCGTACGCCCCTGGAACAGATTTTTTTAAGTATCAACTATATGGATAAGATATGTAATAATGCTGATTCGCAAAAATGTTATTATAATAATGATAGGAAAATAGCTTATCAAATTGTAAATATTCCATTAAACACTATATCTGACTGCTACTTATAACATCAACCGTACGTATTTTACCACATCAAATGCGCTTGGTGACAGCTTAAAACATCTTTTCAGTGGTAGTCGAGCCTAAAAATGGTTAACACTCTAGTCTTCAACCGAGGCTATTATTTCGCATATACATGTAGTAATTTTAAACACAACTTTTATTACATTCACTCTACTTTATAAAGAACCAAAAAACTAATAATATCGTTATTTCTACTAATTAAACTTTAGTAAGAAACATTAAAATGGAAAGGCTTCATACAACATGTTTATTTCTATTGCGCTAAGTATCGCTCAATCATGTTGACAAAATATTTCACGATTTCATTTATTCTTAAAATGTCGCGATCAATGGGTTAAGCTGACATGAAACTTAAGCAGAGAAACAGAAGTGGGTGCATTTTAAAAAAAAATCTTAAATCATGCTGTAACAAATATGTCGTTTTATCACAACAATACTCACAAATTGATGTAATTGCTATTGAGATGGTAATCCAAAATATCATTCTGTTTGTTCTTTCAGTTTGTTCGTCCCTCTTTTGGTCAACTTTAATTTACAGTTTTTATTGACGTCTGATTATTTTCCAGTTATCACCGGAAGTAAGCGGAGGCCACCAATCAGCAAGTGTGTTCATATTTATCGCATCACGACTAAACTTTTCTGCTGTCCTGTTATCGCGAATAATGTGATAGAATTGTGTATCTATCAGCGACACCTGTCCTGAAACGTAAGACCTATCGGTCATTAGATCATGACTTTTTATTTTAAGTAGCAAATACATGTTCATTTTTAGAATTACTTTAAAATGTGGTTGATAATAAAATTATGTACATTTATCATTTCATTGTTCGAGTTTTTATCTGTTTTCTTTTCTTTAAGTTGGCTTGTCTTTTTTGTTTTGTTTTGCTAAACATGTGCAAATTATATACTAGATACGTATCCGATTTCTTATGTTGCGTAAAAGTACGAGTTAAGGTGGTACCCAACACTTTAACTAAAATTAATTTGGCTCCTTTAATTTTCTTAAAATTTTGACAAAGTATTTACTTTGACCCTTTGACAAAAATATAAAAATTTCAAAAAATTTTAACCAACCATTTTATCAGAAAAATTACGCTGGTTATATAGCAGTTTGACAAAAACTTATTTTGATCTTTGAGAAGCTTAATATTCCCTTTACAACACAACGTAATTAAAACGTTTAGCTGACTTTACAGAGTTATCTCCCTGTTGTGTTAGGTACCACCTTAAAGCAGTTTTGGGCTGTAGTAACATGTATCACTTCTTCTTCACTACATATAGTATCACATGATTACCTTTTTTTGTGGCTGAAGCGAACTTCTACCGGTGACTTCAATGTTTGTTTTTAGAGAAATATTTATTCTAAACAGGCTACTTATTATATACATGTAAAATTGAGAATGGAAATGGGGAATGTGTCAAAGAGACAACAACACGACCGTGGCCCCTAAACAAATGTATACTAGTTCAGTGATAATGAACGCCATACTCATTTCCAAATTGTACACAAGAAACTAAAATTAAAATACTAAAAGACTAACAAAGGCCATGAACTTGTCATGATTGTATTAAAGCAGTTTTTGGCTGTAGTTACATGTATCACTTCTTCTTCACTACATATAACCAACTTCCGAAGCAAGGTTGTCGGCTCTCCGGACATTCCCGAAGTCCTGCGTTGATTGCCGAGTTTATGAGCTTCAGTCTTTGCTTGGAAGTTGACATATAACATCACATGATTACCTCTTTTTTTTTGGCTTAAGCGAACTTCTACCGGTGACTACAATGTATGTTTTTAGAGAAATTTTTATTATAAAGAGGCTACTTATTATATACATGGAAAATTGAGAATGGAAATGGGGAATGTGTCAAAGAGACAACAACCCGACCGTAGAAAAAAATAACAGCAGAAGGTCACAAACAGGTCTTCAATGTAGCGAGAAATTCCCGCACCCGGAGGCGTCCTTCAGCTGGCCCCTAAACAAATATATACTAGTTCAGTGATAACCATGTTTTATTGTTGTCAAATATTCTAACGACTTGTACGTAAAATTAAGAATAAAAATTGGGAATGTGTCAAAGCGACAACAACCCGACCATAGAGCAGACAACAGCCGAAGGCTACCAATGGGTCTTCAATATAGCGAGAAACTCTCGCACCTGGAGGCGTCCCTCAGCTGGCATATTTTTTTCTACCAATATGCAGCAAAGATTGGCATATTCTAAGTTCAAGCGGATTCACCCGATAATTGCCGATGGGCTTGTTGTGGTCTGCTTTGCCAACTGTGTTGTTGTGCCGATAAAACTATAATATTTCTTTAAAAAAACGTGTTGAATTTCATCATGGACACTGGAAAGTACTGTAACTTATCAATGCGAAAATCTCAATTTTGTTATCTTTATTTATTAACCAACTAAGTACATTATTGCCAAAAATAACTGTTTATTATAAACCCTAACTGGGCTTAATACAGACAAACTGGGCATTAATACAGGGTCATTACAGAAAAAACAGGGCCATTAAGGAAAAAAGGAAAAACAGGGCCATTACAGAAAAAACAGGGCCATTGCAGAAAAACAGTGTTAATATCAAATATAATATATTTAACATGGCCGCCGATTTTCAAATATAGGGATCACTGTTCATCCTGTTTTTCAACACATAACTTCTGTCAACTTAATATCTTGGATATTTGGTATATTAAAAGCTTTATGATGGTGAAGTACAAACTGTTTTTTTCAAACTAAACTGTCATTAAAAGAGTAGAGAGTACATCAAGTTTGCAGCAACACATACACTTTTGTTCAGTTGGTTAATAAATGTATTAAGAAATGTGTGTTTTTATAATGTCCCTTTTATATGTCCTTTGTCAGTAATAATGGCCTCGGATGTCTGTTATGGCTCTCGGCGTTGCCTCGGGCCATTACAGACTTCCTCGACCATTATTACAGACCTTGGAAATACAACAGGGCCATTATAAAAACACCCATTCATTAATACTAGATTAATCAATTAGGTTACTGAAATAATTTCACAGTCGCAAGAAATTATGCTTTGCAGAACTTCATTGCTCTCACACTACACGTTGCAATTCCTTTTTGACAAAATATGTTGTAATCCAATAGAAAAATTCAATTTATGGAAAATATGAAAAAGCGGCAAAAATTAAAAAAAAAAAGGACGTGCAATCAAAAAACGCAATACGAATGAAAAGCTACATAATTATGTAAAAGCAAATAAAAAATAATAGACAAAACACAACATGACAGACTTTAGACTCGGCAACATCAACTCCGTATATACCTCGAAGGTATTTTCAAAATTTACAATAACGTTTTAAGCTTTAATTCTTTACCTTTTGTATGTTCTTGATGTACAATGTTATTCATTGAAATAATATTGGAGACTTTCGAAAATTTAATCAAAGCTTACACAGCCATAGAAAAAGATACAAGTCAGAAACTTCTTTAAAGATACATGCAGTAATTTTAAGAATTAAGGAGAAAATTGTCCAAACATTTGTGATATCATTTGTCATTTCTTGTTTAATTCATACGTTTACAACGGTAAGAAAGTGTATCTTTAAGTTGTTATGATTATCAACCCGTCATGAGTTTAACCGCACGTGGATGTAAAATTGGAGAGAGAGAGAGAGAATTGAAGGGGCAAAGTTTGCGTATAACGAACCTATATAAAAAGGAGATGTGGTATGGTTCGATTCCCGTTTCGGGATGAAATTTCAGGAACTGAATTTTCGGCTCTCCCTTGATACAATTTGCAAGTATGGTCTTGAGTAAACGATGAAATTCCATCAGAATTGGACGATAAATGGCTGACCCGTGATGAGAGAGAGAGCCATGCACGTAAAAGACACCATTGAAGATTTCGAAAAGAGCAGGCTAATGCCTCTACAAGGCAGCACTCGCACCCGCAAAGTGGAAAGGGATGAATATAAGTTCCAAAACTTGTTTCCTAATCCTCTATGGATAAATATTTTTTTAAACTAAATCTCCATAAGAGTCCAAATGACACAGAAATTAACAAATATAGGTCATCGTACGGTCTTCAACAATGAGGAAAGCCCATATCGCATTGTTTACTGTTTAAAGCAAATCTTATTAGAGGATGGCGTGATTTTCCTATTAGTGATTAAATATTTAAAATATATATACTACATGTATATATGTTCATTGCTGTGTCATTTTGGTCTCTTGTGGAGAGTGGTCTCATTGGCAATCATACCACATAATTTTTTTTAATCAAGAACATAAATAACCTATTCACCAGCAATAATATACTAAAACATTATTTTAAGACCAATCCAAATACCAAAACATGTCTAAAATTGAGGCGGGTGAGGTGTATTCTTTCGTCGTCTTAGACCTGGTAAGACCGGTTAAAAAGATGAGCAATTGTATATATAGTAGTTTTAATAGCTTGTTGCAGAATTCGTTCCAAATATGCAAAAAACACTCTGTAAGTTTGTTTGTCTTCAATTTTTAGATTTACATACACGGTAGATAATAGTAGCTTTGCTTATTGGAACATAAAAGAGAATATTGATGTTTTATGTAGATTTAAGGGAATGTCTGCAAATTGATAGTTATTTCATCAGACGCTTCACTCCCTCTGTTTTTATGCTCGACCTACGATAGTAGAGGGGCATTATGTTTTCTGGTCTGTCCGTCCGTCCATCTGTCTGTCTGTTCGTTCGTCCGTGCGTCCGTTCGTTCCGCTTCAGGTGAAAGATTTTGGTCAAGGTAGTTTTTGATGAAGCTGAAGTCCAATCAACTTGTAACTTAGTATACATGTTTCTTATGATATGATTTTTCTCATTTTAATGTCAAATTAGACTTTTGATCCCAATTTGATGGTCCATTGAACATTGAAATGATAGTGCGATTGGGGCATCCGTGTACTTTGGACATATTCTTGTTAACTTTTAATATTTGGTCTACAGTTTGCTATTGTCCAGCTTTAAATTGGGAGCGATGACTACGTCTGTATCCCAATCTCTTCTTGTTTATCGATAGTTTGTATTCAACGACTATCATTGCACAAGAAATCTTTTTGCTTATTTTTTTAATTTTTATGAAAGGGATATTTTATTTTATACCACTATTGTGTCGATTCGTTTCTTTTACAGTTTGTAACTCTGTATTGATAAAATATTTCAAAATCAATGGGTCTTCAGCACAGCTAGGAAATTCAGGACCCGGAGGCGGACTTCAGCTGGCATAAATTACTACTATTGTAAAATGTACTATGATGGAAAACCACTTGGTGGCTAGTCTGCCATGAATGTCCAGCGGAATGTTAAGTTAACACAAAAATACCTTTACAATATACATGTAACATCAACATTTTTACAAAGAGACAGTGATAAATGATTTTGGTATATAATGCTTTCAGTCAATCTTTCCTTTCGTCATATTCTTAGTCATTATGTTTTAAAAGACATGTTGCTAATTGTATCAATCGAATATATAACACTGATTTCAAACGTTTTTATAATAATCTTCATTTAAAATTGTGTGCGTTATTTTTTCAAAAGATTTCTAAATCCTAGAAGATTTAGATCTTGCTATAAAGACACATGTCTATTGTTGACGACTGTATGTTGCCCTGTAGATGTATTTTGTAATTTCTGCTGCAAATTGACGTCGATCCAATGTCTCCTTTTATCCAAATTCATTAGACAAAACGTTTTGAAAGTCAAACAAACAAAACTTATAACAACTCGACTTGAATGCTGTAAGAAGTGTATCTAACATTGCCAGAGGGATTAACAACAAAAACTGTGTGACAGAAACGAGACATATGCAGATTCCATCACTGCTACAAGTGTGTTACGATACTACTCCACCTGAGACAGTTAAATTTTGACATTTAAAGCGCGAGGCTTGCCGAGCTTTTTTGATAATTAAGTTTTACTGTTGAGGGTGGAGAAATATCGTTATACAAGAGATATAGCGTTTGAATATGTTTCTCTATAATTGATTTATATCCTTCCTTTTCAAGCATAATAAATTCATATTCTTTTTTTGTCACATCATCAGGCATGGATGACTTTTGTCAGGACGTCACAATATAAAATTCAGAAGATACCAAGATAAATTTCGACCAATAACTATTTGCTGAGAACAGATTTTTCACTAGTGATGAGAAATATTTTGGTTCCACATAAAACTTCAATGTTGTAAAGCTAGACTGAGTGATAGTGTCCCTTGTACAGATTACATTTACGCAAACTCACATATCTTTGTTCTTGAGCGATTAATTATTAACTAACTAAATATAACTGCTTTAGATATGGTCCGAGACCACAATTATTTCGTAGTGCATTTCTTTTAGAACATAAATGAAAATTAAAAAAATCCAACCTGCGCTTTCTCAATGAATTTTTACAGTGTGTTGTGCTACTTCTGGGACAAATTATATCAAAATTATAGAAAACTTCATCGGCTCTAACTCAAAATATGGATAATTTTGTGTTTAGGGTATCTTGAAATCTTTTGTCAGCTTCCGAAGTGCTAATTTTTAACCTTTTTCAGCTGGACCAAATCACCACTTTCCTGTAAAATTCTGGACCCAAATTTTTTTACAGTGTAATTTCAACCCCCTACTTACAATTTGAGGCATTAAACATAAAGAAATAAATTTGGGAGGGGTATAAAAATTAATGGCAAGTCGATCCAATTTCTCCTTTTATCATAATTCCTTAGACAAAACGCTATGAAAGTCAAACAGACAAAATTTATAACAACTCGACTTGAATGCTGTAAGAAATGTATCTAAAATTGTTCTTATTTCAATATTGCCAGAGGGATTCACAACAAAAACTGTGACAGAAACGAGACAAATGTAGATTCCATCACTGCAACAAGTGTGTTACGATACTTCTCTACCTGAAACAGTTAAATTTTGATATTTAAAGCGCGAGGCTTGCCGAGCTTTTTTGATAATTAAGTTTTACTGTTGAGGGTGGAGAAATATCGTTATACAAGAGGTATAGTGTTTGAATATGTTTCTCTATACATGTAATTGATTTATATCCTTCCATTTCAAGCATTTGTATAAATTCGTATTCTTTTTATGTCACATCATCAGGCATGGATGACTTTTATCAGGACGTCACAATATAAAATTCAGAAGATACCAAGATAAATTGCGACCAATAACTGTTTGCTGAGAACAGATTTTTCACTAGTGATGAGAAATATTTTGGTTCCACATAAAACCTCAATGTTGTAAAGCTAGACTGAGTGATAGTGTCCCTTGTACAGATAACATTTACGCAAACTCACATATCTTTGTTCTTGAGCGATTAATTATTTACTAACTAAATATAACTGATCTAGATATAGTAGCAAGGAAATGTTATTCCATATGCACAAAACGTTTCTGGAGTTGGTAGGGTCGACCCACATGTTTGGTAAGTCAATAGTGAACTGAGTTTAGGACCTCAAAGATTTTATACAAATGCGAATACCGTCATATAAGATGATGTGGTATGATTGACAATAAGACAACTAAATGTATCCGTTAAGGTCAAAGGTCAATAATGTGAACAATAAGGTCATATTTTCCATTTATTGTATCTGTGTTATTTTCTGAAAAAGAAAAAAAAAGAATGGTATGTACTTGCCATATTTACAAAAAATGATAATACACAATATTATAAATATAATTCTCCGTTCGTTAATTTCCAAGAATAATTACATAACATGTATGTTTCAAAGGATTCCTTTATTTTGATTGGATAACAACGCTTGTGCGTAAACTATTATTCACCTTCATATCTCAATGAAGTTTAACATTCATGATGACACGTGCTATCACAAAAAAGTGCACAGGTTATTTTCAAAAAGAAATAACTGATAAAAATCAATTTTTCATTTTCATAGCGAAAAAATGTAATTATAAGACATTAGTATTGAATGCTTCTTTTGGTAATTCTATAGGGTTGTAAAAGCGTTGACCGTGCGCACATTTTTAGAATGAAGCGCGTACTTCGGTTGACCGCTTTTACAACACAATGAAATTTACAAAAAGAAGCATTCAATTCTTAAGTAAATTTGATATGTCATTGAAATCAATTGAAAATATTAATATTTCTAAGAAAACAGAAACAACTTTAAGGTTTAATACTGCATTGTAAAGTGATAAGTGTGAAAAACAGGTTTTTAATATAAGATATAACATTAAAAACTTACAAACGAAACCTGTGGGAAGAGGTGTACATTTACACAAAGGACATCCACTATCATCAGTAGAATATCCTGTATAGCAATCTAAATCACAGTCGAAAACTTCTGCACATACAATCATATGGAGGGTGGTGCCTTTTGTTGTTTGGTAACTTGTAACTTCCGGTGCCGGTACATGTGGGGTGGTGAAGACATCCGGGAATTTAATCTGAAAACGACAAGCAAATCATCAAAAGTCTACATTTTGGTATCTTATTCTTATTTCACTCATTCTATCTTTTGATCAATCGACTGTTAGATACATAGTTTGACATGCTTTAAAAAACAAAACTATAAATATACTTATTTCAACCATCGACATATCCTCCTAAGATTACCGATGGTTCTATGGCCTCAATTTATTAAAAATATGCAAGAGCAATATTCTAAAAGTGGAATAGCATAGTACAGACTATCCTCCTAATCTAATATTACAAACATCACAATATAAAAAGTCGTGTTAACTGTATAAGAATAGATGTTGGCGTGTCGAGTGTGTAAACGATATGGGTCTGTTGTGTTTACTTTTGATCATGTTCAATTGAATTCGTGACAGAACATGCCGAAGACAAGTACGATTGATCCCCAACTGAAGGCATATCATATGTCGTATGCATACGGGTCGATATGAGGTCTTACAAGTTAATAATGTATCAGTAAAGTGTTTGATATTAATGTTCTAAAATTAAACCAAACTTACTGGTTTTATCGAAATAGTAGTCAATGTTCCAGTTTCATGTCATTTTTCTCTTTATTTGTTTTTTACCAATCATTTCCTATTCTCTATTATACACATGTTATAGCAGCCTCTTTAGTCATTGTTGAGCCCTTTGTAAATCCCACAAACCCCTAAAACTGCAATTCTTTTTTGAATATAGTTTTTTTTTTTACTATCAAAATATACTCTCAAAATATACTATCAAAATATACATTAAAATATCACTCTGGTATCTTTCGTCCCTCTTTTAATCTTAATTCTCTTTAATGTACGTTTTAAATGTACCTCCGTGTTAACTTTACTTTTAGTGGATATTTCTGTTGACTGAACTAATGGTTGTAGGGCGGTTGTAGTAGGTTTTGCCGTCATCAGTTTCTGTGTTTCCGACGTACTTGTAGGTCTGTTTGTTGTAGAAATGGCGGAAGACTGCTGACTATTTAAATGAACAGTACCGTGAGGTTCTGTTGTTCTTGAAATCATTGTATCAACTGGTGTGGTTGTTTGAACTGCAGCTACAATTCATAGTTGGACTATTAAACCTACGATACTATAAATATAAAAGGAATACTCATCGGACTGCACAAGAGTTAGATAAGGAAAAATATGCAACTTATGGTATTACATTTTGTGTTTTAATAAAAAGACAAGTGGTCGACTAGAGTTTTTGGGGAATTATAATGCCAGTACAATTTTCATTCAATTCTTTAATGTGGTATATTTCTTGCCTTTTGAGTTTAATTTAAAGGCAGTACCGGGTATAGTTTATCAATTCTTTAATCGCTTTCATTTTGTAATTTGCAAAGATTAATTTGTATGTTGACTTACACAAAGTTTTGGTGTAATTCTTATGTCCGAACTTCAATTTGATCTACATTTGTCGATTTTACTTATGATATATATAGTTCATCACATCATATCGGTATCAGTATATATTTGTTTTACTGTGGATTCATTTACTTTCGTGGGTACCAGTTTTCGTTGACCTAGAAAAACTTGAATTTTCATGGATATTTATTTTGATTTCTTGGTTTTACCAAAGTCTGCATTGCCAAAAATTAACAAATCGTTGAACATTTAAAATCGTGGTACACATTTACCCACGAATTCCATCAAAGTTAACATCCAACGAATAATAATGAATCAATAGTAAAATCATTTTATTAAGGTGACTTCCGATACTAAGGGAGATAACAACATTTTACTGACTTACGACAGCTACATTCAATACATCCGGACACAGGGTTAGATTTAGTGGCACATGGTTGTTGACAATTCTTCCAGTCAGTGTTACAGGATCCTCCTGCTAAAGAGGGTGTGTCGTATATTTGTAAGAGTAACTACATGTAACATTTGAGCCGCGTTGGATAAAAATCGACCTTATGCAAATGAATATCAATACATCTGTTAAAATATTTCGGGTTGAAAAAACTTAAACGGTGAGTCTTTAACTGTTTGAAAATTTTATAGTTATTTATAAGAACCCTACAAAACAGACTAAAATTCATCTTTTATTTCGTATGTGAATCCTATAAAATCAATAAAATGTACATGTATTTATGCGCTTGCATAAGGTCGATTTCTTTCCGACGCAGCTCATATGATATATGGCAAACTTAAAATCATCGAACTTCCATACGAGTGGTTTACTTGGAATCCTAGAATTTTTGTTCATAAAGCGTTGAGATACTCGAAACACTTAGATTGTCATCGCCAAGACATAGGTGGCCTTAACCGTGTTTGGCACAACTTGTCGGATTGATTTTTGTTAAAAACCGAAACAACTTCGTGGTTGATGCTGTCTTCCGAGATATGTAGATTCGAGCGTTTCTGGTGAGAATTATTTATACAAACGTGTGTCTTGCGTAACTTATGAAAAATCTAATATCTTTGATATTTTTTTTTATTTTCAAAGTGTGTTACATAAGAAGAAAGTCTAATTGGGAAGTTGTAATTTCTTCTCTACTAAAAAAGTAATTCGTTTGATCATATTTCTCTATCCTTTACTTATTTTGTCTATTATAATTCTCTTTTTTTTCTAATGGAGTACTGCATTTTTCACTATTTTTTTGTTTGTTCTTTATGTTCCCTCCTTTATTTTGACGTTTTTATCAACTATGTTTTATTCTCAATCCTAGTCCAAACCCTCTTACATGTACAGTGTTCGGGTAAAACAGGTAGCCAGGATTACTGGGGAATATATACTTCATGTTCTAATACATATACTAGACAGAGTCCATCAAACGTGACTTATGTTTTAGATAGACTGACAAGTATCGGTTTACGAAACATTTTCAGTAAAGTTAATAATTTTTAAAAGGTGTAATGTATCAATATTCGACTCCATATTACAATAAATATACTATGTTGGAATAATTCTGTAAAAATTTATGGTAGAAAAACGCCAACCTAAAAAATACTTTATATTAACGGTTGAGACGACATTATCATGGTACTTTTATAATATAATAAATAAGTGTAAACAGAGGAAACGATATTTCATGTGACAGATTACTTACATATATTTGGTTTAGGAGTTTTGTTTCCACCATTGAAAGTGTTTCCCGGATTCGATGGATCAAAATGGTGTGCGCAGTCACATTTGCATCCGCTTGGTGTCATCGAAGCACATCCGGGTGGACAGAAGAGTTTCAGGCTGCTACACGGATCGGAGTCTTTTGTCAAATCAAATAAGAATCCTAGAAAAAAATGGTTTGGTGTAGTGAAAAAGATGTACATAAGATTTTTCAAAAGATAAACAAGACATCAAGGGGGATAATCCAAAACTACAATTTCAATAAGAAAAACTGACATACTTGTGGCCAAAAGACAAAATTTAATAACAAAATTGACCGCATCATTGAACCATTGTTCTGCAGACATATTAAGTTTCTAGTGATAAGGTATTCATTTTAATATTTAAAAGAATTATTCCATTTTTTTACATATTATTTTAGCTCAATATTAAATTGCATTGAAGGCTTTCTTCCTATTTATTTGTTTGATATAGAAAAAATTAAAAAAGAAGATGTGGTATGATTTCCAATTAGATTTCCAATTATACAACTCTCCATCAGAGATCAAATGACGTAAACGTTATCGTTTATAACGGTAACCATGCGGCCTTCAAAAAAAGCTAAACATACCCGCATAGTAAGCTATAAGAGGCTATGAAATGACCGTCTTTTTTTCACGTACAGGATTTTCGGTGTTTGTTTTTCGAAGTGATATTCAATATTTTGATGTTTTTTCTTTTAGCTATATTCATTATGCATACTTACTTTCATACATTTGGTGTGAAAGAAAAACACTACTTCCCTTACATGCCTATTGTCGGCGTTTCAGAATATAATGCTTTCTGATATTTACTATAAAGCGTACACCAAAACATTGTGATTGATTTAAAACGCAATACAAAATAAAAAATCAACCAATGATGTAACGTTATTTTTATTTTGGTGTACGAACAATGAGATTACCCATATTCCTTTAGATTCTGAAAAGGCGAATTGAAAAACGATGTGATGTCGTTCAAATACGAAACAACTACTGAGAATAAAAAGATGAGTATTTACCCTTCGTCATCAACAAAAACTGTAGAAATAGCAGTGTACAGAGAACCTTCATCTTCAGATTATTCCTGGTGTGAATGCTATCAAATGTTTACCTAAACTGGTAACCCTAGACCAAGTCTTCTCTTTACCTCCAGTATCAATATCAGCAGGTGTCTGACAGGTTATCAGTTTGGTCAATATCGTCAAATGAATGACAAATATCTTGATATATGTACAGCTGGTCTGTCTATGTATTTATATTTCTTAAAGATTGAATGTAAGAGTTCCTTTTTGTTAGTTAAACCCTGATATACAAGAGGGAGGTTTAGCAAGCTGTAAAACCAGGTTAAACCCATCATTTTGTTCAGAAAACACCTGAATCAAGTCAGGAATATGACACATAATTTCCATTTGGTTGCTTTAGAAATGTAAGATATTCGTGTCAAACATCTAAATCGCATATTGATTTGAGTGACCTACACATGCAAAGGAGGGACGAAAGATACCAAAGGGACAGTCAAACTCATAAATCTAAAACAAACTGACAACGCCATGGCTAAAAATGAAAAAGACAAACAGAAAAACAATAGTACACATGACACAACATAGAAAACTTAAGAATAAACAACACGAACCCCTCCAAAAACTAGGGGTGATCTCAGGTGCTCCGGAAGGGTAAGCAGATCCTGCTCCACATGTGGCACCCGTCGTGTTGCTTATGTGATTACAAATCCGGTAAATAGTCTAATTCGGTAGTCACATTCATGAAAGGGAAGGGGATTGTAGTTACGAAGTAAGGAACATATCCGATATCATTTGTGAAACGGTTATTCCATAACGGTCAATTTTCACTCACATGAATTTCACGTGAATTTATATTCATGTGAATTTCACCTCAAACGAGCTTATACGTGAAACTCACATGAAATCAGTGTCTCACGTGAATTTCACATATCTCTGAAAATTACATGTTTTTTGTTTTTTTTGTCAAGTGAAATTCACATGGATCTTTAAAATAATGTATCTTCTTTTTTAGTTGGGCTGTTGTCTCTTAGACATATTCCCCATTTTCAATCTTACATCCTTTTTCATACTTTTTTTTCAATTTTACATTTAGGATGTTTTAATTTGATTTTGAAATATCGGATTTGCTTCTTTATTATATCTGTTTAGTAGTTGAACATTGACCGGTCTTAACAATTGTACTTACTTGTAGTATGAAAAGTTTTTTTTTTTATCTAAATTATTAGTAATTTAATCAGAAAAAAGATATATGTGAGGAATTTTATGGCGTGAAACTATATAAATGATAGTTAGTGTTATCCTAAAGTAAAGAATTTAACAATTGTGTTGAAAATGCATTGTTAAATTCCGTACACAACTAATAAAACAAAGAAAAATATTAAGTTATCAAATTTCGACTAATCATTTGCCAAGAGCAGATATTTTACTAGTGAGGAGAAATATTTTTCTCACAACGCTCAAGATATATGAAATTAGTACAAACTAGAGAATATAAGACCTCCGCCACCGATTTTTTTTTAAATAACAGTAACGAAGTTTTCCAACGTCGTAAGCGGAATAAGGGATCCCGTAGACCGCCCTACGTCACGATTCAGGAATTATGCATATTCTATTTATAAGCTATTTATAAACGATACTTAAAATACCACTAAAAATAGAATATTCTCAACATAGAATATTCTCAACATGTAAAACTATCTTAAAAACGATGCGAAATCATTAACTTTCATGTAACACTCAGGTGAATTTACTTTTTTTTTTATCACATGAAAAATAGGAAAATGTACAGCATTACAGTAGCATATATCATTGTGCCCTCTTAACAAATACAGATTCCTTTTTAAAATACATTATGGAGTGTGTTTCCGAGCGAGAACTTCTCTATGACCTATTATATCTTTTGTTATTTTTTTCGGGTAATTTATGACAAATAGCGTTTGACGTCTTAGCCGAACAGTTTTATCATTTTCACATAATTCAATTTATTGTCAGCTGGTTCATATTCTGGACGGCAATCTTTGCTCCTTTCTAATAAAGTCCACATAACAAAAGTCCCAACATCAGCTTTCAACATACATGTACTTTTGAGTTAATAATATTTTTATTATCCGCTAAAAAGATTACACGTACTACGGCACGAGAAATTCCTTTACATGAATGTGAGGGGACGGTGGGGGCTGGTCTGGGTTTAAAGAAACGAATTAATCTGGTCCTCATTTTGATAATTAGAAAAATCGGTCCTAGTATACAGTTATTCAAAGAAAATTCTGAATTCACCTTATAAGTATGAATGATGTTGAATAATGAATTCTGGCTTTGGATTGATTGAAAAAAAAAAATGCTAGGTTTGCATTTGAATAAAAAATAAATCTGTATCGATATAAAACATCTACTATAGGAAGTTCTACAGGACCCCCTTGGCCGCCTACAGGACCCCCTGTTGTCTGAACATTCTACAATAGAACGTTCTATAGGAACCCTTGTTCACTGTTTTTAATGAAGCTACTTTTAGGGCGTTCTTCAGGAACATGTAAATACTGTAAGGCGTTATATTAGATCCCTTGGGCGGTCTCCAGGATCCCTTGTATTTTAAACATTATATATCAACTATTAAATAATAGGACGTTCTATAGGATCCCCTGTTGTTTGTTTTTCATGTATATACTATAGGGCTTTCTATAGGATCTCCTGGGTGATCTGCAGGATCCCGGCTTGTTTCAAAATTATACATCTGAGATAGGAACTTTAATAGGTTCCCCTGTTGTTTGTTTATCATGTTTATACTATAGGGCTTTCTACAGGATCCCAGGGCAGTCTACAAAATCCCCTGTTGTCTGAACATTATATATCTACTATAGGACGTTTTGTATGATCGACTGTTGTTCGTTTTTCACATATTAACTACAGGGTGTTCTACAGGATCCCTTGGACGGTCTACAGTGTCCCCTGTAATTTACAAATTATGCATCTAAGATAGGACCTTCTATAGGTTACCCTGTTATTTTTTCATCATGTATATACTATAGGGCTTTTATGATTCATGGTGCAGTCTGCAGGATCCCTTGTTTTCTTAACATTATATATTTACTATAAGTCGTTCTATAGGATCCCCTGTCGTTTGTTTTTCATGTATATATACTATAGGGCATACTACAGGATCCCCTGAACGGTCTACAGGATCCCCTGTTGTTTAGGAATTATGCATCTGAGATAGGACCTGCTTTATGTTCCCCTGTTGTTTGTTTATTACGTATATACTATAGGGCATTATATATGATCCCTTGGGCGGTCTGCAGGATCCCCTGTTTTCTCAACATTATATATCTACTACAGGACGTACTATAGATCCCCTCTTGTTTGTTTTTCTTGTGTATACTATAGGGCGTTCTACAGGATCCCCTGTTTTCTCAACATTATATATTTACGAAAGGGCGTTCGATAGGTTCCCCAGTTGTTTGTTGTTCGTGTATATACTATAGGGCGTTCTACATGATCCCGTGTGCGGTCTATAGGATCCCCTGTTGATCGAAAATAATGCAGCTAAGATAGGACCTTCTATAGGATCCGGTGTTGTTTGTTTTTCGTGTGTATACTATACGGCGTTCTACAGGATCCCTGGGCGGTCTACATGATCCTCTGGTGTCTGAACATTATATATCTACTATAGGACGTTCTATAAGATCCCCTGTTGATTGTTTTTTCATGTTTATACTATAGGGCGTTCTACAGAATCCACTGGGCGGTCTGCAGGATCCCTTGGGCGGTCTGCTGGATCCTTTTGGCGGTCTGCAGGAATACCAGTTTCTCAACATTATATATCTACTATATTACGTTGTATAGGATCCCCTGTTGGTTTTTTTCATATATATATTATATAGGGCGTTCTACAGTTTGTCTGAACATTATACATCTACTATAGGACGTTCTATAGGATCAGGATGAACAACCAACAGGGGATCATATAGACCGCCCCGGGGATCCTATAGAACGCCGTATAGCAGATACACGATATTTAAACAACAGGTGATACTATAGACCCCACAGGAGATCCCATAGAACGCCTTCTAGTAGAAACATCTAGTAGATACATGTTTATACCAAACAACGGAATCTTAAAGACCGCCCCGGGGATTCTATAGAACGCCTTTTAGCATATACACGATTATTACACAACAGGTGATCCTATAGACCCAACAAGGGATCCCATAGAACGCTGTTTGGTAATCATTTATCTTCTAGATGTATTTTCTAGAGAGCGTTCTATTGGATCCCCTGATGGGTCTATAGGAACACCCTCTAGAAGATAATGTTGGACAAACAACAGGGGATCCCAGAGAATGCCCTATATTAGATGCACGATTGTTAAACAATACTGGATCCTATAGACCTCCCAGGGGATCATGTAGAACAGCCTGTTATAGAAACATGATGAACAACCAACAGGGGATACTATATACGGCCAAGAGAATCTAAGAGAACGCCCTGTAGCAGATGCACGATTATTAATCAAAAAGTGATCCTATAGACCGACCCGGGGATCCTATAGAACGCACTTTAGCAGATGCACGATTATTAAACAATAGGGGACCCTATAGATCGCCCTGTTTTAAATACATGATGAAAAACCATTAGGGGATCCTATAAACCGCCCCGGGGATCCTATAGGAACCCCTCCTTTATGGAACTAAATTGGTTGCTGCAAGCTTGCGGCAAACAAAAAGTTTGCAGAAACACAGAAAATAGTGTTTGCGGATGTTTGCCGCTAGCTGCATACTTCTGGAAAACATTGCAGCCTTTTGCTGCAAGCTTGCGGCAAGTTTGCAGAAACATCAATGTTTGCCGTAAGATTGCCAGATAGTTTAATATGATAAAGAATGTTTGCCGCAAGATTGCAGAAAACTTTAACAATTTTATATATTTGCCGCAAGATTGAAGAAAGCTTCGACCATTCTATATGTTTGTCAGAACATTGCAAGAACCACTGACTGGGCATGCCTAGTTGGCACTTCCTGGAAGCTAACAATTTCAAATTGTGGTTAGGTCATGTTGATTGTGTTTAGAAAATTCATTTCACATATAAGAGATCAAGGAAGCATTTTGGTTCAATGATATAGGATATTCAGTATTTTGTAAGTACAAATAATTCATAGAACTGCATGTTTTAATAAAATAATTAATGTCATCATCATATATAACTAAGTAAGCAACTATACATGTATGTGTGTTTAAAAAACTTAAGCTATTATAAGTTTGAATTTTGTAACTGATGTACTGTACCATGTTTATTAAAATTAAGTTTAATTCTGTAATGCAATTACTAGTATTACCTAGATTTATACTCAATACACATCTGAGATTTATCCTTTTTCATTTCTTAATACAGGTATATGATTTCATTTGAGAATGACCCCTGCCCTTTTTTTCAAAACTCTAATGCAGGTACATGTATGTATTTCCTTAAATCTCATAAGTTTACAAGAATTCTTTCAATGTCTGTTTGTATACAGGCAGGAATTGAATTTTTTAAAATGTTGCTGTGTAATTTGAAAGAGATAAATTGAATGTGTCTACATACATGGCATTGTTACATGTATATGTGTAGTTCCTGCAAATTTGCCGAAAGTTTGCAACAAACAATTGCAGCATGCTTGCAGCAAACAATTGCCGCAAGCTTGAGGCAAATCTTATTTCCATAATTATGTTTGCAGCAAGCTTGCTGCAACCTTCATTTGCATGGTAAAATGGTTGCGGCAAATGTTTTCCGCAGGGCTTATTTTTCGGTAAGGGAGCTGTGGTTTAATAATTGTGCATCTGCTAAAGGGCGTTCTATGGGACCTCCTGTGGGGTGTAAAGGATCACCTGTTGTGTAATAATCGTGTACGAAAAAGACCGCCCAGTGGATTCTGTAGAACGCCCTATAGTATGAACATGAAAAAACAATCAACAGGGGATCCTATAGAACTTCCTATAGTAGATATATAATGTTGAGAAAATAGGGGATCCCGTAGATCACCCAGGGGATCCTGTAGAACGCCGTATAGTATACACTCGAAAAACAAACAACAGGGGATCATGTAGACCGCCAGGGGATCCCGTAGATGCCTATAGTACATTTGTATATACACGAAAAACAAACAACAGGGGATTATATAGAATAGAATAGAATAGAATATTTTAATATCAAAGTGCAAAGCGAATTATAACGAACAATTACATTCGTATATACAAGTAATTGTCAGCCAGCCAAATAGGCTTATGATGCCCTTGCTCCTATAGCATTTACATGAAAAACAAACAACAGGGGGTCCTATAGAACGTCCTGTAGTAGATATATAATGTTGAGAAAACAGGGGATCCTGCAGACCGCCCAAGGATCATATAGAAAGCCCTATAGTATATACATGATAAACAAACAACAGGGGAACCTAAAGAAGTTCCTTTCTCAGATGCATAATTTTCTATCAACAGGGGATCCTTTAGATCGCCCAAGTAATCCTATAGAAAGCCCTATAGTATATACATGGGGGAAAAACAGGGGATCCTATAGAACGTCCTATAGTAGATATATAATGTTGAAGAAACAGGGGATCCTGCAGACCGCCCAATGGATCTTATATAACGCCTGATAGTATTTACATGTTCCTAACGCCCTAATAGTAGCTTCATTATAAATAAGGAGCAAGGGTTCCTATAGAACGTCCTATAGTAGAATGATCAGACAACAGGGGGTCCTGTAGACGGCCAAGGGGATCTTTTGAACGTCCTTTCATGCGCGTAGCTATGTTTACGTCAAAACGCCCGGGCGTACACTTGCATTTGGTAAAACAAAATATTTGCATCTAGATATTATTAAAAGAATTGGTTAACAGTACATCAACCTTTTAAGTCTTTCTTCTTTTTAATTTCGAATAAAAATGACAAAATTGGTGTCATATTTATATATTTGGCTTTAGTAGATGTTGTATATCTAGACAGATTTGTTTTTTATTCAAATGCAAACCTAGCATTTTTTTTCTCAATCAATCCAAAGCCAGAATTTATTATTCAACATCATACATACTTATAAGGTGAATTCAGAATTGTCTTTGAATAACTGTATACTAGGACCGATTTTCAAAATGAAGACAAGATTGATTCTTTTCTTTAAACGCAGACCAGCCCTCACCACCCCCTCACATTCCCATAAAGGAATTTCTCGTGCCGTTGTACTTGTAAGCTTCATTTTTGTCAATTTGCCTACATCAAAGTACTCTTTTTAGCGGATAATAAAAATAATATTAACTCCATATAGTACGCGTATGTTGAAAGTTGATGTTGGGACTTTTGTTATGTGGACTTTATTAAAAAGGAGCAAAGATTGCCGTCCAGAATATGAACCAGCACACAATAAATTGAATTATGTGAACATGATAAAACTGTTCGGCTAAGACGTCAAACGCTTTTTGTCATAAATTACCCGAAAAAATTAACAAAAGATAGGGCATAGAGTCAGAGAAGTTCTTGCTCGGACACACACTCCATAATGTATTTTAAAAAGCAATCTGTATTTTCTAAGAGGGCACAATGATATATGCTACTGTAATGCGGTACATTTTCCTATTTTTCATGTGATAAAAAAATAAATATTATAAACAAATTCATCTGAGTGTTACATGACAGTTAATGATTTTGCATCGCTTTTTTTTTTTTTTTTTTTTATAGTTTTGCATTTTTAGAATATTCTATTTTTAGCATTTGTATTTTCAGAATCGTTTATAAATAGTCATTAAATAAAACATGTATAATTCATGAATCGTGACGTAGGGCGGTCTACATGATCCCTTCTTCCGCTTACGACGTTTTGATCGAGAACACTATCGTTCATTCTAATATAATTTATTTTAGGATGTAACGCGTCTTTTGATTGGCTGACGTTATTTTGTTATCAGCCCATTATAGACATAATTTAGTCATGTGACCGTGACGTCATAAACGTTTTTTTATGGTTTTCTACGGTTTAAAATGAAATTTAGAATTAAATTATAAGAAATGACTGTAATATTTTCCTGTCTATTCGAAATAACATAAAAAATGTGGTGCACACTATTAAATAATCCGCTACGCGCGTTATTCAGTTGGCAACAAATTTTTTATGTTATTTCGAATAGACAGAAAAATATTACAGTCATTTCTTGTCATTACTATCATGACTGTTAAGCCCCAGTCCCACTAGACCACGATCGAACTACGCTCACTACGATCTAAAATAAAATCAGATCGTGGTGAGGTCGCGGTATGAGCGGCATGAAAATGCACATTTTCGTTGCTTTTACGATGCTACTACGTCCTCATTACGCTTCTACAACGATCTCGCTACGATTATACACCGTTCTCACCACGCTTATTCTGCGACCTCACTACGCTTATCAAGATCTTTCTACGCTCTTCGCGTTCTCACTACGACCATACCAAGATTTATGCGATTGCAACACGATCTTCCCACGCTTCTACTGCGATTATAGCACACTCGTCCCACGACCTTACTACGACCGTTCTGGAAATCCAATTGTACCATCTTCTAAACATTCCTTCAGTTCTGATGCATTGTATATTTGGGCATCTGAATTGGAACCATACCCACCAACATCAATCCATAAAAACTTGTAGTCAGCATCAACCAAGGCAAGGAGTACCAGTGAGAAAAAACCCTTGTAATTGTGGTAAAGGGATCCAGTTTTAGGTTGGCATCTAATAGCAACATGTTTGCCATCTAATGCATCACACGCATGTTGAATGTTCCATCTCTTTTGAAATTCGTCTGCTATAGCCCTCCAATCATTTGGGTCAGTTGGACATGGAATCACCTCATCTTTATATTCGTCAAACCTCGGGTAAAAATTTACTTATAGAAGACCAGGCGATAGGGCTTTTCTAAATAGCGTATCCGTCTTCTTAATTCTTGGACCAACTCGGTTGAGAAGTTCATCGAACATCACTGGAGGCATTCTTAAAACATTATAGAAGGAAGGTTCATCCTCAATTCTTAACTCGTTCATCAACTGATCATAATGACCAAACTGGAGTCTCCTATCTGTTGCTAACCAAGGACGAATCCAAAAGGACCTACGCCGTCTAAATGTTCTTCGAGTCCTTCATTTCGCTCTTTCAATAACAACATCATGGCTTGGTCGTTCAGATTTTGTATCTGAGTTATTGATTGAAGAAGCATTACTACATGTACATGGTCTTGTGTTTCCATGGTTCAATTGAAATTGATGTTTCAAACAAAAACTGGAGAGCTTTTATACATTTATGTGACAATGACAATGGGCATGACAAGAACTCGAAATAGTCGTAGCACGAACGTAGACAGGTCGTAAGAAGAGCGTGATGAGGACGGCATGAGCGTGCTAGAATGTACTATGGTCTTGAACAGCGTGGTGTAAACGTGGTATTGTCGTAGTGGGAGCGTAGTTGGGTCGCGGTGAGAACGTGATGATCGTAGAGAGGTCGTGATAACGTCGCTGTGAGATCGTAGCGTATTCTCCCCGAAAAGAATCACGCTCTCGCTACGATGGTACAGCGACCTTTGCAGTCGTACCACGACCTCACTACGCTCCTACTACGACATGATTTCGCCACGACCGCACCACGCTTGTTTTGAACATGTTCAAAGTTGGTCACGCTCATCGCGATCTCCAAGACCTTACCACGACTGTATTACGACCTCACTGCGATCTACACGATCGCACTACTCTCGTCAAAATTTGAATTTTTTTCACAGATCGTAGTGCGATCGTGGCCTAGTGTGACTGGGGTATTACGTGTTGCAATTCGAAATTGACATATTTGACTGAGATACGAAAACCGTTTATGCTGGCTGTTCAAACATACCCAACTATGATCAGTCCTATTAAGGACCGATAACTCTGTCGATAGTGTGGCGTAATCAATTCCATCTAAGATTTGATGGTCAGTTCTTAATCAGTTAAATGATCTTTCATCTTGTTTAATGTGACACTTTATACGATACATTAGTTGCACAGTTGAACTGCAATAGTTTATCCAAATAATCTAAGACCATTAATCAATGCCTTACATAAATTAAGAACATGTTGTTTTATAGAGCTGGAATTTAGTAACGTTTTGTATTGGAAGTTATAATTGTGAACCTTCAAATATATATTATATATATATGTACAATGTAAATAACAGAGTGGACTAGCGTATCCGTCGATCCGAAACCGGCAAAGAACCGTTATAAATGACATAGTTCTAAGAACACACACCAGAAAGCCCCGTTATATCTGGTGGAGGTACCCGAGTTCACTATGTTGACTGGATTTATGATGTACGCGAAATTGGGACGAATGTGCAAAGTCATGGCGAGTGCAGAAAGAAGAAACAATTTACGTTTTCATTCAAGTGAGACTAGCGGAGCAGTTCTGATCAAATTAGACGAGAGATTAAAATAGGATGACTTTGTTTGTGCCCTAATGTAATGAAATGACTTGCTGTAAATATTTGTGAAACTTTTGTGTCAGTCATTTTGTTTCCTTGTTTTTATGGAAACGCATTATCCTCGAACTTTGAAGAACATTAAAAGAACGCCTGTGAGAATTTTTGATGAATAGAAACCTTAGATGACTCTGAGATGTTACAACAGACTAGCAGTAACGCGTATATCGAAACTTGTGTGTTGGTAACAATGTATATATTACTAGCCTATGCTTAGTTTGTTTTTTTATTGTATATTATTTCTTGTTTGCATTAACTTTTGTTTGATTTTGTGTATTACACATGTTTGATTAAGCTTTCCATTACGAGAGTGGGCGTGTTGTGTGTATAGTTAAGTAACAAGGGTTGCTTATACTATTTTAATGTATATGGGAGTGCCCATGAAATAGATTGACAGGTTGGTCATTCAGAGTTCTATGGTGATACGGTCACATAGTAGTGAAATTGCAGCTAATGAGATGCTGATTTTCTTTGTAAATTGATTTATTTGATGGCCCAGAGATAATGATTAGTTGATTTTAATTGATGCTTTTAATTATTTTATCATTTTGTTTACGCTTGGATTAACGGTCAAAATTCTAGATAGACCTTACCATAATGTATTTGAATAGATTAATAATTGTCAAACTTGTGTTATATATTTTTATGATTTTTGTTTAGTGCCTCTTTTGTAGTTATGAATATCAAGAGTTTGAAGTTGAAAGGATAATTGTTAATTTAGATTTTAAGAGTAATCTTTTTGCAAGTTTTCCACAACTATTCACGACGTAAATTGATAAATTACATGGTATAGCAATTATCATTATTTTTTTTCATTATTATTAGTTTAGATTTTTTTAAATAGTTTTAGTCAAAGAAAAAGTTTATTTTTTTAATGTTCACATTGCCTCCCCTTATTTTTTACTTATATAATATTTTTGGTATGATTTTTGGTATGATTTTTTTTAATTCGAGTGAAAACGAATTTTGTTTAGCGGGGAGTGATGTGGCGTAATCAATTCCATCTAAGATTTGATGGTCAGTTCTTAATCAGTTAAATGATCTTTCATCTTGTTTAATGTGACACTTTATACGATACATTAGTTGCACAGTTGAACTGCAATAGTTTATCCAAATAATCTAAGACCATTAATCAATGCCTTACATAAATTAAGAACATGTTTATAGCTGGATCTTGTGAGAAACTTTATGTATTGGTCAGTTATGAGAGTAGTAGCTTGAAGTACCAAGTTGTATGTACGAACGTTAATTGGAAATTATGATTAAGAATATTTATTATACATGTACTGTTATATAAAGATTATATATATATGATTAAACATGTGAACATTAAATGGACTTCGTTATATAGACAGTACTAAGTGAGCTTACGGAGAAACTTTACAATAACTAGTTCCCTATGTAACGGGCAACATGGATTACGATCCCGGACACGTAGATCCGAAATAATGACAATAGTCCTAAACGATACAAAAGAAAGCCCCGTTATAATAGATATTATCGGGTATACAATATTGTTAAAACCAGACCAATCGTATTATACGTCTCTGTTGGAATGTAAACAATAACTTCTTTTTTTTACACAATTTAAACTTTATATCGATTCATTGCCTGGATTTAGCTTTAAATATTGAATTAAAAAATAAATAACAATAAAATCATATTCAATGATGAGGGGGGATAGGACCTTTATCGGGACTCCGGGATCGAAATTCATTTAAATAAAAATTTTAATCAGATTATTTCTTTGAAATAATTATAGAAACATAAAAATATTTGAATGCCTTTTAAGCAAAAAATATTTATTTAAAGAAATTTTCATAATATTCATATTTTCCTAAAGTTTATTATGAAACATACTTCTTCTGCTTTGACACGGGAAGGAGAAGATTTTTATTTGTACATTTATTAAAACTTTTGTATATAGCAAAATTTAAACTCTGGTAATACATGTATACACACTGACAGGATGTTGAATGTCACCTGGTTGCTTTTGGTTTGCACGTCTACCTGACAATATATTATGATGTAACATTATAACACAAGTTAGATTTCACCTGTTCGGTCAAGGAATGAAATTTTAAAGGTAGAGAATATTTATCTATTATAATTGGACATTGTTTTTTTTCCTCTTAGGATGAAAACATTTTGTTTTTGTTTTAAAAGGAATGTATGAATATATTTCTAAAGAAAGATTAAATATACAGAAAACTTGAAAACACCTTTAAAAAAAGAAGAGCATTTTTTTTATTATAGACATTGTAAACTTTTTTCTAGTAACAGTATCTCCTGGATGAATATTTGTCAAAAAAATGTTCCCGTGTCACACTTAAAATAATTTTTTTATTAAGAAATTTTGAAATCAATGATATCGAAATAACACTAAAGAAAAATAACATAAACATCAGAGATTCTTTATAAAAAATTAAATATAATCTAGGAAAGTCTTACTATAGAAATCATTGATTTGATGCAACATTTCCATATGATACATCAGCCGCCATTTTGAAAAATCTCGGAAAATTCCCTTTTTTAAATCGATGTTTGACCGAATTTGCCCTGAAATTAAACTGTTTTAAGTAGTATTCTTCGCCAGCTATATGTTTGAATATACTTAATCGATTTGCAAAGTTTGTGTTTTATTTACAGAATTTCTTTATTTGTTGTAAAAGTAGACATGGGTATCGGTAATTTAGCATTGAGTCAACGGAGAAATGACGAGAAAAAGTGCATGTTTTACGATTCCGATTTGACCGAATTCACGGTGGGTATGGTTGTCCTGCGAGAGAACGTACTGTGCTGGTGATTTGGTCCTGACGGGTGCTGGTGATCAATGAAAAAATGTAAACAAAGACGAAAATAATGATTTTTGACGTTTTCACTCATAAAAAATGGAAGAAAACGGTTGAGATTTTTCAATTTTGTTTCTTATGGGTTCATATGTAAACCAATAAAAAGTTGACCCTCTAAACTGTTTCAGTAAGCGTAACACAAAAATGCTCATTTTCAGAAAATCTAGAACTGAAAAAATAAAACAAAAATGCTCATAAAGTCCGCTTTCTATACCGCAATCCACACGACAAAACTATTTTATGAAAAAACATTGCAATTTATTAAAATTAAGCATTTTCTCAATTTATTCATGTCCTGATACTGTGCTGGTGGGTCCTGTCATTGTGCTGGTGGGTCCTGATACCGTGCTGGTGATTTTGGATAAGAAGTTGGTCATATTTAAAACAAATGTTACAAAATCAATAAAATTGGGCAGATAATTGTTGTCAATAGGATCTATGACTCCTATTTTAGCTCTTGTGCATCCATTTGGCTGTTTAATATATGTTTTCAAATGATCGTAACTTGTATTACATAATTACATAAAAGGGCAACATCTTTTGTCCAATATCAGATAACAATATATAGTATCTAAAATAAGAATAGTTTTATTAAGATATTAAATGCCCCTTACATTGATGCTTCAACAATGATCAAAGCCCATGCCGCATAGACATGTTTGTTAGCGCTCCGCATACCCCTCCCCACTTCCACCCAACCAACCCTCCTCGTTTCCTCCTTCATTGTTACAGTGGTGTACCAACACAACAATTTATCACATAAAATAATAACACAAAGACACATTATTGAACAACGAATGCTCGCAGGTACTGAAAGCTAGTTCAAAGCCGCATTTTCAACTGATAGATAAACCATGTTCTCATATACAAAAATTCCAATCGTGTCGATTAAAAATGTCTCAAGACTTAAGTTCGCATTTTAATGTTTGATGAAGTAGAACTTTAAAAGTGTGCAGTGAATCTTGTGCTCACAACAGTTATTGTCATAATTATGATTACATAAGACTTATAAAGGAATTAAGTAGGTACCAAGAAATATTTTACAGTTCAATTTAATGATCATGAAGGGAAGGAAATGGTACGAAAGTTTACATAGGACAAAAAGAAATTGATAGTATTTTTTGGCGAAAGACTTAAAGGCTTCTTTGCATTATATAGTACAGCTCTTCTATAAAAGCATGCAAAACAAACTTTGATTGACTTGCTTGCTATGTTTGCTTGGATGTTTTCAAACAATAGGTAGGCGGAGTTTCAATACATACTGGGATTTGATTGGACAAATACTAACCCTAAACCCTAACCCTAACCCTAACCCTAACCCTAACCCTTGAAGTTCATGTTTATTGTCCAAACAAATTCTAGTATATAGTAAACTAGACTAGTAGACTACTAACCTGTCGTTTACAAACATCCAAACAATCATTGCAAGCAATTTAATCAATGGTTTGCTTTGCATATATTTATAGAAGAGCTGTTAATTCTATAAAAAAAAAATCTTGTTGTCGTAGATGGTTAAATTCTCAACAAAATCTCAATAACTTTGTTGGAACGAATACAGGTTTTAAATCAAATTTTCGTGGACTTTTTAGCTTCCACCCTGACGAGGCATGTTAGCTGTTCGTATGCTGTTGCACCTGACTTACGGAAACTTTGACATTTCCATCTTCTTTTCTGAAATATTTTTTCCCAGCTCATACTTGACAAGATTGTTATCCTAGTATTAAAAGGTGTAACCAATGAATTGAACACAAGTTAAAAATTCCACAATACTATATAATTCATTTTATGTGTCAATTTGTTCGAAAAAAAGTCGAAAAGAAGAGAGTTTTTTTAATGTCATGATTATCCGTCGCTTTCTAGATCTATGCTTAGCATTTATTTCAGATGACATGGACTCCTCACCCTGGTGACCCTGCTGCCTTTCATAACTTTATCCGTATACATATATTGATAGATAAACAAAAGGCTGCAACTACATGGTATTTTTGTATTTAAAATGAGAATATTTGTGGTGAATGGAAACTGTGAGGGTCAAAATCTTAAATTGCTTATAAATGTTGCTGGACCCAGTTTCGTTATCTGATCTGAATTTTCTGAAATGTGCAACGTAGATAGACATTGGCCTTTTGATTTTTTTTACTCGGTAAGTTTTGCCCTAATTGCTTAAACTTTTGCAATATTAAAGCCGATTTCAATGAGTGTGTAGACAAAGGGAATATCTTTGGTTATCTTGCTTGCTGAACGGAAATACATTGTTAGGTTACGTAAACTATCCTACTTTAAGAGTAGACTAGTCCGACAAATGACACATCTTTCTGTCTGTAGGACCAGGCTACTTCGAAAGGAGGGTAGTATACCTTACCTAACGATGACTTCACGGTTTAGCTAACAAGCAAGCTAACCAAAGATATTACCTTTGCCTACATACTCAATGGAATCGGCTGTAACTAAAAACTGGAATGCATTTTAACAGACAGTGGTCATGTTTGTTGATGAATGTTGTTTTTCCTAGATTCACTCTTGAAAAATCATTTAGTAACATTTGGTCAAGTAATTTCAGAAAAAATCTTTTTGTAATTGCGGACGCAAAGACAATATATGAACCTCACACGACCCCTCGACACAGGTGAGCTTATATATGATCTCGTAGCGATTCGGGTTGATAACCAGTTGAAATTAAGCCAGTTTTGTGTGTGTGTAGATTTGTATTGTTTTAAACTGTTATGACCTTTTGAAATTAAATGTAGGTGTTTAATCTAAGAATTTCTTTTTTAAACTTATATACTTGTTTGGTAGTATGAAGCTACGAGATATTTTAATTTTTGAAATTAAAGGCACAATTAACAAAGCAAACGATAGTTTCAAATACTTTTAAATAGATCTTTAAGGATAATGTACGCTTGTGTTGATCCCATGCTAAACATAACAAAAATCTCTGTACAAAGGTTATCTCGTCTTCATTCTCTGACATATTCTAGCTATAGTCTGTCCTTTCATAAATAGTGATTTGTTTTAGTGTTATATCGAAAAATTTCTGATAACCGTTCAGACAAAAAAATTATTTTGAAAAAATCTTACAGATACAGCAAGTGATTCTTAATAGATATAAGATACATTTTTCTTTTCAAATACAACTTTTAAATCTTACGGGAAACTATTCCAAGCTTAAAACTTTCACTGTAACCTAGCTCTAACTTATCCCCCCTCCCCCCCCAAAAAAAAAAAACCAAACAAACAAACCCGCAATACTATTGTCATTCTTATAGTCAGCACTAAATTGTTCCCAAACAAATGTGTTTTAAGCTGCTAAAGACATATGATTCAAACGCTCAGAAAGTCCTTTGTTCTATATTTTTGCTCTCCATTTTTATGCAAAACCTTTTACATTTTTATTTTATGGGTTACTGTTGAAGGTCGTACGATGACGTATGATTGTTAACACATACTTCCTTTGGTTTCTTATGGAAATTTGTCCATTGACAACAAACATACCACATCATCTACTTTATATAAGTATTGTATAAATTACAACGTACTTTGGTGATCTTGCAAGATGATCGTAATCCCGAAAATCGTAAACATATTTTCTTATCTTAAAAGGGGGCAAGAAGGGTTCCATTAACAGGCCAATAAATAAGATTACAGTTAATTTAAATTTTTTTTTTTTAAATAGGGGATTTTTTCTCTCATAATAACAGTAAACAGATTCACAACAATGTCAATTTCAATAAAGCAGACAACAGTTAATTAGTCATTAACAGTACAGCATCAATGATCTTGAATATATATGCCACTTTTAACTAAAATATAAAGACACAGAACCAGGACATAGGAGCACAGAACCAGGACCGTTTTTCTTATCACCAGCACATCGTCAGGACAATTCCGTTTAACGAACTTGCACGACTTTTGCAATTTTATATTGTTGAAATATACTTTGCATGGTACTTATGACGCATCAGAGAAAAATTAAGCAACAAAACAGTCGTTTTATTGCCGTTCTGATACAATGTAAACAAACCCACCAGCACAGAATCAGGACCCACCAGCACCCGTCAGGACCAAATCACCAGCACAGTACGTTCTCTCGCAGGACAACCATACCCACCGTGGAATTTAATCAAAAATTAAACTGTTAGGACCTTCATTGTTGATAGAAATATGTTTGAATATCAACGATTGATTTGCAAAAGTAAGAAAACGGATCAGGTTTATGAGAAAATTAAACTTTATTGAAGCATATATGCATTTTATATGGGGAAATATAATGCAAAATGGCGGCTATTATACGTCACAAAAGTCACGTGATTCTAACTTAGTTGGATATGACTCCTCCCTCTGAAAAATCACATTGCCAGTCGTTTGCTTGTTTACAACCAAAAAAGGAATGTTCATGGAAGAGTCTACACTAACGCTCTACACTTATACAAATCGGACATAGACATAAACTTAATTGTCCTAATCGGAATCGAAATAATTGATCCAAGCTATACTTTATTGTAGTTATAACATGTGTAGGCATTATATTCTTGTTATTTTAGCTCTCACTATCGCTCAGGCAAAAATAATCGAAATAATTGATGCAAGCTATACTTTACTGTACATTGTAGTTCTAACATGGGTAGGCATTATATTCGTGTTATTTTAGCCCTCATTATCACTCGGGCAAAAATAATCTCGAATATAATGCCTACCCATGTTAAAACTACAATAAAGTAAAGCTTGCATCAATTATTTCTTAATTATTCTTTTATATACTCTTGTTTATATTTACTTACTTATATACAATTTTAAAATCTAAAATGTAAAAGTGCAACAACACTGTGTACATACTTTAGATGTAGCATCGTACAAACCCCCATTTATATTAAGGACAGAACAAGCAATGATTATTTTTTTTTATTCAGGAAACATTTATTGTTATAAAATATTATTATGTTATTCTCCCGGACGCTTTTTCACCCGGTCGCGTTTTAGTAGGACCGATGATTAACCAATTAAACACATACAGTGATGAGAAACCTGACTCGGGTTAACATTTTGAATGTTCAACTCGTAAGATGGAAATGATTGTAAATCATAAAAATTGGTTACGTACATGTATAATAAAACAATTATTTATATAATTTAAGTTGATCATCCAAATTTTCAATATTTGATATCATGGGTTGTCTTCCCTCGGGCTACATCCAATACAACCAATCTCGGGTGAACAATTGGGAAGTTCATATCACATAGACGCATTAATTGTATATTTCCATAAGGTAAGCTATTGTCGTCACATGAGGTGAACATCAAAATTATTAGCCCTTGATTGGTTGTCTTCCTCGGGTTACGCATCGGGAGATACAACCAATTTCGGGTATATAATTGAGATGTTCACTTAATATGAAGACAATATTGTCTCGGCTCTTAACGGAAGTCGTCTCCCTCTTCAAGGATTAATATACATTTGTATCAAAACAACTTAATTGTTACTTGTGCGAGTACTAGTTCAAAATACCTTTTAAAAACTTCTTTGAATTTTATATAAATTTGTTGATCACTTTTAAAAGCCCATTTTTTAAATATTGAACGTTGTTGTGAAATAACTGCTCCCTTTGGTGACATGATGTAGTATCATATAAAGTAAACATAAAAATTGTCATCCCTTTTAATTGGTTGGGTTCTCCCTGACTACACATAGAATAATACACCGATCTCGTGTGAACAATAAAGAAGTTTGTCTTACGTGAAAATAATTGTTGTATATTAAAGAACAATGCGGAAGTCGTCTCCCACTACATGATATGTTGTCAAACAACAAAGTTGTCTTTAATAGTTATCCCATAAGGACGCGGTGTGTCAGTGTAAGATCACCCCGATGGCCGGAGGCCAGAGGGTGATCTAACACCGACACACCAAGTCCGAATGGGATAAATATTTTACATCCCAGCTGTTTTAGATTAGACGAAAAACCATTTACAATTCATAAAATCTAGTTTAGAACGCCACACAACCATTATAATATACTTTATATATAACTATATGATGTATACCCTTTATGACCCCCGAACACGATAGGTAGATATCAACCAATGTCAACTCGCCCCACTGGCCAATCGGCCCACACTATATCGCCACTTTATAAAAAAATCACCCCACTCGTGTTTACCGACTCGCCCCACTTTTGAAAAAGTGAAAAATCAAATTGAACAGTCAGTCTGACAACTCACTTATTAACGAAAAAGGTTTAAACCCCACTAAATAAAGGTCTGCCAACTCGCCCCACTTATAAAAAGATCTTGCTTCCTTTAAGTATGTTAAATTACTCTATGGTCGTATGCAGTCGTCCTAGTGTAGTGGTATGTGTCGTGGCTTGATATGCTAAAGGTCTTGAGTTCGAACCCCAGCATATACACTGGATTTTTTCTGCCTGAATTTTGATGGATAGTCTTTTCCGTATAATTAATTATAAGTTTTATAGTGGATTTGACATTCCCGCCAAAATGTTACAGAACAAAGGAAAGCATGCATAACAAAGAAACTCAAACTGGGGTGATCTGGTAGGGGTGATCCGGCTCAGATCACCCCTGTTAGAACAAAGGAGCTGGGATGTAATATATATTAGTAACCGTATATGTAAGGTTGAATTATTTGTGTAGATCCTTGTTTCAAAATAGTACCTTTAAAACACTGTGTATGTAAATTCGTTGACCCTTGGTGACTACCTGGCTTTTTGATATCGACTTTCATTTCAATTTTCGAAAAGTGTGCGTGTTGATATATGTTATTGATCGTTATGGTTCCCAATTTATTTAAAAGCCTAAATTTAAAAAAAAAAATCTATATTTTGACTTCTCAGTTTAAACAACTACTTGGTAAAACCAGATATTTAAATGCAAAATGAACTGAAAAGAATTTTTTAAAGCCATTCAAAAAATATACAAGGTGACCGAGGGAAGCCATAATGTCAACAAAAGAAATGTTCAATACCACCTACGTGATTTCTTTATCAATTAGTGTAAGTATGTTGGTCTGATATCAATTGCAAAATTCTTAAAAATGTGAATAAGACAGGTCTTTAATTATAAAGAGTAAATTTAATCAATACAGGTTACTAGCATATCAACTGTCAATGGATAAAACTAAATTCAATTGGAAATGTTGTCTTGATTTCCTCGCTTATGAACATGGTTAAAATATTTCATAAGATTGACATTTTTGTTTTATAGATAAAAGCAGCTATGAGGGAATGTGAGGTTTTATTTATGGCCCATATGAGTGTTTTTGTTTATTTTTTTCTTAAAAACTAAATTATCCCGGTACCTTTATGTTTGAAAGTGTCATAATATTAGAGGAGTAATGGGGGGTACCTTCGTGAATAGTAGACATTTGCGGAAACTAGGTCTATACCTATGATTACACTTAGACTTACGATTACAGTTGACGAAAAACAAGGGGTCCTCTCAAAATTAAAAAAAAAATCCCAATTGAGATACATAGTAAAATAAAAAAATAATATTTTCATCATGTAAAGTCTTTTCGACGACACACAAATGCAGAAACGTATGGTCACAACAAATGTGAATCCAGGGAAAAGCATATGATCCCGACCGGTTCTCTGTCGTAAAAGACCATTAACATCCGCTTCAATTTGAAGTAACATTTCAGGAGTTTCACTTATAAAAGAAATATCGGGGTTGCTTGCAAAACAAGTGACCAACACATCTCTCCCAGTCCAAAAGTGTACCTCATTGCCTATAATATTTCCCTGATTGTACAAGATTGGTCGTTGGTCAAGCTAGGACTACCAGGGTAAGAATCATACGACGACTGAAATGTGTATTATCTGGTGGAGTCTGCATCAGGGCAGGTAAAACTGCCATGATGGTAAACCTGTGTTCTTCATAAAGAGGAAAATAAAATAAATGCGTGAAATACACTTATAATTTATTCATTTTCCGTATTAATAGTTTCAATCGCTTTAAAAAATCAAGCAGTATATTGTAAAAAGGTGTCGTTCGTTTTTTATACGATAACACTTTTGTATCTACAAACAAATGCTTCCTAAACGACTGAAATAGTGAATGTTTGTTTTAACAAAAACGTTCAAATCTTGCCAAATAATATAAACGACATTTTTATACTGTTTTTGACGTGTTTTTGAATTAGTAAATAACGCGTTGGCGATCTTTTTTTAAATATCAGCTTATAATTTATTCCTAATGAAATATGAAAATATCTCGTTATAAATGATATGTTATGTGTTTGATTAAGATTCGGATCCACTTAATATTCGTGTGCATTCAAATAGCTATATACAAGCAAAGAGCATTTCAGTCAAGAATGAAGTAATATAATTTTATGTGATAACATATTACTAATTTATCATGTTTATATTTAAAGAAATATAAAAAAAATCATCGTTTAAGAAAATTGTTTGACTTGCTATAAATCTTTAATTGCATGGATTCACATACATCCGTGTACTTTAAAAAAAACGTGGATGCTTTGATTTGCAATAAATCTAAATTTGGGTTCACAGACATCCGCGTACTTTAAAAGACAACTTGGGTGCTTTAAGAATATTTAAACGAAATTCTTGGGGATCTATACTTTGAAATGCTTGATCTAATTTAAAATGTATATGTTTAATGCAACTCAAGTTACTTTTATTTTTTTAAAAGAAAACGATGAAAAGGGGCATTTAGAACCCATAAATCAAGGGGAAAAAAAGACCCCACCGTGGGCAAAATTAAAACGACGAAAATACAAATAAAAGTCCACAAAAACTCCACAAAGAAACATATTGTTCATTTCTCGATGACGATAAAAAAAAATCAACTGATTTTGACGAATCATGATATATGTTTTCCAATTATTATAACGGTAACGTTTTAAATTAAATGATTGACACCTCTGACAAATAAGGATAATTTGACAAACCACAATAAGGCATTTCAACCATCTTGAAAGATTTCAAGGATCATTTATTACAACACGGGCTCGTAAATGTAAAGAAGAATATACTATATATATGCTTTATATTTTAATTGCATTGAAAGATATTTGTTGTTTTATATTTCTTATTGATCTCGTTAGGCCGTCATAAAACAATTTATAGTAACAGAACTTAATGAAATTCAAACTGACAAGTTGTCACAGCTAGCTAAGATGGTAGGTTAGGGGAAACTGAGAGGAAAACAAATCCAGACAAAAACAAACAAAAATTATATTAAACGTAAAAACCACGAAAAGCTACTGGTCTGACAAGTGTTTCAAACTGGTCCGAGTTGTCTTTTCACCACTAGATTCCACCTCAAGCTGCCAAGAAGCCATTTTTACAGATATTTCGTAGAAATTCCGTTGCTCAACTATAGAAAACATCACAGGAGTTGTAGTCTTTGTTTTGAACCGACGGTTTACATTTACACTTTGAAACGACCCAAGATTTAAATGGTACCTGTAAGTGTAATTGTAATCCTAAGGTGTATGTGACAGTGGAAAAAGCAGCTTCGTTTATTATTTTGGACTTTAATACAAAATTCTCAATTGTGATATTTTAGACTTTAATTCTCTGTGTTTTATAATTCATTTTATTTTATAATTTCGTTTCTATTTACATTTCGTATCCAGGACTTAAAATCAACATGCTTTTTAATTCTTAGTTTGGACATTGAGTGACATGTTTCAATCTGTTACCTAATTAGTGACATTTTACCTTATTCATAATGTATGTTCTTAATTGTCATAATCAGATTATCATTTAATATCTATTCTTCAAGTTCTAAAAATAGTTTAACCTTTGTCAGTGAACAATATCACTCAAATTAATTGTTAATTGTTATGTCTAGACTTGTCAATTCAATTGTGTATAAATGCTTGCTTATAATTTTGATAAGCAAGATTCGGACTCAGGACTTAACCCTGAACACAGTCCATCTGTAATAAAAGTATTAGTATTCCATGCTGAATTATTGGTTTATTCATTCGCTAGTTCCAAAGTCTCAAGAGTTAGTTTTCACCAGAGTTTCAGTCTCAGAGTTCTCATTGCTATTCACAGCAATCGTTCGTTGTGTGATCAGGTGCATCACACAGTTTCAGTAACAAGAGGCCATTCAGTCAGGCTCTTGTTACACATCCTAACAAGTCACCAAGTTTCCCCGGTGACAGATTGGTGGACGACGACGGCGTGCTGACTTCTATGCTCAGCACACAATCCAGAGACCTTAAGCAGCCAAGCGAGTTCCCCAGACAAGTAGTGTAGACAATATTCAGCGATGGAGTACAGCTTCAGACCACAATGGAGACCATGGAACATCCAGTCAGGTTACAGTCCAGCATGTGGGAGATGCGGTAAATTCCATAAACATTATATTTGTAATTCTGTCAATCAAAGGTGCTATTCGTGTAGAAAATTCGGACATTACTCAAGTAAGTGTTATTCAAAAGCAACAAAAGACAGACAAAGTACGCCAGTTCATGTGAAATCTAGAAAGCAAAAAGAACGTGATATAGCTAGAATACACAGCTATATTGAACGCAAAACCATCATCCGAGCTTTACCGTTCTCAGGTATGAGAAATTCAGCGTTCGTGCAATATTTGGACATTGCAAATGTGATCAAAACAGAACTAAAAAGTGTAAAACAGAAAATTTTCAAGGAAAAGAATATAAATCTAAAACAACAAAAGTGCATCGAGGACTTAAAATTTCAACTCAAGAACCAACAGATTATAGAGTCAGAGAGAGACCAGTTAAGAAAAGAACTTAAAAATATTCGTCAACAGAAAAAAGAAAGTGCCTCGAGTATAAACGTACAAGAATATGTACACCAAATTCAAGAATTAAAGGACCAAGTAATTGAAAAAGACAAGACTGTGAAAATGGTACAGGATCTTTACTTTATGCGTTCCACCGAGTTTACAGACGAAATAGAAACATTGAAGAATGAAAAGTCAGACCTTCATTCCAAACTTCAATCGCAAGATAATTCGGTTAAACAGCTGACAGAAGAACTTCAAAACCTCCGTCATGAAAACTACATGTTGTCTTCAAGTCAAAATCAACAGCGACCCAACTATAACAACAGACACTATAACAACCGCAGAGGCGGCCGATTTAGATAGTGCTAAGTCCGAGGACGGACTTAATTGGGAGGAGAGGCATATGTGACAGTGGAAAAAGCAGCTTCGTTTATTATTTTGGACTTTAATACAAAATTCTCAATTGTGATATTTTAGACTTTAATTCTCTGTGTTTTATAATTCATTTTATTTTATAATTTCGTTTCTATTTACATTTCGTATCCAGGACTTAAAATCAACATGCTTTTTAATTCTTAGTTTGGACATTGAGTGACATGTTTCAATCTGTTACCTAATTAGTGACATTTTACCTTATTCATAATGTATGTTCTTAATTGTCATAATCAGATTATCATTTAATATCTATTCTTCAAGTTCTAAAAATAGTTTAACCTTTGTCAGTGAACAATATCACTCAAATTAATTGTTAATTGTTATGTCTAGACTTGTCAATTCAATTGTGTATAAATGCTTGCTTATAATTTTGATAAGCAAGATTCGGACTCAGGACTTAACCCTGAACACAGTCCATCTGTAATAAAAGTATTAGTATTCCATGCTGAATTATTGGTTTATTCATTCGCTAGTTCCAAAGTCTCAAGAGTTAGTTTTCACCAGAGTTTCAGTCTCAGAGTTCTCATTGCTATTCACAGCAATCGTTCGTTGTGTGATCAGGTGCATCACACAGTTTCAGTAACAAGAGGCCATTCAGTCAGGCTCTTGTTACACATCCTAACAAGTCACCAAGTTTCCCCGGTGACATGTATAACAGTTTCCGCAAATGTCTAGTAACGAGAAAAATTATTGCCAAATGACGAAAACGGTAGTTTTTTGGTACATGACGATAACATGTACACTTTCTTATAAACGATATAAAATTTTGACGCATCACGTTTATTTTTTTTCAAAAATGACGCTAACGATTAATTATTAGAGACCTCTGACAAAGCACGATAAGGATATTTTAACAAATCACGGTAAATGTTTACCAATGTGACGCTAACGGTAGTCGAAAATTACGAAATTACTAGAACACACCCGTGAAATCGCGGGCATATACAGCTTTTGAACTGTTGTAGGATGATTTTTTTTGTAAAAAGATATAATTAATGGAGTATTTCAATAAAAGGTATCAAAAGACCTCTCCCTTTTTCAATATTTGTTTCCTTTCTGTTAAAATCAATTATTTTTGTGTTTCTGGCCTCAGACCACAATTATTCTTCTACTTTGCTATAATTCATCTTTTGTTATAAGTCAAAATTAATTAAAAATTTGCACCGCTTTAAACATTAAATAAATCTAACTGCTTATTAGTCTAATAAAATATGCTTCTAGGACAATCCATCAGTGCTTTTTTTTTCTTTTGAGAGCCTTATTAACATGCCAATGGTAGGATATGAATCTTGTATAAATGACAAAGACGGACTAAGGCTAATTTGAGGGGTGGTCGGAGGGGTCTTGATCCCGAAATCCCGTGCTGAAAAATATGAAATCCGAAGATGATATTCAAGATGCAGAATTTAATGAAACTCATATCCCGGAATACCGAAATCGAAAATTATATTCCCGGATCTCGTAAGTATCAATCCCCAAATCCCGAACTTAAAAACACCCAATCCCGACGTCCCGAAAAAAGTCTTGCCTCCCTCTAATCTCTACCCTACTTTCATTTTGCCAAATCACTACTTTCACTTTCAATAATAAATTTGTATGCCCCGTTTATGGGCATTTCTAGTCCGTGCATCCGTCCGTCCGTCCGTCTGTCCCGCTTTAGATTAACGTTTAAATAGTAAACATTTCAAAGAAAACAGTAGACATATTTTAGAGTAGTATAATCGTAGTTTACATGTAGATAAACGCGAAAATTAATTGTCCTCTCTTAGGAGGTATAATTGTTATGTTTCTTGCGATCTAAAAACCATGATATAGAGAACGCACTGATTGACTCATTTATTTTTCATTTTGGTTATCTATCATACGATTGGTTGTACTTGTGCAGGTTTTAAACCGGAAGTCTTATCAATGACTAACATTCAGTCTGATGACGGAACCAATATCCGGACTCCTTTTTTGTCGTTTTTCTCCAAAAATAACTCAATCTGAATAATCATAAGAATGGATGACAAATGCAACTATGCATGTTACCTATAGAACACAGAGACATGATGATTAATTTATCTTGGAAGGAAGAGAAGCGACACACAAAATAAGGTCTTCTCGTTTAATAGTATAGATTTGTTGAAGCCATAGATTTGTTCAGTTGGAAGTTTACAAATGACCTGGGCCGTGCTATTCGAATTTTATCCTGAGAGTTAGTGAGGGATAAAATTAAAGGACATCAAAGCCCAGACTATTTGGAAATTTCAACCAAGCTATGACTTCCATGAATGTTTTCGATTCTAATAGGAAAATACGGTCATTAAAAAATACTGAACCGAGGGTGGGTATGCCGTGTGTGTGGCTATTCTTTTTGCTCCCTGTTAGATCAATCTTAAACAATATAACTAATCTACAGTTGCATGGGAAATTTCGTAAATAACCGCTAGAATTTTTTTTTAATTTTGAAACCTAACATTTCCCATTTTTAATTTACATGTTTTTTTCTCGTAAGTTATCTTCAAATCCAAAGTTGAAATTTCGTAACAAAGAGCCGTCATGTTGACTTGATGAAATCAGTAAATATGCGAATAATGCAATAGTATAGAAAATAAAACAAGACCTAACTAAAAAAAAATAAGTATATCAACATTAAAAGTGAAAGGCAGCCCCGATGTTCCGACACCTCGTTGGTCCGACACCCCACTGGTCCGACACCCCATTTCTCCGACACCCCGTTAGTCCGACGCCCCATTGGTCCGACACACCAATAGTCCGACAATACAATTAATCCCGACCAATGGTAGTAAGTTGATAAACAGAAACTTTCTTATTTGTGAACCTAGCGTTAGACCGGGTTTTAGAGAGCAATCAGGGACACATCGACAGTACTATTATGTAAATGTTTATCTTTACGAGGAACAACATAAGATAACTTGCATACCGAAATTGTGAACACACACACTCCATATCAATTTATCAGCTATCCGAACAGAATTGTTTACCCCTCACCCCTCCATTGCCGGAGATGCAAACAACAATCTTCAATTTCAACTCATTTATTGGTAAATGAATTGATTCAATACTGTTGATTAAAGATATACATTCATTGATAAGTTTGACCGAAACCGAAAGGTGTGAGTTAACGTTCTTTCCGTACTTATTTGATTGCTAATTATTGTTTGTCCTATTATATAGATCTATTGTATTTGAAATAAAAGTGAACACAAATACAGGAATTTTGCGACTTAGATCAAGGGGTATCCCTAGAGTATCTATATCAAAGGCAACAAAAAAATCCCTATACATTTATGTTTAGGGGCCAACTGAAACACGCCTTCGGTGCGGGAGTTTCTCGCTGCATTGAAGACCCATAAGTGGCCTTCGGCTGTTGTCTGATTTTTGGTCTGATTGTTGTCTCTTTGACACAAGTCATTCCCCATTTCCATGCTCAATTTGACTATTAAGAAAAATAAAAGTTGTTCAAAACAAAAACTCGCACTCACAACCTGCAATGTAACTAGGTGATCTGGACTGGACGTTTTATGGTATACAAATGTCCGTCTGTCCGTTTGTCAATCTGTCTGTCCGGCGTAAACATGTCGCATCGTAACTTGAGAACGTCTCTTTCAAATTTCATGAAACTTAACATAGTTGTTTCTTATGATGGTCAAACGATCTGTATACTTTTCGATGACAATAAGATTGAAACTTTTTGAATTACGGTACTTTGTAACTTAAACAAGGGTGTATTTTTTCACATGTCGAGCCGTATCTCAAAAGCCATTTATGATTATTGCTTAAAACTTAACATACTTCTCTTAGTTTTATTAATCTAAAGATCTATATACTTTTTGGTTTTTATTCAAAATTTTATTTAGAAATATTGAGGTTGTTTTTTGAATAAAAAAAAATGGGGGGAGGGGGGTCACACGTTGTGCCGTATCTCAAACACAATTTATGATTATTGCTAACAACTTTATACATTTCTTATTTATATTAATGTTAAGATCTGTATACTTTTTGGTGATGATTCAAAATTTTATTTTAGAGTTATTGATTATTTTTTTTAAAAGGGGGGTTCTCACATGTCACGCCATATGTATGAAACTATGATTTATGATTATTGCTTAAAGATTCACACACAAAACGACGGACGTTTTATGCGCTCATGGCGCAGCTGTTCCTTAAACAAGTATTGCTGCGCATATATTTACATACGCTGACGTCATCGAATACATATGGAGTTCTTTATAAATCGCTTCATATACCGAGTTGTTTTTGCGGGGTGTAAATTTTCACCGATAGAATAAAACATCCAAATGAAATTCCGCAAGTGAACATACAAAGGTATGGTAAAAGCTATCAATCCTCAAAAATATTAACTTCCAAAATACTTATTCAATGAAAATCGTGAATTGTTACACGCGCGAAAATAACCCGCTTTACGGTATATTAATATAACCAAGGAATTGTATATTTTAAATATACAATTCCTTGATATAACCAATGAAATTTCAAGCGCATATTTGTTTTAATAAAATTGAGAATGGAAATGGGGAATATGTCAAAGAGATAACCACCCAACCAAAGAGCGTACAACATTTCTTTGTCAAAATGTTCAAACTTATTTAAAATATACAATTCCTTGGTTATATTAATATACCGTAAAGCGGGTTATTTTCGCGCGTGTAACAATTCACGATTTTCATTGAATATATAGCAGTAGAAAATCATGCATATCATAGTCATGATAATATAACGCACAACAGCGATCGCAGGTACATAGATACATGGGTCGTCTTATTGGCCATAATGACGTTTTTTTGTTATCAGCCCATATACATAATTTAGTCGTGTGACCGTGACGTCATCAATGTTTTTTCATGGTTTTCAACGGTTTAACATGGAATTTAGAATTTATTTATAAGAAATGACTGTAATATTTTTTTCTGTCTATTCGAAATAACATTAAAAATGTGGTGCACACGATTAACCCGCTACGCGCGTTATTTAGTGTGCACCAAATTTTTTATGTTATTTCTTCATAGACAGAAAAAATATTACAGTCATTCCTTAATTATGCTTCACGTTTAAATGTCATATTTTGATTTGCTGATACGAGGGTGTTATTTTTTTTAATGTTACCCGCTCGTCTAGACCAATCAAAAATCGATAACTTAAAGGACAATGAATTGAATTTACATTAAGTACACTGCTTAAGTTCTACGTTTTTGCTCAGATTTTATTATTTGACAGTAATAAAAAATCAACAGAAAACCATATCGCTAAACTTTGTTTTTTCTTATACCCATAACGTTGTTATGTAAGTGACGTCATACTAGCGAAACATGTAAGCGAAATCCGAGTATGTTTCCCGGCCATTATTGAAATTCTTGACATTAATATTTACAAGTGGATGTGGCCGGGTACTTGTACATCCCAACAAAAAATAGACACTAGGAACAGATTTGTTAGCATGTTTTTGAGTGTAAATTTTATATATCTTTTAATGTACGAATGCAGTTTACAATTATGTTTTTCAGTATTTCAAGCATTTGCATAGTTATATAATGTCATAATAACATTACCAGTACCAATTTTCCAGCACCAGATGCGCATTTCAACATTACATGTCTCTTCAGTGATGCTCTTGGCCAAAAAACTTGAAATCCAAATTGAAACTTTTAACATTATCTATGTTAAAAGTGTCGGACTAATGAGGTGTCGGACTTTTGGGGTGTCGGACTAATGGGGTGTCGGACTATTGCGGTGTCGGACCAATGGGGTGTCGGACTAAGGGGGTGTCGGAATATCGGGCGACCCCAAGTGAAACAAGGGAATTCCCATTTAAGATTATAAAAAAGTGCCTCAAATATTTCAGAATGGGAGTGAAGAGGATAAAACTCAAAACTCCGAAACAGTGGCTATGGCGTCTCTGCTACCGTACGTCACCGCTGTTTCGGAGTTTTGGCGTCGGCTTTGCTACCTCATCGCTGTTTTGGAGTTTGGTAAAACTCTTCAATCATTCTAGCAAAATTACAAAAACAACACATAAACAGTGCCAAAAATGATTGCATGAAAGAGGGTACGTTCGAAAATACATGTACGAGGCAGCACTTGCAAAGTGGAGAGGGATTGATATATAAGTGGCAATAACTTGTTTCCAAATCCACTATAATTAAATATATTTAATCTGAAAGCGTTCGAAAATAAATGCGTCGAATGAAATTTTCAAAATAATCACGAATGAACGAGATTGGAAAAATTCGTAAGACCAGCACACATTATGTGGGGATGTGTCTTTGAGTTTCCTATAATGTGACAATTTCGGACTTATAATAAACGTAAATATCACGTGAGAATCTTGTATGTGTAAAATACACTTGATATAAATGTTTAACCGGTGCGATGTTCCATACACACGTACAAATAACGTAGTTCTCACGTGATGAGCACTAATTTAACGTTAAACACACGTTGGAAAATAATGCCTATGTATTTCACTAATTATTCCCTCGGGAACAAAACGTCCACCAGCAGTGGTATCGGTCCAGTGGTTGTAAATTATCATTAAAGGTACCAGACTTATAATTGTGTAGACAGGACAGGCGGTTCGTCAACGCATCCCTTGCGTTGTCTTTCCTCAATATTTTATCAACATTTGGCGCACGCTATTTAATGATAAGTAGACATTATGTATCAAAATTAAAAAAATATTCTCATTTTATAACAAGTTATTTATATAAGTATAGTCACTTTAAAATGCACATTATGTATAGAACATGACCTACTAGTAATGATAGGAACATGTGGAGATAGATCTTCTGACCTTCCGGAGCATCTGAGATCAGTGCCCGTTTGTTGGTGGGGTACGTGTTGCTTTAAGTCTTTATTTTTCTATGTTGTGTTTTGTATATTATTGTTTGTCTGGTTGTCTTTTTCTTTTTTAGCCATGTCCTTGTCAGTTTACTTTCGATGTATGAATTTGAATGTCCTTTTGATATATTTCTCCACAAGAGACCAAAATGACACAGAAATATTTGTTTGTAAAATTCAAAAAGAGTCATTTAACTTTTCTGTACAAAAATAATTATTTTGATTGGATAAATTTCAGATTTCAGATCTATGTTTTTAAAAAATGATAAGTATTTGAACAAGAAAGAAAACATACAGTCGATAATCCTTACCTGTATGCTTCAACGAATTACGTCAAGCCACGTACAAGTGTACTAATAGGTAGGTTATTTCGAGTAATATCAATTTTTTGGAAACCTCTGTCAGCAAAAAACCAATGTCACATTTACATATTTAAAATCTGACGGGTCAACTTTTTAATAAACATTATCATAATATAAAGTAGATGACTATATAAACGATCAATACAGACATAAAACGAATCATTGAGCTAGCTTATATACAAATCGTAATTTTATAACAGAAAAGAAACTGTTGAACTGCAAAGGTGCGATAATGGCAGTCGCTCTAGATCAAATTGGCGTTAAATTTTCATCGATAGGAGTAAAAGCCAACGACATACCTAATCATCCTAAAGCCAGATTAATGTACTATTTAGACTGCATGTGTGACGTTTTAAAGCTGGATCAAACAGAACATAATATTAAAAGATTCACCGATTATAAAAACTACAATTCACTCACCACTGAGGAGACAGCTGCAATGATCCTATTGTGTACTCTGCTGGATCCTGTAACGTTAAACGATGTATGTATTTTCCATGACGAAGACGCATGTGGCAATTTCACAAATGAATTCTTTAAAATTGAGGCAAACCGAACTAGAATTGCTGCGGCACGAACAGTTATGGTTGGGAGCGTTCAAGTAGCCATTCAGAAATTTATGTGTTACAAGATGTCATGGATAGAAAAATTTTATATTGAACCACTAAAACAAATGATTGAAATACTTCAGCAGCAAAACACACGTCAGCAACCGCGGCCGATAACATACTCGCAACCGCGGCCGACAGCAAACCCAAAACCAGTCTGCTGCTGTTGTATTCAGTAGGATACATGTAAGGACTTATATCAAAAGGAAATCCAGAAATGATTATATTCTTACGTTTAAATTTTGATATCTATAACAGTATACTTAGTTGATCTGTTCATGTAAAAGCTTGAGTTAGGCATATTGCTGAAATTTTAAAACTTGATTGATCTGTTGTATTATGGTAATATAATTATATGTATAAACGATTTTTTTTATGAAACATTCTTTTATTTTATTGCATTGTTATAGTGTCAGATATCAGAATTATTTAACGCTCACAAAATTATGCATACTATATCATACGTTTATCGTAATGCTGTGCACTTTTATGAAAAAAGAAAAAAGGGTTACAAAATAATTTTCATTGGTTAAAATGCACAAATATTATTAACTTTTCATATTTGTGCAAATAAATAGAGCCACGATTAAGACTTCCTTAATATTATATAGTTACATGTATATAGTTCATACGTTGAAATGAAAATATAGGCGAAAAGTTTGTTTATATAATTTTTCAAAACTTTTGATATTTCAAGAACGTATATTTCATCTTGCTTTCTCTCAATTTTAAAACAAAAAAGATGATAGTTCAATTTTGGTGCAATTGAATGTCTCTTGGAGTTAAGTAGAACAATATACAATAGTGTTAAGGGGTTAACTGAAATCTGCTTGCGGTTGCGGAACTTTCTCTCTTCGTTGAAGACCCATTGGTGGTCTTGTGCCGATTTCTGTTTTTTTTTTGTATCCCTTTTTAAGAGCATTTTATACAGTAACCATCAACCGAGAGGTCAGTGCAAATGGTTCTGAAATATTCATTTTGTTGTTAAGGGACGTTCCTGATACAGTTTGTAAAGATAGATCCAGTTGACGCACCAATGCATGTACTAGTATTCGAATAATAATTATAAGTAAAAACAATTATAAAGCGAAAAAGACCTTATTTTTATTAACGAATATTTAAACCAGTCGTAATTTTTTTTCCTCGAGCATGTATGCTCTGAAATGACCGTCGGCAGGGAAATCAAAAATGATGTTTGCTGTGAAAAGTAGCAAAGTACTCTTTGGTGTTCAAAATGCCCCACAAATACAACATTAAGATTGGTAACATGCAAAAAAGGAAACATTTTGGAAAAGTAACATGACCACATAGAAATGGATTTAAACAAAAGGCATGTTACTAATAACTTCTTACGTACAAAGGCATGAGATGACTTTGTTAATCTTATAACTATTTGATTACATCACATATAAAAAGAAGATGTGGTACGAGTGCCACTGAAATCGCTCTCCAACAGAGACAACAATGCCAAAGGAATCGACAGAAGCTATAGATCACCGTACGGCCTTCAACAATAAGCCAAGCCCATACTGTATAGTCAGCTACAAAAGGGCCCATAATCACAAATGTAAACAATTCAAAGGAAAAAGAACTAACGACCTAATTAATGTACAAAACATGAACAAAAAACAAACATGTAACAGCAACAAACGACAACCACTAAATTACAGGCTCCTGACCTAGACAGGCACATACATACAGAATGTTGCAGGGTGACATATGTTGACGGGATCCAAATCACAACCATAACTTGGGACAGTGATGTTATAGTTCAACATAAGAACGAACTATGAAAATAGTCTGGTGGCGGATCTGGAAATTTCACAGTCCCTTGACCGGTACTTTTTGCAAATACCCCTCCATACCATGATATATCTGTTCAATATGTATAGGGGTAAATTCAGTAAAAATTCTCCCATTGATTTAATTACTAATATATGTATGGAATTAAACTTATACCTGATTTACCTTTAGAAATTAGAAACTTTCATATATCATTCATGAAAGAACAAATGTAGCCCTATCTTTTGCAACAATAAAAACATTGGGTCATGTGGCATTTTTTTTTTTTTGGCATTCCTATACTGACCCCCTTTACTTTTCACCTCTGTAGTAAACAAAAAAATACTACATTCAGCATTTATTTTTTATTTTCTTCAACTCTAGTTTTGATCCATCTACCAAAAAATATTTATTACAAACATTATCTACCAAACAGAAGAGCACATGACTTCAGTTTTTAACAGAAAGCTCTTCTCCAAATGGGCGGTCCCTAATGGCGAATATTTATTTACTGAAAATACTATTTAATTTCCATTTAATTAACTGATAACTAAATCAATTCAAATACCAAAAAAAAATATATTCAAACATCTATGATTTTGTCAAATTGGTAACAATTTAGAATAATTAAGTTTATTTAAAGGATGAATAAGTTTACCAAGATCGTTATTAAATTTTCGGGCACGGAAAACATCTCCGTAAAAATAAGGATGGTTTATATCGTTTGAAATAAGTATTTTTTAGGTACAACCGAACTTAAACACCAAATTTCTTTATATTTTTAAACCCAATAAGATTATAAATTGAAGCTTTAATTCTTTAATTATGATAAATTAGGAATTTGACTTCCGTGACCTTCCAAATGTTGAAATGGTTTCGAATCAATACTTCAATTATGAGCAAGACAATATACGTGACAAAATGATTTTATTAAGTTTGGATTAATTAATTTTAAAGACCATAGTAAGTCTTTTGTAGACACGCTTGAGATCGGGAATATCCCAGTGCAAATATATGAATTCCTAACTGACACATCTATATGTGACGGTGTGTTTGAGGTTTTATATCAAATTGACCTGTATATATGTTTATATCAATTTTGTTCTGTTATTATACCACTTTTGTCGAGCTGTATATTATGTATATCTGCCTCTTGTAACAGTGTAAACTGTCAGAGTGTACAATAAAATCTTGTTAAATCTTTTTATAGTGCCTAACACGATTTTGTTCGGTAGACGATATTGACCTTTAAACGGTCGTATTGACTATTGATGTCCAAAAATAGGCAAATCGGATATATTTCGACTTTATTTGTTGACTCCTTTTTAGTTTAGGATTAATTGTTTACTGTTTCATATCTATTAAGAATCAGCTTCTCTTATTCATGTTATTGGATAAAAAGCCTAAGGGGCCACATGACATTCGTTATTCTTCAGTTAAAATTTCTATCGGTTTGAAAAAGAAAAAAAAAAAACCTGAAAACCTGTCGATAACAGAGTTTTACATGTAAATGACTGTAGGAACGTTGTATATCTGTTTAGATATATGTCTCTGTAATAAACATTTTCCTATTTTCAATTTTTACATTGAGATTGTCGAATCGTTTATATATGTTTTTGTTAAGTATAGAAATATATAAAACTTTATTTCGTTTTCATATAATGAAAAATGACACTTAAATCAATGACAGTTCTTTTATCATTATTTTGTACAGGAATTAGGCCGTTGGGTTTTCTCCTTCGAATTGATAGATTTTTTCATATCGTGGCTTCATGTATTACTATGACTGGTTGTCACTCTTTCTTATAGAAATCCTACAATTTCTCTAGTTCGTTTTGAACATTTGGAATTTATTGAAATGTTTAAAAACATGGTTTCTCAATGAGATAAACATAATAGTTATTGAAAAACAAGTCATTATCGTGATACATGGACTGCCCATAGGACAGTGATACTGACTGCGGCAGCTATAATGACCTTGTCTTTGGCTGAGTCTTATTCTAAACCATGTCCTTTTGGCAGTCCACATATTACGCTATAGACAAGTTTTTCGATTACTATTGTGCAATAAATATATTCCAATGAGACTGAACATTCTTTTTTTTTGTAAAGATAAAGAAACATTTTACGTTGCGTACCCGTGCGTAAAATATTTTGGCAATTCATTTCTGAGAATATTTTTTTAAAGGAATAAAACGTCTTATTTCTAAACTTTCTTTTTTTTCCGCTAAAGGCTTTTAAAAATATTTGACGACAGTGTGTATTTGAAAAATTTGTAAAAATATGAAACGTTAAAATTCTTATTTTTTACACTTTAAGTTTCATTGATAAAACATGATATGGACGACTGGCCCAGTTGGGAAATTTTGAGTATGTTCACAACTTTGAACGTTCGCCCAACGGATGAAGTCTTCGTTTAACATCCGATAGTCATTCGTTTGAAACGGTACTCGTCCGTTTCGTTTCCATTTTGCATCCGTAACTTGTCCGTTATACATCCGTTGGTGGTCCGGTAGACCAAATTACCAACATACTTCTAGCGGACGTATAACGGATAAAAAAGATGATGAATAGATACAAAACTGACATGAACGGAAGGATAACGGACAAAACGGATACGTACCGAATGTAAAACGAATGCACAAACAAAACTTAAATGATGCAAATATAAACCTTCTAGACTCTAAACAAAAACTAGTTTCACGGAAACGTTTTAATTATTTCAAGGGTACATGTATGTGATTTACATGTTTTATAATTTTCGCTTTTAATTTTCCGCTTATTTTGATCCGTTTTAACCAGGATGCTTCCGATGGGGTCCGTTTTATGCGGTACTTGTCCGTTGGATGTACGTTCGACATCCGTTCTGTCTTGTACGTTTGCGTTTTTCCTATATTGCATATCCGGTTTGTATCAGTTACCCATTCGTTACGCTTCCGTTTTACTTGGTTAGTACATCAACGGACTCCCTTCGGATAAAACTTTTGACAACGGAAGACTTTTTTCATCTGTTCGGCGTCCAGTCGGGCTATCCGGTAAGGTGTGACCACAGCTTAAAATTTTAAGCTTCATTCTTGTTTGATAAGTTATTAAAGCACCAGTTACACATATCCGGATATCATTCTGTCCGGTGTCAAATACTAATAAATGTAGATTTACACGTTTATACACGCAATAGCGGCCAATGCAACCAATTCAAATATGGGAAGCAACCTTCGAATTCGTTTTTAAAGGCATTTGAATTTGGTGAGTATTTCGCTGTCTATTTTCGGAAACATGACTTGAATAATATTGTCATTTGTAAAGTTTTACATCTTAATGTATAATTCCACGTGGTAGTCCCAGTTGAGTCGTTTATATCTTATCTCGTAATACAGTAAAGCATGTATAAGAAAGGTGTTAGAACTGACTATTAAATTCTGTTTAGAGGATGTTTTTAATTACAAAGTACCAACGTAAAAGATTTTCCAAATAATCTTGTATTGTCACCGGATAGTACTACACACGTAAAGGCAAAACTCTAAAAAAAAATGTATTAAAAAGATATTTTTTAGTTTTAATTAATATAATTTAATTTTGGATGAAACGTGTCTTCTGATTGGCTGACGTTGTTTTGTTAGGCGCATGCTAATTGATTAGCAGATACTATCTATATCAAAATTGAAAAAACAACATTGAAGTTTTAATTATACTAGTAATGATAGGTATATGTGGAGACTGATCTTCTTACCCTTTCGGTTCATCTGAGATCATCCCCAGTTTTTTGTTGAGTTCGTGTTGCTTAGTCTGAAATTGTCTATGTTTTGTTCTGTATGTTATTGTGTGTCTGTATGTCTTTTTCTTTTTTTAGTCATGTCGTTGTCAGTATATTTTTGATTTATAAGTTCGTATGTCTCTCTGGTATCTTTCACCCCTTTTTTTAATTTGTAAAACAGGTTACTTTAAATCAATATTTTGTTTATAAACAAATGTAATGTTTAAAGGAATCATTCAATTTTTCTATAAATAAAAAGAATTATTTTGTTTGGATAAATTTCTGATAAAGTCTGTGTTTTTTAAAGATGATAAGTATTTCGAAACGAAAAATATCCTGCAATCTATAATCCTTTCCTGTGTGCTTTAATGAATTAGGTGAAACCACGTACGAACGTACTAATAGGTATCATTTTTTTGGAAACCTCTGTCAGCAAAAACCACTGTCACACTAACATATTTAAAATCTGACGGGTCAACTGTTTAAATGAATATATATCAAAAGAAGTGGATGACTATGTATACGATATGTTCTTTAAATATAGACATAATACAATTCATTGAGTTAGCTTGTATACTTATCATAATTATATTAACAGAAAAGACACCATCGGCATATGCATATGCATATGGCAGTCGCTTCTCTAAATCATATTGAACTTGAATTTTCAAAGACAGGACAGAGAGCCGACGGCATTCCCAATAACCCAAAAGCCAAATTAATGTACTATTTAAAATGCATGTGTTATGTTTTACAGCTAGATCAAACGGAACATGATATTAAAAGATTCACCGATTATAAAAAATACTATTCACTCTCCAATTAGGAGACAGCTGCAATGGTCTTATTTTGTACTATGCTGGATCCTGTACGTTAAACGATGTATGTATTTTCCATGACGAAGAAGCATGTGGTAATTCCCAAAATGAATTCTTTAAAATTGAGGCAAATCGATGTAGAATTACAGCGACACGATCAGTTATGGTTGGGAACGTTCAAGTAGGCATCAAGGAATTCACGAGTTATAAGAGGGTATGGATACAATAACCATTAACTAAAAGACAATTGCTTGACATACCTAGAAAACAAACCGTCAGCCACCGCTGCAGCCAACATTCTCAAATTTGTCAGAGTGTTGCTGTAGTATTCTGTAGGATACATCAAAGGAAAATCAAGGAATGATTATCTTCTAATGTTCAAATTGAGAGATCTCAAACAGTATACTTAGTTGATCTTTTCATATAAATACTTGAATTAGGTATATTGCTGATAATTTTAAAACTTGTTTTATCTGTTGCATCATGGTAATATTATTATATATAAACGAAATTTTTATCAAACATTATCATATTCTATTTCATTGTTATAGTGTCAGAATTATGTAACGCTCTCCTAATTAAGAATACTATCTTTCGTTTAGCATAATGCTAGGCATTTCAATGAAAAAAGGGTGACAAAACACTTTTAATTGGTTTAAATGCACATATAGTATTAACTTTTCATATTTGTGCAAATGGATAGAGCCACGATTTAGGCGTCCTTAATATTACATGTATATAATACAAACGATTATGTAAAAATGTAGGCGAGGAGTTTGGTTGTATACTTTTTCGATACTTTTAATATATCAAGAACGTATATTGCATCTTATTTCAATTTAAAAAAAATTTAAATTAAAAAAAAAATTCAATTATGGTTCAATTGCATGTTTCGGAGTTTAGTGTGGCCTCCATCTCGCTTAACTAGACAAATATACATTATTGTTTAGGGGTCAACTGAATTCCGCTTGCGGGAGCGGAATTTTCTCGCTTCATTGAAGACCCATTGGTGGCCTTGGGCTGTTTTTTTTTTTGTTTTACGGTCGGGTTGTTGTCTCTTTCATACATTCCCCGTTTCTATTCTTTTTTCTAACATATTAGGCTTTTAAAAAACTTATCTAAAATGTTCAAAAATAAGAATATGTCATTGCAGTTTTGTGTTTTCGTATCTGAATTTATATGAACACACTGCTGGCTAGCGGATGTGCGTAACAAATTACCAGCGTAGCTAATCTCCGCCGTAGAGTCCATATCTGTTTCATTCCAAACTATGTAACACTACGCGGAATGTGTATATTAAGGCAACAGTAGTATACCGCTGTTTGAAAGTCATAAATCGATTGCGAGAAAACAAATCCGGGTTACAAACAAAAACCGAGGAAAACACATCAACTATAAGAGGAAACCAACGAAACCAAAGAAACACTAAAGTGCAACAAAAAAAAACAAACAACAATGTAACACACCCAGAAACGAACTATAAGATAACAACTGCCATTTTCCTGACTTGGTACAAGACATTTCAAGAAAAATGGTGGGTTGAACCTTATTAAGTGTTGTTTTGTGGAGCGTTAAGGAAATCAACTCTGCATGGTAAACGCTGGAAAAGGGGATTATAAAATTTAATCTGTTTGTTGATTCTAAACAACTAAACGCTAATTGAAGTATTTGTTATATATTCATACTTCTTAAATTTACAATGCACATTATTGGACATAGAGGAACAATCCGCTTTTTTACGCTATGGTGCTCGTAACTTAATTCTTGATTTTTCAAGGATAGGCGTAGCTAACTTTTTAGATGCTCGTAACTATATATGCGTTGTTTTAAATGATGATGAACATGCATATTTTTCTTTACTTTTTACAAGCATTCTTTACAAGTACCCAACAGTTGAGAAGTCGGGGCTAATGATTCTGAAATGTTGTTTTGGGGTACGGATGGAAGGTCAAGGGGAGCGCAAAGGTAAAGGTTCGGACGTACTTATGTAAGTATTTGCGTATAAATTATAAGCAGAATTGATTGGTCACCGAAAAAGTCCATTTCGCGATATAGAACTGTTTTGTGTATAACAAAATGCTAGGTGGTTTATGCATGGAATATGTTGCGCGTGACATTACCCCTTTTAATCGAAATGTCTTGACTACCATACACATATATTGTGTATGATTTGGCTCTATGCAGACAAATTATGAGACATACGCAGTTGAATATTTGCATTTTTATTCATCGGGAATGTATAATGTTTTGATTGATTGATCGGTGTTCAACGCCACTTTCAACACTATTTTGCTTTTTCGTGGCAGTCACTTTTTATTGGTGGAGGAAGCCGGAATGCCCGGAAAAAAAACGACCTTCGGCAGGAAAACTAACAATTCTAGTCAATTACGATTGACGTCGAGATCACCTGCCTCGTGCGTGATTCGAACTCACAACCTCAGTATTGACTGACAAATGGTACAGTAGTTCGGCTACTTTTTTCCTCTGAACCACTCGGCCACCGAGGCTCCTATGTAAAACGCTTGGAAATGACTGTTGAAATCCAAAATGGCCGCTATGCATATTAGCAATTATGCGCAATAAATGCAATACATTAAATTATAAACATGCAAAAAAAGATGAACTCTTTCTTTATCAGAAAAATTACCATTAACACTAAAAAAAAAAGGGCGTGTTGCTAATAACTTAACATGTACAAGCGAGTATTTTGTTAGTCTTATTATTACATCACATGTAGGTTAAATTGGAATCCTTTTTTTTTTTATCGACTGACATTATTTGTTAGGTGTAATACCACCATTGATTTTCCCCTATTATTTTTGAACTGTGTACAAGCTTGTGTAACCATGTAACCTCAAGTTTCCAAAATATTCTATAGAAACCCCAAATATTAAATCAATGGTGCTTTGAAATACCCAAGATATATGTTTATGACCCAGAATGTTTAACTGCAATGAAATGTAGGATTAATTACCTACAACTGTCAAGTTCAAGGGAATATTTTTTTCGACCTATTTTCGTATGCAAAAGGGTGTGATGTACTAAGATTTGGTGGTATTACACCTGTTAGGCACTTTTATTTTATTTCTGTATAAACAGCTCGATACAATGCATAGAAAAACAAACGAACAGCTTGATATAACTCTTAATTTCATGTCCATAGCATTATAATGTAATTATAAGAATTGAATGCTTCTTTTTTATAATGTAATTGATTTGTAAAATTCTTTAATTATGATACTTTAGGAATTTGACTTCCGTGACCTTTCAAATGGTGTAATGGTTTCGTACCAATACTTCAATTATGATCAAGGTAATAGATATGACGATATGACTTCATTCCGTTTGGATTAATTAACTTTAAAGACCAAAGGAAGTCTTTTGTGGACACGCTTGAGGTCAGGAATTTCCCAATGTTACAAATATTTACATATCTTAACTGACACATCTAGGTTAAATTGTTCTCCTATAATACAATACGAACTGCCTATTTGTAAAGAGAATAAATACATTCTAATATTATTTTATATATACTAGCATAATTTAATTTTGGATGTAACGCGTCTTCTGATTGGCTGACGTTATTTTGTTATCAGCCCATAGACATAATTTAGTCATGTGACCGTGACGTCATAACGATTTATCATGGTTTTCTACGGTTTAAAACGGAATTTAGAACTAAATTATAAGAAATGTCTAATATTTTTTTCTGTCTATTCGAAATAACATAAAAAATGTGGTGCACACTGTTAAATAACCCGCTACGCGCATTATTCAGTGTGCTCCAAATTTTTTATGTTATTTCTTCATAGACAGAAAAAGTATTACAGTCATTCCTTAAATATCAAAACATCGTATTACAGTGATACGTGTAAACCGGTAATAATCGTTCAGTTAAAATAAATATATTTTATTGCTAAAGAGAGGCAAAAAGATACCAAGGGGGCAGTCAAACCTATAAGTCATAAACATTAACAACGCCATGATCAAAAATGAAAAGACAAACAGACAAACAAACAATGTTATTTCATTTGTCAACTGATAATTTGCATTTACCATTTTATTAATAAAAAACAACGGTGAATTTTTTACATTTTTATTTGCAAAAAATAATAGCAAAAATATTAGGTTCGCATCATCAAAGAGTTCATGGGCCTTTACTTGGCATCTGTCGTCGTTGTAGTCCTTTATCGTAAACTTTAAAAAACAAAATCATCATCGTATTTGTTTTGCCTTTAAATCCTCAGAGTCTTTATTTAAAGCGTCACTGGGGAGTAACTAAACACAATCAGTTTGGCGTACACCGCTATAAGTTTGATAGTTTTTTTTATCTCACTTTACTTAGATATAAAAATGTTACCTACATTTGTAGTTACAAAATTGTACCAGGGAATTTTGTCCATTCACAAACATGGCCATCTTTGCTCAAAATAGAACATAGAATGAAATGCAGTTTTTTTACTTATATCTTAAGTATCTAAACTGACGACAACTGATAAAATTAATCAGCAGTAAAAATGATCTTAAAAAAAATATCTATCTTCGATGAAATTTAAGACGTATCGTAAAAGTACAATCCCTTTTGAAGTATAGTCCTTTAAATGTAAAATTCTGTATGTTTTTGATTTGTTTTGTGGTGTTTTTTTGTTTTTTGTTTTGTTGGTATTTTTTTTTGGGGTGGAAGCTTTAAAACTATTTTAGATTAGGATAAACAATAAACTGCAACAGCAATAATACAAGATAAGATCTACAAATAAGTCAAAATGAATGAAAAGGTAATTTGACCATTCTTAGGAATTGTATTCGTGTGGAATGTCAAAAATGTAATGCAAAGTAAGATCAACAAATATCATTTTATCATTCTACTTTGATTTCAATCTACATAGGCATTTTACCTAATTCACAACAATAGACAATGTATGGCGCTGTTGTTTACCGAGTCCGTGAATTTAGACATTTAATCCGGGTAAACTTATCCAACCTCTAGATAACTTTTTCTAAAAGGTTACCAATTCAACACTGTAATTAGATCTTTCAATATTATTTTTATTGGTATAACTATTGATTTTTTTATCAGTAAATTGAAACCATACTGAACATTATTGTTATACACTTGCACGATTTTACCAGAAAAGCTTATAATACCATCAGAGACAAGCAGCTTACCTACTAAGCTTACAGTAATACTCTCATGGACTAGCATCCTACCACCTTTTGCTTATTTTAACATCCCAAAGGGACTACCAACCTACCAGCAGCGGTATCGATCCAACGCCAGAAAATGAAAATAACATTTATAAATTTGGCGCATTGGAAGGACGTTTTATATTTACGTATTTACACACATTACTCATTTGAACTCTTTTGATAATTGTTTGCAGCTATTTGTATGCCTTTTATCCCTCGAGACTGCTACATAGAACTGAAATCATATTGGTACAAACACAATGCTGATAAAATAAACGGACATTATTATGTTCATTAAGATGACGATTTTTGAAGATTGGACAAAAATGCAAGACTCATTATTACAATTTCAGTAAAATTTGCATACTGATGTATCATATATTAAGTACATAAAATTGAGAATGAAAATTCGGGAATATGTCACAGAGACAACAACCCGACCAAAGAGCAGACAACAGCCGAAGGCCACCAATGGGTCTTCAACGCAGCGAGAAAATCCCGCACACGGAGGTGGTCCTCAGCTGGCCCCTAAAAAAAATTGTGTACTAGTTCAAGGAAAATGGACGTCACACTAAACTCCAAAACATATAAATGAACTAAAATTAAAAAAACATACAAGACTAACAAAGGCCAGAGGCTCCTGACTTGGGACAGGCGCAAAAATGCGGCGGGGTTAAACATGTTTTGTGAGATCTCAACCCTCCCCCTATACCTCTAGCCAATGTAGAATAAAAAAACACATAGCAATACGCACAGTAAAACTCATTTTAAAAGAATCAGAGTCCGATGTCAGAATAAGTAACAAAAGAAACTAAGCAAAATGACAATGATACATAAATTAACCATGTTAACAAAGGACTACTAGCAGTTACTGACATGCCAGCTCCAGACCTCAATTAAACTGATTGAAAGATTATGTCTTCATCCTATGAAAATCAAGTACAATCCCTCCCGTTAGGGGTTTAGTATCATACCATCATAAAATATATGAGAAGAACATAACCCATATCATGCCAACAACTAGTTTTAGAATAAATGTGTTTATTTCCGATGCAAGGATCCTATGAGTGAATCAATAGTAATACCAAAATATGCAATCCTAAATGACATGACAACAGTATCGTAACTTTATCCTTTCCGAATTTTTGTGCTTTGTTATTACTGCGATAGTCAAATAGTCGCATTTTTCAAAATGATTAAAAATCTCCCAGTAATTTCTGAATATTTAGTACCTATTCCATGAACACATGAGTTTCGTTTTCTTTCTTTTTTTAATAGCGGTCATGATCATTAAACGTTCGCTCATGAAGCAGGCTTGGCAAGCAAAAATAACAGTTTACACCGAAAATACAACTTAGAGTTATGACCCTCGTAGGTAGTTTTTGGTTTTTTTCGGTACACAAAAAAGAATAATACAATCAAATTTTAATTTTTGTGTTATTGATAAACAAAGAAATATTCAAATAAAACATATGAAAACAAATTGCATTTGAACTTTCGAAGGTTCATTTATCAAGTATAAATCTCCATTTCACACAAGGATAAATACTCAGGAAATCTTCCTTTTACGATCTGTGCACGGACAAATCGTCCAAATGTATTCTTCTGGCATAACATATTCACGCTCTGTCCTGTAACACTGGGTCCCTTGAAGGTTCCACAGATTCGAGAAAACGATGCACCGTCTAGACCAGCTCTCACTTCAACGTCATGCAATCTCTCACCTGTAAAAACAACAATTAAAAAAAAACAATCGGTATTAATGACAACTTTTTATATCGTTCATTTTGAAAGCTGCTTCCGTTTTTTCACGTTGAACAAGATGTAACATCTAATGACGTTATCACTGCGTTCCTCCCGTTTATTCACATTGAACAAGGAAAAACACCTAATGACATTATCACTGCGTTCCTCCCGTTTATTCACATTGAACAAGGAGAAACACCTAATGACATTATCACTGCATTCCTCCCGTTTATTCACATTGAACAAGGGGTAACACTTAATGACATTATCACTGCGTTCATCCCGTTTATTCACGTTGAACAAGGGTAAGACTTAATGGCATTATCACTGTGTTCCTCCCGTTTATTCACGTTGAACAAGGGGTAACACCTAATGACATTATAACTGCGTTCCTCTCGTTTATTCACGCTGAACAAGGGGTAACACTTAATGACATTATCACTGCGTTCCTCTCGTTTATTCGCGTTGAACAAGGGGTAACACCTAATGACATTATCACTGAGTTCCTCGGCTTTTCTTCTACCAAGTGTGCGTTTCCTTCAAGCATTGATAACCGTAACACATGTCTTCATAAATGTATGCATAGCAATTATCAAATGCCATATAAAAGTGTTAAATTTTTTAAGCAATCTGTTATTCTTAACCCTAAAATTTAGACAGACAGACAGACAGGCCAAGCTATGTTTTGTTTTATGAATAGTGCATCAAAACCGATCGCAAAAGACTGCATGAGAGTCAGGTCGGGTTTACAGGTCAATAAAGAATATTGGTTGAACAAAATAAAGAACAGATAAAATCATGAAAATAAACCAACACAAAAAATAGAGAAAAATGTCTTGAAAAATCAAAGAAAACAGAAATGAAGGACTCTCTCTCTAGATCCTCATTTATGTTCACTTTTGTCAGTGACTTTCAGACATATTCAGGTCTGTAGATCCTGTACTTTTTAACCAAAAATTATCTTGAGGCGGTCTGCATGCTATATGTCAAGCTCTTAACCACCTGAGTTGTGCAGATATCAATAAAAGGAGCGCTATGAATCAACAACTCATTTAAAATAAAAGGCATCGACAGGTCAATAATCCGTCTTCAACCATGTGTTTATACAATGATAGAGATATAAAATGACGCTGTAAGACTAAATAAAAATCTCTCGTGTAGCGTTACTAAATAAATTTGGCCAAATACTTTACCATTTTCATCTTGTCTGTTAACCAAAACAACTTTCTTTATCTTAAACGTATCTTGAAGATCAATGCTAAGCCATGGAGTAAATCCACCGCGTGTATGAGTACACTCGTATCCATTTTGACGTTTAGGGACAAATCCATCAGTCGCAAAGGTTGCACCATAATTGTCTGGCTTTTCAAACGTGGAACTCTGAGTAGCTGGCATGGACAAAGCTACGTTTACTTCTCCTGTTTCCATTTCTAAAGACAAAACAGAAATGTATTCATGATGTCTTGTCATAATTATGTTCTTATATTTCAAAAAAAAAAAAAACATGCTGATTTTATGCCGTTTTCCATCTTTATTTCCTAAGTGGAAACTTCATGCACATCCCAAAATTAATCAAAATAGTTTAAGAGAAGCTTTATAATGGCTATTTATAAGACCCCGAAAGGACAAATGTAAAACAATTCAAACGAAAATTAACGGCCTAATTCATGTACAAAATAATGAACGAAAAACAAATATGTAACACAGCAACAAACGACAAACACTAAATTACAAGATCCTGACTTGGGACAGGCACATACAGAATGTGGCGGGGTTAAACATGTTAGCGGGCGCAAACCCCTCCCCTTACAAGGGACTGTGGTGTAAAATAAGAACAAACTATAAAAATCAGTTGAAAAAGACTTAACTCATCAGATGGATACAAATATAAATACATCTAACAAAAACACTAAGTGGACGTGGCCGGTTACTTGTACATCCAAAAGACAAAAATACACTAAGCACAGATCTGAGAGTACTCGCAGTTACGGACAGCTAGTTCAAATTAGCCAATAACAACTATTTAAAAAAATCATGCATCTAACACTAAATTATCAATCAGTACATATCCAACATCCGTGGATTTAGTGTAATAACGTCATAAACAGTCAGAGAAAAACATGACCGTGTGCAATGTCAAGCCATATGTATCGACAGATTGTAGAGCCATTAAAATGCATATGTATTTAAGAATTGAATGTTTCTTTTTGTAAATTTATTGGGGTGTAAAAGCGTTGACCGAAGTACATTTTCTATGAAGCGCGGTCAACGCTTTTACACCCCTATAAAGTTACAAAAAGAAGCATTCAATACTTATAATTACATTTTTAACTATGATCATGAAAACACGAATTTTATATATTTTTTTTATTTAATTCAACTGTGCACTTTATTGTTGGACCACGTGTTGTCATGAATGAAAAGTTGTATGGAGCAATGCAACTGCCTACGGAATAACACGTGATGTGCAGTTAGCCAATCAGAATAAAGTATTATAATGAAACATACATCTAATGTAATTATATAACAATAATATTTAGTTTGCTTTTAATTCACTGATAACAAAATCAATATTAATACCAATAAACAATATCCAAACTCTAATTGCCAGTTTTCAATTCGCCGTTTCAGAATCTAATGCATCCTGGGTAATATTTTCAAAAGTGCACACCAAAACGTTCTGATTGGTTAAAAATGTCATAAACAATGGAAATTTAACCAATGACGTGACGTTATTTATTTTGAGGTACGAACAATGAAATTACCCGTGATTCTTTAGATTTTAAAACGGCCAATTGGTACCTTTTTTGGATATTAAGTTTATTTAAGGGTCAATACGTTTACCAGGATCGTTTTTAAATTCCCGAGCACGTTAAACAACATGTAAGGATGTGCTATCCCGTTTCAAATAATTTTTCTACAGGTGCAACCAAACTTCAAAACCAAGTGTTTATATCTATGGAAGAATTTGGTAAAGTAATTTGTAGTAACGAAATCCCTGTCCTAATAATTTGCGACTAATAATACATATATTACATTCATTAAAATGTTAACAGCAAAGAAATTAATGGATATGGTGTGTTGTTGTTAAGTATTTATATTTTGTAAAATATGGGTCACCTTCTTCCTTGAAATGTTTTTACAATTGTTTATCTTGTATATTGATCACTCCCACCCACCAACCCCTCCCCCGGTCACTGAGAGGGGCACGGGGCAATTCCCCTCTTTTTCGGCAAATAAAAAATATTGACAATATAAAAATGAAAATTCAAAAGGACATTAGCTAACCTCTGGACAAAATGACTAATCACTGTTAGAAGTTTTCTATACCTTCCCGTTTTAGTCTAAAATGAGCGTCAATTCCAACCAAATTGTCATACTTGGTAACTGGGGCCAAATAAAAAAATATGCGTGTTTCCTATTTCCCTACCTACCCTAGATTTTAAGCTTAAATAGCCTACATAAAGGGTTTTTGGGGGTAATTTTTCAATAAGCACTGTTCGAGTAAGAATTTTTCTCATAAAAACTCAATGTAAAATAAAAAGAAATCCCTACCTTCATACCCTATTTTTTTTTAAATTAATAGGAAACACACATCTTATTTAGTTTGGCCCTACATTAAACTTTTTATATTTAAGCTAAGACGTAATTACGGGGCGTCGAATGGGACTCTTGTGATTTTGTACTCGAAATTCAATTTTGTACGGACATGTATGAGTTCAGTTTAACAAAATTTGTAGCATACTACAAATTTAAAATTTTATCATACAAAATTATCTTTCAGTGGACAAAAGTTACTTTTGTCATGAGAAAATTCATTTTTGTAACACAGACTTTACTTTTGTTACCTTATTTGAAAATTGGGCGACACAAGTCAATTTTGTATGCAAATTAGTTTGGTTTGGATTGTGTAAACTAATTTACATACAAAATTGACTTTTGTGACACAAAATTGACTTTTGTGAGACAAAAATGACAACCTTGAATTTTGTCTCACAAAATTGAATGTTGTCTCATAAAAACTGACTTTTGTGAGACAAAATTGACAAAATTGAATTTTGTCTCACAAAAGTCAATTTTGTCTCACTAAAGTCATTTTGTCTCACAAAAGTCAATTTTGTCTCACAAAAGTCAATTTTGTCTCACTAAAGTTAATTTTGTCTCACTAAAGTCAATTTTGTCTCACAAAAGTCAACTTTGTGTTCACAAAAGTCAATTTTGTGTTTACAAAAGTCAATTTTGTCGTCACAAAATTAAATTTTGAGTTCACAAAATTGAATTTTGTCGTCACAAAATTGACTTTTGTGAGACAAAATTGACAAAATTGAATTTTGTCTCACAAAAGTCAATTCTGTCTCACAAAGGTCAATTTTGTCTCACTAAAGTCAATTTTGTCGTACGAAATTGAATCTAGTCTCACACAATTGACTTTTGTGTTTAAATTTCCATATCAAGTAACAAAAGTCAATTTTGTCGTACAAAATTGAATCTTATCTCACACAAATGACTTTTGTGTTTAAATTTCCATATCAGGTAACAAAAGTCAATTTTGTATGCAAATAAGTTTATATCTGCCTACCTTTTTGATAAAATTGACTTTTTCATGACAAAAATGAATTTTGTCTACAAAACTGAATTTTGTCTTCACAAAATTGAAGTTCTCATAAAACAAGTCTGGATCACAGTTTTGTAAGACAAAAATGATTTTGTTATGACAGAATTGAATTTTGTACAAAACCACAAGAGTCCCATTCGGCGCCCCGTAGTAATAGATACTTGGTATAAAGTATTAGCAATCCATTATTCTCATTTCTATTTTTTTTTCTCTACTCCTATTTTAAAATCATTTTTTTCTATAGATTAGGGCGATAATTCTTTATTCTGTAAAACCATGCAGAACCTCATGCGTAGGTCACATTACTTACATTCTTTTACTTCAGGTATTGATTTGAATGCGATTTATACAACAGATCTTTTAAACAAAGGATTACAAACCCTTGTATGTACGCTAACGGCGATTAATATTTTGCAGTTTACTCTACATTCCATCTTGGTATCCATTATTCTGTATTCCTGTAATTGCAACGCACTATCATTTTATACTCTTCTTTGTTTTATAAAAAAAAAAATAAGAAGATGTGGTATGATTGCCAAAGAAACAACTCTCCACAAGCGACAAAATAAGGTAGAAGGCTAGCGGCTATTGGTTACAATGAGTTAAACCCAAAGGCATACCAGCAATCAAGCTATATATATATTACAAAAATAAATTTTCCGTATTGGATATTGTCCTATAAGAAGATATGGTATGTGTGCCAAGGAGACAACTCTCCATCCAAGTCACAATTTGTAATTTAGGTCAAAGTACGGTCTTCAACAAGAAGTCATGGATCACACCGAACAGCAAGCTATAAAGGGCCCCAAAAATGACCAGTGTAAAACCATTCAAACGGGAACACCAACAGTCTAATATATAAAAAACACTTATGAACCGCATCAAACGACAATCACTGAAAATCAGATTCCTGACTTAGGAAAGATTCAAACAAATGCAGCAGGTTTAAACGTTTAAACATTCACCCTTATATGAAACAATAGTGTAACATCACAACATAAAAAAATACTATAGAATATCAATTGAAATGACTTAACTCAATCAAAAGACATATTAACAGAAGTCAACATACACTGAAAGAATAAATTTGATCTATGATACAATGTAAACACACAATCAATAAAATACGGTGTGAAAAATAAAGGTAACAGTATTATACCGCTGCAAGATATTAAACTATTTAAACCAAATATATGTACAGGTAAATGAAAACAATTTTCTTGTTAAGTAAACCGTTAAAATGGAGAAAGTAAATATGTTTTACAAAATAAATAATTTTGTTGTTCATAGCACGGGTGAGTAAAAATTTATAGTCATACCAAAAACCTATCAAAGCTGGTATATAGAAGAGATATAACTGTGAATAAAACATTTATAGTCCATTTGTTATCCTCAATTATATCAATCACATCTTTAGCCTCTTCTATGTTCTAATATCCGATACATACCATAAAAATCCCAGTCATGATTTTGCGCGTTTTGTTGGTCAACAGCAGACGTTAACCAATTACACTGCTGCGTCTTGTTTTTGAAGAAAACTGATGTACAATTCCAGTATAAACTACAATGCATGATACAACTAACAACCGATGAATGAAATAAAGCATCCCCTTCGATTTCATTATACCCGAAATCAGGTTTTAAAAGAAATCTTGAACCTGCGTGCACAAAGGATGCATATATCAGAACTGACATCATTCTTGGTTCAAACATTCTCACCACTTTGAGAGAGCCTACTTAAAACGTAAAGACAGTATTCTGCAAAGGTAGGTATGCATACAGGCATATCAAAGCTTATCGCCAGCTTATATCTTACAAATTTATATATGAATATTTAAATACGATCAAATCGATATTAGTCGTTATCTTCCTATATTTGATACTCTGTCAAGATGTAAAAGAAAGTGAACATATATATCCGAGGGTTTTCCGGCTATAGTAAATCAAAGACGGAATACAAATACTTTAATCTTAATAAGCATGATCCGGACAGTACAAGACCTAGGACCTATACCGACTTCAAAATAACATACAAAAGTATATATATAAAAAAAACAGTATCTATAGAAAAGGATTAGTGTCCAAAGAAATTAACAACTTAATATCATCAAGGTTGTTTCCATTCCGACAAATATCTTTTTAACAATAGAATTAATTAAACCAAAGAAATGTAAAAAGTTAGATAAACGGATTACCAAATTGTCAATATAGCACTGAAAATATAATGTCTGAATTTGTTTTATTTCTAAATCACTTTGTCCAAATCTTCCGGGTTATACATATTTGAGAAAAAAATTATGTTAAAATCTATCATGCAGATACGTTATTAAAAGATTTTAATTCTTTAAATGTTTTTATTGCGGCGTAAAAAAAGTACTTGACATGTGTATTTTTTTTAAACACTTTTAGCATCTACAGTTCTCATTGTTTTTATTTGATGCCACTGACATACAAGTGAGAGGTTTAGTTAACTATAAAACCAGGTTCAATCCACCATCTTCTACATAAGAAAATATCTGTATCAAGTCAGGAATATGACAGTTGTTATCCATTCGTTTGGTGTATATGAGCTTTTGATTTTTGCCATTTGATTAGAGACTTTCCGATTTGAATTTTCCTCGGAGTTCAGTATTTTTGTGATTTTACTTTTCAATATGTACTACATTCAACACCGAGGTTACATGCATAGTAAACTCAGCTTCAACTAGCCCCGATATGAAGTAATGTGAGATAATTTGTTTAAAAGAGAGATGAAAAGGACATTCAAACTATAAGTCAAAGATAAAATGACAACGGCATGGCTAAAATGAAAAATAAATGAATGCAGACAAATAATCGTACACAAAACTTTATATAGAAAATTAACGACTGAACAACACGAACCCAATTAAACTCAGGAATTTCAAATCTATGATGGCTGATATTCTGACAATAAAAGTGATAATGTATGAACCGATGGCTGATATTGTGAGATATGCAAATAAGTTAAACTTGATTATATTTGTTTTATGTCAATTATTTTATTAAAATATTATTATTCTAAATATATTATAATGTACATAATATGATTCACTTTTCATGAATATGACCTTCCGAATTAGTATATTTACCGGGTTTGTAATAAATATGAGCAACACGACGGATGCCAGATATGGAGCAGGATCTGCTTACCCTTCCGGAGTATGTGAGATCACCCCTGTTATTTTTGTGGGGGTTCGTGTTGCTAAGTTTTTACTTTTCTATGTTGTGTCATGTGTACTATTGTCTGTCTGTTTGTCTTTTTCATTTTTAGCCATGGCGTTGTCAGTTTATTTCAATCTTTGAGTTTGAATGTCTCTCTGGTATCGTTTGCACCTCTTTTATGCTTCATATATATATGTAGGACTCTAAAGTGCGATGGTCACGCTAAAGTGCGATGGTATACGCTAAAGTGCGATGCCTCGATACGCTAAAGTGCGATGGTCCACGAAAGTATAGACGTACGAAACTTAGTTGGATTATGACGTTAACAATCGTTTATACAAACTAAAAATGAACACGCTGAAGATAAATTACAAACATTTGATTAACAACTTATAAACCAAATGTCAATGACTAAATTAATTAAAACCTATTAAACCGTGCTTTGTCTTCTGAAGCATTTTTTTTATTTTGATAAAGGGCTTGTGTCCTGAAGTCGACCATTTTAATATTTAGATACAAAACAGTATTCGCATAAATATCCTGTATCTTGCTTTTTTTGGAAGCGAACGAATACATAATTAATATCATTTTTTGTGTTGCAGTTTACCTTGCGGTCCCCGTTAAAATATTGTCGCTTTTATTGAAAAGGAACGTTGTTAAAAAAAATGTATACTAGTATGTTTTCAAGCGTAAATTATAAATTGTGGACGACTATATAGTACATGAGTGTGTGCATTGTAGGAAATTATAACATGTATGTGATCTCGCTACATAAAAGGGTAAAGCTCGGTGAACACCACCGTTTTCCAGCACTTCAATAAAAGCTTGTACAAATAAATATTTATACTTCTTAATGTTATTCCGACAATGACCGAATTTTATATTTGCAATTTAAAATGACGACTGTAAGGAGAGGTGTTCACATTAGTAATATACCGTGTGAACTGGATGCTAGACCAAGTAACCAATACGCCCTAATTATTAAAAACTCATTTACAGGAAACATAGTACTTTGTGACATCTTTTTTAGCAATTATTACGTTGTCAAACCTCTTAATTTAGATACAATTAAGCCTACCGGTAAATTATAAATCCTATCACATCATATGTTAAACCTTAGTATACTAGCTTTTGCAAAAAGACTTGTTTTTAACATCTATGTCCTTTCATGTTTTAGCCCTTAAACATTAACCTATTGTTCCATAGCATTTTAGCGTGCTATACCATCGTACTTAAGCAGACAAACAACCATCGCACTTTAGCGTAAGACACCATCGCACTTTATAGTACCATCACACTTTAGAGTCCTACATATATATCACATTTATTTCATTATAATATGATCATTTCAAATAAATGAAAATATTGGTATTGTAGATTTTTCACTTGATGTAATCATATAATTGTTATTGACATACAATTTTGTATTAAAAATTGAAATCTGATTCATTATTTTTTTCTTTTTTCGCCGATTTATTTCTTAATGATTTCATAAAAGAGGGACGAAAGATACCAAAGGGACAGTCAAACTCATAAATCTAAAATAAACTGACAACGCTATGGCTAAAGATAAAAAAAGGCATAAAGTATAGAGGAATCGTAAAACGAACCTTAAATACGAATGCATTTACAGCCGTATTGATACAATAAGTCAAGACATTAATTGATTTTTTAGATATATTAATCACGTTTGGCATACTAGAAAAAGACAAAAAAATAATATTTCTGATAAAAATGAAGTTGCACTTACAGATTCAGTTGGTGTAATTGAAAACAAAACAGGATATGTTTCTGAATGTTATACGTATTATGAACAGAAAGGGCCTTTTCAAGCAATTATATATTCCCTGAAGGAGTTGATGCTTTAATTTTGATTGAAGCGATAAACTCGATCATTTAAAGGTTTATATTCAACAATGACGACTACATATTTTTGACATTTTAAATATTAGAGTCCAAAGAATTAACTACTTAATATCATCCAGATTGTTTCCATTACAACACACGTCTTTTTAACAATAGAATTAAAAAAACATACAGAAATATAAAAAGGTAGATACACGGATTACCACTTACAATTAAATGTCTGAATTTGTTTTATTTCTTATTCACCTTGTCCAAATCTTCCGGGTTATTAGATAGACGATGTGGTATGAGTGCCAATGACACAGCTCTCCATCCAAGTAACAATTTATGAAAGTAAACCATTATCGGTCAAGGTATTGTCTTCAACACGAAGTCTTGGTTCACACCGAACAGCAATATATAAAGGGTCCCAACAATTACTAGTGTATAACCATTGAAACGGGAAAACCAACGGTCAAACAATATAAAAACGATAAACGAGAAACACATATGAACTACATAAACAGACGACAACTACTGTACATCAGATTCCGGACTTAGGACAGGTGCAAACATTTGCAGCTGGATTAAACGTTTTAATGGAACCAACCCTTCTTTCTTATCTAAAACAATAGTATAACATCACAACATAGAAATAACCACTATAAAATATCAATCGGAAGGCTTAACTCAATCAAAAAACGAAAATTTCTGTATTGATTAATCGATTGACCGAATGATTGATTGATGAATTGAGCGATTACTAGATTGATAGATTGGTCGATCTATTGATTGTTTTTGAAGATTAATTGATAAGTTTTTACAAGCTAGAAGAAAAAAAAAAGCGTTTCCATATGCATCTTTTATGAAAAAAATTAAAGTGCACTCATAAAAAGAGTGGGTGCGATTGAAAACAAAACAGGAATTAATTCTGACTGCCATAAGAAATTTAGTAGAAAGAACATTTTCCCATCGACTGCATTACCTTAAAGAATTCATATATTAAACGTATCATGAAGTAACAAACACGATCGGTGTGATATACTATGATTTGGTGTGACTGCCGTTGAGACAGCTGTCCACCCAACACTTAAATGATTTAGAAGAACAGAAGAAGGTACTCATTCGGATCCGTTTTAAAAAAAATCAATCAGATGTAGCTCCTATGTTTAAATTGTAATATCAAAAGATGTAAAAATCGCCAAATGAAATTACAGAAAATATATAAGGAGATCAACATTGAGTTAACAACTATAATAGAAAAGGGACATCATACTGAATTAGGCATATTTAGTCACAGTAAATTGTTAAGGAACTTAACATCTACCGTAATTAAAAGATCTTTTATAAACAACAAATTTCCCTTGAAGCAAAAAAACAAAATCCTCTGGTTCTCAGCATAAGAAACAACTGGCGTGGAGATTGAGAGAGAATGGAACACGAACTTGCGTCTGTGTAAAACTGGCCATAGATATATCGACTATCCTATTCATCCTGATTAACTAAACAACAAACTGAACGTAAAACATGCTTCATTAATAATTTCAACGTTATTCTTCAAAATTCACAAGACAGGTATAGATAATTCAGAATAATCCTATGTATCAGAATAATAAGCAAAACAACCAAAGAACCAATGGAAGATTAGACAACAGAAAAAAATCATGCATGAAAATATCCTCTTTTTTTTAATTCAAGACCGTTACTTACTGCTACCCTTACACATGAATCATAAAAGAGGGTTTGAATGGAGAATGATGGAGCAATACACTTATTTGAGTAAAAGAAGTACCATTCTTATTGACTGGTATTATCTATAAAGTAATGCACTCAATTACATCACGGCAGTTGTTTGCCTTTTAGCATGTTCAAAATGTATTCAGACAACTAAATGATATTTGAATTTCATTGAAATGGAATATTATTTCATTTGAACTTTTCCAAGATAAGATTATCTTGACATCAGTCGTCCATTAACATTTTTTAAAATTGATATGCTCTTACACAACTGTAACGTTAGGAATAACTTTGTGTTTGAATAATTCATAGGAAATATACCTGTGGATGCTCTCAAGCAATTAAAACAAGATATGCTTGCAATTAATTTTTGTTTTACTCTACAGTTATGACATATTTTAGGATAAGAGATCGTGGAATTATTAATTGAAGGTAACCTCGCATGGCATGCGTGCAAGGGAGTAACGTAGTCAAGTTATTCAGAGCCAGGGTACTTAATGAAGATGTAATGTGCATGTATGTGCATGTATTTGCACCAATGAGACATATAGAGAAACAAAACAACGCAAAATTAAAATGCATCTTAAGATGTAAACATTTCAAATGAATGAAAAAAAGCTGTCATGTTCCTGTTTTTGCACAGGAATTCCTTATGTAGAAAATGGTGGATTAAACATGGTTTTATAGCTAGCTAAACCTCTCACTTGTATGACAGTCGCACACAATTCCATTCTTTTGACAAGAATGTGTTAACAAAACAAAACAGACAAAAAAGGTAAAAATTTTAAAACAGGAGTACAGCAATCAACATTGTGTAATAACGTTATTCACTGTAAAAACAAACAAATTTTTCAAGATAGAAAAAAATGGCATACAGACAAAGCGCATAAGCAAAAATGAAAGACAGGAATACACAACATGACCATTGCATGACAAGATATTGGCGTGATGCATAATTACCGAACAATGCATTAAGGATATTAAGGATATTACAATAATGAACTAAACTGTTAGAACATTAGTAAAGGTTAATAGTTTACAAAGACAAATAAAAAACCTTTTTAAGGCCTTTAAGACGTAATCTAGATGATAAATTACTTCAGTACCTAGAATCTATACTTCAAGACCATCAAGTATTATTAGTGAAGTTGATACGGAACATTTATCAACAAGGTATTGGTATCTTCCAATAAAGAGACTGGATTGCAACTGAAATATCTTGAATGCCGAATGAGTTAGGAATTGTATATCATATTGCGGCTATGGTGGGGACTTTAATCATTTCAAAATTAAATTGTCTTGTTTATCATTGCTTCTGGCATTCAAATGACGTTGTATGTCAAATTCCAGGTATGTGTTTAATAATGTGGTGGAGGAAGCCGTGTCTGTTGTTTCTTTAATTTTGAGTTCGGGGGTATGTTAATGGAACCCAATCAGAAAGGTTTTGACTGTTTATGGAAAACATCGCGTATGGTATCCCAAAATATAAAAAAAATAGCGTCTGTTACAATTTTCATATTGAGAAGCATCGTGAATTATGTTTTTAGACGATTATTCTTTTTCACCAGGAGAACGGTGGTAAACAGGGTTGAAAAATCTGAAGTTTTGATAAAATTTATTACAGAGAAAGCTCGAGATTTAGAACTACACAGGAGTTCTTTAGATATTTTTTTTAATTTTCACAGTATTTTAGGAGACTCTGTTTCACTGTGGACAACATTTTTGCCAATCTAATGGCTAGTTCCTTTGTAGAACATTACGATGAGCAGTCAATATATCTTTGTTTTGTAAAGCTTGAGTTTCAAATACAATTAATGCAAGTCGTCATATTTGCTGTACAATGTAATGATATCTTATGGAAAAACGACCTTTTTCCATGTTACGGTTATTCTTCAATAATATTATCAATACATGTATTACCGTCATAATTAACATAGATTCGATTCCTCATCTTAACCACTGCGTCAGTACCAAATCTGGAGTGCTATGGTTATGTTATTCTTATTGTATTTTAGAAGATATTGGACAACTGTGACTATTATAGGGCTGATATCTTAGGGAAAGATGACATTTTCCATGTTTCTTTAATTTCTTCAAAAATATTATCAATATATGTAGCCGTTGCCGTTATTGTAAGAATAGATTCGGTTACCCCTATTTTTCATTAACTACAAAAATCAACAAGATGCCATGTGAATACCGTAGTTCCTATTGGCTAGTGACACTCCATTTTCTAAAAACTGCCATTTATGTATTTTACAATTTTAATTTGGAACATTCTGCTTTACTTGCTGAATTCATCAGAAACGCTCAAACCAAAAACTGTAATGTCAAGAATATCTACTAGATTAATCCATGATGTGATTTATCACGTATTTTGAGGACGTACCTTAGAGGATAGGCAAAATCTACCCCAAATAAACGTTGCCGCCTCAGAAATATGGAACCATAAAAATAACCACATCTTTATCATGTCAACGTTGCCGCCTGTAGAATTTATAACCTTAAAGTATAAACAAACCTTCTTAAAGTCAACGTATATACCGTCCGAGGGACTTGGAACCTTAAAGGCTAAAAAAATCTTTCATATCAACGTTGACATTTAGGGGACTTTAAACCTTAATAAGCAAAAAACTACCTCATGTTAAAGTTGCCAATCCAGGGACTTGTATCTTAAACAGTCAACATCTACCTCATGTTAACGTTGCCACCTAGGGGAATTGGAACCTGAGAGATTTACAACATGAAAAGTTAAACAAATTTACCTCAGGTCATCGTTGCCGATAGAGATATTTACAACATCAAAGGAATGATCAAATCTACCTCAGGTCATCGTTGCCTTTTGAATTAGAAACCTTAAATAATTGAGATTAGTACCTTAAAGGAAATTAACCAAATCTACTTCAGGTCAACGTTGTCGCTTACAAGTCGGAACCTCAGGTTCTTAAAAAATCAAAGATTTAGGATTTCGAAAAGGTATTTTGTTCATCATATAACATGTATCAGTACATCAGCATGGACAATTAAGCCGATACCTCCCCAAGTGACTAGTAGCGTACCAGAAACAGTATTTACCCATATAAATAAAAGAAAAGTAAAATTTAAAAGAAATTTCGGCACGACAATATCTAAACACAATACAATTTGCATTTCAACTTTCGAATGTCATTTGTCAAATATAAATCTCCATTTCACACAGGGATAAATACTCAGGATACCATCTCATCACGATTTGAGCACGGACAAATCGTCCAATTGTATTCTCCTGGCAAAACATATTGACGCTTTCTCCCGTAAGACCGGGTCCTTCGAAGGTTCCACAGATTCCAGGAAACGATACACCGTCTAGACTAGCTCTCACTTCAACGTCATGCAGCCTGTCACCTGTTAAAACATCAATTAAATCAAATTGACAACGTATTCTCTCATTTGTAACTGCCATTAAGTTGCAAATTTTTGAAATGTTGGTAATCGAATTCACTGAAAAATACATATAAATGAGTACATGTATCGTTACTCGTAATGATCCAACGCCCTCGTAAGAGAGATCGATGACTGATATCTAGGCGTGTATGTATATATAGTACGAAGGCGCTTTATCGTTACGATTACATGTACAAAATAAACGAATTATATAAACACTAAAATTAAGGCAACAATAGTATACCGGTGTTCAAATGTCTACAAAACAACACTAATAATAATAAAAGGAAAACTCAAATTTAATTATCTATAAATATTTTGAATAATAGATATCCTTCATCAGTATGATTGTGATGTGAAATGAATCATATCGATCTATTCAGAATTAACTATATCAATTTTGAACTGATACAATTAGAACCAAATACAAAACGGCTTTTAAAATTCTAAAATTTTAAAATTACGTAGGTTATAGTGTCTGAAAGGAGGTCCCTCGATTCTATGTACTTCATGTTTGGCCCATCATTCACTATTCTTTATCATAACATCCTCATGCATTGTTTGCTGATAAAACGGTGCTGCAAAACAAACTAAAATTATCTTTTGTATCGTAACTAACTTAATCTTGCCAAATACTTTACCATGTTCATCTTGTCTATTAACCAGGACAACTTTCTCTATTTCAAAAGTATCACCAAGGTCAATTCTAAGCCATGGATTAAATTCACGACGTGTATGCGTACACCAGTATCCATTTTGGAGTTGCAGGACAAGTCCATCCGTTGCAAAGGCTGCGCCATACGTTCCTACTGCTTCAAACGTAGAGCTCTGTGTTGCGGGCTTTAACAAAGCGACGTTCACTTCGGCTGATTCCATTTCTAAAAAAGAGCTTTATAAATATCTGTGGACTGCTTCGCTCTATCATAGTTTATGGTAATATGTGTGCATGTGGTTGTTGATATGGTATTGGAAATGTGGTATTTTAAGATAATTATTGATATTAAATGGATATCTTAGATGGGAATAACAACTTTTGAACCAGCTTCAACCCACCATTTTGTTCTTAAAATGTCCTGTATCAAGTCAATTTTATAAAAATTCATTTCTGTGTGTGATACATGTTTCTGTTTTGTGTTTCTGTTGTGTCTCCTCTTATATTTGATGTGTTTCCCTCAGTTTTAGTTTGTAACCCGGATTTGTTTTTTTTTCTCAAACGATTTATGAATATCGATCAGCGGTATACTACTGTTGCCTTTATTTTGTATACGATATTAAGATGAATTTTTCTGAAATTTTAAACTGGCTGTTCAGTGCTTAGTTGTCAAAGAGTTTTTGTGGAGTGTGGTTTTCTGTTCTTTCAGCTGGTAACAGAAAATGTCAATAACCACGGTCTTATATTTCAACACCCCATTCTCTTTCTTTTTGTTGATCTTTTTTCTCTTTTGTTTAATTTTTTGGTCCATTTCTATGTTTATTTGGTCTATACTTTACTTCTTTAAACCCCATCCAAAGACTCATTGATGGCTGATATTTTCTTCTTCTATCCTTCTTCCACTTATTATGATCATTTGCAATATTATTTGTACCACTGATCCTGACAGAAAAAGAGGATCAAAAGGCCGTGTGGCTTTGACAAGGATCGGGATGGAGAGAAGGGACGAAAATGTTGTATTTTTTTTTAAATTTTGTCAACTTTTATTTTCTCTAAAAAAAAATGTTTATTATTCTAATAGAAAGACAAAGGCTATGGTCCTGTATTCTTGTTATTGCATTATCTTATAATGTTGTATTCACTATTGTTTTGACAATTTCCCTATATTATTCTGTTAACCCATACCAAACCCTCTTCTATTGATCCATAATCAATACATACCATAAAAATCCCAGTCATGATTTTGTGCATTTTGTTGGTTAATAGCAGACGTTAACCAGTTACACTGCTGAGTCTTCATGTTGAAGAAAATTGATTTACAATTCCAGTATAAACTACAATGCATGATACAACTAACGACCGATGGATGAAATAAAACAGCACCTTCGATTTCTTTGTACCCGATATCAGATTTTAACAGAAATCTTAATTCCGACTGCACAAAGGAAACATAGATGAAAACTGATAAAAGACTGGATTTAATCATCTCAACTCTTTGCACAAACAGGTAAACAACGTTAAGACAACATACTCCAAGTATATAAAAACGCCTAGTCAACGATATAAATATGAATATTTAAATACGAGGAATTCGATACCATTCTGAATTTTATGTGTCATCCCGTCTTTAATACACAGCTATAATTACGAAAAATTTAATCCTGGAATGGTTCTATTGTTGTTCAAAAAAAGTATTTGTTGATGCAAGTCGAATGGTGATTAAGGCAAAGTGACCGTAATTTAACTTTTCAACAGAAATTTTTTTAAATTATTGATACGTGTAAATTCTGCTTGTGTTAAACGTAGCCGGCCTTCTGTCCGTCCTATTATCGTTTAAAAACTTCAACCCGCAAAATGTACGTGGGCATTCATGTCTTAATTTTTAAAGATATTTTTTAAGTTTTATTACTTTTTTAAAAATATACGTATATCAGCAGAAGGATGATCAAAAGATATCAAAGGGATTTTCCACTAAAATGTCGAAAATGAACTGACCACGCCAAACGCTAGGACATGATAATAGACATCATAAAGTTAAAAAGAAAAAGGAAATAAAACACATCCTTAGACAGATTCCTAGCATGTCCTTTGTTTGGTTCTAATAGATGTAATTTGCATGGGAAAAGCTTGAACAAAACACGTGGAATTATGGCATTGATGATAAAAGGTAAAATAATAAAAATACCGAGCTCCGTGGGAAAGTTTATACGGAAATGGCAAAATCAAAAGCTCAAACACATCAATCGAATGGATAAAAAATGCCATATTCTTGACTTAGTGCAGACATTTTCTTAATTTTTAGAAAATGGTGGATTAAACCTGGTTTTATAGCTAGCTCAACCTCTCATTTACTACCATTGTACTACTATTTTACCCTGTTTCGTTCTTTTTTGTGTATTTGTACTTTTAACTTCCAAACGAGAACCATCAAATAGTAAACAGCATGTGTTAGAAACAGTTACTTATGTCTTGGAAACAACCCCTTTTTTCTTTAAATTATCTCATAAACCTGATTTAAAAAACTTATTATACAAATTTAGAGGACACCGGCTAAAAAATTATTTATTTTTGTGCAAATAAATGAAGTATAATTGCCAACCAGGCAACTTTCAATTCGTCAGAATTTATCAGACGCTTGTAAATAACGTTGACTTTCAAAGCAACATTGATCATCCGTGGGTACGTAGTTGTCTTTAAAATGAGCGTTCCTACACCGATTCGTAAGGTCAGGTAAGGCACAGATACCCGCTGTATCATAGACTATTATACTTGTCACTTAACTGCGAGTATTTTCAGATATGTATATAGTGTCTTTATGTTGTTGGGATGTACAAGTACCGGGCCACGTCTACTTGTATTTGTATTCATCTGATGAGTTGAGCCTTTTTCAACTGTTTTTTATAGTTCGTTCTTATGTTTTACTGTTATACCACTGTCCCAGGTTAGGGGATGGTTGGGATCTCACTAACATGTTTAACCCCGCCACAATCCATATGAATGTGCCTGTCCCAAGTCAGGATGCTGTAATTCAGTGTTTGTTCGAGTGTTATATATTTGTTTTTCGTTCATTTTTTATGTCCCACCTACGATACTGGTGGAGCATTATGTTTTCTGATCTGCGCGTCCGTTTGTTCGTTCGTCTGTTCGTTCGTCCGTCCGTTCGTCCGTCTGTCCCGCTTCACGAATCAGGTTAAATTTGTTTGTCAAATCAACTTGAAACTTAGTACACATGCTCTCTATGATATGACTTTCTAATTTCATTGCCAAATTAGAGTTTTAATCCAATTTCACGGTACACTGAACATAGAAAATGATTATGCAAGTTTAAGATTAAAGTTTTTGGTGAAGTTAGTTTTTTATCAAGTTTAAGTCCAATCAACTTGAAACTGAGTAAACATGTTCCTTATAATATGATCATTCATATATGGGGCATACGTGTGTTATGAGCTCATTCTTGTTGTACATAAATTAGGCCGTTCGTTTTCTAGTTTGAATTGTTTTACTTTGTCATTTGGGGCCTTGTATAGCTGACTATGCGGTATGGGCTTTGTGGAGAGTTTTCTCATTGACAATCATACCACATTTACTTTTTTTTATATTTACCGGGTTTGTAATAACATGAGCAAATCGACGGGTGCCACATGTGGAGCAGAATATGCTTACCCTTCTTGAGCACCTGAGATCTACCCGTTTTTTATTTGGGTCTGTGTTGCTTAGTTTTTAGTTTTCTATGTTGTGTCATGTGTACTATTATTTGTCTGTTTGTCTTTTTATCATTTTTAGCCATGGCGGTGTCAGTTTATTTTCGATCTATGAGTTTGACTGTCCCTCTGGTATTTTTCGTTCCTCTTTTTGTATGTAGTTTCAGAGGAGAAAAAAATTGGTAAAAGTTAACGGACGATGACAACGGACGACGGACAGGGACGTCTATTAAAGAGAAAAGATCACTTGAACCATTGGAAAAGATGAGCCGAAGAAGCGAGCTTAGTTGTGCGTCGAAAAAAATACCATTTCAAAATAGATCCATCCATAGTTTTTAATTGTAATAATTGTTGGAATAACTCGAAATTTAAAATTAAAAACCAATTGTTCAGAGAACAATTGAAGGTCTTTCCACCAGTAAGAATCTAGTTTACTTGACACTGATTCCAAAAATATATGGTTTTATATACTTTTACATTGATTTAGTACAAAAAAATAGCTACTTCCGGTTTACAAAATGTCACTTCCGGTTGTCTTTTTAAAGGTCACATTGCTTACAACCTAATGCAAAAAGTCCCATGGCTTTATCATGTGTACATATGTGGTAAATGGTCAAAATCTAGAACGTTAAATAAGCACATGACCTTGAGCTCAATTTCAAGGTCATTAACCAAAGACCTCAAATCAAAAGACTCTAGTCCTCTACTTCATATTGTTAATGAGTTATATTGCCTTACGTATGATATTAGATATAAAAAGGGGGAAATGTCTATGTACCCTTTCGACTAAGATTTATGTGTGACGACATGTCGTAACTTACAATTTTGTGAAAATATTTTGTCGATATCTTATATAATTTCTGAAAATAAGAGATAAAAAGCCAAAATCAAAAATTTGAACATGACCTTGACCTCATTTTCATTTTTTTTAACCAAGGACCTCAAATCAAAAGACCCTAGGCCTCTATCACTTATGGTTTTCCAGTTACAAATTTATTTAATTTATTTCAATATAAAAGGGGAAATAACTCTCATATGGAGTCTTTGTAAAGTTTCTGTCAAAATAAAACGTAACATCCTGAGGATATAACGAGCAATTTGGAAAAATAAATTTGTCGCTTTCTTTTACGGTTGCGGAGGATATCTGATAACAAGAAAAACAGTGTTTGGGGAGATAACTCTTACAAAGAAAAGTGTTTGGTTAAACAGGGTGAGTTTCAAAAGCGTATAGACTGTATGATATCATATACAAAAAAACTAAGCGACATCTTTTGAAACATTTTTACACCGCAAGAAAAAATTAGGCGGAAGAAAAAAAAAAAGAAAAAAATAATCAGAACAAAATCAATACAGGTCTTTCCACACGGAAAGGTGGAAAGACCTAATTATACGCATATACTATTACAGAAATGACGATCATAATGGTAGATAAACATAACGGTCTAGGTGAATCTACAAAGATAGTATTACACTTGAAATTAGAGTGAAATCATTAACAATTGAAGGGAGATAGATTGAATTGGTAATATAGGAGACAAAGATCTTCTATTATTCATTCTTAGCAAACAATCAATATTCATGAAGGATCTATGGTGACAAAGAAAATATGATTCCTTTTTAAAGGGGAGATAAATAGTGTTTTCTTTAAGGGAAAGTTATGGTGTTCTTTATAATGATTTAATAAATTCACAACCCTGAAATGTCACGTTTTATCTTTCGTCTGTATTAAATTATTGTGTGTGTCTTTTTCAAAATTTCCTGCAAAATCAATTAAAGGGATTTAACATGAAATTGTCATTGAATTTCAATAAGTCGGTCATTTTTATAAATTTACTGGTTGCAAAAGTATAAATAATTCGAAATACTAAGGATTTCCTTATCTAAGGCATAGATTACCTTAGCCGTATTTGGCACAACTTTTTGGAATTTATAGGTCCTCAATGCTCTTCAACTTTGTTCTTGTTTTGGCTTTCAATTTTGTTTTTATCTGAGCGTCACTGATGAGTCTTATGTTGACGAAACGCGGGTCTGGCGTATAAAATTATAAGCCTGGTACCTTTGATAGCTATCATAGACTTCTCGACTCCAAGTAATGTTGAATTTCGATGGAATCTTGTTATCGTTCTCACCTCGAGTATATCGGAGGTCATAGACTTAAACAAATATTTTTGAACTTGAATATTGCTTACATTTCCGCCAATCATGCTACTCGGGCGTATGAAAAACTTAGAAAGGTGCTACATGTATGTCTTCCTGCAGACTGTTAATTTGTGAGCTAGCAAATTTCGACTCGGCGTAGACATGGTCTATTACAAAGCAGTTTGTATCGCGTAAACATGTTATCAATCTGTATATAAATACATACTTGTCGCTGGTGGTTGAAAAGACATAATTTAAATCAATCTAATTGTCGGTCGAAAAGTAAACCAAATACGCTCATCGAACGCAGCAAACTGGTATTTGTAAATTGATTTGTATGCCCCATTTATGTTTTCTGGGCAAGTGCATCCTTGTGCTCGTGTGTCCGTTCATCCGTCTGTCTTGCTTCAGGTTAAAGTTTTTGGTCGATGGAGATTTTGATGAAATTGAAGTCCAATCAACTTGATACTTAGTACACATATTCCCTATGATATGATCTTTTTAATTTTAATGCCAAGTAAGAGTTTTAATCCCATTTTCACGGTCCACTGAATATAGAAAATGAAAGTGCCGATGAGGCATCCGTGAACTATAGACACATTCTTGTTTTACCAATACAACAGGGTCTGCATTAGGGTCCTTTATTTCTTTTTCTTTTTTTAATTTTATGATAGTTTAACCTATTGATACAGACATTAACAACTCTGGGTAACCGTACAGTCTTCAAAAATGAGTATAGCCATACCGCAAAGTTACGTTAAGACCCGAATTGAATAATGTTGAATAATGTTAAACAATCATCATTACAATGATACACAACAACAAACGACAAGCACTTTACCATTTCATGATAAATATGTATACACCAGAAACATGTGCGATTGTGGTATTATGTCTCCGTATACACTTAAAGGAACAACACTGAGACTGTGGTAGTAGTGTACGACTCCAATATTAAGTGACTATGAAGTGTTACTTTTTTGGAGAGAGTCGTTGGTTTTATCTAGGCACTCCGGCTGTCTTTTCCAATAAAAACAGCAAAAGTATGGTGTAGTTGAAAAATTTATACAAAGAAATCATAACAGAATAAAAACCAAACGACCTGAGGTATCCATTCATGATACATCATGTAAATCAGTACACATACACAACAACAAATATACAAAAAGCAAGGGAACATCGACTTTATTGCTGTTCGTCATCTCAGAGTACGTCACAGTAAGGGCTCAACACGGAGCAAAAAAAAACCTCTCACATCACTGCAAGATTAAGACGGCTCCTAGCACCGGCTAAAGCGGAATTCTATGCAAAAATAATTTGAATAGACTTTTTAAGATGTAAAACCACTTAGACGGGCCCGGTCAAAACGTGTGTGATGGAAAAGAGTCGCAGTATCTGGTTTACTTTAGGTTCTACCGTAATAAATCAAGAAAACCTATGATTTTTTTTTAATAAAGGGCGATGACGTCGGTTGGGTTTAAAATAAAGACTCTGATGTGCAATTATTTTGTTTGTTTTAAAAACAAACTAAGCACCACATAAATTCTCTGTCAGAATTTATTTTATTTTGATCAACTCCACATCTTGTCGTACCACGATAAACTCTGTACACTTGAACCATCTTTCTGATTGGCTGTAGACATAGAAGTGTCTTTTGATAAGGACGCGATTTCTGAAATTACAACAGATATATTTATAAAGTTCGCCAAATAATTGTTTCATAAGTTTATTGTTGATTTTAAATTTTAAGATAAACTAATGGTACTAACAGTTTCGTTCTATTTAATATTTCAAAGTTACCTCAAGAATGAACAAATCAATAAAATAAAATAGAAATAAAAAAGTAGTTTTACACTATATTCAGCTATTACTTATCAAAATCCATACGGTAAATATAAATGATAGTAGATGTGAAGTGTACCTAATGAGATGGAAGCCCAAAATCGACTCCCTCAATCTCGCTTCCCCCCAAAAAAAAAATCATAAAAGTAAACCTCTCCCCTTAAACATCTAAAGCAATGATATAGACGTGTCTACACATAAAGTCAAGCTTTTAGTCGTTACAAGATATAGAGAACAAAGTATTTTCTTGGAAATAACCGTCTCTTTATATTTGCTCTTATGCTATGTATCTAACTTTCAAGATAATTATACAGGTGTGTATTTTGTTAATATAAAAAAAGAAGATGTGGTATGATTTCCAATGAGACAACTCTCCACAAGAGACCAACAGACACAAATTAACAACTATTATAGGTCACCCGGCGTGGCCTTCAACAATGAGCAAAGTCCATACCGCATAGTCAGCTATGAAATGCCCAAAATCACAATGTAAACAAATTCAAACGAGAAAACTAACGGCCTAATTTAGGTATAAAAAAATAAACGAAAAACAACATATATGTAACACATACAAATGAGAACCACTGATTTATAGGCTCCTGACTTGGGATACATTGTAGGCACATACATACAGAACGGGGCGGGGTTAAACATGTTAGAGGGCTCCCAACCCTCCCCCTAACCTGTGACAGTGGTGTAACAGTACAACATAAAAAAGAACTATAAAAATCAGTTGAAAAAGGTTCATCTCATCAGATGGATAAAAATACAAATACTACAAATATTAAGACATGTTTCCTTTCATCATTAATGATTTTACCTACGTTTACCTGATTTTTAATATTTCTTGTATTTTCATGTCTCTTTTTGTCATATATATATATTTTTATAAAAAAAATGCAGTCTAAAACATCAACATAATATACATCTTCCCGTCTTTCGGTACTCAGTGGCGGATCCAGAAATTTTCATGAGTAGGGGCCCACTGGCTGCCTACGAGGGGGCCCGATCTCGTCACGCTTCAATGCTTTCCTATATAAGCAACCAATTTTTTTCTCAAAAAGTGGGGGGGGCGCCTCTGGTACTTATATTTTGTTCATACTGTAAACCAACATTTTTCAAATGTTCTTTATGCAGTTCAATAAGGAACAATGCAAGCTTTATATTTATTCCTCAGATTTTTAATCGGGTCATATGGCTACAATTGCACTGTGGGAAAGTCTCAAAAATAAATTTCTTGAGAGAATTAAGTTGTTTTACAGTAATTGGTTTTCATACTATTGGCCTCCAGCATTCCTGGGAAGTGTAACTCCAAGTAAACTGCATCAGATACACTAAATGTATAAAATGTTATTTTCATTTTTGTATACTTAGCATCACATTACAACTTTGTTTCGTTGTCCAAAAAGCTATCTGTCATCGACGCTTTTTCCATCTTTAAGCCATTGTTCCTGTTTTAACATAAACTATCATGATAAACGACATTTAAAAAACGATCGATCCTTTTAGAAGGTAATCCTTGTACATCTCTTGCGTAATACTATAGCTTGGTTCTAGAGGTCACCAATGGCTTGGTCCTTGTTCGAACGTCATAAAATGTTTGTTCTGATGTTAAAAATTATAGATGTCTACTTAAAACTTTTGAACATCTTACCGTCCAACGAACAGATTGGACACTGGTTTTCATCAATTTTTGAAAATCCCCGTGGACAGTCATCTGGAAACAGTGGACATGGCGTGGCCTCTACAAAATATGACACTCAACTACAGTTGAGAAGGTATGTCGTTCATTGAAAGGATTCGAGCGTCACTGATGAGCCTTTTGTGGACGAAACGCGCGCCTGGCGCAAATACAATATTTCAATCCTGGTATCTATGACGTGTTAATTATTACATTTTTGTTAGCACATATTGGATTTATAACATGTAAGAATTAACATAAAATTACAATGTGACAAGTACAGGACGGACGACAGATACTTGCAATAGCCAGGATTGGCCATATGGAACATGAGAAGGAAAACAGAAGCATATCAGGTACCAGAAACCGAAACCCACACGTGGATCGAAATTTTTACCGCGAGTTTGGTTGCCCCTCGTTTCATTCTCGGAATTTGATCGGGTTTTTGTTACTCAACCTCTACCACCAGGTATCCCGGTCCAAAGTCATTCGTCTCAACTCGGCCGATTCCGTACCCTCATCTAACCATTCGTCTCAACTCGCCGATTCCGTACCCTCAGAAGGAGAGTAGCGGATTCTACCGAGGATTGCCGAATGCCAGGATAGAAGGAGAGTAGCGGATTCTACCGAGGATTGCCGAATGGGTCCAAAGTCCGTGGAATTGTCAGAAACTTTTTATATCGTTTAAAACCGCTTACTTTTTTAAATCACGTTCCATGTTAACTGATATCGTGTAAAACAAAACTAGTACTTCATGCAATTTGCATCAAAATAAAGTGGCATTATCTACGAGGTATAGAAACATAAAATATGATTTTTGTTGGTCTAATCAAATAATGAAAGTTAAATAGCGATATAATAAATCGATTTTAGCAGCCATTTTGGTACAGTTTTGTCAACATAAGCAAAGAAACATCGCTAATGAATTATTCACTTGCAAGTGAATTAATAATTCGACCACCTTAAATCCGTGTTCATGTGATATTCCCTGGTACCCATGAACAAAGCATGCTCAGCTATTAAAAAAATAAAACAATGTAGGAGGGTAAACCATTCGGTTGACTGATTTTGGCTCTCACGTCATACGTTTAAGTTATAATAATAGTATCTTACCACAGGAGCAGACTGTACAGCCAATATTATCAAACATCACACAGGATTTAGGGCAGTTTGGTGGCAGTGACAAACATTTCCTCTGTCCTGTTTTAAATATGGACAAGTATATTGTCATTTTTATAAAATTTTCGTAATTTTTGCACATTGATTATATAACCTCCAAGAGTTACTTGATAATATTGATAATATTGATGAAAAAAGTCATAGTTATCTAGAAGCTAGAATAGTTTAAAAATACATTCGTTAGAACCCTTATACACAGAAAAGTCTTTTGGCTCATACATCCGATGAAATTCAAAAATTTGCAAGGCTTATAGATTAGACCGTTGGTTTTCGCGTTTGGATGGTTTTACACTGGTAATTTTTGTTCCCTTCATAGATTGCCTTTCGGTGTGAGCCAAGGCTCCGTGTTGAAGGTCGTACATTGACCTAAAATGGTTTACTTTTTTAAATTGTTACTTGGATGGAGAGTTGTCTCGTTGGAACTCATACCACATCTTCCTAATATATCTATTAAAATAGGCGGACCAAGGAGGGGCTTGGGGCCCGCCCTCTCTTTGTTGGGAAAATTTTGTTGGTTATATAGGGAATCACTGAAGTATGACTGGAGCGGGCCCCCTTAGGTCAGTCAGCCCCCCCCCCCCCCCCCCCTAATGAAAAGTTGTCAAATGTGTGTAACTGTGACTGTAACCTTTGCCCAATGCACATAAAAATAGTGGTATGGGTGCCAATGAGACAACTATCCTTCCAAGTTACAATTCAAGTTATAAAAGTAAACCATTATAGGTAAAGATATGGTCTTCAACACGGAGCCTTGGCTCACAAAAGTAACAATAGTCAGGAAGACATGTCAGCTTACTGGAACATATTTTTCCGACTCCGAGCCGACCAGTCTTTGCTCTTACCCCTTATGCCGCGTGCTTAGCGGAGAGGCAGCAAATACCAATTTTATAATAAGAGTGAAATGGCACATGAATTTATGATTTGAAACATCAATAGAACACACTTTTATATGTGTATCATTACCTTGTTGAAGTAGGCTGTCTTTAGAATTAGACGATGGTGGTCTTTTACCTACAATGAATTAGAAATATACATAGATATAATTAATATAAAAAAGAAGATGTGGCAGAATGCCAATGAGACAACTCTCCACAAGAGACCAAAACGACACATAAATTAAGTTGATTTGTTTGACCGAATACAGTTATCATGTAATTAGAGAATAGTAATTATTTTTAAAGATAAACAAAATTGAGTTAAAAATTAAAGAATACAGAAATGAATGACCCCTAACCTCCATTCATAACCTCATTTGTGACTTCCATATTAGATATGCTGTCGTCCAACACTTGAACATATATGCCAAATGAAATGTTACTAGGGGTTTACGTTGAGCTATTATAATGTTACCACATTTCAATGTTTAGAAAGTGGACAGGGGGACTAAGGGGACATGAGAATAGGGCGGGTGTGGTAGTGGTTGGTGCGGGAAGCAAGAGGAAAGAAGTGCGAGTAAAGATGGAGGGAACTTGTGGAAGACGGGTAAAAATAGTGATATTCTGTGGATAAAATTGATTAATTTTATTCCTTGAGTAACGGGGATGAAAGTGAGAACGGAGAGGTAATTGGGAGTAGAGTGGTCTCAAATTGGAGTTTGGGAATATATAGGGAAATGGGGATCAGAGACACAATGTTTTTCTCCTCAATTTTATGTCAGCAACTTTACGATATTAAGAATCTAAGCACACCAAAACAATTGTACCCAGATCGAATTTTAATCTGCATCTGGACAACTTCGAACACACACATTATTTCTTGTGTTTGTGTAGTGTCAAATAACACTATCAACTAAGCAATATTTAAACAGTATTTTCTTTTTACTTATAATGGTTTGTGACTTGGATTGAGAGTTGTCTCATTGGCACTCATATCCCATCTTCTTAAATCTAAATATAGTAAAGGTGATAACTTTCATAGTGATTGTATAAATTATAGTATATTTAAAGTGATAAACAATATTTTAAGTTTTATTTCTCAAGTATTATAGAAAACTTTAAACAACATAACAGCCTGAAATAAACTCACAAGAACAAGATGGACATCCTGTTTTCTTGTCCACTGAAAAACAATTCTTTGGACAGTTTAGCCAGTTCAGGCCACACGTGTTTCCTACCACCTGAAGTAATATATTCTTTAAATTATCTAAAATTGAAAACAAATAAAATTTATTCTATGTTGCAACAGAAAAGACAAATGTAAAAAATCTTACTAAAATTGTCTTGAAGTGTTCAAATGCACAATTGGATGTTCCTGACCTTCAGGTTAACCACGAATCAAATCCAAGTATATGCATCAAGGTTAAACTGCACCTATTTTATTTTGTTTGCAGATTTCTAAATTAATTACACTGCTGGTCAAACGTAAATACAATCCTTAGTCAAACAAGTATTAGTGTTGTTTGTCCTTATATGGTTTTCCCGTTTGAATGGTTTTACATTACTAAAATTTTGGGGCCCCTTTTTAGCTTGCTGTTCGGTGTGAGTCAAGGCTTCGTGCTGAAGGCCGTACCTTGACCTATAATGGTTTACTTTTATAAATTTTTATTTGGATGGAGAGTTGTCTCATTGGCACTCATTCAACGTTTTCCTATATCAAGCAAACCAAAGTCTTAAAAGAGGGACGAAAGATACCAAAGGAACAGTCAAACTCATAAATCTAAAATTAACTGACAACGCCATGGCTAAAAATGAAAAAGACAAACAGACAAACAATAGTACACATGACACAACATAGAAAACTAAAGAATAAACAACACGAACCCCACCAAAAACTAGGGGTGATCTCAGGTGCTCCGGAAGGGTAAGCAGATCCTGCTCCACATGTGGCACCTTTACAAGGCTGCATTAGGGAATTAGCTCTAAAGAATTACCTTGGTTGCCTTTAACAGATGCTTGAACTTGGTTGGCTGACCCCTGTACATTTTCATGTCCTCTATCACTTTGTATAATTCTCTGCATTCCGCCATTTCCAATCGTATTTGTCATACTTTTAGAAAACGGATTACTCATCAAGTTTATAGAATTCGAGGCTCCACTACCAGAATACATGTTTTTCATTCCATTGCCTTGTTTTGATTTTGAAATATTGTTCTGTCCGTTCGAACTTCCACCAAGCATATTCCCAGAAAGAGGTTTGCCGCCATTTTGCATATCGGTATTTGAAATCCTTCCCTGCAATGACCCACCTTGTCCATTTATAGAACTCGACTGCCCCGAATTTTCTGGGTTCATGAAATTCAGTAGTTCAGAATTCCCCATTGTCATCCCAATATTTCCACTGTTAGAATCGGTATTTTGTTGAACGATGGCAGCCATATTGGATGGATTATATCCTCCATTGCTGTCGATGCTTTGTTGCTGTTTATATAATGTAGAGGTCAAAGTATTAGTCTCCTTATTCTGATGCAGGTTATTGTATAAGGTTTGTGATTGGCTGGATTTCTGTTGCTTTAGCATACAGGCAAATGGTAATCCATGACAGTCTGTCAACATCTGGTCCAGGAAAAGACCTGTAAATTAGACAGATACGATGGAGCACCTGACGAATCCAAATCTTGCAAAAAAAAACGTTTTTATTGCTGTTCTCCATCTTTAAGTTAAATTTAGGACCGCTTACAGCAAATTCAAAACTGCCCTGAAAACATTTTGGGGATTATTTGTTTAAAAAAGGCAACACCGATAAATCTGTTCATTTACAGAACACGATCTACAGCCTTGAAATACTAAACTATATTGGTCTGGTGGGGGTCCTTCATTACGACATTCTTTATTGTTTAGACCAACTATGTATCTCGTTTCTTTATACTTTTTGTCCATTATTCTCTATTCTTTATAATATGAAGATATTAACGTAGCTTTTTCTCTGTTCTATACTTGTTTTGCCTATTATCATGATTATTCTGTATACTCCCATCCAAACACACCCTAATATATGATGACATATAGAATTATAATTTTTTCTATTTCTTTTGGATCCAAAATTATTTCATCAAATTAAGAAAAAAAGAATGAATGGTGGAACGAATGATTACAAGAAGAAGAACAAAAAGTCAAGATAACAACTTCATTTTTATACATTTTTTTTAATAAACTAAGTAACAAAAAAATAATAGTAGGACCCTGCAAAACTTTAAATCTTATCCTTACATGTAAAAATGGTTTTACGATATTATAGGCATTGTTCCTAATTTTGAAGAAGAAAAAAATGAAAAGGAGAAAGTATGAACACATTGATGACAGTTTCATTGATCATGATTTACTTTACATCAATACCTTCAGTGGCGGATCCTGAAATTTTCAAAAAAGGAGGGCCCACTCCGTTCATGTTTTGGTGTTATATATAATCAACTAAATGTTTCCCACAAAGGGGGCTCGGGCCCAATGTGCACTCCCTCAAAATCCACTTTTTAATAGTTTACAAAAAATAGTCTTACCTGTTACGGTATTTAGCAGACATAATACGAAATATATTTGACCTGACATAGCCCTACGCTATTTCGGATTTGGATGTGCCGTCACAATATTAATATCTCCCTTTAACGCGACATCTGGATATGTATTATCTAGCCTGATGATTACAAGACTACTACTATCGAGAGCGAATGTCATGCCCTGTATTTTATATCAACATCACACTTATTTTACAAAAGTGTAGTAAATTCTGAATTTATCTTTTTTTTTTATCTTCATTTTTCATTCGTTTTTGAAGACGATAACGTTATTCGTACCTTAAAACACACTCGGAAATGTGTAGTATACATGTACTTGAATGGGTATCTGATAAAAACCATCATCTCAGACCATCATTTGAAGATTGAAGGTGAATTAGATGATTATGATTTAATTTTAAAAACAATTTTTATTGAGACTTTTAAATTAATAAACATTTTCGGAATTTATTTTGCTTATGTTCTTAAAATGTTTTTTTATTTGTGATATAATTTATTTAGTTTGTACTATAAAAATCAGTTTTATGCCTGGCAGAAATTTTATTTATTAAAATTATTTTCGTTTGCATTGATTTTTAATGTTTTTTTTTTGGTTTTCAATTTGTTGTGTCTCTAAATGTATCAAATCTGAAATTGTTCAATTATCTTTACAGTCTTGGATTACTCGGAATAATAAACAATTCAAACAATGTTAATTTATCTTTGACAATGTTGATATGTGTAACATATTCCCACGGTTGCAATTAAGCATTACGCAAGAATTTTCATGAATGAAGTCTGGTCCATCATCGGTGAAAGGGGTGTAAAGATTTGGAAATTAATGTGAAGTGCTATTTTAACAGTCAACATTTGATTGTGTGTAATAAATATGCCCTAAATACTGATGAAAGAGGTGAAACTGGAGCGTTGATAATCAAAATTTTACAATGAAATTGTTTGAAGTTGAAGGGAGGTCAGTTCCACTTCCCTATCAGACAACATAAGCACGTGGGACAGAAGAGTATTCCAATAGGAGCGTTAACAGGTAGATCTATATTTTTATGCAAATGTGCGGATTGAATTCTTCCAATCAACAGGTGAGTAAATCTGAGTACATTTATTAAAACCAATTCCCGCCGTTTCATTTCGGAATTGACATCTTCCCACGGCTGCAGTTCATTTCCTGTCCGTGAGTCTGCTGCAAAACAGGTCATGGTAGGACGACAAATATTTATGACATGACATTTTCAGTTTTAACTAACTATTTGAATATTTACAGAATGAATGTCTTAAGAATGAAGCGGTTGCTTTTCCCACAGAATGATTTATTGAGAAATTGATATTTATACTCAATTCATGAACAGAAATTATGCTTTTCTCCAGTTTAAAAAAAAAACCAAATGGGTCAATAACCGAGCATGAACCCTTCATAATATAGGTGCACTCGATTGAAATATATATTGTAAAATGTATAACTTTACCAACGTATTTTAATTATTGGTTAATAAAAATGCAGATAATATTGTTTAAATTAAAGGCGGTAAAGGTATTTTGTATGATAGTTGTTGAAATTAAAATGCTACATGTATTCTATAATGTATAGAATTGGAGAATGGAAATAGGGAATATACATGTAAACCAGGTAACATCTTGGGTTTCATTTTGACCTTCAAGCTAAACTGTTGGTGTTTACTCTTGACTGAGTACATGTGTACTTGTTCACCTGGATAGTTTATGGCATGACCTAGATAACATTATAATGCATTTTATGTTTTAGAATATTAAGGATTTACTTGATTGTCTGTTTTTCAGTCCTATAGTATATGTGTCCTTTCGTCTGTCCCATATTTTTTGTTGTTTCCACACTCAAATTTAAGTTTTCTTCATCCCATAGCAGACCTCCTTTTTGTGGGAAACATTTGGTTGAATAAAGAGGGAATCGCTGAATTATGAGTCTGACTGCCCCACTTCACCCCTTTTAGGTCAGTCAGCCACCAAACAAAAAGTTCTGAATCCCCCACTGCATTGAAAGGGACAATTGAGGTAAAAAATTGCCTTGAAATAATTCTATTAACATAAAGAGTAAATACTTGGTCATTTTTTATAGGATTTATGCCAAAATGATGTTATTTTGTATTTACAGTAATATATACATGGCGTGAATAAAATACAAAAATCTTTGGACAAATTTTAACTCTCCGTGGACTTTTTCTTTCATGAAATTTGTGCACAATTCTAAATTTGCTCACTGCTAAAGCCAAATTTTACAGATAGACTTTGAATTTAGACAATGAATCGCTAACAGTAGTGAACTTATGGCCCTTTTATAACTTGGAAAATTGCTAAGCAATTTTGAGAGGTGGCTTTTACGTCCTCTTTCATTCATGTTATGGTTGAACTTTTCATAAAAGATGAAGAGCTTGTCCATATATATATATCTTTATGAGGGTGGTTATTTTCGTGCAACATGTTTTGCCATTTTTATTTCACATGCAGCCGTAAAAAAGATCGATATTCACTGTGTTTTGTGAAATCTGTAAAAAGATCAACGCGCAAGACATTTTTAATTGTTCGTTCATTATGAAATGGCAATGTTATTCTGCGATCTTCCATGTAGATACACCCCTCCCTTTATGCACCTCCTTTATAGTCTTGAATTATTATTATTTTTTTGTGCTGAATTGATAAAAAGAAAAATTTGAAGAAAAAAATTGTTTGAAATGAGACCACTCTTCACAAGAGACTAAAAGACGCATAAAAATTAACAGCTATAGCATGTATAGGTCACTGTATCCCCTTCAACAATAATCAAAGCCCATATGGCAAATTTGTATGTTTTTGTGGTTGTCTGTTTATGTATGATGCTGTTTAAATTGCACTGCAGCTAAATGGGTTAAATGGGCTAGAAATATTTTCATTGCCTTCAGGTTGTTAAAAGTATATATACTGCACACAGGTTTTCTTAAAACTGCATTAACAAAATACTTATTTTTGAAGAATTTTATTTGTTTAAAATCCAATCGCACTTTCTTAGGCTTAAATGCAAATAGTGATAGTGATTCGCTCTCTTTAGGTTAATTTTAGAACTTTTTCTACAACTCTTTGAATAGTCCGTACATGACCTGTTGCAAAATTTTGCATCGTCCAATATACAAATGTATATTTGCTTCTCTGTTGTATTTTAGGCTAGAATATTTGATAACAACACCTGACAAAAGTGCCAGATACCATATTAGCCAAAAACTGTTATTTGGAACCATACTATTTGTTCAAACAGCCTCGATGTTTTATAAACTCTAATGTTTCAATATACATGAATTTCTTTTGGCATTGTTGGCAATAATCAAATTGTAATTCAAGGCAACATGGCATTTAAAGTATGGATGATTTTTTTTCAAAGATTGAATGACTGACGAATTTCATGAAAGGTAACAAAAGTTATAGGTTCTTGAAGACAGGCGATGGTATTTCTTTCAACCCCTCGATCATCCTTTTTACCAAATTCCCAATTTTTTGTTTTCTATTTATTTCAATATGAACATACGTTTAGTATATTATAAACATTCATTACTATAAAGAAAGTTTGTTTACTTTTTACTATCAATTCTCAGTTTAATAATGAATCCAGGGCGGTCATTGATACACATGTATTCTATAGACCCTCTCTATTTAATATACTTAGTGACTCAATGAATTTTTTCAACAGATTTTATGACTGGAGAATTTCAGAAAAGGTATCAAAAGTCATAGGTACTTTGGAACATGACAATTGTTTTTCTAGCCCGGCTCCTAATTTTTTTCCTCCCAAATTCCCATTTTTTTTTATAACAATTTCAATGATGTTAGCGTTTATCTGTATATTATGAACATTCATTACTATAAATAAAGTGTATTTGCTATTTACTATCAATTCCAAGTTTACTAATCGATCCACGACGGTCATTGACATATTATATAGACCCTCTCTATATAATTATACCCCCCGTCCGTCCGTCCGTCCGTCCGTCCGTCCGTCCGTCAGTCCGTCCCATGAAACTTTCGTCACATTTTTCTCAGGAACTACACATCCACCCTTTCTGTAATTTGGTATCAACATTTATATATGTCAGCCATACCGTGTGATGCGTTTTCAGATTCATCACTAGACAACTTCCTGTTTACCGAACACTTGTATGATTTTACACATGACAGCCAAGTTGAAAATTTTCGTCACATTTTTCTCAGGAACTACAATACAAGGATTTCTGAAATTTGGTTTCAGGATTTATATAAGTCAGCTATACCGTGTGATGTGTTTTCAGATTCATCACTCGACAACTTCCTGTTTACCGAACACTTGCATATTTTTACCCTATTAATATTATCCACTTGCGGCGGGGGTATCATCAGTGAGCAGTAGCTCGCAGTTTCACTTGTTAACTCTGTGACCACTGTGGATAGTTAACTTGAAAATGATAACAGATAGCAAATACACTTTATTCATAGTCTTTGTATGTTCAAAGTATAGAAAAACGCAAACCGGAAGTCTAGTCTGAATTAAAATTTCATCCATTGACAGAAAAATATCCTGAAGCATTTTTTTCGTTTTTCTCCCAAAATAACCCAAACTGAATAATCATAAGAATGGATGACAAATGCGACTATACATGATACCTATAGGACACAGAGACATGATGAGTAAAACACGGATCTATCAGAGAAGTGACACATAAAATGAGGTCTTATATTCTCCTTTAATAGTTGAGATTCTGCCTATCAAAGACCCTTCATTGGAGCAATAAATATTCTGTATTTTTTTATTTATTCTTCAAATTTATAGATAAAAATTTGTTTTTCATAGGATAGGAGCTAATGAGATGGTTTGAGTAAAGTTGTCTTAAATTCAAATGGGATTTATTAAAAAATGTACCATTCATTTTCTTGTTGGAGATTTTGAATTTTATAGACTTTATAGATCTCTGAAGCTCCATCTGTGTTTGTGTTAAATTGACCTGAATTCAACTGAAATATTGCATTTATTTTCACAACATGTCTTCAGATAATAATTTATTGGAATGTAATTGAAGACCACCTGGTTAATAGGTTTGACCATAGGTCAGTGTTATTAGGTGGTCTGTATCTTCATGGGTTATTGATACATTTTACATATGTCAGATTAATTGATCAAACATAAAATTAATTTGCTTTGAAAGAAAAATTTTTAGTTAACATTAAATTTTAAAAACCTATTTAATACAATAAAATTCTATATTCATTAAATGGTCTGCATATTTTTTATAATTTTTTATTGACAAGGCCACACCAATTTGATTCCTTGTTCAACGGACCCGCTCGCACCTATTTTTTTCAAAACAGAATTTTTTTATTTTTTTTATATTCCCACTTCCCACATCCGGAAATGTAATCATGTCCATTTCCTGCACCGTTTTTTTTTGTAAATATTATAAAAAGATATCAAAATTTGTTTTTAAAATCAGTCTAACCTGTATATAACGATTTTAAACATAAAAGCACCCCACCACACTTTGTAAATATCTGTGAGAATATTTGTTTCAGCATAAAACCTATTTATCCAAAGCGGGAGTGCTCCGATATAAATTTATAACAGCGGAAAAACCTGTAAAGAACAAAAAATTGGTTACTTTCCCCCTTACTTATATTCCCTATCAAAAAATGTTCGTTGTTAGAATAAAGTACAAAGAACTTCTGAAGGATTTGCCTTCAACTGCAATTATATTGTATGCTGGCGAAACAAAACTATCCATAGCCGCTTCATGTTTATGCACCTGTCCTGATTGATTGAGGGGCCTGTCGTTCAGCAGTTATCGTTTGTTGATGTTGTTCATTGGTATTGTCCCGTTTGGATATACATGATATATAAATTAGATCGTTGGTTTTCCTGTTCGAATTGTGTACGCTAATAATTTTGGGATGCTTTATAGCCTGCTGTTTGGTCTGTATCAAAACCCTGTGTAAAAGGCCGTACTTTGACCTGTGTTTGTTATTATCAGGTTGAGAACAACCCTCCCTCAGACAAAGGGTCATTTTACTGATGTAGAAAAGAAAATAGAAATACCAAGGATTTGTATAGTTCTTCTATACAAAACCTTTGAAAACTTAGAATTTTGTACTCAAAAAGAGAAGAGTTACATCATATTTTAAACAACTTTTTCTAAAAGAGGGGTCCACTTATTTTGAATAATATTAAACTGTTAAAGTAAATGTGTTAACATGGTTAAAGTCCAGGAATATTACAAAATTCTTGGACATGTTTTGACCATTTAATACCAGATAGATATATAGTTCTTTGAGAAAATATGAGCCCTTTTGTACAAACAAATATATTATAACTTATATTGATCCCTCATAAAACATGTAAAAGGGATATTTATAACATTAAGGGGTTGTCCCCAAACTGATTATGACTTGGATGGAGAATTGTCTTATTGTCAGTCACACATACCTAGACCAGATTTAATTATTTCTTGGTGAACAGGGAAAAAATACTTCAGAAATTAAAGAATTATGTCAAAGTACAAGTGATAAATCAAGCTTTAATATTGTCAAAACCTACTATTTTATGTTTACAAAAAAAAATTATAATCGCTCGCCTTTACTTTTTAAGCTTCGCCTCAGAAATTTGCAAATTAAATATTTTTTTATTAAAATTTTCAAATCGCTCACTCGAGACGCCCCAAATTTTGGAGTCCAAAAATCTGTAGAACAAGAAATTGAATTGGTGTGACCTAATGATCTATGATAATTTTATAAAAGATTTTAGGAAAAATTTCATTTAATTTTTAAGATATTATTTTCTGGATAATATTAAAAAAATAAAAAAATAAATAACAGGACTTTTCTGTTCTGATTATTAATTAGAATTCCTTAGGAACATATATATGTGCTATGTATAAACTGTGTTAAATAGAAATTGATCTTTAGCAATTGATATTTTTCAGAATTCTTGTATACCAGCCTTCAGTGAAGAACTAGTTGTAGTATAATGAGATGCAGATTTGTGCATCTTTTATTTTTTAGTAGGCCTATAGATCTCCAAGCTGTTAGTGTAAAAGACCATTATGACATTTTCATATTAATTTTATTTGTTCAGAATTCTGATTTATCATCCATCAGTGAAGAATAAGATGCATGAGACCCAGAATTTTGGATTTTTATGCCCCACCTACGATAGTAGAGGGGCATTATGTTTTCTGGTCTGTGCCTCCGTTCTTCCGTCCGTTTTTCTGTGCCTCCGTTCGTTCTTCCGGTTAATGTTTTTGGTCGAGGTAGTTTTTGATGAAGCTGATGTCCAATCAACTTGAAACTTAATACACATGTTTCTCATGATATTATCTTTCTAATTTTAATGCCAAATTATAGTTTTGACCCCAATTTCATGGTCCACTGAACATAGAAAATGATAGTGCAAAGTTCAGGTTAAAGTTTTTGGTCAAGGTAGTTTTTGATGAAGTTAAAGTTACATCAACTTGAAACTTAGTACACATGTTCCCTATGATATGATCTTTCTAATTTTAATTCCAAATTAAAGTTTTGACCCCAATTTCACGGTCCACTGAACATAGAAAATGATAGTGGGAGTGGGGCATCCGTGTACTATGGACACATTCTTGTTTTTTATGTTTCAGACTTCTGATATACCCGCCATCAGTGTACAGACTGAGACATAGATTCGTGTTGTTTATTTTTTTCAGAACTCTGACAGATATTCAAGCTGTTAGTGTAAAATACCACCCGTAACAGTTTCATAATTAAAAAGTTTAATTTTCAGAATTCTATTTATCAATTATCAATGAAAAAGAGGAGATCCAGATTTATGTTTATTTTTATTTTTTCAGAATTCTGATATACCAGCCATCAGTGTAGAAGACTACGAGGCACAGAATCACTATCACAACGTAGACCTCTTCAAAAGTATAAATGCCCTGTTAAATAACACACTTGATTTGTCCTCTATTCCGGGGATGAATATTCAACAGGAACAACAAAAACGTAAGTGTTAGCTATATCAAGTACTCTTTGGCAAGATTTTTTGTTGATTATATAGATATTAGAAGATGTAGTATGAGTGCCAATGAGACAACTCTCTATCCAAGTCACTTTTACTGTTCACGTCACATTTTGGGATGAAATAAAGAAAAGATAAAAATGGAAAGAAAATTTACTAAGATCTGACATAAGTGATCAATAGATATAAAAAGATGTGGTATGAGCGCCAATGGGACAACACTCCAAGTCGCAATTTATAAAAGTAAACCATAATATTTCAAAGTACAGTCTTCAACAGTGAACCTTGGCTCACACCAAACAGCAAGCTATTAAATTTCAGTTTGTCAGAAATAGTTTTTTTTTGGTAAACAGTTTTTGCTGGTAATTTAATTAAATATTGCAATTTCAAGGAAAGTTTACTTGTATACACATGATAATATTTAATTTTGAAATGAAAGTTTTTATTGTACAAAACATAATTCCTGTTGCAGTTAATACAGTAATAAACACATGGAAATAATTTATAAACTGATATTAATGTGTTTTTTTACAGCAACTATGCCACAGATGCCGCTACAAATGCCACAAACAAGTCATGAACAAGTTCCTGTTTCATCTTATGATCAGAGTCTCTACAACAACATGTCGGCAATATATCCTGGTAACCTTTTATCCTTTTTAGCTCACCTGGCCCAAAGGGCCAAGTGAGCTTTTCTCAGCACTTGGCGTCCGGCGTCCGGCGTCCGGCGTCCGTCGTCTGTCGTCCGTCGTCTGTCGTCCGTCGTCGTCTGGCGTCGTTAACTTTTACAAAAATCTTCTCCTCTGAAACTACTGGGCCAAATTTAACCAAACTTGGCCACAATCATCATTGGGGTATCTAGTTTAAAAAATGTGTCTGGTGACCCGGTCAACCAACCAAGATGGCCGCCATGGCTAAAAATAGAACATAGGGGTAAAATGCAGTTTTTGGCTTATAACTCAAAAACCAAAGCATTTAGAGCAAATCTGTTATGGGGTAAAATTGTACATCAGGTCAAGATCTATCTGCCCTGAAATTTTCAGATGAATCGGACAACCCGTTGTTGGGTTGCTGCCCCTGAATTGGTAATTTTAAGGAAATTTTACTGTTTTTGGTTATTATCTTGAATATTATTATAGATAGAGATAAACTGTAAACAGCAATAATGTTCAGCAAAGTAAGATTTACAAATAAGTCAACCTGACCCAAATGGTCAGTTGACCCCTTTAGGAGTTATTGCCCTTTATAGTCAATTTTTAACCATTTTTCGTAAATCTTAGTTATCTTTTAGAAAAATCTTCTCCTCTGAAACTACTGGGC